>NC_137173.1:37245002-38546669 GCF_951804945.1 Podarcis cretensis | reverse complement strand
CAAGGGAGCAGACACTTCCCCACCTCCCCTTCCAATGGCCCTGGGAGATATGGCCTGTCATCACAAGCTGTCATTTCCCAGAGTGTCTGCATGTATATTTTGAATGTGTGAGGCAGGACACTGCGTTAGCTACTGCCTGTTTTTGAAAAGGCAGTCGTTATTTATTCAGTTATTAATCACCTTCCTTGCACATGAGTCTCATTGTGGTTTACAGTCCTACTATAAAGGCAGCTGGAAGTAGGTTTAAAAACAATGTCAATCAACAAACACACAGACTTTCATCCAACTAGAATAGCTCGTTTGAAACAAAATGGTCTCCAATTGTTTCCATGAAGTGTAATGGGGCTACCATGGGCTGCTCAGATAACTGACCAACAGTCTGCTTCGAATGGGGTAGAATTCCTCCTAAAGAAGCCTGTTAGTAGTTGTGGAGGTTCTTGATGGACAGTCAAGTAAAAGAACCACGCAGAGTCAAAATGCAGAGACAAAAGATTCACAGTAAAGGAAAAACTTTACTGGCGAAAAAAAACTTCGTTACAAGCACTGTACAAGCAAAAGTAAGAGAGAGAGAGCAGCTCGCTGAGTGCAGGAATTTATCTCTCCTGGGTCAGCATGACCTTTACGTAGTCAAAACAATATTTACATCAGAGGTGAATCTGCTAGAATCTTCCAGCACTTTCCAACACTTTCCCATTTCTGCTCTCAAAGACCTTAGTCATGACAGTTCTTCTGGAACCATCTCAGTCACTAGAGGCCTAGATCACCTCAGTGACTAGGAGTGTCTTTTGCCAGCTTCGGCTGGTGTAACAATTGTGGCCTCATATAGCCCTGTAAGTAATGTATTTAAATGCAATATTTAATGCATTTTTTTAATTTAAAAAATTACAGTAATGGAAACAGAAACATGGCAGAACAGACTTGGATGAGAAAACTTGGATGCAATAGTTGGATATACCAATGCATCAATTCTTAAAGATGAGGCATCTGCCACAAAATTGGTCCAGGATCTCTGTACCTTGTAGAAACATCCTCTGTGTGCTTTAAATAGGGCCATATGGACAGAAGACAAAGCTGTGTGTGCCTTTCTTATTATCATTCTCATTTTGTTGAACAACAGGAAAGTCATTTCACCTCAGAACATTTCCTTTTCCACTGTTTGTCCTCTGTTAAAAAGCTTAAAATCTAAACAGACAAGATAGTCAATCTCTTCAATGTATCTTTACAGCAGATTATCTTGGGGTTAATTGGGGCCACTCAGTGCTGCCTTAATTACAATCACATCTTCCTTCAGCGTAAGATAACAACACTTGAGGAAAAAACCCCAAAAGGAGGAGAGCTAATGGCTCTTAAAGAGCCCCAGAGGCTTGAGAATAGCCCAACAGTTGAGAAAAACCGTAAAAGCAGCGGGTGTAACAATTATAGACTGATACTTATTTAACAGGAGCATCTTAATACACTTAATGGTACTGAATGCTTAGTAAGAAGCCATCTGTGGCTCATCCTTTGGATTTTTCTGCTGGCAAGTTAACAAGAGTACAAGCTGAAACATCAGCATGACAGATAAGAAAGAGTGTGTGTGTCAGTTTTTAATTGTTCAACACATACTGAAGATTGATGTCTTATTTAAGCAGACCTGAAATTACAGCGCTGGGAGACAGTTCAGGGAACTGACAGTAAAATACCAAAAGATCCTTTTTTCTTTTCTTAGACCTTGTCTGTTGGAATTTATACAACACACACACACACACACACACACAGTTTTCAGCTGCCAGATAGGGGGGTTATACAGACTGCTGCTTAATTACTGGATAGTGGAATACCAAGCATTGTACTAATTTGCTGCGTATTGCACATTCTATTTTTGAAAATAATTCACCTTCAGAGGTGAGCAGCATTGTCACTATTGATTTATCATCAGAAGGGGGACTGGATACACAGGGGCTTAAATGAGTTGCCCAAAGCCATGAAATAAGTCCGATCCCAAGCTCAAACCAAACCTAATTATATCACTATCATTAATTAAATCTTCATAGCTGCTTCCAACAACACAAGTACATATGGAGAAGGTCAACAGGGAGTTGCTACCATATTTCATTGACTTGTTTCATGCATCTGAACCCCACCTTGTGTCACAGAGCACCAAGGTGGCTTGCAGAGTTAAACACTGTTGCGGAAGGGCTGTAGCTCAGTGGTAGAGTATCTGCTCTTCATGTCGAAGGTCCCAAGTTCAATCCCCGGCTGCTCCAGGTAGGTCTGGGAGAAATCCCAGTCTGAAATCTTGGAAAGCCACAGTCAGTCACTATGGACACTACAGAGCTAGATGGACCAATGCTCTGACTCATTATAAGGTAGTGTCCTGTGTTCCTATAAAACAATTCAAAGCAATTAGAATGCAATAAGACTAACAGCATACATTACTAACAGCATAAGACTAGCTACCATCCCAAACATACCAAACAGTCCATTGTATATAGCCAGGCACTACGTTACAGCCGCATCTGTTCCAATTCTACAGACAGAGACTCTCACCTAAGAGATCTACAGCAAACCTTTTTAGAACTAAAATACCCAGCAGATGAAGTTAGACAACAGATCAACAGAGCCAGACTGATACCCAGAGAGAACTTGCTGCAAGACAGACCCAAAAAAGAAAATAACAGAACACCTCTAGTCATCACATACAGCTCCCAAGTTAAAACAGTACAACGCATCATCAGAGATCTACAACCTCTCCTGGACAATGACAGTTCTCTTTCTCAAGCTCTGGGAGGAAGACCTTTCATTGCCTACAGACAGCCACCCAATCTTAAACAACTCCTAACCCACAATAATACTACAACCAGACTTAACACGGACACTGGCGCCAGAGCCTGCAATAAACCCAGATGCCAACTTTGCTGCCACATACACCCGGACAACACCATTAATGGCCCCAACAACATCACACATACCATCTCGGGACTATTTAATTGCTCATCGTCTAACATTGTGTATGCCATCAAATGCCAACAGTGTCCTTCAGCTCTCTATATTGGACAAACAGGCCAAACCTTATGCCAAAGAATAAACGGACATAAATCTGACATCAGGAACCACAAGACAGAGAAACCAGTAGGAGAACACTTCAATCTCCCAGGACATTCTATACAAGATCTCAAAGTAGCTGTTCTATTACAAAGGAATTTCAGAAATAGACTGGAAAGAGAACCTGCTGAATTGCAACTTATTACCAAACTTAAAACCATGGAGAGACCTGGTCTGAACAAAGACATTGGATTCTTATCTCATTATACATGACAAAGCCATTTTTCACCTTCTCACCCCTTGCTTTTTCCTGTAAGACCTATTGCAGTCGTTAAGAGTCGTCAACAGGCTCATCACAGCTATCTGCCAATCACCCAATCCCACCACCCTTCTGAGTAATACCCCTCCCCACCTTCTCACTATATAGAAGGGTCTGGTGACTTCTGTTTCAGTGTATCTGAAGAAGTGTGCATGCACACGAAAGCTCATACCAAGAACTAACTTAGTTGGTCTTTAAGGTGCTACTGGAAGGAATTTTTTTATTTTGTTTTGAGCATCAACAAAGCAATGGCCAATAGGTCATTGCTTTGTTAATGCTGTTAATCTACACAGGGGTGCCAAATGAGTTGTCTGGGGCTATATGTAGATTGGGCTCTCCACCTGCTAACAAAAAAGGGGGTAGATATGCATAAAATCTGCATAAGCTTTGTGCTATATAAGAGTTTGTCCTCTTTTGCAGGTGGAGTGTAGGAGCCCCCAAAAGTTGGTGGCTACACACAGGCGATAAGATGGTTGACAGGCAGAATGTGAATGGGTGATGTTTTCCTCATAATTGTACAGTATTTCTATAAAAGAAAAGGCTTAACCGTTTATTCCTGTGAGACTCCTTGAGACCTGCAGGTATAGGGCAGTATACAAAATTTAGTAGTAGCAGTAGTAGTAGTAGTAGTACCACCACACAGCTGAAAACTTTACTGTTTTGGCAGGCCTATGCAGGCAAGTAAAAGTACATCTCCCACAATGGTCTGTTGATATTTGTTTTCAATTTCTTTTTGCTCTTAAGTTGATTTTATTTTGTTTGGTTTTATGTTTCTATATTGTTGTAAACTGCTGTGATATATCTTTATGATACAGCGATATATATATATATATACAGTGGTGCCCCGCAAGACGAATGCCTCGCAAGACGAAAAACCCGCTAGACGAAAGGGTTTTCCGTTTTGGAGGTGCTTCGCAAAACGAATTTCCTATGGGCTTGCTTCGCAAGACGAAAATGTCTTGCGAGTTCCTGCGGGTTTTTTCCCCTCCCCCCCCCTTTTCTAAGCCGCTAAGCCGCTTATCCGCTAAGCTGATAAGCCGCTAAAAGCCACTAAACCGCTAATAGCGCTAATCCGCTAAGCCGTCAATGGGCTTGCTTCGCAAGATGAAAAACCCGCTAGACGAAGAGACTCACGGAACGGATTCTTTTCGTCTTGCGAGGCACCACTGTGTGTATATATATATATATATATATATATATATATATATAACAAATAAATACCATATTTTTTCGTGTGTGACATGCCCTCGTGTATAAGACATCCCACCCCCTATTTTTTGGGACTCAAAATTAAGAAAATGCACTATGCACTATCCGTGTATAAGATGACCCCTTATTTTAAACTTCAAAAATTTAAGAAAAAATAGAGTCTTACACATGGAAAAATATGGTAAATAACTTCATGTATTTCTCCTTTAAATGCCTGGATTCCACTGTTACGTTTTCTAAAATTTGAAACGTATGTTCCAACCTCTTTGCAATGTGCAGCTGTATTGAGGTTAGCATAGGCAGCCCACTGGAATGTTCTCATGTACAAGCCCCACTGAAATGAACAGTGCTAAAGGAGGTGTGCTAAAGCACTATGGTGTTCTTACAACCAACTTCTACTCATTCCCATGGGGCTTGCAGCAAGGTTTGTCCACTCAAAGTAAAAGGAAAAAGATAGCCCCCCAAAGATCCTCTTATTCTTTCTTTAAAAACTGTGTTTCCAGGTTACATTAATAGTTGAATCACATTAACATTTCTTCAAAAATGATTTTATACTAATAACATGATTATGCAGCACTTTATTGCATGAAGTTCAGTCTCCATTATGTATCTTCACTGTCTTCTCTATTTTAATGTCAGGAGGGTGATGCACATTGAAAGTATGAAAATGACACAACAGCCTTTTCTTCAAAAGCAGCTCAAGAAATGTCTCTTTGCAAAAGGGTCTTACACTTTCTTCATTATCATATCAATATACTGCAAAAAGAGAACATTTTTGATAATGATTTGGAATGCAGTCTTATTTATATTACTAAATCTAAAACAGCTCCCAAAATTTAACACTTGACTGCATTGTTGTTTACTTTCTTTTTATTATCATTGCTCATATTCATTCTTTCACATCCAAAATGTGCAATTTCATGATGGAAAAACAAGAGTGAGTGATAACCAAATTACAAAAGATAGAAGTAGGGGGAGACTCTTTACAGACTCCTATAAGTCACACAAATTGATCTTTCAGTTTTTAAAAATTGCATATGTATTTTATTGAACCAGAGGGAAAAGCAGTATTTCACACCACATTTCTTTTCTTTAGGCACAAAGATGTTTGTGCATCCTGAAAGCTTCCTACCTCCCCCCCCCCAAAAAAAAATATTTAGTCTAAGGCTTCCAGGTGTTTGGCTCCAGAACATTTTGTCAGTAAGCAAGAACACTTGCCTATTTATTGGTGTCCATTTTCTTGACAGGTGTAAATTGCCAGGAAATTAGCATTTCCCTGACAATGTACAAAATGTCATGTCCCCATCTCTAGAACCACTTTAGTGGCAATATCTCCCCAATAAGTTTCTTTGCCAATTAAAGTCATTGGAAAGTTGGGGTCAGTTGGTGGATCATAGCTACAATCCAATGGTGCCAGCTCCTGGGGGCCGAGGCACTGTGGCTCCCACCTTTTTTTTAAGGGACTGGGCCTCCTCAATGTTCAGAAGCGTCCCCCATGCAGGCCCCCTCAAATATCCAGAGAAGGTGGATCTTCTGCTGCAATATGACTTTTACTCTCCTTGCTAAAGCTTAAATTCAAGCCACACTTACATGGAAATGAGCCCCGCTAAATTCAGTTTCACCTCACTTACTCACCCCTGCTCTCTCAAGCTAGTTATACTGCTTGTTTTCTTTCTATTTGGAAACAGCAGAGAGGATGGGGAGATTGGAGCATTTTCTTTCTTTTTAAGCTCTTCGTATCTTATTCATTTAAAACCACTCATCCGGAAGCAGTTTCCCTGCTGCTTGTAAGATCGCAAACTTAGGTTGCACTCCTGTGCATGCTTACCTGGGAGAAAGTCCTGAATTAAAAGTGTCTTGCTTTTTAAACCATATTCTCTGAATCATAGACTTGCAGTTTCTGGAAGTATTGCCTTCAGGCAAGCTTAAGTCTTAGAGCACATGCTTCCTTCCTTCTTTCCTCCCTTTCTTTTTTTCTTTCTGTTAATCAGGCAGTACCAAAAATAAAGTCATGTTTTTGTAAGGTTAGAAACCTCAGGTTTGTTTTTTGTCTCAGCTTCTTTTCTTTCTTACGTTTATTTCCAGAAATTCCAGCCTACCACCCAACAATGTCCCTCCTTGCAAGGCTGCTTAATTACAACAATGTCCAAAACCATCCTACTCCTGGATTCTGTCCACAAAGCTTATAAAGACACACATTGTAAGAACAAGAACCAAAATTTCCTCTGGGAGATGGTGAAGTTGGAATCTTGCTTTCATAACAGAACAAAGGGCAAGTGAAGCAGTCTATACACAAAGGGCCTGCACAGATAACCATTATTACATCCTTGGTAATTAGACATACAGTAGACATTTTTGGCGTGCTCTGGTCCATGGGGTCACGAAGAGTCGGACACGACTAAACGACTAAACAACAACAGACATTTTTAGCAAACTAGAAATTCAACAGGTGCAGAATCCCATCTCTCTACCTTTCTGCTTGAAAGTTGAGTCTATTAAAACGCCATGCATCACACAGTCAGGAAGGGCTGTGGTTTTGTATTCAAAAGGTCCCAAGTTAAATCTGGCATTTCCAGGTAGGACTGGGAATGACTTCAGTGTAGGAAATATTGAGCAGGTTGAAACAATGGTCTGGCTTGGTATAATTGTAGGACCTGTCTTCGGGGAAGTGGCAACTATGTCCAGTGGCGTAGCGTGGGTTGTCAGCACCCGGGGCAAGGCAAGTAATTTGCGCCCCCTAACCCATGGATTTGCACCCCCTAACCCGTGGATTTGTGCCCCCTAACCCTAACCCCCAGATGTTGCGCCCGGTGCGGCCGGCCCCCCCAGCACCCCCCACGCTACACCACTGACTATGTCAACTAATAGCTTGATCCTACAGATGCTTCATAGAAGGATATCGTACTAAGTGTTAAATGGGGCTCACTCCAAGATAAATGCTGTAAGATTTAAGGATAGGCAAATCTGTCACTTTTAGTTTCTCTCTGTTTCTTTCCCCCCCAAATCTTAAAATTCAGTTCTCCACATTTCCACATCCGTTGGCATTTTTAAAAATGAAGCATCCTCATGAAAATTCATCAGCAAATTTATCCTAATGTATTTGTGTGCAATTCTTGCCTGATATACACTTTTTAGTATACACAATACATTTTTGTATGCCGTTTTCACTAATGCATTGTTATGAGTTGTGGCTGGTAGGCTGCATGCCTGAGCCCTCTTCTAATTCCTGGATCCAGAATGGATTCTATTCCTGGAATAACCAGGCTAGCTTCCTGTTTGGCCCATACTAAGTATGACCCGTACATAGAGGGCTATTAAGGTACCAAAGGAAGTGGTCCTTTGTCGGACAGCAACTCGCTGGTAGTTACAAAGAGCAGAGTTGGTTGTGTGTGTCAGCTAGAAGTGAGAAGCAGCAGGCTACAGGTTGGGCAGCTGGGAGAGACAGAGACATGCCTGATTCCTGTTTGAATCCAAGGCTGCAAGTATGGGAGAAGACAGACCCTCTTGTGGTGCTAATGCTGTGAGCCTTTCCATCATAGGCTCAGATTGCATATATGTATAAATAACCCTCAGAAAATGTTGCCTCAGAATGCAACCCCCATTTAAATGGGGAGTTGCCTACTTATCATAAAGACACCACAGTCTTTGCTGTCCTCATTCTGAGGAAGCCAAAACCTGGGTAACTGCCTGGAATCTTGCACCACTCCAAGATTGGGGTGATGTGCAAAAGTATGGATACTTCACTCTGCATTTTTGTATGCATTAATTGGCTAGAGACCTGCATTGTAAATCTCATAGAAGCCCAGATTTTCAAGGATGGCTATGTTTTGGTTCGTGCATTGTTTCGGCAAGTGTGATTTAGGGAGATCCACTTTTAAATGCAAACTGGATCCGATCCTCGCACCACCACCCCATCCCTACTACAATTGCAGCCATAATTTCAGAACAGAATCTAGGAGAGGCTGGTTAGGGACACCAACAGTCGAGCCATCTTACTGAAAAGAGTAACTGCCTTCTGTTAACGTGCAGTCTATGGCCAATTAAAGGAGCTAGGCAAACAATACATATGACCTTGGCTGACATAGCAGTCGGGACAAGCAGAGCGGAGGAAAGAATTAATAAAGCCAAGGACAATCTAAGCAGCCGCTCAATAGACAACGCTGACAGTGACAGCAGAAGGGAAGAGGAGGTGGGGGAACACACCATCACGCCTGGTTCAAATAGGATAATCTTGAAAATGGTCACACAAGATATAATCTTGTGTCCCTCTGGAAAAACCCACAATTAGAAGAAGCGGTGTGTGATTGGTTTTTTGGACAAAAATCTATCTATCCCAGAACATGATTATTTCGCTCACAGACGGAAGAAGCCCATGGGAAAAGATCGACACAGAGACAACAACCAACTTGCTTGTAAACTGAATTTCTAATATTGAATTCATACAGGGAAACAATCCCAAGGCAGGGAGTGAGATGGGGAAATGGTATTAGATCAAAGTTGTCTTTCACCAAGCTTTCTACATATTAATTTAACATGCTTAATATGTGAAATATTTCACTTAAGATTGACTACTCTTTAAGTGATATATATCTTTACATATATCTGTATACCTGAAGGAGAGGCACCACACCCATCGTTCAGCCTGGACACTGAGGTCCAGCTCCAAAAGCCTTCTGGAGGTTCTGTCACTGCAAGAAGTGAAGCTACAGGGAACCAGGCAGAGTGCCTTTTTGGTAGTGGCGCCCGCCCTGTGGAATGCCCTCCCATCAGATGTCAAGGAAATAAACAATTATCTGACTTTTAGAAGACATTTGAAGGCAGCCCTGTTTAGGGAAATTTTTAATGTTTGATATCTTACTGTGTTTTAATTTATTGGAAGTCACCCAGAGTGTGGCATATTAATAATAATACCGTACTTACTTGAGTCTAATGCACCATCAAATCAATTTTCAGAACCTTGAAACCAAAAAAAGTATTTGCTGTGAATGTAAATGTGCCATTGAATCTAACGTGCACCTTAATTTTTGCAACGTAATTTGGCAAAAAAAGGTGAGCATTAGATTCAAGTAATTACAGTAATAAAATAAAATAATAATAATAATAATAATAATAATAATAATAATAATAATAATAATACTACAGTGGTACCTCGGGTTACATATGCTTCAGGTTACAGACTCCGCTAACCCAGAAATAGTGCTTCAGGTTAAGAACTTTGCTTCAGGATGAGAACAGAAATTGTGCAGCGGTGGCACAGCAGCAGCAGGAGGCCCCATTAGCTAAAGTGGTGCTTCAGGTTAAGAACAGTTTCAGGTTAAGAACGGACCTTCGGAACGAATTAAGTACTTAACCCGAGGTACCACTGTAATAATAATAATAATAATAATAATAATAATAATAATAATAATAATAGATACACTTGGATCACAAGGTATCAGAGGCAAGAAGCCAAGTGGTATTTAGGAGCAGAGGAGCTGCCTACTACCAAGTCAGACCATTGGTCCACCTAGCTCTGTATTGCCTTCACTGATTGGTAGCAGCTTTCAAGGATTTCAGATAGGAGGATTCCCAGCTCTATCTGGAACTGCTGGGAATTGAACCTGGGAACATCTGCATGCAAACAGATGCTCTACCTTCTACAGTATTGTGAAACATAGGATCCAGGCAGCTGCGAACAGGAGCAGCCTTTATTATCTAGTTGCTGTTAGAATTCCTGATCTATGATTGCAGTCATGGGATTTTTGTCTATCACATGATGGTGTATGTTTTGGCTCCTGAGAGTGGGAAGTGATGGAGACAGGATGTTTGTGTTACTGTGTTCCGTGAAGTGGGACTATTGTCCTTTGTTTTTTTCTCTTTGCTGTCTGATGCTGGAGAGAGAGGGAGCCATGTTGCAGTGCTCCGTGTGTGTTTATATGTAAATAAAGTAGATTAGCCAAAATGCTGAGTTGCTGAGGTCTGTCACGCAAGGTGCAGAAACTCTGCGGATCCCTAAGTGTGCCGGTGTCGGTTGGCATCGGTCGCTGTGATGTTTGGGCTGAAGAAAGCTTTTGAAGCTCCCAAACAATTGACCAGGAGGGAGAGAACATGCCAGTCAGGCATGTGTCTCTGCCAGGGACCTACTCGAGTGTAGGCAGAGCTCCTGACAGTTATGGCCACTGACTCCCATGAGTTAGGAAAAAAGGATACACCCAGAAACCCGCCTTCCGTGTAGCTGAGGAAAACCCTACATTGTTCAACATGAGGGTAGCTGGCCAAAGTACTGAGGTCTGAATATGGATCACCATGGCCAGGTGTCCACTCTGGTTGAAAACAACCATCCTCCTAGTATTCTGGTAGGCTGTGACACTCATGCCACATTCACCCCATACATTTAAAGCAGTATGGTACCACTTTAAACAGTCAAGGCATTCCTCCAAAGAATCATGGAAGCTGAAGTTTGTTAAGGGATCAGCAAAGCTTCTGTGTCAGGCTTGAACAGATCAGATGCATAGAGGGATATATAAACAGGTTTTGACTCTTTATAAAAAAAAAAAACCCATTGTTTGTGCTAAGTGGGGAAGTTGTAGATTTTGATGAAATTGACAAAGATTGGGTGAAATTGACAAAGCATTTCTTGGCAACGTTAAACAAACATGTCATTAATCTGAAAGAAAATAGGTCTCATTCTGTGCATGCACAGCGAGACTGCGTCGTTACCTGTGGAATCTGTTTTTCAGCCTCTGCCACCTTCTGTGCTGCAATTGTTAGGGGGCAATTTTAGGTGATTCTAAGCAGCAGATTAAGTGTAGGAGGGCTATGCTAATATTGTACAAACAATGGAAGGAGGATATCTGTTGCAAGCTGGGAAGAGTGAATACCTGCTTAAGAAGTGTGGCAGTAAATGGCTGGAGTTCATTTAGAGAGTATCACTGCTGCCTGGCTAGGAGGAGGTATATTTGTCAGTGCTGAATGCTAGAAAGAGATATAAGAAGAGGTGGGAATGGGAAGAAAGTAAATTCTGCTGTTCAAGAATGGTGGCAGACATAAAACTGTCGACCATAGATGTAGCACAATTGCTTTCTACCTCCGTGCACCAATATTGCTTGTTCAGTCCAGCAGATTAAAATGTGATCCACAGTCACAAGCCACGCTTCTGGAAGAGCGTGCCTTTGTGCAGAGGATATGACAGTAATGCTGAAGTTGACATGGTTTACAGCGCCCTTCTCCTCCTTGCCTCTCACCACCACAAGAAGATGGCTTAGTTCTCAGCAGTATTCAGGAAAGCTTCACTCACGGGCTATGCAATTATCAAAGGGTCACCCCTCATATTACAGGGGAAGCTCGGGGCAGAGCACCTGTGGAAAGGCCTGGGTTCAATACATGACATCTTCAGGTAGGGCTAGGAATACCTGATGTGAGAAACCCTAAGGAGCTCTGGCCAGTCAGCGAAGACGCTACTGAACTGGATAGACAAGAGTTCTGACTCAGAGTAAGGCAGTTTCCTATATTTCCACTGCCATGCCTGGATTTCTACCCGAAGTGTACAATTATTGCTTTGTTTAAAATATTGATACCCCAGCCTTCTGTATTCACGACAGTGTACAAAATAAACAAATATCAACAATCACAAAATAGAAAGTTTTCTAACAGATTAAGTCTGAAATCCTATGCCCAATTACTAGGGAGCAAGCACATCAAACCCAGTGGGACTTACTTCTGAGGAAAGATACATAGGATTACGTTGCCATACAGCTTCTATTTTGTCCCCATGCCTCCATTTGGTCTGTTTTTCAAAACCAAGCTGGCAGAGGCTAGCAGCTAATAGCAGAATGGCTTGATTGTCTGACCAGCCTCCAGTCTCCACTGAAATGGAGAGGAGCATGTCCTGGTACCTGAATGGCCATCAAATTCTTAGCTGTGCTAAATCAAAACTGCTTCACACCACAATAAGAAATGGAGAATGCCCTGAGACTTATTAATGGAAAATACTGAGAGCCCTGTGTACTGTAAAAGGTTCTCTCATCTACTCAGTAACATGCATGTTCCTTGTTCTGCTCTAACCCTCCAGCAAATATGATGAAGGGTTCCAGTTTCCAGAGTTCTCTGTGAATGACTGATTGATAAACCACTCTGGAAATTGTAGCTCTGTGAGGGGAAAGGACCTCCTAACAACTCTCAGTATCTTAACAACCTACCCATATCTCTCACATAGACACCCACCCATCCACCAGCCCATCTTTGGCCCCTGATGCTGTTTTACCTCTGGCTTTAAACTAACTTTGACTTTATTTTATGAAGTAAAGCATTTTTTGTGCGTGTGCGTGTGTGTGTGTGTGTGTGTGTACATGCACGTGTGTAATATGTATATAATGAACAAATACAAATAGCAGGAAATTCAACAGGCATGTTTTCCTTTTGTACAAAAGTTAGGCTTTTATTAATTTCTGCCCATTGATTAAAAAAAATCATATTTTCCTGAAAGCAAAACTGACAATCATCAAAAAGGGCTACTATAGCATAATTGCTTCTGACCCATTAGCAAACAGAAATACTATATCTTCAAAGATACAGGCCATATGCCATAAAAAGAACAGAATCATACTCTTTTAGGAAGGTTGCAATGTGAATTGCTTTTGACATCTGACTCTGCCACTGTGTAATACATCAGTTCCCATTAATACCCACTGTGGAGTGTCGTTTAACTGTTGTGATTGCTTTCCTCCTGCTATGTTATTTCTCTACAATGTCTTCATATTTTCTCAAGTAATGAAATTGTCTTTGTCTTGATTTGATTTTGCTGAGTGTTTGCCTTATGTAATACTACTTGGTTATCTTTCAGTCAGAGCTTTTATATATATATATATATATATATATATATATATATATATATAAAGTTGGTTGGGAGAAACATCTAAACACAAATTATTACAATCTGAATTAAAAGGTAAAAAGGTGAAGGACCCCTGGACGCTTAAGTTCAGTCAAAGGCAACTACCGGTATAGGGTTGTGGGACTCATCTTGCTTTTCATGCCGAGGGAGCCGACATTTGTCCACAGCTTCCTGGGTCATGTGGCCAGAATGACTAAACCGCTTCTGGTGCAACAAAACACTGTGGCAAGTGCCAGACCACACAGAAACACCATTTACCTCCCCACCATATTGGTACCTATTTATCTACTTGCACTGGTATGCTTTCAAACTGTTAGGTTGGCGGAAGCTGGGACGGAGGAACGGGAGTTCACCCCGTCGTGGGGATTCAAACCACCAACCTTCCGATCAGCAAGCCCAAGGGGCTCAGTGATTTAGACCACAGTGCCACCCATGTCCCCTACAATCTGAACTATAGGGATTTGCTCAGGAAATATGTCGCAGTACAAATATTATATTATATTATATTATATTATATTATATTATATTAATTATATTATATTATATTATATTATATTATATTATATTATATTATATTATAATTCCCCATTTTCCCTCATCCAGTAGCTGCTTTTAAATCCTGAAGTGATATTACTGAGCCTTTTCCTCCTGCACACAGGTAGCCAAGGTTGTGCCCTCCAGATTTGGTTGAGCTCTCATCATCCCTGACCATTGGTGACATGGCTGGCATTGACGAGAGCTGTAGTCCAACAACATCTGCAGGGCATCATGTTGACTATTCCTGTTCCAGCATGTTCAGCACCGTGTACCCAGTCAGGATTGCTTAGAAAAGCTGATGTGAATTTATATCTGTTTTAGGAATAGATCTAATAGACATTAGCTACAAGAGCAGGGATTCCAGTTGAACATCAGAGAAACTTACTGATGGTATGAGCAGCTTGAAAATGGACCAATTACCTATAGAGGAGGGATGTGGGTGGCGCTGGGAGTTAAACCACAGAGCCTAGGACTTGCCGATCAGAAGGTCAGCAGTTCGAATCCCTGCGATGGGGTGAGCTCCCGTTGCTCAGTCCCTGCTCCTGCCAACCTAGCAGTTTGAAAGCACGTCAAAGTGCAAGTAGATAAATAGGTACCGGTCCAGCGGGAAGGTAAATGGAGTTTCCGTGCACTGCTCTGGTTCGCCAGAAGCAGCTTAGTCATGCTGGCCACATGACCCGGAAGCTGTACGCTGGCTCCCTTGGCCAATAAAGCGAGATGAGTGCCGCAACCCCAGAGTCGTCTGTGACTGGACCTAATGGTCAGGGGTCCGTTTACTTTTACCTAGAGAGGTCATGTGCCTTTCCTAATTGGTGGTGTAGAAGTGAAGGTTTGCCATCTGGTGGGGTTGCTCCAGATCTGGATTTCCTACATTGAGCTGATATACTTCAAGGGCCTCACCAACTGTATGAGGGGGGGGGGAGAGAAAGAGAGAGAGATAGAGAGAGAGAGAGAGAGAGAGAGAGAGAGAGAGAGAGAGAGAGAGAGAGAGATCTCCTATGCCCAACACCAGAGGCAGACATTCAACATTACATTCAAACTCAACATTGAATGCAAACCCCACTCCTAAAATCACATCCACACATGGAGTAATGAGAAGGTAAAAAAGAGGGGTTCCTCTTGCTGCCATTAGGAACTTTTTTTTTACTAAGTGTTGCAACTGAAAGGAGACGTTGGGGGTAGGGGTCTGCTTGCTGCCTGCTGCCCAGGAGGACTCCCCTGAGTGAGTGCTTGAGGGCCCTGCTCTTGCCACCTACCATCTGGCCTGGGGCGGGGCCTGAAGCCTCACAAGGACTGCTTGCTGCTTGCTGCCTGCTGCCCAGGAGGACTCCCCTGAGTGCCTGAGGGTCCTGCTCCTTCCTGCCACTTACCACCTGGCCCAGGGCGGGGCCTGACAAGCCTCACTAGGACAGTTGTTGTTACTGCCGGAGGGGCAGAGTGTTTTTAAAATGTTTTTAAAAAAATTTTTATATGTGGGGGGTGGGGGTGGGATGGATGTTTGGTTGGGTTTGGGGATTATTATTTTTTAATTATTTTTTTGATGTTTTGTAATTTCTACATTTTTTGTTTGTATTGTTTTATTGGTTTTGTTTGTTTAAGGTGTTATTTTGTTCTTAGGGGGAGGGTTCAGGGCTGCCGGAGAGTGGGCCCCAGCCCACAAAATGGCTGGGGCATGTTCCACAGGGGGGGATGCACTGGGACAACCGATCTCAGTGATCACGGGTAGGAGGAGGAGTTACGCTAAGACCAGACCATGTCATTACAGAGGAGGCAGGTTTAGTCGTTGTCTGAGGACTATCCCTGCCTCCGGGTCTGGTCCTGACCGGATGGATACTAGAATCAGCAAGGGATACCCACATGACCTGAAGGTGCTGCTGTGCAATGCCAGGTCAATGATTCATAAGACTACTGCCATCCATGACTTGATCATGGATGGAGGACTTGACCTGGCATGTGTAACAGAGACTTGGTTGGATGAAGCAGATGGGCCTGTCCTTGCCGCTGCTTGTCCACCAGGTTTCTCTTACGCACAGCAACCCAGGTCATGTGGGCGGGGAGGGGGGGTTGCAGTGATTTTTAGGAAGTCATTAGTTTGCACCAGGCGTCCTATTGGGAAGACCCAGTTTTCCGAGTGCATGTTCTGGAAGTTGGGCAATAGGGGCAGTACAGGATTCCTTTTGGTGTACCGACCTCCCCGCTGCACCAAGGATTCCCTGCCCGAGCTGCTTCAGGTCGTGGCGGATGTTCTCCTGGAGACACCTAGCCTGGTCGTCCTAGGGGATTTTAACATCCATGCCGACACGACCTTACAAGGGGCTGCTCGGGACTTCGTGGAAAGCATGGCCTCCATGGGGCTGTCCCTGAATAAGTCTGGCCCAACCCATAGTCGCGGACATGCCTTGGACCTGGTGTTTACCTCTATGGATGTTGGTGATCTGACACTAAGTAAAAGCGAAACGAAAGAAGTGCCATGGTCAGATCACTTCCTGGTGCAACTGGACTTCTCTGCGACCCATCCCCTCTGCAGGGAGGTGGGACCAATTCGGATGGTCCGCCCCCGCCACTTAATGGATCCAAATGGTTTCCAGAGAGTGGTAGGGGATGCTTTATCCCATGTTGATGGCCTTTCAGCCGATTCCCTGGTGGCCCGCTGGAATGTGGAGTTAACCAGGGCTATTGACTGTTTGGCTCCGAAGCGCCCTCTCCGATTGCATGGAGCCCGGACAGCCCCGTGGTTTTCCACGGATCTGAGGGCAATGAAACAATCGTTGAGACGGCTAGAGCGCCGGTGGCGGATAACTCATTCCGAATCTGACCGGACACAGGTTAGAGCTCAACGTCGAGCCTACCAAGTGGCGATAGCGACGGCGAAGAAGAATTTCTTCACCGCCTCTATTGCATCTGCAGAAAACAGCAGCAGGAGACTTTTTCAGGTGGTTCACAATTTAGTGGAACCACCTGCAACATCGGGGCCCAGTACGGGCCACATGTTCTCCTGCAATGATTTTGCAAAGTTTTTTGCAGATAAAATCGCTCAGATTCGGGAAGAAGTAGACTCCACCGTGGGAGCAGGGCCGGGGCGGGAGAGTGCTAGAGTTCTGTCTAGTCAAGTTGAGTGGGATCAATTCCAATCTGTTACCTCCGAGGATGTGGACAGGCTGCTTGGACGAGTGAAGCCAACCACCTGTCTCCTGGATCCTTGCCCATCCTGGCTTATAAAAGCTAGCCGGGAAGGACTGGGCGATGGGCTTCGTGGGGTGGTGAATGCTTCCCTCCGTGAGGGAGCCTTCCCAGACCCGCTGAAAGAGGCGGTTATTAAACCGCTTCTTAAAAAACCATCTTTAGATGCGGCCACGATGGCCAACTATCGCCCAGTTTCAAATCTTCCATTCTTGGGCAAGGTGATTGAGCGAGCGGTGGCCGAACAACTCCAGGCACGCCTGGAAGAAGCGGACCATTTGGATCCCTTCCAGTCGGGATTCAGGCCTCATCATGGGACTGAAACTGCCTTGGTCGCACTGGTTGATGATCTTCGGCGGGCTAGGGACAAAGGTGAGAGCTGTTTCCTAGTTCTGCTGGATCTCTCAGCGGCGTTTGATACCATCGACCATAACATCCTTCTGGACCGTCTTGAGGGGCTGGGAGCTAGGGGCACTGTCATACAGTGGTTCCGCTCCTTCCTCCTGGGCCGTGTTCAGAAAGTGGTGGTGGGGGATGAGTGTTCAGACCCCTGGGCTCTCACTTGTGGGGTGCCTCAGGGTTCTGTCCTCTCCCCCATGCTTTTCAACATTTACATGCAGCCGCTGGGAGAGATCATCAGGAGGTTTGGGCTGGGTGTTCATCAGTATGCGGATGATACCCAGCTCTACCTCTCCTTTAAATCAGAACCAGTGAAGGCGGTGGAGGTCCTGTGTGAGTGTCTGGAGGCGGTTGGAGGATGGATGGCGGCTAACAGATTGAGGTTGAATCCTGACAAGACAGAAGTGCTGTTTTTGGGGGACAGGAGGCGGGCAGGTGTGGAGAATTCCCTGGTCCTGAATGGGGTAACTGTGCCCCTGAAGGACCAGGTGCGCAGCCTGGGAGTCATTTTGGACTCACAGCTGTCCATGGAGGCACAGATCAAATCTGTGTCCAGGGCAGCTGTTTACCAGCTCCATCTGGTACGTAGGCTGAGACCCTATCTGCCTGTGGACTGTCTCGCCAGAGTGGTGCATGCTCTGGTTATCTCCCGCTTGGACTACTGCAATGCACTCTACGTGGGGCTACCTTTGAAGGTGACTCGGAAACTACAACTAATCCAGAATGCGGCAGCTAGACTGGTGACTGGGAGCGGCCGCCGAGACCATATAACACCGGTCTTGAAAGACCTACATTGGCTCCCAGTACGTTTCCGAGCACAATTCAAAGTGTTGGTGCTGACCTTTAAAGCCCTAAACGGCCTCGGTCCAGTATACCTGAAGGAGCGTCTCCACCCCCATCATTCTGCCCGGACGCTGAGGTCTAGCGCCGAGGGCCTTCTGGCGGTTCCCTCACTGCGAGAAGTAAAGCTACAGGGAACCAGGCAGAGGGCCTTCTTGGTAGTGGCGCCCGCCCTGTGGAACGCCCTTCCAGCAGATGTCAAAGCGATTAACAACTACCTGACATTCAGAAGACATCTTAAGGCAGCCCTGTTCAGGGAAGTTTTTAACGTGTGATATTTTATTGTATTTTTGCTTTCTATGGAAGCCGCCCAGAGTGGCTGGGGAGGCCCAGCCAGATGGGCGGGGTATAAATAATAAATTATTATTATTATTATTATTATTATTATTATTATTATTATGGCTGGAGTGCACATCTCCATGTGTAATGAAATCCTAGGTTAATAATACCAAACTTATTGCTCTGGTTTCCTTTGGAGAGGCTGAGAGGGAGGGTCTTGTTGTCTGGGCAACCCAGGGCCTCCACACACTGCCCAGGCTTCTGCCCCCGGTTAGGTCACTTCGGTGCTGCTAATGCAGTGGTTTGACTTCACCCTCCAGAGGCGCACTCCATTGTCTTTCAAGACAGACAGATGCCAAGAACACAAAAGCAAAACAATGTGCCAGAAATCAGATCACATCTTTTATTTGCTTAAATTTGCAGCTTAGGTTGCATCACCTATTGGTACAATGCACATAAACTTATCAGATGCCAAAAAATGAAGACATTTCTAAATTTGAGGCCCCCTTTGACCTTGAGGTCCAAGCCTAATGGGCCTCTCCCGCCCCATCTAGTCCTGAGAATGTTCTCAGAAGGTTGTGGAGAGTCTTGCTCACTGTACTTATAGTGACTTGCAAGGCTTTTTTAAAAAGTTTTTAAAATTGTGAAAAAATCTATCCGCAAACTCCTCATCTGCAAAGTAACTTAAGCCAAGCCAACACCACAAATATCTAAAAAAATATATATCCTGTTCCATCTCAATTTTCAGGGGCTGTTTCTCTTCCCTTCCCTTTGCAACTAGTGAAAAGCAGCTCATCCAAAAAGATTGCCTGCCTCTATCATTATCTATTATCCAAGATTGTTTCCTTCCCTTTTTGAACATGGTATATCAGATTCACTCCAGTGCTGAGTGCACAGCAACACAAGTGGACAATAGTCAGTTCCTTTCTTGCCTGGAAGTAAGTCCCATTGAATTCAGTGGAACTTACTTCTGAGTAGACATAGTTAAGACTGTAGTCATAGTTAACTGTTTGCTTTAGTATTCTAATACTGTTCAAATAACATTATATTTTATTTTTAAAGCTCTATTATTTTACAGATTTTGAGCTTGAAAAATGACAACATAAATATGGTAGTGGAGTGGGTTGTTGTTGCTCTTTATTTTTATTTTTAAAAAGTAATGTTATCAAAGGTTAGTTCAGGGGCTGAACATTTATCTTCCAGAGCCCTTTTTTGATCTTTCATCAATGTTGCCATATTTTCATTCAACATTTAATTCAAAGTCATAACTCAAACACTCCGATTCTCTGCAGATTACCGTAATTTTTTTTTGGGGGGGGTCAATATAATATAGTGTAAGTGAAATGTTTGGTGTGAAATAGACATTAGTTGAATTTCACATCTGAAGTCAAAAGCTGGACGGTTTAATGAGTTTCACTTTATGTGTGAATTCTTTGGAGTGTAATCGATGCCTGGTACAGAACAGACAGCAAAGGTTGGGAAGTTCATGCTTCCCATTCGGCAGTTCAAGTTGACTGAAATGAACTATTTATATCTTGTCAATGGGGGGAAAAATCTGTTCTTAATGAAGAATTATGTTCAATGTTTAAATTAAAAACAAACAACACAACACAACAACAATGTTGGCATGTGATTCCTCAAGCCGTGTGTCTAAATTAAAAAACGAAGTAAAACTGCAAAAGATTTTAATAAGAGCTAACCTCCTTTTAGCCTCTATGTTTCCAAATTGTTCATTAAAATGCAATTCACTTCTCAATTGCAAAATTAAGATTTACACGAACATTTAGAGGCCAAAGGGCAACCATTAAGGTAGAGAGCACATTTCAGTCAATAATGTTGATGGTAAATTATGCAGGATGGCATAACAAGTGTCTTGCATTTGTTTATTTTTTTTTACCTAGGTATTTTGTTAAATTGGAAATTATTTTTGTCATTGTAGCTTTGCTGGTTTACCTCATGAAAGATTTGTTTATTTGTTATTTATCAAACCTGTTTACATAGTTTTGTTATTTTTCTATATTGATGTTTCTCTCTCTTTATTTTCATTACTATGCTCCCAGCTCAGGGATTGAAAATTGTCGCCACAGCTGCCTCCCAAGGTGAGTAATGTGTTGACCTCACATTCACCTTTGGCCAGTCTCTGTTAGGCTGCTAAGGCTGGGGGCACCCTCTTCCCAGGCCCCCGGGGGTGGCATGAGGAGGCACCCCTCTTTGGGGGGGGACAGCTCAGAGACCAGGAGCAGCTGCAGCAGCTGCCCAGGGAAGGAACTCTACATAAGGAAGGGTGTTCAAAATGGCTGAGGGGCTGCCAGATCTGCAGGCAAGGAGTGATATAACTGGGGTTCTGAGGCTTGGAGTGCATTTCCCTGCAGGGGTACCACAGAAAAAATGTAGTTGGTCAAGGGAGCTGTGGACTCCAAAAGGTTGAAAACCTCTGGAGGAGCCTCCTTCTACTCCTGCAGGATCTCTACATAATGTAGAAGAATTTCCTGAAAAGGGCCACATGCTACCCAGCCTCTTCTCAACTTCCCAGTGAATGATGTTTAATATGTCCTTAAGAGGACACAGAGATTCACTTCCTAGTGTGAACATGCATCAGGATCAATTCTGCCATGCACTGTGTTTCGGAACTGTGTGACTATACAGAAAGTCCCAAGTCACTGGTGCATGTAATGGAGGCAATGCCATATCCACAACCCCACTAATCATGCCAGCTGGGGTAGAAGACAAGGGCAGGCAAATTGTTCCACCAACCTTCAGCTGGCACAGTCATCAGGAGCCTGATGCTATCAACAGATAGATGCTGGGGCCAGTCATATATCCAGTAGAACCTCAGACCCTCCAAGTGTCCCTATTTTCTAGGGACAGTCCCGAATTTACAGAAGCTGTCCCACTTTCCAATTTAATCTCGGAATGCCCTGTTTTTCCTCAAGACATCTCTATTTTCATCAGAGAAATGTTGAGGGGAACATCTCTGTTTTCGCTGGAGAAATGTTGGAGGGTATGGAATAGGAAGTCCTTAATTTCATTGGAGAAATGTTGGAGGGTATGGAACCTTGGCCTGCTCACTCCTTCCTCACCCACAGAACATTCCACTTTGGGATTTTATGTGGGTTACTGCCACCTACCTGCATATTCAGGAGGCAAAACAAGGAGTGCTGGTGGAATGATGGGCCCTTTCAACCAGTCCAAACCAGCAGAAAGGGAGGTTGGCTTGCACCTAACATTGCTTAACACACAGACACACACAATTAGTTGAGTCTAGTATGAAGACTAGACAGGTGGCGCTGTGGGTAAAAGCCTCAGTGCCTAGGGCTTGCCGATCGAAAGATCGGTGGTTCGAATCCCTGCGGCGGGGTGCGCTCCCGTCGTTCGGTCCCAGCGCCTGCCAACCTAGCAGTTCGAAAGCACCTCCGGGTGCAAGTAGATAAATAGGGACCGCTTACCAGCGGGAAGGTAAACGGCATTTCCGTGTGCGGCTCTGGCTCGCCAGAGCAGCGATGTCACGCTGGCCACGTGACCCGGAAGTGTCTCCGGACAGCGCTGGCCCCTGGCCTCTTAAGTGAGATGGGCGCACAACCCCAGAGTCTGTCAAGACTGGCCCGTACGGGCAGGGGTACCTTTACCTTTTACCTTTAGTATGAAGACAAAGAGCAAGCTAAAAAGAAAAGAACAAGTGACAAGCCCTTGTGTTCTTCTAGGGCTGCCCTTTTTAAAATATCTCTACCCACTAAATGCCTGGTCTTTTAATGAGGACGACTTGTGAAAGTCTAATTGGCTGCTTTGGAGGCCTGTAGTGCTTTCTGCATATGCTACATTTCCTGGAAAGCTGAAAAGGCAAGGCAGTCCCTAAAGCAATTGTTGTTAATTATTAACAAAGCTGAGTGTTTTTTAAAATCATGTTAATGTACAGCCTATTTCCACACACTCCTTTCTCTTTCCGTTTAGATCCATAAACAGGGTTGCAGTCAGGGCTTCTGCCAGCTCTAAATGGTTGTTCTTGGCTTCAAGTGATCATAGAAAACAGTGAAAAGTGATCCTGTGTGGCAGGCTTCAATTATTTGCATCATATGAACATTTTGATGGGCATGTTTGCGGGCTGACGTTTCACATTAAGCTAGCATCTTGATCAGCGTCTCTTAATTGGATTTATTTTGAAGAACAAAGGGAAATAAAATAAAATCCAGTGTGGCTCACTTAAGGGTGCCAGCCTGTCTCACAACCTCCCCTCCACACACACACACCATTTTTTAAGTGGGAGTAGCAGTGATCTACCTTACAGGAGTGTTGGGTAGATGAATTAGAGTAGAAGGCCTTTTCTTTTCCTTCTTATGCAATTCTAAAAACAAAAAATGGAAACCTAAAACAAACAGGTTATAGTTGTACCATGGTTGCCGAACGCCTTGAAACTCATACGTTTCGGCTCCCGAATGATCGAAAACTGGAAGTGAGTTTTCCAGTTTTTGAACAATTTTTGGAAGCTTGAATGTCCGGTGCGGCTTCCGTGGCTTCCGATTGGCTGCAGGAACTTCCTGCAGACAATCAGAAGCCACAGTTTTGCTTCTGAACGTTTTGGAAGTGAATAACATAACATATGAATAACATAAAACTTTCAAACCTAGCATCCTTAGAAAATTCAACTGCAAAGCTACAAATAACTTTTGCCCAGCTAGAAGTTGTAGTGAAAGGTTGTGTCAGGCCTCAGAACACATACAAACATATTACTGGACTGCTCTCATACTGCTCTGGATATGTTCAAGGCCACTAGCTGCTATACCAGTAGAAATAAGCATGAAGGGAGTCTTTTTTATCTGTCCTGTAGTCACTAGGTGGTCTTAGGCAAGCCAGCTCCTTTCACCCTCCCTTTTGCAATATGGGGATAATAATACTGTATTCACTGAGCTGACATGGTTATTGCAAGGCTAACAACAAGGTTAACATATGCAGAATGCTGCCTGCAACCAAAATATTGCTTTTGTTACCTTTATCATGACTATTTACATTTTCTGGCTTTTGCTGCAGATTAGACTCTCCACACTGAGCAGATGGTTGATTCATCTGTTAGGGAAAGGAAGTACCCCCTGCATCCATCCATCCATTCATTCAAAGAAGGGATCAACGCTGCCAGACATGATCATGCCACTCAGATCCTGGAGGCATTGCACTGGTTGCCAGTAAGGCTGAACCCAATTCAAGACATTGGCACTAGCCTATAAGGCCCTAAATGAGACAAGTCCAAGATACTAGACAGAACACCATTGTCACTTCCTAAACACTGCCAGGTAGTCCCTGCGCATGATTGTGTTTGGCTAGTGCGGCAGGTCACATTGGAAGCATTTTGGGTGGTGGCTCCCCATTTATGGAACTAACCTTGATTGTGGTGCAACAGACCTCCACATTAGCTACTTTTAGATGACAGGTAAAAATCTATTACTTTGCCAATACTTTTGTGACTTGATGATGTTGTTGCTGAATTACATTCTACTACATTCCACTTACAATCCACTAATGAGGATTAGTGTTCCTGATTTCATAATGGATGTGTGATTTTATTTTACTTTGTTTTATATGTTATATTGCTGTTTATAACTGTCTGAAGCCACCATGAACTCCAAACCAGAGGATGGGCAAAGTATAATCACCTGGGTAGTATTCAAGTAAGTTTTACTTAGAGCAGACCCACTGAAATTAATGAACATAACCAACTTAGGGGTGTTAATTTCAGTGGGTCTTCTCTGAGTAAAACTCAGTTGAACATCACCCACTGAATTAACTAAATAAATATCTTTCACTAAGCAGCATGTGTGTGGTTTTGATCCATAACAGAGCACACCCCACATTCTGCCCCAGTGGTTGCCTGAATTTGCCCCCGCCTCCTTGAAAAGCTGCCTTTGGAGCATCTGAGTCAAAGGCATGAGCCACACATGCAAAACAGTTCTGGGTTTGCAAAATGCCCTTGCTGGATTGACGCACGTGTGCTCGACTCAGACGCTGTGGACCATATTTTTAACATGCCATAATTGAAAGTATTAATTGAGAAATGATTGTGGGCAAACTTCATTTCTCAGGTTTATAGCTGTGCAAATGAGGTGGAGGACAGGAAAACTAATCTCTTTCCCAACAATGAACTCATCAAAGGAAACACTCTCAATTGTAGATTAGCCTAGGAGAAAATTAGACATCAGCCTTGGCTATAGTCTTTAATGGAAATATAATCAGCAATATATCTTTATGAAATGTGCATTGCCATCACATAATACACATTTAGAGGTGAGGCCCAGCCTAGAGGCAATACTCCAAATGCATTAATATCCCCCAGGTGGACTTAATAGGATGATAAATGCTCCCTGGAACTAGATTCTTTTTAGTTTTCAAATGGTTTTGAAGTAAAACAGAAAGATAGTTTATATCAATTTGGTCAGTCCAGTTAACCCAGTTCAGTAATTCCTTGACTACTATGCACCCAGAGTGTATCTGCTTTGCCACAATTAGGGGAAAGTTGAGGTTTCCATTAATACAAAAGTAGAGGGCAGCAAAGGGGGAAAGATTTAATTTATGTGGTAACAAGGAGGAATTCAATTGCTAAACCATGGGAATTGGTTTAGCTTTTTCATTAGAATAGAATGAAAATGTCTTACTTTGGGCAGGCATGAAGGTGTTTGGTCAAAGCTGATTTAAGAGAGCTGATTTAATTTTTTTAAAATGATTTGGCCTTCCTGTGAGTTTTCCTTCATATGGGAGGAATATCATGGTAGTTCTTTCTTTTCACAAGTGCTAGTTTTTAAGCAACGGAAGCTGCAATCCTATACTCACAAGGGAATAGGTTGTGCTGTAAATTTGTCTTTCTACAATGGTAGAAAACATTGCTGTGGCACTCATCTTACCTCCTAATGCCCAAAAGCCCCTTACTTTGATAATGCTTGGCATTAGATTACCTTTGCAAGGCAGCAGACCAAAAAAGTACCAAATCATCATCACCAGGGAGTGTCTGAGGAGGGGTAACCAAAAAAGACCAATGAAGATTAAGCAAGTTCAGTATCTATGGAATTCTGTTGGGTGCAGGCAGAAAACCAGAGGGAAGGGGAAGTATCTATAGGTAAAGGCCATGATTGGCTGGAACCCTGAACAGAAGCACTCCACATCACATATTATTGCAGCACTCACTTCAAAGAACCAGGGACATGGGTGGTGCTGTGGTCTAGATCACTGAGCCTCTTGGGCTTGCTGACCAGAAGGTCGGCAGTTCAAATTCGCATGACAGGGTGTGCTCCTGTTGCTGTGTCCCAGCTTCTGCCAACCTAGCACTTCAAAAGCATACCTGTGCAAGTAGATAAATAGGTACTGCTGCAGCAGGAAGGTAAACGGCATTCCCATGCGCTCTGGCACTCGTCATTGTTCTCCATGCACCAATAGCAGTTTAGTCATGCTAGCCACATCACACAGAAAGCTGTTTGTGGACAAACACCGGCTCCCTCGGCCTGAAGGGAGATGAGCGTCGCACCCCATAGTCGCCTTTGAGTGGACTTAACCATCCAGGGATCCTTTACCTTAACCTTTTTGCCTATCAAAGAACCATATTTCCAGCTCATACTTGTGTGAGCCACGTACACCATTCTGTTGCATACATCACATAGGTACACAGAGGTGGTTAAACACAACAAGGGTTAACACAGACCTACAGCCTCCTAGACTCACATCAGCCACACTCTGTTTTCCCCCTGAAATAGCTTGCTGCATTTATAATCAGGTTGGTCAGGCTGATATTTGAGCTGATATGGAATCCATCACAGTTGAAATCGTGGCCATGCCATTGTGTAATAGGCATTAAATGGATGTGTGATGAAGAACATGAAACAATCAATGGCATCAGAGACAGAATAAGGCAGACAGGCTAAGGCAGAATATCCAAATGGTTCCCCTTATGGTAATAAAAAAGCAATTTAAAATGGTACCAAACACATATTGGCAAAATGTATAACGGACTGATGGTTTGAGGAGACAATTAAACAACAAAAACAAACAGGTATCTGACAGTCACAAAAGCATTTTCTTACAAATTTCATAGTGATTGATATTCTGTAATTAGTGCAGTATGAGAGAATAAATGTTCAAGGAAAGCAACTTAATAAATCTATATACTCCTGTTAGACTTGGTAAATCTGGGCTAATTTTCTGCTAATGACTCTTTGTGCAAGTCAGTGAATAATTTGTTTCTTGATAACAACAGTGCATTGGTTTATCTTTAAACTGTTTATAACACTTTTGTTCTAAAATGCATAACACAGTCAATAATAATGCCCCCCCCCCTCAAAAAAAACCACAGCATAAGCATCTATGAGAAATACAGGGGACCACCTCTCCCAATGTAAACTGACCTAGACCTCTGTGATCATCATCTGAGGCCCTTCTTCATGTGCCCCCTCCTAAGTTGCTTCCAAAGTTCCCCACCTCCCTTAGCATAGAAAGAAACCACGTTTGGTAAGTTAAAAATAGTTTACTTACAAATTCTTCAAGTGTCAGATTCATGTGCTTTTTCATACAGCAGCAAGAAAGATAGGCAGTAAAACTTAGGATCCAAACTGGTAAGTGGTTCTAAAATATTTGTATAGAAACACAAAGATGGCTTGCTTAAGCATCCAGCTTAGACCTCTTTATTGGTAAGCTTCACATGGTGGAAGTGGGAGAACAAAGAGTTTGGTAATCCTCCTAAGGTGAGAGGGAGCGATCAAAGTAAACCAGGCAGGACTTACTCTATGGGATACCCCATCATGCATTAATTAGAGTTAAACACGTTGGTTATATGAAGCCGATTTATCCCACAATTTTAAGGTGCTTAATTCTCTCCCATTGAAATAAACGGAAATGAAAAGAGCTTAGATTTGGCCTCTAGTATTTAACACGTAGACATCTTTTGTCTTGTATGCTATGACAGAGTCTAAAGAGGAGAACTAAACAAGAGAGAGAAAGGGGAAAGGGAGATTGAATAGATATGGCTGGCTTTTAAAGAGAGCAATTACAAAATGCACTTAGTTTCATATTAGAAGAGATAATAGGCTCAATCTATGTAATTGAAATATTATCTAAATTACACTAATTACAGACCCTTAGCATAAGAGAAAATAGGGTCTCACTAATGCGAGCAGCTAATTACAGATGCCGAGAATATTGACAGTGTAATTGCTTCCTTTTTGCATATCTTTACGTACATGTCAATTTAGGAATAAATCATAATTGGTCTGTTACACATTTAAAAGATAGGTTGAGCTGATCAAAAACTGCTTAATTCATTAAAGATAAATTATTTACTAGATGCCCAATTAGCAAATTGAGCCAGCTGGGTGTGTTTTGTTTTGTTTTGTTTTTTGATGTGTGTTTCTTTTATTCATGTGTTTTTGTTTTCTTTTGCACATCCATAACATGTTACATTTCCATCATGCAATTATTCTGTTTGCAAAGCAAATTATGAAATTTTGTACCCATGGAAAATGCAAATGGGAAGTGCAGTGGGATCTTAGCTATGTCTTCTCTCTTGATCAAATGTCCATCCAGGTCAGAAAAACTCTCCAAGGCACTGCCTACTGTACATGCAGCGTTATAATTTCATTTGAGACACTTTATTTGACTTCCTCATGCAGTCTGTTCTGAAACATAGTGATTTGTTTCATTTTATTTCGAGCAGATATGGAATCTATTACAATTAGACTTTTGGGAAAGAGAAGTCCCATTATAAAGACAGCAAATTAAGCAGAACTTGTCTTGACGAATTTAAACCTATAGTACCTGCTGCTGTGCTATCCTTGACAGCTGCTGTAGAAATACCCGTACTCCACATTTGGATTGGTGGTGTGGTAAGGATGTTGTGAATTATCTGTTTGATTTATCCCTTTTATAAGGAGGCCCAGTGCACTTTTTCTCTATTCCCCCTTTGGTAGGACCTTCGGTCAAGTCTGCAGAAAATCTATTTTTATTGGCAAATAGACAGAGCATAAAAGGACGTTTAAAATGTAGCCACCACATTTGCCTTAGTAGCACAGATTAATACATTATTAGTATTAGTAGCACAGATCAATACATTATTACATTAGTAGCACAATACATTAGTAGCACAATACATTAGTAGCACAGATCAATACATTATTATACCATATGCATATCCACATTGCAGCTTGTTTTAAGAATATGCGATGTTTTAATTATTCACATTATTTTATTCATATTCAAGGGAAACCCTGAGATCTCCATCAGGTCTTTTGAGGAATCTTGTTCCTTTAAGCAGGAGGATCAGAAAGAAGGAAGAGCCTATGAATTTTACAGGTCTGAACTATTGAACAGATAGGCTTTAATCATTAACAGCTGGCACTGGCTATTAGACCATTCAGTCCTTGTAGTTTTTATTGTTTCCTGGGTTGTGCTGCCACTAGAGCAGTACTTTAACTTTTTCACTAGAGATAACTTATTCACTGCCAATCAGGGAGCACACAGTGAACATAATGACATCACAGCACCACACAGCCAATCAGATTTGGTGAGATGATTAGATCACTGGGTACAACCAGTTACAGGTAGGTATCCGTGCTGGTCTGCTGTAGTCGAAACAAAACAAAAGCCAGCGCTTAGCTTGAAAAACTTCTCAATGAGACCACAAATTTAGAAACTGTTTCTACCATGCATCTCTGAAGCACTTGAATAAATAATAGTGCATATCTCTCACGGCAATTTGCCTCCATATTTTGTAGGTATCAACAGAGGACCGTTAGAACGGGGACAAGCAGACCAGAACCCCATTGTTTCTCTTTAGAACTTAACCAACGCATGCATCCACTTCAAGCACGGTGTCTAAATCTCCAGCACAGAAGTTAATGCATGGGCTACATATTGACAGACAATACAGACCAAATAGCCCTTATGGAGAAGGTGGAGGGCCAGCTTTTTTTTTTTTTTTGTGGTTATGCAGCCATGTATTGTTCTGCATAACCCTTCAAAGTGGTATATGAAATATATTGGATGAGAAGGTACCCAAATCACCCTAAATACGGGTGTCCAAGCAGTTTCACTCATGCATCCATGTTGTCTCAATAGTGAACTTAATGCAACAGGGAGAGAGAGAATGTCCTGGGAAGATGAAATGCCTTCTTCCACATACGTATCCTTTTCTTCACATTGCCATTGTTAGGTTTTCTTAGCATGTTTGCCATGGAACTATGGGCTGCTTTCGACCTGGTAGAAAGCAGGAGGCAGGTGTGTGAGTCACATGCACTTCCACTGAAGGAAGAACTCAAGAGTCTTCTCCATGGGGAAATGTGCAAGATACCCACAGAGCTTGGGATTAAGCATCTCAGCTCAGGCCAGGTGTGCATGTTCCCCCATCCCTTTGGATGTTGTACCACAAGTATGGAAGGGGAAAAAAATTTCTGTGCACATGCTCTCAATAAACTTTTGCACCACTTGCAATGAATTTTTGGGGGAGAATGAGCACTTTATTTACTTTTATAATTAATCTTTTGGTACTAATGCCAAGGTAGAGTACATCCTAAAGGGAATGTGTCAGGGAACTGCCGTCAGCTCAGAGGCGGGAGGTGGAAGGGCAGTTGGGTTACAGGGAGCCGCCAAAGATCGTGAGAAGCAGCTCGTCCTCTGGGGAGGAGTGAAGCCACACCTCCAGTGAGGAAGGGATGCAGGGCTTGGAAAGATGCAAGGGAGAGCCGCAACACCGAACCTGAGCAAAGTGGGGGGGAAGCAGGTCCCCCTTTGCCCACACCCTCTCTGCGCAGAAGGCTTACGCGCAGAGAGGGGAGGCATAGGATGGGGGTCAAGAAACTGCTCTGCTGGGGGAAGTTTAAGGACCGCCCAATCCCAGATTCTGCTAGTGACTGAGCAGACATGGAACTGAGTTGATCTGCATTGTGAATGTTTTGGTCAGATAATAAAGCCTTGAAAAGACCAACAGGGAGTCTTGCCTGATTGCTCTCGAGCAACCACGCCGGCACACAAAACAGAATGTTATAAGAAAAGATGCTCCTTTTCTCTTATGGGTACCCAAGAGCCTGTATAGATTCCTTATGTAGGTTCTCTATCGGTAGGAGAAATAACAGAGGTCAGCCAGAGAATATTGAGAAGCAAAACAGCTAGTAAGCCTGATCTTTATTAAACTGTTGCAACAGGATGCTCACACCCACACACACCTACGCAGGAGGGAGGAGGAACCCAGAACAATGGTGTGCAAGCCCTTATATAGACTTTTGAAATTGCCCCCCTCTAGCCCAAGACCACCACCCCAATACATCATACATACATCACAGAAGGGGTGGTCTATAGCAGAATCCTGTCTGGCAGGAAACCTGTTGATGGGTTTACCTGGACAGCCTGGCCATTCTTTTGTGATGATAAATACTTAACTCCTGAGTCCAGGTCACAGGCTCACCCTATTCATACACAAATGTGCCCTTAAGGCAGGATTTGTGAGCACAGAGAGAATGGGGAGGCTTTTCCCATTTCCATCCAAACTGCAGAGGAATATTTGAGGTCACTGAAAGAGTCAAAATGGCTTTAGGACTGTTTTCCTGCAGTGTTTCAGACAGGTGATCTATATATTTATGTATGTGTTTGCCTGGTACATTTATGAACATTTATTTTATATTTTAGACCTTATCATTCTCATAACAGGAAGATTAAAAAAAAATCACACACAAATATCACACCAATGAACAATACACTGACACAAACCCTCTTCCTTGCTAACTGAGCATGTTGTTTTTCGCTGTCCTCTAAAATGGTACTTTGCACTTATATGCATTCTAACTTATGCACAACTTCATTAACAATATTTTAGTGCTGTGCATGTTATCAACTTCCTAATATTCTAATTTTCTGATTATGGCAATTGAAATTGCTCATCCAACTCCTCTTAGGTTTTCCCCCTGCTCCAGGCATTGATGATCTATTATCTGTTTATTGTGCATAAACTCAACTAATTTAAGACTTATAGATAATTGAATTTTTCTGTATTTATGTTTTTAATGCTTGAATAGCACAATCAAAACAAATTGGTACACTGCAGATTTAACTCAGTCCAACCTTGCACTTTCTTGGCAAAGGAAAACAGCTACTGATACTATTTCCCGAGAAAGGGAAACATTTATGCCAGATCCTAGAGATTTATCCAGACAATCCATATCACAGCAGTGCCCATGACATTTCTGTAATCACACTGCACATAGTAAGTAATTGCCAAAGTAATGGCTTGGCTATCTGGAATGAGAATGGCATTTTCCCAGGCACAAAATGTTGTGCATTGAATGCTCAGAAAATACAGTATCAACCTCACACTAGGAATGGAGAAATCACTTTATTTCCATTCTGGGTCATATTCATATGAGTTCGCTCATATGTCCATTCCATCTTGTTTGTGCATTAAACAACATTTTAAACAAAATCTCACAAAAATGTGTATTTAAATACTTATATTTGAAATGCTTTGGCTCTAAAAATAAGCATTTCTAAGAATATTTTCTTCTAAAATGTGTGTTTCTCACATTAGAGATAGATAGATAGATAGATAGACAGATAGAGAGAGAGAGAGAGAGAGAGAGAGAGAGAGAGAGATGATAGATAGATAGATAGATAGATAGATGATAGATAGATAGATAGATAGATAGATAGATAGATAGATAGATAGATGATAGATAGATAGATAGATAGATAGATAGATAGATAGATGTTAGATAGATAGATAGATAGATGATAGATAGATATTCCAACCAACTCATTAGACTGGCGTTTGTTGATCAGGTTGATTTGTCATAGAATTTGCAAAGATCAAATTTATTTACTTATTTGTTTACAGAATTGATACACTGCACAGTGACAACAGTTCTCTGGGTGCTTTGCAGTAATTCAGGTAAGCTATAAATGGTCTTCTAGTTATTTAGGTTTGACCAAACTGCAGGAGACAGTGGAAGACAGAAGTGCCTGGTGTGCTCTGGTCCATGGGGTCACGAAGAGTCGGACACGACTAAACGACTAAACAACAACAATTATTTAGGGGCAGACTGAATAACTAGTCCTGCTATAAGAAGATCATGCAAGGACATCTGCTAACATAATAGGGCTTTCCCCCTCCCCCCATGGGTTCCCTGGATCCCAACTGGGGCAGGAGAAGCCCCAGAAAGGGAGAGAGGAGGGCAGATAATTCCATTGAGGAAGCCGAAATGCTTGCACTGTTGAAACATTTGCAGCAGCACTGCCTCCCTTGGTCTTAACTTAGAAGCAAAATTATGCTTTTTATTTCTTGGAACCATCCTTGTATCTTTCATGTATATTATATAATAAGCCCATCTTCTGTGTGAGGTGCATTCTAATAGGCTTATCATAGCATTTATGGATGCCTTTGTGATTTTGGCTAAACTAAGAAAGAATGTAACTGTTGGGGAGTTCATACCCTCCAACATTTTTCTGATGAAAATAGGGACGTCCCATTCCATAACGATAATTTTACTATTTATACCCCACACATTTCACTGCCTCAACCACAAAAACATAATAAAACATTAAACATTTTTTTTAAAACTTCCCTATACAGGATTGCCTTCAGACAGCTCAGGGGTTGGATAATGTCATACTCTGCAATGTTTTTCCAGTGAAAATAGGGACATCCTAGAGGAAAATGGGACATTCCAGGATCAAATCAGAGACCAGGATGGCTTCTCCAAATCAGGGATGTCCCAGGAAAATAGGGACACTTGGAAGGTCTGGGTGTTTTGTGGTTCAAGATTAGATGCTGGGAGATGTATCAGTCAAGAAGGTCCAAGTGACCAAGTAGATCATTAAATCAAAGTAACTGCTCTTGACAATGAAAGAGCCTGTTATTCTACTCAGTAGGTAACATTACAGATATATTAGGTTGGATTTAACCCAGGCAGTAAACTGGAGTAGATACTAGATAAGCCCTTACCCAGTCCATTATAGCTTGATAGTTTATCTAGGCTAAGAGGGGGCTTCATAAGAAATGCTCTGCTGGGCCAAAGGCCCAGGACTCTGTTCTCACAGTGACCAACCAGATGACCCTGAGAAGCCCTCAAACAGAATCTGAGTTCAGTTCCTCAGCTGTGGCTGGCAGCAACTGGCATTCATGGCCATATTGCCTCCAAAGCCTAGTACACCATGCCACAAAACAGAAGTGCTCTGTTGAAAGAAAATATATTGACCTCATAGAACTTTAGAGTATGCACATTACCTTGTTCTGAAGCCTTTGGCTCCACTGTGGCTGGGCATTGTGGGAAACATCTCCTGTGAAGCACTAGAGGGTGGCAAGGCTATATCCTCTGGTTGTGCGGGTCATGAAGAATGTCCTGGCAGTTCTTCTCCCCATGATGGAGCTGGATTCTCATTCTCCACTGCACAGCCCATGTTCCTTGGATCATGACCTAGCAACCATGTGCTCTGCAATAGATTCACAGGAGTCATGCCAGATTTAATCATTTGCTTGACTTTTTATTGAACCCAGTGGGAATTTGAAATGCTTAACATTTCTTGGATCATGCCTTATGTATTTTCCTTCATATTGAATAGCAGGTATTTTAATATATTAAATAGGAGCCTTTTGAGTTCTTTCAGATATCGTTCTGCTGAGGTTAATGTAATGATTTACTTTTACATCATATAAACTAAATCTTGCATTTTTATTTTCTCTCATATAGCCAAGTAGAATTATTTAAAACTTTTATCTAATTTGAATGGATAGCAAAAGTACATTTTTCCCTTCATTTCTTATTCTAGTAATTGTAATTCTTTTAATATAAAATGTAAACACGTAGAAATGGAAGGCTCTGTAATTAACAGCTCCCAGGAAGAAATATATTCAAATAATGCCTATGAGCCATTTAAATTTTGAATAAGGTTAATGGATTCCAGCATCTTGCTCTTAATAGCTTTGACCCAAGTAAGAGGGAAACTCTGCAGTCTTAATTACTCAACCAACTACTAATGTAAATAGATGGAGCTGTACATTGAACAGCACACCAAATGAAAGGGATGTTTATTAACTAGGGTTGGACTACAACTTATTTTGTGATACATTTTCATAGTGTTTGCCTCCCAATCCCATGAATTTAAAGTACTTGTTCCAACCACATTTGTGTTGTTTCATTGCTCTGCCTATTAGTGCTGTTCCCCCCCATATCAGCCTTGGCTCTCCATATGGTACCCTGGAGGTATTTTGGGCTATCAGCACCAACCAGCACTGCTGTTGGGATTTGTGGTCAGGCTAGCCTTTCTCTTTTTGTTACATTGCTCATCTACATAAATTGTGCTCCATTTGAAACAAATAACAGAACAATGTTTGGTTCAAGCCTATTACCGAGAGGCATGCCAAATTGCTATTTTGAGATTGTGCTCTGCCTGCACAATGGAAGAAAATACCATAGGAAATTGCTTCCAAAATAGGAAATGGATGTAGTGATATCTACATATGGGGAGTGACCTACTTGGATAAAAGTACAGTGGTACCTCGGGTTAAGAACTTAATTCGTTCTGGAGGTCCGTTCTTAACCTGAAACTGTTCTTAACCTGAGGTACCACTTTAGCTAATGGGGCCTCCTGCTGCTGCCATGCGATTTCTGTTCTCATCTTGAAGCAAAGTTCTTAACCCGAGGTACTATTTCTGGGTTAGCAGAGTCTGTAACCTGAAGCGAATGTAACCTGAAGCATCTGTAACCCAAGGTAACACTGTAGAGCATATACAGTGGTACCTTGGGTTACAGACCCTTCAGGTTACAGACGCTTCAGGTTACAGACTTTCAGAGGAAGAAATGTCTGCTCCTATTCCCCTTTGTGAAGGAGAACAGAAGGAGAGTTAGGCCAGGTCTAAATACTACACTCACAGCATGCTGCATGGCACTAATTTTCAACCAGTGTGCCGTGACACCCTGGGGTGCCTTGAATGATGGTCACCTGACACTTGCCTCTGTCCCTCTTCCCTTCCCTCCCTTCCTCTGATGCCCTCTCATATCTCTGCCTCCCAAAGGCTTACACAGCTGTTTGTTGCAGCAGCCCTGGCTACAAGCTCCCCAGGTGAATGGTGGCTCTGGGATCCCTGTGGGGCATTGTGAGGAGGCACCTCTCTTTGGGGCAGAGGGGGCAGCTCAGAGACCAGGGGCAGCGGCTGTCCAGAGGATTCCCAAGGAGAGGGGAAAAGAGAGGAGGCTGAGGGAACCCTCAACAAGGGAAGGTGTTCGAAAAGGGGTGAGGGGCTGCTGGCTCTGCAGGCAAGGGGTGACATAAATGGGCTCCTGAGCCCCACAGGGGTGCTGTAGAAAGAACGTAGTTGGTCAAGGGAGCTGTGGACTGAAAAAGATTGAAAACCTCAGCTGTAAGGTGTTTGAAGCATGTATTGCTTGTGGAGAATGTGCTGGGTTTTTGTGATTTGGCGATATTTTGATGTGCTATCTTACTTGTAATGATTACATTCCCTCCAAGTGGGGGAAGCCTTGCACCTCATTCATTACTCATCTAGAGCAAGCAAGACACATGACAACGTCACACCTCAGTTTCCATTTTAGCACCTAACGGCTTGGCAAGCATAACATTTGGAGCTGACCTCTGTGTTGATTAAGGATTTGTTAAATAAAAATAAAATAAAAATGGCATGGACTGGACCCATTTAATGCTATCTATTTTTTCAGCTCTGTTACAGAGGCCAGTGTTTGAATGGCAACAGTGACAAACTCTCTGGTTTAGGGGGGTTGATAAAGCATCTTGCAGTGTTGAGATTGGAGATAATGTTGGAGATATTGGGCTACTGGAGATATTATTTGTATTGTAAACCACACTGCAATCCTCAGATGAAGGCCAGTATAGAAATTTAATTAATAAATAAAATAATACCGTACTTTCTTTTCCCACAGTTAGGTCAGCAGGGTGAAAGTAACCGGAGAAACAGTCTTCCTGCTCACTCTCATAATTCAAGCACTTCAAGTGACTCATGACGGAAGCAGTCCCTGCTGGCAGATATATTCTGATTTCATTACAGAGGCACAATAGACCTATAGCCTAGGGAAATTCTTAGTTCATTCTTAGATAAAATGAGGCTGGCGTGACATTTGATTGCAACATTACACATCCCTTGGAATTGTTGCTTCATCTAGTTAGATAAGAAATGAACAGCTATACAAAAGCCCGGGAGAAATGTCCGAATGTCCTATCGGCAGGAAATATAAAACAAAGGGGGCACAATCCTTTTACTCTAATTTTGGAATTTGCCGTTTTAATAGGAAACTAGAGAATGGGACAGTCATGGCATGTTTCTGAACTAATTAGGCAAGTTACTTGGGGCACCCCGCTGTGCTCTATTTTGCAACAATGTAAAAGCTTTGCCGAGGCTTTTGTTCAACCTCAGCAATGATGTGGCTGTTCTCAAACAATCTGACTCAAATTATGAGAATGATCAGCCACTTTATATATGATATGCTGCATGCTTGACTCGAAGAGGTTGTAATATTTTTTAATTATTTGTAATCAAGTGCAGAAGGATCTCTAATTAGTATTCAGCGGATGGCAGCCTCTGTCTTGAAACCATCTTGTCGCTCAAGAGAAACACCCACTATGCAGAAATGCTTCAAAGCGTAGGTGCCCTTATGAATGCTTTTTAGGAGAATGTGCCTTTAAATATGGGTAGATTTCTTAAAATAAACCCAAAAAGACACCCCCCCAAGTGTTCTCTCTTTTCTTAATTGTATCTAACACTACTGCATTGCATGTAGGCAAATGAACCTAGTGTTTTGTACTGGGCACCTTAAAAAAATACAGGGAATTCTATAGCTCTTTTTAATTGGGGGCAGAAGTGGATGGAATTTATTGGCATGATAAGCCTTTTGAGGGGATACATTCTGTCAAATTTTAAGATAGCTGCAGTGATTGTTTTCCCCCACAAGGGAAATGTTAATAGTTTGGGGACGTGTAAACAGGATCCAGTTATTCTCTCCTAATGTGTTGTGAGCAATTTACCTGAAAATAGCAAATATGAGAGAGGTGTCCCTAGAAAATGGCCTAACTTCAGGTTAAGCAGTTTTTGTGCTAGGAACCTTGAAAGTGTATTGGGCAGGGAGAACTAAAAGGGATTTGTTATTAAAACAACAGCATTGAATGCAACCGCATTTCTCTCCTACATGCAAAATTTCCCACAGCATTTTTAAAAGTCAAAATTATGACTAACATATTAGAAACAGCCCCCCACTTCTGGAGCTCACACAACTGAATGGTAGTAAGTGTTAGTATTAATGTAATAGGGCGGGTTGATCAAAGACCAACCTTTTCAGAGGAAATGGTGGAGATTGGTGCTTTAAGAGGCCAAAGTGGATGACTTGGTTCTCTAAAGTCTCTACGCCTCCCTTTTCCTTTTTGGCCTTTCTAAGCAAATACAATCACTAATGAGACTGAAGTGGTTCTGGCAATTACCTACACGACCTGAATGCTATTTAAACATACTTTATTGGTATTATAAGGTAGACTAGTGTTGCCAAAAACACCCAAGGAGATCAGATCCTCATTTGGTATCTGCCCAAAAGGGGTGAAAAAAAAAGATGTCACATTGTCAGCCCACCCAGGAGACTTCCACTTCCTTTGTCGCCTGCTAACCATTACTGATCCAGCAGCAGGTGGCTACTTAGCACAATGCCAACTCTACCATCTCTCTCTTCACTCCGGGGATTAGGGGCAATTTAGCTCGTGCAGATTTTCCCAGATGCATGTAATTTTACCACCTGCTCATATCAAACATTAAATTGCCTCCTCCAAGAGCTATTTATAACTATCAAGGCTTGAGTGACAGGTAGAATGCATTGCATAGCATTGCTCCACAAAATTCCAGGAAAAGGCCAAGACAAAGAAAAGAGCAGCTGTAAATTAGCAGTAGGCTACATCACATGCTTGTTGTTTTCCATGTGTGGTTCTGCAGTAGCAGTTTTCTGGCAGCTCTTATTACCAAAAAGCTATGGGTGTGCTCCCTGTGTAAAATCTAGGAAGAAAATTTAAACATATGAACATAAGAAGAGCCTTCTAGAGCAGGCCAGTGGCCCATCTAGTCCAGCATCCTGTTCTCACAGAGGCCAACGAGATGCTTGTGGGAAAACCACAAGCAGGGCCTGAGATCAAGGGCACCCTCCTCTCCTGTGGTTTCCAGCAACTGGTATTCAGAAGCTTTAGTGCCTCCAACTGTGAGGCACAGCATAGCCATCAAGGGTGGTAGCTATCAAAAGTCCTTAAGAATTTGTCTAATCCTCTTTTAAAGCCATCCATGTTGGTAGCCATCATTGTCTCCTGTAAGTCCCCTTACACTGATGATTGCCTGTACATTGGTACCTCAGGTTAAGAACTTAATTCGTTCCAGAGGTCTGTTCTTAACCTGAAACTGTTCTTAACCTGAGATACCACTTTAGCTGATGGGGCCTCCCACTGCCGCCGCACGATTTCTGTTCTCATCCTGAAGCAAAGTTCTTAACCTGAGGTACTATTTCTGGGGTAGCGGAGTCTGTAACCTGAAGCGTCTGTAACCTGAAGCATCTATAACCTGAGGTACCACTGTATTGATTAGCAACGGCTCCTCAGTGCTACACACAAGGAATCTGTCCCATCTCTGTCCCTAGAAATGGCAGGGATTGAACCTGTGATTTTTGCATGGGGGAAAATGTGCCCTACTACTGAACTACAGCACTATCTTTGCTGAATTTGCACCCTCAAAATCGCTTCCTAAAACACTGAAGACAGAAGTCAATGGCTAGATTGCTCTATCCCTATATTTCCAGCAATGACTTACACAAATGGCCCTGCTAGGTGCAATAGGTTTGAAGCCAACATTTATTTACATTTCTACTTATTTATTCAATAGTTTGGGGTCGGGGATACCCACCTTTCAGAGTATCAACTTCATCACAAGGTGGTTTATAGCAGAGGAAAGACAACCAGGAATCAAATGAATCAGTGCCTTGGACAAATTATGGTGCTGGTTTACCTTAGGCAAGTCCATAGACTCAATATAGCTCTTAAATTACTCACTACTGAAGATGTAATACCCGCTTTGCAAGCTTTTATTTCCCGATTATTATTTTACCCCAAGTGCCTCTTTGTATTGAAATCTGAAATCTTTCTATGATCCCATTCACACATAATGTGTGAAGAGATCATGGCTGCTTTACTGGGCCTTTGGTTCTTCTCCACTGCTGTGAGCTAAGCTGTGGTTTGGTTCACTGTGTTCTCCAAACCCAGGATTGTGGAATGCCTTACAAACCACTAACTGTAGCCGATATTTTTTCTATGGCTTACCCACCTATGGTTTGTCTGGAGGAGACAAACCACAGGCCAGGGTTTAGATGACATGCTAAGCCAAACCATGGCTTAGCTCATGGAAGTGCAGCAGCAGGAGCAAAGCAGCCATGGTTTACATGCAAACTGGGCCTATAGGGCATATGCCTTTCACCTAACACGCTGCATTTTCTTTTGTCCAAATATTGAACAGAGCACACTGAAATCTGTAGGCACATAGTACATGCCCAGTGAGTTTATTCTTTTATTTTTTAATTACTCAATTTGAACAAACTTGCTGTCTCAAACTCTAGTGGCTCTTGAGCAGAATGGAAGCATCAACTTTGGCTTAAATGGCTCTTGGGTGAATCCAGAAGACTAAAGAGTGATGTGACGTGATGATACATCTGTAGACGAGACTCTTCATCAGATCATTCTAGGGCTGATATTCATTTTCTCGGAAAGATTTATAACACTGTACAACTCTCTGCTTGACACAACAATTTTGGGCTTGTCTTTGTTATTTTAAGCATTAAGAGAAGCTGTCACCTCAATAACCTGGACAATGAAATACTCTGTTGGTGAAGGGCTGTTTAAAATGACTGGAAGGTGTCAAAACATGACCAATCCATTGTGTCTGTCAGGTCTTACAGATTCCATTTCTGATAAAATTTATTTATCTTCCAGGCCTATAAGTGGTATGGTTAGTAGAAAGGAAGCCAAATAATGGCACTTCTTATGGTATTTTATTCATATTTACTTGGATGTCTCCTTCATTTTGGAACATTCAAATGCACAATTCATATTAAGGGAAAATTAAAAAAAGGCTAGGATGAGGGTGGCGCTGTGGTGTAAACCACTGAGCCTTGGGCTTGCTGATCGGAAGGTTGGTGGTTCGAATCCCCGTGACGGGGTGAGCTCCAGTTGTTTGGTCCCTGCTCCTGCCAACCTAGCAGTTTGAAAGCACGTCAAAGTGCAAGTAGATAAATAGGTACCGCTCCAGCGGGAAGGTAAACGGCATTTCCGTGCGCTGCTCTGGTTTCGCCAGAAGCGGCTTAGTTATGCTGGCCACATTACCCAGAAAAACTGTCTGCGGAGAAACATTGGCTCCCTTGGCCAGTAAAGCGAGATGAGTGCTGCAACCCCAGAGTCGTTCATGACTGGACTTAACTGTCAGGGGTCCTTTACCTTTACCTTTTTTAAAAAAGGCCAAGCAAAGTTATGTCAGTTCGAGATGTGGGAGCGATGTGGGGATGTTGATAATTGAGATGCGATATCATTCTCATGTTTGGTTCTCCAGCTTAATGGAGACGTAAAAGCCGCTTCTGAAACTATAGTGGAATATAGTGCAAGTTTAGTGTTCATTTATGTGTTATTTGCTTCAAGGGGAAAAAAAATATGTTTGCGAATAATATGGAAGTGAGTGCTAAACTTGTGCTACATTCCACTCTAGTTCCAGAAGTGGTTTTTACATCACGTGGAAGCTCAAGTATAATGTGGAAATTAACAGTTAGGGAAGCATGAAAATAGAATCAGCTCCATGTGAATGCAGCCAGGGCTGAGTTCATATAAGAGTGTGTGTAGTTGCTCTTTTCTTACATTTGATTGTTAGTCCTTGCTTAAGATCATGCCTCACAGACTATTGTATGTTTGTTTCTTTTTACATTTCTGCCCTGCATTTCTTCCAAGTTGATCAGAGCAGCACATATGATTCTCCTGCCTCCATCTCATCCTCTAGGCTATGAGATATTGACTGAGGTCACCCAGTGACCTTGTGGTTGAATGGGCATTTGAACCCTGCTCTCCCAGGTCCAGCATTCTAGCCACAACACCACACTGGCTTGTAGTTATCCACTTTCTTTCTTTCTTAAAACCTTGATTTATGAAATCCCAGAAGAGTCTTGCTCCTTACGAAATAGGCAACAAATGGAACTGGTTAGACAGCCGGAATATGGTTTAAACATATGGTTTAAATAGTTTTATGATGTTAAGCATATCTTTCCAGAAGTTCACAGTAAGCTGCACTTATTTGCTACTGATCAGATAAAGCGAGGACTGAATCCAATTACTTGAGAAGTATCTTGCTTTAATTCCCGTCCTCCTTTTGGTGTGGACAATATTCATTGCTTAAACTTCAAGCTTGAATACTGATAGCTGCAAAATCTGAATTTTGAAATTCCAGTCTCAGATATTCAAAATGTAATCAGACTGACATCTGATAATCAATTTTATACTCTGCTACAGCTTTGTCCTTTGTAACATGGATTTTACCTTTTGGTGTGCCAATCACTAACGATTTACTGTCCCACTCCCCACTACCTGTCAATAGAACTGACAATGGATACAACTCTGTCTTTTGGTGTTGGAGGGAAGGTAGAAATTACTCCCCGTGGAGTGAGGATATCTAGAACAAACAGACCCAGGAAACCAAGGTTCTTTCATACCAAACTGCTATTAAATTCAGATGGACAAGACTTCAGGCCTTCCCATATGCCCCTCTCATTGTGCAGTGCTGATTATTTGTTCTCATTGTGGTATGTTGCACAATGCACTTGGGGGGGGGACCCCATTTCTGTAGTGGCCCTAAAGTCAAGCATATCTTGTTCAGACGCATATCCAAGGTTAAATGCGTTTCCTGCATATCCTCCAACACTCCTCAGATAGGGACATGTCTCACTCCCCACCAACTGAACCTCCTTGACCCTGCCCCAGATTTTTGTCATCTCCCCCTGCCCCACAGAGAATTTCCATCACTGCTACACAACACACCCACCCTCTACCAACCTGAGAAAACCCCTTCATCCTTAATAATTATTTTGGGAATTATAGTGACAAAACTACCTAAATTGTACAGAAATTTATTTATGTATGCTACTACAGTAGCAAGAATGCTACTCGCCCCAAAATGGAATATGGATACAAAAATTCATGGAATATGCGGAAATGGCAAAACTCACTGGCAGAATAAGAAATCAAAATAACAAACTTTTTATAAAAGAATAGAAATGGTTTATTGAATATTTACCGATAAATTGCAGACAGATAAAAACATTGGCAGGATTATTGTAATAACCTGCAGTTTCATAAGAGTTTATATTTAAAGCAGATAATTAAATGAGCTAATTAAATGAATTTGGATATGCAGAAGATAGTTAAAAATAAATTTAAGGAACCACAGGGAGAGGGGGGAACAAAGTCAAACTTTGAAATGTTAAAATGATTTCAAATTTGTACATTCCACTAATTTTACAATAAATAAATAAATAAATAAATAAATAAATAAATAAATAAATAGAAAACCCCTTAATCCCTATTTTATTTTATTTATGATAGATTTACAAAAATAAAAACACACCAATAGATAAATTTTAGAAAGTGGCAAGATCAGACAGACACACAAAACATCACCACCACCATCATTATTTATTAAAATTAACTCCTTGCACTCCACTCCATTCCCCCTTACTTCCCACCCAGGCAGGCCCTGCCATCTACCCACCCCTCAGAGCCGGTGTGGTGCACGAGGCAGGGCCTCAGCAGTGGCAGCCTCTCCTCCTTGTCACCCGCTCTCCAACAGCTGCTATGAGCTGCCCAAGGGAGGAGGTCAGCAGCAGTAGCAGTCATGGAGAGGCCATGGAAAGGCAACAGGTTGCTCCCTCACAGCCACAGCTACCGCAGCCAAAATCACTCAGGACAGTACCAGCTCCTCCTCCTCCTTGAGGTCAGCGGTGGCCACACAGGTGGAGGAAACAATGATACTCTGGAATCAAATCAGAACCTGGAATGGCTTTCATAATTCTGGGACTGTCCCTTGAAAATCGGAACACTTGGAGCGCAAGCCCCTGAAGGACAGCCATTATACAAGAAATACACAAAGGCGGAGTGCAGACATGAATAGAGTAATGATATGAAAAGTATTTTTCAGGACATAATTATTAAAATATCTTTTAAAATCCATATTGCTCCAGCAAATGCATTGTGCCATGCACTGCTAGGGATATAAAAAATCCCCTTTCTTGTTTTCATCGGGAAGAAGCAAGCCAGCCTGGAGTAAATATGGTAATAATAATAAAAAGATTTTTGCCTTTCATGTGTAATTTTTATTTTATTTTTTTTCAAAAGAGACTGGCTTGCATTCAATGGCTTCAGCAGAAACTTGTCTGCCGAAAGATATAGACAAGCCCTTCTAAATCAAATTAACATTTCCACCCCTTGTTATTAGTAATTTATAAATCCTGCATATTATGTTCCATGGATTAGCCGAATACTTTGCCCCAAGAGCCTCTTTCTGAGACTGAAACTATTAAAATAAGCAATCTGTAATGAACTTATTGTAATTGGATTATTTGTCCAAGATCCTTTGGGTCTTTTCAGCGACTTTATTGTAAGCTGGTAAAGCTGATTTCTCTTTACTACAGTGAAGCACAGCACATATTTTAAAAGATATTGTTACTACTTGCAGTGTCACATCAATCCTCTAAGCAGGCTTCCACATTACCTGTTTTGGGGGCATTCTTCCTGATTTGTTTGAAGGGAAATTAGACAATGTTTGCTATTTACTGAGCATCCACTTTCATTTGTTGGCAAGGAGGCTAGATGACGTTGTGTCGGAGCAAGCTGCGTCCCACACCTTCTCCTGCATTTTCCTACCACTTTCCTCATCACAAAAGTCCAATCTTATGGGTTTGAGCACAAGAGCTTTAGTTGGGTGTGATTAAACCCACCCCAAAATATCAACTGTTGGAAATGCCCTAAGTGAGGACACTCCTTCATTGTGCTATGTGTCCAATGCCCTTCAGAGGAAGAACTGTGAGCAGAGACAGTCTTTCCGCTGGCCATCAGGCAATGACTTTTCCTGCCTTTTTCCTCCCTGCCTTTCTACCCTGCAGCCCCAGGAGACTTTTCCAGACCATGACTTTAGAAGAAGAAGAGGAAGAAGAGTTTGGATTTGATATCCCGCCTTTCACTCCCTTTAAGGAGTCTCAAAGCGGCTAACATTCTCCTTTCCCTTCCTCCCCCACAACAAACACTCTGTGAGGTGAGTGGGGCTGAAAGACTTCCAAGAAGTGTGGCTGGCCCAAGGTCACCCAGCAGCTGCAGGTGGAGGAGCGGAGACGCGAACCCGGTTCCCCAGATTACGAGACTACCGCTCTTAACCACTACACCACACTGGCTCTTTAAGAACAGCAGAAGCAGCTGGGAAGAGAGAAAAGGAATTGTGGGATTTCTTTTTAAATAGCCAATGCATCCCTCCACAAGTTTCTAATTGCCTGGGAAATGGAACATACACATGAGGATAATATTTTGCTCACAACAAACCTTTACCCGTTGTTGTCAAACAACACTTTAAACCATGATTTCTGGGCGTTAGATGATGTTTTGAGTGTCACTTGAATTCATTGGTTTGAGGGGAAAGTGGGCAGTGAATGAATCAAATAATGGTTTATGGGCCCAATTTAATCAATAAGCAAAAGTCAATAATGTTTATGATTTCGAAAGTGATGTATGGAAAAGTTTGAAATGGAGAAAAAAGTACGACAAAGAGGGGAAGCTTTGCTATGTTGACAGTTAAGAAGTACTTAGAAGCACAGAAGGATGCTAGATCATAAATAACTGCCCACCACTGAATTAGATCTGATTTTGACGATAAGTGAGAATAAGGAAAATATAATTTTTTGGAGAATTGCTAGATTTTATTTAAATGAGCGGAGATAATATTGTAAACAAGTGGGTAATTTGCTTGGAAAAATTTTTTTTGTAACGATGTAAGTGGGAGCGGGAGATGTGAGGGAGTCCAAAGAAGTGACGAAATTATGTTATGATATAAGTAATGTCGACTATTATTTATGCATTTGTATTCAAAAAACCTTAATAAATATGTATTAAAAAAAAAAGAAGAAGCACATTTGTCATAGGAAGAATGCCAAGAGGTCTGTCAGTGCCAAAAACATACATAGTGGCTTACGGAACAAACTACACTAGTGGCCAAAATTGTGGAAACCTTTTGGGGAAAATGTATTTCTGAGGTTTAAAGGCTCATAACACGACTTTTTTTGGAGTAACACCACAAAATTTTATATTAATGGAAAGATAATTCAATGAAGAATGTAATTCAACAAATTTTTTTCAATTATTTGTATTCTATCAAAAGTTATAGACAAATAACCAGAAAAAGGAAGCACAATTTGATTACAGTGGTAACTCAGGTTACATACGCTTCAGGTTACATACGCTTCAGGTTACATATGCTTCAGGTTACAGATGCCGCTAACCCAGAAATAGTTCTTCAGGTTAAGAACTTTGCTTCAGAATGAAAGCAGAAATGTGCTCCGGCGGCACGGCGACAGCAGGAGGCCCCATTAGCTAAAGTGGTGCTTCAGGTTAAGAACAGTTTCAGGTTAAGTACGGACCTCCGGAACGAATTAAGTACTTAACCTGAGGTACCACTGTAGGTTGATATGCAGTAGCTTTCCCTCATTTGAATGTAGCCAATGAGCACAAGTGTTTAGAGAGCCAATCAGGTGTCAAACCTTGGAAATATACTTTTTTTCCAAAAAGGCTTCCACAATTTTGACCACTAATGTAGTATGAAGACTTGACAGAGGTGAAGAGTAGTAAAGCAGTGCAGTTCACCTGCCAAGTAACATGTGCAAAAGCGCATCTACAAGAGCAAAATGTGCATTAAAGGTATATATTAGCAAAATTAACAATTAAAAATGCATTATGTTTGGGAAACCTACTTGGCAAAAATGTATCTAAAGAAGGGAAAATTGCTTAGAAATGTAGGGAAATTAGGATAATTTCGTACTAAAATGCTGCAGGTTTTTAATAAGGTGTTTTTTTTAAAAAAAAATAAACATATCACAAACTGAAACCGTGAGAAATTGAAACTGACAGATTCTTTTATCACTAGTTGTGATCTCCCTACCTCTTCCCCATATGTAACACTTGCTGAACTTTTGTGACAGAGGATTCATGAATATTCTAAATGTGCAGAGCTGAAGGAAGCAGCATAATAGTAATACCAAACTGTGTAGCTAGTGTGAAGAAAGCAATAGTGCATTTTGGAGAAACACCCCCCCCCCCCAGATGTACAGGCCAATAGAACAGATGCAGCTCTGCACTGCTGGCAATACAAGAGGAGTGAGAATTTAGACTGGAGTTGCGAGGAGAATGGGAAGTTAAGGGGCGAAGACCCAGAGACAAGGGTTGCTAAGGGACTGGGAACCCAAGCAATGTTTAAAAAAGACAAGGAATGGAGGAAAAAAGAAATCACAGCTAATGAGAACCAACTGCTTTGAGGAAATTTTCACATGATATACAGTGGTACCTCAGGTTACATACGCTTCAGGTTACAGACTCCGCTAACCCAGAAATAGTGCTTCAGGTTAAGAAGTTTGCTTCAGGATGAGAACAGAAATCGTGCTCTGGTGGCGCGGCGGCAGCAGGAGGCCCCATTAGCTAAAGTGGTGCTCCAGGTTAAGAACAGTTTCAGGTTAAGTACGGACCTCCAAAACGAATTAAGTACTTAACCTGAGGTACCACAGTATGTGTAAGTCAGAAAGACAAAGAAAGACATGAAGGAAGAATATAGATTCATGTATTGTTTCATAAAGTACAAATGCAAACTGAATCAAATTTCTTCCCCGTCTGTGACCACAACCAACAGACAATTTGAAAAAAAGAACAAACACTAAAATAATATAACGGAAAGCTTTATTGTTCGATAGCTTTTATCACATGAAGGTATGAATGGTGCTATGTTGTGGTGCAGATCTCTCTGTTACCTTCAGCTTGGCATACAGTCCTAATTTTGCCCAGGACACCTTCCTGGAAAGCTTACTGCGCACTCTGTATGAATTTAAATTGGGATAAATTGTTCTGGGTTGCAATCTCAATGTCGCTTTCAATGACAAATTGGATAGGAGCAATGCAGGGAGAGGGCAAAAATCTGTGTCTCAAAAGATATCCTCAATGTTGGTGGAGGCTGGGTTGCTGGGTGTCAGGGAGGAATGGTGGAGACCGCTTCCCCAACCTGACCCTTCCAGAGAAGAAGACGGAGGTTCAAAATTACAACAGGGGTTTGAGGGAGATCACAGCTCAGAGGCAGTTGAGGGGGAAAGCTGGGAAATCATGGGAGCGGAGGAAGAAGAAGCACCAGAGGGGGGAGAACTGTCGGACACAGTGTCTTTAGAAAGCATTCCAGACCACCCCCTCCCAGAACCTGGCAGGCCTTGAAAGTAGGAGAGCAAAGAGCTCAAAGGCAGAGGACACTTCTCAGCACCCATAGTGATGACGCATGAAGGGAGAGAGAGGGGTGGAGACTCACTCGGGGCAATGCCATTGTTCCAAGAGTATGCATTTCCAAGCCTCTCTCTGTGAATATTGAATCAAAAGCAGTTGGTAAGGACATTTCCTTGTCTTATCCATTCCTGGCAACTTGCCATGGGGGGTTGGGTCCTCTGCTGCCTGACAGTGGGTGCCTGGCACCAGCAGCACCCAAAATCGGTGGGTCTCTCCTTTTTTCAAATAACATTCACTCCTATATCTGTATTGATCTGATTTTTACACACAGATTCCCTTTTAACCAGAGCTTCTGATACCACCATAGGCGACATCACAGTCTCAGACCACGTCCCTCTTGAGGTGATTCTAAGTGGATTAATCCAGCCTGCATGCTCTTGCACCTGGTGGTTAGAGATGAAAGCACATCTTAATGAGAGTCTTCAGAGTTATTTGCAGTGTAATGAACCCCCAACATCCTTCAAACCAGACCCTGGGACTGTATGAAGGCCGTTGTGAGAGGATATTGCATACAGGAGGCAAGTGCACTCTGGAAACAGAACGGAGTAGGGGCTGGGGTGGGGGTGAGACAAGTGATTTTTACAGAAATTAGTAACCTTGAAAGCTGACACAGAGCCACGGGCAGTAAAAGAATTCCCAGAGACTTGCAAGGCAAGAAAGCTGGATTGCAAGCACTTGAAACAGACAAAATAGTGACATGCCTTATCTTTGTAAACAGACAGTACAGTATTATGAATACAGCAATAAAAAAACCTCAAGGCTGCCTGCTAGAGTTGTTTTGAGAAAATCCTTGAAAAACCTAATAGTTGGGGTGCATAATTCTGAGGGACGAATAGTTTACTGTTCAAAAAGGCAAAGTGCTCTTTGCAAGAAACTGCACCACATGGAAACCTTTTCCAGCTGATATTGATGCTTATTTAGCTTCCTAACCCAACCCAGGTTTAAAAGATGAGCAAAGATGTCAACTTAACTGCCCTGGTACTGCTGAGGAAATTAGTGGGGTGCTCAAATCCCTAAAAAATGGAAAGATGGACTTGATGGTCTTCCTGGGGGAATTTATAAAACATTTTCTGAACTTCTCATTCCCAAACTGTGTGTCTTATTTACTATCATTCTCAAAGGAATTTTCCCAGGATCTTGGAAGCAGTTGCAAATTACCATAGTCCCAAACCAGCAAAGGATCCAAAGCAGGTATCCCCAACCTTTGCCCTCCAGATGTTTTGGACTACAGTTCCCATCATCCCTGACCACTGGTCCTGTTAGCTAGGGATCATGGGAGTTGTAGGCCAAAACAGCTGGAGGGCCGCAGGTTGGGGATGCTTCATCTAAAGTATCCCCCTATTGCACTTGTTAATAAAGATGCAAACATCAGCAATTTTAGTCCTGAGGCTCAATTACCTTATCACACAGATAGCAGGCCAGTTTCATGCCAGGAAGACATATTTCGGGGAGGGGGGAGTTGGGCACTGTTGTACTTCTCAAGGCATTTGATAGCTTGGAATGGCCTTTTGTCATGGACTGGCTGAATGTAAAGGAGTGGTGGGAGGCACCAGTCAGGGAACCCCCTAAAGAACCCTCAGGGGAGGAAGGCTCAGAGCCAGGGGATTGGTGGTGGGACAAAGATGAGTTGTCAGAGGAATAAGGAGGTGTCTGGAGCAGAAGAGGCAACAGGGTTTAGTGAACCAGAAGAGGCTGTGGCAGAGAGCAGTGCTGACTCAGAGACTGGAGAGAAGTGTCAGGAAGCTGGGTGCAGGCGGACTGCAGAAGAAGATATGGAGTCTCTCCCTCTTACTGCAATCAGCTCCCCTCCCGCTGGTCACCCAGAACATGCAGATAAATGAAGAGGGCAGGGCAAAAAGAGACAATGCAAAGTCTTAGCCTACTGGGGAAGGAACTAGGAGAGGAGCCTTAAAGAACAGAGGGAAAGGGGGGACCTTCAGTCCTCACAACTCCTTCAGTGGGGCAAGAGCTCCTGGAAAGAGTTTCTGAGACCACTAGACCTGGGCTGTGGTTTGTTTCATTGAATGAAGAGTTAACTTTACTGACCGTGGGCGATTTATTGTTTTATTGCTGACCTACTCCTGACTCCTTTTCTACTTGCCCTTCTGGATAAGCTGCAACTTCATGGGTCTTCTGTGACAACCATCTGCAGGGTCTGATGCAGTGGTCAGGGTCAATGCACTTGACTCACCAACAGTAATACTAGAGCACAATGAATCAGGGATGCCCATCTCTGCATTTGCCATATAAGTTGTGGCAGACAAATTTTGATCCAACCCAGCCATTCAAGCAGTTATCCTTGGACTTCTCCATTGAAAACTGGTACAGCTGTTATTTGGTATCTGGCCTTGATGGAGAAGGTTACTCACAATTTAAGACATACATGTTTACAAATGTATGGGTTCTCTTTCTCACTTTTTAAAATTCTACTTCAGAAGGGCTAATGTCCTCTGCTTTGCCTTTGGAGAAGCTCTGTACACTGACCCAACTGGTTCCCTGCTTTTCTTGTTCTGTACACTGGCTTTGTACTGTTACGATATTTCCGTTCCACCTTAAAAGGGAGCAGGCTTTGTGAGTCGCAGAGTCTGCGTATTTCCTGTTCACAGGATGTTTCTGTTTTGATAGAGCTGTTGTCTCTCTCTCTGTGCCTGAACACGCAAGCAGGCAGTCATGTTTTTTCCTTTGTTCTGACCAACGCTGAATAAACTTCTAAATAATGCTCTCCTGTGTGCATCTTTCGCTGTGCAAATTCTGCTGATAGAGCGTGCATCAGCTCTGGAATGTGGCAAGCTATTTTCTGGAGCTTGGGTCGCTAATTGCTGATACTGTATCTACGGGAGATCGATGGATTGTCCGGAGGCAACGTGGGGGCCATGATGGGCTTTATCTCCCTGGCAGTATCCCAACTCTTCCATGTATCGTATATCATGGGGGAAATGATTTGAGCTCTATATTTGTTCAATTGTATTTTATTCCCCTTGTTCCCTTGCCTTATCGCACCACTTGATGAGAAAAGTAATAAAATCCTCTTTTTTAAAAAATGAAGGTATCAATGAGGAAGGAAGAAACCTCCCAGTGAGATATTATTACCATGTAACTGAGATGTTAAAGGGTTGAATTTGCAAATCCTTATGTCCCCTCCTTACCTCTCCTAAACCTGAGGCAGGCAGACACAAAACCAACAACAACAACATTCTAGATCATAAGGACGGTTGCTAGTGTCTGGACATTTAATTCACCCATAACGCCTCCATGCCCTCCAACAGAGCATTACTCTGGAATGACACTGCAGTCCAGAGTTATTGTGTGGAAATTAATTTGCTAGGTGCCAGCAGCAGCACATGTCAGCTAGATCAACTGTTTCGCTGCTTCTTTCTGCATCAAGTTAAAGAGAAGTGAGGCAAAGTGGTGGGTCTCTGCGGGCTCAGATCTTCAGCAACTGTTCAGCAGTGCTGACCCCAACACCAAGCCTAAATATAATCCCTCACCCCACTGAATTAGAGCTAAATACAGTTTTGTTGGCCTTCAGTCAAACTGTTTTGTGCTTTGACTTAATTGTCTCTTGGATGGGGGTTCTCTGTGCTCTCTGAGGGTACATTTTTGCTATCAGAAGAAAGAATAGTCAGTCAATATCCATCAGTTCCAATACAATGATCCAAAACAGATTTGAGTAACTAACAGCAAGTGATTGCTCCACAATGTTTCCTAGGCTTAAAAAAGAGAGATGGTAGAGGTGAATGTTCCTGTTATAGTCTATAAATATAAACCACAATTTTTCATCAAGTTGTGCTTGACAAAGCACACTAAAGCAATATAAATATCCCAGGCAATGTGAGCATTGTAAGCAGTCATTTCTCTTAATATCGTGAATCACTCATTGCTTTGGAATACAGGAAATGCCACCTTGTTTCTTTTTTTGTCATCCTTTTCCAACCAACTTAGGAAAGAGAAGTGTGCTTTTTAGTGCACCTTTTAAATTTTCTCCATTCATCTCCTTCTGAGCTTTTGGAGAACTTCTGTCTCCTCCCAGAAAATACTTAGTAAAATGGCTCTCTCAGTTGTGACATCTGTGAATTTGAGGGGGCTCCTCTGGATCTGGTTCTAATGTTGTTGAATATTATTTTAATATTTTTGAAAGAAGAAATGGACTTGACTGCTGCTCCTTCTGCTCCTCCACTCTTAACCAATTGCTTCCTTCTGCTGTCACTATGAACTAGTTTGATTTAACATTAAAACTTAGATGATTTTACCTTTGCTCCCCTGTTTTGCCACCTAACAAATAGTGTGGAAAGTTTTGAGAGGACATTTTTCCTCAGCTTTAAAATGAACACACTTGACTTCCGGGTCGGCGCCATCGCCGAATGGCAGACTCCCTCCGAGCTCCGGAGGGAGTCGGCTGGGTAGGGGTCGGGTCCTGCCGTGCCGGCGACGCGGGGACCCTCAAAAACCATGGGCGGAGATGCCCATGGACTTGGTGACTCGGCGGGCACCATTTGCGCCCCCCCGACCCGCGAAGGAGCCTTTTTAAAGGCTGTGGAGCGGGTGACGGGGGGTGTGTGGTGCTGTGAGTCCAATGCTTCCCCTGCCCAGCGAAGCCGCATGCCATTCGGCGGAGAGCAACGACTTCTTCTTTGAAAATTTCGGATTTGGACTAAAAGGAACAACCCGTGAGTAAATTGATTGGACTTAAAAGGGAAATTTGATCTTTGAATTTGGAGCGAGCGGGGGGAGTGCAAAAAGGAAGTCCGCCCCCCCCGTTGTAGATGGCTCAACGCAAGGATTTGACAACTAAGATCGAGAGATGAACTTGTTTGCCTGAAAAAAAAAATTAACTTCACGAAGGGAAATTACAATAATTGTGCTGGAGGAGAAGACTGATTTGTGGGAACTAAAATGCAACCCCCCCGGGAACCGGGAACGATCCGCTATGAGAGACTGGTGAAGAGACACGGAAACTTTGACAGCTGTCAAAGTAGCTGTCAAAGCAGGAAAATAAAAGAGAACTTTGTTACGATGGCTTTGCTGGTTAGATTTGTTACAATTTGGACATAAATTATTGGAAATAAAGGCAACAAGTTATTTGACTTTTGGGTCTGATTTTGAAAGAAATTAAGTTACCATATTCCCTCTAGAGGGAGGCTGGGACATTGCAACAGTAGCAGCAAGTGGAAAAATACTATGAATTTGAGCAGGATCTGTTATCTCTTGGGAAAGCTGCAAAAACGAAGCATTATTTTGTCTACAGAGGTTTCTATACTAAAGGAGACAATGGATTTATCTATTGAAGAAAGGAAGGGACTTGACGCAAGTTATGTTCCTGAATAACAAAAGCCTCTGTGGAGAACAAGAAGTTTCTGAATTAGAAGGTTTCTGCAGCAGAACAGGAAAAAGCAACCTGAGGAATAAGAGCTGGACCAAATTTGAAGCCGGAGTATTTGGAACATCCAGACTTTAAAAGGACCAAGAAATAGAATTTAAGTTAGACTCTTAAACATAGAGGTCTGGATGGAAGAACAATGACTTTTTCTGAGAGTTTTTTCGAGATTGGACTTGCTGAAATTAAAAGCTATCAAAAGACGGCAAAGTGGAGTTGAGATATAGACGTGGATACACCAGGCTGGCAGTAGACAATGGATGAACTTTGGGGATTGGAACCGGGGAATGGGGGGGGGAGAGATTTGGAATCCAAAGGCTGTAAAATTATATATTATTTCTTTCTTTTCTTTTTTCATGTTTGTTGTTTGAAAATAGGGGAATTTGTGGAAGGGAAATGGGGTCGATCTTAGGGAATTATATAAAATATAAGGAGAAATGGTTCATTAAGATAAATAAGATAAATTAATTTGGAATAAATGGGTTATTTAAAATTACAAATAAGGTTTTAAAATTTGGGGTAAGAATCTGTGGAATCAATTTAAGGGAAATGGAATACAAGAGGGGGAGGGGGGGAAGTCCGGGAAAGATGCCACTGAAACCAAGTGTAAATCATATTTGTTTTTTCTTTCTTGCTTGCTATCTTTCCTTTTTATTCTGGAAATTTTTTAATAAATATTATTAAATAAAATAAAATAAAATGAACACACTTGCTATTTATAAATAGCTCAGAGTATCATTAAAAGAAACCTAGAGCATTTATATATTTCTGGCAGATTAAGTATATATAAGGGTCATAAGAAGGGGCTAGGAGCAAATAAGGTACATTGTACTAGAGATAAACATGAAAAGAGATACCAACTCTGGGCATTTGTTATCATGGGTCTGTGAAGTCTGATTCATGGCACTCAAAGCTAAAGGTTCCCCTTGAAATTCCAGGCTTTTAATTTCTGTACCTTCACATTAGATGGACTGTCATATTTAATGTTTCATCAGTTGTGCCAAGGGTTTACATTTTTAAAAAAAGAAATGGAGTATTTGTAGTATTCTCAATTTGAAACCTCCATTTATTCTTATTTAAGTGCAGATGCTCCGCCGGCAAGGGAGGATTTTATCTAAATAAATTCTTCCAGCAATAACTATGAAGACTGAGACTTCTCTCTGCTAGCTTTATTGGGTTTTGTGTTTTTGTGTTGTAAACCACCCTGTGATCTTTGGGTGAAGTGAGGTATATTAACAACAACAACAACAACAACAACAACAACAACAACAACATAGCTTTAGTGACTAATAATCCCATTGGGGCGCTGTGGGTTAAACCACAGAGCCTAGGACTTGCCGATCAGAAGGTTGGCGGATCGAATCCCCGCGACTGTTGCTTGGTCCCAGCTCCTGCCAACCTAGCAGTTTGAAAGCACGTCAAAGTGAAAGTAGATAAATAGGTACCGCTCCGGCGGGAAGGTAAATGGCGTTTCCGTGCGCTGCTCTGGTTTGTCATTCTGGCCACATGAACCGGAAGCTGTACGCCGGCTCCCTCGGCCAATAAAGCGAGCTGAGCGCTGCAACCCCAGAGTCGGCCACAACTGGACCTAATGGTCAGGGGTCCCTTTACCTTTAATCCCATTGAAGATTTGCCATTGACAACCTCCTGTTTCGTCCTTTACCAACACGTAACTTTTCCTGAGTGTCAGTATTAGAGTAGCTAGGTTAAAGTTCTACATTGGCTCCCAGTATGTTTCCAGGCACAATTCAACGTATTGGTGTTGACCTTTAAAGCCCTAAATGGCCTCGGCCCAGTATACCTGAAGGAGTGTCTCCACCCCCATCATTCAGCTCGGACACAGATCCAGCTCCGAGGGCCTTCTGGAGGTTCCTTCACTGCGAGAAGTGAAGCTACAAGGAAGCAGACAGAGGGCCTTCTTTGTAGTTGTGCCCATCCTGTGGAACGCCCTCCCAACAGATGTCAAGGAATAAACAACTGACTTTTAGAAGACATCTGAAGGCAGCCCTGTTTAGGGAAGTTTTTAATGTTTGATGCTTTATTGTGCTTTTAATATTCTATTGGGAGCCGCCCAGAGCACACAGTTTTTCCAGGGAATGGAAGAAGATGATTCTCCTGGCATCTCCTAATTAACATCATATTCACCAGTGTCACAAAAACAGTTGTCACACTTCCAATACTTCCAGGCATTCACTTCTGCTTATGTCTTTTAAGCTTTTAAACTTCATAAGTTATGCAGTGATGAAACACATATATTATCACATGTGCCTGCACATTGGGGCTGTGCCCAGTCCTATATCTCCCACATACAGTAGAAAAAAGTTTGTTACACGTACAAAGTAGGTTGAACTGGCATCGCTCCCACTGATGGAGAGGGTGGCTCACTCCTCCCTGTACAGCTCCCAGCACCACCTTCCATACACCTCTGGAAGGTTCTAATCACACAAGCTCCCATCAGAACCATTCCATTGGATCGAAAGCCCTTTGTGGATGGAAACAGCCTTTATGTCTACAAAGGGAAAAGTCAGGATCCAACCCAATGTTTTCACTTCTAAATGCTGAACATGCAATGTGTAAATCAGCTCCTTGATTCCTCTTTCTCTTTTCTTTTTTTGCATTGCACGGCCAAGCCACTGCTTGACAGGTCATACCACTTTTCTCTCTTCAACACTGAAAATAATCTACCCTTCCATTTCTTGTGTGAAAACCAGAAATGTATATGTCGTGGGCACTGTGCCTTCCCCTTTTTCCACTGACCTTCATTCCTATCACTTTTGCTTCATTTCAATCAGCTCTGGCTGCCACTGGCAGAACTATTTTTTCTTCCCCGTTGCAATAATTATGGCACATCTCTTCTTAAATCTTTGGGTTTCTGACACTTCCTACATTAACTTGAAACCTTTGTGACGCCAACTATGCCTAGAAAAGCCTGTCAGTGTATCCCAATCTAAGCGAACCCCCATTTAACATCTATATTCAAAACGTGCCTCTAAGTCTAAAACCATCTGTATTGTCAACTGTTTCTTACCCACTGCTACCCTTAATATCTGCTTAATATCAGGGGCTTTAGTCCTTTGGAATGTGCTTCCAACAAATATCAGGCAGGCACCTACATTACTGGCATCTGGGCACCTGCTTAAAATGTTCTTTCACTCAAGCTTTTCACTGATACAGTGGTACCTTGGGTTAAGAACTTAATTCGTTCTGGAGGTCCGTTCTTAATCTGAAACTGTTCTTAACCTGAGGTACCACTTTAGCTAATGGGGCCTCCCGCTGCCCCCGCGCGATTTCTGTTCTCATCCTGAAGTAAAGTTCTTAACCCAAGGTACTATTTCTGGGTTAACAGAGTCTGTAACCTGAAGTTTCTGTAACCCAAGGTACCACTGGACAGCTAGACTGATGTATTAATATGATTTACTGATTCCTGATTTTTTTTCCTTGTAATTTTATTGCTGATTTTATTCATCACTGTGGTCACCACTGTGTTTTTATTCACCACTGTGATCTCTCTCTCTCTCTCTCTCTCTCTCTCTCTCTCTCTCTCTCTCTCTTGGAAGTATAGACAAATAAATAAGCAAAAATCTAGCTCATCCCACCTCTTCTGTTGGCATGATAACTTGTATGTCCATGTCAAGGCTTCAGAGAAGCCGATCCCCCTCCCTCACAGCTGGCAGCCAGAAATGGGAAAACAAAATGTTCTTACCATGGTATTTTATTCAATATTCACAGAGAGAGATGGATGGTGCAACCTCTCAGGTAATGGTGTTGCTACAAGTAAAGTCCTACCCCCTCAGTCCCTCTTATTCTACATCACCCCTGTGCCAGCTGATCTGTGCTTTCTGTCTCTGAGCTTTCTGTTCTACTAACCTCAAGGCATGCCCGGTTCTGGGAAAGGAGGGGTCAGTAATGCTTTCAAGAGACACTGAGTCCATTAGCTGTCTCTCCCCTGGTGTTTCTTCTTCCAGCTGCTCCCCCAATATTTCCCAGCTTCTCTCCTCTGCAGCCTCTGAACCATCTGCAAACCACTATTCTAAATCTATACTGTCCACCTCTTCTTTGGAACCTGCAGGAAGGGGGGGGGCGGTTCCCATCATTCCTCCTCAGTCCAGCCCCTGACAGTCCATCACAGGGTGACTGTTGGAACCCCATAGCCAAGCCCAGGACAACAGTGTGTATTAGCTCATCACTGTCCACACTTCATACATTTATTTTATTTGCAAATATTTCTACAACAGAAAACCTTTTTTAAAAAAAAGAGAGATGTTGAAAAAAACCATAAAATACAATTACATCAATAAAAGCAAATAATAAGTAGAATACCCCACATCTTCCTATGAACAAGGACTAGAGCCTCAGTTTTTTATAACAAAAGCTGAACATTCAATGAGAAAATCAGGAATATTTCTGAGAGGCCACATCCCATAATCATCCTTGTCACACCCCATAGTTATCGCCTGTCAATGAGTGGAAAGAGAGCAAGATCAGGCCTGTTGTACCCCATCTTCTACATGTTGGCTGCGCTCAACCTGAAAACACAGCAGGATTCCTAATTATACAGAGACCACATTTGTACAAATGAATTTATGTAGAATCTGTGCACACAGAGCCGATCAAAACATGAAGGGCAGGGATAGCAAATATAATCCTACTCCATCCATACATTGGTCATTCTGGAACCTTGAATCCTGAAAATGCCATATATCCTAAACATCAATGTTACAAAGTTACAGGATGTGGTGAGCACATAGAAAGGAAAACAGTATTCAGCTAAGGTTAACAGCATACACGGCATGTCATCTAATTAACCTTAAAGATTCATTTGGAAATGTCACCACTATAAATTTGTAGCTGAAGGTCACAAATTTTAATCATTGTGCTCAATGTTTGGCTCTTGTCGATGTGTGTGCCTCATTCGAAAACCAAGGGGTTACAGCTTTGGCTGGTGTCCACTGAATAAAATAGCTGAATTACTAATCACAATCAAAAACAGCATCCTTTTGCTCAGATGTAAGGGAAACTGATGCTTTTGTGATGTCTCTCAATCCTCTTTTGAATGTGTTGGATAAGAAATAATTGTTTTTGCTATTTTATGCTGTATCCACCAACTATAAGTTGCTAAATAATAGGAGTCCATGTATAGGAATCCACACTATCACAGACCCCAAGAAATTCCCCTACAGGGAAAGGTTACAATGTTATATGCTGTTTTTTAATTTATTTCAAAGGTGGGTAATAGAACTGTATACATGTATACATGGTGTAGAGCAAATGGAAAGAAATCTTTCCTCTGTTATAATACTAGAACTCCAGGGGTCATCCATTGAAGCTGATGGTTGGAAGATTATATGGTCATTATGTATGGTAGCCACTGATAGTCTTGCCGTCCATGAATTTGCCCAATCTCCATTTAAGGCTGTCTAAAATGATGGCCAGGGACGCAGGTGGCGCTGTGGGTTAAAGCCTCAGCGCCTAGGGCTTGCCGATCGAAAGGTCGGCGGTTCGAATCCCTGCGGCGGGGTGCGCTCCCGCTGCTCGGTCCCAGCGCCTGCCAACCTAGCAGTTCGAAAGCACCTCCGGGTGCAAGTAGATAAATAGGGACCGCTTACCAGCGGGAAGGTAAACGGCGTTTCCGTGTGCGGCTCTGGCTCACCAGAGCAGCGATGTCACGCTGGCCACGTGACCCGGAAGTGTCTCCGGACAGCGCTGGCCCCTGGCCTCTTAAGTGAGATGGGCGCACAACCCCAGAGTCTGTCAAGACTGGCCCGTACGGGCAGGGGTACCTTTACCTTTACCTTTAAAATGATGGCCACCACCACATGTTAAGAAAGTCTAACTGTGTGCTGTGTGAAGTAATACTTCCTTTTATTTGTCCTTGAATCTTCCAATATTCATCTTCATTGGATGGCTCCCAAGGTTCTTGTATAGTTCCTCCAATACTATATACAATATTTCATTTAAAGCATTTTTATCTTGTACCTTCTATAGATTTTGTAGCCTTTGGAGAAGAAGATTATGACCTGACAAGGCACATCTGAATATTGCCTTCAGAGATTGCTAATTCTCTAATTTCTAAACACTGAAAAAGGTTTATTTTCCAAGAAATGGCAAGCAGAATTTTGAATCTCCTCTGAAACCTAAAAGTAGGAATAGTCAATCCCTTTCCATGCCAGTTCATTAATAAATCCATTCCACTCCATTTACACATCAATCTGCAATGATAAAGACATGAATAGCCAAATGAAAATTCATATATTTGAATGTTTTTTTTTTCAAACACACAGCACCTCTTACATACTAATCCTAAAATATGCATTTTTGTTTGCATTCTATCTTAAAATACTATTTTTTGTACAAATTTTGTCTTAAGACAAAAAAAAAGTATATGCATATTGGTACACCTTTTACAGCTAAGCACTGTACTGCAAAATTTGGAGACGTGCAAAAGCCAAAACACATTATTCTGGGAAGTATGAATCACATCAGTTCACAAAATTCTCAAGTATTCCTTCTAAAAAGCACTTGCGATTCAGCCCAAGCAGATGTACTGCTCTTGATGAGAGTTAATCCCCACTCCTTGATCTGATATCATTAGCATCATTTATTGGTCCTGTTTTAAAACAAAATCCCAAACAGCTAGCATCATACAAAAATGCAATGTAAATATGAAAAATTATTTAGCAGTAAAAAATAAAAATGCTACATAAACTTTCAGTTCAATGCACTAGATGCATTAGATCAGCCTGTGCCAACCTGGCACCCTCTAGATATTTTCGACCACAACCCTCATCAGTCCCAAGAGGGCATCAGGTTGGCCAAGTTTCCATTAGATAATCCAGTCACTTCTAGACTCTCTGTTGACTTTTCTTTGCAATCAGTGCTGCCTCTGTGTAAATGCAGGCTTCACCTGCAATAATCTTGTGTGTGTTTAAGCTATCACAAATATCAGTAATCAACCTTTAACAGAAACAAAAAAAAGTTGCAAAGGGCTTCCCAGGGAAGAATATCTTTCATGAAACAAAGGGCAAACCTGCCAACTTCTTCGATTAGGAGCAAAATCAGTGGGATTTTTTTTTTTCTTTCCAGAAAGTGTGAAGAGATATATCACAGGTAGAAGTGTTGCCCTTTCTTCAAACTAATATCTAATTATTGCCACTTTTCCCCAAGATTCATGCTTGATGCTTTTTAATGGGTCCTATACTTGCACTGTCTCACACTTTATGTGTCTTGCGGCTTAATGAATCTCTACCTTACTGAATCATGATGGTGCATTTTGTACTGAATAGGCTGTTCCTTCCAGTTTTTCTATATTAGGAAAACTGTACTATTAGCACCGTCCCTACATTATGAGATGGTGTGAGTGCCTCTTCATTGGTAATATATGAATTACAATGAAACCTGGAAGTCATGAGGCAGGGTAAATTCCCGAGCATTTTCATCTCTTACTGAGGCGATGTCCTAATTCTTATTCTTATTCTTTAGTCTCGCCTAAATGCCATAGTGCCGTGCTGTAGTTTATATAAAGAAAAATAGACGCGGAAATACTTTCGTTGAAGAATAAGAATGAAGAGCAGAAATTAAAGATTTAAGGAGTTCTCACAGGCATTTGAGACGCTTCCTTTGTTATAGATTAAATGTTTACACTGTCTGCATATCTTCATTTGAAGGTGTATCAACAGCATGCACTGTGTACCTTGCTGGGACTAGCTGTGGTCAATCGCAGCTTCTTCTTGTCCGAAGCTGTTGTAAACACAATGGTGTGTGTGATTGTCATCCGAGGCCCTTCTGCTTGTGCCCCCTCCTCAAGAGGTCTGAAGGGTGGCAACATGAGAACAAATCTTTTCTGCAGTGACTCCCTGTTTGTGGGGTGCTCTCCCAAGGGAAACTCACCAGGCACCTTCATTACATATCTTTGGATTCCAGGTGAAAACATTCCTCTTCTCCCAGGACTTTGGCTAATTGAATCTATGGCCTTTTAAACTGGGGCTGAGGGGTATTGTTCTGGCTTTCTTTACTATGTTGTGTATGTTTGTGTTTTTATATTGTAAATTGCCCTGTAACCCTCAGATGAAGGATGGTATGGACATCATCATCATCATCATCATCATAATGCATGTACACTTGTTGTAAATTTCACATACACACCATGTGAAGTGCCTTCCAGCTGAATGACAGCCTTCCTCACAAGCCACATGTGAAGGGTTCCCCACCTGTTCACACAGCAGCCACAGGGAAGCATGGGATTTGGGAACCCAACTTGCACAGTGCCAAAGCCTTGAGACTCAACCTTATCACCTTTCCATACATCTGGCATTTAGAGTTTTCCAGGAAAAGGAAATAAATCTGTGATCTGAGTTCTCCTGCAGACTAGCAGACATGCCCAGTGTTCTGGCATTTTACAAACACACAAACACACACACGCATGGTCCAACCTGAAGCTACACACTAGAACTGTCTTCATAGTCCTTTCAAAGTAATTATTCAGATGACTCCAGCTGTTCAACTAAAAGCCTGGTTTCTTTGGAAATAGAAACCCTTTCAGATTTACACAGCAGAAGGAGAAAAGGAAACTTGCATCCATTATGAAGGTCATGTTGTTCTTTTAGACAACATGGGTTCTGCGTATTATGTTGCCTGTCCCATGTGTCTCCCTTTGTCGGGTGGAAAGTAATACTCTCTGCACACATTTGCAGCTACTCTGGAGGGCTTATTTGCATCTGAAAAAAAGCAAAGCCTTCTGTCTTCACTCTTGTTGCCATACCCTCTTTGCCAGACTTGATCCTCTTTAATGTCAATTAAATAGTCAGAAGAACATTTTCAAATTTCAAGCTTAACTAAGAGTATTGGCCAGTGGTGTCTCACACAAGATGTTCTGCAGACTTGTTTCCATAGATATGGGCAGAGATGTGTTTGCTCTGTGCCAAAAAGGGGTGGGGGAGAGGGATCAGAAATTCAAAATCTGAACAAAGAAAACCTAAGAAAAGAAATTGTTTCAGAACTGGCTTGCATATCTTTGACCTCAGTTCACAAAATTCTTGCATAGCACAAGAATGCTTAATCTCCTTTCCCTGATTCCCATAGCACATTATTTTAAATTTTATTTTATGGGCTTATATCCCACCTTTCTATAAAATAATTCAGATTTCTTACAATATCAAATACGAAAGAATACACAGCATAAAAATAAATAACAGTGAGTTAGATCCATCCTGAGTTACCATCAGGCTTCAGTTCCATTGAAATCAGTATGTTAGCCATGACTAAATTTCATTCCCATTGGTTTCAACGGGACTAAAGTGTGGATAAATTTGCCTGGATCCAACCTGTCATGACTTTCCCCTGGATCCAACCTAAGAAGTCTAAAACAGGAAAAGTAAAATAAATCAGTCATAGTAGTACCATGTTTTTATGTTGTAAATCGCCCTTTTGATCTTTGGGTGTTCAATTTTTAAAATTAAACATTACCACTTGAAAAGCAGAATAGAAATACAGTGGTACCTTGGGTTAAGAACTTAATTCATTCTGGAGGTCCATTCTTAACCTGAAACTGTTCTTAACCTGAGGTATCACTTTAGCTAATGGGGCCTCCCGCTGCCGCCGCACGATTTCTATTCTCATCCTGAAGCAAAGTTCTTAACCAAGGTACTACTTCTGGGTTAGCAGAGTCTGTAACCTGAAGCGTCTGTAACCCAAGGTATCACTGTAGAAAGTTTACCCTTATACCCAACATACTAAAAATCTGGAGTTTTATTGAAGATGGCATGTCACAGACTTGCTTTCCTTCATCATTAGCAACCCAGCAATCCCAATTGTCCTTTTGGAGAATTCTAGAGCCATTCAGAAAATCAATTAAGGCCTACAAGCAGCATGAGACCCCATAGCCATTTGACATGAAACATGGGTAAGAGCTCTCAGGCTTATTTTTCTACTATACATATATTATAGAAATGTTATTGCCCTTTCCCTTGTGGGCTTGGGGGGGAGCAAGGAGGGGTTACACAGCCAATTTGGTAGTGCAGCTGCCTCTGCAATATTGACATGGCTAAATGGAGATAGAAGTTAGGCTCCAAGCACTCAACAGATCCAATTAAAAGAGATTGCTGAGTAACTGTTTTGCAGGGCTCCTAATCTGCAAACATTTTTCTAATCAATACCTGCTGCTATTCAATGCAAGCACAAGGTGACTGTAGTTCTGCCAAATCTAGAAGGGAGCAAGGAAGTGGAAAAGATTACTTGAAAACATGAGGCAGGAATGGTGCTTGCATACCGCAACCCTTTGGAGAAGGCGGCCACATTTTTTATTTTGTTAGATGTGGCTATCGCTCATATTAAATTCCATCAAGATGGCTCAAGTCCATATGAAGCCCAAGGAAATTGGGTCTAGCTTCTTCTCCAAAAGCTCAGTGATCATTCTTAACGCCCCCAATCTGGGGGGAAATAATCACATTCCTTTAGGGAGGATGGAGAAGATAAAAATGTCCAACTGCATTTTCACCCAGAGCAGAACGATCTCCCCTCTCCACACTCACATGCTGTACAGGGGTTCTCCCAACCCTCCAGAGTGAATCTGGAGGAGGCCGAGGGGCATAAAGAGATGGGAAAGCTTGATTGAAGTCTGAAAGGCCGTAGCCCTTTCACTAGCTTCTGCTCTCAGGCCAGATTAGTTGAATCCAGGCCATTACAATTAATGGACCCTAGTGAGACAAGTCCATCCATTTCAATGGATCTGCCCTGAGTATGACTACCCCTGGATTCAACCCTATATGAAAAAATGAATAAATATTATTGAAATCAATGGGATAGTCGGGCTCAATATAAGGCAGCTTCTTTTGTATGTTCCTGTCTTATTAGCATTCCCATGAGGAGCTAAGGTGGAGGAGGCTTGTGGTTTTCCTCAGGCCACCTGGTGTGTTAGCTGCTCAGGTGTATTTTAATCTGGGGATGATTACAGTTCATACTTCCATCCACTATGTTACACTAGCATCTTCTCCTATATAAACTTTGGAATGACAGCAATGCTTCTGCAGTTTTACATTGCATGAGTCACTCTTAAAGCTGGTTGTATGCATACCACAGCTCATCAGCTGCTTAAATTTCAAAATGCTGGAGACAACTGCTAACATGCATCTTTACAGCACACACACACACACTTTCCAAGTGTTTGAGAAGTGCTGCCAACCTAGCAGTTCGAAAGCACCTCAAAGTGCAAGTAGATAAATAGGTACCGTTCCGGCGGGAAGGTAAACAGTGTTTCCGTTTGCTGCTCTGGTTCACCAGAAGCGGCTTAGTCATGCTGGCCACATAACCTAGAAGCTGTATGCCAGCTCCCTCGGCCAATAAAGCGAGATGAGCACCGCAATCCCAGAGTCAGTCACGACTGGACCTAATGGTCAGGGGTTCCTTTATGCTATGATGACTAGGCTTCTCGTTACTGTATTCAGACTTACCAATCTTCCTGCCCCCATCCACTCATTTCAGCATCACTTCTCAGGGCCTTGGAAGGTGAAATAAGAAGGGTTTCTCCTAATTCTATCATCAGTGGGCTAGATGACTGCTGAGGTCCCTTCCAATGCTTTGGTTCCATGAACAGCCCTGAAAAGTGGTTTCCCCATCATGATCGCCACAAAACCTTCCTGGCTGAGCAGAGATACCAACATGTCTTACATTTTTAAACTCAGCACCATATCATCTGTGCTGCACTCAAAGAATGTTGATTAATCAGAAATAAGGCGAGTCTTTTTCCTTCAGTCTTTCAGGTATTGGGGGCCTGAGTCATATATTGACCCTCATGCTGCCATACCTCACGCCTATTCTTATACTTTCAGTAGGCTGGCTGAATACATTTTTCTGTCCTCAGAGGCAGGGCAAGCTGCTTCCCTCTTGCATTCCAAATACAGAAGATGGACAGACTACCATGTCAACCTAGTGTCTTCTTCTTTCTTTGGTGATCACTTGTAGCCAAGTAAGATTGTCTTCCATGAACACAGTCTTAACAATGAGTCTGTAATTGATTATGGAGACCAATTCTGGATCCATACGTCCTTGCACAGTGATCCTTCAACACTAGTGATAAAGGAAAGAATAATCAAGGGTGATGAGTTAGCTTAGGAGGTCCGTGGCAGCTAAAACAGCACATAGCTCCACCCCTGGAGGAGATTCACTTCCCCACAGCTCTTGTATTCTTTCAGGAGCTCCAGTTTTCCTGAGTGAACCACCTCACCCTGCAAGACCAGGCACTTCTGCAGTAGTGTGCAAAAGCATTTCAAAGTGATCAATGGCCTACAATGTCTTTTTTAAAAAATAAAAAAATTCCTTCCAGTAGCACCTTAGAGACCAACTAAGTTTGTTATTGGTATGAGCTTCCGTGTGCATGCACACTTCTTCAGATTTTTTTTTTAAAAAAAATGTTTCTGTTTTATTTTTAATTGTATTGTTTTTAATATTTTGGTGTTTGCCGACCTGGGCTCCTTGAGGAGGAATGGCCAAGGTGAAATTTAATCATCATCACCAGACCAGTTTATTTTTGCTTCTTCCACCCATCCACTCTTCGCCCCTTCCAACTTCATACAGCCTCACAGGTTAGGTGCTTCACTTTTGAAACCCTCTTATTGAGAAACATACATTAGCACATGTTAGCCACACTGGGCTTGAGAAATGAGCTGCACCGTGTCTCTGGAAGGAGAATATGGAGGAAGGAATTGTCTGCTTTCTGGAAGGTTCCAGGAACACCTGTGCCCTCGTAGCGGAGCAAAAACAACAGCTGTCCTCTTGAGATGAATGCTTGGAGCAGAAATTGGCCCTCGAGGGCAGGGGTGTTGCTTATATGGCAGACTTTTCCAGGCTAGAAGCATTAGCATCTTGTTTTCCTTGTCAAAGTCCATAAAAGTCTGAGAGGAAACCATTTGGCTTTTCTGCATGCAAATTTATTAAGTAAGTGACAGTCCTAATTTCGTATAACTTGGCTGCCAAGCACCTCTCACTGTGTGGCAAAGAAAATTACATGCTGTTTATCCCTTATTTATTGCAGCCAGCCAGAGGCCATAAAATTCTCCTTAGAGATGGTTCTCATATGAGGATCGGTTCACACATGTATGATCATTGTTCATTCGCCACAGCACCCAATGACATACGTGGGGGAGTATGTCACTTTTATTTATTTATTGTGAAATTTGTGTCTCGCTGTTTCACAAAATGGAGTAACAAAAAAGTCAGTTAACAGCAATAAAACGTTGCAATACATATAATAATATAGGAGAAACAAATGACAAAAGGCAGGTAAAACACCAATAAATTAAATGAAAACACTTATTTAGAAGCCAGCTTATGAGCAAATGCCCTATAAGTAAAAATGTATTTGCCTGACTGCAAATAGCCATCAGGGACAGGGCTAGATGGGCCTTCTTAGAAAGGAGTTCTTGATCCTGGGAGCAGCTACCAAGAAGTCCCTGCAAAATATTACTCAGTCTCCCTGCAGTTACCTCCCTTTATCTCTGACGTCTTGCTAATACAATTTTTTAGTAAGGTAATACCTTACTCAGGGACGCAGGTGGCGCTGTGGGTTAAAGCCTCAGCGCCTAGGGCTTGCCGATCGAAAGGTCGGCGGTTCGAATCCCTGCGGCGGGGTGCGCTCCCGCTGCTCGGTCCCAGCGCCTGCCAACCTAGCAGTTCGAAAGCACCTCCAGGTGCAAGTAGATAAATAGGGACCGCTTACCAGCGGGAAGGTAAACGGCGTTTCCGTGTGCGGCTCTGGCTCTGGCTCTGGCTCTGGCTCTGGCCAGAGCAGCGATGTCACGCTGGCCACGTGACCCGGAAGTGTCTCCGGACAGCGCTGGCCCCTGGCCTCTTAAGTGAGATGGGCGCACAACCCCAGAGTCTGTCAAGACTGGCCCGTACGGGCAGGGGTACCTTTACCTTTAATACCTTACTCATAAAAGGGAGGATATTCATTCCCTACCAGAAAGAGGACTAAAACCAGAGATTTGCATAAAATTTCAATGTGATGATTTTCACTTATCCAGGCACACTCTGAGATATATAGCGATCTGTGGTGCTCTCAGCTGAAATCTGCATTCAGCTTTCCCACCTACCCGCCGTACGCTTGCTGTCGTTTCAGAGCTGTTCCCGTGAAAGCAGAATGTCACAATTCTTGGACCTCGTTGTGGACGTCTGTCAGTCGCTGGTTACAGGGCTGGGGAGGAATTTTCCTGCAAACAGATTGGCCAGCTCTGCATGTTGAAACTTTGTGGACTGACCGGCTCATAGGAAACATTGCAACTTTATAGCAAAAGAGGCACTGGGCTGGATCCTTAGTAGGAACAAGCAGAGGAAGGGGCCTCATCCCATTGGGGGATCCCGTTAAGGGATTGTGAAGGCAGCCCTTCCTGTCCAGCAGCTCACTTCAGGGGCTAACAAGCCAAAGCACTTCCCACCACTCACTGGGGTCCACCAGAAGCAGTTCATGTTGTGAAGGACCCCTAACACTGGTCAAGCTCAGTGGCCAATCAACCCGCAGGCAGAATGCCCAATGCCCAATGCCCAATGACTATGTAAAACCCATTTTGATTGTAATAAATAAATTTGGTGCCAGATTTTCAATCCAATTCATGTCTCTTGGTCTTTGTTTTCTGTCTGCACCCCACCCTTGTTGCTTCACTGTGCCTGGGCCCATAATAGCGCTGACACAAAAATTGAGGTACGTTCAATAGTCATAACATGTCAGGAAGAAAATATAGTAAGCCCAAATTTAACACCAACCCTCCCCCTGTACCACCCACCTCTCCGCTGGACTATACAGAAGGTAAAAATGTTTATGACTGAATTTTCCATAGAAAAAGCAGGGCTTATCCTAGAGCTGGAGAAAAGCTTCTGACACATTTAGTTTCTGTTCATTTGCTTTGACATAACCCATGCGGGGACAGTGGAAGAGTGACTAGTGGGGTGCCACAGGGTTCTGTCTTGGGCCCGGTCTTATTCAACATCTTTATCAATGACTTGGATGATGGACTCAAGGGCATCCTGATCAAATTTGCAGATGACACCAAACTGGGAGGGGTGGCTAACACCCCAGAGGACAGGATCACACTTCAAAATGACCTTGACAGATTAGAGAACTGGGCCAAAACAAACAAGATGAATTTTAACAGGGAGAAATGTAAAGTATTGCACTTGGGCAAAAAAAATGAGAGGCACAAATACAAGATGGGTGACACCTGGCTTGGGGGCAGTACATGTGAAAAGGATCTAGGAGTCTTGGTTGACCACAAACTTGACATGAGCCAACAGTGACGCAGCAGCTAAAAAAACCAATGCAATTCTGGGCTGCATCAATAGGACTATAGCATCTAGATCAAGGGAAGTAATAGTGCCACTGTATTCTGCTCTGGTCAGACCTCACCTGGAGTACTGTGTCCAGTTCTGGGCACCACAGTTCAAGAAGGACACTGACAAACTGGAACGTGTCCAGAGGAGGGCAACCAAAATGGTCAAAGGCCTGGAAACGATGCCTTATGAGGAACGGCTAAGGGAGCTGGGCATGTTTAGCCTGGAGAAGAGGAGGTTAAGGGGTGATATGATAGCCATGTTCAAATATATAATAGGATGTCACATAGAGGAGGGAGAAAGGTTGTTTTCTGCTGCTCCAGAGAAGCGGACACGGAGCAATGGTTCCAAACTACAAGAAAGAAGATTCCACCTAAACATTAGGAAGAACTTCCTGACAGTAAGAGCTGTTCGACAGTGGAATTTGCTGCCAAGGAGTGTGGTGGAGTCTCGTTCTTTGGAGGTCTCTAAGCAGAGGCTTGACAACCATATGTCAGGAGTGCTCTGATGGTGTTTCCTGCTTGGCAGGGGGTTGGACTCGATGGCCCTTGTGGTCTCTTCCAACTCTATGATTCTATGATTCTATGCATGGATGCCAGACTGCAGAGAAGTCCATTGGTTTAGCATTTCCTTCGGCAAGTTTTATGACGAAAGTCAATTTTCCCACCATATCAATATGTCAAAGTCTATGTAGCCATACATCGAAGGTCAAGATATCTACCAGTTTGCAGTTTGGGGCTATCTCCACTCTAGCTGTCAATGGTAGTAAAGAAATTAAGGACTTGTATGCTGCATTTTCACCATCCCACACACTGAGAAGTGCAGAGACAAATGTGTGTTCTGTTTTGTGCAGTGCTATTTTTCTTGAAAAAGAGGTGCTGGAACTCACCATTAACACCTCTCTTGTTCTCTTATAATGGCAATAGAGCCCACCTGAGAGGTGCCAGAACTGAGCTCCGGTGAGTTCCGGCTGAAAAAAAGCACTGGTTTTGTAATAATTGTTCCTTTTATGAAAATAATAGACCAATAAGAGGTTTGTTGCTTCTCAGGCTGACTCAGAAGCTACAGATACTGCAAAAATTCAATGGTTCAGCTGCTCCCTAGGATATTATGCTACTGCTGAAAGAACTGAACGAAATAAGTGAAGTATTATTAATGATAATGACAATAAATATTGCTGCTGCTAGCAGTTTACTTAGGGAGGAATTGAAGCTCGGTGGTAGGATACATGCTTTACATGCAAAAGGTCCCAGATTCAATCCCTAATATCTTGAGGTATGCCTCAGAAAAGAATCCTCTCTAAAACCCTGGAGAGATTCTGCTAATCTGGGTCAACAGTACTGAGCTAGGCGGACCAGTGGTCCAACTTGATATAAGGCAGTTTCCCATCTTCCTTCCTAGCAAACTACTTCATCAATCAATTGGCCAGAAATTAAATATAGTTACTTGTGAAGAATAATCAGATGTGACTTGAAATGCTGGAGGAAGGAGCCTCCTCTAGATTGGTGCCCTGTTAAATGTTTGAAAATCTGCCTGGTTCCCAGTAGTAAAAGAGAGATAACAAGATGCAACTGGTTTAAAATGAGCCAGACAGCAAGCCTAGGGAGAATGTCTAGGTCTACAGGGCACAACTAGAACTGATTCATTCCGTTCTTTTCACAATCCAGATCTTTCCTAGGCACTCGGCATCTGATGGTTTGTATATCTCCTCTTCATTAAGTCTTCAGTGAGTCAGATAACTGCCCGCAGAAAGCACCTTTATTTGGCTCAGCTGTGCTAAGCTATGTTTGTTGCTGTGTACATGTCCTCAGTGGGACTTCAGGCTAGCAAAGCCAATGAGCTCAAGACAGGAGCAGCTGGAGCTCTCTTTCATTAAAGGCTTACTCTTATTATAGATCCTTCTTTGCCACTTCTTTCTTTCCTTTCGTCTAAAAGTATACCTTGGTCTCAGAATGCTTTTTTTGCACACACAAAGATATTCTGCATTTGTGGTAGAAAATGGTTCTGTGACCCTGCTCTGTCTTTGCTTTTGAACTGGTAGGGTAATATGGAGCAGAAATAAATTAGGAATGATGCTCATGGAATATTTTCTGTTGAATATTTCAGTGGTATGTGAGCATTCCAGTGGTATGGTTTAATAAAATTAGGAAAGCACACAGTCACTAAGGATGCTAATTTTTTAATAATAAAAGACAACCAAGAATAAAAAAGTAGAAATGCAAAAAATGTCACAGACATGGGAAAGATAATTGTCCACTCACAGCTACCTATGTCATATAGGCAAAACCCAATAGTTATACATAATACATACAACCCTCATTACACACTGCAGTCACAAGAAGCAGCTGATGTGCCATTTGGGAGGAGAACCATATTTTGCTTCAGTCCAAAAGGGAATGAATGCAATGCATGAAAATGATTATATTGCTATAAGAGAAGAGCAACCTGAAGGACAATTTGTAGACTGTGTGCAGCAGCAAATAAGTAACTGTACACATACTGTATATAGGTTGAGAAATACATGCTTGATTCTCATGCCAGCATCACCAGCAACTGAGCTCTGCCGGTACACAATATTCATAGCTCAGAGCAATGTTGCCACAGGAACAATGTCCTTGCTTTAACATATATGGCCTTTCAAATATTATTTGGAGTGATGCTGGATCCAAGCATGGGTGTAAGTGGCAACCATGCCAGTTGTGTAACATCTGAACCAGTCCTTTAAAGCCACAAGATGGTTTTCTGGACATAGTCAACAGCCTGTCATTACAAGTCACAGACTTGGCCTGCCCACCAAAAATAATTTCTTCAGACACCCATAGTGCAGGCATATGGAATCTTCTTTCATTTTAAGGATACATAGTCCTATCTCTAAATTCTTTGTGAATGTCCCAGCATGCAGCTATCAGCCACAAAAAAGAAGTATTTCTCCCCTCACAGGGAGCGTGGCCAGCATATAAATGAGCAACCCATACCCAAAAAAAGATGGCATGAACCTGGTTTGGTTTGCATTCATCCATGGAACACAGCATTAGCAATTCAGCTATCACACCTTTAAAAAATAAAATGTAAATGAGCAATCCTATATCAATGCTGTACCGTTTCTGCAAGCAAAACTGTGTCTTCTGTACCACTCATTTTATAAGCATCTTTTGTCATTTACAAAACATTTAATATACTTTTTTATAGAAGCAGCAAATTAATGGAATGAAATTTTACATTTAATCAGAGCCTCTGGAGAGAATCTATTGCCACTAACCTGGTCTAAAATTAAATATCCTAATGTGCAATCTGTCATAATCACTGCAAATGTTAATAATAATGGCTGCATATGAATGTCAAACAACAAGATATGGCTGAATGAGGAATGGTTACAACTGGCAGCCTGACAGGAAAAAAAGTTATACAAACCTTCATGGATGAAAATTTGCATTTTCTGGCAGGCTTTTTTTTCTACATCTCTGTATATACCATTAATTCCTACAAAAGATTATTGGCCATTTCAAACCTACAATCATGAGAAAAGCCATTCTTTGTCAAAGAAATAGTCCATTAATAGTGACATCTAGCTCAATCATTCCCAGTGTCCAGTATCAGCACGGAGGAAGCATAAGGTATCCGTTGTCCAATGGATATTGCTTCACTGAGTATATAGATCAGAATCCTGCTAAGACAGAAATATTGTGGGTGAGTGGTCCTATAACTGAGGAATCTGCCTGTTCAAGATGGAGTTGCACTCCCTCTGAAAGAATACAGGGTCTCCTGGAACCATCTTTGTTTGTGGAGATCCAAGTGGCCTCTGAGATGAAGAGCACCTATCACCAACTTTGGCTGGTACATCAACTGCACTCTTTCCTGGACAGAGATAATCTGCCCACCGTGACACATTAGTAACCTCACATCTCGACTATTGTAATGCACTTTATGTGTGGCTACCCTAGGAGCAGGTCCGAAGGCTGTAGTTGGTGAAGAATGCTACAGCCCAAGTGGTGAATGGTGCTTCTTACTGGACAACTATCAGGCAGTGCTGAGGGATGTGAAACCCAGTATCCAGATATACTAGCCCAGAGTTTTTCAACCTTTTTGGGTCCACGGCTCCCTTGACCAACTACATTCTTTCTATGACACCCCTGTGGGCCTCAGGAGCCCAGTTATGCCACCCCTTGCCTGCAGAGCCGGCAGCCCCTCACCCCTTTTCAAACACCCTCCCTTGTGGAGAGTTCCCTTGTGCAGAGACCATGTATAGATGATTCTTTCTATTTCAGTTTTCCCCAGTTTCTTATTTTTCCAGCCTTAAGATCTGTTTACCTCACTTCCACATTGGTTTGCACTTAAAAAACAAAACATTCTTGTGTGCATCTCTCCAAGACATACTGTTTTGTGCAAATATTTGCCTATTATATGTTTTACAAGTGTTTTCTTCAATATAATTCATTTTGCATTTTTATAGAGACTTCTCCCTAATATATGTAGTGTGTGTGTGTGTGTGTGTAAATGTTTCAGTTGCAACTGAATTGCAACTGAATTTTAGTTGCAATTCAGTTCACTTAATTGGTTCTGAAACTGTGATTAGGTAGGTTTGCATTGAAATGTGACCCAGACAAATTCCGCCCCCCCCCCTCCATACCTGAGTCCATTAAAACCATAGTCTGAAAGCCATCTGAATCCAAGAATCTATGATTACACTTTCAAAAATTATTTGGCAACATTCAACAGAATCCACACAGAGTGAAATGTGGAATAATTTGAGAGTAGACGGGTATCAACCGGCGAACTTGGTTCAAAAACTCCAGCCACCAGAAAACTGGGACAGAATTAATTTGATTCAGATCATAAGAGACTGGCCAGCAATCAATTGACCCACCTAAATGTGAGCCAGATGCTTACAACTGAGATGGGGCCATCAAGATTTTTCCAGCATCCCTTTCAGGAGAGAATGAATTCATTTGGCTGGGTGAGTACATGCTTGTGCCATTATCCAACAAAAAAGCAAATGGCAAAAAACATCCAATGAAGGTTGAAGAAAAGTCTATGTAGGCTACCTGCCAATATGGGCTGGGAGCAAAAAAAAAAAAAAAAAAAAAAAAAGGCTGAGAGATCTCTGATGGAACCAGTAAAATGGGAAAGATCTTATTTACCCAGGATTTCCAAACTGACTGAATAATAGCAGTATCTGTTCCTGGCCCTGTAAAATTAGTAGGCCTCATACTTTGAGGTCTCCCAGCACACCAGTGTTATTTTATACCTGATAGTTCCAGAAATCATGGGCAACTGCCCTCAGTCCTGTGGGCGGAATAAGTCACCCTCTATCTTTCCACCTAGTCCTTTGGATGATGATGATGAAAAATTCTATACTACCCTTCATCCGAGGTTCACAGGGCAGTTTACAATATACAAGCACAAAAATACTCCAGGGTGACCACCCATGCTCCATTCCCTTTCCTATTCAGGGTGGCCATGTGTCCTACTTTGCAGAAGGCAATCCTCTATTGGAAGGTCCAAGTCAGGAGAACATTTTTTGAATTTCCCCACAAAGCTACAACGGGGAACAGCTTGCACCTGTTGCCCACTGCCACTGCCTAAGCTGACCAGCCGTTGGCACCTGCTAAGAAAGGAGGAAGACCACCGGAGCCTTCTTTGCCAACAGCCACTCAAACCTGGAGTTGTTCACGATCTGACTAGGCAGCACTTTAGATGGATGAAACACACTACTAGGTAATTCAATGCTGGCAATGTGTCTCGGGGAAGAATTTTCTACCCCACATTGCCAGCTGCTTTCTTTCACTCCCAGATCTGAGATACAAAGCCTTTCTAATCCCTGTGTAATTCTTTTAAGGCATCCAACCTCTCCGCCTCTTGGGTTATGTACTAACAAAGATAAGTGAATTTGATGAGACAACAGAGTGACAGTAGTTGGCAGGCACCGGCTTAAAATAAATCTGTCCCATTTTATTGTGCTTCCTACTTATTACATCATGCAGACATCATGACTTGGCTGCTGCTGCTTCCTAACACCGCAGCCACGCTGGGCCACAAAAACTGTGTGCTCACCACAAACAAAGGGGGCATTTTTTTGTCACGGCCTTCAAGCATCCTAACATGCAGTTTAGGCTGAACAGAAGAAGGCAAACAGAAGCAATTTAGTCCAACTACTTGACATATTACAAGTAACAAACGAAATGAGCACAGTAAGGTGTATATTATTATTAATACCACTCTTCACTGAACTTATGTGTTGTTTGCTACACAAAAGAGGTATCCAAGTGACCTACGAAAATGCAAAATTTGTAAATAAAAAGAAAATATTACAGTAAAACATATAAAAATGTATAAAAGATCCACATACAAAAACAATAATACATTTTAAAAACATAAAATATTTTTAAAATTATAGCTCAGATCACATTTGATTATTCCAGAGCAACATCTATATTTCTAGTCCACATAAGGTGTTCAAATAAATGAAGTATAACCATGCTCTTCAGATGCAGTGCTGTGCATTTTTGCAATTTAAACTCGAGTTGCTGCTACACTTGACCTTTTCTCCATTCAGGAAGATGAGGATGATGAGATCAGGTGATTGGCAGGCCCCTTCCACCTGTCAAACCCGGCCCACAGTGGGTAGTGTAAGTAAGGATCCAGCCTTCCAGCTGGATCCAGTTCTCCAACCCTGTGATGGTGGAGAATCAGTATCTCAGTGGCAGCTAAGGGCCCGAGTAGAGAGGAGTTTGCATAGATTCTGGGGCTGGCCTTTGACCCTTGTTGTGAATTCCATTCCCATCTTCCAAAACCTCCCCCTCCTTCATTAAAATCAGAAATGGCATCCCTGTTGAGCATTTTAATAAATTTTGTCCATTATCCTTGATAACGATGTAGTGTTAATAGGACCTGAACTCTTGACAAATGAACATATGTACATGTTGAGCTGGAATGCCTTCCTCTTATTTATTCATAGCCTTTATCCTGTATGCACTTAGGCTTATTGAATTCACTGGGGCTAGCTTCCAAGTAGACGTGGGTCAGATTTCACTCTTACTGGTGCATGACAATAAGCCAGCAATGCTGTTCAGAGGGTTCTTACCACTTTCCTTGCGATTCAGCCACTGGGCTCCAGCACCAGCAAAACGACTATAAAATTAATTCAGTGGGTAATGGATGGTGCTCATTCTCTAGTTCTTAATGGTTTCTTAAATGCATGGCAGATAATGGGGGCAATCTTGCACTTCATGCACACACGCTTCTCAATCTGGATATTTTCTTTATAAATAAAATATGATTGGAGACTGAGCATCTTTCCAAAATGCTATAAGCAGTTTGGGAGGGTTAAGGTTATGCTAGGAGAGCAATAAGGGCTTTCCATTGTGTTTTTGGACTTTGCTAATCTTATTCAATCTCACTCTGCTAGAGATGTTTTAATGTTGTATTCCCTGAGATTTTGGGATGGAAAGAAAAGAAATAAAGAAGGGTGGTAGTCTGTTGAATGTGCAGGCTGCCATTTGATTTGATTTTATTCTGATCCTGATCTGATTTTAGGATATATTTTAATCGATTGCCTGATTTTATGTTAATGTGTTATACATTTGATGTTAGCCACTCTGAGCCCGGTTTTGGCCGGGGAGGGGTAATAAATTATTATTATTATTATTATTATTATTATTAAGCTTTCACAAAATGTAAAACTTAAAGGCTTTGCATACTGAGATTTCCCACCACCACCAGATTATTGGGTATAGTTATTCAGTGCTGAGATCTTAGCTCCTTAACCTATGCACTGCTTTACATACATAGACAGAATTACCGGTAGGTTTACTGTGCTAGAATTTTTTAAAAGACAATCCTAGCAGGATATAAGCAATGTCTCAAACATATCTGGAAAGTATTTTCAGGTTTTGTATGCTTTCCCACACAATAACACCACAATTCTCTCCCCCCCCCCATGCAATGGTGAAAACTTTTAAACCCATCTCTTATAGATCAAACAATGGCTCTAGGAAGCAGAATCCACAAGGCTCTCTCTTACTACTCACATTAGGTGGCTACATTAAGAGCTGCGAAATTCTATAGTGAAAGAGTTCAAAGCCATAAATCACAGAAATTAGTAATTTAAAGGGCCTCTTTGCACCTCTAGTCTCCCTGTGGGCATTCTGCAATAAATCTCTGTTCTGCTCATATCCTTTGTCTTCTCAGGCTGTAAATATCCTCAGAAAAAAAAAGTGATTCCATCACTTCCCCTGGGAGTCTCGCTTCTAGTCTAATAGCTAGTATTGTCATTCATTTTGCTTCTGATATTTGGTCTAATATTCACTGTCAGATTCACAGGGCTGCCAGCAATATGTCACGAGCCTTTCACAAATTTGTGTTTGGAGGCTGAATGGGAGGTTACTGCTATTATGCTGCCAAAATGCATAATGATGTGTTCTTTATAATCTGGCATTCTGAGAATCAGGGCTGGGTACAAAGATCAGACAGCAGAGGACACCCAAAACTCCCAATCTGCAGCTAGCTCACTATATTTAAACAAGGAACTAGCTCAAATAGATGCTGTGGGGCAAAGGGAGAAGGAGCAGCCTTGCTGGATCACACAAGACCAATGTCTTGTTTAGGACCTGGTCTTCCAGAAGTTGTTGGACAGCCATTGGACATTCTGACTGCAACTAATGGGAGTTGTAGTCCAAAACATCTGGCTATTGAGGGCATCATGCTGGGAGACACTCTGTGAAAGGAAGGTCCTCTGTAGCAAGGAGCCAGTTTTGTACATGTAACTTCCCTGCAAGGGTAAGAACTCTGTGCAAGTGACTTCATGGCTGATTGGGAATATCAACTTGGGTCTTTCTCTGCTCCATCTTCAGACCTGTTTTGTATAAGCAGTGTTACTGATGTTAACATAATGACACTTCAGGTGAACAAACAAAACATCCTTCTTTGAAGGAATCACTTTTAGATTACACATTCTTAAACCTAGAGGGTATTTTATACAATTTCCGTTTTCTATTGACTGTTGCGAGATTACAGGAAGAATAGAACCTGCTTATTACGGTACTTTGTTAATAGAAAAGGATGCATTATGGCTCTGTAATCAGGCTTTCTGGGAGTGAAAAAAGTGATTATCCTGCTTGGTAGATAATAGCCAGCACTGATTTCTCCTTTGCTGATCTCCCGACTTGTCATACCAAAATTATCATGGATCAAAACAGAGCAAGTTGGTTGTTATTTATCGGGAATGTTAGAAGGATGTTGGAATGAAGTAATGTGGTTTTAGCAGAAATGATATAAAGGATTAGGTAAAAATTGATTTCTTTAATTGGAGAAAGACGAGAATGTAAAACTACAGTATATTAAGATAAATTATTAGGATAAAAACAAAGCTGGAAAGGATTTGCTGAAATATCTAATTGAACTAGAATACAAAAAAGGGAGGTGTGAGGAGGTCAAGGAAATAAGCAAAGGAAAGAAAGTTATCTAAAGGTTTGAGCTGTTTTTTCTTTTTTTCTGTTTGTATTTTTGTATTGTATTTTCTGCATCTTTTTATTTTTCTTTCTTTTTTTCTTTTTTTTAATTTTTCTCTCTGTAATTTTAAAAATTCGAATAAATATTAATTTTTTAAAAAAGTTGGTTATTTATCATAAAAGTGATGAAGTGATATTATCAGTTGGTAAATCTCTGGAACTGAGAAAAATATGCTTTGGCGGCATTCTTGCACATAAATGGCAGAGAAAATGAACAATCAGTTTAGCTAGCAGCTTCTAGGCTTTCAATTTGTCTCCCCGGCAAACAGAGAGGTCCCTCCTGGCTTCCCCCACCCTCACCCCTGTTATTCTTGTCTTTTATTTTTAGCTGATCTGAATGCTCACCTTAAGGATAGAACTGGATAGAACCCATTTAAATCAATACATCCTGCTCACATATATGACACTGCTAATTTCACAAAAATAAGCAGCAAGCACAAAGAGCAAGTACACTGAATATACAGCACTGGAGAGGAAGGTGTATTAGTCTACCTTTGCATATATAACCTTAGCTTTCAGGTGAATTTAGTAACAGACTTTTGAGAACTGCTTGGTCTGCAATCTGCCACAAGAGAACAAGGCTGTGGTAACATGAACCGGCAAATAAATAAACGCTGAATTACCGGTAAATGTGCTAGATATGTGCGGTTTAGATTCAACTTCAACCTACCAGAAGTGCAGCCGTTTGCACCCCTCAAGTAGCCACTCCAAAGAGTTCCTCTTGCGATGTTTTTTTTTTTCAGGGGACATAGGGTTGAGGGATGCTGGGAAATAGGGTCAAAAGCGCGCGCACACACACACCCAGATAAACAGAAACACTTGCTCTGATTTTGGGTCCAAGTCATGAAAAACACTACTTTGTAAAGAATCTGAGAGACACTCAGGCCAGGATTACATTTCACCAATTCAAGAGCACTGAGCATATGCTATGCCTCATCAGCTGCAGTGCCTGTTGTCTGAAGGACAGAGACAGGAGTGTATGTGCAGAAACTAGCCCACCATACAAAGGTAAAATTCACATCCATTGCTTCACTGCCTCCGGCCCTGCCAATCAACAGTATGTGGCCCCCAGAAGGTTCTGCGGCCCTCAGGCTGCAAAGGGTTTCCCCTCTCCGCACTGCAGAATGCAACCTTGGGCAAGCCTACAGCAACTCTGCCCCCTGCAGAATCTAGGGTGACTTGTTGACAAGCAGGAGAGTCTTGCTCTAGTGATGCTTGTTGTCCTTGTATCATGATTAGCCCTGAATACTTAGGCTTGATCCTTGCCCTTGTGGCCTTTTGACCCCACCTTCCTCTCACTCCCTGGATCCCATGGCCTGCTTTGCTCCATTTCCTGTCTGCTACTAGAAGCCATCTTACTCCAGCTCACCAAAGGTTTTCTTGTGTGTGTGTTCCTTGTGGCTGATTAGCTGCTCTCCCTGTGCAAAGGTCAGAGGGGGCAGGGTTTCTGTTGAGGCAGGTGATTAGCTGTGGGAGGAGCTTATCAGAGCTTGCAGGGCAGCGGCTGAAGAAGGAGCAAAAAAGGTTTTCTTGTTTGTGTGTTTCTTGTGGCTGATTAGCTGCTCTCCCTGTGCAAAGGTCAGAGGGGGCAGGGTTTCTGTTGAGGCAGGTGATTAGCTGTGGGAGGAGCTTATCAGAGCTTGCAGGGCAGTGGCACGCGCAGTTTGATCCATCTCTTAGATTTAGGGGAGCTAGTCTCAATCGTTTGTTGGGGGAGACCTAGGGTTTTTTTTGTCCTTTCTGCACGCTTCTTATGATGGAGGACCGCTGTAGCCACCCCCAACGACACGTTCTCAAGATGGAGAGTGAGGGAACAGCTGCAGTCGCCTGCGGTTCCTGCACAATGTTTGCCATCTTGCCAAAGGTTGCAGGCAGCTTTACCTGCAGCAATTGCATGCTGATTGCCCTCTTAAAAGACAAAGTCCAGCAACTGGAGGAACGTGTGGCTACGCTCCAAAGAATTAGAGAGCTGGAGCTCTTCTTGGAAGCAACAGAGCACACCGTCTCCACCAAGGAGGAGACAGGGGACTCCCCTGAGAAGGAGGCTAGTTCACCAACACAGGTGCCAGATATATGGAGAAATGTGACTCAAAGAAGTAGGAAGCCCAGGGTTCGCTCTGATTGTTTAGAAATACACAGTCGCTTTGAGGTCCTCTCCCCTAGCATGGAAGACGAAGAGCAGACTCCATTTGAGGATCTCTCCCTCATTACAGTCGATCAGGTATATGAAGACGAGCAGCAAAGTCAGTCCTCAGGGAATGTGCAGGCGACCTTGGAACAGACAGCTCAAGGAAGAACCCCGACCAAACCTAAGAGGAGGCGTGTAGTGGTGATAGGGGATTCCCTACTGAGGGGAACAGAAGCAGTGATCTGTGGGCCTGACAAGATGTCTCGGGAAGTGTGCTGTCTCCCCGGGGCTAAGATCCAAGATGTAACTGAACGACTGCAAGGAATCATAAAACCCACTGACAAATACCCCTTCCTCTTGGTTCATGTGGGAACCAATGACACTGCAAGCAATGGCCTCCAGAAGATCAAAAGAGACTATGAGGCTCTGGGCAGGAAATTGAAGCAATTAAATGCACAAATTGTCATCTCATCTGTCCTCCCAACTGAACGACGTGGCCCAGGGAGAGAGGGAAAAATAGTGGAAGTGAACAGCAGGCTTCGCAAATGGTGTAAACAGGAACGGTTTTCCACCAGAGGGATAACAGATTTGTTCAGGATGTCTCTGCAACTTCTTAGTTGGAATATTAATGGCTGTAATTCCCCGGAAAAGAGGAGAAGAATATTTCATATTTTGAAAAAAGAACAATTGGACATCATCTGTTTACAAGAAACACATGTGACTAGGCTCCATAGAAAAGTGTTAATAAATAAAAGATTAGGCCAGGAATTTATTTCTTCGGACCGAGTCAAGAAAAGAGGAGTGGTGATATATGCAAAGGAGAGCCTGTCACCAAAATTCTTATTTAAAGATGAGCAAGGAAGAATTTTGGCAATTGAGATACAAAATCAGGGAGAAACGAGGGGAAATCGGAATTTTACAAGAAGCTGCATGAGATAATGCTGGACTATCTGGACTATGATAACATCATTATGATGGGCGATATGAATGGGGTGGCGTCAACTAACATGGATAAGTCTCAAAGCCAAAATGTGACAAAAGACAGCAGACTACCTAAAACTTTTTTTGAACTGACTGACAATATGGACTTGATTGACATCTGGAGGACAAAGAACCCCCTGGGAAGAGAGGGAACATTCTTTTCTGAAGCCCAACTGACATGGACAAGAATCGACCAAATATGGATAACTAGAGGTCTGGCACCTAAGACGAGAAAGGTGGAAATCTGCCCAAAGACCTGCTCCGACCATAACGCCGTAAAGATGGACATGAGACTAATCCCAACCGGCTCCTTTAGATGGAAGATGAATGACAATCTGTTTAGAGATCAGGAGATTACCCAAAAGGCCCAAAAAGTTCTGAAGGACTACTTTGAGATAAATTTGAACACCACGGTGGAAAAAAGAATCATCTGGGACGCAAGTAAGGCGGTGATGAGAGGGTTTCTGATACAACAGAACGCTGTGAAGAAAAGATCACAAAATGAGAAAAAAGACAAGATTTTGGAGAAAATTAAAGAATGTGAGAAGAAGCTAAGATCGAAACCGAAGTCAAAGGAGATTTTGAAAGAAATTAAATTTTATCAAGCACAATACTCCAAACTGATAAATCAGGAGGTGGAGTGGAAAGTTAAGTCAATGAAACAAAGATCATTCGACTCGGCAAATAAATGTGGAAAACTGCTAGCATGGCAGTTGAAAAAGAGACAAAAACTAAACACGATCACCAACCTAGAGACTGAAGGAAGAAACATTCAGAACCCTGTGGAGATAAGGAAGTGCTTCCAGAGATACTTTAAACAATTATATACCCAAGGGCCGCAAAATGAGGCTGAGATAGATCAATTTTTGATAAAAAATGGACTACCAAGGTTGTCTCAAGAAAATAGATCAATCCTGAACTGTAAAATAACACGACAAGAGATTGAAATTGCCATTCAGAATATGCAATTGGGCAAGTCCCCAGGACCAGATGGGCTTACCTCCAAATATTATAAGGTACTGAAAGACTACTTGATACAGCCACTAATGGAGGTTTGCAATGAGATTATGGAGGGGAAGAAAGCACCGGAAACGTGGAAAGAAGCCTTCATCACATTGATACCTAAATCAGAATTGGAAAAGACACAACTTAAGAATTACCGCCCCATTTCCCTTTTAAATGTGGATTACAAAATTTTTGCAGACATTTTAGCAAACAGATTTTAAAAAGTTTTAAGCGAAGTGATCCATAAAGATCAGGCAGGCTTTCTCCCAGGGAGACATTTGTTTGCCAATACAAGGAATATTATTGACATTTTGGAACTTTTGTAAACAAACATCAATACAAGAGTAGTGTTAATATTTATAGATGCGGAGAAGGCCTTTGATAATATTTCTTGGAAATTTATGAAGAAAAATCTGGAAGGGATGGGAGTGGGACGGGGATTTGAAAATGGGATAGATGCAATCTATTCAGAACAAAAGGCTAAATTGATAGTTAACAATGTGGTGACAGAAGAGTTTAAGATTGAAAAAGGAACACGACAAGGTTGCCCTATTTCCCCTCTGTTATTTATTTCGGTCCTGGAGGTGCTCTTGAATATGATTAGAGGGGACCGGTTGGTGGAAGGAATTCAGGTCGGAGCGAAACAGTACAAACTTAAGGCTTTTGCAGATGACCTAGTTTTGACTCTACAGGAGCCAGAATCTAGCACAAAAAGGGCACTACAATTGATCCAAGACTTTGGTCGGGTGGCGGGTTTTAAACTAAACAAACAAAAAACTAAGGTATTGGAAAAAAACTTGACAGCTTCAGAGTCAGAAAGGTTTCAGAAAGAGACAGAGTTAAACGTGGTTAAAAAAGTAAAATATCTAGGGGTGAACATAACAGCAAAAAATTTAAATCTATTTAAAGACAATTATGAAAAGTGCTGGTCAGAAATTAAGAGAGATTTAGAAAGTTGGTCAAGATTGAAACTTTCCTTGTTGGGTCGAATTGCTGCTATAAAAATGAATGTATTGCCAAGGATGCTGTTTCTATTTCAGACTTTACAGATTGTGGATAAAATGGAGTGTTTCGGGAGGTGGCAAAGAGATATTTCTAAATTTGTCTGGCAGGGCAAAAAGCCCAGAATTAAGTTTAAAATATTAACTGATGCTAAAGAAAGAGGGGGGTTTGCCCTGCCAGACTTAAGGTTGTACTATGAATCAGCAGCTTTTTGCTGGCTGAAAGATTGGCTGCTTCTTGAAAACACTGATGTGTTAGATTTGGAAGGATTTAATAATGCTTTTGGATGGCATGCATATCTGTGGTATGACAAGGTTAAGATTCACAAGAATTTCAAGAACCATATTGTAAGGAAAGCAGTGTTTAATGTCTGGACAAAATATAAAGACTTATTAGAAAACAGGACCCCAAGGTGGCTTTCACCTATGGAAGCTAAAGCTGTGAAAAGACCCAATATGGAGGTCAAATGGCCGAAGTACTGGGAAATATTAGAAAGAGATGGAGACAATTGGAGATTGCAGAGTATGGAGAAACTAAAAGATAAAGTGTGAGATTGGTTACACTATGCTCAGATTAAAGAGGCTTTTAAATTAGATAAAAAGTTAGGATTCCAGGTGGAAAAATCGAAACTGGAAACAGAACTGTTAGAACCTAAGACTAAGGTACTTTCAAGAATGTATAACTTGTTGCTGAGGTGGAATACACAGGATGAAACGGTTAAATCAGCTATGATAAAGTGGGCACAGGACATTGGGTATAACATCATGTTTGCTGACTGGGAAAAGTTATGGACCACCGGTATGAAGTTTACGGCATGTAATGCCTTGAAAGAAAACATTATGAAAATGATATACAGGTGGTACATGACCCCAGTCAAGCTAGCAAAAATATATCACCTGTCAGATAACAAGTGTTGGAAATGCAAGGAAACTGAAGGAACATTCTTTCACCTCTGGTGGACTTGCCCTAGGGTTAAGGCCTTCTGGGAAATGATATATAATGAGCTGAAAAAGGTATTTAAGTATACCTTTCCTAAGAAACCAGAGGCCTTCCTTTTGGGCATTGTTGGCCAGAGGGTGTTAAAGAATGATCGAACATTTTTTATGTATGCAACAACAGCAGCAAGGATAAAAAGGTAAAGGTAAAGGTACCCCTGCCCTTACGGGCCAGTCTTGACAGACTCTGGGGTTGTGCGCCCATCTCACTTAAGAGGCCAGGGGCCAGCGCTGTCCGGAGACACTTCCGGGTCACGTGGCCAGCATGACATCGCTGCTCTGGCGAGCCAGAGCCGCACACGGAAACGCCGTTTACCTTCCCGCTGGTAAGCGGTCCCTATTTATCTACTTGCACCCGGAGGTGCTTTTGAACTGCTAGGTTGGCAGGCGCTGGGACCGAGCAGCGGGAGCGCACCAGCTAAATATTGGAAAACTCAAGATTTGCCCACCCTGGAAGAATGGCAGATGCAACTGATGGACTACATGGAGCTGGCAGAAATGACTGGCAGAATCCGGGACCTGGGAGAAGAAGCAGTGGAGGAGGATTGGAAGAAATTTAAGGACTATTTACAAAAACATTGTAAACTATATGAGTGTTAAGAAGGATGAGAGATTCGAAAACAACAGGGCACCATAAAGATAGTTGAAAAGACTACGAGAATGAGTGAATTGTATGAGAGTAGTAAATTTTGAATAACTACTATTTTAAAATTTGGCATTTAGGATTTTGACAAAAATATTCAAAGTTATGGATAAAATATTGGAATTCTGTATAATAAGAATGAAAATAAGGTGATAAGTTGCTGGCTAAAGTTTTATTAACCTGGAAAGTAGGAGCGAGAGACGTGAGGAAGTCCAAAAGGAAAAAAAAATGAAGAAAAGATGGCTATTACAAGATGTATAATTTCATGTATGTTTTATTCTTTGTTTCTTTTTTGTTTATTCTGTCTTTTCTTTTTTCTTTCTTTATTGTATTAACAAAATTCTTAATAAAAAATTTAAAAAAAATAAAATAAACAAGAACGGTTTGGATTCTTAGATCACGGACTGCAGTTTCTTGAAGATGGACTTCTGGCAAGCGATAGGCTGCACCTCACAACGGTTGGGAGGAATGTTTTTGCCAAAAATCTCAGAAACCTCATCAGTAGGGCTTTAAACTGACTAATGTGGGGGAGGGAGACAGTGCTCCTGAAGGTAGGAGTCTATCAATTGATGAAGATGATCATCCAAATGTCATAGACCAAATGGAGCAAACAGCACGCAGACCTAGTGGTGGGAGGAAAAAATCCTTAAATAAGAGACACGGGGGAATGATTAATGGACTTCAATGTCTGTACACTAATGCGCAAAGCATGGGAAATAAACAAGATGAGCTTGAGCTCTTGGTACAGCAAACTAAATATGACATAATAGGCATCACTGAAACCTGGTGGGATAAGTCCCATGACTGGAATGTAATAATGGAGGGATACAATCTATTTCAGAGAAACAGACCAGACAAGAAAGGAGGAGGAGTGGCGTTATATGTCACGGATGTGTATACCTGTGAAGAGATCCAAGATTTAGAACCTCAAAGCCAAAGTGAGAGCATTTGGGTCAAAATTAAGGAAGAGAAGAATAACAGGGACCTCATTGTGGGAGTTTACTATAGATCCCCAAGCCAAACGGAGGACATAGATGATGCCTTCCTGGAACAGATGGCCAAGCATGCAAAAGGAAGGGAGATAGTAGTAATGGGGGACTTCAATTACCCGGATATTTGCTGGATGTCAAACTCAGCCAAGAGCATAAGGTCAAATAGATTCCTCACTGGCCTTGCAGACAACTTCATTGTCCAGAAAGTGGGAGAAGCAACAAGAGGAACAGCCATTTTAGATCTGGTCCTAACCAATGTTGATGACCTGGTTAGTGGGGTAGAAGTGGAAGGATCATTAGGCGTGAGTGATCATGCTCTTCTGAAGTTTACTATACAGCGGAAAGGAGCAGCCAAGCATACTAGGACTCAATTTCTTGACTTTAAGAAAGCCGACTTCATAAAACTTAGGGAAGTGCTGGGTGAGATCCCATGGACAGTAATACTGAAAGGAAAGGGAGTTCATGATGGCTGGGAGTTTGTTAAGAGGGAGATAGTAAAAGCACAACTTCAGGCAATACCAATGAGACGGAAACATGGAAGGTGCCTAAAGAAGCCAGGGTGGCTATCTAAAGAACTTTTAACTGAGTTAAGATTAAAAAAGGATGTGTACAAAAAATGGAAAAGGGGGAAAACCACCAAAGAGGAATTCAAATAAATAGCCAGCACGTGTAGACACAAAGTCAGAAACGCTAAAGCACAGAATGAACTCAGGCTTGCTAGAGAGGTTAAAAGCAACAAAAAAGACTTTTATGGGTATGTTTGTAGCAAAAGGAAGAACAAAGAAACAGTGGGGTCACTCAGAGGAGAAGATGGTGAAATGCAAACAGGGGACACAGAAAGGGCTGAACTCCTCAATGCCTTCTTTGCCTCAGTCTTCTCCGAAAAAGAAAACAATGCCCGACCTGAAGAATTTGGAGCAAATGATTCAGCAGAGGAAACACAGCCCAGAATAACTAAGGAGATAGTATAAGAATACTTGGCTAGTTTAGATGTATTCAAGTCTCCAGGGCCAGATGAACTGCATCCAAGAGTATTAAAAGAACTGGCAGATGTGATCTCAGAACCACTGGCAGTCATCTTTGAGAATTCCTGGAGAACAGGCGAAGTCCCGGCAGACTGAAGGAGGGCAAATGTTGTCCCTATTTTCAAAAAGGGGAAAAGAGAGGACCCAAATAATTACCGCCCAGTCAGTCTGACATCAATACCAGGGAAGATTCTGGATCAGATCATTAAGCAAACAGTCTGTGAGCACCTAGAAAGGAATACTGTGATCACCAATAGTCAGCATGGATTTCTGAAAAATAAGTCATGTCAGACTAACCTGATCTCGTTTTTTGACAGAATTACAAGCCTGGTAGATGAAGGGAACGCAGTGGATGTAGCCTACCTTGATTTCAGCAAGGCATATGACAAGGTGCCCCATGATATTCTTGTAAAGAAGCTGGTAAAATGTGGACTTGACTATGCTACCACTCAGTGGATTTGTAACTGGCTGACTGACCGAACCCAAAGGGTGCTCATCAATGGTTCCTCTTCATCCTGGAGAAGAGTGACTAGTGGGGTGCCACAGGGTTCTGTCTTGGGCCCGGTCTTATTCAACATCTTTATCAATGACTTGGATGATGGACTCAAGGGCATCCTGATCAAATTTGCAGATGACACCAAACTGGGAGGGGTGGCTAACACCCCAGAGGACAGGATCACACTTCAAAACGACCTTGACAGATTAGAGGACTGGGCCAAAACAAACAAGATGAATTTTAACAGGGAGAAATGTAAAGTATTGCACTTGGGCAAAAAAAATGAGAGGCACAAATACAAGATGGGTGACACCTGGCTTGAGAGCAGTACATGTGAAAAGGATCTAGGAGTCTTGGTTGATCGCAAACTTGACATGAGCCAACAGTGTGACGCGGCAGCTAAAAAAGCCGATGCAATTCTGGGCTGCATCAATAGGAGTATAGCATCTAGATCAAGGGAAGTAATAGTGCCACTGTATTCTGCTCTGGTCAGACCTCACCTGGAGTACTGTGTCCAGTTCTGGGCACCACAGTTCAAGAAGGACACTGACAAACTGGAACGTGTCCAGAGGAGGGCAACCAAACTGGTCAAAGGCCTGGAAACGATGCCTTATGAGGAACGGCTAAGGGAGCTGGGCATATTTAGCCTGGAGAAGAGGAGGTTAAGGGGTGATATGATAGCCATGTTCAAATATATAAAAGGATGTCACATAGAAGAGGGAGAAAGGTTGTTTTCTGCTGCTCCAGAGAAGCGGACACGGAGCAATGGTTCCAAACTACAAGAAAAAAGATTCCACCTCCATCCCGGGATGAAATTCACGGCATGTAATGCCCTGAGAGAAAATATTATGAAAATGATTTACAGGTGGTACATGACCCCAGTCAAACTTGCAAAAATCTATCATTTGCCCGATAATAAATGTTGGAAATGTAAAGAAACTGAAGGAACATTCTTTCACCTTTGGTGGACGTGCCCAAGGGTTAAAGCTTTCTGGGAAATGATCTATAATGAACTGAAAAAGGTACTTAAGTACACTTTCCCTAAGAAACCAGATGCCTTTCTCCTGGGCATAGTCGGCCAATTGGTGTTAAAGAAGGATAGAACATTTTTCATGTATGCTACAACAGCAGCAAGAATACTCATCGCAAAGTACTAGAAGACACAAGATCTACCCACCGTGGAAGAATGGCAGATGAAGGTGATGGACTATATGGGTTTGGCGGAGATGACGAGCAAAATCCGAGACCAGGGAAGTGAAACGGCGGAAGAGGATTGGAGAAAATTTAAAGACTATCTAAAGAAATATTCAAAAATTAATGAATGTTAGATTGAAGCTGGATGAGAAAATTAAGGGTTAATAGCAGTAATGGTTAAGTTAAAAGAAAAGGAGTGTTATTAAAATTAAGTTGAAATTAAGTTGAAAGTAAGGGAAGGATTTGCTGATTAATTAATTAGACATGAGAATACAGAAAGGGGAGGTATGAGGAAGTCGGGAAAGTAAGTTATGAGAAATCAAGAGTTGAAATTATATGTGTTGTATGTTTTTATTGCTATGTTTTATGTTTTGTTTTGTTTGTTTGGATAAAAATTTGTGGAAATTTCAATAAAAATTATTTAAAAAAATAAAATAAAAAAGATTCCACCTAAACATTAGGAAGAACTTCCTGACAGTAAGAGCTGTTCGACAGTGGAATTTGCTGCCAAGGAGTGTGGTGGAGTCTCCTTCTTTGGAGGTCTTTAAGCAGAGGCTTGACAACCATATGTCAGGAGTGCTCTGATGGTGTTTCCTGCTTGGCAGGGGGTTGGACTTGATGGCCCTTGTGGTCTCTTCCAACTCTATGATTCTATGATTCTATGATTCTATCCCTTAGTTGTGAATATGGACTTGAATCTAGTACAGTGGTACCTCAGGTTAAGTACTTAATTCATTCTGGAGGTCCGTTCTTAACCTGAAACTGTGCTTAACCTGAAGCACCTCTTTAGCTAATGGGGCCTCCAGCTGCCGCCGCACCGCCAGAGCACGATTTCTGTTCTCATCCTGAAGCAAAGTTCCTAACCTGAAGCACTATTTCTGGGTTAGTGGAGTCTGTAACCTGAAGCATATATAACCTGAAGCGTATGTAACCTGAGGTACCACTGTAATGAGAAAGAAGTGCAATGGACCATTTGCTAGCTTTCTGACCTTGTCCTTATCTCAAAGCACCCTGAACTGCCACCCCAGTGGAGAGGAGTCTGGTAATAAGCTGGGCCTAACTGCGACTAATGCACTGGTCTTATTACGATTCTGACTTTAAAATGTTTTAAAAGGCACAGATAATTGTAGAAAGCCTAGAAGATGGATTTTAAAAGAAACTCATTAATTTTCATCTTTTGGCCTTTGTTGAGGTAATTGTCATTACTGGCTGTTCACAAAGGCTGCCTAAAATACAATTTTCTTTCACTGGTTGTAAATTTACCTGCCTCCGGTTTCCATGGCTGACCTGTGTTCTAGTTCCTAAACTGCCTTATATAATGTCTGGTTGGGCTTTCTCCCTTATGCTGCTTCTTCCTCCAGCATATTAACCATGTCATTTTTATACCGTCACTCCATTTGTGGACTTTTCTCCATTTATCAGTTTCCTTCTCTAGGGGCTTGCAACCAAATGTCAGCATGATAGCTTTGAGAAAGAGAAGAAAAAGTTATCTAGAACGCTGCTGTGTTGAAATGCCTTGCAGTCCGAAATACAATAGATGTTATTTTCCTGTGTCTTATGCCTATTTCTAAGTTTCGACTTTGCATATGCTCAGGGGGGGTGTTTAAGTGAGTCTCTCAGTGTTTTGTAAAGGTCCTTCAGACTGTTTCATTCAAAGCATATAGAAGACTCTTGTTCGCATGCAAATCCTACCAGCTTATCGTTCAGTGGTGGTTTCTTCCGAGAGAGAGAACAGGGGTTGGATCCCAAAGAAATATATCTTCTTAAACCAATTTTTATCAATGGTACTTACATTGCTCTTTGCATCCTGCAGTTTACATGTCTGCAGCTTGAAAGCAAAGCCTACCTTTTAAAAATGGCTCTCCTTCACATTCTTGCCTGCCTTGACATTGACAAAGCAATACATTTTGAACAGCATTCTAAGGGCAATTTCTAAGAATGGGGGATAAAGTCTATTCAGTTCACATTTGAAGGTGAACCTATCTAATTATAGGGACGTGGGTGGCGTTGTGGGTAAAACCACAGTGCCTAGGACTTGCCGATCGTATGGTCGGCGGTTCGAATCCCCATGGTGGGGTGAGCTCCCGTCTTTCGGTCCCAGCTCCTGCCCACTTAGCAGTTCGAAAGCACCTTTAAAGTGCAAGTAGATAAATAGGTACCGCTTTATAGTGGGAAGGTAAACGGCGTTCCGTGTGCTGCTCTGGTGCAGGCTCGCCAGAGCAGCGATGTCACACTGGCCACATGACCTGGAAGTGTCTGCGGACGGTGCCGGCTCCTGGCCTCTAGAGTGAGATGAGCGCACAACCCTAGAGTCTGGCAAGACTGGCCCGTACGGGCAGGGGTACCTTTACCTTTTACCTTTACCTATCTAATTTGCATGTCCCAAAACAATATGTGAACAGCTATCCTTCAAAATTCACTCTTCTATGAATTTTGTGGTGCACTTACTAACCAACTGATGTTTTCAAAAATCCATATTGTGAGAAGAAGCATTTCTGGTCATTTGTGAAGCTGTCTTTTGTTTGTCTGTTTCTCTAGTGATTTTCTATATCTATTGGGCCACAGACCACACTTATCTCTTTGTTAAAAGATAAATGAACGAGTGTTGTGCCTAGATCTGCACCCTGCTCTCTTGAAACTTTCCTTCCCTCATGGAAGGGGCGTCCCTTTTTCTGCCTCATTTTCAGGGCATGTTAGACTTTTGGTGGGTGTAGGGACTTGAGCTCATCTTGCCATTTCAAGGGGGTCTGTAATCTCCCTGGGAACCTGCACTTCCTGAGCTGGGGAGGGGGAATGTTGGAAGAGTTACAACACAATGCCTTCCCCCAGTCTTGAGGTGTGGACCTCTGGGAAGGCTGCAAAGTGCAGACTAGACTGGTATGATGATTTGTAGACTAAAAGAAAGGGCACTCACGAACACTCTTTATCCATCTCAACAGTAAGGTCAGCACAACAGCAGCATCAAAAACCCACCATAGTCCATTCCACTCATGGTAATTTCACCAACATTTTTATTTCCACTTCCATAATTTTTTTTATGCAATTCTCTTCCTCACAGATGCATGGAGCATCATCCCAGGGTGGGCCAGGAGGCAGGAGAAATGTTTGCCACAGCTCTAATATGAACTTTGCTTCTGCTAGATTTCTTCAGCAAATTTGCTAAAGGTAAGTGCACAATACTTTCTTGGAAGGAAACGTTGTCATGAATTGACACATGAGCATAGAACTGCTGTTTTTATCCTCTTTATCAACCAACTGCTACTTCCAAGTCAATGACTTAGGACCACTGCTTTAGGAAGCAGACCTCAAACCACTGCTGCTGTCCTATTTCCATTAATTTCAGTGGCCTCTGTCCCAGTGAAAGCCACAACAGCATGACTGGTGGATGCAGAACAAGAGTGCTTGTTGGACTGCATCATTAACCCCTTACCTGCAGCTACATCCTCGAAGGTCTTCCAATGCATATGGAACATGCAGTTCTCATAATCCTCAATGGGCTAGTGAAATCATTTTGAGTCATCAGCAAATTTCAACAAATTGCTGTTCATATCCTTTTTCAACTCATTAATATATTAAATACCCTTGGGTTAGGAGAAAACCCCATGGGCACCTTGCTATTAACCTTTCTCAGTTCTGAGTCATCCTTTTACTACAAGTTTGTTCCCTCCTGTTTATTATGTTTCCAATCTACAGCAAAGCGTTGCCCTTTAGGCCTGGGCTATTTGCTTTCCCCTTATTACCAAAAAATGAGCAATTTTTCCAATATGGCTGTTTGTTCTGCTACAGAATAACATCTCAGAGGTTTGATCTCTCAAATGCATATTATATATAAATCTGTGTAACAAAGCCCTTACAGTTTTAAAATGAAAAGCAGCATTGGGATGTCTTCTGTTCAGCTGGGGCTTAGGGCTTGCAGGGACAGGAAGCAATAAACAGGTCAAGTCAGGTCAGACCCGCAGGTCAAGTCAGTTCTGTGGAAAGTCAGGTAAGTTAAGTGAAGCTGGACAAAGTCTGGTTGGACGAAGTCAGGTCAGGTCTCTCTAAACAGGTCAGGATCCTTAGAAGCTCCCAGTGGGCCTTGCTAGCTGAGGTTGTCTCAGTCACGTAATGGGGCCATCTGAAACCTTATGTAGGCTGGCAAGGCCTATCCTATTGCAGTTGGCCCCACCTCCATAAAGAGATGGCAGTATTGATTTACACAACTTTTGTCTCATTCATCTAGCACTGAATTCTACATCAAGGTAGTCTCATTTTTTAGGGTTCTCACCCCCCCCCCGAGGGTCTCCTCCCTCTGAGTGAAACAACCTTCATTTCTTCATTACCTGTGTCTTTCTTGGAGTATTGCAGGCGGCTGTGTTTTAGTCACGACAGAAGGCTGTGAGCAGAGCAGCAACAGAGAAAAGGAGTTATTTCACCCTTTTCACCGTTAGCCATTTTCTAGCTCCAAGTCACCCACTCCCATCTTCACCAACCAGGACTGGGGAAGCAGTTTTGAGTGGAGAAATGATAGAGTGAATTCTGCCATTCCTTTGCTCAAAATCACAGCCCCTCCCTATGACCACTTTTCATTAAACTGCATGTGTAACCTGTGTAATTTACTGATGAGACATTACCATGGCATTTTATGGGTCTTCAGATTATCAAGAAAACATTGTCCTCCAAGATCCATTACCAAGCTATATTCTGGGAATAGTGTAGCACTGGTGCTAAATTACTCTGTGTAGCGAGCCATTGGACAGCATTTACGAGCATCTACCTAACCATTAACTATATTCCAACACTGGGCTATTCCCACCCACTAAAGATGGCCATTGGACACTGCTGAATAGGAATGGCTATAAAAGTGCTCCTATTGGTCCTGGACCCAAACCTGAGTAACAAGGTCTTCTCGACTTTTTCTGCATGTTCTTCAGCTTTGTTTCACCCTTCAGTTTTGCTTATTTCTCATCTCTGATGTCTTGGCTCATCCCTGAGCTCTGACTTCCTGGCTAACCCGCTGGTTGGTAGCTCCTGGCCCACCTTAGGCAACTGCCTGTGGCTCAGCCCTGACAAAATTATTCATCCTCTAATTTTTTCCACCTATGCCTGCCTTTTGCAAATACCTTCCTGATATCTATTTTAGGCTGAAATCCGTTGAACTGAGTTATTTGTGTCCTCTTCATCTTTCCTTTCACAGTATTTCATTTTCAAAACATTCATATTTTATTGCTGTCTACCATCACCTCTCACATAGCGATATAAATAATTCTTGCCAAAGACCTTACTCCTAACCCTTATTTACAGGGTAGTTGTAAGGATTGTGCATAAATATTATCTGTGTTGGCTATAAGTCATAATGAAATTACAGTTGAAAAATGCCATACACATAAAAACAGAACAGACACAGCAACATCAAACCAATATACGAGCAAATTCTTCATCAGGGATCATTAATTAAGACAGTCCAAAAGCTACCTTAATTGTCCAACTGGTCTTCAAATACATGAACAAGAATAAAATTTGATTGCAGCTTGACCGGAGCAGGAGTAATCCATTTATTATTATTGGAAATAGCGCTGAGCCAATTCTAGGCAATTTCTCCTCTAATATGTTCATTAGTTCAGTCCAATTACTGAAAATATACACATTGACTGTGATTTTAACTGGCAGAATCCCATTTCCAAGCTTAGATAATCTGAAGAAGTACCTTTGAATGTTCCTGAGAAGATGTTCAAGATTCTATTATAGAAAATATCATTATTAGACAACCCTTAAGTGGTGGCAGAATTCCAGAGTCCTTCTGGACATTCTAGGCAGTTTGCCATAGTGGCTAGGAAAAGGTTTTAAGCTTAAAATTAAAAAATAATATCTTTTGTAAAAATTATAAGTTTAAGATAGCTTTCTGGCAGCCATAGGACGTGGGTGGTGCTGTGGGTAAAACCTCAACACCTAGGGCTTGCCAATCGCATGGTCGGCGGTTCGAATCCCCGCGACGGGGTGAGCTCCTGTCTTTCGGTCCCAGCTCCTGCCCACCTAGCAGTTCGAAAGCACCTCAAAGTGCAAGTAGATAAATAGGTACCGCTTTATAGCGGGAAGGTAAACGGCGTTTCCGTGCGCTGCGCTGGTGCTGGCTCGCCAGAGCAGCTTCATCACACTGGCCACGTGACCCGGAAGTGTCTCCGGACAGCGCTGGCCCCCAGCCTCTTAAGTGAGATGGGCGCACAACCCTAGAGTCGGGCACGACTGGCCCGTATGGGCAGGGGTACCTTTACCTGGCAGCCAAGTCAAACCACAGCAGCAATGCAGCCATTCTCCTGCCACATCACCCAGAATAACTGACTCTGAGAAGGATTGTCTTGGCCCTTTCTCAGAGTCCAGGGGAGGCAACAGGAAGATGGAGTTGGGAAGCCCTCACACCGTCACCTGGGCTCAGTAGTGAGTGTGTGGCAAGTCAGGCCAGGGAGGGGCTCTTCTGAGTCCTCGTACCCACAGCCAGTGCCTGGTCTGATGAACCACAGGCACCAGGTACCCTCCCCGCAATCCGCATGAGTTATTTTCATTTCCTCATTTCTGTTCTAGTTTTTTAAATGGAATAATGGCTACCTTGGTTGCTGGTAGCAGCATGAGTTCCAGACCACTTCTGTAAGTGTGGAATGAATGCCAGATCAATTAGGTTGTCAGCAAGATAACAGCCCAATGATCTTCCCTGATATTGAACAGGCACCTATAACCAGTTTCACAGTTTCTGCTAAAAATGGGCTGTTGTCATTTTTCTCCTCTTTGGGCTACATTACCAGCGACAGCATTTTCAGTCCCCATGATCCTCAGTTTCTCTTCGTGTCCTTGCCTTGCTCTTTCTTGCAAAACAGTGCACCTCTCCAGTTGGTACAAACTCCCCTGTTCCTGCCGTTACCTTGGCTTTTGCTTTCAGAAATGATGTGGTGGCATCATTGCAGAATGGAAGTAGCTCAGAGCATATTTAAAAACTGCAGATATTTTCAAGAGGGAGAGAAGACAATAGAAAAAAAACAGATTGCAGCAGTTCAATTAGGGGGTTAAAATGTGCTTAACAATTGACAGCAGAGCACCTTGGTAGTTGCCTAGCACAGACAAGCTGTGCATTAGAGCCACACCATAGAATCCAACGTGTAAGAGATTCTGTGTGACTACTCAACACTGTTTTGATCTTAGGTGCCATAGTGGATGGAGGCACTTACCTGACCTCCTAACTGCTGCTGCTGCTTACCAGGAAAGAGAAGCGAAAGGGAAAAACAGCAGAGAGGGCAGTTTAGTGCAAGCACCTCAGCAGGAGTGCCAGATTGGCTCAGCTGCTGCATTTGCACCAAGCTGAACTTGCTGCTGCCTCACCACTCCCCCTGGTGGAAAACAATAGGAATTCACCTGATGGGAGGTCAGGTAGGTGCTTCTGCCCCACCAAGCCATCCACTTCTGCGTATATGGCACAACATGGCACTTTAACCCTAAGAACCCAAAGACAACCAAAGGACAAAATTCCACGAAGGGTTTGTGAAGTTGAAATTGCAAATGTGAGATGGCCTGTGTTCATACAATGTCAGACAAATGCATCTTATTTTTCTTAACAAATAGGATATCACTTTTCAAAATCTTCACGAAGTGGTTTACAAGCTAAGTAATAGACATATAATAAAATATAAAACCATAGAAAAACACCAGAAATCTCAGAAACAGTAGCTCAAAAACGTTCCTAAGAGTCAAACACAAACCAGCAGGATATAGCATAAATAGAAGTCTGTCTTCCTTTAGAGGTTTTCCGCTTGAGAGCTTCCTAGCAGCATCTTGTTGGCCACTGTATAAACAAAATGGTGGACCAGATGGGCATTTGGCCTGATCCAACAGGCCTGTTCATACATTCTTGTGTAGAACAGGTCTGAAGGTCTGAAGACACATAAGGGGGTCTGGGGCTGGTCAGTGCTTGGATGGGTGAATACCTGGCATGGCATGACATGACATGAATGCTACCTTGAGTTCCATGACAGAAGGTGGAATGTGAATGTAATAACATAAATAAATAAATAAAACACCCCAATAGGCACAGAATATTTTGGCTTAAATGTGTGTTTATTTTAACGCAATCATTCAGATCCATTTTTAGATGTAAATCTCTTCTTTTCAAATTGTTTGTTGAAGCTAATAAAATTATTTTGAGAAAAAGTTATTTTAAAATTGCAGGAATTAATTATCTAACAAATATATTCTTTGTGATAATTGGTACTTTATTAATTTTGTGTTATTTAGAACATGGTCTTTGTAACCTTTTGTTTGTGCTATTCCAGGATTACTTTTGCAGCAGAGTGAAACATGAAACGCGTCCTTCTTTGATCAAACTTGAAAGGTCTGAGAAATGGCTCATTTCCCAAAAACATTTACAGAGTTAAAACAAGACTGTTAGCATGTAGTCTTATCTGTCATCACTCAACACTATTGTTAATGCTACAATACTATAAATACACTGAGTACAATGTGTATTGATCTGTTGACCATATGCTAGATATTCTCCCATCCATTATACAAATCAAACTTTTTGTAAACACATTTTATTTTCATAACAAACACAAACTATTTAAGAACTGCAGCAAATGTTTCTGAATCGTATCTTGAATTCATTCCCCCCCCACACACACACACATAACAATGAATTATATTGATTTGTTTATTACATTTCTATGCCATCTTTTCCTCCAAGAAGCTCAAGCTGGCATACATGGGTCTCCCCAACATCATTTAATCTTCAGAATTACTGACAAGTAAGTTGCCTAAGGCCACCTAGTGCGCTTCATGGCTGAATGAAGATTTGAATCCTGGCCTCCTAGGTCACTCTAATTCCTACCATTACACCACCCATATGCATCTAGGTCATACTCATAGGCCCACTGCAATGAGTGGACTTAAATACCTTGCATATTACTAACATTGACGAGCACCCACTGAATCAGGGGTGAGGAACATTAGACCCAGGAGCCAAATGTGTCCCTTCAGCTCTCCTTATATGGCCCTTGCAACTCTCCCTAAGTCACACCCCTAACTTCTTCTTCATCATCATCATTTTTAATTTGTATACAGTGGTACCCTGGGTTAAGTACTTAATTCATTCCGGAGGTCCGTTCTTAACCTGAAACTGTTCTTAACCTGAAGACTACTTTAGCTAATGGAGCCTCCTGCTGCTGCCGTGCCGCCGGAGCACAATTTCTGTTCTCATCCTGAAGCAAAGTTCTTAACCTGAAGCAATATTTCTGGGTTAGCAGAGTCTGTAACCTGAAGCGTATATAACCTGAAGCGTATGTAACCCAAGGTACCACTGTACTGTCTTTCTATCTTACAATGCACAAGGCGGTTTACAAACTGAAGAAACAAAACATGTACATCTTATAACAATCTAATGCAATACAAAAATATTGTAATAAAACATAACTTCAAAAAAAGCAACCTACATCAAAAGTAACATTCAACAATCATTAGAATAGTATAAAATAATAATATCAGCATATAAAAGATAAAAAGAAGTTCACTCTTAAGTTACAATAAACTACAATAAATAAAACAGCAAGCCACAGTACATCAAATAATACAATACAAATTGAGAAGCAGAGACTAGAGGGTAGAGCAAGGCAGGTGGAAAAAGGCCTTGCCTGATGAAGTCTCTCCCCTCACAGTTCTTCCTGCAGGAACAGCTCCCTTATGAGGACCGGAGTGAGCTCCCGTTGCTCGGTCCCTGCTCCTGCCCACCTAGCAGTTCGAAAGCATATCAAGGTGCAAGTAGATCAATAGGTACCACTCCGGTGGGAAGGTAAACAGCATTTTCGTGTGCTGCTCTGGTTCGCCATAAGTGGCTTAGCCATGCTGGCCACATGACCCAGAAGCTGTACACCGGCTCCCTCGGCCAGTAAATCGAGATGAGCACCGCAACTCCAGAATCGTTCGCAACTGGACCTAATGGTCAGGGGTCCTTTACCTTTATGGCTGGAGGGAGGGGAAGGCAGGTGGAAGAAGGCCTTGCCTGATGAAGTCTCTCCCCTCACAGTTCTTCCTCTGCTCCCCCCCCCCAGGTGTTTTTGCCTGGCTGGAATGCATCCTTGAATTCTGATCCTGCCTCTTTCTTCTCTGGATGGAGGAGTGTTTTTGTTACGCTCCTATACAAATCCAAACTTTAAATTTATTCCTCCACCCACTTTTGCCTCTGTTTGCCTCCAGCATATTCAAAAACCTGTATAAGGAGTTTTGAATAAAGGTTAGGAATGGGGAAGGGTTCCTGTCACGTAGCATGCCTGCTTGCCTGCCTAGTAGCTTCATCTTTCTCCTCAACAGCCAGCTGGCACCCCATCATGTTTTGCTTCATTTCTTTCTCTCTCTCTCTCTCTCTCTTTTTTTTTAAAAAAAAAAACCTTCTCACAGCAGCCAAACTGCTGCTGGAGCAAAGCTTCAAATATTTATATTTTCCAAGATTCCTAAATTCCACCCTTCCACCCTTCCTCCAGTCCGGAGTTGAGGGCTTCTAACAACCAACCAAAATAGCACATTGTTTAGACCATAAGGTCCTAACAACAATAACCAAGCAACAAGTACTATCATTAAAACAGCACCCAAAGCTAGTTTATTTAAAAAGGAAAAAAAAGAAAAAATATTTTCTTGGTTTACAAAAGTACGTGCATTGTCTCTTTTCTCAGGTTGTTAAGTCTTTTCTACATATCAGTTACATATGATTTGAGACATTAGTGTTGTATACAGAATAAAGCTAGGAACCTCCTCAAACTCATAGAACAAAAAAAGAAGGGAAATTGACTCACTAGAGATCAGTAAAACAATTATCAACATTCTATACTCAAAACAACACTTTTACGAATATGGGAAATAAACTCCAGACTATTAGCGAATAGATGAAAGAAAGAAGAAAAAAAAGGATCACTCAAAATGAGAATATACCACATGACTAAAAAAAGATGATAACATGACATTCTCCACCCAACAAATAACCTCAGAATTTGCTGGATTCTATGCAAACCTATACACCTCCCACAATCCATCTGAGCAGGATGTCAGAAATTTCCAGAACTAGTTTATTATACAAATGCAAAAATGTCTGCATCTCAGGGTGTTGCTGGGCCCACAGGAGGTGTAGAGCCCCTCTGCAGAATTAAAGATGGCAGGAGGCATGTGGCTGTGGTAAGCTTTTTTCTAGCTGTGCGGAAGCATATTTCCTGTGAATTGTTTAAGGAACAAAACAATGAAAATGTTATGGGGATTCTCACTGTGGCAGCATCATGTGGAGGGACATGAGTGTCAGACCACCCAGCCAGCCCACCCGAAGCAGCACCACTGTGACCAGGATGCAGTCATTTCAACGCTATGTAAAAGCTTGCCCATTGGAGTTTGTGACCCTTTTCCTTTAACCAGCAATCCCTCTTCACTCTGCCATATCCCAGTCTGCCACCACTTCTGTGCCTTCTATTTAAAGCAGTATCATGCCACTTCAGACAGTCCTGACTTTCTCCAAAGCATCCTGGGTACTGTAATTTGTTAAGGACACTGAGAGTTGTCAAGAGACCCCTATCCTGTTCCCCTCACAGAGCTTCAATTCTCAGAGTTGTTCAACAATCCTGTCGTGATATCTTTAAAAATAAGTTGTCCTTTTTTTCTTACTACTAGCAAGCCATGTACACTGGTGAGTACATGTGAGAGAGGAGGAGGATATGGATAATTCAAATATTATAGTTCCTGAACTGTAATATTGTGTTACATATATTTTGTATTTCAAACTGGATCACTGTGAACAGAAACACAAGAATATGAACATTCTGTTATCAGAAGCAGCAAGCGGAAACAGAAGGTTGATTCCCTAGCTGTGAGTGCTTTCTCAGAAGTAACTCCAATTGTAAACTCTTACCCATGCAGTCTGTTTAGGACTCCTCCAGTTAAACCAAATAGGCTTTTCATGAATAAGGCTGTCTTTTCCTGCAATAGCTGTAATATTCAAATCTGATAAAACTAAGCCTTTATAGCACTTGCAAATTGCTACACATATTTGTTTCCTCTGTCTAAAAATTTATGCCAGCATACTTTTATAACTGCAGCAATTTGCTTCCAACCCTTAAAAGGGTTTCATATATATATATATATATATATATATATATATATAAAGCCCATAAAAACAGGAATAAATCATTCTCTGAAACTTGCAAGTAATACAGCTAGTTTATCAAAGTGTGCGTTAATATGCAGTGCTTCAACGAGAAATCTGTGTTTGTTATGAATTAACCAAGGACGGGAATTGTCTGAATTCAAATTACTCTTGGATATATTATCCATGTTGAAATGCCTTGCTCTTTATAGGCTAGTTTTTGATAACTGAAACTACTGATTATAATTAATTTCTGCAGTGGCAAGTTAGAGGTCACATCAAATAACTGCTTCCTGAGAAGACATCTCGTTTGTTTGTTATTTACAGCGACTTGGATCCAAAATCCAAAATAAAACTTCCCAACTGGTAGTTGCATAAGCACTTATGGTGTCTGGGTGCTCTGCTGAGGGTCTTCAAAATATCTCCATTTATGAAGGGCTGCAATCCCATAGTGGGGGACAAAACCATCATCAACTCTGTTCATGAAGACAACAAATCTGTACCTCTGCCAGGATGCTGTCAGCAGCCCCTGACTGGTTGCCCAGGAAAGTATAAAGACAAGGAAAAGTTTCTTACCATCCTTTTTTATTTCAAACTCTACAGAGAGAGGCTATAGAACCCAGCCTCTTGGATAATGGCGTTGTCCTGAGTGAATCTCCACCCCCACCCCTTCTCTCCCACTTCCTCATTCGTCATCATCATCACCTCCTTTACAAGCACCGCTAAGTGCCCTCTGTCTTTGAGCTCTTTGCTCTCCTACTTTTAAGTCTTGCCGAGTTCTGGGAGATGGCGGGGCTGGGATGCTTTCTAGTGTGTCAGCCAGTTGCTACTCGGGCTCTGCCTGCTTCTCCTCTCCTATTATTTCTCAGCTTTTCCCCTCATCTGCCTCTGAGCTGCTACCTCCCGCAAGCCACTGTTGTAAATCTATATACTGTCTCCACCATTCCTCCCCCTCTGCCCAGCCCTGACAACTATGATGCAAAGTTTGAGGTGGGATTATAAGAGGTCCAGGCATTCGAATCTGAAACATAGCAAGTCACATGCAATACAACCTTGCTTCATCAAATCTAGATTATTCGAACCTCCTTGTTACCCAAATTCAGAGTGAATATATAAACTAATGTAAACAGTACTTCCACATAGGCTCCTGACAACTTCCAGATGGTTTAGATAAATGAGGTTGTACTACTGTGCCTAGAAGCATAGCAGTAACACAATAGCAAAGATCAGTGACCTTTTCACTGAATGGCTTATTTTACTTTAGTGGTTCCTGGACATCTATTCCAGGGGAAAATTGAACAAGACTATGTGATTCTCATGCAGACTGTTCTGGAGAAGACTGAATGAGGCTATGAGGGTTTTGTAAATGCAGTGCGATCTGGAAAGTCTGTTTACCTTCTGAATATGTTTTCCAACATATAAAACAGGTGCTTGTTTGAATCTCAAGTTTATTTGTGTAGATTGTTGTCTGTTGGTTTAGAGAAGTATATGTTGAGTAAGGAGTAAAAAAAGAAAAGAAAAGATCTGTAGCAGTTTGGGGACTATCAGAATTATTTTCAAAAAGTTTGCTTTGGACATATTTCTAATTTATCTTTTAGCATGATCAGGATGGTGGAATCTAAACTTTTCTAAAACACTGATTTATAACCTTTTTCACATTTTTAAGTAAAAAACTAAAGACAGGAAGAAGAGCTATTATAACGTGTGATATGCAGAGACTTTTGACAAGGTATGAAATTTTATTATGCAATAGTAACATTTGATTTGTGAGAACAGTTCATTTAAGGCACAGGTTGCAAATTATATTTTGCTGCACTCCAGGCAGACATAAAGCAGGAATCATGAAGGCTTCATAGGCATTCAACAATATTCTGGACTAGGGAGTCTTGTACTGAAATCCTAATTCCAACATGAGGTTAATTTGGCAACTTTGGGGTAATGACCTAGCCCTCTGCTTAACCTGGCTGTTGTTAGGATAAATCATAATCAGCTCTATATCCATTTCCCTGAACTTTCTGGCAGAGAGGGCCGAAAGCTCAGAATGGCTACTAGGCCTGCAGATTTCCTCCATTTCTGCGATATTTCCCTATATAAGTCAATGTGGAGTAACATGAAACTGTGAAGTTTCTAAAGTGAGGGGCCAGTTTGGACTCAAAGTGAAGTGAGTTGTACCTGAAGCAGTCCAAGTCAAATTGGCCTGAAGCAAATGTTGTCTTTGGCACATTACCCTAATCTGTACCAAGCTGATCTTTGCCCGGACAAAAAGAGCAAAAAGATATTTGAATTTGCTGAACAGTTTTATAACATTTCTTTAGGACACAACAGTAATGACCTTGCTTAATGTAGACTATGTGACAAGTAAAAACTGACAGCTTAATTGCTTTCAAACTGAAATTATCAGATGAATCTGCTTTAGTGATCAAACATACCAGACATACAAGATTAACTTCAGCTTCCTTTAAAACACCCATTTCTTTTAACTGAATTGGGCCAAAGAAATTGACAAATGTGTGAAAGGTGGTACAATTTAATGGACCAATCTCTGTTGGTGAAAGCATATGCAAGCTTTAGGCTTGAATAGAATCTGTCATGGTAAAGGACGGGGGGCGGGGGGAGAGACCTGAAAAATAAGTTCTGCATAAACCACAAGCTGTTGTTGTTGACCGAGAAATGCCTGCTTCACTTTTGTAAATTAAATTTCATTTACTTCTTCCATTTCAAAACCCTGAGCACATGCATATGCTCAAATGGGACTCAATGCATGAGTCAGTTGGTCAGCACCGTAACGATATCACGACTTCCCCTCGTTTATAGATAACTTGGTGAAATTCTGAGAATACTCCAGAGTGAAGTAAAAGGAGGAAACAACAGCCATCGTGTTAACTAAAAGCCCTCTTACCACGAATAAAGCCCTCTTAGCAGAAAATGCACAATCCTTGAACCACCATCCCATCAATTCTTTGTACAAAAGCAGTTGCATTATTAATATGCATCCATAATTAAAGAAGCACTTGCCACCTACGAACTAAAAAAAAATCCCACAAGAATGAGAAGGTCAAATGCTCAAAGATCTAGACTCTCTAAAAGCTGTCAGCATGCAGTTCAATAGGCCTAATGTGTTGGCACATGTGAAAGCACAATGTATTTTTCTATTTTTGCATGTTTCCAGGTGTCAAAATACATCAGTTTTCCGATCGCTTTTTTAAAAAAAAAAAATCCCTGAAGATGTCAAGGTTGGCTTGTTTGTTTATCCAACGACTACAGGGGACGGCTTAAGTACTTGGAAGCCACCTGCATAAGTTTCCAGATAATTGTCACTTGGCCTTCCCTGACGCAATGTTTTCCCCTCTCAATGCACAACCCAGTCCCTTGTGCTTTGAAACTCTTCTCTAGCGTGGATGTGGACGTGAGAGTATCCAGTGACGAAGGTACAGCTTCAAAGGGAGAGAAATGAAAGAGGCAGTGAGTGCAACCTGCTCAAGGCTATTCTCACACTCTTTCCGACTACGGAGGAAGGATTGTGTCTCAGTATGCTAATGAATAAGCCGAAATATTATTGAATGATATATATGAGCAGACACATATGCAGTGGCGATCTCAAGGACTCTCTATTTCTACCAATTCAAATGAGCATCGCCCAGAAACGAGCATAAATGCTTCCCGTGCCTTTTGCTGCAAAGCTGGCATTAAGCTACTAATTGCAAAATACCTGTAGACATTACACAGTTTAAGACTGTGGAATGATGAATGTCTGTCTTGTTCTAGGTCATTATGGGCCCAGGTAATTGGGTTGCCTTGTGCTTGTCATGTTATACCTGGTGGGGAAAAAATCAAAATAAGATGAATTGCCGAGAAATGAATAGGCATAATTGGCGCAATAGGCTATTATACTCTTGAATTTCATAGAATCATAGAATCATAGAATCATAGAGTTGGAAGAGACCACAAGGGCCATCGAGTCCAACCCCCTGCCAAGCAGGAAACACCATCAGAGCACTCCTGACATATGGTTGTCAAGCCTCTGCTTAAAGACCTCCAAAGAAGGAGACTCCACCACACTCCTTGGCAGCAAATTCCACTGTCGAACAGCTCTTACTGTCAGGAAGTTCTTCCTAATGTTTAGGTGGAATCTTCTTTCTTGTAGTTTGGAACCATTGCTCCGTATCCGCTTCTCTGGAGCAGCAGAAAACAACCTTTCTCCCTCCTCTATGTGACATCCTTTTATATATTTGAACATGGCTATCATATCACCCCTTAACCTCCTCTTCTCCAGGCTAAACATGCCCAGCTAATTGAACGAAATTTAAGAATGTAAACAAGATGATAAATTGCTGGAAAAAGTTCACAATGATGTAAGTGGGAGTGGGAGACGTGAGGGAGTCCAAAGAAGTTTTGAAAAATGTGTTATGATACATGTTACATTGTTTATCATTTTTGCATTTTGTATTTTAAAAAAAATCTCAATAAATATTTATAAAAAAAAAAAAAAAACATGCCCAGCTCCCTTAGCCGTTCCTCATAAGGCATCGTTTCCAGGCCTTTGACCATTTTGGTTGCCCTCCTCTGGACACATTCCAGTTTGTCAGTGTCCTTCTTGAACTGTGGTGCCCAGAACTGGACACAGTACTCCAGGTGAGGTCTGACCAGAGCAGAATACAGTGGCACTATTACTTCCCTTGATCTAGATGCTATAGTCCTATTGATGCAGCCCAGAATTGCATTGGCTTTTTTAGCTGCCGCTCTGATGGTGTTTCCTGCTTGGCAGGGGGTTGGACTCGATGGCCCTTGTGGTCTCTTCCAACTCTATGATTCTATGATTCTATGACTTATTTTTCAGAAATCCATGCTGACTATTGGTGATTACAGCATTCCTTTCTAGATGCTCACAGACTGTTTGCTTAATGATCTGCTCCAGAATCTTCCCTGGTATTGATGTCAGACTGACTGGGTGGTAATTATTTGGGTCCTCTCTTTTCCCCTTTTTGAAAATAGGGACAACATTTGCCCTCCTTCAGTCTGCCGGGACTTCGCCTGTTCTCCAGGAATTCTCAAAGATGACTGCCAGTGGTTCTGAGATCACATCTGCCAGTTCTTTTAATACTCTTGGATGCAGTTCATCTGGCCCTGGAGACTTGAATACATATATTTTTTTATTTTTTTTAATAAAAATTTTTATTAAGAGTTTTAATAATACAATAAAGAAAAAAAGACAGAATAAACAGAAAACATTGAAAGAATAAAACAAACATAGGATTTTACATCTTGTAATAACCATCTTTTCTTCATTTTTCCCTTTTGGACTTCCTCACGTCTCTCGCTCCTGCATTCCAAGTTAATAAAACTTTAGCCAGCAACTTATCACCTTATTTTCATTCTTATTGTACACAATTCCAATATTTTATCCCTAACTTTGAATATTTTTATCAAAATCCTGAATACCTAATTTTAACATGATATTCATTCAAAATTTATCTTTCTCATGAAATTCACTCATTCTCGTAATCTTTTCCGCTAACTTTATGGTGCCCTGTTGTTTTCAAATCTCTCATCCTTCTTAACACTCATATAATTTACAATGTTTTTGAAGATAGTCCTTAAATTTCTTCCAATCCTCCTCCACTGCTTCTTCTCCCAGGTCTCGGATTCTGCCAGTCATTTCTGCTAACTCCATGTAGTCCATCAGTTGCATCTGCCATTCTTCCAACATGGGCAAATTTTGGGTTTTCCAGGGTTTGACGACAAGTATCCTTGCTGCTGTTGTTGCATACATAAATAATGTTTGGTCCTTCTTTAACACCCTCTGGCCAACAATGCCCAAAAGGAAGGCCTCTGGTATCTTAGGAAAGGTATACTTAAATACCTTTTTCAGCTCATTATATATCATTTCCCAGAAGGCCTTAACCCTAGGGCAAGTCCACCAGAGGTGAAAGAATGTTCCTTCAGTTTTCTTGCATTTCCAACACTTGTTATCTGGCAGGTGGTATATTTTAGCTAGCTTGACTGGGGTCATGTACCACCTATATATCATTTTCATAATATTTTCTTTCAAGGCATTACATGCCGTAAACTTCATACCGGTAGTCCATAACTTTTCCCAGTCAGCAAACATAATATTATACCCAATGTCCTGTGCCCACTTTATCATAGCTGATTTAACCGTTTCATCCTGTGTGTTCCACCTCAGCAGCAAGTTATACATTCTTGAAAGTAATTTAGTCTTAGGTTCTAACAGTTCTGTTTCCAATTTCGATTTTTCCACTTGGAATCCTAACTTTTTATCCAATTTAAAAGCCTCTTTAATCTGAGCGTAATGTAACCAATCTCGCACTTTATCTTTAAGTTTCTCCATACTCTGCAATCTCCAATTATCTCCATCTCTTTCTAATATTTCCCAGTATTTCGGCCATTTGACCTCCATATTGGGTCTTTTCACAGCCTTAGCTTCCATAGGCGATAACCACCTTGGGGTCTTGTTTTCTAATAAGTCTTTATATTTTATCCAGACGTTAAACACTGCTTTCCTTACAATATGGTTCTTGAAATTCTTGTGAATCTTAACCTTGTCATACCACAAATACGCATGCCATCCAAAAGCATTGTTAAATCCTTCCAAGTCTAAAACATCAGTGTTTTCAAGAAGCAGCCAATCTTTCAACCAGCAGAAAGCTGCTGATTCATAATACAACCTTAAGTCTGGCAGGTCAAACCCCCCTCTTTCTTTAGCATCAGTTAATATTTTAAACTTAATTCTGGGCTTTTTGCCCTGCCAGACAAATTTAGACATATCTCTTTGCCACCTCCCGAAACACTCCATTTTATCCACAATCTGTAACGTCTGAAAAAGAAACAACATCCTTGGCAATACGTTCATTTTTATAGCAGCAATTCGGCCCAACAAGGAAAGTTTCAGTCTTGACCAACTTTCTAAATCTCTCTTAATTTCTGACCAGCACTTTTCATAATTGTCCTTAAATAGATTCAGATTCTTTGCTGTTATGTTCACCCCTAGATATTTTACTTTTTTAACCACGTTTAACTCTGTCTCTTTCTGAAACCTTTCTGACTCTGAAGCTGTTAAATTTTTTTCCAGTACCTTAGTTTTTTCTTTATTTAGTTTAAATCCCGCCACCCGACCAAACTCTTGAATCAGTTGTAAAGCCCTTTTCGAGACTTGAATACATCTAAACTAGCCAAGTATTCTTATACTATCTCCTTAGTTATTCTGGGCTGTGTTTCCTCTGCTGAATCATTTGCTCCAAATTCTTCAGGTCGGGCATTGTTTTCTTTATCGGAGAAGACTGAGGCAAGAAGGCATTGAGGAGTTCAGCCCTTTCTGTGTCCCCTGTTTGCATTTCACCATCTTCTCCTCTGAGTGACCCCACTGTTTCTTTGTTCTTCCTTTTGCTACAAACATACCCATAAAAGCCTTTTTTGTTGCTTTTAACCTCTCTAGCAAGCCTGAGTTCATTCTGTGCTTTAGCTTTTCTGACTTTGTGTCTACACGTGCTGGCTCTTTCTTTGAATTCCTCTTTGGTGGTTTCCCCCCTTTTCCATTTTTTGTACACATCCTTTTTTAATCTTAACTCAGTTAAAAGTTCTTTAGATAGCCACCCTGGCTTCTTTAGGCACCTTCCATGTTTCCGTCTCATTGGTATTGCCTGAAGTTGTGCTTTTACTATCTCCCTCTTAACAAACTCCCAGCCATCATGAACTCCCTTTCCTTTTAGTATTACTGCCCATGGGATCTCACCCAGCACTTCCCTAAGTTTTATGAAGTCGGCTTTCTTAAAGTCAAGAAATTGAGTCCTAGTATGCTTGGCTGCTCCTTTCCGCTGTATAGTAAACTTCAGAAGAGCATGATCACTCGCGCCTAACTAACCAGGTCATCAACGTTGGTTAGGACCAGATCTAAAATGGCTGTTCCTCTTGTTGCTTCTCCCACTTTCTGGACAATGAAGTTGTCTGCAAGGCCAGTGAGGAATCTATTTGACCTTATGCTCTTGGCTGAGTTTGACATCCAGCAAATATCCGGGTAATTGAAGTCCCCCATTACTACTATCTCCCTTCCTTTTGCATGCTTGGCCATCTGTTCCAGGAAGGCATCATCTATGTCCTCCGTTTGGCTTGGGGGTCTATAGTAAACTCCCACAATGTGGTCACTGTTATTCTTCTCTCCCTTAATTTTGACCCAAATGCTCTCACTTTGGCTTTGAGGTTCTAAATCTTGGATCATTAATTTGCAACATTAACCTGTAATGATTTGCAACAGATGTGAAAAGGAGCTGTTGATCATGTTCATGTATCTAGCGCACTCAAAGATACGCTTCTTATTTTATTTTTGCCTGGCTTATATCTCATGTGATGCAGATCTTCTTTCCCAATACTAAGTCATCTTCAGACTGCAGGTGCACAACAAATGCTCCTGTTTCTGGAATCACCTTTCTTTCTTTCTTTCTTTCTTTCTTTCTTAGAAGACATTACAATGAAGTCAACAACCATGATCCTCAAACCACTTTCCCAGCGCACAACCCTTTCTTCATTATGATGATTGTGCTCGCATGTTGGTTTGTGGATCAGACTGAATGTTAGTAATTTGGTGTTTTCAAAGCCTGGCTGCCAAACTGCCTCTTGTAAACCAACAATACTTTAAAGTGAGTGATTCTAAGCTACTGACAGGTAAAACAAGGCGCTTGCTGAAAAGCAACAACATCATAAAGAAAGCACTTGGCACCAATTATTGCATTCAAATATACTTGGATTTCACATGCTTGAATGTAAAACAGGTGTTCAGTAAACTGACAGGTATTTGGTGTGCTTATTATTCAGCATTTAGTGGGTGTCACAGCTAGAAGATAGAAGAATAGCTTTTCATCTCTTATTAGACTCAGTACACAACCTTTGCATTGCTTCTCTTTTAATCCATGACAAAAAATTAAAATAACTAGACACATAGTGGCATATGGTGTGTGTGTGGACATGCCCTAAGCTCACAACATTTATTTGTGCCAGTTTACTTATTTACTTGCTTTTGCTTCATTTATTATATTTGCATGCTGACGAATAACATAACGTTGTCTGGGCAGCTTACAGTAAATACTTGGACTGCTGCTTCTAGCTGGAGAGCCTTTTCTTTCCTGTCATCTAGCCTGAATGTAGCGGCTGCTGTGACTCTATCTGTTGCTGAGTCTGCATCTCTTCACTGCCTTACTCTCAAGATATATTCCTTACTCTCATGTAAGAGCCTCTATTGTCATGGTCTGGGCTGTAGCCAGGACATATGGTGTGAATCAATGAATGAGGGCTTTTTGCTTGCCCCTGACCTCCATGCAATGATGAGATCTGTGCACTAAAAGGGTAAAAGGTAAAGGACCCCTGGATGGTTCAGTCCAAAGTCGACTATGGGATTGCGGTGCTCATCTCGCTTTCAGGCGTTTGTCCGCAGACAGCTTTCTGGGTCATGTGGCCAGCATGACTAAACCACTTCTGGTGCAATGGAACACCATGACAGAAATCAGAGCACATGGAAACACCGTTTACCTTCCCACAGCAGTGGTACCTATTTATCTACTTGCCCTGGCATGCTTTCAAACTGCTAGGTTGGCAGGAGCTGGGACAGAGCAACGGAAGCTCACTCCGTCGTGGGGATTTGAACCGCCAACCTTCTGAGCGGCAAGCCCAAGAGGCACAGTGGTTTAGACCACAGCGCCACCCGCCTCCCTGCTGTGCACTATGCATGTGTGGACTCTATGCACACCAATCTGATCAATGAATAGAGGTTATGTGTGGTCAATGGGCACTATCCCAGCCTCCTCTCCATGTGTCTGTTCTTCTGTTCAGAATGTTTATATAGGGCTATTGGCATTCTAGTCCAGTGCAACTGACATTAAGGGGACTCTAGAGCTCCCCAGCTATTGTTACTCAACAGCATACTGCCTTTGACTGGAGGGTAATGATAGAGCCCCTGTGACCCTCCCAATGTAGTTGGACTACAAATCCCATAATCTAACACCATTGACTATCAATGGATGGATGAATCAGTCAATTTGAGTTTCACTCAGTTTTTCCATTCAGCTGTCCATATTTCCACATAAGTTTGTAACATTAAAAAAAATTCATGAAACTTTATCAGCGTTTAGTGCAGATTTATACCAATATACACATTTTTGTATGTAGTTTTGAGTAATAAATGCATTCTTGCAAACCTATTTTCCCTAATGTAACACATTTATTTTTCATGATCTTCTTTGAGAGATGGTCCGGTACAACTTTCAGGTTACACAGTGAGGCTGCTTTTGGTAGCACAATGTGTTGGTCCATGTTTATGTTTGTGAATGGGTCCCAGCAAAGTCCAGTGCTTACTTTAGGTCTCTCCGTATTAATCCTTATCATCATCATCAACAACAACAACCCCACTTACAGATTCATGTGTTGCATGGGAAGGTCTGAAGGAGGCTTGCAAGTGGATTCAGCTGAATGAATTTAAAAACTTTCATTCAGTCTAGAACCCTCATAGTGCAGGATTCCAGACGGTGGAGGAGGGAGAATTCAAAGGACGTTAAGCCAGATGGGCTTAGAATCCACCTTCCAACCTCCCCACTCAACACTGAAATGTCGCTATCTGATTAAATGAAGACATCTGAAGGCAGCCCTGTACAGGGAGGTTATTTAAATGTTAGAGGTTTTTGTGTTTTAATACTTTGTTGGAAGCTGTCTAGAATGGCTGGGGCATCACAGTCAGATGGGTGGAATTATTATTATTATTATTATTATTATTATTATTATTATTATTTTATCATCACAATAAGTGGTTATGGTATTTCCCTCCATAGAACCACACTGCTAAACTTTTGCTAAATCATAACAATGAATAATAATGAATAACATAGAATAATGAAAGGTAGGGAGCTAATTTTTTATTATTACTTATCCACCCTTCACCATAAGATCCCAGGAAGGGTTATAGGTAATAAAACAATCCCACTCCAAAATTCTATATATGCTTACTATGCAATATTACATACATTTATATTCTAGAAATTATTGTTAGCATTGATAATCATTTGATTTACATCCTGCCCTTCTTCCTGAAGGTGCTCAGTGAGTCCCAGTAACTCATTATCACTCCTTAGATGGAAGAAACCTTGTCATCTGTTGAAAAGCAGTTAGAAATCATAACCTTTCATTGCCAATGGAATGAGTCACACGTACCCAGCATTTTCCTGGTACTCTTTTAAGAAAAACTTGGTCAAGGTTACGTACACAAATGTTTGGCGCCAGGGTTCACAAAAGCACATCCATTACCCAACTCGGTGTGATTTTGAGTGATTACACTGGCTGACAGCGATAATATCAAGTAGCCAAGAAGGTAGCTAGCTGGCTAGAACAGAGCATCTGACGCTATTCAGCAATGCCTTTGGAAAAAAAGTGCTCTCGAATGCAGATGGATGCTCTTGCCTGCCAGAAGATAAAGAAGAGTAATGTGCGGCTATTTGACATAATGGGAGCAGTGAGCCTATCTGAAATATTCACAGCACGGCTGCACTCCAAGGAGCCTCATCAGGGACCAAGAAGAAAACAAACCTGTCCTAACATTAGCAAATGTACATGAGAATCTGCCTTCCAAAGAGGGGAACTTAGCCACAATAGACGAGGCAGTGACTTCCGTATTCTTAGTAAATACCTTGTGTTTATCTACCCAAGAGTTTAATAGAGCTTTTCCTGCAAGCCTCTATTTATATCTTCAAACTCACTGCTCATGAGTGGATAGCTTTAAAAGCCCATAATTAATTAATATGCAAAATGCAGCAAAATGAAACCAAGGTCAGCAATGTGAAAGTGCAATCCTTAATTCGCCCTAACGGGTGAGAAAGTGTTAGTCAGAAATGACCAGAGACTGAAATCAGTTTTTATGAATTTATTTAGCAGAAAACCAGTAAATGCGTTTTGAAAGTTAAAGCACAAAGGATATCAAAAGTAAATCCAAAGCCACATTATGGAGAAGTGAATCTTAGGAAACGGGAAGATATAAGAAACATTATGTGCTAGGAAAATAAATTACAAGGATCACATGGAAAAACAAAATAGAATATGAATATGCAATCTTAAACCACAAGTTGGAGTAGCTAATCTATGCCAAGACTACAGTATGGTAAGCTGGGGTTAATTAATCTTAATTAATTAGAAGGAAAATATTGAAAATATTGAAGCAACAGATAAAATTACTATTACAAATGGTAAGTATGGCATGCAAAGCTAGCAATAATGTTAATCATTGTTCAACTCTGCTTTGATTTACTGCATAGACCTCCCACAATTCCAAACTAATCGAAAGCTTTGCTATGTTACAGCTATATAGCAGCTTCCTCTAAACATTATCAAAAGAGGAAAGAAATGATTTTATAGCTACCTATAGAAGCAAGGAAACCTATACTTTAGTGCTAAATTGGAACAAATGGCAACCTGCAGAAAACCTGATTGCTGCTTGTTCCAATTCAGCACTAAAGATCAGGTTTCCCCAGGAGAAAACGGCTGGGCAAACAGGTGTGTGGATAAGCACTCAGCCCTGTTTAAAGTTTTGTCTGTTTGCTTGTAAGTTGCGTTGGGTTGCCTTGGGCAATAGAAAGCGTCTAACTAATTCAATAAATAAAAATAAATAAAATAAACCACGGGCCAAAGCTCCTTGGCCAAAGTTTCCTTCCATTCCACTCCATAGCTCTCTGGGGTGATAACTTTGACTGTGTAAGGTGACGGGGAGAGATTTGGTTTAGTTGCTTTGCTGAAGACTATTTTAGCAATGATGGCACGGCAAGGCCAACATGTCCAGTCAAGAGCTGTACTGTAAATACCTTCCTCAGGGAGTCTTCCTGCATCACTAGTGACCCCTATCATTTTATGAGGTGGCAGCACATAGTCCTGTTTCCCCTCTCCCCCCCCCCCCGTGCCCATTTACAGATCGGTCTGCTATGCCAAGGGCACTAATTAATATCGTCATTGCTTATACAAGAGTAGAGCGCAAACAGTGGAAGGAAGTACAGTCTCAAGTCAATGATTTAACATAAATGCTGATTTCAAGCATGGGTGAGTTGGGCATCATCTTTTGCTCAAGACTAGAATCGACTTTATGTGAAACAGCAAATGTAATTTGTAGGCTTCATTGTCACCGAATGCAACATAGTTAGAAGGAGCTTGTCGGCATCCTCTGCTCGCTCGTGATGGGGGATCCTTTTGCCTATATATCTGAGCCCAGTGTCTTTTTTTGTGCTCTCTCTCTCTCTCTCTCTCCAGCTCTCTATCTTCCCCCCTTCTCTCCCCACCATTTGCACTTGTTTTTCACTGACATCCTGGCCTTCTAGCTGACCTGAGTCAGCTACCAGTTCCAAATCCATTAAAATCTGTGGCTGCACTGTGAGGTGTTGGGAGAGTGAGAATGGAAGAAGCATTTTCAGATAAGAATAATAGACCTGTCTGTCAGGATCACTTGTCCAACAAAAGATAAAAGTAACAGCTCATGGAGTACTTTGTTATGTGTATGTATAATACATTTATAAATCTCTTCTTACCCTCTTATCAGAAAGAGCTTGAGCTGCAAACGCTTCCTCTCAGGGCCGGTGTTCCCACCTGCTTCAAGGTCTGAGGCAAAGGAGCTGCTGTGACGTGGCCAAAGGAGCCATTAATGGAAGGCTGCTTCATTTCTGCAGTGCAGTTTTAGGTGCACACACCTAATATATTTTAAAGAGCATGTCCTGAAGTGCATTTATTGCAGTGCTGCCCCCGGGCAGAAGAGATTTGTCCCCCTTTTTGTTCTCTTCATTTCAGGATACATGAGAGAAAAGACAGAGGGAAGGGGAAGGGGAAGGTTTGCCTCTGGGTCGCACAGCTCTCTCCTCATCACCTTCAACTGCATCCTCACCTGCTTTCCATCCTTGCAATACAATGCAGGTTACGGCTTCTTGCTCATGTCCCCCACCCCCTGGCAGGACATAGGTCAGGACATGGAAGGAAATCTCACCATGCTAGAATCCATCCTGACTCACCTAATTGCAGTGGCCGGAGTGGCCCCTAACAAAATAAACCCCCATTTGGCAAAGAGACTGCAACCTTCCCTGGCATGAATGTCCCATGATGGAGAAGATGTAAAACGAAAGGTCTGCAGGACCAAAGTTTCCAGGTTATTGTGTTTCTGAAGCCGATTCTCCGGTTTCATTTTAAGTCCTAAGAACATAACAATTGCTTCCCATTATGTGATGAGAAAACAAATGCCATTCCTGCACAACGGAGTACTTTTTAAGATCCCAGTATGTGTAGTGTAAAAAAAGAAACAAACAGAAAATGAAACAGAGTAATATTTAGTGTTCAATGGGCACCCTCTATGGAAGGAATTTCTAGCATAGAGCTGAATCCAATTTTGGAAAATAGAGGAACAATGTACCATCTGTCATGGAAATTTTAATTTTCAGCAAGTCAGAGCTGAGTTGCTCTATGCAAGACAGTAGAACTCAACCACTCATTTCCATGTACATAGTCATTCCATATTCCAGGCTCAGAAGTCACATAAATGGCAATCTTGGCACTTGTATTGTTTTTCTGCTTGTAGAACTTAAGCAGAAATTACCATCAGGATTGACATTTGCCTTGGGTCTTCTCTCTCCAAATGGTTCTCCATACCAGACGGTGAGAACTGTTGTATTCCTCTTTCATATGCATGAATTTCACCTTGTTGGAGGGAGAAATTATATATCACAAGAACATCCAGGGATGCCATGTAGGTCCCATTCTGCAAAAAAAAAGAAAGAAAAGTATTTATATTTGAGCTTTGACTAATACATCAAGGTCATCAATTCAGAAGCAAGGCTCAGACTGAAGAGGTAGCAGAATATATTTTTTTATTAATCTTCAGAATGCAGACCACAGCAAAACCAAATGGAACGAGTGCAAAGGAACTGGAAATGATCTGAGAGCAATAGTGCACACAGGAGAAATGTAACGTGCTCCACAATGCAAAATTAATGGTCACCTCCAAGCAATAAATATACTTGAAGTCACTTTTAAAAAGGGGAAGTGGGGGAGTTTTCATTTGCCTGGGATATGGAACCAAGCATTGCAGGATTTTCAGAAGGACGCAGATTTTGAAAGCTGTACCTGTCTATCTGCTGCAACTAATTTAGAGTAGTCCCACTAAGGACTGTTCAACCTTCAGCTTCAGAAGACTGTATTTGTTTCTTTATATTGATTTATATTAATTTTTATATTACAGTACTTCGAATGGCAGAATACTAATGAGAATCTCCGCAATATTAATTATCTGATAGCTTCATTGATAGATAGATGTACTTTATATCCCTTTATCCTATAGGCTCTAAGTAGCTTTCAACAGTTTTTCCCCCCTTCTAAATGTTGATAGTTCTGTCCCCCAAAGACTAGTACATTTTATACACAATCCAGTATATTGTGCACACAGGCAACACACAAATGCTAAAGAAGTTAGCATTAGCAGCATGATGATGCAATAAGCTTGAGTCTACTATTTTAAAAAATACCTGTCTACCTAGGCTCTTAGAATTCCATCATGGCTATTACTTTTTACTTTTGAAAACATTTTGAAAAACAAAAACTTGCAAGGGGGCTAGCACAGAAACTCCTGGGTCTACTACTCTGAAATGTGTCAATATTAATCCCCTGGGGGGGAGCTACTATGTCTTCAGGTTTCATGCACCTAGTGTTGAACAACACTCAAGAGTCCTGCCTGTTTTTGCTTCCCAACATATGTCAATGCAAGGAGTAAAGCATCGGTTTTCCAAATATGGCTTCTGATTATTAGACGAGCAACAACCCCAAAGCCATCCATATTGGACAGTGGCCCAATTCTTTGCACCACAGCGAGCCCTGATTGCAAAGGGGGGAGGGGGGCAGGGGTACCAAGAACATAAGAGAAGCTCTGCAGTATTAGCCAAAGTCCCTCCCAAGGCCAGTATCCTGTATCCCACAGTGACCAACCATTGCCAGAATATATGGTGATGGGTTGGATGCAGATGGACCCTAGCTAAGTGGCAGAGCCCATAATTTGCATGCAGAATGTCCCATTTTCAGTCCTTAGCATCTCCACTTAAAATGATAGGTTGTAGGTGGTAGGGCTTCCCCAAGATGATGGAGAGACATTGCTGGTCAGAACAGACTGTTGGACAAACAGCCTGATCTAATATAATGCAGCTTCTCTGCATTCCAAGATGGCTCAATTCAGTGTATGGCAGCTTCATATAACATCTTTTCACAATGCTCTGTGGACAAATGGCACCACTCAGAACTTACCTGAGTGCTCTTATAATCTTGAAGACCTCCTTCAGCTGTGGAGTCACAGGATCCACTTACCCCCTATTAGTGCTGGAAAAGGCCTCACACGTGTTGTTTGGGGTGTGTGTGTTTTCCCTTCCTGTCTGAATTCACCCAAAGCTTGGCACTGAGGGATTCAAGTGTCTGGAAAGCAAGCTTTATGAGGAAAAACAGTTCTGAATTCAAGGGGACTCAATCCATTGCTCAGCTGCACACTGATGCGTGTGGGTTTGTTTGCTCTTTATATTGGGAAAAAAATATCTGATAAATCATCATCATCAGCGAAGTCAAAGGAATCAGTGGCAGCACATAGTCCAAACTGTGGCAGGAATCCCCAGGTGCCAGGTGTCATTGCTGTTGTCCCACATGTTTCAATTAAATATCAAGTCTCTTTCCCCATTAATATGTGCTGCCTGATCTGCAAACACAGTCACATCTGTTAGGCTTTATTTCAGGAATGTGATAAATAAAGCAAATGCTAATGAAAAACCTGTGTATGTTTTTCTGCTAAGCCATTCACATGTAAGAATTCTAGGATTTATATAATCTCCAGTGATTAATAGCATCTCCTCCTTTGTTATGTGCCTCTTTGTCGAATCAAAGCCCTTCCATTACTTGCTTGTCACTGGGAGGAAGGAATAAGGGATGCACTGAATCGAACCTTCTTTCAGTTAGGCCACATATACACTAAAGACTGAAAGAAGTATAGTATTAATTTTCTCTCCCCAGGGAAGCTTGGGAGATGTAGTTCTGTGGACTAAGGATATTTCACAGATAATTCTTATCATTCTCACCAGGGTCACCCCCCCCCCTCCAAGTCCTGCTATATCAATTGTTTTGATTTAAGATGCCAGAGCAGAGAGGGACATTACCATGCACACAGCCACCTGTCAGCTGCACCACTGTGCTTATTAGGAGGGAGAGGTCAGCACAGTGAACACACGGCAGTAGAACCTATCAGCGGCTTGCGCCTCTGGGCTTCCACTGCACTGACCTCCTAGCCATCTTGTCCTTTCCTTTCCAGTAAGCACAGCAACATGGTTGACTAGGGGTTAGAACAAAATAAAAAAATTCCTTCCAGTAGTACCTTAAAGACCAACTAAGTTAGTTCTTGGTATGAGCTTTCGTGTGCATGCACACTTCTTCAGATACACTGAAACAGAAGTCACCAGACCCTTCTATATAGTGAGAAGGTGGGGAGGGGTATTACTCAGAAGGGTGGTGGATGCACACGAAAGCTCATACCAAGAACTAACTTAGTTGGTCTTTAAGGTGCTACTGGAAGGAATTTTTTTATTTTGTTTTGACTATGGCAGACCAACACGGCTACCTATCTGTAACTGGGACTAGGGGTTAGGTGTGCAGCACAACTCCTCTCCACCAGCTGCCTCTGGTCCTGAGACTTTCTGCATGTAAAGCATGTTGTTATGCAGTGCTACAAGCCCTAACTTTCAAGATCCTGTAAACCAACCCTAAAAATCAACAAACAAAAATAGCAGATAATGATATTTAACCAACAAACAATGTTTAGATCAAGCACAGCATAACAGAGAGAATATATATAATATACAAAACAGGGGCTTTATAAAAAAAAACCAGAAAGATGCTAGCCCTATTCTGGTGTTCATCCTCTGGGTTACATCGCTATTTGCAGTGTCACCCTTCCCTGCGCAGCAGGTATAGCTAAGGTTTGATAAAGAAACTCAGGCAGACACCGAGCTGGATTAAAAATGGCGACAACTTTATTGATTACAGATGTAGATAGAATTTTGGCTCAGGCATTTGGTGTATATCTGTTCTAGCTTCCTGCTGGAGGGCTGAAACTTAGGGTGATGCCAAGGATTAGGGTTTCCCCGTGATGCCAATCTACCAAGGTGGCCCTCCAAAGACTGTCACTGGATGTTTTATGGCCCCCATTTGGCTTCTGGACAGAGACTTCCACTGAGATTCCTCTAAGGAGTACCCTGACTACACTGCTGGTTCATGACAGGATGAGGCACCACTTCACTCAAAAGCTTAATGACTAGGATTCCACTCAGTGCCTGTGAGGCATCTAATCATAAGCCTGCATTTTTATTAAAGCTTATATGTTTAATCAGGGCTTGTATTTTAAAATGAGCTTAAAGATTTTCAAATGTTTCATGCCAGGCAGAAGAGCAGCTGCCTAAGAACCTTGGCAATGTTTTTTCTCCTAGACAAGGGGGCCCCCTGATTTATAGCAGAAAACAATTCTCAAAGTCGTAAAAAGGGAATTACAGGCTGAGAGCCAAGGTTACACTGACCCTACAAATTAAGGGTTGATAAATAGTAAAATGAGCCATATCTTCTTCCTAAGGTTAAAAGGTCAAGAGCAGTGAAAAAGACAACTGGCTTGGCTGGAGAAGAGAATATTTTTGGGAAGTCTTTTCTAAAGCTGTTTCTTTCTTAAACTAAGATCCTTTTAAGATTTCTTTTCCTTTTAAAAGGTTATTTATGTATTAAATATATTAGTTTAAATATAATTATGCAAAGGATTTAAGAAATGCTAGATTCTTATTTCATATAGTTGTAAGAGTTGTAACTATCCTGAAATTAAGTCAGCCACCAGCCCAACCTCCTGTCAGACAGGAGACGCCATCGAGCACTCCTGATATATGGTTGTCAGGCCTTTTGTTTGGAAACCTTCAAATGAAGGAGATCTCTCAATGTTGATGTGAACTCAAAATCCTTGACATATGTTTAAGATAAAAATTCAAGATTAACCATCTGTTTTGGAAGGCAATAGGGCAAGGAGGGCAAGAGGTGAGCTGGTAATTAAGATTCCTTGTTGAGACACATGTAAGATATATTACTACTTATTTGTCATTTATAGATAGAAGAATATATAGCTTTTTGATTCCCATAAAAGGACAGAAGGAAATGGGTGTATCTTTTGTGATTGGTTCTAGCAAACAGCCAATAGGAATTTTAACCAGGCTGATTGGACAGAGGCAGCCACAGGAGGAGCAAGGGGGCTGGATTAAGGAAATATAAGTGCTGGCCAGAATGGCAAGAGGCCAGGCCAGAGCTTGGTAACCATATACCACTGTGCCTCATATTTATTTGTCTGACAAATAAATTATTATTTTAATTTCTCTATTGCTGCGTTGAATATTTCATTCCAGCTAAGCGTTAACCACAAGCAGGGTGCTACACCTGAACCACCAAAAGTTGTGATGTTTCGCTATGTGTAAACCAAAACCTCCAGACAGACCAGTTTGTCTGCAGGCAAATTCCTTCCTGGCCACCACTGGCCACCATAGCAAGGTTGGGCAATAAAGGAAGCAAAACCATGGTTAAACAAGGAACCTAGGAAGCAAAATAGGGTTAAATTTTATAACAAAAGCCTTGACTTTGAATGCAATAAAAGGCTAATGATGCACAATTACAAGAGCGTGAAAGTGAGGGAGTCAGGTGCAGATGGATTTTATGCATTCCTGGTTGACCGCTGTGGCCGCGGCCAATACGCAGTCCACCAGCAAGGCTCTACTCACTGGTGGGCCCCTGGTTGGCTCCGCCCATCACTATGTAGAACCCTAATTTCCAAGGCCCCCTGCTGCAGATAGTCACCCTTTAATTCATGGAGGGTGATGGAAAGATGATGAGAGACAAAGCTGGCACCCTTGCCTTCCCACTCTTCTATACTGGTTGACCCCAGAAGATGAACATCTCAAAAGAGCTCAGAGCTATTCTATTCAGACAGATCATGTCTATTCAGTTTTGTACATATTTGAGAGGTGAGGAAGGAAACACTTGTTCCATTTTGATTACAGAGAATGTGGCACAATGTACAATATTTATAAAGGTGAATTCAGAAGTCACAGAAGATTTCTTACTTGCTGTCATGCTCTTTATTCATGACTGTTTGCTCCTGTTCCTTTAGCAAACTATATTGACTTGCTTTTAACCGCTAAAAGTATATAAAAATTCCAACCTCAGGTTCTTTCCTTTTTTAAATATATATATATATCCCAAAAGTATTCAGAAGAACACTTTGTTTCATGCTGTAGTTGCTCCTATTGAATATTTCACTCTGGCAGTAAAAGTAATATTTCATATTTCCCTGGGCATCTTTGTAAAAGTCTTGTAAAAAAAGAAAATTAGAAAAATATTGCACAAATTCTCCTGCAATGTGTTCACAGAGCAAGTTCAGTGACCATAACACTCAACCACCAAGACTTGCATTTACAGGGGGTGGGGAGTAAAGTGAGGAAGACCCTTAATGAAACCTGCAAGGCCAACCTCTGCTTTCCCTTAATTTTAGTCGTATTAGGATCCCACTATCCTTTTTTACAAAACCCAGCAACTAAAGGGCACCAGTGAATGGTAGGAAAGCCTGTAATCTGAAGATCACTGACAATGCAGGAATGTCTGAGGAAACTATTCAGATGTTCTAGCCACTACACCAGACTGGTTTCCCTCCCCCAGTTCCAATAATTACGCTATCCAGTTACCTTGGTTCTGTTTCCTTACTCGTTACTTCTTCTCAATGCTTCTAACTGAGCCCTGGTTGGACCTCAATAAGCTCCTTTTCAGATTATCATGCACATCCATCCCTAGGCATTCTAGATTCTTCATCAACCCTTTCACCTTGCTGTTGCCCTCAGCTCTCCTCCCAGCCTTTTGCCTTAGGCCTCATCTTTCCAGTCAAAGGCCATCTCTACATGGAGGGTTGGTTAACTTTATCTTCAAGCAGCTGTCTGAAAAGAAGGGGCTAGATTCACTTGATTTGTATATCATTATACAATGCATATTCCCTGGTGGAGCTGATGGGGGGAAATTGGTACCCAGCCCTTCTGAAGAACTGAAAGAGAAAGAAATGTGGTGCCTCCTGTGCCATACAGATCGTTCTTCATGATTGAGTGGTCTGTTTTGAAAAAAACTGGTACACTTGCAAGTGCCAGAGAAAAAATATATACACAAAAGAGCTGTTAGTATATATAGGAAGAAAGATACAGAGAGGAATATATCACCCACTATGAATGATGAGTGGCATTTCATGCCACAAGTGACTTCGACTGAATCGCTAGAACACAAAAGCAGCAGCCTGCAAGGGACTCATTAGGTGCGCAGAAAAGGAGCAGCCTTAGGTACTCCAGGACAAGAAAATATGGACAAAAGTTGACTCTTGGGGATGGAAATATGTCACCAGCTTTTAAGAGACTCATTGTGTAAACTGCTTAATTTTAACTGATGATCTGACAAATTTGTTACTTGCCCTTCATTGCAAAGCAATATCAGAGCGGGGAGCATAAAACACACACACATTTGTGGAGTCAATCTGGTGCTCCCCATGGTGCATTTGCACTGCACCAACCTCCCCACAGTCTCCTTCCTTCCCATCTGGTAAGCAGCAGAGTCCCATGCAGCAACCAGCTTCTGCTCGTATTACAACCAGGAAGTTAAAACACAATCACAACAGACACCAATGCCTAAAGGTGACAATGTCTAAAGGTGACAAGGGATGGAACCATCCATATTTTAGATGGGAGAGAATTCCACAGTTGGGGCACCACCAGTGAGGAGGAGGATGCCAGTCAGCATTAAATTTTAATATGCTAATTCATATTTATAGCACATTCAGAAATAGTGCCTGTAACTTTAATAGAAAACATCTCAACAAAGTGGGGAGGACTCTGAGCAGCTGACTTCTTTGCCTTCAGCCCAGCTGACTTTAGTCTGCTGTCTAGGCTGATGTGCAAATTAGACGCCCCTGCTCACTGGACTTGGACAGGAAGGAAGCTGGGTATGTTTAGTGTGGAAAAGAGGTGATATGATAGCCATCTTCAAATATCTGAAGGACTGTCACATGAAAGATGGACTAATGGATTCAAATTACAAGAAAGAAGATGCTGACTAAACATTTGGAAGAAATTTCTGACTGTGGAACCAACTATCTAGGAAGGTGGTAGACTCTCCTTCATTGGAAATTTTTAAAAAAGTATTTGGAGGGGATAAACAGTATTTGGATTGCCATATATCAGGGATTCTTTAACTGTGATTCCATCATTGCAAGGGGTTGGACTAGATGACCCTCAGGGTCCCTTCAAACTTTATGTTTCTATAGTTCTAGGATAGTACTTCAGATGACTTCTTCAGGAGAGGGTTCTTCTCTGACAACCCTGCAAATAAGGACTATCCTTGAAAGAACAGGAGTCATGGTCATCGTACATCAGGAGATAGCTTAAACTTCTTGCTTCTATGCATTGGAGGAAGATGGTGTTTTGCTGAGTGCTCTTCACCTAATAAAAATACATTATGGAGTGTCACTAGGATTTATCCAAGGCCAGTAGCACACATTCTTCATTTCCTCAAGTGGTGAAAAATCCAGTAGTAATATTAAAAGGTTTAGTATCCTTTAGATGAGATAACACTGGAGACTTGCAGTATTTGTTTTATTTGCAAATATGCAAACTGGTCCTACTGAAATCAATCAGGCAGTAGTGGACAGCTTGATGGAATAGTACAGTGAGTTCAGCATGGTGCAAATGTGCCAGCTGGAACACTGGATTGGCTTTGCTGGTGTCTTTGCACTGTGCCAACCTTGCAGCCACCTCGCCCCTTTCCCTTCAACGCCCCAGTTTGCAGCAGCAGCAGCTCAGTCAGAGGGTGGTCAAGTGAGCAGCACAGCCCTTCTAATGCCATCTACTACTCATGCAGAATCCTAGTGGCAGGTAGAAGAGCTTCTGTTCCTTCTCACATTGGCTTCCTTAAGAGAGCTCCCGCATTCTTGAGATGTTTAATCTCTGGCCTAATCACAGCTTGCTCATTCTCTTTTTCTGCCTTCCAGTTCAAGGTGCAAACTACCTCTAAACTGATTACCTGCCCTTCCCCTCACCTGTAGGGTGTCTCCTTCCAAAGGCTGGGGAGAGAGATTTCCCTTTCAGGAAGGAACATTTAGCATACTTTGATCCAGTCCCTGATTAACTATGAAGGGAAACATCAACCAGTCAGCTTCACAAAGGTTGGTTCCTCAGCATACAAATCAGGATCTATTTAATAGAACCACACTTATCAAAATACTTCCATTTTCTTTTGAAGAGACAGCTTCCCCCAATTATATTATGGTGATTTCTCAGCCCATTTATTATTGTCATTTAGATTTTAGAAATGGAAAACACATCAACCTACAATTCAACCATTTCTGTAAAAAGATGATGCCGTCGAGAAGGAAATAGTGTTAGTGCTCCCTCTAGTGAACTGTGCCTGGGCACAGAACTGTTGTCATTGTTCATGATATTCAAGTGTGCTTTTTTATTAACCCAAAGTTTGTTTGTTTTTTATCTTGGTGAATATAGTCATTATGGGGAGAGAATATTTCCAGTCTCCAGAGAAACTTAGGTCTCGTTGGGGTGATGTGAACACATTTTCTATGTTTCTAGAAGATATTGCTCTTTTCCATTCGTAAAGGTATGGCCTGAAAGCCCATGAGGCAGCCACCTTGGTGGAACTAAATAGGTGCTGGGTCTTCTCAGTGCCTGGATAGAAGACCTCCTGGGAGTCTCATATATGGCCCTTTCAGTCCCACAAAGGGAGAAAGACAGGACATGCATGTTCATAATAAATATATAAAACCAACTGAGCCACCAAATAGCTCCACAGCCTTGGCATGATGGGAAGCAGTAATCAGCCCACCTGTCCTGGCCTTTATTTAGAATTGTATCTGGCTACATGCAGGACTGATAAAGAGGTGATTTTTTAAAGCACTTTGTATGATCAAGCTGCTATGGAAAGTGTACACTTTAAGGGCCTCTATAAATACTTTATGCACTTGATAGTATAGATTTATTAATTGCTAAGGGCCAGAATCAGCTAAGTTGTTGCACTAGCAAAAGCCAGTGCAATGAGTCCTGCTAGTACTATGGGACTTGCCCCTCTTCGCCCCTCACACACCTCCTGCATCCTGCCCAAATCTCCTCAGCAGAACCCCCAGAACAGCACATGGTAGAGGTGGAGGGGAAGGGGAGATCATTCTACCTGGCAAGTAGAAATGCTTGTGCTGATGGAACAATTGTTTTACTGCTGTGCTGAAATCCATCCCATGTAATATATGATCAATGATATGCTTTCATGATCAATAGTTCGTTTCATGATGGCTTTAAAATGTTATGATGTTCTGATAATCAAACAGAGTGATTGGTTGGATTGCTGTACTTGAAATGATTTAGTATTTGGCTCTTATTGTAATGATGTATTCATTAGCATTTTGGGGAGTTGCTTTCAGTATATTTAAATAAATAAACCAAACTATTTCCCCTAAAGCAGGGATGAGGAATCTTTGGCCTTCCAGGTGTTTCTGGAATACAACTCCCATCATCCCTGATTGTGGGCCATGCTTACTGGGACTGATAGGAGTTGGAGTCCAGAAACATCTGGAAGGCCATAGCTTCCTCATCTCTACTCCAAACATCAGAAAATAACTAGGTGTCCGTCCGTCCCCCCCCTCAGTCTAGTTACAATCCCTTTTCAAGCTTCACTCCGTGGAAAAAATGGCATGACAGGGTCTGAATCCTTTCTTCAAATTCTCCTATTAATCGCTATCATTGACCACCCACCTCTGAAACCATCTTACCTGGCTGTTTGTCTGTAACACTAGTAGCAGTAGCAGCACCAGAAGAACTCTCTCCCTTTCCCTTTCCTGGATGGTTGATGCTGAGATGGAAACAGAGGCAGCGTCCCTCCCTCTCTCCCTGCCACCTGAGTTAGTTCAGCGGTGACCTATCTGCCAGGGATGGAGGGAAAGGCTTACTTGCTTGCTCTCCACAACCACAGACACTGCAGTTCCATAAGGTTAGTAGTGAAGTGGAGCTCTGGGTGAATCTGCATGGATAAAAGTAAGTACGTCTTCATTGTTAAACTATGGAACTTGCTCCCATGAGGCAGTGATGGCTTTAGAAGAGGACTGGACAAATTCATGGAGGACAAGGCTTTCAATGTCTCGTAGCCACAGTGGCTGTGCTCTGGCTCCATGGTCAGAGGCAGTAACGCTTCTGAATAGCAATTGCTGGAATCCTCTGGAAAGGAAAGTGCTCTTGTGCTTGGGTCCAGCTTGCCACTTTCCCACAGGTATATTGTACATGGCCACTTTGGGAACAGAATGCCAGACTAGATGGGTCTGCAGGCTCATCTCATGTGAAGAAAGGGTCAAGGGTTGAGTGAATAAATTAGTAAATTAGTTGGTGGTGAGTAGGATGGAGTTCTTCTGCGGCTCAGATTACAATGTGAGCCAAACTGTTGAGTGTCATATAATTCTCACCTCAGATTGAAAGCAAGCACCACAAGGAACCCTGAATGTTGAGCAGAGCTCTGGTTGGAGATATTCAGTGACTCAGCTGTTTGCATCCCTCTTGCCTTCTTAAAGACGGTGTCTGCAGTATTATCATTAGCATTCAGTTTAATAACTGAAGCACAGCACTGTTGCTGAAAATAGACTCTAGTAATAAGTCCGGAACCTGTGGATACACCTGGATGATAGATCTGTCAATGTTTATTAGCTGTTATACCTAAGTGGAACTTCAGAAGCAGTTTAGTCTAAATACCTGATGATGATTGCCGTGAAAATTTCTGAAGGCTCTTTACCAAGATTAAAAACAACACAGTCCTTGCTTGCAGACTTCCAGTATAACAATCTAATCCAATCTAAAAGACATGATTGCGGCGGTATATGGGGAAGTAGCATGAAAACAATCAAATCCAGGTACTAATACTTCTATAAATGTTTAACAACCAACACAATGCCCACTGGGGGATGTGTCTCTCAGAGAGAAGGAGCCAAATACCATGTGTCTTGAGGACAGTCAAGATGAAGAGTTGCTGCCTTCATGGCCTCTGATGACCTACCCCAAAGTCATCTGGCTGCCTGTTGAGCACTGTCAGAATGCTGGGCTATAAGACCTTGTTTTCTCCTCTGAACTGAGTTCCTGATGCAGCCCACAAAGATTTGCATAGCAGGGAGTACACTCCATGTGCCTGTCAAGAAAGTCGGGATGAAAGATGATGCAAAAGTCAGATAATAATTCTGATTTCTAGTAAAGGTCTGTGAACATTTAAGGGCATTAAAAAATTGTCCAGTAGCACCTTAGAGACCAACTAAGATTGTTCTGAGTATAAGCTTTCATGTGCATGGACACTTTTTCAGATACCAGGTACCTCTCCATATCTGAAGAAGTGTGCATGCACACAAAAGCTTATACCCAGAACAATCTGAGTTGGTCTCTAAGATGCTACTGGACAATTTTTTAATTTATTTCGACTGCGTCACACCAACCTGAATTTAAGGGCATATTTGACCAACTCAAAACTGGAGCATTTCAAAAGCTTTGAGGGTTGATCTAATAAACCATACTGTGACACTGGAATTCAGGTTTACCCATGGAAATGAAATATTCCCCAGAAGGGCTCCTTTTGTTCTCCAGCATCGTACACGATCAGCTGTTGTTGGCATGTAAGGCATCTGCTTTCTCTGTCAGTGGACAAGGGGTGGTCACCATTCTTTCATTGTCTTGTGTTTCATTTTGCCTGGCTATTGATGCTTGTAAGTGGGAAATGGATGGTGGAGCAATCTCTTTATACAACCTCATTTCACTTCAAAATGGCTCTTCAATTCTTCTCTTTTGAAATGATGTTTCTTCTATGAATACTTAGAAAACTCTATGGCTGCCCAAATGAGCAATAAGGTTATTTGCTGGATCCACAGCCAAACCCTTTCAAATTCTAAATAAGGGCTTTAGGTCGATTTCTAAATAAGGGCTTTAATGTAAGGCAGCAAAATATTTAACTCAGATATGTGAGCATTGCTTTTTTCTCTTGCGTCCTTACTTGTGTAACTGCATTAATTCCTCTGATTGCTCTTCCCAGAATTGCTGTTATTGCATTTTATTGCATTATTGCTGTTGACCACCCTGAGCACCATTTGATGGAAAAGAGGAATAAAAAGTTAAGAAACCCAAACATAAAGAAAAGATATCCCTTGTCAGTGTCATTTCCCATAGACTCCCTTCCAGTGGCGTAGTGTGGGGGGTGCAGGGGGGCCAGCCGCACCGGGCGCAACATTTTGGGGGGCGTTCGCTCACACTCGCAGCTCTCTGCCCCTACCTGGCTCACTCACTCTCTCTCACTGCAGTGCTGGCTGTGCGAATCCGATCCGAGCTGCCGGGTCGCCGCCCACTGTGGAGGGGGAGGGTGCCAGGCGTGCGTTGCGGTGCGGAGCGGAGAGAGAGCGAGGGAGGGACTATCTGGGGGAGGGACAGTGCAGCGGCCGCCCAGCGCAGCCCTGAGCGCGGGAGAGAACCACACCCGACCAGCCCAGGCAGCAGCAAGAAGAAGCTGGCAGCGGCGGCAGGTTAGGGGTGACGGGCGCAAATTACTTGCGTTGCCGCAGGTAAGGGGGCGCAAATTACTTGCCTTGGCCCGGGTTAGGGGGCACAAATTACTTGCCTTGCCCCGGGTGCTGACAACCCACGCTACGCCGCTGCTCCCTTCTTTGACTGCTCCATGCTCCCGCAGGAAGCCTTCTCTCATTCCCACAGCAAGGTTATGTGCACCACAATAGGCCTATTTGCCTCTTGAGCAGGCATAGGCAAACTCGGCCCTCCAGATGTTTTGGGACTACAGCTCCCATCATCCCTGACCACTGGTCCTGTTAGCTAGGGATGATGGGAGTTGTAGTCCCAAAAACATCTCGAGGGCCGAGTTTGCCTATGCCTGCTCTTGAGTTTCACCCCTTACTCAGGAGTGTAGGAAGTAACTTCTGGCAATATCCCACAATGGAAAACTTGCAACTGAATCACATTCTACCTGAGCACATGGCGAAAGCCTAAGGAGCAGGAGAGATACAGAGGAAGACAATTGACTCTAAGAGAAATGCAGCTACAGGTCTTGACTAAGCTTGAGGATGTTTGGGCTGAGAAACCAGTGCATAAATGACTATGGATGTGTAAGTTGACTGTCAGCAAAGCCGATGCTAGAAAGCAGGGGAAGAGGTGTGTACAACACCTAAAGGTGGCCTTCCCCACTATGGTACCCGCCAGATATTTTGTACTATAACTCCAGCTAAGATTGGACGATATCAGCTCCAGCCAAGATGGCCCGGGCGATGGGAGTTGTTGGGAGAAGAGACCTAATGTCTCTGAGCTGCCTCTTACAGATTTGCAGCCTCAAATGTATTTTTTTTATTATTTAAAAAAATCTATCAATTTGAGCAGACAGTTTGAAGCTTTACAGTTCATTTGTTCCATTCACATTCCACCCTAGAACTAAGTTAAATACACAATAAATCAACACAAGCCTTTTTTGTTGTTGTTTCTTCCAATTTCTCAGAAAAAGGATTACCAGCAAAGCCCTAGATTTGCCTATTTCGGTGATTGCTCAAGAATGTCTTACATTTGTTTACAGAAGTTGTTTCATTTTTTTTACTGCATGTACAATTAAATTATATTTGAATCCGGAAAAGACTCCCCCTCCCCCCCCCCCATTTGCTGTATCAGTTGTGCATTAAAAATAGAGTGACTATGTTTCAAAAGGGTTAAAATATATATTTTCAGGAAAAGTGACAATAAGAACTGCATGACAGGTAGGGACACAGGAAGCTGTCTTATACCGAGCCTTGCCATTGGTTCATCTGGCTCAGTATGGTCTACATTGACTGGTAGTGGCTCTCCAGGATTTCAGACTGGAGTCTTCCCAGTCCTACTGGGAGATGCTGGAAATTGAAACTGGGACTTGTGCATTCAATGGCAAATGCTTTCCTACCAGCTCTTCCCCACAGTGAGGGGAGATAATGGTGGCTGAGCTGTTTTTAAAGTAATGCTTTGGTTGATCTTTTAAAAGACTATTCAGAATTCAGATCTTTCCTTTTTAGCTTTACTAATCACATTTACTGAACCCGTAACGTTTTATGGGAATTTTATTTTAAATTGAAAAACAGGCTAGAGTTGTCTGATACCTATAAGATGAGTGGCAGAAAACCTGTGAAAGGAACACTCTACACTGCAATCTTTTGCTGCAGGTCCCACTTTTAGATATCATGCAGATCTAATATTCACGCTATGTTTGCGCAGCTTGATTTTCACTGCGAACGATGCCTTATATTAAACTCAAATTAAACTTGCAATGCATAGTAACTTAAAACTGGCGCCGTTGTATGTTTGCTTAAAAGAAAGGTCACCCAAGAAGGTAAATAGATATCAGAAGTGAGCACTAGTCAGACCCAATGCAAATTAAGCCTTGGTCACAATTTGACAGCTGAGCTGCTACTTATTATGCTTATGGTTGCAGGATAGGAACTCACGAATCAAAGAAATACTAAGCTGGACTCCTAGTGGCCAGTAAACTGATTCTGTATCACTTCTACATAGCTGGGAAGTTCTGGGTGTATTTTCAAATCAGCCCTCTTTGCATACCCAGCTCTTCAGATGAGTTTAGAGATAACATTTGAATGAAGAATTTGGAATGTTGGCTTCAATACAGATTCTTTGGCGATCACTTCTTCTTTGGTGATCACTCATAGCCGAGTAAGATTGTCTTCCATAAACACGGTTTTAACAATGAATCCATAAGTAACTGTGGAAGCCAATTCTTGATCCACACATCCTTCCACAGTGGGGACCTTGGTTTCCGCGCAGGAGCTGATCACGGTGTGGATTTCACGGTGTGGATTTGCCAAGTGTGCCTTCCTCCTAGCACGTTTCTCCCTTGCGTCCTGAGTTCGAGTGTCTTCAAAGCCCATCACACCTTTGGTAAAGGCTGTTCTCCACACCCTGAATTGCAATTTGCCTAACTAAGACCATAAGAAGAGCTTGTTGCATTAGGCCATGCACTATACCACATCTGGGTTAGGATATGGACAGGGTTGCCAGAGAGTCAAGAAAATGAATATTGAAAAATCTTTAAACCCCCCGATAGAGCAGGAGATAAGGTGAAAGCTCTGATGTCCATCTTCCTCTGCTGCTTACTGTGTGACATACCTACATCACTGATCAACTATAGCAAGTTCAGGAAAGGATGGGCAATAGGACTGAGGAGGGAACATGCAGGAAAATCCTCACCTACTTTATCTCCTGCTGCATTGGATTTAATGTACAGGAACCTTTTTCCAGCTTTGAGTCTGGAAACCCTGTGGCCCCTGTATTGAAGCCATGTTGCTGTCAGTGGGGCTTTCCTGAAGATAGCTGGTGGCAGGATTGTGTCTTGAGCTTATGGGGAAAGCAATGATGGGGCGATATCTATTCCCACTGGAACAAAAGTGTACGCTTTTTGCAGAAAGAATGACTCGTCCTAATGTGCCTGCAGAAGTGATTCTCTCAATAGGCATTTGGCGGTGCGAATCGACTCTAGTTAACCTGAGAGAGGAGAGTGAGCAGCAGCTATGCCATTCACAGCCATTTCTTTTTCCTCATTGGCTTTATGTGTGAGGCTCTCTAATCTGCTGCTGCCTCTGTTTGCCTGACTCTTTAAATGGTCAGCCTAAATGAGACACAATTACGCCTAATTGGACTAGCTGGGAAATAACAGTATCGAACATAAGTCTCTCTTTCCCTCTCCCCCAGGGTGTAGTGAGGATTAATTAGTTAATGCATGTTTTTTTTTATTTAAAAAAAGGCTTTGAAGATAAAAAGAGCTAAGCACAGTTAAGTAGAAAAGCCGAGGATCTTTCCTACTTATTTCGCTAGTGGGCAGCTCTCTTTTCAGTTAACAAGTAATGATCTTGCAGTTTAGAAGTGGGGTGTTTGTGTCTCAGAAAGAACAGTAAGCAGTATCTGTGATGTATCTGTATTTGTGATGGTGTATCTGTGATAGTGTGGGACGCGGGTGGCGCTGTGGGTTAAACCTAGCCTAGGACTTGCTGATCCAGATGTCTGGAAGCTGTGGCTGGATGGTTACGTGGGAGCCGGTTGAAGTTAAATCCTTCGAAGACAGAGGTCCTCTGGCTGGGACGGGCGATATGGGATTGAGGGGGCAACTCCCATCTCTTGCGGGGGTGCAATTAGTGCCAGCATCGTCCGTTAAGAGTTTGGGTGTAATCTTTGATACCTCCCTCTCTATGGAGGCGCAGATTACAGCTATAACAAAGGCGGCATTTTTTCATCTCCGCCAAGCTAAGCAGTTGGCTCCTTACCTCTCTTGCCCTGACCTAGCCACTGTGATCCACGCGATGGTCACCTCCAGACTGGATTAATGTAACTCGCTCTACGTGGGGCTGCCCTTGAGACTGACCCAGAAACTCCAGCGGGTGCAGAATGCCGCAGCGAGACTCCTTATGGGGTCTTCGCTGCGAGATCATATTCATCCGGTACTATACCAGCTGCACTGGCTCCCGGTGGAGTACAGGATCAGGTTTAAGGTGCTGGTTTTAACCTTTAAAGCCCTATACGGCCTAGGACCCTCGTACCTACAGGACCGCCTCTTCTGGTATGTCCCACAGAGAAATTTACGGTCTGCAAATAAAAACATCCTGAAGATCCCAGGCCACAGAGAGGTTAGGCTGGCCTCAACTAGAGCCAGGGCTTTCTCGGCCGCGGCTCCAATCTGGTGGAACGCTCTGTCACAAGAGACTAGGGCCCTGCGGGACCTGACATCTTTCCGCAGCGCCTGCAAGACAGAGCTGTTCCACCAGGCCTTTGGTCAGGGTGCAGCCTGACCCCCTCCTATGGCAATCTGCACAGAATTTTGCTTAATGGTTGCCATCAATTTGATTTTAATTAATTTTATAATGAATGTTTTTAGAATATTGGATTATTTTGATTGTTGTTAGCCGCCCTGAGCCCAGCTTCAGCTGGGGAGGGCGGGATATAAATAAAAATTTATTATTATTATTATCAGAAGGTCGGTGGTTCGAATCCCTGCGACGGGGTGAGCTCCCATTCCTCGATCCCTGCTCCTGCCCACCTAGCAGTTCGAAAGCACGTCAAAGTGCAAGTAGATAAATAGGTACCGCTCTGGCGGGAAGGTAAATGGTGTTTCCATGCGCTGCTCTGGTTCGCCAGAAGCGGCTTAGTCATGCTGGCTGCATGACCTGGAAGCTGTATGCCAGCTCCCTCGGCCAATAAAGCGAGATAAGCGCCACAACCCCAGAGTCGGTCACGACTGGACCTAATGGTCAGGGGTCCCTTTACATTTGCCTATCTGTGATGGTGCAGGATTGGCATGAATGGCTGGCAAGTTCAGGCATGAGTTGGAAGGCATGCCCTAGGAAGGGGAGAGGGTGCTGCTGAGCAGAGCCAGACCACAGGGAGGAGGAAGAGGAAGAGGAAGAGGAGAAATTCTCTGATTGGCCACTTTGAGAATGCTAGTCTTGATGGGCCTGATTCAGCAGAGCTCTTCTGATGTTAAAGGCCCCTTACTGCTGGAGACCTTGCAGAGCCACTGCCAGCGTGAGGGTATATGATACAGGACAAGCAGTCTAACATAGTATATAGGCAATAGGATAGCCCTGATGACCACTGTTGGAAGCCATTGACATCCATCTTTCTCAGGAAACAGTGTAGATCTGCCCCTTTGGGGGCGAAATCAAACTGTTGGAAGATTCCAGTGCCAGCTGTGGCTGTAGAGACCGATACAGGAGAGACATGTTTTGTTGCAGCTGGGGCAAATGGAGGCATCCTATTGTGCTGCTGCAGATGCGCCATGCCATTTCTTCTCTCTGCACTCCACCCAGTGGTCATTCCTCTGGTCACTGCTATGGATGCATGACCTGACTGTCTGTAAGAGGCAGTATGCTTCTGAATACCAGTTACTGGAAGGCTGCTGCACTCAGGTCCTTTTTGTGAACTTACCATGGGCATCTGATTAGCCACTGTGAGAACAAAATGCTGGACTGGGTGGGGCAGTGTCCTGGTCCAGCAGGTTGTTCTTATGTTATTGTGAAGGAAGGGAGGGAGGGAGGGAGGAATTGGAAAGCAATACAAAAATACAGCAATACAAAAATATAGTACATCTCTTTCCAGTAATGTAGGATTTTTCTGGCTCCTTTCTCACTTGTTCTTGTTCCAAAAAGACTTTTAAAGCTCTGCACAAATAGCACTGGAACTTTCCTAGCTATTCATCCCACAAGTTCCTGAGATACAGCGATCATGTTCTCCAACTTTTGTTTAGGTTTTCAGTTAAGTGTAGCTGAATTCTGTGCCAGATGCTCTCCAGTTGGAAAACTGATTTGCTAAGCACAATGACAATCTGTGCAACATTGTTTTTTTAATCTCCGTGTTTCATCAGTCACAACTGGCTTCTTCAAGCAAAATGGCCTCATATTTCACTGGGAAATGTCGGTCCTTGTCTGCAGATGTCTAGTTTTGTGCTTTGATCACCATTCTGCATATTGAATCAGAGTGGTAGAGAGATCAGACTCAGTGCTGGACTAGGACTGGGGTGCCCTAGATTCAAATTCCTACTCAGCCACAAAGTACCCCTTGGATCAGCCACCTTGGACCAGTCAACCTAACCTACCTCATAGGATGGAAGGACGGCATAAAAGTGTAACGTAATAGATGGATGGTTGGATCTCAAATTAGCCAAAAGAATTACAGTATTGTGAGGAACTTCGGGAAGTACTAAGGTATCTCCCAGCCAGACATTCTGACAGGAAAGTCCACATGTCTTCCTTCTTGAAATACTATGGGGTTTTGCAGCTGGGGAACTGCTGCTTTGATTTCTGATATATCAACAACACAATAGGGAGGCTGGTGATGCAATGTAACAATGCAATGTAACAAAAGATACAGTAGTATCACCAGAGCAACCATTACACAGAAATCTCAGCAACCATGGAAATAACAGGAGTAATCTTTTTCTTAACAAACATTCATATATTTGAATCTTGAAAGAAGAAAATTCCACTCATAACAGTTGCTCAACATTCGGACGTCGCTCCTGTATACCTCACGTTTCCTTCCCCAGAGGTGCTTAATCATCGAGCTAACAAAATTAAATAAAACAAGATTCCAGTCAACATCTATTTCCATATGAGGTAAATAAAATGGGAAGAGAATGCATACATGTAACATTACCTGGGTAATAAAATGTAAAGGTAAAGGTAAAGGTACCCCTGCCCGTATGGGCCAGTCTTGACAGACTCTGGGGTTGTGGCGCCCATCTCACTTAAGAGGCCAGGGGCCAGCGCTGTCCGGAGACACTTCCGGGTCACGTGGCCAGCGTGACATCGCTGCTCTGGCGAGCCAGAGCCGCACACGGAAACGCCGTTTACCTTCCCGCTGGTAAGCGGTCCCTATTTATCTACTTGCACCCGGAGGTGCTTTCGAACTGCTAGGTTGGCAGGCGCTGGGACCGAGCAGCGGGAGCGCACCCCGCCGCAGGGATTCGAACCGCCGACCTTTCGATCGGCAAGCCCTAGGCGCTGAGGCTTTAACCCACAGCGCCACCTGCGTCCCAATAAAATGTAGACATGTGCAATTACTAGTTTATAAAAAGGGTAAATCTATAAGGGTAGAAATATATTATTATCATTATCATTATCATTATCATTATCATTATCATTATCATTATCATTATCATTATCATTATCATTATAATCCACCATTACTGATATGAAAAGTCTTATAAAACATACCTGTCCCTGTGTGCATATTTCCTGAAGGAAGAACAAAAAAGAGGCAGACAGCCTTCCTTAAGGAATACGAACAGGGCTCACAAATTTAAAGGTAAAGTAAGGACCCTCCTGCAAACTCAGCTGAACACAATTAAATAAATCCTGCAAATTCTATTGTTGAATTCAGACCATATGGAGCCAGTGTATTCAATTTATAAATATACCTAGATTCTATCTGTGAAAGCAATCTGGTCATGTTCCCACCAGTTTATTGGGTCTGACGGATATGTTTTATTACAAAGAAATGGAAATCATCACAAGTGTGGTTATGCTGAATAAAGTGTTCAACTAATGAGGCTTCCTTAATTTTACCATGAATCCGAGAGTGATGTTCCAAGATTCAGGTCTTCACTGGCCAAGACGTGGCTCCAATATATACCAACTGACAAGTACACGCTTATCAAATAGATCTCATCTCTGGTGGCACAATTTGTAAATCCAGTAGATTTCAGAATAACTGAACTATTAGGAACAAGCAGTTCCCAAGTGACCTACTAGCAGATTTGAAATTACTTGTGGTCTCTTAAAATCACTATGGACTAAACAATCCTTCAAATTACGGGTCCTGGAGAATCACAGCCAGCAATATTAGACACAATACCCCAGTACTTGTTTATAATCTGGCAGATCACCATTGTCTGAGGCATATATTCAAAAGAACATGTAATGCGTCTCTGTGGTGTTCTTTTTCTGGAGACAAGTAAGTCCCGCCAGTCATGTGCATCTGCTCTCACTTTAGCTCTATGAATGATATGATTAGGATAGCCTCTGTTTCTCAGAGCAGTCTCTAACTCCCTCACCTCACTTTAGTACAACTCAGGAATAGAGGAATTCCTCTTCCTCCATAAAAATTGGCCAAAAGGTAGATTTTGTTTGAGGTTGTAGGGGTGAGGTGATTTGAAATGTAGCAAGGTGTTGTGGTCAGTTTCCTTTTTATATAAGGAAACAGATAAACAGTTCCCACCCAACAGAACACATAACTAAAGTGTACAAAAAAAGGAACAGATTCAGGGCTAGTCTTGGCGGAGAACACCAAAGAGTAGGGTGGTTGATTAATCCAGGCCAAAAAGTATGGAAACACCAAAACGATATCGTCAATGAAGCGACAATAGAACACCAGATCTGATGCAAAAGGATTACTGGTACCATATGAAAGCAAATGTGCAGAATCTGCCATAAACAAACTGGCTATAGATGGAGCCATGGGACTACCCATATCAGGGATTCTATGGACTTCATTCAACAGATTTAATTCTTTTGAGAACTGTTTATCTGCTTCCTTATATAAAAAGGACACTAAGCGCAACACCTTGTGGTATATACTGGAACTATGTCCGAATGTTGAGCAACTGTTGATTTTATGGGTGGATTCTTCTGCTATCAAGATTCAAATATATGAATGTTCATTAAGAAAAATATTGCTCCTGTTATTTTCATGATTGTTGAGATTTCTAACTGTGTAATGGTGGCCCTTGTGATACTATCTTCGGATCTCTGATGTGCCACACCACCTCCACCACAGATGTCCAGAGAGTAAAGCAGAAGCTTCTAGGCCAACCAGGGTCAGGTGACTCAATGAGCCAATAGGGTTCCATTAGGTTCTATAAAGCTGCTGATACCTGCCTGACTCCTGGCTTCTTCATACACCATCTGCTGGTCTCCAGTGGTGGAAACCAAAGGTATGGAGCTACCAAGACTAGCAAATGCTTTAACTCTCAAAAATTAGAACTTTCCCCTCAACTTAGAAACTACCATCACTTGATATCTAAGCAAAAATTTCAAAAGAACTACCCAAACTAAGAATAAAGCCTATCAACATGATTCCCCACACAGACACACCCTTCCATAATGTGAATTTAAAATAAAAAAAATTATTTCATTTTTAGTATTGTGCTTGTGGTGTGTTTTTAAATCGTACAGAAGTATATTTTTAGGGTAGTTCACACAGAATGAGATTCAGCCCTTAAATTTAGCTTTAAAAGCTTTGTTCTCATAAATCTGTTAATCACAAATGACCATGATATGAGAAATACAGCAAGAATTTAGATATTAAGCACTGAAGTATGTTAAAGACCACGCTGCATTAGACCATGATGAAAAATGGCACATTGCTGCACTCACTCCATGTTAATATATACACTATGCTATCTGTATCAGATTTGGTGGGCTGTGAACTGAAGTGGTAAATTGGTTAACGTTAATGTCGTTTTTATTTTTATTTTAAATTAGAGATGGTGGGACAGCAAGAAACACATTTGCTACATTGTATGGTTATAGAAGATTGTGTTTTTTTAGTATGCAGTTTACTTGATTTTGCTGACACATGCTTTGATTTAATTTCCATCACGTCCCAAAGCCATATATTTACTTAGGGGAAAATACTGTTCATATCTTTATAGTAAGATTCAGTCTCTGGGATGAACCTTGAACAAGGTTGTCTAAGGATAGATTGCCCTGATTTGTGCTTTAACTCCACCTCCTTTTCCTTCCCTCCAATGGAGGGGAATGATTGGTCGGCTCTGAACAAATTGGTTCACCTACCTCAGTATTGTCTACATCAACTGGCAGCAGGTCTCCAGAGCTTCAGGTAGGAAGCTTTTCTTAGCCCTACCTGGGGATGCCAAGGATTGAACTTGGGACCTTCTGCATGGAAGGCAGATGCTCTTCCACTGAGCTACAGCTCTTCCCAGTGGTAAGAGATAAGGAACCTATGGTTCTCAAGATGCAGTTGGACTTCAAGCCCCCTCAGCCCCATCCTGCATGGTCAGTGGCAAGAGATGATGCAAGGTTGAGTCCAACAACATTGTTTAATGCAGTGCTGCATTCAGTGAGTAGTTCTACGAGTAGAACAGTGAGATATATAAAAAATGTAAATAAATAGGTGTATGAATGCTGAATTTCAGATGGTGCAGGCTGTGTTTACCAGTGCCTTATTGCCCCTTTAGCAGCACATGGTCTAAAGCTCATGGAACTCAAACCACAAGGGGATGGGGAACCTGTGTCTCTCCATATATTGGACTCCAATTCCCATCAGACCCAGCCAGTGGTCAGGGATGATGGGAGTTGTAGTCCAACATAATCTGGAAGCTCACAAGTTTCCTATCCCCATGTTAATCAGTCCCTCAAGATATATATTTTCTAAAAGTACAAAGAATGGAAGCTTTTTTTCTGCTGTGCAAGCAATGCACATATTTCAAGCTAATAGCCACTCTGCACCAGTTCAACACTTCTGAAAATGAATATCCACATTGAGTAACATCTACCAATGGCATTTGTCAAACAAAGCGAAAGAAATCAATTTAACAAGCTGTATTTCATTAGCTGTTAACACAAAAAGGGACTATAGTATCTAAGTTATACAGAATGATTTTTTTAATATAATTCTCTCTAGGGATTCTCAAAGAACTTAAGCTTTTCTTTTCTTTCTTTTCTTTCTTGAAAAGGTATGTATAAGAATACTTTGTGTTAAAAATAGAGAGCCTGCTAGAAATACCCATGGCTGCATGATGTAAAATTTCCAATTTGTCCATGTCTGCCAGGTAACATTAAAGCAAACTCATTGCATTCGTAAGTTTTAATTTAGTGCAGCTATTACTTCTCATGCTCACAATGTGTGAATAACTCCTGAAGGGCAGAAAATGATGATTTGCAAAAAGTATTTAAGGAAGCATGGTGAAAGGCAACTTACTTAGGCCACCTAATGATTAAAGTGGAGGGTGTTTCCTGTCGACAGGTCTAGGTAAAGGGACCCCTGACCGTTAAGTCCAGTCACGAATGACTCTGGGGTTGCGGCGCTCATCTCGCTTTATTGGCCAAGGGAGCCGGCCTACAGCTTCCGGGTCATGTGGCCAGCATGACTAAGCCGCTTCTGGCGAACCAGAGCAGTGCACAGAAACGCAGTTTACCTTCCCACCGGAGCGGTACCTATTTATCTACTTGCACTTTGATTTGCTTTCGAACTCCTAGGTTGGCAGGAGCAGGGACCGAGCAATGGGAGCTCACCCCATCACAGGGATTCAAATCACTGACCTTCTGATTGGCAAGCCCTAGGCTCTGTGGTTTAACCCACAGCGCCACCCGCGACAAGTCTAAGGGCTACAAATTTGCTGAACACTTCACTGACTTCTCTCTCTTTTTAAAAAGAGAGAGGGAAATACTTGAATGGTTATATATATAGGCTGTAAATGTGACAATCATTTTTAAAAATCATTTTGAAGAAAGAGAGAGAATCATCTGGGTAATGGTCAGAAGAGGGGAGGGAAGCCCCTGCATCTAAACAGAGACCTTTCTGATCCACAGATCATTTTATGGCCAGCTTGAGTTTCTGCAAATCTGCTGTTTCTAAGCACTCGTTCAGATGGCAGGCAGCCATTGCATAAGAAGAGCCTGCTGGATCAGAGTAAAGACCCATCTAGGACAGCATCCTGTGCACAAACCAACCAACCATACAGCAGCAACAGTATTTCCAGGACAGGTCCATCTTGAGAGTTAGCTTCTAGGTCAATCAACCCCACCTTTTGACTTTACCACCCTGAAGGATTTAGTATCATCCACCAACTGGGCCACTCACTGCTCATCCCTAACTGTAGGTCATTTAGAAAGCAAGAAGTTAGAAAGCAGTGGTCCTAATACTGGTCCATGGACTTTTTATTAGAACTGTCCATTTACTTCCACTCTCTGCTTCCATTCTTTAAACAGCTACTGATTCATGAATGTTTGGAATATTTGCTGGGTACTTTATCAAAGGCTTTTTGAATATCTAAGTATACTGTCTGTTGCCCTTGTGGTATATTACCCTTGTGGACTTACCTCCTGGGATTTAACTCCTGTCATACAATGCCCTTGCTCAGCTGTAGCTAATGCTTTCATAAATTCAGTAAGTAAATGGGTGAAAACTACATATTGTGGCCGGCAAGTGGGCACTTGTATGGTGTTTACGATTACCCTTTCCTTGAGTCTGCTGTGGGAATCTTCACATAGCCTCGAACTGATCTAAGGTAAGATTCATCACAAGCTTATTCACATAAGGGAGGAGCAAAGAACAAGAAGCTATAAATTGTGGGGAAGGAAATGAGGGGGAATGGAGACATTGTCGTAGACAAAAGGAAACCACAAGATGTACCACAAAACACCTAGTTACATCCTGGTGCATGGCATCACAAAGGTCACATGACCTAGTGGAAGTTATTTTGGAGAATAACAAGTGTAAGCTCTCTGCAATTCCAGGATGCTGACCAAACATCTAGGTTTTAGTATGTAAAGACTCCAATAAGGTCTTCAGGTTAAGGGCAAATGCTATATTTGGTGCACAGGAGATGGAGTTAAGTGTGGCATAGAGTCACATTCTTAGACTGAGACTTAGGAGCTTTGGCCAGGAGTGCTAACAAAACTCTTCCTGTGCACATAAGAACCCTTTCTGTGTAGTTTGTTTTTATTTATTTTATTTTTATTTACTTTACTTTATATTTACTTTATATTCCATTTTGTGTTCTTAAAAAACCAATCACAATATTTAATTCTTGAACTAAAACCATCTGGGTCACATGTTGGGTGGAGCTGCTCTGAACCTGAATAAATACTTAAAGTAGGGTTGCCATACATCCAGATTTTCCCAGACATTACCAGGATTTCAAAGGTGGAATTGATGTCTTGGGGGCACTTTGGGGCTCTCCTTAAAAAAAAAGGTCAACAATTTTGAGAGTGTCTTGAGGTTAAGTAGATAAAGATCCCCTGTTCAGATTTAACATCCCAGAACAAAAAAAATCCTACACTAAGAGATGTTGTTATTCTAGAGGGCTCACCCAGGTTCTAGAGAGCCCTCTAGAAAATCATTTTTATTAAACTTTTTGCCTACTCCAATGATTCCCCAGTGCTAGGATGGAATTTACCTAGGACATCCAGAAGCTAGGAGGATTTGTGAAGCGAGTGGCAGTGGAAATCGAGCTCCTAACCAAGAACTGATGAGGAGCACAATACAAGTTCAAATTACAGAAGTTCCAGTACACTAATAGAAGGATATTTTCATTGACAAAATATGGGGCACTATTTTTCAAAGCAAGAAATACCAGAGGGGAGGAAATACAGAATGTGAACAGAGCCTCTGTGCCTATATCAGACTAACACTTATATCAATGGACTCATGTGATACTGTATTTGAGAACCTTGCTGAAATTAGGTTGATGTGGAGGCTTCAGTATGGTGTCTCCAAAACTGCACAACTGCTGAAAAGATCTACTCCATCTAATGATGCACTCTTAAAGTGGACTCAGCAGCATTAGACAACCTTTACTTTCCTCACCTCACAACCTGAGCGATTTTCGAGCCATTGGTGTGCAAATTGAAGAGCTGGTTATAGTTCAAATCAGCTGCTTATTCAGGGAACACATTTTTTAGTACCAGAGGGCTTTACTATACTTCTAAATGAAAACAAACTTGAAAACACACATATTTTTTTCCCTGGCAAGGTCCACTTCTATGCATGCACATGAAAACACAATTGTTTTGCATGCTTATATTTGCAATATATCAGAGGAGGAAAGCAATTGCCTTTGCAATGAAAGCTCATTTTCTCCTTCTGTGCTCCCTGTTTTAATGAGAGGACAGCAGTGATAAACAGACTCTCTAGGTGGAGGAGATTTACTATAAAATTCAAGCCTATTTATCACATAGAGGCAGGGGTCTGCAACCCCCGGCTCCGGAGCCTCATGTGACTCTTTTACACCTTTGCCGTGGCTCCAGGGTGGATACTAGCGAGGGGAGGAGGCGCATTGTGTGCCCCGACACTCCCCACTGTGGCGGGCGTTGTACTGGCTGTGACGTCACATGGGGGCAGTGCGTGCGTTAGTCATGCACCGTCCCGACGTCACCTTAGCTACATTGTAAGGGGCATGTAGGCTGGTCACTGCATTGAAAGGGGGCATGTACACTGGTCACTGTTTTGAAGGCAAGTGAAGAACACACACACACAAAAAGGTAACTTGTTAATTTAACGTTTATTTCTATGAGGAGGAGTAATTCTGAGGGGTCAAACAAAGAAATAATAAAAAAGTGACAAAAAAGTTATTTTTATAATGACGAGTTTTGCGGCTCCCAGTTTTTTTTTCTTCGGAAACGGGTCCAAGTGGCTCTTTTTGTCTTAAAGTTTGCAGACCCCTGACATAGAGTCTGGTCATGGCAGAGGGTTCGTGGTCTGTCATTACATGCTGATTCCAGTTCTCGGGAGGTTCTGATACTTAATGCAAAATTGGTTCTCTCATTCATTCTATTCAGCTTGTGCAAACATTTCTGTACCTAATGTGAGAAGTGGGACAAATTTAGTTCAGTCAGTCCACATTTAGAGGCAAACCTATCCATTTGGCACTTTTTGAAACACTACGTTCAACCTTCCTTCCAAATTTGCACTGCTCTGAATTTTGTAGTGCAGTTCTCCAGCCAAGTAACTTGTAGAAAAATGCATGTACTAGGATAAATTGTGTATAAAAATGAACATGTTTGTGAATATAACTTACAAATATACATTATGTTATGGGAAATCACTTGCAAGAATTTGTATATTGGGAGAAAAATACAATAAGATGATGAATAATTTCCATGGGGACTATATATATATATAGAGAGAGAGAGAGAGTTGGGTATACAATGGTACCTCGGGTTAATAACTTAATTCATTCTGGAGGTCCGTTCTTAACCTGAAACTGTTCTTAACCTGAGGTACCACTTTAGCTATTGAGGCCTCCCACTGCCACCATGCCGCCACCGCACGGTTTCTATTCTCATCCTGAAGCAAACTTCTTAACCCGAGGTACTATTTCTGGATTAGCGGAGTCTGTAACCTGAAGCGTCTGTAACCTGAAGCACCTGTAACCCAAGGTACCATTGTATAACACTCAGAAGAAGAGTGTGGGGAAAGAGGAAAGTAAGAAATGCGTTCCACTATTTTAAAATGTATATGATGGATTGAGCAAAGTATAAGCAAACAGTGGTCCTCTTCATCTCAGAAACTGAAACTGTGGAATTTCACTACACAGATATCTATTTACTGTAGGAGTATTTTCTGAAACATGTGAAAATCATGGATTACTTTTGCATGGTGTTGGCAGCTTGTGTGAGCCAAAGTAGCACATTAGACAAAGTGTTGGGCTTAAGACTTTGATGTGAGTCTCATATGTCAGGCAGCAGGCTGGCTGCCTAAGTCTCTCTTAGCCGCTGTTTTCAACAGCAAATACATTCTTAATAAATTTTCACAAATTGAAGGAAATGATGGGATAAATAAATATTAGATCACCATTAGATACTGGGACAAACAAAAATCTTCAAAGTCCAGAGAGATCACTATAGCAGATTCCCACCCCACCCGCTTCCTGGGAGAGTCCTGAAAGTGTTGCATCTTAACTTGGGAATCCCACTTAATATGCATCCACCTCTACAGTCTCCTTTTCTTAGCAGTAAATATGTTGCAAGGCACCATAAACAATGCCTGGGCAGCATCACAGCATTTGTAACTCAACTTAGAGCTCTACTTGCCAGGGGTATGTGCAAGGAGCATAGCTCAGTGCTAGAGCCTTGTGTGCTGAAGGTCGCAGGTTCGATCCCTGGCGTGTCTAGGCAGGATTGGGAAAGCCCCCATCTGAAATCCTGGAGAGCTTCTGCCAGTCAGAGTAGTCTATATTGAGCTAGATGAGCCATTGTCTCAGTATAAGGCAGCTTCCTGTATTCCTATGATATGTGCCTCTTGTAATTTCCAGTCTGTCAATAGAAAGTTCTAGGACTTCTTATATTCAGCCCAGCTGTGTTTGCTTTATTGCACAACTGACTTGCCATTAATTCCTTGTTTAATTATGCTTAGCGGAATTTTGACTTTTGCCCTGTAGTTTTAATTGTTGGATGCAGCAAAACACACACGTTTTCTTTCCTGCTTCCTTCTGCCTTTTTGTGGATGCAGAAAGCAGCTGGGCTAGTTCCATGTGACTGCAAATAATTAAGAGCATGTCAAAGCACACCAATTAATCTCAAGGAAGAATCTCGGCGGCTGTTGTGTTTATGGGGCATCCCCCTCCCTCCCGTATCCATTTCTAAGCTGCCCTGCATCCCATTTAATCTAGTTATTTTTCCTTTTACTGAAGATGCTCCTTGTACAAACACATGGAGTTTCTTGTTTTAAATGCATGGCACTTCATCATGGTTTTGCAACGGTTTGGAGCAAATAATGTTGTTCTGTAGATGCTGGATCCTATGCTAATGAGAAGACAAATGGCCTGCACTGGAATAGCAAGAAGTCTGTGATAGGAGAAAAAAATATTATTAAAGAATGTTGTCTCTTTCTTGTAGAGAAAAGGCAAAAACAGGCTTACCGTAAATAGCAGGCAAGAAAACATTAAGCTATCCTTAACTTTCCCCTTTTGACTACTTTTCTAAAAGTCCAAAACTGAGCACAAAATTTCACCTAAGGTTGGTCCGAACAGAACTACATCATCACATCAGCAGTGATTATGGCCTTTGTTGCAATAACATAATGCAATGCATGTACATAGTTTAGTTAGGACCACACCATATGCACAGAACGTTGCTTTAACTAACTTAGTTGGTCTTTAAGGTGCTACTGGAAGGAATTTTTTTATTTTGTTTTGACTATGGCAGACCAACACGGCTACCTATCTGTAGCTTTAAACTAAGTGAGAGTATTGGTCCATCTGTCTAGTTAGACTAGATTCCTCCTTTCTTGTTCCAACTGGCATTGGGAACTGAGTGCTTTTAATGAAGGGGCTGGTGCTGTTTTTATTGTAATGATTTGTGTGGCTTTAACAGAATTTCACATGTGCAATTATATGTGTATATAAATATATAGTTTTAATTCTATCAATGTTTTTGTTTTTTAAGATTGTTCCTCCCCCCCCCCCGTTTTTTAGCTGTTCTTATTTTTATTTGTAAGCCACCTTGAGTCCCTTTTGATGGCAGTATATAAATAAATATATAATCATAATAATAATGTATATAAAATAGCTTTAAAAAGTTGGATGCAAATTTGACTTCCTTCAGAGGCAACCTGTAATCTACAGAGGCTGAAGAGAGGAGGGGAAGATCAAATGACTGAAGTAAGCATGGGACGCGGGTGGTGCTGTGGTCTAAACCACTAAGCCTCTTGGGCTTGCAGATCAGAAGGTCGGAGGTTCAAATCCCCGCGACGGGGTGAGCTCCTGTTGCTCTGTCCCAGCTTCTGCCAACCTAGCAGTTTGAAAGCTTGCCAGTGCAAGTAAACAAATAGATACCGCTGTGGTGGGAAGATAAATGGCGTTTCCGTGCACTCTGGTTTCCGTCACAGTGTTCCATTGTGCCAGAAGTGGTTTAGTCATGCTGGCCACATGACCCAGAAAGCTGTCTGTGGACAAATGCCGGCTCACTTGGCCTGAAAGCAAGATGAGTGTCACAATCCCATAGTTGCCTTTGACTGGACTTAACTGTCCAGGGGTCCTTTACCTTTTTTTTTTTACCTTTCACTTCACCGCAAACATGATGATGGCACTCTCCCATATTATCTGACAGAGGCCATGTTTGAGTCCACGGAATGTCCACTGCTGCCTGAGCAAAACACAGACGATCAGGGCCATAGTCATTTTGTTTGTAGCCCAGTGTACTAACACACCAGAGCCAGATATCATTTCTAGTTGGGAACGTGGAGAAACTGCTCCAATAACTAAACATCAGCTGGGCCTGGAAGTCCTGGAAACACATCCTTGAGGCTCTTGCTCCTCCCTCCATAAGCCAGGAAGGTAAGTGAGCATGACAGTAATTGAATGCATAGAGAGGCTGGAGTAGAATAACTATGTCAAATGCCGCCACTGTTGACATATTGGGCACCTTTGCAATTTGGCTCAGGTTGCAACACAGACAGGCGGCATGTCCCCCTCCTTGGAAGTGTTGGGCCACAGAGTTTTAAATGCATAATTAATGTGGCAATGAAGAACACGCTATCTATACTATTAAAATTTATCGTGGTATTACTTGCAAAGATGAATTCCTAACAAGTTGTGGCCTGAGCTGTAAAAAAATTAAAGGGTTTTTTCCGCCCCTTCCCTGCAACCGGCTCTATAATAGAAAGCACTGTGTAATTTATCTCAATATTATTTTATTAGCACTTTTTAATTGCTCTGGCAGATAAGTAGCAGTGGCTATTATCTTAGCAAAACATTTGTATTAATAATGTCACATCAGTTGCGGGGATTGCTGTAGAATATTTCACCCATATTAACAGTCGCTTCGAGACTCAAAGCCTATTTTTCCTGCGTGACAAGTATTAAAGAGAGGGCTGTAATAATATGCCTTTGCTGTCAGGCTTCCTTGACAGAAATAATACACATTTATCAAGTTTTGCTGCAAAAAATAAAATAAAAATGCATGTACATTACAAATTCCCAAATTATCAGATTCTTCTTTTTTCCTCGGTCATAATTTATATCCCCGATTGACACGATCATTTAACATGGAACAAATCGCCATAAGGAGGCTTTTCCTTGGCATTCTTAGGTGGCCAGACTTATTTTACAACCTTTCCCCTTTCATCACATAGATTTGGATACAGATACTGTACAGTAATGGATGGTGTGCTGGCATTCAGCTGCAGCCACAATTTAGTATTGATGATGATGATGATGATGATGATATTTGATTCGTTCTTTCCTCCTCTGTGTATGCATTTGTGTATCTTTCTATTAGAGGGTATGGGGGGGGGGGCGCTCACCTGACCTCCAGTCAGTTACCCTACTACTGCTTCCTGGGAGGCAGAAGGGGAGAGGGGAGGTGGCAGTGAGGTCGACATGGTGCCAACCATGTTTGGTTTAACAATCCTTCTCCCCAGGGAAGGAGCCAGCAGTGGTGGAGGGGGAGATGATGGTGTTGGATGAACAGATCTGGTCTATTTTATGTTCGCTGTTCATAGAAGTAATCCTAAATTAGCTTTTACCTGATTGTTTTTATTGCTATTGTGGATATTTAACCTTGCTTGGGGAGGGACTATATTATACTACTGTTTTACTGTATTTTATTATATTTTATTGCTTTCTAATTTTTGTTGTTAGCTTGGTGGAAAATCAAGATACAAATTTAACCAATATAGTAAGCAAATAAATAAATGGAAAAAAAATATTATTTTTATTTAGTACTAACATATCCAGCAACTTCTAGAAAATCACAGCTTTCCCTCTGGCATGGATGCTAATCCTGAACTATTTCTTGGGCATTAGACTGCAGGGGTTTTTCCTTACAGTACTGAAATTCATAGCAGAATATTCCTGGGCAAGTGCACATTCTAACTTGAATGCCACTACTGAGCTCTGAACATGAAATTGAGAGATTCAGATTCAAAATCCTATTGGACCACAAAGCAAGTTAGAGACTGGATATTTCTTCTAATTGTGGATTAGACATTGTTGCTTTAAAGCAGAGCTGTGGAACCTACGGCCCACCAGATGCTGTTGAACTCCAACACCTATCAACCCCAGTCAGCATGGCCAATGGTCAGGGATGGATGGGAGATGTAGTCCCAACATCTGATGGGCCACAGGTTCACCAGCCCTGCTTTAGAGTATCGACTCTGGGGTGTGGGGCAGGATTTGTGGAAGTCCTCCCAATGGAACGAACAAGCAAAGAGAAAGAACAGATAGGCATAGCAAGTGACATTAAGGAGACTTTATACAAATAATTGCACTGGAAAGTGAAGAGTGGTTCTTTCACAAGATAACGAGACAGGAACATGCATAAATGCATTATTTATATTGAACATATGATTGGTAGAGCAGTTATGTGCTACTCTGCAACCTCAATCCGATGATCTAATTTGTCACTGCTGTTCCAATGCTATTTCAAATGATATATATTCTGCTGCATGGTGTCTTTTTTCAGGGAACAGTGAAATTTGTTATAAGATAGATAAACTCAGGTTGCGCTTCTGCAGGACTCTTGGCACAAGGCCTAATCACTGCAGGAGAGAGTCAGAGATTAAACACGCAAGCACCATTTCTGGGCAAATCAATTACCATTGGGGGGAAAACTCCCATTGGTGCCACTGGAAGCCATTTTCGCCCTAGGGCTAATGGCTACATCTCTGAGGCTGGAGCTAGACAGAAACAGGCTGCCATTTTTCTCCTTCCCTGTCCCTGCGCAATGTTTAGGGATAGTGTACACATAATGCAACATCACTGTGTTGTGACTTTCCACATTCACATGGAGGTGTGTGTGTGTTATAGAATGGATAGGAAAACCAGCACATGTGGAGCATCAGAGGACAAAGGTGCCAGTGCCAGGCTTTTGGGTAGGAATAGGATGCCTTTAGTAAGCCCACTTTTCCTGCAGTTGCTGCTGCTCATTTGCTTGCCAGACCTTTGGACTGCCAATTGGCATGGTTGCTCAGAGCAAAAGGGCAAGGCAAGTGGAAGCTTCTACCTTCCTGTCATTGCTCACTTCCATAGTGTGTGTGACAACAAAAAAGATGAAGAGGAGCAGGTCAGGGAGCTCCATGGATTAGCAGATTGTTGAGTTGTGGACCTCAGCAGGCACACAAGAATGAACCCCCACACTGGTCCTGTGGAACATTATGGGGAAGGAGTGGGAGGGATGAGAGCTGAAATTTTGGCCCTCATCTGTTGCTGTATCTAGTTTTTGCCTTGGATATAACAAATCCTTCAGGTTTCACTTCTAGTTTCACCTGAAGGAGCATCTCCACTCCCATTGTTCAGTCCAGACACTGAGGTCCAGCTCCAAGTGCCTTCTGGTGTTTCCCTCACTGAAAGAAGTGAGGTTACAGGGAACCAGGCAGAGGGCCTTCTCAGCAGTGACGCCCACCCTGAGGAATGGTCTCCCATCAGATGTCAAGAACAACACAACTTTTAGAAGACATCTGAAGGCAACCCTATATTGGGAAGTTTTTAATGTTTGACATTTTATTAAGATTTTATATGTGCTGGAAGCTGCCCAGAGTGGCTGGGGAAACCCAGTCAGGTGGGCAGGGTATAAATATTATTATTATTATTATTATTATTACTTGTGAAAGCAAATTACATAGCTTAACTATGTGCGGTGTGAAGAAGCACTTTTTATCATTGTCCTGTGGAAAGGTGGGCAGCCAGCATGCTTTCAAACACAGAAGCAAAGGGAATGCTGAGCCTGACTCAAAGCTAAAGCTGACAAACATTACAGCCCACTTCACAAAACTTGACTCACTCACATCCAGACACATCCATCACATTAGAAAAGAGAGGCAAAATTATGGTTAATAAAGGAAGGCACTTGTCTGTGCTTTGATTTTTTAGGACAAAGTTTATTAGTGGTCCATTGAAATTAACAGCAACTCTCAAGTAGGTTATTTAGGGGAAATGTTACAGAACTGCTGTCTGAATATTTGACATGGAAGCTGAAATAGTAAATACAGGAAGAAGGAAAGACAAGGCAAACAAAAGAAGGAAGCAATACAAAAGTGGTGATTGCGGGTAGGAAGAGATGGCAGAGAGATGGTAAGAATCACTTCCTGAAGATACAAGAAGAATGGGATCATTTAACACCCGTCCTAAAATACCTACATTGACTCCCAGTACATTTCTGAGCTCAATTCACAGTGTTGGTGCTGACCTTTAAAGTCCTAAATGGCCTCAGCCCAGTATACCTGAAGGGGCATCTGCACCCCCATCGTTCAGCCTGGACACTGAGGTCCAGCTCCTAGGGCCTTCTGGTGGCTCCCTCATTGAGGAAACTGAAGTTACAGGAAACCAGGAAGAGGACCTTCTTGGTAGTGGTGCCCACCTTTTGGAACGGGCTCCTGTCAGATGTCAAAGCGATAAACAATTATGTGATATTCCGTAGACATCTGAAGGCAACTCTGTATCAGGAAGCTTTTAATGTTTGATGTTTTGTTGTGTTCTTTTATATTCTGTTGGATGTGTGGAATACAATAGGGTTTAGCAGCTCTAGACCTACAGCCTGAGGCAAACAAGAGCTGTACAAGAGATGAATAGGCACCTCTTGGGCACCTCCTATGCGTCTGAGAAAGATGGATGGCTTCCTGATGGATTCTGCTCTTGTTATTTTAATCCAGGCATAGGCAAACTCGGCCCTCCAGGTGCTTTGGGACTACAATTCCCATCATCCCTGACCACTGGTCCTGCTAGTTAGGGATCATGGGAGTTGTAGGCCAAAAACATACGGAGGACCGAGTTTGCCTATGCCTGTTTTAATCCAAGTCTTTCTGAAGAGGTTTCTGTTGACTCAAAGGATGCCAAATATCCATTAGATAGTACAATTTGTCTGAGATGTTGATCTTACAGTTTAGAGTCAAGCTGACATAAGCAGTGCACTAAACTCTGAATGGAGGAATTGGATCAATGTCTGGTTCCACTATAACAATGTGGGGTTTACTTCTCCTCTGCTGAAGATTTGCTTCCGATTGCCACAACACATCCATATGAGAGTTAATTTGGTCCCTGTGAAAAGAATTTCCATTGGATAGTACAGTTCATCTGAGGTGTTGACAGTCAAGTTGGCATAAGCAATGGACTTTATGGACAATAAGGGTCAGTGATTGGTTCAGGTATAATAACGTGGCGTTTACGTTTCTGCTGCTGAAGATGCGCTCCCGATTCCCGTAACAGATCCATGTAAGAGTTAATGTGGTCCCTGTAATCAGAATTTCTTTGTCAGACTCCTGCAAAAGGTTTAGCATGGAAACATTTGCTTTTCTCCCCTACAGCCCCAGGCAAACCCTCAAAATCTCCTCCAGAGGGTTGTGGGACCCTCTAGAGCACATTTTGTGAGTGCAGAAGGAAAGGAGAGGAAGTGGAAGTCCCATGGAATGAATGCAGCACTGTTCATGCAGTGTTGGATACAACCTGTGATCTGCATAAGACTAACCCACACTCATTGGTCCATCTACCTCAGTACTGTCAAGACTGACTGGCTGCAATTTTCTGGGGGTTTCAGATTGGCGCCTTGCCCTGACCCACCTGGAGACGCCGAGGATTGAACCTTGGCTCTTTCACATCCAAAGCACATGCTCTACCATTGAGCTATGTTCCTTTCCTTTGTACATGCACAAGTCTAGAGTAAATGGGATGGCTTGAGCCTGTGGGATAGCTCCGTTTGTAGAGCATGAAACTCTTAAGCTAAGGGTCGTGGGTTCGAGCCCCACCTTGGGCAAAAAGATTCCTTGCATTGCAGAGGGTTAGACTAGATGACTCTTGTGGTCCCTTCCAACTCTATCTATCGATCTATCTATCAATCAATCAATCATCTATATCATCTATCTATCTATCTATCATCTATCTATATCTACCATCTATCTATCAAGTCTAAGGAACACACAGAGAGAATTGTAAGCTGGCTCACCTAGGCCAATGATGTCAGCAGTAACTCACAAACGATGCAAATTTCTTTCAGGCATTTTATATCCTGCCTTTGAATTTAAGATGCATGCACTTCACTGAATGCAGTAGGTTCAGAGATTCCTTCACATAGACTGAATTTCACACACATGCAAATTACCTGGCTGTATCAGTATCAAATGTGACAGATCCCAAATCCATGTAGTACTGTGCTGACATCCTCAGCGATGTCCAGTATTCGCTGGCCTGGTGAAAACAGATGATTAACGCCAGAAGCAAGAACCCACCCTCAGGAATCAGATTCCCCCCTCCTCCAGGAATGGGAAAGCAGTTAACGGCCCCCTCCCACAACTTTGCTGCTACAATCAATTCACAGCCTGCTCTGCCCTCAAGTGTGTTTCCCTGGGGGGGGGGGGGCGGATAACCCAACACTCAACAGAAACACTGGATTACATGGCACAATTGTCATTCACTTCACTCCCTCACTCACACACCAGTAATATTAGCATAGCAATGTTAAAGTACTTGCATTCTTAATGTAACCAACCCTTTCTCAACCACGATACCTCATGCATTATGGAGACTGTCCCTTTGCCCATTAAAAATAAGTCCCAGAGTTGTGAGATCCAGATCTCAAACAATATTAACGGACAAACTAAAAACCCACGTATGAGAGTGTCAAACAGACAAGAAAATCAGTACCTCTCAATCCACCTGGTATAGTTTCATTATATATGTAACATCAATAGAAGATGGTTTTAAGCCTCCCAAAACTCGTGGCAATTTGTGGAATAATACCTTTGTTTAAAAACTGAAATGACTTAAAAGTTAAATGTAATTAAATAGAGGTTAGGTGCTTTTGGGGGAGGGCATTTGGGGGCATTCACAATGTGAATAATGGACACACATTATTTGACGGGGAAAGGTGGTGAGATCCTGCTGTCAGGTTTCAACCCTGACCTACTGTATACATTAGATTCTGTCTGTAAAGGTCTGCCATGTCTGCATAGACCTGGGAACCCTTGACAGGCATTCTAACAAGTTGAGGGGGGATACTTCTCCCCCAGACCCATTCACATTTGAAACCCACATTTCTGAACCCCTAAAAAGGGCTACTGTTGCCTCTTTTTTTTTGACAGAGAAATCCACACAGAACCCACACCACCCACAAAATCTGCAAGTGAGCAATGCAAATCCTCTGCCTCCCCCCCCCCAAAACAACACTGACCTTCTCTCAAAGCTCTACCATGAAATCTTAGAAAATTGTGAATACCTGTTCTGCCACAGTCATACCCCAGCCATTTTGGGGGCTAGCTGGATCCCAATAGCCTGAAAAAGGTGCTTGTCTCCTAAGTCGTAAGAACTCATTGGCTTCTTCCTCAGAGACAAATGGTAGTCCCCAAACCCCTGAAATGGCAAAGGCACAGCAATCACAGTCATGGATTAACAGAACATGAAGATTTCATACATACGGGCAGGAATTTAACATGGCGTCATGGTGATCATTCCATCAGAAAAGTTGTCAACTGTCCAGATACAAGAATTCCCCCTCTTCTCCCCGCATGCTCTGTTCTGGGGACAGCAAGGAGAGAGGGGGGGGACCCTGTTGCACCAGCTGAAGTCCTTCCACTACAGCAGGAGTCTGCAACCTTTAAGACAAAAAGAGCCACTTGGACCCGTTTCCGAAGGGGGAAAAAACTGGGAGCCGCAAAACCGGGAAGGTGACGTCGGGACGGTGCATGACTAACGCACGCACCGCCCCCATGCGACGTCACAGCCAGTACAGCGCCCGCCACAGTGGGGAGTGTCAGGGCGCACAATGCGCCTCCTCCCCTCGCTAGTATCCGCCCCGGAGCCGCGGCAAAGGTGTAAAAGAGCCACATGCGGCTCCAGAGCCGCGGGTTGCAGACCCCTGCACTAGAGCAATGTTTCCCAAAGTTGGGTCTTCAGCTGTTTTTGGACTACAATTCCCATCATCCCTGACCACTGGTCTTGCTAGTTAGGAATGATGGGATTTGTAGTCCAAAAGCAGCCAGAGATCCATGTTTGGGAAGCACTGCACTAGAGGGACTAGTTAGCTGAATCTCTCCCATGATCAATGCACTGATTAATACTCTACATTAACGAAGCAGTTAAATTAGATTTCACAGTGATGTTTTAACATCAAACTTTGAAAAGCCAAGGCATTGAAAACCAGCACATTAAAGTGCACTAAGGGCAAATCACTGCAATGAAGTTGAGTGATTTAAACTGCCTGGATAGCTTCCGATGTGAATCTGCACAAAGGGCTCGCCCAAACATCTGCTCATCCCATGCCCAGAAATCACAGTTCTGAGGGGCTTTCTGCTTGACCTGTGCTTTCCAGGCGCAGGTCCAAGCAGTTTTCCTCCTGCCCCACCCGTTTCCCAGGGGAAACCCACTCTTTAGTGCTAAATCGGAGCAAACGTTAATCCAGAGAAAACTCAGAATTGCTGCTTGCTTCAATTGAGCGCTTAAGAGCAGTTTTCCAGTCTGGGGAAAGCAGCATGGGAGGTGTTGGTTAAGGCACATGTATCCATACGCAACGTATGTGTTCTGATACCAACACATGTAGAATTTTTCTCCCACTTATTTGTATTTACCTACTCCATGTAACCCCAGGAGCATAGCAGGAAGCAAAGCCAACTGAATGAAGATGCTTTGCAGGATCTGTGCTGTGGGTTTGTGGAGATCCTAGGCCCATATCCATCCCCCCTTCCCCCTTGACTACTTCAAACTGCGGAACTGCCTCCGTTACAGGTGCTACACAATACTTGCTCCACACTTGTAAGAAATCGGTATTTTAGTGTGGCAGCATCTGTCCTTTGGAACTCCCTGCCTATTGAAATCAGATCAGCGCCTTCACTGTACTCTTTCCTGAATCTGCTTGTTCAGGTACGTCTATCCATGCGTTCTTTTCCCTTTTAGCCACTGTTGACTTCAATTGTCTTTTGTATATTTTTAAATACCTGTTTTTATTGATAATTTTTAATGTTGTATGTTAGGTTTCTGTAAAATGCTCAGAGGCATTCTCACAATCAAGCTGTATATACGTTCTGTGAAGCAAATAAACAAAACAATGGACCCAGCTACAAGAATAATAATAATAATAATAATAATAATAATAATAAATTTTATTTATACCCCGCCCTCCCCGGCTCAGGGCGGCTAACATCAATAAATTTTCAGCAAAAATATAGTAAGAAAAAAGAAAAAAAAATTAAATACGGGTTAAAATGCAATTTAAAATGCAGAGAGGAAGAAAAACTTTCCTATGTCCACTTTTCCCACGCCCAACATTGTTTTACATACCTGCAGCGTGTGTCCCCTTATTTGCCTCGTTTCTAAGCTAAACAGCCACAAATGTTGTATGCTTCCTCACAGGGACGTTCCTCCAAACCCTTGACCATTTGGGTTGCCCTGTTCTGCTCCTTTTCCAACATCCTCTTTGAGGTGTGGCAGCCAGAGCTGTACTCAGGGTTCCAAGTGTGGCTGCACCACCAATTTCTATAACAGAGTCATGACTTTGGCATGCTGTGTCTCGAACTGTGGCGGACTTAAGAATCTTTACAGATTCTTAAGCAGAAGCTGGATGTCTACCTGGCAGGAATGCTAAAGCAGCAGATGTCCTGAATCACTGGGTAGGTGAGGCTGTATTAGCTTTTAAGAACCCTTTCCAACACTGCCGTTCTAATGTTACTAAGTGCAACATACAAAAGAGCTCAGCAACACTTCTTCATTCTGACCACAGAAGTATTTCAATTAAAAGATAATGCTTTGCCGGCATTACAGGATGCCACATGAAAATGAAATCTGCTTTTAAGTTCCTCCACGGCTCTTTTTCTACATGCTCTCTTATACTCTCCCACAGAAAGTGAATCTGGAGGGCTGAAGGGCACTTCAGAGGCGCAACCAGTTTTTAATGTTTGGTTTTTTATCGTGTTTTTAATATTCTGTTGGGAGCCGCCCAGAATGGCTGGGGAAACCCAGCCAGATGGGCAGGGTACAAATAATAAATTATTATAATTATTATTATTATTCGCATAACTGTAAATTCCTTCACCGATCTTTGTCTATTCTTTTTAATCCACAACTAGGGTTGATTAATCATTTCGACACCAGAGCCTAAAAGCTTACCTGTAAGCAATACAGCACATGTAGCAACTTGAAGCACGGAGGCAGACATGGTGTATATTCTTCGACAACCTTTCCAGCAGAGTATATAACCCTCAAACCCAGGTATTTTATGTACTCGAGATCCCCTTCGCTTTATCAATCATTTACTATGTCCATCGGAAGAGTTCTGCAGGCAGAGGGCAGGGTCCACTGTTGCATTGACATGTTTCCCCGACCTCTTTCTAACCTTTGGACTTTTTACATGGAAGTTTTGATATAACTCAGACGTGTCCCCTTTCCCCTCCCCCTCCCCCTCCCGAACTTACCCACTAAATTTTGAGTACCAGCAGTGGCGTAGCATGGGTTGTCAGCACCCGGGGCAAGGCAAGTAATTTGCACCCCCTAACCCATGGATTTGCGCCCCCTAACCCGTGGATTTGCGCCCCCTAACCCTAACCCCCAGATGTTGTGCCCGGTGTGGCCGGCCCCCCCCTGCACCCCCCACGCGACGCCACTGAGTACCAGCAATATCAAATATGCTCCATTTTGGGGGCTGCATTATGAACTGGTGAAGTTACCTTATACTGCAAGAGTCCTGTCTATGGTTTGGTGCATGCACTTAAGACCACTAAATAATCAAATATTCCACATATGTCCAATAAGATCTTCCACTGTGAGTTCAGTTCCCCAAAGCCTGCCAGAATGAAGCTGTATTCCTCTGCAGCAAGGAGAGAGATAGTCTAGCCTTCCTGTTTAGGGGAGCTTCTGATGTTTGATGTATTATTGGGAGCCGCCCAGTGGCTGGGGAAACCCAGTCAGATGGGTGGGGTACAAATAATAAATTATTATTATCCCTAACAAGAGAGTTCCAAAATCCGGGAGCACTGCAGCCACCAAGAAAGCAGACTTTTTGGACTTTTTTTTTTTTTAAAAAAAAAAATGCAAATGCTTTTAAGTTGCTTGTTTCGAGAATGTTTCTGCTTATCGTGTTTTGCTTTTAAATCACGTATCTGTACGCCGCTCCGGGCTCCTTACAGAGCCACGGTGGGATATAAAATTCCACAAATAAACAAACACGCCAGGACATTTGCTTTGTACATCCGCTGCTCCTCACTGGCCTCAAACAGGTGAACGCAGAGATAGAAAGACTGAATACCATCTCTCTCTCTTTTTTCCTTCCATTTTGGTATATTCATATATATGTAACTTCGGATTATTTCTTTGATTTGGGGGTTGCAGTTCCTGCAGGAGAAGGCTAGGAAAGGTCTCCCTCCTGTGGAAGGAAAGCTCAGAAAGAGCAGGTAGGGAAAAGCGATCCTGGGCTCAGGTGCTGCTTGCGCCCTTTCCAAGCGCATCTGCTTGGTCCGCGTGATGGACCACTTTGGCCGTTGGCCTGAACCATCTGGGCTCTTCTGTTAAGCTAGGCTGGCTTCTCCTTTCCCCGAAGGCAGCCTCTCTCTCTCCCTGGGGCGTTTTCCGTGCTTTAGCCTCTTGCTGGCTCCTTGGCTTTCCCCGATCGCCTTCAGCTTTATCACCAGGTGGTCTTAGCCGGAAGGGCGTCGCCACCCTCCTCCTTCCTAAACCCCCAAGTCTCGCCTTGGGCCCTAGAGGTGCGTCGTCGCACGCTGACCACAAGGGGGCGCCCTGCGACTGCGTCTGGGCCCGTGCGCTCCAGGCCCCGCGGCGATGGCCGACGCTGCGCGTTACAGCGCTCTTTGCAGGGCAGGGTTGAGGCTAGAGTACCTGTATGCAAACTCGTAAGTGGAGCGACCTTTGCTTTTCCAGTTTCGTTTTATGCAGGCCAAATGCATTGGCTGTTGGCTTCACCAAGGCATGGGCAGGAGGGGGGCGGGCAGGAGGGGGGTGGTCCAGCAGCTGCAAAGGAATTTTGCATTTCCTATAGCGGGACATGCTTCTAAAAAATAGGTCCAAATTTGGAGGGGTTTGCTTTTTTGAAAAACGAAAAGGAAGAGTGAAAAAACTCTCCAAAAGGGTAGAGGAGATCATTTGGAAAGGCCTCTGCCTTTCCCAGGTGGGATGCATGTTCTAAATGGCAGGAATGACGTGTATTTTTTGGCATTAAAACTTCTTCCATACTGAAATGAGGGTTGGGTCAAGAAAAAGTAAAAGTAAAGCACACTTAAAAATAATAATGAGGCAATACCAACTTGATGCTCCAAAAATAAAAAGCATATGTGTTGTACTGTGCCCTGGAGACTTTGGCTAAATTCAATGTTTGTTTTATAAAAGCTCTGTGCAAAGCATTTTGAGCACTTAGAAGAATGGGAAAGAAACACCTTACTATCTAGCCCTCTGTTTTATTACACCCGGTCCTTTTTTCTGGGAGGGACGCATACCCCTAAACATTTTGTGAATTAAGTTTGGCCTCATTGAGGGGCAGTATTTCAATATGAGTTGGAAAATGAGAGTACCCCTAAACATTTTTTTAAAGAAAAAACCAACAACCAGTGATTACTGTACATCTAAATGTTCTGGAAGCAGCATACCAAGTCAGAGCACTAGTCTACCTAGCTCAGCATTTAACACATTGGCCAGCAGCACCTGTGTAGGATTTGGTGGCATTTCTCCCAACTCTACCTGCAGACGCCAGGGATTGAACCAGTGGACCTTATGCATGCAAGGCAAATGCTCTGCCACTGAGCTACCATTCTTTCCCTGGGAAGGGGACAAGTCTTGTGCATCCCAGCCAAGTTTTTAAAAGACATTTGAGCCCCTAAGGGGGCTCTCTGGAGCTCTTTGTGTGTGTCTGCTTGGAGCTACCTTGCCACCAGGCTTGCTGTGTTTCGAGAGGACCGTGTGAGAGCTCTTAGGAAGAGGGGAAGGTCCAACTGGGTGAAGCATGCGGCCAAATCCTAGGCCAGAGGTTGGGGAACCTGTGGCCACCCAGATGTTGTTAGGCCAAAGCTCCTATGAGCCTCAGCTAACCCACCCAGCTGTCAGGAGTTATGAGCGTTGTCGTCTCACAACTTCCAGAGCGCAGTCCCATTCCCTAGGCTTTGACTGAGAAGAAAAGCCATCTTGAGCCCCACTTTTGCTTCCAAGTAAATGGGCACAGCCAGCCGGTCTGAAGCAGGCTCATTAGGAAGCAGAATCCCCTGATTTGCTCCAAGTGCGTATGAAGAAGTGAAGCAGAAAAATTGTGCATGGAGTCCCTACAATAAAGGCAACATGGAGGGTAAGGATCCTGGAAAGGCCCTGCAATAATTTCTACACCTTGTTTCACCTTGCCCAAAGTCCCAGTGGCTGCACATCCTCCTTTAGAACAAAATTGCAGCCCAATCCTGCTCATAAATAAAGTGCAGTTGAGTATATCAGTGGAGGTTTCATGCATGTAAGCATGTACAGGGTTCCACAGGCCGTGGGTGCACCATATTGTTGTTGAATTTGCAGTGTCCCAAGCACAGCGGAATGATGAGGAGTACGTGCCACATACTCTATATTACTTTATTTACACTTCAAAGCTGGTAGATTACAAACAACATCTTGCCTCTGCCGGAGCAGAGAAAGCATCCTCTCTCCTCTAAAGCACGGAGAGAACACAGTGAAAAACAGGAAACCAGTGTACGTCACATCCAGTCTCCTTTCCCGTGGGAAAACCCAACAGCACAGACTGTGGAATGTAAACACCTGTCTCGTGACAAGCACTTCGCTGCACAGTGAAGAGAGCAGAAACCAACAATTGTACCTTTAAAGCACATTCAAAAGCACATCATTTCCTCCAAAGAATTCTGGGCACTGTAGTTTGTTAAGTGTTGCTGGGAATTGCAACTCGGGGACGGGTATGAATTCCCCTTGTTGAGAATGGTGGTTTCGAAACTCCCAAGGCAACATCCTTTCCCTCTTCCCAGCCCTCTTGGTCCAGTAGAGGTGAGCTCATAATAGGAGTCACCAGTCCAAAGATTTTGTCAGGGGTAGCAGGCTGCAATCCTATACACATCCTCAAACATTCCTGTGAGCAAGTCCTGTTGAATTCAGGGGGGATTTGTTCTGAATAGACACCTATAGGATTGCACCGTTAACATACTAGAGCAAGGAAAACAAAGGCAGTGTGTACACATTACCATTTATTCTGGTTCCAGCACAGTCCCATAGTGGCGGACACATGACATCAGCCATAGTCCATATTTATCCTGTAGCTCTTTGAGAAATGCTTCTGTTTGGGGCGTTTCCCCTTAAACCAGCTTCCGTCTGATTTGAAAACGCAAGTCTCGTGCCCTTCACAGCTAAGATGAGGTGTGGACGTTTGAGGCAGCTGTTGCACATGCACAGATGACAGTTTTGTTAATAGGAGTTCGGGGGAGTTACACACAGGGGGAAACGGAACATACATCAGGTGATGGCATTCTTGTCTCCTCTCTGGTATGTTCAGCCAATGTGCAAGGGGGGGGGGGAGAACCTCACTGTGTTTTAAGCCACTGGTGTATACAAAGCCAAAGACCCTGTCTTGCAGCACCTTAAAGATCAACACATTTATTGCACTGAAGTTCTGCGTCTTTATTTATTGCATTACAAGATGACTCATAAAATAAATTCCCTCTGCTGTAGCTTCTGCTATAAATAAATACGTTAGTTTTTATGGGGCCACGTGGCTCTTTGTTCTTGTTCAATATATACAGCACCCATGCAGGGAAAGACTAAGGATGGATTTATTTTCCCACAGCAAAGAGCAGTTCCCACCAAGCAGAATAAAAAAAAAATCCCACATGCAGTCATTTCAGAACCAATTAAAATCGAATCTGATGTTACACGTTGGTGCCCCTGAAGAGGTACAACAGCATCCCACAAATATCTCCTGCGATATGAGGTTCATAACCATTATTTATTGATTACCCCAATCGAGGCAAGCCAAGTTCACCGTGCCGACATGTGTTTTATATATACTGTAGATTAAAGTGTTTTGGCAGGGCTGGCTTAAGAAAATGCCACCCTAAGCACGGCTTCTATCTATCAGTAGCATTTATATGCAGGTCATCATAATGTTGGGGAGGGGGGGGGGGAAATGGCCTTGGCTGTTTTACAGCTCCCAGTGCAGTAACTACATGTTACTATTTCCTGTCTATATCTTCAGCCTTTGTTCATCTTTACATGGAAATTAGTACTGTAAATGCTAACATGCCACACCGGGTCCTAAATCTGTCTGTGTTTCTTTCTTTCTTTTGGAAAGGGCCCTATAACTCAGTGGCAGAACACATGCTTTGCATGCAGAGGTCCCAGATGCAATCCCTGGCATCTCCTGGTAGGATGAAACTTTGGAGAGTCACTGTCAATCAGTGTAGACAATATAGAACTAGATGCATCACTGATCCGATACAGTACAAGGCATCTTCCAGTGTTCCTGTGTTCTTTCTGCCTCCTTCAAACTTGTGGAAAAGGGGAGTTGTTTGCACAACTTCGGTTGCAGGCCTAATTTGTAATGGCCTGCCATTTGAATTCTATTTTTTCCTTGTCACTTGTGTGCAGACATTTGTTTTGGTGACTCCAGACACAACCACAGAGTTGATTTCTGCCCAGCAATTTCTGCAGCCCTCTTCAGATGTTATGACGTTCACTTTCTGAGAGGTGTTTCGCTTCCCAGTTTCACTCCCACAGACTTCCTATACTGAGCAGGTCAGGAAGGTCAGAAGGAGAATTGTAAGCACATTCAGCTGAATACACTTACAAACATTGGGAGCACTGTGGAGTCAGGTTTCCCAAACAAGAGGAATCTGTGACATGCAGTCTGCGATGGCCCAGAGAGCAAGGCCTGCATGAGAGTTTGTAAAATCTGGGCAAATCTGTATGGAAAACAAGAGACCCTTCATGAAACTGACAAAATGATATGCAGTCTGCGAGAGTTTATGCTACAACAAACCTGTTACATTGCAGTCACCCATTGTCAAAATATATAGATATATCTGGCAGTAACACTCTCGCAGCACAATCCTGTCTGTACTTTTTATGGGGGGGGGGGTCAGTCTTATTGAATTAAGTGGCGTTTATCTCTTGAGTAAAGATTGGATTAAGACTCAAGTCACACTTGCTTGAATGTGAAGTCCTATCGAACCTCTGAGTAAATATCCATAGGACTGGGCTGTGTAAGGACTGCAGTCTCTTGTTATCGTGTGACCCGCTCAGGAAGAAGAATTGCTGTTACCTTTTGCATGCGCACCTTCCAGTTGTATTTCAAGTGTCAAGGTAGAAGGAACCCCCAGTCAAGCATTCTCTCCCCTGCCCTCAGTTTGACATTTCCACGATTTGAAGAGGAGGTGCTTTGTTTTCCGGCATGCCAAATAACGCTTAAGTGTTCGATTTGTTGCTGTTCCAGGTTCTCTCTTCTAAAACTCCCTTAATGCTTCTTTCTAGCACAACACACGACTTTTTATTTGGAGCCATCGCTGAACTGATTGACAATTCCCGGTAAATACTACTTTTAGGAACTAAATTTTATGCTGCTTACTGTAGTAGGGGCTTGAGAGAGTGTGTCATGCTAGGTTGTGGAAATAGATGTGTTTTGTTCTGTTCTACTTGGCGTAAGAAGGCAGCTGTCAGATTTTAAATCTTTCTCAAATGTAGGAAATGGCTTTGGAATACTCCTTCCTTATTCAGTGTTGCATACGAAAGCTTATTTCTCCTGCCGCACAAGTCTTTTCTTTGGATTTGGACTTATCCACAGAATTGAACAACATTATCCTCTGTGGCTGGGATGGCCAACTACTGTTGCTTCTAGATGGGCTTAAAATCACAGGGGAGGTCATAACAAATGTGTAATTGGTAACAGGTGGTTCCTTTTATCAGGGGGCACTTCCAGGTGACCTGTTTATGTAGCTTTCTTCCTGATTGGTTTGTGGGGAGGTTAGATGACATTGACTGAAGCACGTGTTATTCCACACCGCCCAGTGCATTTTCCACATCATTTCCCCAGTGCAAAATTTCTGGAATTTTTTGGGGGAAGAGAGTTTGTTGCACAAGATGTCCCAATCAACTGCAGTAGTGCAACTTGAACTTCCTATTGTGTGATTGAATCCCACCCCAAAAATAGCAATAGTCTGGATAGCATCCTGATTTTCCTTGGAAAGAGTAAATTTGGATTAAAGACTTTTCCGACTTTTTGGTCAGAAGACGTTCTGTGAACGCTGCAAAAAAAAAAAAAAAGTGCATGTATGAACAACAACATTGATCCTGTGGGGAACACTCATCTGGAAGCACTTCAGCCTGGGAAGCTGGAGTCTTATTGGCCAAGGTGCTCACAGGGACAAGACTTCTAGAATTGTGGCATCATTGCACTCCCTCCAAGCAGCTTTACCAGGAAGCTTAGTCCCCTAGCAGATTGAGTCTTGAGCATGGCTAGGCAAGCTAAGGCCCAGGGGCCGGATCCGGCCCAATTGCCTTCTAAATCCGGCCCACAGGCGGTCCGGGAATCAGTGTGCTTTTACATGAGTAGAATGTCCTTTTATTTAAAATGCATCTCTGGGTTATTTGTGGGGCATAGGAATTCATTTTTATTTTTATTTTCAAAATATAGTCTGGCCCCCCACAAGGTCTGAGGGACAGTGGACTGGCCCCCTGCTAAAAAAGTTTGTTGACCCCTGGTCTTGACGCTTGGTTAAAGTGTTTGTTTCTTCCACCCTCTGAAAGTGGTTGGTTATTTCAAATCAATTTGTGAAATTCACCTTCTACTGCTTCCTCTCTGGGTTTGTTGCCTCCCTTGGGATTTCAAGCCCAGACAATCCTGTTATTGGATCACAGTTAGTATCTTCCCACTGGTAGTCTGGGATGGTATATTGATAATTTCAGGATGACTTGCATTCTACTGCTTTAACGCTTTCCTTTGGATCAGCTTCATATTTTACAACTTCATTCGAGACTGTTAGCTTTGCGCAATACTCCTTCAAAAGTCTGATATATATAAAAAATTAAGTTATGTCCACTGATTTAGTTAAATTTATTTATATTCCTTTTTTCATACATAGATACTGCATTGAAGTGAGTTGCTATTGCATTATATTTTTTTATTTGATTTTATATCTATACTGTCTTTCCTCTCCATTGAGAGCCCAAGGTGGCATACAATATAATTAAAACCACTGGTGCAGAATATGTACAGTAGCATTCAAGTGATTTCATATGATTTAAGTAAGTGCAGTTTTGATCAGAGTGTTTTTGTGTTTCCAGCTAGCATACACTGTTCAGTAACAGAGTGAATTTGCTTTACGAGCATCTACTTGCGCTAATGTTTTCATTTAAAACCTTTTTAACAATATTTAAACAATATTTCCAGAGATGCGGATGCCACCAGACTTGACATATATACAGGTAAGTTGTCTAAATGGGGGTCCTGTTTCTGAATGCGTCTTAGTTTGATCACATTATCTGTTTTGTTGAGAAGAAATTGCTTCATAAGATGGTGAGGATATATTTATTTAAACGCTGCCTTTCCATGACAGGGACCCAGGGTGGGTTACAGATAGAAAAAAGAATGGCTGAAAACATAGGGGGGAAACCCAGTTATGTAAAAACAATTAAACATTGATAGAATACACATAAAAATCTATTAAAACCATTCAAATAATTACAATATAAACAGCATAGCATTAAAATTTGCACATTTGCTTCTGTGCCAAAATGTACTGTTTGGCAGATTCTACATGTCTCTGACATGAATATAATTTTGACCTTTTGGCATGATTTTCCTGCTGAGAAATATATGGGGGGGGGGGAATCTCAAACATTTTTGTCTTGTACGACAGTTAACCAGTTGACATAGTTAAAGGCCTAGTAGCGCGCATATAACTCTGTAAAGGAAACCCCTTTAAAAGAAATAAATTGTGACTCTGGCCTAATTCCATGCATGCTAATTAATACGAATCCTCCCATGGCCATTGGCTTCGCTAATTGACATCATGGTCTATTGTCCGTTAGCTCTATCTGAGGAAGTCCTTTTGCAGCCTGATCCCTTTGCAGCAAGTTAACTCGAAAATTTATCCTAGTTAGTTTAATGGGACTCGCTGCTTAGTAACCAGGCGTGCCCAGGATTACAATTATGCACTGCAATCTTGAGGACACTAAAAGCAGTCTCTGTTCAGTTCGTTCGAAATGCCTTCCGAAGAAATCTACGGGAGAGCAGTCTGCTAAACTTGGTCCGTTTGTTTAGGGGCCTTGAAATGACACCACCAGCAGATGCGTTACTTGCAAACTTAGACCAAAAGGTGGGGGAGATGTTTGTACTTTAAAAACAAAAGAATAATATGCTGGATCAGGCCAATGGCTCAGCATCCTGTTCTCACGGTGGCCGACTTGTGGGAACTGGGCTTGAGCTCAACAGCACTCTTCCTCTCCTGCAGTTTCCTCAGCTGATATTCAGAGGCACAATCCCTCTGACAGGTGGAACAGCCATCATGGCTGGTAGTTGCTGATGGCCTTGTCCTCTAATCCTCTTTTAAAGCCAACAAATATCCTTTCGACTGAGAGGGTGAAGCAACGGTTGACCAACTTAGCGGGACTGGCAACGAAGTGTTGCAGTGAAGAATGCCCCCTGTTCAAAGTTCCAGCCAGCTGGCCATGCTCCCTTCCAAGGAAATCATACAATTGTCCTCCCCACCCCCCACTTTTTAACCACCTCTTCCCATTAACAGTGACTATTCCATGCCCACGGAGGACTTTCGGTCCTAATTGGGCAACAGTTTGTTTATTTTCTTCCCATTACGGGAATTTTCTTTTTTGACCTAATGGTTGTTTGTTCTTCTACAAACCTTCTTACCAATGTATGGTTTCCAAATATTTCTTAAGAGCTGTTTCCTTTTTTTTCCATACTTTGTTTTGCAGTGAATAATGAGGACCTGCAAGGAGGATTTCTGCTGTGCCTTTTGGACAATGGATGTGGCATGACTCCCCGTGAGTTAATACTCCTGTATTCGTTTAACTGAGTGTTTGGGTGCTAGGACAGTGTCATTCTAGGGCTCAGGAGGCCCATATTCAAAGCCACACACAGCCACGAAACTCACTGGGCCACACATACACTCTTAGCCTACCTCACAGGATTGTTGTGTAAAATAGAAATGCAATAAACTCCAGTACTTGAACAATAGAATTGGAAGGGACCCCAAGGTTCATCTGGTCCAACTCCCTGTGATTCATATATGAAGACCCATACATGTGAAGGAACTAAGCCATGCAACTAACCTTGGTACCAGTTCTGTCCTCAAATGTCCAGACATTGGCAATGGACCCGATATGTGCCATATCGGGTCTCCCGCTGGTGTTATATATACTGTTATTGGGTCAGAAATTCTTCAAATATTAGTTCCAAAGAACTGTTTTCATTGGAGTATTTGTGTACAGGACAGCTCAAGAGAAACTACTAGCACTGAGCCAGAAATTTCTCCTGTGTTTTTTTCCCAAACTTTCTCCATCAGTTAACTTGGAAAGAAATTGCCTTCAAAAATTATCCAAGCAGAGAATTTTGGTGAAATTCACATGAGTGGAGTGCAGGTTTTTTGACGCTTTCACCTTACTTCTAAGGTGGCTAGGGAGTTGTTTGTGAGTGCCCTTCCTTTCATTTTTCAATTCTCACCAGTGGCCTGCACTCTGTAGCCTTTCTGGGTGCTAGTGCTTTCATCAAAGCCAAGGGGAAGGTAGACATCATGAGACAACTCCTCTTGTGGTGAGGAGGTTTCAGGTCAAGAAGCATGGGCAGCCATGGGCAGGGAGACTGCAGAGCGCTGGAGATCTGTTTACTGGATGAGGAAGAAAACACCCATCACCCTTAACCGCCTCACACTAATAAGATAAACTCAACCACAGTTCTAAAGAAATCATCAAGTGCCTGGGAATGAGGCAGGGAAATGGAATCCTCTTTTTCAAGTGAAGAAAGTCTTGGAGAATCTGCAGGACAGATTTTGGCATGATCCTGAGGATGCGTTCACATGGGACTGGTTTGGCGCACTTTAAAATGGAACCAGTAGCCTCGTGCCAAAGCATGTTTTTCAAATGTAGAAGGTCACAGGTTCAGTCCTCGGCATCACCAAGCAGGGTGGTGGAGGAGGCACTCAAAAGTCTTTCTTAAAGCTTAGAGGCAAAGACACAAGGGTGGAATGGAAGGCACTGAATTGGTCTGGGCTGTTAAACTCGGAAACGCAATCCTTATCTCTTCCACCCCATGTTGTTTTCCCAATCATCCAGTTGGGAAAGCTTGTCAAAACAAACATATCTTCCCCCCCCCCCCAGAAAGTACAGCTAGTGAGCACCTATTGTATCTTGACATGGAGGCTGATCCCGAACACAGAGGCCTGTTCTGAGTGGCCTTCTGATACTTTGAGGATGTCACCTATGGGGACTATAAGGGATAAGGCAGTCCTGTTCCTGAGCTGTATAGGGCCTTGTACATTAGTACCGAAGCCTTGAACTTGGGCTGGGACCAGATTGGCAGCCGGTGCAAAGCTGCGAGCAAGTAGTCCCACAAGCAATGCAAAAAAACCCCATTCACCTCCCCTAAATAACCACTTGTCGTTTTAGCTTTTCATATCTGCTCCACGTGGAGATAGGTTTCCAAGTGGTGAAAGTCAATAAGCTCAATTCTCTTTTTGTTTGCCTGGTGGCTTCCTTTTGCCAGGAGTCAACTGTTTTCTCCCCCTCTGGTGTCGTTAAGTACAAACAGCTTAATCAGTAAGAAGGGATCATGGCTGCTTGGAGCTGGTGCCAAGGAGATAACACGACTTCTGCCTCCTGCAGCTTAGGTTAACCAGCGCCTGAAATAGACTGTTCCCAGAACGTGCATCTCAGGGGTTCTGAGAATCCCCTCTGTGCCAAATTAATTCTTTGAAACTTGGCGTGCAAACTTCCAGCGCGAAAGGAAGAAGGGCGACTTTGTACCTGCAGTGGCGAGCAGCAGGTGGGGCTGGTTCGTTGCGTAAAAAGCTGCTTGAAGCAGCTGCAAACAAGGGTGGAGGTTGGTATTTTTAGCTGCATGAGGATGAGGAGACAGTGGTTCTGTTTTCAGGCTTTGATAAACAGGTGCTCCAAGTTTGAGCTGAAAGTTTGAAGATTTTCTTTCCCTTTGATGGATGTGACATTGTGTGCTGGTGTCTCCTTATTTACGCAGGCCACACTGTTAACAGGACTGAAAAACGTCAGTCATATTAATAATAAAAAAAATAATTTATTATTTATACCTCGCCCATCTGGCTGGGTTTCCCCAGCCAGATGGGCAGCTTCCAACCAAATAATAAAAACAATACAGCGTCAGACATTAAAAACTTCCCTAAACTTCCCTAAACAGGGCTGCCTTCACTTGTCTTAAAAGTAAAATAGTTGTTTATTGCCTTGACATCTGCTGAGAGGGCGTTCCACAGGGCAGGCGCCACTATTGAGAAGGCCCTCTGCCTGGTTCCCTGTAACCTGGTTCGCTGGAGCTCAGTGTCCGGGCTGGATGATGGGGGTGGAGACACTCCTTCAGGTATACAGGACTGAGGCATCAGGAGGTTGTTTCTCTGTTCATCTTATTTATTATTTTCATTTACACCTTGCCTTTTCCCCTGAGAGGGACTCAAGGTAGCTTACAGCTAACACAGAAGCAGCTAAAAACATAGGGGGAAAGCCATCATTAAGTGGTAGGCAAATTTGTCTACTTTGGTTTCACCACAACCAGCAGCTTCTCCATCAATGCTGAGCTGGATAAGCATATTGGCAAGGCAGATACAGCAGTGACTTGCCTCTCCAAAAGGTATGGGGAAATGCAATGCTAACAAGATGAAGGTCTACCAGGCTTTTGTGTTGAGCATGCTGCATTATGGAAATGAGTCGTGGGCAACTTAAGCCATCAGTGCCTTCCACATGCTGTCAGGAAGTTTTTGGGTATCACATGGCAGGACAGGGTTTCAAAGATGTGCTCTCCCTAGCCCACATTCCCAGCATGTTCGCACTCCTGTCTCAACGACGTCTACACTGGCCTGGTCATGTCCACAGAATGGAAGATGGCAGGATCCCCAACATTTGTTCTCTTTATCTGGCGGTAGGAGAAGGAATATTAGTGCTGTGTACACACCATACGTTTAAAGCACATTGTTGTTGTTTAGTTGTTTAGTCGTGTCCAACTCTTCGTGACCCCATGGACCAGAGCACGCCAGGCACTTCCGTTGTCCACTGCCTCCCGCAGTTTGGTCAAACTCATGCTGGTAGCTTCGAGAACACCGTCCAACCATCTCGTCCTCTGTCGTCCCCTTCTCCTTGTGCCCTCCATCTTTCCCAGCATCAGGGTCTTTTTTCCAGGGAGTCTTCTCTTCTCATGAGGTGGCCAAAGTACTGGAGCCTCAGCTTCACAATCTGTCCTTCCAGTGAGCACTCAGGGCTGATTTCCTTCAGAATGGAGAGGTTTGATCTTCTTGCAGTCCATGGGACTCTCAAGAGTCTCCTCCAGCACCATAATTCAAAAGCATCAATTCTTCGGCGATCAGCCTTCTCTATGGTCCAGCGCTCACTTCCATACATCACTACTGGGAAAACCATAGCTTTAACTATACAGATCTTTGTTGGCAAGGTGATGTCTCTGCTTTTTAAGATGCTGTCTAGGTTTGTCATTGCTTTTCTCCCAAGATTCTTTGAGGGAAACTATGTGCTTTTCTCCAAAAGCACATAGCTTCCCTCAAAGAATCCAGGAAACTCTGATTTACCCCCTACAGAACTACATTTCCCAGCACCCTTAAACACTATAGTTCCCAGTGTTTTTTGGCGCAAGGTAGGGGGAGTCCTTTGCTTTCAATGTATGGTGTGTACCCAGTGCAAGAGTTTTCTTGTCAAAACACTGTGGAGCATTTCACACAAAAGATGCTTAAACTACTTCTGAATTTCCCATTCTTATTTATCAGATCACCACTGGTCTGCAGGTTAACATTTTTTCATCCTTCACCTGTACCACCCCATCATTCTGAAGCCTGAGAGAACCCACCACAGAGAGAGGGAGGCTAGCTGCCCTGTGGCAAAAAAATGAAATTCAACCATAGAACAAAAATCACAGAGGATCAGCAGCAAATCTCACAGCAATCATAGTCAGATAGTGCACATTTTAAAACCACATCCGTCGGCAGGAATAGGAGAAGCCACATCCGTCAAGGCCCCCTCAGCTGAAACAGCTGTATATTATAGATCCAGGAACTATCAGTCAAATTTATAACAGCTATTTCCCACACTGCATGCCATAGCAACCATTTTCACAAGTTCAAAAGGGGATAAAATGTATTCTTTACATCGGTTGAGAAAGGGACCACGTTCTCCCATCAAATTGTTACTGTAATGCAAACTATGAGCATTATTCAATTAATAGCATAGCATATTTGTACCTAAACCAGGCAGAGGGCCTTCTCGGCGGTAGCGCCCTCCCTGTGGAATGCCCTCCCATCGGATGTCAAGGAGATAAAGAACTGCATGATTTTTAGAAGATGTCAGAAGGCAGCCCTGTATCGGGAAGTTTTTAACGTTTGACATTTGATTATGTTTTTATATTCTGCCAGAAGCTGCCCAGAGTGGCTGGGGAAACCCAGCCAGATGGGTGGGGTATAAATAATAAGATTACTACTAGTAATAATAAAAAGCCAGGGCCTTTTCAACTCTGGCTCTGGCCTGGTGGAACGCTCTGCCTCATGAGACCAGGGCCCTGCAGGATGTGATTTCTTTCCGCAGGGCCTGTAAGACAGAGTTGTTCCGCCTGGTCTTTGGCTTGGAGCAAATTTGATTCCCTCCCTCTCTTTCTTTTTTTCTTTTTGTTCTCCTCCTGCGATGAGGCTACATTTTAATATTTTAATGTTTCAATATTTTAATGTTGTATTTTAATTTTGTTTTTAAGTTGTAATCATTCAACTTGTTTTTATTATTGCTTGTAAGCCACTCTGAGCCCGGCCTCGGCTGGGGAGGGCGGGGTATAAATAAAAATGATGATGATGATGATGATGATGATTACTACTGCTACTACAACTACTACTAAACCACAACACAGAGTTCAGATGTTACGTTTATCCACTGACAGCTATGCCATCCCTCTTCCTCCAGCAAGCTTTCCCTTGGGAGGTGAAGGAAGCCGTGACTGACTATTGCTAACAGCAGACCTCTTGTGCTGAAGGTTAAGTTGTTCAGAGGTATTCTTTGAACCCTAGAATTGTAGAGTTGGAAGAGACCTTGAGGGCCATTTAGCCCAATCCCCTGCAGTGCAGGCTTAGTATTGACACATACATTTATAAAATACATTGGTAGCGGTGAGCTATAAGAAACAAAGCTAAGAGCATTGAGGCGGCAGGTTGTGGTTTTGAATCTCACCTCTGCAACCAGCTTGATAGGCAGCCTTACGCAAGCTACAATCTGTCAGCCTCAGCTCACAGTGTGCAATTCCAGGGGCAAAAATACCAAAAGCTTGTAAAGCGGGAGTGGTGGACCTGTAGCTCTCCAGAAGTTGCAGGATGGCACCTCCTCCCATTATCCCTGATGACAGGCCATGCTGGCTTGGGCTGACGGGACTCCAAAAACACTTGAAGGTCCACAGGCTCCACATTTCTGCTGTGGAGAATAAAGCAAGCTAATAAATGTGACGGACTTTGATCTGTAAATAACAATAACAGTGAATTCTAGTGAGGGCCTTAAAGGGAAACCTTATTACAAATCTGTTGCAGGAAAAACTGTGGATCTTGTGCACTTCGGAAGATCCTCTAAGCGGGACAGGCCTGACATGATTGGATGCTATGGCAACGGGCTTAAATCGTAAGAGTCCTTTGTTCTTTGTTGGTTTTGTTTGTCAGACAGACACCCCTTTAATGGCAAGATTCAGAATTGTTAACTTTGTGCTGTGGGTAAAAGCGTCAGCACCTAGGACTTGTCGATCGAAAGGTCGGCGGTTCGAATCCCCGCAGCGGGGTGCGCTCCCGTCGCTCGGTCCCAGCGCCTGCCAACCTAGCAGTTCGAAAGCACCCCCGGGTGCAAGTAGATAAATAGGGACCGCTTACCAGCGGGAAGGTAAACGGCGTTCCGTGTGCTGCGCTGGCTCGCCAGATGCAGCTTGTCACGCTGGCCACGTGACCCGGAAGTGTCTGCGGACAGCGCTGGCTCCCGGCCTATAAAGTGAGATGAGCGCACAACCCTAGAGTCTGTCAAGACTGGCCCGAACGGGCAGGGGTACCTTTACCTTTTTATATATTTAACTATTGGGGTTGAGGGAGCCTATTTATTTGTTCTTGCAGTCTTGCATATTGGTTTTCATCAAAAAAACGGCTTGATGTAAAGTGGTTTACATCAAGGGAAACATATGCATAAGAGTAGCAAAAAAACCCCAACCCCAGTAATAATACTACTATGATTGAAATTGTAGCCCGTCTTTCCACCAGATGGTGCTCAAGGTCAGCACTTTGCATTGTAACCGGAAGCAGACTGGTTGCCATTGTGTCTGCTGTAACAAAGGAGTCACATGGTCCCAATGACTGGGCCTCATCAATAATTTATCTGCCGCATTTATGTTTTATTGCAGTGTTTCCTAGACTTGGGTGTCCAGCTGTTTTTCAGACTACAACTCCCATCATCCCTGACCACTGGTTTTTCTAGCTAGGGATGATGGGAGTTGTAGTCCAAAAACACCTGGAGACCCACGTTTGGGAAGAAGAAGAGAAGAGTTTGGATTTGATATCCCGCCTTTCACTCCCCTTCAGGAGTCTCAAAGCGGCTAACAATCTCCTTTCCCTCCCCTCCCCACAACAAACACTCTGTGAGGTGAGTGGGGCTGAGAGACTTCAGAGAAGTGTGACTAGCCCAAGGTCACCTAGCAGCTGCATGTGGAGGAGCGGAGATGCGAACCCGGTTCACCAGATTATGAGACTACCGCTCTTAACCACTACACCACACTGGCCCCCTTAAGCACTGTTTTATTAGATACCTTAAACGTATTAGAAGGGAATGGATTGTCAATGTATTTCCTAGTCCTCCATAGTGCAGACAGGAAGTAAAGAGAAACCTCAGGCTGCCTAGCTGATGGGAAATCCCTTTCTGCCTTCAGCACACCCACTTTGTCTATATTACTGCCTATATTGCCCTAAAGGTGTTAACATCCAGACAATGCAGCTATTACAAAAATTGTATTTTCCTGTATCTTTACTATAGAGGGTCCATGCGCATAGGGAAAGACTTAATATTATTCACCAAGGAAGAGAATACAATGACATGCCTCCTATTGTCTCAGACGTTTTGTGAAACAGAAGGTCTCAGTGAGGTATGTCTGTCTTCATTCGTCATTTAAATATTTGTATCCTGCTTTGCCGATGATGTCATCAGGTCCGGAACGTCTGGGGTGGGACTTCCTGGAATGGAACATCATTAATAAAACTCAAAATGTTGCTGGTATGATATGGGGTGTGCTATTCATACTACTATCAGCACCATCATCTTTGGCACTGGGAGTTAGGAAAGAAGCAAATATCACTGTCTCAAGTTACCTGTTCAGATGTGATAGGCGTGAGTGAAGGAGAATATGTCTGATTTGGGTCCACTCTCATTTTGTTTTCCTTTACAGGTTATAGTCCCAATTCTTTCATGGTCAAGTCATACAAGAGAACCAATAATAGACAATCCAGAGACGTTTGCTATACAGTTGTCCATAATTTACAAATATTCACCTTTTAAGAATAATGCTGAACTGGTGAAGCAGTTTGATGCCATTTACGGAAAAACAGGTGACTTTATTATCCCTGAAAGTTCTAATTAACCAATGCATTATAATTAGCGTTTTGAAGACTAAACATGGGTGCCAGGGGTTTTGTTTTATTTTATGCCGGGTGCCCCCCTCCCCTGAATAATTTTGGATCTTTGTTCATCAGTTGGCTCCTCTCACATGAATGAGATACAAACAAATTATTCTTTACCACCTCCCCCCAGTAAAGGCAGTGTTCTCTTGACTCCATAAGAACCCTACTAGATCAGACAAAAGATCCATCTTGTTCAGCATTTTGTTCCCTCAGTGGCTAAGCAGATGACTATGAGAATCTCAAAATCGGGACAGGGGGGTAATGGCTCTGTCCAGTTCTTCCCAGGCCACTGGCATTCAGGGGAATGCCGTCTCTGATCTGATTATGTACACAGCCACCACGAGTATTAGCCATTGATAGACTTGCCCATTTGGAGAGCCCCCAAAACAATTTAATCCCACCTAGACTTAGGACAAAGTATTGCTGTGTGCCACCCCAATCTCTCAGTGCAAGATTTCAGGGGGTTCCAGGTGCTTACCAGGATTTGTGTTTCTTTTGGAAATGAGGCACAGAAGAGACTGGTCTCTTTAGGATATATGGTTTACTTACACATACAGTGGTAAAGGTAAAGGGACCCTTGACCATTAGGTCCAGTCGTGACCGACTCTGGAGTTGCGTGCTCATCTCGCTTTATTGGCTGAGGGAGCCAGCATACAGCTTCCGGGTCATGTGGCCAGCTTGACTAAGCCGCTTCTGGCAAACCAGAGCAGCGCACGGAAATGCCATTTACCTTCCCGCCATAGTGGTACCAATTTATCTACTTGCACTTTGATGTGCTTTTGAACTGCTAGGTTGGCAGGAGCAGGTACCTCAAGTTAATTAAGAACTTAATTCGTTCTGAAAGTCCGTTCTTAACCTGAAACCATTCTTAACCTGAGGTACCACTTTACCTAATGGGGCCTCCCTCTGCCTGCTGTGCCGCTGACACTCGGTTTCTGTTCTCATCCTGAAGCAAAGTTCTTAACCCAAGGTGCTATTTCTGGGTTAGTGGAGTCTGTAACCTGAAGCATCTGTAACCCGAGATACCACTGTATATACAACCTGAGCCTGTGATGGAAGGGCTCACAGCATCAGCACCCCAGGAGGGTCTTTCCAGCAGAAATCAGGCATGGCGCTCTCTCCCTTTCTCTCTGCCTTTCCAGTCTGGAGCTTTGCTTCTGTCTCACATAACTCCCTTTTGTCTTTCTAAGTAACAGGCAGAAAAGGGAGAGGGGCCCATCCCTTTGTCACTCCCTTTGTTACCTTATACCTTGGGATAAATGTGCTTCAAATTAAGTATTTTCGGGTTGCGCTCCGCAGCGACCCGGAAGTAACGGAGCGGGTTACTTCTGGGTTTTGCCGCGCGCACATGCGCAGACGGTCAAAATGACGTCACCCGCAGGTGCAGAAGAGGCAAAACGTGACCCGCACACACATGGACGTGGGTTGCGTTTGCTTCGGGATGCAAACGGGGCTCCAGAATAGATCCCGTTCACATCCCTAGGTACCACTATACCTAGTGGTACCTCAGGTTACATACGCTTCAGGCTACAGACGCTTCAGGTTACAGATTCTGCTAACCCAGAAATAGTGCTTCAGGTTAAGAACTTTGCTTCAGGATGAGAACAGAAACCGTGCTCCAGCACCACGGCAGCAGTAGAAGGCCCCATTAGCTAAAGTGGTGCTTCAGGTTAAGAACAGATTCAGGTTAAGAACAGACCTCTGGAACGAATTAAGTACTTAACCCGAGGTACCACTGTACTCCCATATTTAGCAGGCTATTACCAGGCTGACTTGGCTATTCTAGGCATTAGAAAGGTCTATGCCTACAACCTACTCCCCACCTCCCCAAATTCTTAACAGTATATTAATCTGAGGAGAGGGGGGAGTCTAATCTTGTGACTGGACCCCAGTTTGCTTAACTGCAATTATCCATTGTACTGTTGCTTCTCTTCTACTTTAATTGGCATAAGAATTGTAAAACTGATATTTCAGTAATAGATTTTAACCTTCACACATAGGAACTTTGCTGGTAATATACAATCTGAAACTCACTCTCAGTTTTGAGCCAGAACTTGATATCCTAACAGATGAGGAGGATATGTTGCTTGCTGCGGCACCTGAGAAGTAAGTTTCATGGTCATTTTCTCATTTTATGTTATACTTTAATGCTGTGGACATTTTGTGAGTAGCTTAGAGACTCTTTACAGAGTAAGCAAACAATACGTTGAATGGACAAAGGGTGTGAATAAAAATATATATTTGGAAGATGCTCCTTGCAAACAATCCATTTTGCTTGCACACTAGAAATCACAGAATGTACTTACAATGTGTTGGTGAATGGAATTTAACACCTGCTTTAATTTTGTAATGGTGTACTTCGAATCCCAAATTCTTCCATGTATTCCCCATGACAGGCAATTCTAATGGATTAGGAGCAGAAAGAGAGAGAATATCAGTGCAAACCTATCTCTGTGTAAAAGGTAAAGGGACACCTGACCATTAGGTCCAGGCGCGGACGACTCTGGGGTTGCGGCGCTCATCTCGCTTTATTGGCCGAGGGAGCCGTTGTACAGCTTCCAGGTCATGTGGCCAGCATGACCAAGCCGCTTCTGGTGAACCAGAGCAGCACACGGAAATGCTGTTCACCTTCCCGCCAGAGCGGTACCTATTTATCTACTTGCACTGTGACCTGCTTTCGAACTACTAGGTTGGCAGGAGCAGGGACCAAGCAACGGGAGCTCACCCCGTCGCAGGGATTCGAACCGCTGACCTTCTGATTGGCAAGCTCTAGGCTCTGTGGTTTAGACCAGAGCGCCACCCGCGTCCCTCTGTGTACTTGGGAGCAAATCCCATTGTGTTCAGTGGAGCTTACAGCCAGGAAAGTGTTCGTGGGATTGCATCCTAAAAGAAGCTTCAAACAATGGATGTGATTCAGCTCACTGTTTGTATGCACAGAAAGCGGGGTGTTGATGCCTGTGTGCGTGCCAAGAAGGCCCAGTCAACTTGTGCCTCCTGGGTTCTCCAGTGGCTGGATGTAGGATGGGCAGTGTAACATTCTGTTTGACTTGATGCTCTCTCTCTCCCCGCCTCCATTCCTCAACCTGGTATACATATTAAGGGACCGCAATCTTTCTTGTACAAGCAATCCTTGATTTACACAGGGGTTACATTACGGATCCCTGCATGTAAAACATTCTGTCCCACCCCCATGCCACCCTTTTAGTGACGTTTTCAGGTCATTTCCAGGTTCTGCACCATGCGTGTAATCACTCATCAATTGGATGTGCATAAATTGGTCATTGCCTGTATAACCTCTCCTCCTGAGCTGTGCTGGCGTGAAGATACCACAAAGACATGGCTCTGTTTTTACCCAGGTGTAAGGTCATGCTTCCTATAGCAATACAGTGCAGGATTCAACATACAAAGATCATGTGCTAATTCACAATAGTATTTGCCACATTTTAATTATATCCTGCTCTTCCTTGAGAAATACTAAAGCAGCTGACATGGGACTTCCGGCAAACCAATGAGCAGACCTTTATCTCTAGTTGGGTCTATTTAACTCAGTGTTTAAATTCTTCCCCGGAAGGTGGGTAGAATCGCCAGCATTAAAAGTTTTAGAAAGTTGGTTTAATTTCACACTAAAGAATTGTATTGCACCTTGAAAGGCTTCAAGAGGACTTAAGTGAGAACATGTTTTGAGTTTGTTTGTTTTTTGTTCAAGTGGATTACGTGCCCAATTTCCTCTATCCACCAGAGTTCTCCCTTTGTGAGCCTAAAATTATTCTGCCTTAAACACTTTTCTGTGTCAGCCTTCCAGAACGACAGTCGCTGAGAGCCTACACAGCTATATTGTACTTAGACCCACGAATGAAGATATTCATTCAAGCCAAGGAAGTAAAAACCAAGCGTTTGCCACATTGCTTTTACAGACCCAGGTGAGCCAGCTTTTCCTAAGACTGTTATAAAGCCAGATATTTAAATTTCCAAAGCAGTATGCTTGAAAGCATCAGCTTTTCTCTCTTTTTGGCCATGGAGAGAAATTGACTTTGATGGCGGAGCAATTTGTAATCTAAGCCAAGTTCAAATCACACTGGCAGGCTGGACTGCTGAAAAGGTAATCAGCTGTGACCAAACACTTTGACCCAGAACAAAGAACACTTTACATAAGATAATCACTGAACTGCGGGGAGGGGGAAGGTGTTGTTTGTTTTTCTGTGTATGTTTTCACTTGAGTGAAAGTTGCTTAGGCAATTTTGTAAAGGTGCCACTAAATGATTATAGGCCACTTAAAGAGGTCCTTTTTTTAATGGACTCCTAATCTTATAATGTGTAATATGCATTTGAAGTACGGTTTAACAAGCTGAACGAATGTTCTGATACAAGTTCCAGCATTGATAGGATCTGATCCAGTTCTAGCTGCACTGAGTGATAGAGGGCCTATGAAGTGAGGAGGCAGGGATCTTAAATATACAGTTTAACAGTTCAGTGGATGGTGCTTCATATTTGGCAAGTCTACTCATTCAGTTTTCAGATGACTGAGTCTTCTGTGAATTGAAAGGATTTTGTGATGACAAACACACAAACACACAAGTGAATACCACCCCAAAATAAATTTTAAAATAAATTTACCAGATAAATTCTAAGAGACGAACACCCGTCCTTGGGATAAAAGGAAATCCAAATGATGCCTCTGTCACCATGTAGATCATGGTTCTGAATCCTATATTGGTTGTGGATGGCACAACTGATTTTTTTGAGCATTTCATGCACTTTTGAGGCCTGTGCAAAGTCGTTTACTGTAGGGCACAAGGATTGTGCATACCCTGTTCTCGCTTGTGCAAGGAAGTCCTTGCCATTCCCATCTGCAAAATGGAAATAATAGGGGTCAACTTCATTGTGTTATTATAACAATTTGTCTTTCATATGGCATGACTGTGTTTTTCTTGTCTTCACAGGATGTATCCATACATATCATCTTCGTTCAAACACGTTGCTAGAAATGAACTGCAAAAGGCAGAAATGGATGTGAAGGCTGGTAGGCATTGTCCCATAACTTTAATAGTTTTAATACTAAGTGCTCTCTAAGCGGTTGCTAGCATTGTTTGTAAAGGAATGCTTTTGCGCATCACTTCTGATTTTGCTTCGCAGCAAATAATTTCTGGCATCTGTGGAGCAAATCTAGTTATGCATCTCTTTTCCATTGCGGGATGACTTTTGCCGTTGCACTTGGTAGACCACCAGTTGAATAGGTACAACAACGGGTTTAGTTCACAAAGAATGATGTAGGTATCATATTTTGGATAGCCTGGGGGAAAAACTGGGTTGTATCCAGTGCCTGTCATTCCATGCACACAACAGGCTTCCATTTTTGCAATTAAACTCATCCTCAAAATCTGCTCCAGAAAACCAAATTCTGATGGAATTAAGCACTTCTGGGATTTGTGTTCAGAGAACAGGGAGATCACTTGGACTACAGAATGCTAAAGTAAGTGGAATGGGGAAGTTGAAGGGAGCATCAGATGTCAATCAGATGGTGGGATTTCTGTCATTTGGAAGAGGGTGGAGGATATAGGTGACTGCCTGCCTGCATTCATCCTAGACTTTGAATTTGTTTTCATTGTTCCTCAGATAAAGAGACTAAGGACTCAGCTATACAGCTGCAAATAAAATGTTTAAAGTGTGTTTTAAGTGCAATATACAATGTGACACTAGATGGCAATGGTGTGGTTTATGGAAAATTCAACATATTTTTAAAAAAACGCTTAAAAAAAGCATTTTCATAATATTTTTATATGTGTGTAGATTCCACCTATGTCCCTGGTTAATCTTGGATAATCGTCAGTGAAGGTTTGAACATCTACCTGAAACCTGCACCTTCACTTTTAACTGTTAATAATTTCTTGCTGTGTTGTCGGAGGCAGTGCGCCTCTGAATGGGAGGGGTTTTCTAGGTAGCCCAACCTTCACCCTTGGAAGCCTTGCAAATGGCTGCAGGAGAGGGGTAATGAGCAACATCCCGGAAGGGGTGTTTCTAGGACGAAGGTGAAACTGTGAAGCTTCCTTGTTTATTTTTGCTATTGGGTGCTGCATTTTCTTTAAGTACAGTGGTACCTTGGGTTACATACGCTTCAGGTTACACACTCCGCTAACCCAGAAATAGTGCTTCAGGTTAAGAACTTTGCTTCAGGATAAGAACAAAAATTGGGCTCTGGTGGCGCGGCAGCAGAGGGAGGTCCCATTAGCTAAAGTGGTGCTTCAGGTTAAGAACAGTTTCAGATTAAGAACGGACCTCCAGAACGAATTAAGTACTTAACCCGAGGTACCACTGTAATCATGTTATATTTACAGTGTTGAAATGTAGCCTTTTTTGTACTTTACTCTACTTGCTACGTTATGAAATAGTTACTATGTTATGGTTTTGCAACGTTGCTGTGAAACTGCTTTTGTAGTGTTTGTTTGAAATGCCTTCTTGTTTTCTTTCTTGTTGAGCATGATTTTTATTTTTTTATTTTGGTGGGGAAGCAACGTACCAATAAAATGAATGACTGACTGCCAATCGCTGGGAACCACAGGAGTGGGGAGAGCGCTGCTGTGCTCAAGTCCTGTGTTTGGTTTCCCAATAAGCATCTGGATGACAACTTTGAGAACAGGACGCTGGGCTAGACAGGCTGTTGACCTGATCCTGCATGTTCTTAAAACTGTGACACCACGGCAAGTGCCGAGTACAAATATCGCTTCATGTTGAGGAAAATTGGTAGATAATTCCCTCATACTACTGAAATGCAAAAGTGGCGGATTTAAGAATTGCCTTGAGTAAAGCTGCATAGAGTTGCATTTGAAAAATAGTAATGTCATGAAATGAATGGGAAGATTTAAATTGCAAGTTTTCTACAGTCTCTGACACCTCTCCCCGCCCCCCTGCCCCACGCCACTTTTCAATTGGGCCTAGATGTCTTCAGAAGTTGACCCCGTTCTACAGACAGAGTCAGCAAATTTATTATGGCACATATGCTAATAAAGTTAAATTTATTTCAGTGATTTGCTAATAAAGTTAACAAATTTATTATGGCATATATGCTTTTTGTCCATTTATTCAGATGCATGAAGCATTATCTAGAGTTAAAGAGTTTTATGTACAGATGGCTGGGGGGATGAGAGGAGGGGATTGTAAACAGGGAGGTCAGAAAGGAAATAAAGTGCTCTTCCCCAAATGTGCTTAGGTTAGAGGGGAAGGCAAGTGTGTGCTCACCTGAGCTTGTTTAATGCCAAGATGCCAAACAGAGTTTTGCTTAATGGCATGTTGCATTCTTCCTGTGTGTGGCAGATCGGGTTAGTTTCTCTCCTGCGTGGTTTAACAGGTGCCTTTGCTTATACTTATAGCTGAAGATGCTGTGAAAGAAGCCAAGTGCACATTACAGCAGTCACAGGACTCCCTCTTCCAGGAAAAACTTGAGGTATAGTACCAAGGATAAAAATGTTTGAGATATTTAGGGTGTGCTGCTATTTCCTCCCCCGCCCACCCAAAGCACACAGTCTTACCTGGGAAATCTCCAGGGGAATTGAATGAAAGCTGTGCAAGAATGTGAACACAAACCACCTTTAGGGGCAGACTTTAGTAACTATGGCCAAATCCAGGCTGGGAAAGTATATCTTCTGCCTCAGGGTTCCTGAGAATGAGGGGTTGGAGCGAGAAATGAAAGAAGCTGCAAAGGCTAGACTGCTCGTAGTAAGAACCTGGCCAATCCAGAGTGTTCAAGCTTCCTACCTGTCGTAGGGGCTGATGTTGCAAAACCTTGTTCCTTTCTGGACCTGAAGAAGAGGGCTCTGATACACAGTCCATGATGTTACTTGAAGATCCACCTTACCCTATGTATGCCACTTCAGTCTGCAGAATGGGCACTTGGACATGGACCACCCAGTGTTTGCACTTATAAGGAATCAATCTCTTAGGGTTGCAGAGATCTGCATTCTGGAACTTCCAGCCTGTGCACATCAGGCAGGCTCCTTCGCTGTTCTGTTTTTGGTTCCTGCTAAAAAAAACCCCACATTTTTGTTTAGGCAAACCTAACCAGATATGTAGAGTTGATGCACATTTTAATATGTACATATGTGTTATAATCAATATTTTTAACTGCTGGTTTTATTTATAATTTGTGAATAACCTTACAAATGTTAAATAATTAATTTTTAAGGTTAATTTATGCTTAACTCTGACTTTTACTGATGCATTTTAATGCATAATTTATTTCATGTAAACCACTTCCAGGTTTTTAAAATTAAGCAGAATCTCTAATACCGATCCACTGCATTTCACTGGCCTTGAGTAGGGTGATTTCCCAGCGAATTGTGTCCAAAGTCTGTGCTTTATTTCGCAAGCCGCTTTTATTGGCCCATAACTGCCAGTGTAGTGTCAACTTTTTCCACATTTGGCTGTGTTACTTGGATAGACTTAAAAGATAATTGCTCAGAAATATAGGCCATGCACGGTGTTAATGCTAGGCTTTTGAAAGTTTTGCCTAGCATGACCTTTAAACAGTGGGGAAGATTTTCCAATCCTGTTAATTGCCTATTTACTATTGCTGAGGACTCTTAAAGTCGTTATTAAGCTGCATTGGCTTCAGATTCAATTATTTCCTAAAGAGTGTTTAGAAGGCACTTTCCACTTCAGAAGACTTTCAATGTGATAATTATGTAGACTAATTGCACCTGCGCAAATTATCATTTATATTCATAGGAACGCTCACTATTATACTAATCCCCATTATACTGATTTACAAGCCTTCCACAACTATCACTATGATTAATGCTTTGAATGCACCACCTAAATATTTGCATGGTGTGAAAAGTGTGCTAGGTGCTGTACATAAATAAACGCGACACAGTCCAAGACAAGGCAATTTAACTGCTTACTTTTAAGCCCTATTCAGATATCAGTTTCCACAAAGTCTCCATAATTTAAGAACAGAACTCGCTCCCGCAGGAAGCAGTGGTAGGTGGCTTTAAAAGAGAATTAGACAAAATTCATGAAGGAGAAGGCTATTGACTTCTACTAACCTTATGACCCACCAGAGGTATGCACCCGCCTTGCAAGAACCTGAGAGAATGTTGTGGCGCTTGACAGAAAATAAGGTTGTCAAACCCCAAAGGAACGTGATGGAGTCGTAATCCAGGAGTTTCCAATAAACAAGTGTAACACAGAAAAGAATGCTTATTTGTAGGATAAAGTGTAGTGTTGAGAGCCAGACTAGGATCTGGAAGACCAGGATTAAGCAAGGGGGGGGGGAACCATGTACACCCCCTTGAGTTCCTATGCAAAAAGGTTGAGATGTAAATGAAACAGATAAATAATCTCTGGGAGGATCCTGGAATACAATATGTGCTCAGAGTAACCTATTCCACTGCTCTTTCCTTTCTGGTGATGGGCGTGCTCAGCTCGCATTAATGGACGCAATGGAGAATGAAAAGAAAATGAGGGAAACATTGAAAGACAAGCAGAGGCAAGTTAAATGAGACTGTGGTTTACTTTTGGTGAAATGGTCATGCGAGAGAGGAAAGGGGAACGAGTGCAAAAGAAAAAGAAAAAGCCCTGCCTGCCTAAAATGACCAATCGTAGTTGAAGCATGGGCACCTGTGGGTGCTATATATTCCTGGCATTATGTTTTCAGCTATGTAGGCATTGAAACATTTCTGAGAGTTTACCCCCGTTGTTCAAACTTTACGTTGTAAAGAAAAAAAGGCAGCCTCTTTCTAACACTGAAAGCCACTGTTCAGTATGGGTCCTATGAAGAATGGGGCTAGTAGTCAGTGCTGGATCACTTGGGAAAACGTTTTTCAGCAAGCCATGGTGTCAGGTGAAGGGTTTCTCTTTGCCCACGTGGTTTGAAATTGAACCACACAGGCAAAGGGACGTGGCTTTGAGGTGCTGGTGATCAGGGAGTTGCAACTTTGCTTGCACCAGACCTGGAGTCATGTATGATGTCAGATGTATGTCGGGTGGGTGTGGCTTGGACAAAACTTCTCTACATGCCACATGGAGAGGCTTCCCAGGCCTAACTATGCCCAGAAGCTGGAGCATCCTCACTGCTGTTGTAAAGAAAAGGGAAAAACAAAGGACCCTTGTATATTTCAAGAAGTATCACACCATTTGAAGCAGCTGTAGCTTTCCCCAAAGACTGCTGAGAACTGTAGTTTGTTACAATTGCTGATAGTTGTTAGGAAGCCTCTGTTCCCTTCCCAGAGCTACCATTCCCAGAGTTCTATGGGAAGAGGGATTGATGTTAAATGACTCTGAGAATCGTATCTCTGTGAGGGGAACAATTCTCAGCACCCTTAATGAACTACAGGTCTCAGGATTCGTTGAGGGAAGCCATGACAGTTTAAAGTAGTACGATACTGCTTTAAACGTATAGTGCAGATGGGGCCGTCATCTCAGTAGTGTGGTTTGTAGTTCTAATTGGAACACCAACCTACTGCAATTAAAACTTCTCCTGCATTTGAGGCAATTTGCGGAATCATTGTGGAGTCATACAGTGAAACCTATCCATGCCTACTTCAGAATAATTAACTATGAGTTCAGTGGTGCTTGCTGAAGGCTCAGTAGAAATGTTGAAAATTGCTCATGAGCCATACTTCTAAAACATAGAATGAATATCTGTTTAATAATGGTGCATGGGTTAAACCTTTTTTCCACAGAGCAAAATCAGATTCTTTCCTAATTTATCGCATCAAATTGGGTTAAATCCATAGTTACGTACGCAATTTACTTGTGGAAGTCAGTAGCCTTCAAAATGAAGTTAAGTGCAATGGGAAAATCTTTTATAAAGTCTTGTTTGTTTACTGTTTAGAAATCTGAAACAACCCAAAAAGCTCTTCTTAACATTTGGAGTCAACATTCTGAACAGAAGTCAATATGGCATGCTTATCTACAGCAATAAACGCTTGATCAAGATGTTTGAGAAAGTTGGACCACAGAAGAATAGAGGATCTTAGTAAGTTTTCTTCATTTTTCAGTGTTTTAGGGCCACCTTTCAGGGTTACTTGAAAATGCATTTCTGCTACATGCCGATGGGCTTGCTCCAAAGTTCTCCTTAAAGATAGAAATATTCTCTGTGTCATTTTGAGTATTATTTCAAAGGTTAATGGGTGACTTTGGGATAGTTACTCTCTCCCAGACCAGCCTCCTGCACAGGGCTGTTGCAAGGATGAAATCAAGGTGGAGAGAAAACCATATTCTCTGTGAGTCCTTGGAGGGAAAGTGGTCCTGAGTTAAATCCATCATTTGAAGTTGGTGTTAGCATAAGGAGGAAATCCTCTTCGTTGGTTGGCAGTGATTTATAGTAACTTTAAGACTGTGACATGAAAGGGTTGTTACACATTGGGTGAGCAACCAGTTGAAAACATAATATGAGCCCTGTGAGCTTCATGGCTGAGCAGGGATTTGAACCTTAGTTTCCCAGGTCCTAGTCCAAATTTCTAACCACTACACCACACTGGCAGTTTGGACGCACTATGATTCCAAATTAATTTTTCTAAATCCTAAATATTATAAGATTTTACCAGTTGAACTTCAGCCACTGTATATTAAGTTTTTTAAAAGCTCAGTTTGTGGTGAAGCTACATCTAAAATCAGGCCCTGCCCACTGTGTAATCTAAAGTATGTTTTTACTATTGCAGTTTTGGTTCCGGAGCTGTAGGGATCGTGGATGTGCCGTGCGAAATCATGGAGCCAACGCACAACAAGCAGGCCTTTGCAAACGCTAGGGAATATAACCGCTTGTTGAAGGCAATGGAAAACTGTCTTGTTCAGTATTGGAAAGACATAGGATTGAGTAAGTAGTGGGCCCCATGTGCAATGCCTTGCAGTAGTCTAAGCAGGAGGGTACCAAAGCATACAACTAAGCAGCCCCATGGTGTTTCCATAAAATCCAGCCCTATATGTGCTGCTCTGTGCACTGAATAATTCACAGCATGGAGCCTCCAGTTCATGACAGACCCTCCTTAATGGGGTGCGTGGTGACAGTTTTGAAAACAAGAGGGTCTTCGTGATGAGCTTCTCTAAGCAAACAGCGCAACAAAAGTCATCCCTGTCTAGTCTAAACGGTCCCTGCACATCTGATTTGCCATATAGGGCAAAAGTTTTTAATAAATAAATAGCGGCTCTTTTGACTCTTTAAAAGGTCTTTCAGGGGCTACCTGAACAGTAATTGAGCTGCTAATGTATGAGTTTCAAGCATTAGGAGCCTTTGGGCAGTTACAATTCTGGCCTTAAAAGCACATTATGTGAACAACTACCCTTAATGTATCAGAGTGGCTGAGTGACTAAGCTTCTGACTCATCCTTACACCAGTTCAGCCCTTTCCCTGCACCAAGATACACAAAAGTTTGCTCGACTCGTAATAGATAAGGGGAACCATTTATTTGCTAGGTGCTCTGATTCCATGCCAGCTGCTGCCAGTAATGTAATAATGCTACAGAGTCAGAAGGCTTGGGGGCCCATGGAAGCATCACTCCAGGGCCATATAAGGGGTGGCCATGGCATGGTTCCTTCCGTGTGGTTTTCTTCTTCTTTTATTTCTAATATACAGTGGTGCCTCGCAAGACGAACGCCTCGCAAAACGAAAAACTCGCAAGACGAAAGAGTTTTCCGTTTTTGAGTCGTTCCGCAAGACGAATTTCCCTATGGGCTTGCTTCGCAAGAAGAAAGCCCATAGGGAAATCTCCGGGGACCTTCCGCTGTCCCGCTGTCCCGGGGTGATCTTAAAATGCTGGCAGGCGGCAGCGAAGCCCTCCTGTCCCCGGAGCTTGCGGGGCGGGAGGTGGGGAGAAGGGCTTTTCTTCCCACCGCCAGCCTTCAGAACAGCCTTCTGAAGGCTGGCGGTGGGAAGAAAAGCCCTTGTCCCCCCCCCCCCAGCCTTCAGAAGAGGTCGGGGGACAGACTGTCCCCGGACCTGGTCTGAAGGCGGTTTCCATAGGAACGCATTGATTGTTTTTCAATGCATTCCTATGGGAAACCGTGCTTCGCAAGACGAAAAACTCGCAAGAAGAAAAAACTTGCGGAACGAATTAATTTCGTCTTGCGAGACACCACTGTATTCTGCATTTTAAGGAGAATGGTGTGGAATGGAGCAATGTCCCTCCTCTCAAAATGTGAGAATTAGATACTAGGGTCAGTTTCAGGTTTTTGTGGGCTTTGAGTGACAAGATGATCTGTGGGTTCCTTTTCTAAGTACACTGCTGGCTTCATGTTTCATCCCAACCTCTTTTCAGCCCATTCTTTCTCAGATAAGCAGACTCATTCCTTCATTACCTTGCCCAAAGGTGCATTTTAAAAAAAGGAAGAACACACCAAGAGGATACAAAATGTGCATCTACTATGACTTTGATTACATGGTAGAGTCCATGCAAAAAGGAAAAACGCATGCAGCGATCCTTGCAAAATTTATATCAACACCCATTTAGGTTTTAGGTTCACAAAAACACACACCAATTGACTCAACATGCATAGTAATCGGTTGAAAGGCTTGTCATAGGGTAGCCAAAACAGTGGTGAAGGACAGAATGGTCAGTTTATGCTTTAAAATGGTCAACAGCTAGTCCTGGGTAGTTCAGAATGTTAAGTATTAAATTCAGAACAGACCAGGAGATGCAGGAAGTTCAGGATATAATGGAGAGGAATGCAACCATTTTAGGATCCCAGTGGAGGGATAACAATTTTAATATAATGGCAAGAGAACCAAAACATCTTGGGGCCAGGCCTGGCTTGAGTACTGCTAATGAGCCTCTCCAAACAGAAGAAACAAGGCATGGCAGCAAGGGGCGAATAGAAAGGAGATGGGAAACTGCAAGATATTTCTCGCTAATAAAATCTGACAAGCAATTGCTGTTCACCTAGCAGAGAGGCTAGAAGAACAGGCAAACACGTTTGTGCATTCTTTTTGCAAAATCAGATCTGTGTGCATATGCAAATGCTTTTGATAACCCTCATTTTGGAATCTGAATGCCGTTGCTCTGATGCCCATTTAAAAATCTGGTTTTAATCATTAATATTTATGTGAATTCTGAATGTTTTAAATAATGTACCAAAGCTGCTTCTTTTTCCCCCTTCCCTGTCTTTGACTTTGCCTTCCAAATAGTTTGGATACTTTTCCTTGCTTAACTACAAAAGATCAGATGCACTCTCTCCAATAGCTGAGTGCCAGTAGCAATTATAGTCTCTCTCCCCCTCCCTGTGTGTGCTCTTGCTTTTATATATAAGAAAAATGCACAGGTAGTTGTGCAGCCTTAGGCAGGCAGCCAAAACAGAAGACGTGAAGCCTCTGGTAGATGAAATTCAGATTAGCGGGTCACAAAGTGTGTAGGACTATGATAAATGAAAGGCTAATGCTAATTGTGCCACTTGCAATCATGTCACATTTTTAATCATTTTTATTACTGGTGTGGAGAAGCAATGCTCATAAAGGTGGGGTGGAGATATTTACCCGTTTCCTCTTAAGGGAATTGTAATGATATTCAACCCTTCCCCCTCCTATTCACATGGCAGTTAGCTGCAGGAAAGAGATCAGTTAGCATCCGTTAGGAGTCTCCTCCCACCCCACGCCTAACTGCAGTGTGTGTGTCTTTTCATTGCAAGCATGGCAGATGTAGGGTTAATCCTTCCCATGCCCTGTGTTCCCAGTGAATATTAACCCTAGGCCTGTAATTAATTAAATAAAAATATATGCCACGCTTGCAGTGTGATTACTGTCTCGTTAAACCAGTGGTTGTAAACAAGGACTACAACTTCCATTAGCCAGCGCAGTCAGTGGCGAGGGATGATGGGAGTTGTAGTCCCACAACATAGGGAGGGGGTTTCCACATTGGCTACTCCTGAGTTAAGCCCTAAGCGCCAATCACAAAATTCACCTGAACCTCGCTGTCTTTCATAACCGTGTGCCAGGAAAGCTTGTTGATCTTCCTTTCTTCCACAGGGCTTTCCCACTACTGAGTCCCATTTCTTTAGGTTATACTTCTATTCTTAGGGAAAGTGTCTCACTGTCTGCGGACCAGAGATGGCTGAGCGCTGGCCAGCCAGCAGTTCTCTTCTGGATGTAGCCATCAATGCCCTACATTGAAGTACATAAGGCAGCCTTCTATAGAGCAATCTGGCCTGGCACTCATGATCATCCAGCCTATACCCATGCTATGTTGCAGTGCTTATCAGTGTTTGTCTCGCTGCTGACAAAGATAATAATAAAAAAAGATTCCTTCCAGTAGCACCTTAGAGACCAAATAAGTTTGTTACTGGTATGAGCTTTCGTGTACATGCACACTTCAACAGAACATTGCAACGATTTGTCTCCCGAGGTCAAAAAGAAGAAGCCTTGTTCTGGAGTGATTTTGGGTATCTGAGTAACAACTGGTCTGCTAAACCTTCAGAGAGCATCCAGTACAAGAGAAGGCGGGCTGTGGAAATCCCTGACATTGTTCAGTGTGGTGAGTTTCTACATTTGGACAAATAGGAAGACAAGGCAGGGGGAAGGTAGAACTCAGCGGGGTGAAAATGAGAGTTCTTTGTTCTTTGACTTCAAATATGTTTGCTTGAGCATTCCTCTTCACAGATGCCGTGCACTGCTGTGTTTTTCACTTTCTTCTTCTTTGAAAGGATCCTCTTATAAACAACTCCTTTGTTTCACTTTTTGCTGCCGTTAAAAGCACACTGTGGGGCAGCTAATGTAACAGGTCTCCTTCATGTTTTGTTATAAAGGCTGCTGGCATATAACTTGAGTGGCTTTGTAGGCCTCTGTGTGGGATAAAGAAAACTCTAGGCACGTTGCAAGCTTTTTGTTTCTGTGGTTTAAAAAAGAACACACACATAAATCTACACATACACCTGTTTTTAATTTTTTCTCTGCATGTGGTTGTCATTTTGGGGCGAGATGTAGGAGAGATGCACAAATAGAATAAGTTCAAAAAGACTAGAGTGGACTGTTTTAGGACTTGCACTGAGGATCTTGTGTAGGCTACCTGTTTGTCAAAGAAACATTTCTTTCAAGAGAAAATGCCATTGCTCAAATAGTTTCTATCTCATTTGTGACCAAAGTTGTCAGGGGGTTGAGAATTAAAGAGCAAAAATGCAGGCAATCAACCACAGTACCATATTAAATCAATTGTGCCATTACTGATTGTAACCATTAATTTGGATTTAAATCTGTTAATTTCATTCATTAGATATTTGCCTCAAATGGAGACTCCTGTCATATGACACCAGTATAAAACACGGAGGGCATCACGGCACCTGGAACTGCAGACAGAATCCTAACCCTCTCGAAAATAAGTAAGCTTTTACATTTTGCTTGAATCTACAGTCTTATCTAGTCAGCAGAGATCTCTCTTTTCTTACTACAGTGGTACCTCGGGTTACATACGCTTCAGGTTACATACACTTCAGGTTACAGACTCCGCTAACCCAGAAATATTGCCTCAGGTTAAGAACTTTGCTTCAGGATGAGAACAGAAATCGTGTTCTGGCGGCATGGCGGCAGCGGGAGGCTCCATTAGCTAAAGCGGTGCTTCAGGTTAAGAACAGTTTCAGGTTAAGAACGGACCTCCGGAACGAATTACCTTATTTTTCGCCCCATAGGGCGCACCGGCCCATAAGGCGCACCTAGTTTTGGGGGGGGAAATAAAGGAAAAAAAAATATTTCCCCCCCAAGGCGCGAGGCTGGGGCGGGGGAAGCCCGAGCTTCCCCCGACCCCAGCCCCCAGAACAGGCTGCTCTCCGCAAGCCAGGGGAGCCCTCCCGCGGCTTGCGCAGAGCTACCCGAAGCCCCGGCACGACTGCTCAGCACGCCGGGGCGTCGGGATAAGAGGCAGCTCTGCACAAGCCGGGGGAGCCATCCCGCAGCTTGCGCAGAGCTACCCGAAGCCCCGGCACGACTGCTCAGCACGCCGGGGCGTCGGGATAAGAGGCAGCTCTGCACAAGCCAGGGGAAATTTATATATTTACACACAGGTGCAAAAATACATAACATGATATGAAAAAAGATGTAACGCTGGCAAGTATTTTATATTCATACCAACTTTAGCATGTATCTTGGAAATAACATTCTCCAAGACACCTCTAAGACACATGTCCACTTCTGTTTATTAAAATATGACATTGGAAGTGTAATTCAATTTATCTGTTCTTAAATGTATATCCCAACTTTTCTCCAAAGAACTCAAGGGGGGAGACATACTTTCCCCCCAGTAGCTGCTCTCTCTGCTGAACCTGAGACCTCCTGTATGCAAGGCAGATGCTGGGCCACTGAGCTATGTGCCCGTCCTTGCCTATGCCATTTAGAGAGACGGCGCAGGCGTTTCTTTCTATTGAAAGTCAATATTACTTACTAGGTGTGGTATACCAGAATGTTTGCCCCGCGTCCCTTTGGGCACCTTCAACCCAACTCAGTCAAAGAATGACAAACAAAAGCTCGTCGTAGATGCCATTCGGCAACGTAAATGGAGGCTGGAAAATCTGGAACAGGTGAGCTGCTTCCTGAGATTTGTACAAACGTCCATACACAAGTAACTCCACAATGGCGTGTGTTGCGTGCACCATTTTCAGCTCTGGAAGGGGGCAGAATGGGGGCAGAGTGGGCTTACGCACACAGTTTGTCAGAACGCAACCCCCATGCAAACAGGGAGTTGCCTGTCATTATATATGTTTCATTGTGGAATTGGATAATTGGAATTTTAGGTTTCCCCTTTTTATTCAGTGCACTTAGGGTTAGATGAAATTTCAAATAGTCAAACGTAAAGAGACATTGGGGGGGATTCTAGGCACAAAAACTAAGAGATGATTATGTGTCTGAGGTCCAAAATTCTTCTAATAATTTTCTCCTCTCTCCCCCACCCCACTTTTACACTGGAAATTATATATAATATAATAGTAGCAGCAGCAGCTGTGGAGCTCTTTTGGGTCTCTCTGTATTCCCCTAATTTTTTTTTTATAATTCTGAGAAATATTTCCAGAAAAGTATTTTCTGCAGTCCCAAGTCTTAAGTCTGTTCAAAGAACACAGTTGCATTTATATTTATAAGATCATTGCTTCTGTTTATAAGAATTATGAATAGATTAAAATGCCTGCTTGTCAATTCCTCTGTTCTTACCTTACAGAAACTTCACTTGATACAACCCCATACAATTGTCCAGCCTACAGCTGACAGCAAAACTCATAAGGATGTGAGTCACTTGGATTGCAGTCCTAAGCTTGTGAATAAGTACCACTAAGATCAGTGGAACTGCCATCTTAAGAGACATGGCTGTGATTGGGCAGTAAACCATTTATTTTGGCATGCTATTGTTATAGCACTCATTAGGTTAGATCCAATGGGTTGTTGTTTTTTCTGCACTCGGAGGTCTTCTTATTCAAGAAACGTTCTTTTATACCTAACCTACAAAAAGGAGAGGGACACCCAGCCTAAAGATGTCCAGCTATTTCAGCAAGAGCTGGAGCAAGCAGGAACATGAGAATTGCTATGGGTCAACCTTCCCCAACCCGGTGCTCTTGAAATATTTCAACTCAATCAACCTCAGGATACAGAGCAACCTCTGTACCAACGTGGTGGGTTCTAGTATTTACACCAGCACAGTTCAGGTATTCAGCTTCACACGACTATAATCACATGGGGTAGGAGAGTCTTCGTGCATTGGTGGCATGTTTGTGGTGGGGCAGCCTCCTGAATGCATGTCATCTGCCCATGAGTTGCAACCTTGGCTGCCTGGACCCAGCCCCACAATATTGGAGATGGCATTGGGCCCACCAAGAGGCCCATTGTTAAGTTGTGGGTGAACATGTCAGACGACACAGAGATTCTTCAAACAGCTCTTGTTTATTCACAGGCCAGAACAGAACTTTACTGAAGGGTTCAGCCAGCTTGCTTATATAGAGCTCCATTAGAACGCAACAGTAACCATTTTCTGCAACTATCCAATCACTGAACATCACTTTCGATCCCTTATTTGCATATGTGGACCTGAGTGAAAACTATCTACAGTATCCCCCTGCTGGCCCAGGGTGAGAACTTCAGTACATAACACCCATGGCTCGAGGAACACTGCTCACCCAGCAGTCAAAGGCCTTTTGCTACCAGATGTCAACTCAGGCCCTCCAGATGCTGTTGGAATACAAGTCCCACAAGAGGGAAGGTCTCAGCAAGATTTTACAGCAAGCCTCTGGTGTAGCTGTAGGGAAGGTTGGAGACCTGTGCTGGGAATGAGTAGCTTACAACAGCCTTGCAATGCAGTTAATCATGTAGGCCAGCTGTTTGGATTCCCATTCAAATATCGGCATACCTCTCAGACTGCAGAAAGGTCAATTTACCCAAATTGTCCCTTGAAATCTCTTCCCGGGTCAAATGCATGTGGAAGTTTCATGGTCCATTGACTTCCATGCAGATTGGTTCTACAAATGTTCAAAAATTAAAGAAAGAAAGAAATGGACATGAAATAAGACCCAAGTAAGAGCAAAGACTCCTGCCTGCTTATATTTATGCATTTAACCCTTTCAGTCATGGGCTTAGATAACACCAGGGATGCACTGCAACAATTTGTTGTAGGACCCCATTTGTTAATACTTCTATTTCCTGGTTTCTGGTGTGTTATGTGGCCTTTAGGGGAGAGATGGAAGGAAAAAAGGATGGAGAAAAAGACAGTAATGTATGCTCCTATATTCTTCATCACTGTATATCTAGACGCTAAAGTTCATGATCTGTTCTTCCAGCCTTGTAAAACAACAGCTACTCACCCAATATGAACTGCTATGAAAGGCGACTCAGCAAAATAATTTGGCAAATAATCTGATCTTTAGGATCAGTAGCATCAGTAGTCTTTAGATTTGTCCTCAATCAAGTAATAGTTTCTATTCTCTCATGAATCTAACCAATGGAACAATTCTATCTAAGCTTGAAAAAGTGATGCCAGTTTCTCTTTCAAATGCCCAGAAGATGCTGTGCGAGAGAAAAGCTTTTCATAAAGATCCACATCCAGCCTGCAGACGTTTGATTAAGAGTAGTACAAATAAAAGACGCACACAGCACTCGAGCCATCCAAAGGAGCCACCTGCAAAGCAAATAATTTGCCCTCAAAGGAGACAGCATCCTTGTCAGGAAGAAAAATGTTCCCTTTCAGCGGAGGAGGAGGAGAAGGATCATGATATATCAGAGGTACAGGCATATGGCAACATGTGTTGAAAACAATCAGTAGGCCTCACAATATTCGATGTGCTTCATAATTCTTATTCTCCCTTGAATGATTCATTTCCCCCTATTAATATGTTGCTTAAATGAACAGGCACATCCACATGGGGTAAAATTGGGCTGGGGTGTTTTTTTTTAATGCAGTCAACAGTCACAGAAAGAATATAACAGAATATAGAGATTAGAGAACAGGTTTGCAACTTCAGAGAAAAGAGGAGGCAGGGCGTTAGGAGGGGGTTGTTTGGTATTCTGACCAAGCCATTGGGCTAGTTGACACATACACACATTCATGTCTAGATTACTGTGACCATCCAGTGGTCAGTTGTGTGTGTGAATGGCCATGACATGTCAAACAGTGCCACGAGTCCTCTCCCATCCTTCATGTGCCGTGCTTTTCAGTGGCATCAGTTCACACATTCAGCTTCCAGTCATCAGGTGTACATTAATCAGGTGTAGAGAAATCAGGTGGTGCACCTGCATGTGTGAACCAGCTCTTTTTCTTTTTACTAGCACATTCAGACTATTTTCCAGATATTTGTGCAACATTATTATTATTATTATTATTATTATTATTATTATTATTGCTGATCATCATTACATTAATGGGCAGGTAGCTTGATTCTGTGTCAGAGGTCACATTTCGCTTACAGCCATCCAGCTAACGTGGCAATAGACTCTGTCACAGTCATTGTTAATCATGGCGCTCCAGCACTGTTTAAATTAGTAAGCTATCTTGGGAAAGGCGGGTTCTTTTATTTATGTAGCAAACACTTATGTTGTTGTTGAGCTCTAATTAATTGCCCTAATTATTCTCGTTCTAATGCAGGTGTCACCTATTGAAACAGAAGATGAAAAGACATGTAATGAAAAGCTTGAGTTCAGCAAAACTGAAGTGGATAGCAAGCAAGAAATCATTTGCGTAAGAGCCCATTGGTTACTTCCTTGTGCAAATCAGACTGGATTCTGAGGTTTAGGCTACACGTGGAGGAAGGTGCATACTTTCAGAACCATATCTGCTTCAGTCATGTACAGTGGTACCTCTGGTTAAGTACTTAATTCATTCTGGAGATCCGTACTTAACCTAAAACTGTTCTTAACCTGAAGCATCACTTTAGCTAATGGGGCCTCCTGCTGCTGCCACACCGTCAGAGCAAGATAATTGTTGGGCAAGATAATTTTGAAGCTTGCCTCATACTATGAATACAGTGGTACCTCGGGTTAAGTACTTAATTCGTTCCGGAGGTCCGTACTTAACCTGAAACTGTTCTTAACCTGAACCACCACTTTAGCTAATGGGGCCTCCTGCTGCTGCCATGCCGCCAGAGCATGATTTCTGTTCTCATCCTGAAGCAAAGTTCTTAATCTGAAGCACTATTTCTGGGTTTGCGGAGCCTGTAACCTGAAGCGTATGTAACCCGAGGTACCACTGTATAAAGAGGATAGAATAGGTATCCACAGTGCTCAACCCTTCTTCTGCCATGCCTTGCCTCTCACAGTCTGGTTCCAATATCAGAAGCTGGGCTGGCCTGAGAGAAAAGTGTTGGAGGGAGCAGGGGGAACTTTTGCTCTTGATTGGGGCACACCTAGGGTTAAAGAAACAACTTGGTTACATGTAGCTTGAGACAGGCTTACTTTGAAATCCACATTAGCTACATCTCTTAGGTGATGGCTGCTTCTAAAACATATATATTGAACAGTGGCAAGAACATAATTAACTCAAGAGTGAAACATTTCCTTTTAAAAAAATGCCCTTGCCTGTTTTTCTGATACTGGCACCAAAAAGCAATTTTCATTACAGAAAACGTAGCATAGATGGCGACTGAATTACTTAAAAGTCCCTAATACTCAGCTGGCTGTTTTGAGCACTCTAAGCCTCTCCTTTGAAATACTCCTTGCTTTAATTACTTGTGGCTCATCTGCTCAACTGTTTGGTTTGTCTAGAAATATGTACTACTTCCTCTGACAAAGAAAAAAGCAGTCGACAAACTGTATTGTGCAGGTATAATTAGCACACATTTAAAAGAGTTCGCTATCCTGAGTTAATTATGTTCCTGCCACTTATTGTAAATAGCAGGTGGTCGACCCAAAACAAAAAGAATGCCAGCAAGTGAGATTACACTTAACATATGTCAAGTCTTATGTTTACAATTACTTTGGGAGGCTGCGGTGCTGGCAAGTAGCATAATGAGAAACATCAGAAAATTAAGGCAATGGCTTCCAGAAAACAATGCAAAACAAACATCTTTAAATTAAAGGTAAAGGTAAAGGTACCCCTGCCCATACGGGCCAGTCTTGACAGACTCTGGGGTTGTGCGCCCATCTCACTTAAGAGGCCAGGGGCCAGCGCTGTCCGGAGACACTTCCGGGTCACGTGGCCAGCGTGACATCGCTGCTCTGGCGAGCCAGAGTCGCACACGGAAACGCCGTTTACCTTCCCGCTGGTAAGCGGTCCCTATTTATCTACTTGCACCCGGAGGTGCTTTCGAACTGCTAGGTTGGCAGGCGCTGGGACCGAGCAGCGGGAGCGCACCCCGCCGCAGGGATTCGAACCGCCGACCTTTCGATCGGCAAGTCCTAGGTGCTGAGGCTTTAACCCAGAGCGCCACCTGCGTCCCATCTTTAAATTACTTAAGATTATTTATGCCATTGAGGGCCCTATAAAGGGCAGTAACAAAAGGTTGAAACCAATTTTGCTGGGCTCCCCAAAGAGAGAACTTGAAATGTAGATATGATGGAAAATCTTTTGTTGATTTTTGTACACGATCTGATTCAGGAAATATTATTTGATATTTAAGTGAAGAGCTCTCCCTACAAGAATAATTATTAATCGATCCATATCAAATTAGGGGTGTATGTATAGGGGTGTTAGGGAAGGGGTAGTACCTCTGATGGGGGACACGTTGTGCTCCCTCTGGGGTAGCTGGTCCACCTTTGGTCCCCACCGTGCAATCAGCTCTCACCTGTGGCTCCCAGAAGCTGTCATCTGACAGAGGCCACATGCCAGGAAAAGGCTTTGATTGGTCGGCTAAACCCAGCAAGGGTAGCCGATGGGTTTTAAGCCCTCATTGAATTAGAGACTTCCTCTGCATGCGAAGATAGGCTCCAGTGGTTTGAGTGGACAAGACCCATGGCGGGACGAATGGTCAAGAAAGTGGTTTCTGCACATGCTGCAGAGGGAAATAAGGAGAAGATGGGGTTCATTAACCTAGGAAGGTAGGAGAACTCTGATCCTAAACCTCTGCTGCCTTGCAGGATGACTTTGGGAGAAGAAAAGGCTAAGGGGTACACCCTAGTCAGGTCTGGAGTCCCCAGGATGGTTGGATGGCGCTTTGTACGTCTCCTTCCAACAACTCCTGCAGCCAAGCTGGTGCCAAACATATGCCCTGCTTTCCTTTGGACCACATCAGCGAGGCTGAGAGGGGGAATCTTGTCATTTGGGCAGCTCAGGACCTCCATACACAGTCTTGTGGAGTAAGCTTTGCTCCTGGTCAAACTGCAGTTGATTTAGCAACTGATATTGCATCCCAGGAAAAGATCCTGAAAGTTACTGGGTAGGGTGCAGACAGATGGAAGTTAGCTAGGAACAATGTACTGAACGCCACAACAAGAATTATTTTAAGCAGGTGGAAATGTGCAGAATAATCTCTTTTCTTGTAATTATTGTGTTGGGCTGATCTAGCAGCCTCTTCTTATGTTCTTATAGTCAGATGCAAATGAAGTTCTACAGCAGAATCAGTAAAGTACTGGTTAAAAAGGAGACAGAGATTACTACAAGGTTAGCTACCAAGTTGAAATTAAAATTCCAATGGGGTTCCCAATGCCAAAGATCCATGTGTTTCTAAATATTTTGAGAAAAGACCTCTTCATAATCAAAATGTTACATTGCAGATTATAATATCTGACAGTGACACTGAAGTTACGCCAGAAGATGAAGACGTTATTTTCCTGTACAAAGGTAAAATCAGTCATATTTTTGTCAGTGGGATATCTATTTTCATGTTTCTAAAATATGTCATAGCCAGTATCTCAACTTACATAATGCTTTAAAGGTGAATTAAAGACAGTGCTGTGCTTGAGGACTCATAACCACAGATGGTAAGGGAATAGCGTCATGGTTGCTGTCATTGGTATGTGGCCAAGGTCGGAAGAGGTATTTGGGTTTGTGGTGCCAGGCACTGTGAAAAGATCTTTGATGCAGGCTGAAAATGTCACTGGTTTTGTGTCTGCACAGTCACCTAGAGATTTCTGCACTACACCAGTGTTACACCAATGTGCCCTTATTGTTGGCAGTCAGTTGTTCAGAATGTGCTTGCAAGGACTGCAAAATTGTATTACATGACTTCTAGAAAAATCCAATCATGTTTGTCAGACTTGACCTACATGTTCATTTCTATCCGGATTTGAAATTACTGGAAACCCAGCTCATGAACCAACTCATACTTGAATGAACTCCAGCCCCATTAACATTTAGCCAAGCACATTTCAGGAACCTCACTGCAGCTTGCATGGGGCTCCCGCATCCAGACTTGCTCGCTCAGTTAAAGCTAACTTGCGTGCTATTTCTTCTGATATTTTCAATTCACTTAGAAGAAAAGCAGGAAGAGTGCGATGAAAAGGGAGGCAGTGCATTCAACCCAAATAGTTGTTTTGATTTTGAGAAAAAACATTTGCCACCAGCGGACTTGGAAAGGTGAGTGTACCAGGATCCTCACTCGATAAGGTTTTGAGTTCTAATTTATTTACAGTGTATACATCACAATAAAGGGAAAGGGACCCCTGACCATTAGGTCCAGTCGTGGCCAACTCTGGGGTTGTGGTGCTCATCTCGCTTTATTGGCTGAGGGAGCCGGCGTACAGCTTCTGGGTCATGTGGCCAACATGACTAAGCCGCTTCTGGCGAACCAGAGCAGCGCACAGAAACAACGTTTACCTTCCCGCTGGAGTAGTACTGTAATGGTTCCAGGGGTTGCTCGTGCGTAAACCGGTGCAACACCTGGCTGGGTTGCCTGAGTGAACCTTTTCTGTCTGGACAGCCACTCACCCGTGGCTGCCTCAATCGCTGGCAGAATCCGTCAGTGGGCGTTTCTTGAACTTCTTCCAGCAAAGAAGCTCTTTGACGCCTAGTCTCCTCCTACTCTCCCTGCGCGGAAGCCTTCTGTGCAAGGAGGGTGTAGGGAGCGGAGGACCCTTACTCTCCCCGCTGGTCCCTGGCAAGGAGTCATGGGACTGCCTCGCCGATTCCCCCATCTGCCCCCCTTCTCCATTGGTGCTACGCTGATTCTCTTCCCCAGAAGATGGGCTGCCTCTCCCCATCCCGGAATGCTCTCTGGGACCCCTCCGGAGCCCGCTCTCTCCCTCCGTCCCTGATGGCAGTTCCCTGACAGGTACCTATTTATCAACTTGCACTTTGGCGTACTTTCGAACTGCTAGGTTGGCAGGAGCAGGGATTGGGCAGTGGGAGCTCACCCAGTCACAGGGATTCAAACCACCGACCTTCTGATCGGCAAGTCCTAGGCTCCGTGGTTTAACCCACAATGCCACCCGCGTCCCTATACATCACAATAGGGAATAGAAATAATGTAAATATGAGTAGACATGAAAAGAGCCAAGATAGCTTAAGCCCAGATAGCTTAAGTTTCAATCCTAGAATCCTAGAATCATAGAGTTGGAAGAGACCACAAGGGCCATCGAGTCCAACCCCCTGCCAAGCAGGAAACACCATCAAAGCACTCCTGACATATGGTTGTCAAGCCTCTGCTTAAAGACCTCCAAAGAAGGAGACTCCACCACACTCCTTGGCAGCAAATTCCACTGTCGAATAGCTCTTACTGTCAGGAAGTTCTTCCTAATGTTTAGGTGGAATCTTCTTTCTTGTAGTTTGGATCCATTGCTCCGTGTCCGCTTCTCTGGAGCAGCAGAAAACAACCTTTCTCCCTCCTCTATGTGACATCCTTTTATATATTTGAACATGGCTATCATATCACCCCTTAACCTCCTCTTCTCCAGGCTAAACATGCCCAGCTCCCTTAGCCGTTCCTCATAAGGCATTGTTTCCAGGCCTTCGACCATTTTGGTTGCCCTCCTCTGGACACATTCCAGTTTGTCAGTGTCCTATTGTCTTTGGGTAGGGTTGGGGAAAACTCCTGCCAGAAATCTGGGAGAGATACTGCCAATGGTAGATAGGCCAATAGTTTGACTAATAATAATAATTTTATTACAGTGGTACCTCGGGTTACATATGCTTCAGGTTACATACGCTTCAGGTTACAGACACCACTAACCCAGAAAGAGTACCTCAGGTTAAGAACTTTGCTTCAGGGTGAGAACAGAAATTGTGCAGTGACGGCGCAGTGGCAGCAGGAGGTCCCATTAGCTAAAGTGGTTATGAACAGTTTCAGGTTAAGTACGGACCTCCGGAACGAATTAAGTATTTAACCTGAGGTACCACTGTATTTAGAGGGACGCAGGTGGCGCTGTGGGTTAAAGCCTCAGCGCCTAGGGCTTGCCGATCGAAAGGTCGGCGGTTCGAATCCCTGCGGCGGGGTGCGCTCCCGCTGCTCGGTCCCAGCGCCTGCCAACCTAGCAGTTCGAAAGCACCTCCGGGTGCAAGTAGATAAATAGGGACCGCTTACCAGCGGGAAGGTAAACGGCGTTTCCGTGTGCGGCTCTGGCTCGCCAGATGCAGCTTTGTCACGCTGGCCACGTGACCCGGAAGTGTCTCCGGACAGTGCTGGCCCCTGGCCTCTTAAGTGAGATGGGCGCACAACCCCAGAGTCTGTCAAGACTGGCCTGTACGGGCAGGGGTACCTTTACCTTTACCTTTTACCACTGTATTTAGACCTGGTCCATCTGACTGGGTTGCCCCAGCCAGTCTTGAAATAAGGCAGACAACATTCCTGTTGGCTAGATTCATCCATTTAGCTCAGTATTGTCTACTCCGAATGGCAGCATCTCTCCACGTTCTCAACCAAAACTATCTGATCCTGTTTAACTGAGATGGCATGCCAGGAATTTAGTATGCAAAGCCTGTGTTCTACCCCACAGCTATGGTTCTTTCCCTGTTTGGGAGGAGGGGTATGGTCCTTGAATTGATCTTTGTGGTATGTCTGTTCAGTGACTCCATGGAGACTTCAGAAGACGACAGCAAAGAGCAAGCTCTTGTTGCTGAGCAGGAGTCTAATGATGCAGTTTTGCACACATGTGGGGATCCCCAGAGCATTTCTGAAAACAAAATGGTAGAAACATTGACAGCTCGCATCAAGTAAGTATTCCTAAAGGTACAGTCTTGCAGCCAAATGTGATGTCCTTGTATCCTAACAAGGACCTTTTGAGGCCTAATTTCATGCTAAATATGAATCAAGAAGGCAACTGAGTGATGGGCCTATTGGACTGTGAAATACTTAATGAATATACACTACTGTGTGGAATTGACATTGAAATGGTCCTCCAGGGACCAGTTTAAGGCATAGATTATATGGTCAACAAGAATAGCTGCTTGTATGGATTCTTTAAAATATTTTTAATAACTCTGTTAAGGCTTTCAGCATTATTATTTTTTGCAGACAAGTAATTAATTCCATCAAGATCCTTACTTTTTTTTTATAAAAAAAAATACTCAGTTGATAAAAATCTAGCATTCTGGCTAGATAAACACTGAACCTAGTTTTTGAAAGTGTGCATTTGCACTCAAGGCCAAATTACACATTATATGAAATACTCTCAGAAATGTGGTTAGGTCCTCTTTTTTAACAAAGCACAGCTATGTTGGGGGGGTGGGTAGTCAAGATCATGGAACAATTGCAGTTTAGCTCCTTTTCCGTGCATCATTTTCTATCCAAAACCCTCATTTCAGGAGCAAATGGCAGCTTTTGCTACGCTTGGTGAGAAAACAGTATGGGAGGAATGTTAAAAATTCCCCACACATTGGATTCAGCCTTTTTAACCTATGATGGAAGGATCTGTTTTGGTATGTTGCAATTGTTGTCTTTTCCAGAGAGATCCTGCTATACTTTTTACCCAAATGCAATCTTACAAGAGAACATCTTTCTTCCATGACCCCTGAAGACATTTTATCTATGTTCAAGGTGAGTGGACATTTGAATTATATAAAAATTGTGGGAATGTGCTGGAACTATTTGTATTTAGTCTAAAGAGAACAAGGACGCTTAACCACTCAGATTTCAGGTATGCGGCGCAAGTTGTTCCGAGTATGTTGTTTAGGGACTATAATGTTGCTGTCTCATTTGTTCAGCTTCAGGACACTTGCTCCAATTTTGCATTTTCTTCAGCATTTGGAACTTCTGTTTCTTAATTCCAACTTGGAAGACAGGATATGATGTTGATAAGAAGATGAGGAAGCCAAGGAAGGAGCCAAGTGGGGGCAAGCCAACACTGTTGGGCTCCCACACCCACCCACTTTCCATGCAGAGTATCCAGTGCTCCTCCCCCAGTCAATCATTTCCTGATGGAGCAGTGTGGGAAAGAGCACTGGATGTCTCAAGCTGGATGAAATTCTGCTGTGGGGCACAGGTTCCACGCTACTGCTTTGCATCTTACCGTACAAGATTTTCACCCTTCTTGCCATTTTCTAAGTCTAGGCATTTTGTTTCCTTTATGCCAATAGCTGAACAGGGATTCTGAGCGGAATAAGGCTGTGCCTGTGGACATAATTCAGGTAAAATCTATTTAATACAACCAATTCATATTCTCTGAAATGATTTTCTATTGGATCAGTCATAGGCATGTGAGATTTATGAAGAGAAATGCAACGCATGGGAGGCTGGCATCTTCAATGAATGTCTAAAAAGAACAGTCTTTGTTGCATACAATTAACAAACAAACAAAAACCCTTGCAGTTTGTGTTAAGGGTTTTTTTCCTTGTTCACTCAAGTTCTATTTTTTTTTTAAATTTTTTATTAAGAGTTTTATTAATACAATGAAAAAGAAAGGAAACAGAATAGACAAAAAACAGACTAAAAGAAACAAACATAAAATTTAACATCTTGTAATAACCATCTTTTCTTCATTTTTGGACTTCCTCACATCTCCCGCTCCTGCATTCCACATTAATAAAACTTTAGCCAGCAACTTATCACCTTGTTTCCATTCTTATTATACACATTTTCAATATTTTGTCCCTAACTTTGAATATTTTATCTAGATCTTAAACACCTAATTTTAATATAATATTTATTCAAAATTTATTATTCTCATACAATTCACTCATTCTCATAATCTTTTCAACTAGCTTTATGGTGCCCTGTTGTTTTCGAATCTCTCATCCTTCTTAACACTCCTATAGTTTACAGTGTTTTTGTAAATAGTCCTTAAATTTCTTCCAATCCTCCTCCACTGCTTCTTCTCCCAGGTCCCGGATTCTGCCAGTCATTTCTGCCAGCTCCATGTAGTCCATCAGTTGCATCTGCCATTCTTCCAGCGTGGGCAAATCTTGAGTTTTCCAATATTTGGCGACAAGTATCCTTGCTGCTGTCGTTGCATACATAAAAAATGTTTGGTCATTCTTTAACACCCTCTGGCCAACAATGCCCAAAAGGAGGGCCTCTGGTTTCTTAGGGAAGGTATACTTAAAAACCTTTTTCAGCTCATTATATATCATTTCCCAGAAGGCCTTGACCCTGGGGCAAGTCCACCAGAGGTGAAAGAACGTTCCTTCAGTTTCCTTACATTTCCAACACTTATTATCTGACAGGTGATATATTTTTGCTAGCTTGACTGGGGTCATGTACCACCTATATATCATTTTCATAATGTTTTCTTTCAAGGCATTACATGCCGTGAACTTCATACCGGTGGTCCATAACTTTTCCCAGTCAGCAAACATGATGTTGTACCCAATATCCTGTGCCCACTTTATCATGGCTGATTTAACCGTTTCATCCTATGTATTCCACCTCAGCAGCAAATTATACATTCTTGAAAGTAGTTTAGTCTTAGGTTCTAACAATTCTGTTTCCAGTTTGGATTTTTCCACCTGGAATCCTAACTTTTTATCCAATTTAAAAGCCTCTTTAATCTGAGCATAATGTAACCAATCTCGCACTTTATCTTTTAGTTTCTCCAAACTCTGCAATCTCCAATTGTCTCCATCTCTTTCTAGAATTTCCCAATATTTAGGCCATTTGACCTCCATATTGGGTCTTTTCACAGCCTTAGCTTCCATCGGTGATAACCACCTTGGGGTCTTGTTTTCTAATAAGTCTTTATATTTTGTCCAGACATTAAACACTGCTTTCCTTACAATATGGTTCTTGAAATTCTTGTGAATCTTAACCTTGTCATATCACAGATATGCATGCCATCCAAAAGCATTGTTAAATCCTTCCAAATCTAAAACATCAGTGTTTTCAAGAAGCAGCCAATCTTTCAGCCAGCAAAAAGCTGCTGATTCATAGTACAATCTTAAGTCTGGCAGGGCAAACCCCCCCCCCCCCCTCTTTCTTTAGCATCAGTTAATATTTTAAACTTAATTCTGGGCTTTTTGCCCTGCCAGACAAATTTAGAGATATCTCTTTGCCACCTCCCGAAACACTCCATTTTATCCACAATCTGTAAAGTCTGAAATAAAAACAGCATCCTTGGCAATACATTCATTTTTATAGCAGCAATTCGGCCCAACAAGGAAAGTTTCAGTCTTGACCAACTTTCTAAATCTCTCTTAATTTCTGACCAGCACTTTTCATAATTGTCCTTAAATAGATTCAAATTCTTTGCTGTTATGTTCACCCATAGATATTTTACTTTTTTAACCACGTTTAACTCTGTCTCTTTCTGAAACCTTTCTGACTCTGAAGCTGTCAAGTTTTTTTCCAATACCTTAGTTTTTTGTTTGTTTAATTTAAAACCCGCCACCCGACCAAAGTCTTGAATCAATTGTAATGCCCTTTTCGTACTAGATTCTGGCTCCTGTAGGGTCAAAACTAGGTCATCTGCAAAAGCATTAAGTTTGTACTGTTTCGCTCCGACCTGAATTCCTTCCACCAACCGGTCCCTAATCGGTCTCTAATCATATTCAAGAGCACCTCCAGGACCGAAATGAATAACAGAGGGGAAATAGGGCACCCTTGTCGTGTTCCTTTTTCAATCTTAAACTCTTCTGTCACCACATTGTTAACTATCAATTTAGCCTTTTGTTCTGAATAGATTGCATCTATCCCATTTTCAAATCCCCGTCCCACTCCCATCCCTTCCAGATTTTTCTTCATAAATTTCCAAGAAATATTATCAAAGGCCTTCTCCACATCTATAAATATTAACACTACTCTTGTATTGATGTTTGTTTGCAAAAGTTCCAAAATATCAATAATATTCCTTGTATTAGCAAACAAATGTCTTCCTGGGAGAAAGCCTGCCTGATCTTTGTGAATCACTTCACTTAAAACTTTTTTAAATCTGTTTGCTAAGATGTCTGCAAAAATTTTGTAATCCACATTTAGAAGGGAAATGGGACGGTAATTCTTAAGTTGTGTCTTTTCCAATTCTGATTTAGGTATCAATGTGATGAAGGCTTCTTTCCACGTTTCCGGTGCTTTCTTCCCCTCCATAATCTCATTGCAAACCTCCATTAGTGGATGTATCAAGTAATCTTTCAGTGTCTTATAATATTTGGAGGTAAGCCCGTCTGGCCCTGGGGATTTGCCCAATTGCATATTCTGAATGGCAACTTCAATCTCTTGTCGTGTTATTTTGCAATTCAGGATTGATCTATTTTCTTGGGACAACCTTGGTAGTCCATTCTTTATCAAAAATTGTTCTATCTCCACCTCGTTTTGCGGCCCTTGAGTATATAGTTGTTTAAAATATCTCTGGAAACACTTCCTAATCTCCGCAGGGTTCTGAATATTTCTCCCTTCAATCTCTAGGTTAGTGATCGTATTTAATTTTTGTCTCTTTTTCAACTGCCATGCTAGCAGTTTTCCACATTTATTTGCCGAATCAAATGATCTTTGTTTCATTAGCTTAACTTTCCACTCCACTTCTTGATTTATCAGTTTGGAGTATTGTGCTTGATGAAATTTAACTACTTTCAAAATCTCCTTTGACTTCGGTTTCAATCTTAACTTCTTCTCACATTCTTTAATTTTCTCCAAAATCTTATCCTTTTTCTCATTTTGTGCTCTTTTCTTTAGAGCGTTCTGTTGTATCAGAAACCCCCTCATAACCACCTTACTTGCATCCCAGATGATTCTTTTTTCCACCGTGGTGTTCAAGTTTATCTCAAAGTAGTCCTTCAGAGCTTTTTGGGCCTTTTTGGTAATCTCCTGATCTCTAAACAAATTGTCATTCATCTTCCATCTAAAGGAGCCGGTTGGAATTAATCTCATGTCTATCTTTACAGCGTTATGGTCGGAGCAGGTCTTTGGGCAGATTTCCACCTTTCTCGTCTTAGGTGCCAGACCTCTAGTTATCCATATTTGGTCGATTCTTGTCCATGTCAGTTGGGCTTCAGAAAAGAATGTTCCCTCTCTTCCCAGGGGGTTCTTTGTCCTCCAGATGTCAATCAAGTCCATATTGTCAGTCAGTTCAAAAAAAGTTTTAGGTAGTCTGCCATTTTTTGTCACATTTTGACTTTGCGACTTATCCATGTTGGTTGATGCCACCCCATTCATATCTCCTGTTCACTCAAGTTCTAAATTGCCAGGAAGTGATAGCTGTTGAGGGTTATGCCCTTAACAGGTGTGTTAGTTAGGCAATGTTGATATGGTATGGTCTCCTATCCTGCGGTTAATTCCAGTTTCACCACCAATTTGGATCTGGGTGGCTGAGGGGTGCACCTATCTGTCTGTTCCCTGGAATAGATGCATGGAGACGATGCAACTGAAGCTACCACTCCACAGTACAACTACCCTACTGGTAACCATCTACACAAAATGATTACCTGTGGTGTAAACAGAAAAAGGTCTCTTGCAATCCTTTTGGAATTGCCCCCTTTCCTCTTCCCACCAAGCCTATTCAGCACCATCCTCCATCTTTGGCCATGTATTTTCTTTAAAGACCATAAATAATGTACCTCTATGCTTGTATAAGAGGGACTCGGGTAGCGCTGTGGGTTAAACCACAGAGCCTAGGACTTGCTGATCAGAAGGTTGGCAGTTCGAATCCCTGCGACGGGGTGAGCTCCCGTTGCTTGGTCCCAGCTCCTGCCAACCTAGCAGTTCAAAAGCACGTCAAAGCACAAGTAGATAAATAGGTACCGCACCGGCAGCAAGGTGAATGGCATTTCCATGCGCAGGTCTGGTTTGCCAGAAGAAGCTTAGTCATGGTGGCCACATGACCTGGAAGCTGTATGCCGGCTCCCTCGGCCAATAAAACAAGATGAGTGCTGCAACCCCAGAGTCGGCCACGACTGGACCTAATGGTCAGGGGTCCCTTTACCTTTACCTTTATGCTTGTATAAAGTGCCACTCAGCCACCACTAAGCAACTCCCCCTGTATTTCCATTTGCTTATAATTTCAAGAGCAGAGCTCTCATCCCGAGGGGATGGCAGAGCTATTGACAAATGAATGACTCTCTCGCTGCCCTGGGCAGCATTCTGAGACCGGGGTGGATGATACATTTACCACATGGATATATCTTGTGGCTTCTTTTTGATTAGTTGGACGAACAAATTGTATATTAGAGTGTAAGAGGGGAAATTGCTTTTAAAGTCCACACTAAAATTTCAAGGGTATCAATATTTGTTACAGTATTTTTCGCAATATGATGAACAACTTTTTGAAAAACTCCTGTCTATAAAGCAGCATGGGCTTCTAGCCAAGCATGCTGCTGAAAAAAAGATTAGTCTGTGTGGGACGCAAATAAAAGCGACAGAAGAACGAATTAAGCATCTGCAGGAGAAAGTAGCACAATTACTACTGCGCATCCATCCAGTAAGTGCTGACAGTTTATTCCAGTGCTTGGTTTGATTAACTGGTTTTGCTACATCTGAGAAAATAGGATGCATTCTAATATTTCTAACATGGCCGCAATATGGACAGAGAAATGCTGTAGGTCACTTGTGGTGGTAGAAGATTTACTGTCAGAGCCACCATTTCATCCATTAAGCGGTGTGTGCCAGTCACGAGATTCAACTTGAATCTATATCTGTATCTCTGAAAAGCAGCCATGCTTGGTACCTTGCCAGTTCAACGCATTGTTGGGGACCAAATTAGATCCGTTAGAAACAAAGCTCCCTTCCCCTTTCATTCACTGTAACAGGGAATCTAAAAATGGCTACTCCCCCCCCCCTTCCTTCTCACAGAAATTTGCAAGCATAGCAGACCTTCCGGAGTGGATTAATGTTGACAGTTGGTGGACAGACCCATGTGAAAAACAAATGTGGTTTTTAATTCATCCTCTGAGCCACTGCAATTGCAGTACCCTAGGAAAACGATTCACCACAGTTAGAAGCTAGAAGCTTGTCAAGATGAAAGATATCTTCCCCCGTCCCAGCAGCACATGGCGTGGCTGGGCTGTACCACATACCTGACGCACCATCAGGAGCACCAGTTTAGCTCCATTTGCACCTTGCTGTTGCCCCCTCTCCCTCTCCCTATCTCAGAGTGTTGCAGCAACTCAGCTGGGCAGAGGTCACGCCCCCTCCATTCTGTCCCCACCTCACCTCTTCCTACCCTCTTGAGGTGTTTCCCCAACAACTTGGTTTTATTTCGGGGGGGGGGGGGATGACAGCTGTGAATTTTTTGGACAGGTGATTCCAGTAGGCAATTTCGTAGCTCGGGGAGTCCATGATCCAACTTGAGATGACTTATTAACTGAGCAGTCCAACGCAGAAATCCCACTTATCCCTGTTAATCGGGATACACAGAGAATTCACATCCCCAGAATCCATAGCTTTGGCCTTTGACAGTTGAGGGAGGGAGGGAGAGAGAGAGAGACCAACCCTGTTATTGTGGTTATAATTTGTTTTAAACAGTTTCCAATTTTGTATTTTAAATTGTTCTCACCAGTGGTTTTTCTAGCAAAAGTGGTCTGGAACTCACCATGAACGCCTCCCTTGTCCTCTTATAATGGAAAGGGTTCCCACCTGAGAGGTGCCAGAACTGAATTCAGTTGTGTTCCAGCTGAATAAAAGCCCTGGTTTTACCCACCTGGGGACCTTATGGCGAAGGGCGGGTTATAAAAATCAAATTAACGCTAATAATACTCCATAATTTTCTTCCAATCCTCCTCTAATCATTAGTGTTAGAAATTCTCTTTAATACTAACTACTTAACTGATTTTACCCTTTGTCCATTTGTCATGTTTATAATAATTTTATCTTCATGAGAAGATAATCTTATTGGAAATGAGATTATGTGGTTATAATTACAGAAATTTTATAAAGCTGTGATGCTGAGACCCAAACCGCAAGTTCCACTAAAACACAAGTTCATGGGGGCACGTGAAATGGTCATTCACTGTAGCCGAACAGCCCTGCCAGGGAAGAAACAAAGATTACTTATCACTGAGGGATGGCCCTTTCCCCAACTACCATTTACTCCCTCCAAATCATCTCCCTCCCCCCCCCCCAATAGCTTATCTCCCATGCACCTTCTAATTTGTCTTTTCCATTACTTACAGTTGCCTGTGTTGTGTAGTTTGGGCCTAAGGAGCTGACTGACTGCTTATTCTGGTTGCTTTCCGTGGAGCCCATTAATGTTATAATAATGTCTCTCTTTGCTGCATTCTGTTTCAGCATCTTCAAATAGATAACCAGGAAGACCTTGACAGCATCCTAGAAAAGGCTCTGAAGGAAGACAGACGTGAGAGCATTGGTCCCTGTGAACAGTTAACACCACAAAATTAAGCTGAACTTTCTTTGTTCCATGAAGAAATTGGGAAGTGTCTTAGCACTTGATAATGTATGGTCAAAAATATAAATAGATAGCAAACAAGCCATGCAGGACACAGTCTTCCTTGAAACCTTAAATATTATAGCAGAGCTTGTAGAGGAAATGATATGGATGGTGTCATCCTAAGTATGTTTTGTTCTTTGCCTACCATATTTTGGTGGTGTTGTATCCAGCCCTACTTGCACTACTGCTGTGTAGTTTCTCTTCATTTCAGTGGAACACTCCACACAAATCTGTGGACACAGTTCAGCCAAATGGGTCCTTGTGAATATTATGTAGTGGGGTGGGGGACACACCCTGAAACATTTGTTGTTGCTTTAAAAGTGATTTCTGTTTGTTTGGAAATAATAACCTCACTAAACGTAATATGTTAACTTCTATCAATGTAAATAGTGGGCATTTTTGGGGTTTGTTCCCCACCCCCACAACAGAGATTAAAGCTTTTCATTTCAACGTATTCATGATACAAATCACCTTGCATAATAAAGGAAGATAATTTGCAGTTTGCTCAACTTGCCAAGTGTTACAGATTGAAGTTAATTGATGTGTATTTATACAACTTGAAACATTTAATTCATGGGGATTAGTTTGAGTGCTTTCCTCCTGCAATAACAGATGCAGATTTGGATGTTAACCTAATATATATTTCTTATTGCAAGCAAAATGATTCTTAGGATGAGGTCCTTTTGGATGCTGCCCCCGATTCACTATGCTCTTATGCCAAGCATTGAAGTTATGTACCATAATTTTGAAGTTGCAGGGTAGGTGTGCATGAATCAGTACAGATGCACCAAGAACAGGAATTGCAGCAAATGCTTCCCTGCCATGCTGGGCACATTCTGATGCATTCAGAATGCTAATGATGAACACACTGGTGCTTTCTTAGATCCACTATGCCTCTGAATGCCAGTGGCTGGGAATCACAAACAGGAAGAGGGCTGATGTGCTGAGCTTCTGTATTTTGGCATCCCAGAGGCACCTGGTTGGCCATCATGTGAACAAGACTCTGGACTAGATGCGCCATTGGCATCTCTAGCGGTGTTTGTGTCTCTGTGTGTATGTACCTACACAAAAACACACACTAAGAAAAGACACACATTGAGTATAAATTGAAAATCATCAAAATGCCACTGTCTAGTGATAACATACAGTCATCTTGCAACTTGGATCTTATTCTCAATGACATCAAACCAGAATTGCTCCTGCTGTCTATTTCACCTGCTCTCTGCCATAGTATTTGAGACTATTCATCTGTTTTTAATCTCTTTTATAGGCTTACAGTCCATTTAAACCGCATGGCTCATGCTACAGGCATGAAGTTTACCAAAGGATCCTGAGGTCACGCTCTCAGAAAGGCACCTTCCCTTTTTTAAACTCATACTTATACTTCTTGTGGGGAACTATAAGAGGGATGCTTTGATGCCTAATTCTGAGGAGACAATTTTGCCTGTATCTCCATTTTAAAACTTAACCCCACTTAGGGAAATATAAGGAAGAATTATATTCATTTTCTATCACAGGTTGATGGTGTCACCAGAAAAAAAAGCAACTGACATTAATGTATACCATAGAGACTTAAAGTAAACCATTTGGGGCTTCCAAATTCTATGTGTGCCTGCCTCGATTATCTTAGAGAATGAGAATCGTTGTTTCAAGTTTTGTATTTTATCACTTTTTAATCTATCCATTATTTAAGTATGTTGATCTGGCCTTTTCTGCCAAAGGCACTTGAGGACAGTTGACAGTGGACCATTTATGATTTAATGCCTGCCCCCACCCTACCAGTCATATAAACAGCAGAACAGTCCAGTAGCAAAATATCAAAAAGAAAAACCTGATACAGCAGTTGGAGAGCAATGCCGTTCACACCCAGAGAACTCCAAACAGCTGCTGAAACAGCACCACCTTTGCTTGGCATTGGAAAACCAACATGAAGTAAGGGGGGAGGAGAGAGAGAGAGAGAGAGAGAGAGAGAGAGAGAGAGAAAATAAACTTATTCTAAGAGGAATTCTGAACCCATAGTGCCACTGTTGAAAATGTGTGGGTCATCTCCCACCTTCAAATATTGAGGACACCTGAAGCCACTGGGATCTTAGAGACAGGGAACTTTCCTGTGTTGTTGTTGTTGTTTGGTCATTTAGTCGTGTCCGACTCTTCGTGACCCCATGGATCAGAGCACCCCAGGCACTCCTGTCTTCCACTTTCTCCCGCAGCTTAGTCAAACTCATGCAGGAAGCTTTTATATATGCATCTTTAGTGGGGAAGTATGACTTTTAAAGTACATTATGTACTTAACTTCACAGTAATGTGATGACAAGGAGAATGTAACCCAGGGTAAACTCTAGATCTTTTGATGCACTCTTGTTATGCTGCTTTGCCTTGTCCTCATGATAACAATCTAAACCAGAGGTGGGGAAACCTTGGCCCTCCAGATGTTGCTGAGACATCTCCCATCAGCTTGGCCATGATGGCTGTAGCTGATGGGAGTTGTCCAATAACATCTGAACAGGCTAAAGGTTCCCCACTCGTGATTTAAACGGTAAAGTCAAAACACATAAGGAGCAACTTTCAGGTGAGTAGCCTAGTTATAGGTGCCATATACTGTCACGGACTCGATTCCATTTGTTCATGAAATCTTATGCCATTATAAGTAGGTTAGTCTTTTAAGAGGCTGCAAAACAGTTGTTGTTTTTACACATCAGAGAGGAGGGGAAAAGAAAATACAATAAAGGGAATAAAGTCTGAACTGGGGAAAGCCAGAATAAACAGCTGTCCATTGGCATAATAGCATGTCCTAAACATGGAAGTTTGATACTACCCTTGTCACCGAAGAAGCAAGTCAGTGTGAGCAAGTTGCTACCCTGCCAAGTTCATGCAATTAAACAAGGTCTCATAGTTGTTTTAAGAAAGGGCTCCTCCCGATAACCTGTTGATTCAACATTCGTCCTGATTTGCTTGTACAAACATTACAGCATGGTTGGATTATGTCCAGTCTTTGTTGAGCATTTGTTCCGATTTGTTCACCAGGCAGTGATGTGACCATCAGCATTCATTCTTTTTTTCATCCCATATGCATAGGGTATTTACAGCTCTTCCCGTTAATCATTTGTTCATCGCACGCTTTTCAATGCATTTCCCAGTTACCTTCCAAACATGCAAAAAATTCCTGGGAAGTGGGACAACACAGCTCTTTAACCCACTTCAAATGCACAAACTTAGCACTCCATTCTGCATTTGAATCACTCCTGCAAATTAATACCAGTCTGGAGGTATCCAAAAGAGGTCAGTTTAGTTAATTTTGTACATTTATATACTGCCCTTCAGCCAAATAGTTCACAGAGTTTGGTTGGTTGGTTTCCAACAAGATAATATAATAACAATGAAAGCGGTGTAATTAAACATAAAAAGTAATAAGGCTTACAATTATTATTATTTTTAAAAAGACCACGGTAAAATTCAGAACGTTAAAGATTAGGAGAACAGAAAAGTAATTGTGCCACCAAAGCGATAGCAAAGTCCTAGAAGAGACCCTCTAAGGCAGCGGTTCTCAACCTGTGGGTCCCCAGGTGTTGTTGGACTACAACTCTCATCATCCCTGAGCTCTGGCCTTGCTAGCTAGGGATGATGGGAGTTGTAGTTCAATAACATCTGGGGACCCACAGGTTGAGAAAGCCTGCTGTAAGGTAAGAATACCCTACTAAGAAAACTTTCCCCCCAATTGCTACTTATATCAAAGCCTGGTAGAAACAGAGCTTTGGAAGGTGCATCAAAGGTCCTACCCCTATCAATGCAGGATATTTAAAACACAACAACATCTATACACACACTGAAGACAGCTGGGATCATTGTACGATGCACTGTACAAATAAATACACAGATATCGTACTGCTTTATTCTGGTTGAGGAGATACTGCCACCCACTGAGAAAACCTTTCTGTATTTAAACTGGGTACTGAAGGTAATCTGTCTAGGAAGTTATATATACATAGCCTATTTCTGCAGTAAGCTGTAAAGAGGTTTATGGTAGCTCGTTCCTTATATGGCATGTTGGTGTTTGAATGGTAGCTATAAGCAAAGCAATTGCTACTGGGCAGTGAAATCACTTGGATGAAAATATACTAAAAAAATCAAACGAGGATACTTGGAATGTTGGACATTATGGGTGCCAATGGGTCTGCGGATGACATCGATGCTCTGGAAATTCACCACTGGTACACAAAGTTTATGAGGGAATGCCCCTCTGGACAGCTCTGTCTACATGAATTTAAATCAGTGTTGGGTCTACAAGGACTCACTCCAGAAGCCAATAAGTATGTTGAGCAAGTCTTTCATACTTTTGATATGAATAAGGTAAGGTATAATTATCTTCTACATTTGCATTGTTCTCGCTGCTGGTACTTTGGCTATAAAAACCACCTTTAAACAACTTTGAATACGCTTCGAAATGTATCTCGGCATCATACCGTTTCATTGAATGCAATGCTTAGAAATGAAAGAAATGCCAATTTATAGCCCGTTCTTTTGAAAATCCAGCTTCTTATTTGACAATTGCATTTCTGTGGCTCCCTGGGGAATATGCTAGACATCAAGTCCTTTCTAATCAAATCATTTAAACTCTGTTCAGTCATTCCTAGGAAACATTCCCATGTGATAGAGAATGGATGTGGTTTGTCGTGGAATATAAAAGTGGTGTTGGGTTTTTCTTCTGGAATTTTGCACCATGGTGTTGAATGACACATTTTTGTTTGCTATCTAATAAATCAGTTGTTATTAGTGACTCTAGTGCACTTAGAATACACAGTAGTTTTCCAATTTTGTCTTAGTTTTTCAGCCAACGGTTCTATTGTTCTATTTTAAAGGCGATAAATTGAGGCAAAAGGGTATGGATTTGCCTTGACGATAACCAATTAATTGTTGGCCTAATGTGGATTTGAACCCAAAGCTATCTAGCCTGTATTTGAAAGTCAGTGTGGTGGATGGAGTCCACCCCACACTCATGCACATTCCCACATGTGAGGACACACACAGGCATAACCCACCTCAGCTGATCCATGCTCATTGTCCCCTCTCCACTTGTTGAATGAACTGCAAGGAGCAACTGCATATCCTTCAAAGGACTTACTATTTTTGCGTCCATCACTAAAATTGGGAGAGGCTTGGGAAGCTACAAAAACATAGGTGTGTGGTTGGGTTTATACATGACTCAGGCCCTTGAACAGCGTTAGCTACCCCTATTCTTTGGGGCACACCACAGTTCTAATTTGATGACATGTATAACAGTGTTCCTAGAACTCTTAAGTTGGTCGGTACTTGAACATAAAAAAACCGTTGCAAAATGACTGGAGTCACAGTAGTGGTAAGGAGGCACTAACAGCTGTCACATCACCTGAGCTTTCTTAGATGCACTTTGGGTGGAAGAAAGTGGTGCACAGTTGAGGAAGTGATAAGAGAAACACAAGGACGTAATAGTACAAATCGTGTTCTCCAGTATTATTTTCAACTCAAAGAATAGTTATAGGGATGGTGCCCATCTCTAGCAAGCAGCTAGACCTAGCAGACCTAAAAACCTAGATCCGTGTTTACAGGTTTTTCTCTTGTCAAAGATTGTAGTATATGAAAAATAAAAAGGAATGGTGTTGACACCTGGCAGCCTTGAGCAGGTGCGGGGTCTACTGCTGTTACCTGCCCTGGGCTCCTAAAAAAATAATATGACTTGGCATTATGAGCATCGTCCAGTGGCTGCATCTAGCCACACTTTTAACCTCCAATAATGCCCATGCCCTGAGGCATTGTGGGAAACTCAAAAGCTGACTCAATCCAGCCACCTGGTGCTGTTTGGTGTTCTGCTACCACAGACAGGTCAATCTGCCAAGCCGCCTGATGAAGGGCAGAGGTCCACCAGAGGGAAGTTTTCCCCAACCAGGGAAAGTTTCCATATGGAAGCTCAATAGTCTCTTTTAAGACATGGAGGGAAAGGCTATCAGTGGCTACTAACAAGGATGACTATAGTCTACCCTCCACCATAGGAGGCAGTATGCTGAAGGAGAGGAGAGTTGTTGAGCTTAGATCCTACTGGTGGGTGTCCCATAGACATCTGGTTGGCCACTGTGAGAAAGAGGATGCTTGATTAGATAGGGCCCTGGCCTGATCCAGTCGCCTCTTACATTCTCATGAATTTCAGAGCACTTTTGTTCTTTAGGCAAAAAGACACCCCAGTGCTTCCTTCAAGAATCCAATGAATCTGACATACCAGGGATTGAATTTGGAAGCTTCTGCTTGGAAACGGAGCTGTGGCCTATTCAAAATTGTATAATTGAACAGGAGTAAAACCAAATTTCTTACATCTCAGAAGAGAATGCAGCTGTCATTCCCTCATGGGGGAATACAACTAGCCCCGAAACTGCTTGCCTTCTGGTCTCATCTGTTGACCTCCAAAGGGCAACTGCTGCAACAATTAGATAGTAGGAAAATGGAGAGAAGGGGCTCTCCCTTCCCTCTGATAGACTGGTGTGATTATCAAGGGACAGGGTGAAGCTGTTCCTGTTGCTCAGGAGAACTCTTTCTACACCTCTTAAGATGAAGCAAATCTTTTCTGCTGAAGAGTAAAGGGACATTTATTAGCACCCAAGGCTCTTTATTATTAGTAATATTAGGCAGCCATCAAGACCCCAGCAGGATCTGCCACTAATGCCTTTTCTGGGGATGGAGGGAGGCATTGCTCCAACTGGCACCAAATAGCTAGGTCCGGAGCCCACCATTTTAATATCCCACAATGCTCCTGAGCTAGTATCATGCCAGGGCTTTGTGGGGAATTCTAATGGCAAGTTTCCCGATTCAGCTGCCTGGAGTATTGCTCTTGTATGCCACTACCAGTGCTCCCCACCAGAAAGGGAACACTGGCAAAGGGCTGGAGAGAGCCTGGCGATATATGGGGAGGTTCACAAAAGGGCACTTGGACAATGCCCCCCCCAAGCATGGAGTCAGCTCTTCTTGATAGAAGGGAAGCACAAGCCAGGATTTTGAAGATGGGCTTTCCATCTCTGCTGAAAGAGGCCACACCTTAGAGAACTGCCTGGCCCAATACGTACTCTAAATTGCTTTTGGAAACATGGGCCTATTTTGAACGTAGTTTGCAGTGTTGAATAAAGGGAATGTTCCAAAGAGAATAAAAAGCTCGCTAAACTTGTGCAAGCCCATAAGCACCCTCATGCTGCATTCTTATGTATATTCTTAGGTAAGTCCCACTGTATTCAATGGAAGTTAAAGGTAAAGGTACCTCTGACCATTAGGTCCAGTCGTGGACCACTCTGGGGTTGCGGCTCTCATCTCGCTCTATAGGCCGAGGGAGCCAGCGTTTGTCTGCAGATAGCTTCCGGGTCATGTGGCCAGCATGACTAAGCGGCTTCTGGAGAACCAGAGCAGTGCACAGAAACGCCGTTTGCCTTCCCGCCAGAGTGGTACCTATTTATCTACTTGCACTTTATGTGCTTTTGAACTGCTAGGCTGGCAGGAGCAGGGACCAAGCAACGGGAGCTCACCCTGTCGCGGGGATTCGAACCAGCGAATCTTCTGGTCGGCAAGCCCTAGGCTCTGTGGTTTAGACCACAGCACCACCCACGTCCCTAAATGGAAGTTACTTTAGGGTAAAATAGTGTGTGTTTGAATTATGACCACAGGAAAAGGACAGAGAAGAAATGTGATGCAGGATTTCCCCCCTCAACATTGATGGACCATCCCAAAATGTACAGCACTGCACCATCAACAGTGGCAGCCGTTTCAGCATAAATGAAGTATGCAGCTACTTCAGCATAATCTAGATTCTAAGGTTGCTGAATCATGAGGCTCATACAGCATCACCATTCATAACACTGATGGCACATCAAACACACATCCATCCCCATACCTAAAACATATATTTGCTGGTACAGTGGCTCATAGATCAGGTAACTTGGGGAAATACAGATACTATCTCATGAACCAAGAATATGTCTGCATGAGAGCAATTAATTTTATTGTGGAAACTGTGAGCAGCCACCCCCACCCTCCATGCTTAGAGATATTTTGTGGTGCAGTGGCTCATAGATCAGGAAATCTGATGGCAAAATAATTATTAGCTCAATAACTGATAAGTGTAACTTCTGCACAAGGCCGATGAATTTTGTTGTGAAAACTGTGATCCAGATATAATCAAATTAATCAGATAAAATTAATGCCATAAAGCTTAAAGATTGGGAGCCCTGCTGCGTCTTTCTTATTACCTCTTTGACAAATTAATGAATCCTCTTCCAAGAAGTTATATGCTTAATATCTTTTAAGGAATAGGAAACTACCTAAATAGAGGGAACTGAATAAGAGCCATGTTTGAACTGAGGTGGAAATGGCACAATAAACTACCCTCTTAGTAGCAAAGAAACCATCCACAATGCAAGTTAAGGAAATAAAGGGCAGAATTCAGTACAAGGTATTCACTTTTAAGATCCAACACAATGCTGTAGAGCGGAGCATGAGGCAGGGGGCACCAAATTTTAGCATCACACAGGACACCGCTGAAATTTGAGAGCGCAAAGTCTACCACTGCGATTGGCCACTCTGGAAACAGGGTGCTAGATTAGATAGTTGGCGAAGTCCACTGAGACTCTTCCTCAGTTCTTTTGACACATGTTTGTAGGGATGTGCTGGTAGAGTTTGGTCCTTTGTGTAACACAGAACTCATCCCAGCATTTCTAAAATCTTGATGGGCTCCCACATTCTCCTATAGCCCTGGCTAAGCACTGAATCAAACCAAACTGAAATCCAGCCCCTGGCCAGGGGAACACTGCCAGCTGGGTTACAGGCTGTCAGCTACTCACCTGGCCAAAAGCAAGGTCCCAGGACTGCCTTTCTCGGGGCAGAATATATATTGGTGGAATCAGCACATGGGATACAAACTTAGGCATATTTAAGGAGAAGAAGGGATACTGTTAACACACGAGCTACAGTTATTGGGAGGCAAAGAGCACCGCTGGTTGCTAGCACATTTTACAGTCAGTGTTAGAAACAGAGATATGAAAGCTAGGAGCTAAATGGCACCTTAAACCTAGGTTATGGGCGACGCAGTGGTGCGTCTAGGTGCGCTTTATCATAAGAAGAATACAAAGCTGAAAATGAACTGCAGCTAAAATCTTATGTCCATTTTTCACATGGTCTAGTCCTCATCTGAAGACTACAAAAAACAAAGCCATACTTTTCCTGCCCACCCTCCTAATATTCTTATGAAGGTCTCTTCTCTAGTCTTCAGAGAATGGCTGGAAGTGGGGAGGCAGGAAAAAAATCCTTTTCTTCCAGCAGTGGCAGTTTTAATCTGAAAACTTTGGCTCAGTACTGCAACCTGAGCTCAGAAACAGCTCGCATTAATAAAATTCCCTGTTGCAAAACGCGCCTAGAACAATGGGAATTTTTGAATGCTGTTTACAGTGGGCACTTTCAGACCATCACTGGGGCAACCAGTATTTTGTTCCCTGCCCATGCAAAACATTTCATAGGACATCTAATGGTAGATGGAATATCAGTTTCCTTTGAGCCTGAATGATGCCCCATTTTGACAATTGTTGTTGTTGTTTAGTCGTTTAGTCGTGTCTGACTCTTGGTGACCCCATGGACCAGAGCATGCCAGGCACTCCTGTATTCCACTGCCTCCCGCAGTTTGGTCAAACTCATGCTGGTAGCTTTGAGAACGCTGTCCAACCATCTCATCCTCTGTCGTCCCCTTCTCCTTGTGCCCTCCATCTTTCCCAGCATCAGGGTCTTTTCCCAGGGAGTCTTCTCTTCTCATGAGGTGGCCAAAGTACTGGAGCCTCAGCTTCAGAATCTGTACTTCCAGTGAGCACTCAGGGCTGATTTCCCTCAGAATGGATAGGTTTGATCTTCTTGCAGTCTATGGAACTCTCAAGAGTCTCCTCCAGCACCATAATTCAAAAGCATCAATTTTTTGGCGATCAGTCTTCTTTATGGTCCTCACAGAAGACTACTGCTATTTTTGTAACTCAATGGGAGTGCACTTATCAATGAAATCCACCCATATTAAAATGGATTGCTGTACGTAATCCCACTTGGCTTCTATTTTTACCCAGCCTACATCTATAATGATGTGTAAGAGGTTTACAATAGCTATAGGGTTTGTAGTTTCTTTGTGTATCCCAGTTGGATGAGAGCCATTGATAGTGAGGGTAGATTCCTGTGTAGAAGCAGACTTGAGCAAAGAGAAGAACAAGCATCTTACAACAAGATGGGTGGCAATGAATCAATTGAGGAGATTGTTGCTATGGAAAACCATCATTGGTATGCAAAATTCATGAAAGAATGCCCGTCTGGACAACTCAGCATGTATGAATGCAAGAGGCTCCTTGGTCTTGATAACCCAACTGATCAGGCAAATACCTATGTTGAGACAGTGTTTAATATATTTGATTCAAATAAGGTAAGAATTATTTCTAGAGTACATTGTTTGGATTATGTTGTGCATCACTTATTATTCAATTATTTTTAATTCTGAATAGCTCACATTGTATTCTTGACTCATATTCAGATTTACCTTTTCTTTTAGCAATAGCGGCATCTACATGAAATAACCGTAGGCAGTAAAGAATCTGTGCCAGTTTAAAACTTTCTAAACGTGATGACAGTAAACAAATTATTCTGCAGTATTTCTCCTGATATTTTGGGGTTTATGACTCATACCATGCATTGAAATTTTATATTGATAGCCATAGAACGATATTTTTCAGCAACCATGCTGAAGAAAAAGAAAATTCTCAATTGAAGGTAATTTAATAAAAAACTTACCAGCGTTTCTTAAAATTGTAATTTTAATTGTGTCTTCTCATTTTATACATATACGTAAGAATATAAAAACAGCCCAGCTGGATCAGACCAAAGGCCCATCTCATCCAGCACACTGTTCTTAAAGTGGGAAGCCAGATACCTATCAGAAGCTCCCAAACAGGATAGGAGTCATTCGAGATTCCCAGTGACTATGGTGATAGAGCGTAGATATTGTGGCTTGTAGCCACTGATAACTCTTATCGTCCAAATCCTTTGTAAAGGCATCACTACACTTTGTAACGTGTTCCATAGTTTAACTAAGTGCTGTGTAGCTATAGACTAATCTGTCTATTTTGGATTCTAATTTTCCCCCCAATCAAGTCCAGTTTTCCACATCTTTTTGTGATTTAAAAAAAAATGGAAAAAAGGCTTCATGAAAATTCATCAGCGTTGTGTGAATTTCTCCTAATACTGTATAATGCATTTCATATGTTATTTTTTAAGACTATTTTTAAGAATATCTGGGTTTTAGGCACACTTTGCCTAGTAAATGCATATTTGTTTACATGGTTTGGAGAAATGTACTGCACAATTTGGAGAAGTGCAAATTTTGAAGGACAATTACATTTCAGTTCATCTATGGTTTCAGTAAGCATAAATGAAGTAAATTGTTGTTAAATGTGAACTGAATCACATCTTCTCCACCACAATCTCCAGTACTGTGGGAGTGCTTCCTTGAGTCTGTCCCAAGTATTTTGTACTCATATTCACTGGATGATTGTAGGCTCTAATATTATGAGAGAGGAAGAAAAAACATCTCTGTTTACCTTCTTCACTCCAGGCATAATTTTATGTTCCTCTATTATAGAATAGGAAACTGCCCTATACAAAATCAGACTCTAGGGGTCTGTCCTAGCCCTACCTAGAGATAGCAGGATCTGGGCTTGGGACTTCAGCATGCTATGGCAAACATTCCCCAGACATTTTCCTTATACCCTCTTTCTAAACTAAAAGAAGAGCACCCAATATTGTAACCCTTCCTTATAGGGAAGTTGCTCCACATTTACTTCCACATTTCTTTATATACGAACTCAGTTTTCCTAAAAACAAGACTGCTGACAAAACTTAAAAGCAGCACTGTCTTCTAGAAACAGACACATAGAAATTGTAGGAACTGGAATCAAACAAAACTTTTTAGAGTAGCCATGCCTATTTCAGTGATGTATAAGATAGCAAACTGCAGTACTTGATCTTTGGAGATTCAGGGCCGTGGACTGTGAGCTATGCAAAAGAAAAAAGTTCCTGTGGGCTGTTTCCACAATTCCTATTCAATTTATGGAGTTTTATAGCATCCAGCAATTTGCAATCTGTTACCTGTTTTTTTTTTTGTTTGTTTGTTTAGAAAATAATCGGAATGTATGCTGGGACTGACCTTTGCAGATTATATAATGCAAAAGGGCAAGCTTTAAAAGGCAACAGATTGACTTCATATGAAGCTTTAGTACTAGTAATCCATTCATTAAATGTCAAAACAACATAACATGTGACTTCCGTGATTGGATGGCCTGACTTTTAAAAAAGATCTTCCCAGGGGGCAGACACTGGGAAAAGGTGTTTAAACCTTCCCTGCCATTTTACTAATATGCACCCCCCACACAGAAAGAGCTGATCCTTGTCCTATCATGGGGAGAAATAGTCATGATAAATAATTTTGGTGTGTGTTGCTATTGTACTGAGGAACTAACAGCAAGTTTGGAGGAGGAGATTTAGATCAACTACAGATTTGGCGTCCCTGTTCTAAATAATGAATCTACACTCAAAGTAGCTTACTTTTGGCATTGAAATTCTAATGAAAAACTCTTCTTAAAACGAGCTTCGTCAATATGCTTTTCACAAACTCTTGCTTCTGACCTTCTCCAGTCCTTGCACATAAATGACTGTACAATGTCACAAGGGTAAGGATAGTGTCATCCTTTGCTTCAATCTTCAGTCCCCACCCCCCATAAAAGGACAGGACTCTTAGTTTCTTTTAGTTGGCTGTTCAACCAAAGACGGACAAACTACCCCAGAAGAAGCACAGAGCAATGCCTCTGTGAAGGGCAAAATACGGTATGCAAATTTAAATAAATATCTACCATTATCTCTAACCTAAGGAGAAACATATAAAGCACCACTGGTGAACTGTCATGCATAGACATATCTCTCATGTTAGTACCATTGTGTTGTTAATAACAACAACCTTCTCTTCACCAGAAAGGTTCCAGGGCAGGTTTCATATAGAGAAGGGCATTCCTCAGCATAGGACAAAAGTTGTGCAAGGAGGGTGCCAGATGCAGCTCTGTGGAGAGGGAATTCTTCAGCTCAGGGGCTGCCACAGAGAATTCCCTCTTGCAAGTCACTCCTTTCAAAACCCAAGGGTGGACGAACTACCAAGAAGGCTCCCTCTGCTGATTTTTACATGAAGGAAACTCAGGCTTGTTGCTCTCCCGCTGGAAGAAACTTGGAAGCGCCCAACACCATTTTCAAGTAACTACAGTTTATTGTTTTGTTTGAATAGGGGCACACTGTAGTTAATTTAGCTAAGGTTTTGTACAAACAGGTAAAGGTAAAGGGACTCCTGACCATCAGGTCCAGTCGTGACTCTGGGGTTGCAGCGCTCATCTCGCTTTATTGGCCAAGGGAGCCGGCGTACAGCTTCCAGGTCATGTGGCCAGCATGACTAAACCGCTTCTGGCAAACCAGAGCAGCGCACGGAAACACTGTTTATCTTCCCGCCAGAGCGGTACCTATTTATCTACTTGAACTTTGACGCGCTTTCGAACTGCTAGGTGGGCAGGAGCTGGGACTGAACTACGGCAGATCACCCCGTCATGGGGATTTGCACCGCAGACCTTCTGATCAGCAAGTCCTAGGCTCTGTGGTTTAACCCACAGCACCACCCGCAAACAAGCCAACGTCAAACCATGGTTTCTGACGCTGGCTTTTTCAAATAAGCCATCGTTAAAATTAACCTCAGTTTCCAGTTTGGATTAAACCGTCTATGGATAGTTAAGAAGTAAAACTAATGTTTTCAACTTTATCCACATGGCTACTCCAGAGCAGTGGCAGGAGAGTCTCACCCAACATGTTTTGACTCCAAATGAGATTTTTCATTTGAAGAATTTAAGAAGAAAACATGCACTTCTACAAGTATATTCTGAATTTAGGCATAATATGAACGGGGAGAGGGTTAGCTTGGTTGTGTTGCCCTAGAGAAGCTTGTGTAGTTCCAGCTTTCTTCAGTGCTAGGCATAACATTTTTCATTCGCCCAGAACACCTAGTGATGTTTTGTTAGATTCTATCATGTTTGTGCCTTCCTGTTTCCTGCTGATTTAACATTTTAATATGGAGCTTTGTTAATGTGTTTTTACTGTATTTTATTCTTCTATTAACATAAACTACCCTAGGAGAATTTGACAGAAATGCCAGCATGAGATTTTACAGGCACCTTCCTACATATGTAAACATGTAAAAGTTGTCATTGAGCAGTCTCCATTGCAGGATTTGTAGTGCCACATCACAATCCTGGATTTGAATAAAGTTAGGATAGGGAAAGAGAGTGTAACAGAAGGCAGGTTTGGAAGGTTTTAATATAAGAGTTTTAAACAACAGCAAAAGTTTGAATAAAGCAGGGATGGATGGACACAGGGAAGCTGTGAAGATATGGCAGGCTTGGGTAAGGTTGGGTAAAGTGTAAAGGATTGGAATTGGCAACTGAGGTGGCCAACATTATTTTTGCAAATATAACACACAGGAAAGAAACATAATCAGCTGACATTCACACACAAAATTATTCCATCAATCTTGACTTCCACACATAAACTTATATCCAAACTAGACTGATGACATAAGCTACGTGTTCAAATTGTTTGTTCTTCCAAGCTTGAATTATAAATCTCTTTGCAACCATAAGAGAGACACTTTTGTTGTCCATCTGCTAGTCTCCACACCACAAGAATATAATTTGAGAGTGCATGAACATCCTCAAAGCATTGTTTTTTCGAAGTCAATGAGAACAATAATTTCTGACCAGAAAAAGAATAGCACAGGACATGCCCAAATCATCTGCTTCAAAGAGGCATTATCAGAATTATATTGTCAGCTTCTCTCTGAACTAATGAATTTCTTCTTAAAAACACATAGTAGAGTCAGTATACCCAGAACATCCATTTTTGTTAAGCTGGTCTCCATTTTAAATCTAAAAAATATTAAATATAGCCGCTAAAGCAACTTTCCATTGATTAGGCTGTATAGAACCCTCTAACTCCTTATTCCATTCATCTCTAAGATCCTGAACATCCAATTTAGAACATTCCAATAAACATTTATAAACAACTGTTGTGGGTTTAGCTTTCTGCAAATATCCAATTATTTCCTCCAGCAATATATGAGATGCTGAGGCAACTCAAAGCTGATGATCCATAAATGGGCACCAATAGGTGCTGCAGTTGAAGATAATACCATTCAGCCCAAGCAGGTAAGTGGTACCTAAACAGCAGCATTGAAAAGAACTAAAATTATCCATCCCATCCAAACAACTGATCAGAGGTACAAGGAGTTAATTTGGCATGAAAATATTGGTCAAAATACAACTGATGAGACATTAAATGCCATGCCTGCCTAGCCAATGAAACTACAGGTGGAAAAGAAGAAGAGTTTGGACTTGATATCCTGCCTTTCACTCCCCTTAAGGAGTCTCAAAGCGGCTAACAATCTCCTTTCCCTTCCTCCCCCACAACAAACACTCTGTGAGATAAGTGAGGCTGAGACACTTCAGAGAAGTGTGACAAGCCCAAGGTCACCCAGCAGCTGCATGTGGAGGAGCGGGGAAGCAAACCCGGTTCACCAGATTATGAGTCCACCACTCTTAACCACTACACCACGCTTGTCCTTTTCTTTTTATTTCTGTAGACCCTAACAACATCCATCCATAAAAGCGTACCAAATGCATCCTTACCAAGTTTATACACATGAGGGTATTTGCAGAAAAATGAGGCTCACCAATCATTTGTACAAGGTAAAAAGTATGCTTTAAGATATAAACGAAGACATTAAAAATCAAATCCTTCTTCCAATATTGACAACTAAAGCTTTTTTAAAGAAAGAAAGAGGTCTCCCAAGCAAACCTCTGAAATTCCCCATGAAATTTGAGAAAAAACACTTGGGGAATTCATAAAGAAATATCATGAAGCACATATGATCCATGGCCAAATATTCATCTTATTCGGCCTCACCCTAATATGAAGCCCAAGAAACACCTATGTTTCCAAACAGCTTTCTCTGTCAAACTATTGAAAATCAATCTAATCATGGAGAAATGCTTCTTGGAAACAAAATATAAAACCTCAGTTCCTGAACAGCTCCGTTTTGGAACTTTTTGGCTCTTGAACTCTGAAAACCTGGAAGTAAATGTTCCAGTTTTCGAACGTTTTTCAGAAGCCAAACATGCAGTGCAGGAAGCTCCTGCAACCAATTGGAAGCTGAGCCTCAGTTGTCCAACATTTTGGAAACCGAAGGGGCTTCCGGAATGGATTACATTCGACAACCAAGGTTTGACTGTAACTTAATCTGTTATAACCTCTAAGTACCAAATAAATTGCCAATTAGCATATAAACTAGATATATTAATTGTGCCCCCTGACATTAATTCAAATTTTAAGCAGTTAATTGTATAGCCAGAAATCACACAAAAATTATGGATTATTTGGGCCTACTGATAAATTACAACAATGAATCTGGATATCCACAGTGTTAAATTCCACTTGTCTGTGTACGAAGCTATGAATCTCTGTTCTTCCGAAGGCTCCAAACACAAATCAAAGATCAACGGAGAGGGAAGCCCTGCCTTCTACCTTTCTCTAAACCAGCCATGCTGAAGGGAATCCCATTTACCCTCACCTGTGACTGGGAAGACAGGTACAATATTATAGTCCAGTTAATAAATTCCTGAGGAAACTCAAATTTTAAAAAACAGAACGAAAAAGCCAATATATTTTATAAAATGCTGTTTCAGCATCGAGGGGGGTTGGGAATCCAAGCAGCAGCATTTCTTTCACTCTTTAAAGCCACCGGATTTCCTACTAGTCTTAAATTATGTGCACCCTGCCTTTGGCAAACAAAGTCCACCTGATATATCACAACCTGCAAGGTGCAAGCAAGGATTGCTGGTAATTTCTTGGCATCTACATTAATTAAGGAGATTGACCTGTAATTTACACTATTACCAGATTTCGGAATAGCAATATAAACATCATACAGTGAAGATGGTGGGGTACCCATTATGTTAAAGGGTGGGGCAAAAAAGAGACAAAGAATTCTGTCCTGGAGGAGGGCATAGCTAGCAGTCCACACCAAAACAATTAGCTAGGGGTCACTCCACCACTGCTACATACTAAAGGTTAATCCTGCATGAATGTAACACTCTCTGAGCTGAAAGTCCTTCCCTTTAGCTCAAGTGTGTAAAATCTCATTATCCTTCTGTGTTTTTCTATACAGTATAAGCAGCTTTGGGACCCACCTAGTGAAAAGCAGGGTGTTACTGTTTGAAGTATATTAATAGCTGTATATAGTTAGTTACTTAGCAATGGAGACAACGCACCTGTATATATTCACTCTTATCTTTATTGAATTGGCATATTGCAGGACCAAGCATTTGGGGGTCGGGGGGAGTTCTAGGGCTAAGCCCTGGTGAGCCTTGCTCAGTGAACCTTTGCTTTAATAGCATGAGCAACCATGGGAATAGTGCATGGGAATAATTCTGGTTTTTCCTTCTTTCTGGATAAGCCCTCATCTTTTGTGGCAATTTGTTTGGGGAACCAAATCAAGACATGATTTTATGGATCACCAGAGTATATGGGACCAATCAAGCTAGGTTCATTCAGAGTTCCTTGAAAGATCTGTATGTATCCTATTTCTGATCTCAATGGCAGAGATCCCTTTCCTTGCCCCCCAAAACAGCAAGGGATCAAATCAGCATCTCACTTTTCCTGAGCTTCTTCCAGATTGGAAAAGGCTCCATCAATATTTGATAAAGGGTATTATCAACATTTGCTGAGCACCAGTCTACACAGAGTTTGAATTCATAAGCCCAAGCCAGCCCATGACATTTTGCTGCCTGAGGCAAAGGAAAAGATCTCAGTGGATGTAGGAAATACATCCAATGGAAGCCCAAAGAAACTTAGAGACCATGTGTGGGGAACTTTTTTCAGCCTGTGGGCCACATTTCCTTCTTTACAACCTCTGAAGGGCCACATGACAGTGATGGGCGTGTCCAGAAGCAGAAGTGGGTGGTGCAACAAATACAAATTCTGCTTTAGGCTCCGTTCTACATAGACTCCTCTTTATCCTCCAGCCAGATAAACAAGAGACATTAGCAGAGTTCAACAATACTTTTCAGCCAGGCACAAATACACAGCTGTCATGCTCCAGTGAGTGCCCTCAGGCGGTGGGGTTCCAATTGGCATAAGCCTCTTACCAAAATACTCACCAACAAGGACAGGGTTACAGATGCAATGCAGTTCAGACAAACTTAAGGTCAAGCACAGTGTATCGGTCTTGATCCAAAATCCAATCCAGACATAAGGTCAGGCAGGAATCCAAGGTCAATATCACAGGGTGTTCAGGCAACATACAATACAGTAAGCCGGGGACTAGACTCTGGAATGAAGAACCACAGACCTCTGTTGTTTCCAGCAACTCAAGAATGAAGCATTATATATCCTTCCTGGGCCACAACCTAACCACAGCTGTTGGCAGAGAAAGAAATTTCAGTGATTCCTTCCCCTAGCTGTCAACTTTCCCCTTTTCTTGCGAGGAATCCTATTCGGAATAAGGGGATTTCCCTTTAAAAAAGGGAAACGTTGACAGCTATGTTCCTTACTCATCAGGAGACACCTTACTCATGAACTTTGTGATAACTCTGGGTCCATAACACACACTATGTTGTTGCTCTTTGGCTCTCTGTTCTCAAGGACTGTGTGGCGGTGACTCTTGATAGCTCCAGTGTTCTTCATCAGGTCTCATTCCCTAGGGGCTTCAAAGGAATCCTCAGCAGTGGGTCCAGGAGACCCTGGCTGCTGCTCCTCAACCTGTGGGGTGCCTGGTTCATCCTCTGAGGACTTTGTGTCTAGTATCAGGTCAGGACTAGGCATGACATCAGGATGTGAACCAGGACCAGTGAGGAGTGTGGCCTGGAGTTTTGGGGTGGCCAGGTAGAGTTCCAAAGACCAGACAGACTGGCCCAGGGGGACCTGCATTTGGCTCCTAGGCTTGATGTTTCCCACCTCTATTATAGTCCCTAAGGATTTATCATCTACCCAAAGTTGTTCTCAGCTTCACCTTCTCACTCTTTCCTTTATCACTTCCCCCACCCTCGTTCACTACCAGCACGTGCTCATCACCCACTTGATCTTTTTCTTCTTAGTTACCACATACGTGGAACCTATCAGTCACGACTGCTTAGAGATTGGCTTTTTGCCAGGAATAGCTCCCAAGGTCCTGAGAACTTGTTTGAAAGCTTGGTAACTCTTTGGGACGGGGTGTGTGTGAGAGAGACGCCTTCACTAAAATTACAATGCGCCATATAGGAAGCCCTCTGATATGAATACATTTTCTTTAAATGTATCCCAAGAGTGGATCTGTTTGCTGTACATGTTCTGTATGTTACAGAACTCTTCTGGTTCAAAACAGGGGGCTGAAGGTAATCTTGCTTAAGTTTCTATTATTACTTAGCCTTTGTGCCCCCATCGTGTAAGAGGTTTAGACGAGTTGTCAGTACAGGGTTTGTGTGTGTGGATAGAAGCCACTGAAGATGGGAAATGAGGTAGATGAATAAAACACTGAAATTTAGGATACTTGCTGTGTACTATGCAATGGGCGCCAATGAATCAGCACCTGCCGAAGATATTCTGACCCAAGACGCCCACCACTGGTATACCAAATTTATGAAAGAGTGTCCATCGGGGCAACTGAGCCTGCATGAATTCAAGGCGCTTCTGGGTCTCACTGGTTTGAGTCCACAGGCAAATCATTATGTCGATCAAGTGTTCAACACATTTGACTTAAACAAGGTAAGCTCAATTTTATACCTTGATGCTAGGGTAGCTACCATTTAAATTCACTCTAAAAACAGCAGAATGGCTCACAGGCCTATGCTGTGAAGATAGTATTTTGCTATGCTCAGTCAGGCTGCCTCTATAAGCATTCCTAATTATTGTCATTGTCTATTTATGTGGAAGCATTTAAAACATAGATACGCCAGATAGATTAAATAGATGATAGATAGATTGATAGATTGATAGATGATAGATAGATAGATAGATAGATGATAGATAGATAGATAGATAGATGATAGATGATAGATGGAAAAAAGAATGAAGCCAGTCTGAAAATTCTGTTAACCATATTTATTTCCCCAGTTAACCATTATCTCAGTTGCTGGTAGTTGCTACTATAGTTTGAAAGCACTTTCAAAATACTCAAGAGTATATTATCACAATTTCAACCCATAGAGATAGGAGGAGATTTATTTATTTTTTTTTTTTTTTTGCTTTCTAAAATGGGAATTGAAGCATTCAGCAAACACTGTATGACCTGCCCTAAGCCTTGCTGAATATACAGACTCTTAAGCCCTACTCCATTAAAATTAATGGGAACTTCACAATTGGCTTATAAAGAAACAGGATTGTCTAGTGTCTTTTATTCACAAAACTGAAATCCTATTTGAAGACCCCTTTTTTCTGTTTGCTATTTCAATTCAGTCCCACTGGCTGTCAGGTCAATGCAATCTTCTATAAGATAATCAAATTTCTAACATATCATTAAACCACAAGAAACTGTATTATTACTGAACATATACAGCATTTTAAATAAGCTTTCCACAAGCCATCCATTTATTTTTATTTTTATTTTCTGCTTGTCTGCACTCATTGCAAGCTGTCTTTCCAATCAATAGTTATGGCATTGTTTACCCCCTATATAAAATATTAAAATGAAAATAAGTTATTCATTAAGCACCACTGGCTTGAATTTCATAACATATTACCGGAATAATAACAGCAACTTACCTGCCTTTAACAACAGGATTTGCATTGAGGCACATATATGCAATGGGTATCGCATATGTTAAGAAAATCAAACCCTTCTTTTCAGGCATCAGTCTATTGACTCTTGTCTGCTAAAATCAGAGGTCATATCTTGCTAATTGTTCATATTCAATGGCGTCCAACTGCTGTTAGAAGGCACTTTGATTCAGTCAAGATTTCCATCGGTAAAATAGGAAGGGGGTAATTTCCCCCCTGATTTTCCTCTTCCCCTTGAAGCTCCCCAAGGCCCCTAATGTGATCCAAAGAATTGGGATTCAAAGACCCTTCAGAGCAGCTTGGAAGATGGTGTGGGAACGGCAAGGAGATCTCCCTCCCCAGACTTCTGCTGCTGGATCAAGTAGCTCTATAGGCATATTATTATTATTATTATTATTATTATTATTATTCACTATGAGGGCTTAGGGTGTGCTATAGCAATTTAAAAATACAATCTGAAAATCAGTTTTTATTTGTTATCATCGTATGTATTTTAGTGTTTTATATTATAAACCACCGTGTGATCTTCAGCTGAAGAGTGGTATAGATTTATTTTTTATAAAAACAAAACCCAAAAATAATAAGGTGGTCCTAAGAATATACATCAGGTGTCAAAGGCCAGGGTAAAGGGGTGTGCCCTCAGCATGTGAAACTGCATCAGGAAGAAGGTACTAGGCATACCTTTGTGTTACGAGAATTCCACAAGGTAGGGGCTGCCACTAAGTCTCAGGCGGTTCCCCTCCTGAACCTCAGAAGTTGCTGAAACTACCAAGAGGACCCCTTCTGCTGATCTTAAGAGCCAAGAGGATTGGTAGGGATAGAGACAGTCTTTGAGGCATTTGGGGTCTAAGCCCAGTAATAATAATAATAATAATAATAATAATAATAATAATAATAATAATTTATTTGTACCCCGCCCATCTGGCTGGGTTTCCTCAGCCACTCTGGGCAGCTTCCAACAAAGACCAAAAACACACTAAGATGTCACACATTAAAAACTTCCCTGAACAGGGCTGCCTTCAGATGTCTTCTGAATGTCAGATAGTTGTTTATCTCTTTGACATCTGATGGAAGGGCGTTCCACAGGGCAGGCGCCACTACTGAGAAGGCCTGCTGCCTCGTTCCCTGTAGCTTTGCTTCTCACAATGAGGGAACCGCCAGAAGGCCCCTGGCGCTGGACCTGAGCTTCTGGGCAGAACGATGGGGGTGGAGACGCTCCTTCAGGTCTACTGGGCCAAGGCCGTTTAGGACTTTAAAGGTCAGCACCAACACTTTGAATTGTGCTCGGAAATGTACTGGGAGCCAGTGTAGGTGTTTCAAGACCGGTGTTATGTGGTCTCGGCAGTCGCCCCCAGTCACCAATCTAGCTTCCGCAGATTAGTTGTAGTTTCCGGGTCACCTTCAAAGGTAGCCCCACATAGAGCGCATTGCAGTAGTCCAAGCGGGAGATAACTAGAGTATGCATCACTCTGGTGAGACAGTCCGCAGGCAGGTAGGGTCTTCAGTATACCTGAAGGAGCGTCTCCACCCCCACCCCACCCCCCATTGTTCAGCCCGGACACTGAGGTCCAGCTCCGAGGGCCTTCTGGCAGTTCCCTCACTGCGAGAAGTGAGGTTACAGGGAACCAGGCAGAGGGACTTCTCAGTAGTGGCACCCGTCCTGTGGAACGCCCTCCCAGCAGATGTCAAGGAAATAAGCAACTATCTGACTTTTAGAAGACATCTGAAGGCAGCCCTGTTTAGGGAAGTTTTCAATGTCTGATGTTTTATCACTTTATTATTGTTATTTTTATTATTATTAATTCTGTTGGGAGCTGCCCAGAGTGGCCAGATGGGCGGGGTATAAATAAATTACTATTATTATTAGACATTTAGGGCTTGACAGACTAATGTGGGGAGCTTGAATTGGGCTCAGAGAAACGTGTGCATGAGATGCAACCCTTTCCACATTAAGCAAGATACAGAGAAGGATTCAGCTATCAAACCCCATCAGCAGAAGCCCCATGCAAGGTCTTCCACCTGCACAATGACACTTCCCCCCACTCTCATTCCCCACTCCTGTGTGCCCCACACCCCTGAAATTGGCTCAGGGGATCCCAGGAGAGCCCCTAGAACAGCACTTTGGGAGAGGGGAGGCAGATAGTTCCTTCAGCAGGCGGTATGCTTGCACCAATAGAACATTTGTAATAGTACATTGTTGAATTCCACCTACTAGATTTTACCACTCTGGATTTTATTCGTAAGTTTTAAATTGCCTTTAAATTTTCTCTTCCCTCTTCTCTGTTTAAAGTGATTATGTGTGTGTTTGTGTGTGTGTGTGTACACACACACACACACACACACACACACACACACACACATATTGCAAATTCTAGGGAGAGATCACCTGTGTATCAAAGAGAACTGTCGTGGTTTCAAGAGCTAGAGCAGTATGTGATGGTATTTTTGTTTTCCTCTATTCAGAAATGCAAATGGAAATAAAAAAGCAATTGGAATAGCTTGAGTAGTCCTATAATTAATTCCCCAATCCTCAACAATTTAAAACAAGGAGCTATTGGAGGTTATGAAACAAAATGACTGCATAATGTAAGTGTTTTATTTAACATGGAACCCTGGGGTAACTAATGCCTCCCAAATTAAGCATTGCACGGTACACATTCACCTTTTAAAATGGTTTAGGAGATTTCATTCCTGCCGTTCCTTCAGACTGGGGTAATCCATTTATCAGCATGTACCACTGCTTTACTGATGTTCCATGTGGTATTCCACCTCAATAACAATTTCAAAACAGCCATAATTTTTTATTGGCCTCCAAAATAAATTCAGAACAGAAGTGCAAGATAAAGTATAGATCAAAATTAAATATGTAAGTAAATAAATCTGCACAAGAGCATATCCAAGCTGCCAGTTCAGTTACTACTTTACAGAGACATACTCCAACTGATTTCAGTGGCGATCTATTAACATTAAGTGGTTGTGGAATTGTTTTAGAAGCTAGGGTTTGCATCATATTTCTATTCAACAGGGGAACACCAAGTGCACATGGTTAGTGCATTAAACCAAGGAACCTAATGGCCAAATGCATGATCTGGAAGATGGGAGATATTTAGTTCAAATTTAATCCTGGCTAGGAACTCACTAAGGTTGTATACATGCTACAGGTTAATCTAGAATTGAAGGAGACTAGGTTCTAGTTTTTTCTACATGGTCCACACTCAATCCAGATCTGCTGCATATTTTTTGCCCCTGAAAAGTGCATCTGGAAAAACTGGTTTCACTCTGAAAATAAAAGCTCATCACAGATTGAGTCTGCATTACCCTGCAGTGTGTCCATTTGAAAACAGATGTAGCTGTATACCAAGATCACAATCATCACTTCCTTCTTCATTAGCACACATACATGCATAATTTTATTTGTATGGCACCTTTAGAAGTAAAACCATGCTCAAGGCTGCTTACAACATGGGGGGGGGGGGATACATAATTACAAACGTAACAAAATTAGCCGTAAACAATCAACAGAACATCAAACCAAATTAAATAATTTCCACAAAAAGCATAAGGTTTAAAATAAAGATACAAAAATTTAATATCAATTTTTTAAAAAAAAACCTCCAGAAAACCCCTAAACAATACTCCAACACAAGATTCTGCTCAGCAGCCTCATCTTTTGTAGCTGCAGTCAATCAAGGCCCCACCCTCCAGGCCAGGTGGGGAATGACCTACAAGGCAGGGGGCAGGTCTGCTAGAGCTCACAAACAAGATGGGGCACGTGCAGGAAGGAAAATGTGTGAATAACCTAGTCAAGGGGAGGGTTTTCAAATGCATATCAAGTAATCACACCCCTCCTTGTGGGTGATAGGGTCTAGAATCAATCTAGATTGAAAGCAACATGTTGAGGAGGAGCATGAATGATTCTAGATTGAGGGTGAAACGTACATTTTTGTGCAGACAAAATGTAACCTGAACTTAACAATACTGCCTTAGTTTACACGATAGTTGTAAAGACTCTTGAGATAATGTTTGAGCACTTTGGAAAACTGAGATGGAGTGGAAGTGGGGCAGGTATGAGTGACAGCTTGAACCAGCATTTGATTCACTGCTGTGCTCATCTGTCAGTTCAATTGTAAAGTTGGGAAGAACCCGTTGAGAGTGCTCTTTGTTGAACATCTGTGTTCATCCTTGGCTTCTCTTGTCAATCTGTGCAAACTCCCAGACAAGCTCATCCATAAAAAGTGGCGTACCCTAGCTCTCTCTTTGTTTATCTTAAGTTGTTCCTGGTTTCCCATCAACCACTTAGGGAGCCAAACTAGCTGTGCTGTTTTGCATCCTTACATTTAATGTGCTGGTGTTCTAAAATGCAGATATTACCAGCTGGGTGCATGCCATGATCCCAGCAGTTACCAGAAAAACCGAGCTGGAAGCCACAGTGCTACCAGCTAAGGAACCAAACTAGGTTCCTGCATCTGAGGTTGATGACTGGAGAGCCTCTGAACACGAGGGTGGCAGACAGAAGCCCATTGGGTCAGATGCCACAGCACCAGTGTCCATGAACCTGAGCCAATACCCTCATGTCTGTCTTCCCCCAAGCCTGAGAAGCCAAATGTCTCCCACAGTCCCTCATCAGTCCAACAGTGCCAGGAGCATATCAGACAGGAGGCAATTCTGGCCACAGAATTGGCCCCTGAAAAAACTCTGCTTCTCCATAAGGGGGCAGATTCTGGAAGGAATGGACTGAGATACAGAAGGGCTCTGTTAGTTTCCAACCCATATCAGAGCAAGTTGTCCACTAGGAGCTCTCCATGGTGCTGGAATGACTGGCCAGCTTTGCTGCTCTACCTCATGGGCCCCTACACAGGACCGCGACTGCGGTGACTAATTAATGAGATCATAGCAGGCATGGAGAGAGAATCTGTTCAGGAAAAATATTGCCTGCTTTTCTGAAGCTAATATTGGCTTGGAATTTCCCCCCAAATCAAATACCAGCTTCAGGAAAGATATTTTCCTTAGGGCCACATGGGAGGAAAGAGTTAAATCCCCCTCCATGTCTGCCACAATCACAATAACTACCAACCTCCAGTTGATACTATTTGCTTTTAAACAATTCTTGCACATTTATTGCAAAGACACATTTAACTTCGCATCTGCTTTGGCTCTCAGTGTGAGAGAAACATAGGTTTCTATATGTTTCTTGAAATTGACTGCCAATGTCCTTGCTAATTATACAAATGATGCACAGTGCTCCTCAGCAATTTTCTCATTTGTTTACCTTACGGGTCTGCATTTTCTGTTTATTTACATGCATGTCTGATTTTACGTCACTTTCCAATTTCCCCTGAAATAAGCCTCTTTCTCTTGAATAGGAACTTTGCATGCAGGTACTTAGATTCAGTAGCATTGCTTCAAAACGGGCAGAAGGCAGGCAAACAAGGCCTGATGCTGGTCACATGACAGCAATGGGACCAGCTCAGGGTCCATGGGCTCCAGCCCACCTCAGCCTTTTCCTGTCCCTAGTAAATCCCTTCAGGGCTTTTTGTGGGCTATTGCCCAAAGTGTCCCAGCGGTGGTACTCCTGCCTGCACACCCATTGGATGGGCACAATAGGGAGTTCCACACCACTGGAGAGATGTTGGCATCGTTCTGTAGGCGGAGACTAGCAAAGACTGGTGGGCTGGGCAAAGGGACACCTCATCTCAATCCAAACTTCCTGCAGCCCAGAGCAAAGGGGCTTTGCATTGCAGCCAGAGTGTTTAGAACATTTCCTATAGGTTACATATCTCAGTAATCTTTACAACAGTTACAATGAGAAGTGAATGAGGTGATGAATGTGCTATCTCTCCCAGAACCATCCGAACCTCCACGGAGGACTCCCGTGCAATGCAGAAACATAATTTTGCAATAATTTAAATTGTGTGGGAAGCCTCCACAAATGCAGGAAGCTCCCCGATTCAGAAGTCGCCCTTCAGCCCATGGAGAGTGATGGAATTGCAATTTCAGGGCAGAACTAGCATGTTTATCACCACATCTCCCCATTACCTAGGGCTCCATATTTCAAAAAGTAAAAACCAGGACACCCTGGCACCCACCAGCAAAATGTGGAATTTACTGTTTAGAAGAACACTGTCTATTATCTTTCCCACATCACAGATGGAGGACTGAAGATGAGATAATATCAGCATGTCGAAAGTAAGCTAGGAAGTTCATGACTATAGTGAGACTTGACCAGGAGACTTCCTTTTTAAAAAATCTCCAACACATTTTGCCACCTATAACTAAGACTGCAATCATATCTCCACCTACCGAGGAGTAAGCTGCTTTGAACTCAGTGGGACTTATTTCTGAGTAGACATGTACTGGATAGCACTGTAAAGTACATAATTATCGGTTGCAGTTTAATACCCTTTCCTAGAAGGAACCAGTTTCAGATCACTGCATAGATGAAAAAGAAACCAAAATACACAATAAACATTAATTTAGAAACTATTATGTAGCATTCACAGAAACCAGAAAGCCATCTTAACGGAACACTTTTGAGTAACAATGCTTTCTCTATTTATTTCAATTAACTATCTGTTGTTTTGCTGTGATTGCTTGAAGTCACTCTGGGGCAATTTCTGCTTAAATTACCTGCTGATTCCAATTAGAGGTGTTTAGCATGCTATTAAATGCCATGTACAGCTCATAAGCTGAACTGCCTACCACAAATAACAAGAGCAATAACAATTTTCTATGCTATCTTTTCCTCAAATGGCTAACTTCACATGTACCAACACTTTGGGGCTATAAGGAAAGTTAAGTTGAAATTGATACTGGTGAAATTACAAACTTGCAGCTCCAGTATTTGCGTAGTGTTTTTACTTTTACTAACAGTTATTAGACCAAACACACATTCAACAAAGGGTTTTCCCTGTTTATAATATTCAGAAGTAATCATGCTGAACCGTGTTCAGGGTGTGTTAATACATTCAACACATTGCCACTGGCAGAGGAAGAGGAGTGGGGGGGGAGCGCACCGCCCCTGGAAGCGCAATCCCGGTGGGGTGGCATCACCCCCGGGACACGCGCCAGCCTCGCCCCCACCTGCTCTCCACCCCCCAGTGCCGGAGCATGAAGCTGCGCCACTGCACATTGCACACATTGCTAGTACTTCTATTTTAGCCATGATGACTGGGGCTGATAGTTGTATTCCAAAACATGTGAAGGGCATCAGGTTAACAAAGGCCAGGAAGACTAAGGTTCGTATTTCACATACAGGGCTTGACCAGTCCAACATCAAAGGTTTATTCCATTGTATTCCATTTCTGCCAGATTTCATCCATATGGTAATTGCCCTGAAACCCTCTTTTCTTTCTAGGCTATGGTTAAATTTCAGTTCCAAGGACCCTCCAGACTAGTGTTGTTGTTTTGTGTGGGGGTTTTTTTGCAAGTCTTTTCCGCAACATGGATACAAGCATTAATTGTGGATTTATACAGGACCATCCACATATCATGGCATTTTCATAGTCCTGCAATGCTTCCACAGTGTCACCATATTATTACTGCCTGGAGGGGCACTTTGGCAATACAGTGTGACAAAAGCAGGGCGGGGGGGAGGGGTACACAACCGGAACATTTGTGGATATAAAAAGTTACAGGATTTCAGCTGGAGGTTACAGGGCCTGTACTAATTGGAAATGAAGCAGAATGTCCTCTCTGAAACTCTGAAAAGTGGTAGAAAAATCTTTAAAATAAGATAATGTAGAAATCATCCCTTGCCATATTTCTCCTTTTGGCAAACTTCTATTCCTATCACTTTATGTCCAGTGTCAAGAAAAGCTTCACCTAAGGAATTTCCACCTCTCCTTAGCAGTACAGGAATATGATTCCTGCTGGAAAATGGATGACAACTATATTGGCTGTTTCCTTCTCCCTCTTCTTGTGTTTAACTGCATACATGCCCAAGGACAGAGAGCTACTGGTGCTCGGTTGTCTTGGTAGAAAAAGAGAAAAGAATATGAGCCACGGGGAAAATATTCTTGCTTCTTGATGCTTATGCAAAAGGAAATACAATCCCTAGGGGGTACTCCAATATACAGCTATGTTTACGTGTTGTTTTTCCTTTCTATTGATTTAAATACTGTATCTCTGCATTTATTAGAAAACTTTCTGCAGAGTCTGCACACAGAAGCCACTTGGTGTTTCTGTTTCTGATTAGTTGGTTATAGTTTAGATTTTGTGATGTTTCTTTTCTCCTTTGTTGAATTTTTGATTGACTAGATTTGTTATGTAACTTCAGAAAATAACAAAAAGTAATAATAATAATAATAAATAATAATAATAATGTAGTTCATGCAGTGGCACACCTGAGGCTGGAACTCAGAGCTAAAGTCTGTGGCCCTACAGCCCCCATCCTCTGAAAAAAAAAAATGACCACCAGATGCTAGTGACAAACAAGTCCAGCATCAGCAGTTGGGCCAGGATGGGCATGCCAACTGACCCTAGTCACCACAGCATCCTCTCTTTCTATTCTTTAAAAAATTACAATCCAGGACTGCTGGCTGGTTATGTAAAAATGGTGAAAAGAGGCTTTGAAAACAATTATATTTTCCTGCAACAAAATAATGCTTCTTGACAAATAATGTTTATAGCATCAGGGCAGCAGAAGCAAACACCATTTTATTTCTTTAGTCGTGACTGTGCTTTAATGGAGTTTAAAATGTGAAGCTGAACATGCTCAGGGTTTTGTTTTGTTTTTAAAAATCAAGGCTGGCAAGCTGCTTTTTTAGCTTTCACCTATCAGGACTGTAGAAACCGCTGTAAATCATGAAATGGCGGAGGAGAGAAATGTTAATTGTCTACTTCACAACTGTGAATACACATGGTGATCTAAAGGGCCCTCCTCATGAGGGTTTAAATTACCCAGCCGCACCACTGAGTTTATGCGCTTAAATCAACTTTTCCCCAACTTGGTGCTCTTCAGATGTGGCTGGTCCTGCTGGCTCTGGCTGATGGGAATCGTAGTCAAGAACAGTAGGAGGGCACCAGGCTAGGAAGCATTATTTAAATAAAAGATGTGGTCTGAACCGAGTAGGAAGTGACAAGCTTCAAGGGGGAGAAGGCAAAATCTAGCCTGGTGTTTTCTTTCCAAATTTGCTTTGGATCAACAAGGGGAGACTTAGCATCAACAAACACTGAATGAATCAAACTGTTGCCCAACTCCACCCCCTGGAAAACGTACGAGTTGCCATGCCTCTCTGTAGGTGCAGCCCACATGTCTGCAATCAGCCCTCCATGTGTTAACACAAGTCGTCTAGATTAAAATATTTATCACAGTTGGCATCTGTATTGGATCTGAATCGATATGAACTACTGCAATGCGCTCTATGTGGGGCTACCTTTGAAGGTGACCTGGAAACTACAACTAATCCAGAATGCGGCAGCTAGACTGGTGACTGGGGGAGGCTGCCGAGACCATATAACACCGGTCTTGAAAGACCTACATTGGCTCCCAGTACGTTTCCGAGCACAATTCAAAGTGTTGGTGCTGACCTTTAAAGTCCTAAACGGCCTTGGCCCAGTAGACCTGAAGGAGCGTCTCCACCCCCATCGTTCTGCCCAGACACTGAGGTCCAGCGCCAAGGGCCTTCTGGTGGTTCCCTCATTGCGAGAAGCAAAGCTACAGGGAACCAGGCAGCGGGCCTTCTTAGTAGTGGCGCCTGCCCTGTGGAACACCCTCCCATCAGATGTCAAAGAGATAAACTACCTGACATTTAGAAGACATCTGAAGGCAGCCCTGTTCAGGGAAGTTTTTAATGATTGACGTTTTAATGTATTTTTAATCTTTGTTGGAAGCCACCCAGAGTGGCTGAGGAAACCCAGCCAGATGGGTGGGGTACAAATAATAAATTACTATTACTATTACTATTACTATATTACTATTACTATTACTACTACTACTACTACTACTATTATTATTTACATGCTGTTGGTTTTAAATGGTATATATGGGCAACTGAACCATGCAGATTGTACTCAGCACAGTTTGTCTGAGACTGCAATCTTACACACCCCTACCTGGAAGTAAGTTCCACTGAAATGCATATGACCATGATGTTAGCAACACAGGGGCTGTTCACGTTGTGCTGTCCATATGTACAAGGAGTCTGCCACATGTTCAGCTGTTTGTGTGAATGACTATACACCCAGTACACCTGGATTGGACTTCTCCAAAATGTGGAGTAAAGAATCAGTGATGGCCAACTTGGAAAGCTTTAAAAGAGTATTAGAGGGCATAAGGCTAATAGTGGCTAATAACCCTAATGCCTCTGTTCTACCAACACTATCAGAGGCAGTATGTTTGTGAATGCCTGTTGCTGGGAATCACAAGTGAGGAGATTGCTGTTGTGCTCAGGTCCTGCTTTCAGGCTCCCCATAGGTTGGCCACTGTGAGAACAGGATGGTCTAGACTGGCCATTGGTCAGATCCACTAAGCTCTTCTTATGTTCTTACATGCACTGGTGCACACATGCAGAAGATACCCATGTATGATCACAGGCAGTGCTCTACACATCAAATGAAGAGTACAGAATGTAATTATCAGGTAGTATTTGGCATTACAGCTATATCAGTTTCACATTAAGTGTAGGAAAGGAAATGAACATAAAAAGGTGTGTTGTATATCCAGGTATGGAGTAAACATATTGGAAACTGTGGCACTTTTTGTGAGCAGGATTTGGCAGTGTGATCATTTAGTTGTGTGGTACAATAATCAATCTTTCTCCACAGGGAATTCTGGGAATTGTAGCTTCATGAGAGGATCAGGGGTCTTCTAACAACTCCCAGCACCCATAACATACTACAATTTGCAGGATTCTTTGGGGGAAGCCATGGCTGTTTAATGTGCTATGATACTACTTTAAAGGAGATGGGGCCTTTGTCAGAGTGGGCTCAGTAACCTTTACAATGGCTTCTTAACTGGATTCGGTATGGGATCAATTCAGTGTGAACCCTTCAGGTCTTTTCCTGGTCTGAAGTTTTGCTCTATTGATGCATTAGTTTTATTTTAGTGTAAGGGTTGTTGGCCACTATGGATTGTCCTCAATCAAGACTTAGATAGGTAGATAGAAGCATTGTTTCTTTTGTTTCTTCTTGGTTGTTTCAATTCATTCATCCACCACACTGAATGATCTGGCTCTATATACACAAGTTGCTGAAGCATTAGCTGGCTCTGTAGGCTGACAGAAAGATGCAATCTCTCCTGAAAGAGAGGCAGGAAGCCAAGGAGGCACCAAGGACAGGACGCAGCAGGAAACAATTTTACAAGATTGGGGTGTTCAGGCAGGTTTGGATACCAACCCTCTCCCTGAAACAGCTAGTGTCAATAAGGAAGAAGAGCAAGAAGAAAAATTGTTGTTGTTGTTTTGCTTTTTTTCTAAAATCCACCTAAAATCTAAAATTACAAAATCTAGGGGGACCTGGAGAGGGCTCAATAAAATGTTTGAGGGCCAAATATGTTGGCCACCCCTGTGCTACAGCTGTGGCTGATGGGAGTTGTAGTCCCAAGCAACTGGAGGGCACCAGGTGGATGAAGGCTACTGAACACAACATGCTTCCTTCCCCCAGATACCACCACTGATCATTTTCTACCTCCTCCCAGTCACATTCTGATCTGTCTTCTCCTTTGCACCCACCTTTTGATACTCTTCTCCTTTTCTCCTCACTCCAACATGATGATGATAATAAACTGGAGATCTGCACAGGCACAGGTCTGCAGTGGGTCTGTGAGCTTTTTATAGCAAACCACCATGCAAACCTTCAATCTGTGCACAGACGACTACGTAGAAGAGGTTTGGGGTGGTGCCTGCTGCCTGCTGCCACCACCCCAATCTTCACCACTTTTCAAGGTCTTGTCTGCACTGGTGCCTTCACATACATACCCAAACCTCTAAATTCAGTGTGCTCTATTTGTAGCTTCCATTTTTGCAAGATGCAGGTTATGTTTTCAAACCCTACACGTCTAGGGATGGATGCTCATCTCCTTGTATCTTTGGATCTTGAAACTATAGCTACATAGTCACCATATATTTAAAACACATTTCGCCCCAAAAAAGAATCATTGGAACAGCAACAGTTGCTCTGGGAATGGTGAGCTACAGTTCCCAGGATTCTTTGGGGAGAATATGGTTTAATTGTATGATATGCACATAGCCTATGTCTCTATGGATTCATAGGCTATTGAAGACAGAGAGACAGATTGAAGACAGAGGACTTATACGTTCTGTGGATTTATTCTTCATTTCCACAAAATTTAATGGGTGGAATAATGGTGAACCTGCTGATAGGTGGCAAGATACACATAGTCCTGAAGATGAGAACAATTGCTCATCTAGTTCTAATTCAGTCTGTCCCAGCTCTTTACACCAGTGTCCTAGCTAAGGCCCTGTTAGAGGAAATGATTCCACTCATAGTCAATTTGTCTCCTAAACAGGTGACGACATATGGGCACTTGATCTTCCCTATGTCCAATTTATCATCCATCGTTTACCATCTGTGTTAACACTTCCAACTACCATTTCTCCAGGATTTTTGAAGGTACCACAGACACTGCTAAAAGACATTTCACTACCTGTCCAATGCAGGTTGCTCTCTGCTAACATAGTGAGGTCAAGGAGTACCTCACCTCTGTCTAATGTATTTATTTATTTAAGGCCCTTCTTCTAAGCCACCTTTCCAAATCTAAATATCTTCCCAAAACAGAATTCAAATTATCATTAACAAAAGCTGTGTAAAACAAAACACTGAGGTTCACAATTAAAGTAAGAGAAGTAAAATCATTTCATTTCACGCCAGCTATTGCATCGTAACCCCATTTCACAACTACTGAAGATCTATAGAAAAGCATGTTCCACGCAAACTGAGGTTCTTGCAACCCAGCTCTGATGAGACTGTGGGAAAATGGTTGTTTGCACATAAGAGCATGAGCGAAAGTTTATTATTGCAAGGTGATTTCATAGCAAAAGGCATTGCTTGGAGCATGATCAACGTGTGGACAGCTCATGCTGTCCTGATGATTGGTCCACGTAGTATGGCCTGATCGACTACGTGGGCCTGGTGTGATGGCATGGCATTGTCCTTATCTGCAGGCTGAGGGAAAAGTTGCTTCTTGGTATTTGTATCTTTTTGGCTACACACAATAAATGTTTGGCTGCAGCAGCTCCTGGGGCAGTCAGATTTCTTCAACCCATCTTTGCGTGAGACTGATTATTACTGATGGCGAGCAGGTTCTCGTCATTTTGGTGCCCCGTGTGAGTCATGAGACGCCTCAGCTGGCCAAACTATGCCTTTAGTCTGGCTTTTTGTGAACCAGGCCAGCATTTCTAGAGCTCATTTTCCAGCAGTATTAGGAAGAAAAGAAGGCTTTTCATCCAGATATATCTTTGTGTGTATAGTGGAAACAGAAAGACTTCAGTTAAATTTCACATATGTTCAATTTCCCTTTTGTTCTCATCCTTTGGTATATGATATGTTTGTTGGGGGCTCTTGATAATACTCAAGTGTACAATCTTCAGCATATTTAAATTCTATCAGAAACATTGGCATTAAATGGCACATCTGTCACAGCACATTTGTCCAGCATTGTTTGCAATTAAAAATAACAATAACAATACAGTTTTGTAATTTGGCAACAAAACTAGATGGCCAGAGTTTTGCCATATCTAGGAATTGCAATCCTGTGGAATTTTTACATTCATTCCGATAATCTCGTTTTTCAAATAAATTTGGTAATGAAAGGTGGGATTACTTTTTCTAAGCTGTGGGAATCCAGCCCTTGGCCAGACCTGATATTAACCTCTTCCCACTATCTTGCTGATGCTTCTTAAGAAGTGTTTTAAAAGGCAGAGAGGTTGGCTTAGTGGTCTAAGCTTTTGGTTAGAAATGCCCAGACTGTCTGGAAGACTGACAGGTTTATAAGCTTCATGAAGCTGTGACTTAGCTTTTCATCCTTTCACTGTAGATAAATGATATACGCTGCGATAATGGAGATCATTTAAAAAACAGTAGCCCTGTTGGGGGGTTTTAACCAAGGTAACGGGGATGGCCAGAATTCTACTACAATACACAGTCTATTTAATGATTTTTTTATTCTAGGGCTGCACTTAATATACGCTGGTTCCAATGTTAGCACATTTTGAGACTTGTTTTAACTGATATTAATCTATATTTTTATATCGTTCTCATCCACCCTGGGATCTTATGGTGATGCGTGGGCAATAATAATAATAAACTTCTAATTATTACTATTATATGTAGCTGATCAGAGTAGTAAACCAGCTGAACATTTGCACTGTTTCACTGCTCTTTCACACCTTTTTGGTTCCCTGGATGCTGCCTATTTGCAGTGCTTGTTTGAACCTTCTCCTTTCCTCCCAGAACCCTCAGCATCATTTGCCCACCCTGCTATTTAATCTTGACTGTGGATTTGGTTTTATGAGCATCCGTGACTTTATCACATGTGGTGTCATGACATCAATAACATCATGTGAGATCACAAGAGCCAACATCAGAGTCCTGATGAGTAAGAGGACCATGAAGCCAAAGGAAGAAAGAGGAAATGGTACCAAGAAGAACAGGATTTGAGGGCAGTGCTAAGCCATCGCTTGCCCATGTAGGTATATAGGGATGAAATAAGTGCTGTATCTAAAACAGGCATGAAGACTTTTTGGCCCTCCAGATGTTGCTGACCTGTCATGGACTGGCCAGATGCAGATGAGTGGTGGGAGGCACCAGCTAGGGAACCCCCAAAGGAACCTCCAGGGTAAGAAGGCTCAGAGCCAGAGGATTGGTGGTGGGAAGACGATGAGTGGTCAGAGGGAGAAGACTGGGAGGAGGATGTATCAGCAGCAGAAAAGACAACAGGACTTAGTGAGCAGGAATAAGCTGGGGCAAAGAACAGTCCTGATTCAGAGGCTGGAGAGGAGGTGGGGCAGGAGACAGAGTTGAGACAGGCTGCTGAAGAATCCAAGGAGTCTCCCCTTCCTGGCGCAATCAGCTCCTCTCCCCTCCTGGTCTCCCAGAACCTGAAGAGGTATGAAGAGAGCAGAGCAAAGAGAGATAAGACAAAGGAGCCTCAGGTTGCTGGGGGAGGACCCGGGAGGAGGAATCTTAGAGAGTGGTGGGAAGGCAGAGACCTTCAGTCCTCACAACTGCCTCACTGGGGCAAGACCTACTGGGAACAGTTGCTGCACTAGGCCTGCACTGTTTTGGGTTCTTTGAATAAAGAGTTAACTTCACTGACACTGAGTGTTTTGTTGCTGACCTGCTCCGGACTGCAGCTCCGGACAACTACAACTTCCATCATCCCTAGTCATTGGGCCAAGCTTTATGGAAGTTGTAGTTCAGCAGTTGGAGAGTCAAAGGTTCCCCACACCCAATCTCAAGAAAAACATCTCAAGATTCTTAAGCTCTGACCAAGCAATTTTCCCTTTACAGTTGGGTACGGACTTTTGTCTTATAAAATCTGAAGGCAAGAGATCCTGTTCTGGTCCTTCCTGCCCCATTGCCGCCCCCCCACCCCCCACAGTGCTAAGAGCAGCTGTGAGTGGGTTGTTTACATTAGGACCATGGGCATAGCTGTCAACCTTTCCCTTTTCTTGCAAGGAATCCTATTCGGAATAAGGGAATTTCCCTTTAAAAAAGGGAAATGTTGACAGCTATAACCATGGGAAGAACCCCTTTCCCCACAAAAATCACACCCCAGGCTTCTAAGCAGTCTCACTGGGATCGCCTGTGCTATGTATCAGTTTCGGTTAGGCTATCAGAAGGGAAAGAACTGCAGTTTGAACAGGGGATTATCAACGCTACTCTAAATATAAAAGGATAACGACCTTGTTAAGCTTCCAGCTTCCAGTGCCTGTTACCTAACCCTTGCATAATGTTCTAATCTCACATGTCCCATTTTGTTTTTTTATGGGCACAACTGTCTCTGTAGGCTGTGAACAAGGACAGTGGGCTTTGAAGGACCATGTTCCTACCCAATTTTACAGCCATTTTACAGGGGTTTCGTTCTACAAAAATCCCACTGACGGTCACAGAATGTGCACCTGAATGTGGCAGGGAAAGCAATAGTTCGTTCTGGGATTGTCCTTTATACACACATTCTACGATATATAGCATCCAATCTCAAGACTGTACATATTCCATGACGCTGCTGTCCTCCTGGTGCAAGCTGCAAATATCTCGCCATCCTGGGAAGCTAGAAAAGGAGAGTTGATACCTTCTTCCTCTTGCATGAAGAATTTTCCAACATAGACGCCTCCTCTCTGCATATCTCCCAGCCCCCTGTATATGGACTGGATCATCCCTCGAGTTTTTAGCCCTCAAGGATGTAACAATAAGCTTGGAAGTCTATGGGCAATACTTGATGGAAGATCAGGATTCCATTTGGATGGCATGAAAGCCTTCTGAGCATATGGACATGTTGTTGTCACCTAGTGGTCAAAAGGCAGAATTTGGAGTTTCTGTCAGAATTCTGTAGTGACACATTTGTTTGACTTTGTACTGTGGGCTTATCCACACTTCTCTTCTGCTGCTTCCCCCTGCCTCCTGCGGAAAACCATTGCCATTTTTTTCCGATGTATCACTAAAGAGTGGGTTTTCCCTTGGGAAGGAGCGGGACAAGCGGAAAACTGCTTGACCCCGTGCTTTTTAGGCACGCCACAAGCAGATGTGTGGACAAGCCCTGTGCCCCCAAATTATCATGTCTTTCTCTCTCCTCGTCAATCTCCATCAGATTAGGGCTGATGGGAGCTGTAGTCTAAAAACATCTGGAAGGCGCCAGATTGGGGGAGGCTAGAACAGCCTCTTGCCTGAAGGTTCCTGGAATGGAAGCCCCAGAAGAGGCCTATAAGCACAGAAGGGATTGTTATCTTCATGAAACCACAGCTGTAGAAATTCTCTGAACAAAGAACATTGAATCAGATATAAAGATCTGGCACTCAGGAATGTGCTTCAGGCACTGCAAACTTATCTGTACACATTCTGCTCTTCCTCCTTTCTGTGTTTGCAATAACCATAGTTTGCCTCAGGCTCCCAACCATAGTTTCAAATGCTCCGAGATTGAGAAAAAAAATTATAAGACTGAGCTGCTTGTTTGTTTGTTACATGAATAAGGTCCTCTTGGATAGGCATACGTTGTACAGTGGTACCTCGGGTTACATACGCTTCAGGTTACATACGCTTCATGTTACACACTCCACTAACCCAGAAATAGTGCTTCAGGTTAAGAACTTTGCTTCAGGATAAGAACAGAAATCGGGCTCCGGCGGTGCAGCGGCAGCAGGATGCCCCATTAGCTAAAGTGGTGCTTCAGGTTAAGGACAGTTTCAGGTTAAGAACGGACCTCCGGAACAAATTAAGTACTTAACCCGAGGTACCACTGTACTAGGAATTATTGTACTTCGAATGACTCCATTTTATTTTCCTAATGTTTCTGTGATTGTCTGCATCTTTTTTTTTCATTTTGGCACATCTGGGTGTTTATATAGGATGTTTTGATGTCATTGTACCATACACCATTGGATGTCATGTTACCATACAAGTCTAATATAGTTTGATAGTCTGTTTTCAAGGGTTGAGTTTTTTTCTCTTTTTTTGGTCACTTAGTGCATATGTATCTTCAACTTCAAAGGGTGTACTGATGCATGCTTTCTGGCCCAGTGAGATCACCCTCCTCTCCTTAAATGTAATTATATAAAAGATAGACTTATATAGTGCACTTTTATAAATACCAAAAAATCACCAGTAATGCCCTTCATGAATTTGGCTGAACCTCCTATTTAGCCAGGTATGTTAATAGCCTTGTAAGCACCAATTTTTTTACAGATTACTGTACTGAAAATATGTAGTTATAATTTGAAAATGCAGTTGTGAGATTCTGGAGAACTAATTTGTTTCAATGCCTTTGTCCAGAACCAGGTTTATCAGATTAATGAAAGAGGGCCAGGAAGGTTTGGAAGGCTATATAAAATGGGTGACATCCAGCATAGCATAGGCAAGGATCCACTTGTGCAATGCAGTTTTGGCTTCATCTCTCCCCCCCCCCAGCCCTCTCACACCTGCAGAATTGCTAATGATGGTTGGGGGGGCTCCAATTTTTGAGGGGTTGCTGCAGAGAGGAGAGCAGAAATCCCATTGCACAAGTAGGTGGGCAGCATTGGGAGTTGCCCTATGTATCGATAAACTTGGTTGATATGCTACAGCTTAATGATCCCAGCAGAAAACTGTGCATAATTATTCTCCAGGAAAGGCACAAGAAATTGTTCAACACCATTTCCCATGTTTACCTGTATCTATAGGGATAGACTTAATAGAACCTCAAAGATGTGTATAAACCCTCAGACAGATTTTTCATTATAGTGAATTGAGCGGAACCATAGCGGAACCCAAATTATTCACATTTTTTGTTGTTGTTTTTATTTACACCAAGAGGTGGCTTCCTTTTTTACATATCAAGAAGTACTATTTGTTTTTGTCCATACTTTGACTTGTCCAATCCTGAACTAGTGCTCAGTGACAAATCAATTCCTTCCCCATCTAACCCCTGCCCTTTTCTGTTTTGGAATTTATTCATTTTTGTTTGTTTTTGTCATGATGCTAGGTAATGGTGTAGTTGTTGCAAGCACTGGGGTGCAACTCAGCTTGTATTGAAGACTGGTGGGGCTGAATGGGAAGAAGGCATATAGAGAAAGGAACCTCCAGGCTTCCTAGACTGTCCCTTTAACCTCTGCTAACCTTCCCCAGGGGACACGGGTGGCACTGTGGGTTAAACCACAGAGCCTAGGACTTGCCGATCAGAAGGTCGGTGGTTCAAATCCCCACGACGGGGTGAGCTCCCGTTGCTTGGTCCCTGCTCCTGCCCACCTAGCAGTTCGAAAGCACGTCAAAGTGCAAGTAGATAAATAGGCACCGCTCTGGCGGGAAGGTCATTTCCGTGCGCTGCTCTGGTTCGCCAGAAGCGGCTTAGTCATGCTGGCCACATGACCCGGAAGCTGTATGCCGGCTCCCTCAGCCAATAAAGTGAGATGAGTGCTGCAACCCCAGAGTCGGTCACGACTGGACCTAATGGTCCGGGGTCCCTTTACCTGTTTAACCTTAACCTTTCCCAGGAATGGGCTTTGGTAACACGGCAGGCTGAAGGAGAGTAAAATTTGGTGTCCCTCCCTGAAATTTCTTATTTTCACAATAATTCATTTTAGTACAGTTGCTTTTTATGGATTTCAGTAGATACACATATAAAAATAGGTTTTATAATAATAATTTTGTGCTCCCTCAGCTTGGCACCCTGTGGGGGTGGGGTGGGGTGGGGTGGGAACTGCCTGCATGGCCCTAAATCCGCTGCTGTCTTCTCTCAGGTGTTGGACTGATACTCTCAGGGGGGTCATCACACTTCTTTTTTTCCTGTGGTTTCTAGACACAGGTTAATGATTTCTAGGCATAGGTCCAAGTGGGGTTTTGTTTCTTGTCCTGATCCTTTCCCTGGGAAAACCCACTGTTTACCGCTGAACTGGAACAAACATCACTCAGGTTCTGAGCCTAAAGGGCTGTGACACAGAAAATTAAGCTAGCTTGTTTTCTCCTGCTCCAGGGGGTAGGACCCAAACCAATGGGTTCAAATTAAAAGGAAGGATATTCTGACTAAACATCAGGAAGTGGAATGTTAGACAGTGGAATGGATTCCCTTGGAAGGTAGTCAACTCTCCCCCTTTTAAGCAGAAGTTGGATGGTGATCAGGCATAGATGCTTTAGGTGAAATTCCTGTATTGCAGGGGGTTGGACTAGATCCTCATGGTCTCTTCCAACTCTACAATTCTATGATTTTATGTGGCACAAATGGAATGAAGGGTTTGCTGATCTCATTTCCTATTCCACCCTTCTTCCTCACCCCCTTGGGTTGAGGAAATATCTTTGTGTGTGTCTCCTGCCGAGAACAGGCATCCTCTTTAGACAGAACTAGGATCCGCTTTATCACACTTGTATTTCCTTTAATAAATTCAGCTTTCTTATTTTCCAAACGGAGAGTCTAAGTGAGATTGCATCTATAAATAAAGTGTGCTCCTCCAGCAGAGATTCAGTGTTCAGTTCAGGCTTCTGCTGATGCATCCAAATTCCATCAGTAACAGCATCCTGTTTTGTTGTGTAACATCTTACTAGTTTGGGCGCCTGTTTTATGTCTCATTCTAGTGAAATTAGACATTTGTTCTGTCAACCCATCAAGGCGGCAGTGGGACACATCCCTATGACTTTCCAGAGCTCCCCCAACACACGTGTTTTATTTTGGACAGGGTAGTTAAGTGTGAAAATTATACAAAAAAGCAGGCCCTCTGTGCTATGAGGAACCTTGGTCAAATGGAGTTCCCAAAAGTGTAGAGAGCAGAGACTAGGAGACAAAGTTGGCTGGTGCATGGTGCAGTAGGCTGGTGGATGTGGTTTCACTGCCCACTCCATGTGAACATGTGGAGGTTCCTCCATAAATGAGAAAAAGCTAAAGCAAAACTATATGGTATCTGTGCTGAATGGGAACATCCTTCCTGGTCTTCTGAATCATTTAGTTCATTCAGCATAGCTTTTGAGCACAAAATCAGCTGCCATCAAACATTTTGAAAAGAAATGAATCTGTCTTTAATAAGGATGAATTTCATAGAATCGTAGAGTTGAAAGGGACCCCAAGGGTCATCTATAGTCTAACCCCATGCAGTGCAGGAATCTCAACTAGATCATCCATGACAGATGGCCAGCCAACCTCTGCTTAAAAAACTCCAAGACATGCCATGCCATCTAGACTGTGTCACTGTGTGGACCGCTGAGGAGAATGTGTGGAAGGAAACAGCAATGCACTGGAACTGTGGTGATCAACAGGGCTGAATCAAGCACCCCAGGTGGATGTACTGTCTAAGAAAGGTCTGCAGGTGGTCATAACAGAAAGGCAAGGGTAGAGTCCACAGCAAAGAACACTGTCACTGACACCAAAGGGCTGGAATAATCCATAGGAAACTACAGTGTTGCTTTACTTATTGCTTATCTGTTTTCAATGCTTATCACTTCTTTCCAATCATATACTGCAACAACGACACGTGATAGATCTGTAACTGTTGTTGTTTTTTATTGTACGGCAATTCGCAAAATCAAAAAAGAAGGCAATTGCTCAGTGAATTGAAAAGTGAGCAATGTATTTTAAACTGATATACTGGACCAGTGATTTAACCCAGAATTTCAAGAATTTATATAGATCAGAAATAGGAAACCTGCCCCACCTCTGTCTCCCAAATGTTGTTGGAACTTTGTCAGACCGATGGTAAGGGATGGTGGCTGAAAATGGTATCCCTGTGTCTGGCTCCACCCATTAGTAAAATCTCATTCAGCGTATCACAGGGTTGAAATTGTAGTTCAACAACATCTGGAGACATAGTCTGATCTAGAAGGTATAGCCTGCTGGCCCCATCTGCCTTTTATTCATTGTGGAATATGCTGCTCAAAGACATGAGTGAGATACCCAGTCCACACAAAACAGATGTTTTGGCTTTTACTCACTTTCAGCCATCTTAAAAATGCTGTTTCTTTTTGCATGATGATGTAACTGTTTCAAGCACTGGGATGCGACTCAGCTGGTACTGAAGAAGGGTAGGGCGAGGAGATTCTCTGTCTGAAACTCTGGGGAGCTGCTAGGCAATCCTGAGCTAGATGTACCAATGATCTGATTTGGTATAAGGCACCTTCCTGATTTGGTATAAGGCACCTTCCATTCATATTGCCCATTGTGCATTCAAAGAATGCATGTGTGTGATAAAGATATGTGGGGTAATCTTGCCCTCACTGCCAATGGCCATGCACCCTTGACATCTCTGTGTCTGGATTCTCTGGAAAGCATGACATACACTCATAGATCCTGATTGAGCCATGATCCCTTCTCCACGTAGGAGATCTCTACGTGCACCAAACATAAAAGCATATAGATCCCTTTCTCATGTGCACCAAACACATGGATGGGGGCAAGGCTTGACATGTGGCCTTGTGATACACAGCCACACCCATTAAGATATGTGTGCTCCCAACCTCTGCATAACAAGGTGAGGAAACACTGGCTGGTGACATCAGGACACAGGATAAGGGACTTGACACAGGGCTGCCATTTTTGCAATAGACAGCTCTACTCCACGCAGTAGCATTTCTGCGGTTCATCATTTTTTCTTTTTCAGACTCTATGGACACTCTGAAGCAGTAGTACAGAGAGAGAAATCATCCTTTATCAAATAAAAAAAATCAGTGCAAATAAATTGCCATCGTATAACTTTCTTTTTTTAAAAAAAAAGTCACAAAATATTGCAGGCATGGGGAAGATGCAAGAAATAGCATGGTTCATTGACAATGCCATCAGCAACTACATTTGACATGACGATGGCAATAGTAACAACTGTTTTTTCCTCAAAAATACCGTAAATGTTATTTCTTGGGGACAAAATATTGCAGTGTGATTGTTTAGAAAATGCGGTATCCCTGCAGTAGAACTGCCAGCTATCCAACTCCCAACAACAAATGAGTAACAATAGTGCATTTCTTGTGTGAAAAACCAATTGCCTATGAAGTCTCCAAGAACAAAAGGTTGATCGTTTATACAAGAAATAATCACTGAAGAGGAAAAGAGAGTATCTTAATTTTACCAGTTAGGACATGCCCTTATGTGTTAAAGCTTTTCTGTATTGCTTTTGTATGAACTGATATATTCACATTTTTTGAATGCTCCGGGGGATTTCAGTGTAAGATGCTTTCAGCTTGTATTCTTTTTGCAGCAGACCAGCCCCTTATTAATATTATTGCCAGAATAAATTAAGGGCTATACATGCTACAAACTTATCTTTCTTTCCTTCTTTAGGATGGGTTTATCGACTTCTTGGAATTTATAGCTGCAATAAATCTGGTTATACGAGGAAAAATTGACCAAAAATTGAAATGGTATTTTAAACTCTATGACGCTGATGGGAATGGAACTATTGACAAAAGAGAACTCTTAAGCATATTCACGGTAAGGGAATGGTTATATGTTAGCATATATTTGCCATGAAGCGTTTTATGGGAAATCAATTATTTAAACCTATTGATGTTTTGGCTGTAGTTCACTGCCTGTTTCAGTCATTATCTGGCTAGATGGTCACTCACGGCTTCTCTTTTGTTCCAGAAATCAATAGGAAAGGGGAACACGGGCCTGCAATGAGATCTCCCTGTCCCCAATGTGGTGAAAGAGAGGGAATTACACAAGGCTGGTGCCAGCACCAGGCATCCTTGGGTAGCTGTCAGGGCCCACTGCGGATACCCACGCTAGGCGCCTCTGAATCATAGCTGTCAACTTTTCCCTTTTCTTGGGAGGAATCCTATTTGGAATAAGGGAATTTCCCTTTAAAAAAAGGGAAACGTTGACAGCTATGCTCTGAATAAAGGTTCTGAACTGGCACTCTCAGCAGCTCCATGTGGTTGGATTTAGTTTCCCACAATGTCTCATCGCTAGCATGGCTCTGTATCAGCCTTTCCCAACCTGGAGCCTACAACTCCCATCAGCCCCAGCCAGAACTGGGGCAATGTGAAAATGTCCTAAGAAAGTACATTAAGTTGAAAAAAGAGCTCCCTTCCGCTTTTGAAATATACTCGGAGTCGAGAGTGGATTTCATGCTCTTTATTCAACTCATAGTGGTGAGGAGGAATGGAAGTTCCCCCACAATATCTGCTTTATATACATTATTTACACAATGGGCTGCACGTGATTGGTTAATTCCGGGATTCTCCTGTAAGCCAATCAGGTTGTGGATTCACTTCCACCTGGAGCTGGATTGGGTGGCTCCTGCGGACCAATCATACTGCTGCATTGTTCTAGGACCAATCAGACTGCTGCATTTTGGATCCTATTGTTCTAGGACCAATCAGACTGCTGCATTTTGGATCCTATTCAACTCAGTACATAACAACTTTTCCCTTCCATAAATTCTGACAAGTAGATCAAGATTAGAGTGTAAAATGAGCCGCTGGATCAAGCCAGTGACTCATCTTGTTCAGCATCCTGTTCTCACAGTGGCCGACCACATGTCTGTGGGAAGTCTACAAGCTGGACAAGAGCAGCGGTGTTTGAAACTCCCATTGTTCTAGGGGCATTTTGCAACAGGGAATTTCATTAGTGCGAGCAGTTTCTGAGCTCTGGGCGCAGTACTGCATCTAAGATTTCAGAATAAAACTGCTGAGGGGAAGGAAAGGAGGGCCTTTTTTCTGCCTCCCCACTTCCAGCTACTCTCTGAAGACTGGAGAAGAGACCCTCTTAGGAATATTAGGGGGTGGGCAGGGCAAGGACTAGACCATGTGAAAAATGATCATAATACTTTAGCTGCAGTTCACTCATGTTCAGTTTTATATTCTTCTTATAAAAAAGCTTGCCTAGACATTCCGTTATTGCCCCCATAATCTAGGTTTTAGGTGCCATTTAGCTCCTAGCTTTCATTTCTAACACTGATGAGCACAATAGTAGTGAAGATAGATAATAGTCAGTATGGCTAGTAGTGTAAAGCCTGTTTTCCTGTGCAATGTGAAAAATACCTATACATTTTTATGATGCTAAGGATTAAGTTTGTGGGTGGGTGGGTGTACATATGCAGTGCTTTTTTCTGGGGGACACAGGGGTATGCATACCCCTAAACATTTTGTGAATCTAAGTCAGGCCTCATTGAGGGGCAATATTTCAATATGTGTAGGAAAATGAGAGTACCCCTAAACATTTTTTTAAGAAAAAAGCACTGTACGTATGTATGTATATGATGAGAAAAGTTGTTTAAGCTTCCACACCATGTACATACATATAAAATAATCCTTACTTTAAATGACATGGAATACTCTGAAAGAACAGATTCTCCAGGGCAGGATAAAAACGTAGCTGGGTTTAAGAAAAATCACGTGTCCTGACAGGATCTTCAATGATATGCTAATTGGATCTATAATCCTTTCGGTTCTGTTATAATAATTTAATTTACAATCCTCATTACTGAAGATTTCCTGGAGATTATGCCTGCTCCTGCCACCCACTCCTGCCTCAGATGCTAAGCGAACCAGCAGCCATAAATTGAATTCGCATTATGACCTGCTGACATGTTTGCATTTTTTCCATCCCTTCAGGCCATTCAAGCTATCAATGGCAACCAAGAATTGACTCCAGAAGAATTCACAAACATGGTATTCCAGAAGATAGATGTTAACAACGACGGTAAGGTTATAAAAAATTTTCAAGTGTGGGTCCAGTTTGACAGTTGGTGGGCAGCCAACCTGTCAATCACTTGGCGTCATGACTACAGCAGCTGACCACTTCAAAGGGACTTGCTCTCAGCAGGTGGTATGGATTCAAACCATGGCTTCAAACTTACATTTTTTCTTTGCTGGTCAGCAGGGAAAAACATGTGCATTTGCAAGCAGCATTTGAATGTAAGCTACACCCGCAATGAGACTCCCAACAGGACTTGCTCACAGGGCCAATCAGCCTGCTGGTGTTGAGAATCAGCACCATCACATCAGTTCTCGATATGGGATTTCCTAGTGCCATGTCAGCAATGCCTTTACCTGCCCCACACTTTGCGTATGTCAGGCATGGGCATGATTTGGGGGAAAGTGTTGCAGGTCTATTCAGGATCCTTTACACATTTCTAACCCATCTTTCTTCCAAGGAACATGGGCTGGAATACATGGAAACCCCATTTTAGCCTCACTTTAGAGGTACTTTAGAAATGCCGTCTGGGGAACTTTATAGCTGAGGCCCAAACTAATGGAGACATACAATTACATGGGTCTTTCTTTTGCCTTTCAATTATTTTTTCAACCAAAGCATTCTAAGGAAGGCAGGGATTTGAAGGCAGGCTGCTTCCTCTTTTCCTCTCTGCTTATTTTTCTGTTCCGGATTTCCAAATACTTGCCATGTTTTTCTTCACACCATACATTTAAAGCAGATGGCTTCTTCCAAATAAGCCTGGGAACTGTAGTTCACCCTTTCCAGAGCTGCAATCCCCAACACCCATGAATCTTTGGGGGAAAGCCATGTGCTTTAAATATATGGTGTGTGTAGATGTTTCATGTCTGCTTTGGAGCTAAGCCAAGTCTGACGCTGGCCTGCACTTTGCCTGCTACATCACACTAGTTCTTTCCATTCCACCTTATCTCTGCAAGTGCAGCGCAGGATTCAGAAATGCATTAAATGCTCTACCAAATCATCTGGACTATACAAAGCAAAGTATCTGGTGCAGTGGCTTTAGTAAAAACAACATGCATTAAGGGGAATTTTAAAATAATAATGCCAATGTAGTGCAAATGGATTTTGATATTGTCATTTCATTATTCTTGTAGTAGCTCCAGTTGGTGATTATCGCTGGAGCAAAAGCATGTTATTGTTATATTTAACGTATCTACTTTTAAAAAACTTTTATTATTAAAAGGTATACAATGCAATATAGACAATGGGCTTTTTATGCAAGTCATATAATCAATTTATTTAACTAATTCCAGACTCAAATATTAGAAATATCTGAAATTTAAAACCAGCCATTTCTCTTATTGACTTTTATGGGCAGCAAGGCTATTAAGTGAGCTTATCTTAAACCAAGAGCGTTAAGGTGGTACTAGATGTAATTTCTTTATAAATCATTTGCTGAACAGCAGCTTCAATGCAATTCTAATTAAGCGGTATAAAAGGTAAAGGTAAAGGTACCCCTGCCCGTACGGGCCAGTCTTGACAGACTCTGGGGTTGTGCGCCCATCTCACTTAAGAGGCCAGGGGCCAGCGCTGTCCGGAGACACTTCCGGGTCTCGTGGCCAGCGTGACATCGCTGCTCTGGCCAGAGCCAGAGCCAGAGCCGCACATGGAAACGCCGTTTACCTTCCCGCTGGTAAGCGGTCCCTATTTATCTACTTGCACCCGGAGGTGCTTTCGAGCTGCTAGGTTGGCAGGCGCCGGGACCGAGCAGCGGGAGCGCACCCCGCCGCAGGGATTCGAACCGCCGACCTTTCGATCGGCAAGCCCTAGGCGCTGAGGCTTTAACCCACAGCGCCACCTGCGTCCCATTATTAAGCGGTATATAAATCGTCAAAACAAAAACAGAATTAAGATGACTCGAGTCTGTTTAATGTTATGATGGGGAGGTAAGCCAAATCAATGAGAATATCATAGATTCCTCAAAAAAAGCCAGGAGTTTTGGAAGACAAGTGAAAATTCTATTAAACAGCTTAGCTTGACTAAACTTTGGTTCCTAGATTTGAACTGATAAGCATCTTTGACAACATGATAGCATTTTTTAAAAAACAACTGGGATATGCTGGTCTTGACCAGTTTCATTATGCAGTGCAGACCCTTCAACTCATGCATTGTCTTTGCCAAGTCCTATAAGAACTTAAAAATGTTCCAGTGGTGTTTAATAATATTTTCCCTAAATTTGAGAGTTACTGCTCCATTGAAGAGCTTAGGGGTTAAAAGGTATGGTATTTTGAAATAGTTCTTATGATCTATAATTACCTATGCATATTCCTAAGCACTTATGGGTTTTTTTTATTCTAGGGGAATTGAGTTTAGAAGAGTTCATCAGCGGAGTGGAAAGCGATGAAAATCTCCTGGAAATGATTTCAAAGAGCTTTGACCTTTCCAATGTACTGAAAATTATACAAAGTGGGCGAAGACACAGCGTCTGAGACTTTTCATAACATAAATGGGACTTGTGGCAAGGAACCTATTAAATTTCAGCACTGACTTTTACATTTCCCATTCACTGTTCAGGATATAAGAAGCTCCAGGAGGAATTTTCACTTCAGCTCCATCTGCCATCTATTTTCCCCGTTTCTCCTTCCCAGTGGATGTGGCAGCCACTGTGAGAGCACAACATTTGTCTACATGCATCACAAAAGCTATTTAGTGCAGCAAAAACAGACACAGTCTCTCATTGCTTGTAATGGGGGAATTAGCAAAACAGAACTATACTGAGGAAGAAGACAAACCGGACACTTCTTGAAGATCCTGTGCTGATAAATTGCTCCTTTTAAGTACTGGTTGTTTAACTTGAAATTTACAATGTGGTGATAAACCACTAGATAGGATTGGCTTCCTTCTAGATCAATTAAGGATGAAGCATGGTTTGCATTAACTTAACATTTGCACTAATCAGTGCTTAAAATAGGAATGGATTATCTGGGAAACACCTCAATCAGCTTATGACTCCAAAGATAAATATCCACTTATGGAAGCTGCTTACCACTTTGGTATTATTATTACATCTGTAAGTTAATGTGACTTAGGGCTTTGATGTTTCAACTGTTTTGCCTTTTTCTTTTCTTTTTACCTTTATGATGCAGTTAGAAAAAAAAGATTAACCTTTTTAGAGAAGCTTTACATTTGTCATGGAGTGACACCATTTCGGGGAAATAATTAAAACTTCAAAGCTTCAAAAACACTGGCTTCAGTGATCCAAGATTAATTCCATGACTTTAAAAGAGAATTTATGCCTATTTGATTCAACGGAAAGCCAGTTCACACAATCCCACCCCCTACAGTTTATTTTTAAAAATACACAAGCTTAATACTCTTAATAATAAATGGGAAACAGTTGATCACTCCAGGAGGGATGTATACATAAGAAGGAGTTGCTTTGCTTACAACATCCCCTGTTCTTATTTGAGAGTCCTAAATGGGTTTCACCTGCCTCAAAGTCACCTTTGGAAATGGCAAAAAATGCCTTGTGGACCACTTTCTCAGTTTGGAAGACCTACCATCTCAGTCCTATCTCAGTTCATTGGCATCTGCTGACCTTAACTACTATTCTAAACTTCCACCTCCCCTTCAAATTTGTGCTTGCGATGTTTGATTATGGGTTGTTTTTCTCCTGTCACACTGCATCCTGGCTTCCAACCCAATTGCTTGATGTGACTTAGCTTGTTTCTTCATTCTAGCTTTCTAGTGCTACAACAGAGATTTTATTTACCACCCCATGTAGGGAGCTTGATGTCATTCTTTAGTTGTGGAACGTGCATAGAACTCATGCCAGTGGACGTCACCCACACAGCCCAGCAGTAACCTCTGCAGCCTGAAGTTCAGGCATAAGCTGAGGGCTTTGCAGTGCTGAAAGCAGGGATGATAGCAAAATTTCTCCGTTTATTCAAATTAATTTGAATATTTCTTTATGTATCCAAAAGTCCCAATGTGTGTGATTTCAGATTTTACAGGATTATAAACCAGGCTTGTTTCAAGTTAATGCTCATCCCAGAAAATATACTGGTTTGGTCTTGATTTACTTCCGTAGTGTTTTGGCAGGAAACTGGAGGCCTAGTTTTATTTAACATGCTGAAGGAACATGTTCCGCTGGCCATGCTTCAAAGAGTAAGGGATGCCTAAAGCTGGTCAGCCTCACTTTCATCTACAGGTTTTTTGACATGTAGGAAAATAAGCAAAGACACGAAGCTATACTGAGCTTTGAGGGGGGAAAGATACTAAATAATGGCATAATACAGTGGTGCCCCGCAAGACGAATGCCTCGCAAGACGAAAAACCTGCTAGACGAAAGGGTTTTCCGTTTTTTGAGGCGCTTCACAAGACGAATTTCTCTATGGGCTTGCTTCGCAAGACGAAAACGTCTTGCGAGTCTTGCGATTTTTTTCGCTCCCCCCCCCTTTTTCTAAGCCGCTAATAGCGCTAATCCGCTAATAGGGTTGCTTCGCAAGACAAAAAAACCGCAAGACGAAGAGACTCACGGAATGGATTATTTTCGTCTTGCGAGGCACCACAGTAATAATGTGAAGTATTGTCAGGGTAATGAAAAATACAGAGTGGCATAAAACAGGAAACAATAGGGGAATCACTTCAAATTTGGGCAAGGCCAGTTCTAAAGGCGTACCTCTTAATGAAAATATTGCGGAGGCTCAGCATCTATTTCCTCAGGTATCCCTTATTGAAACTTTCCTTTGAATCCTCGTAAGTGCTTGAATTCTGTTGGAAGTGAATGGTGAACAAGGCTGGGCAAGCAATTTCCCCCAAAAGGTGATCAAACCTGAGCAATGAAAATGTTTTCAGTTTTGCTTAGTGTGTGAAATAGGTGCGTGTGAAATGCACCACATCATCTGTAATTATTTTACCAGTAGTTTGATCGATATAGCAGACAGCCAAACTATGCAATGTATCACTTGGTATTATAAGCAGAGTTGACATTATAGCTTTGACATTTAGATTATTTTATGATTTCCACCCACCCTCTAAAAAACCTGCAATAATGAATGGGAACTTCAACTTCTTCAACATAGGTACAGTAATATATTACGGTCTGTCTCAGTATTTTTTAATAACTGAAGGACAAACTCAATGTAGCAAGGAAGGATTAAATAAACGGAAACTGTATTCCCCTGAAGTGAATGGAGACAGTGCAGCAGCAGTCTATTAGGTTACATCCCTTCTGAGAAAGGTTTTGAGCTTTCCAGAGTCCTTTTAGGGTTGAAAATGTTAGTTTTGATTCGAATGATGATGTGCAGAGCACCAGTTTTGTGAGCGAGCCAACTGATTTGAATAAAATGAAATTCTGTTATTTCTTGGCTCTTAAAAATCCACTGAAAACTAGAAGGGGGGGAGAGACGGGGTTACCTGCTGAAGAGAGATTTGTTTTTTTATTTGAATCATGTTTACACCACTTTTGGGGTTTGCGGCCTTTCAAATTAGCCTACAACCGGCAACCATTTTGTTTGCGTCCAACTGGGCAGAATGGAGGCAGAATGGAGGTAGAGACAGAACAGCAGCTAGGAATGGAACTCCGATGCAAAATGGTTGCTGCCTGTACAAAATGTTGAAATAATACCAGTCTTATAAATAATAATAGTGATAATAAATTATTATTTATACCCCGCTCATCTGGCTGAGTTTCCCCAGCCACTCTGGGCAGCTCCCAACAGAATATTAAAAACAGGATAAAACATCAGACATTAAAAACTTCCTCTAAACAGGACTGCCTTCAGATGTCTTTTAAAAGTAAGATAATTGTTTATTTCCTTGACATCTGCTGGGAGGGCGTTCCACAGGGCATGTGCCACTACCAAGAAGGCCCTCTGCCCGGTTCCCTGTAACCTCACTTCTCGCAGTGGGGGAACCGCCAGAAGGCCCTTGGTGCTGGACCTCAGTGTCCGGGATGAATGATGGGGTAGAGACGCTCCTTCAGGTATATTGATATATAAATAATCAGAATAAGATCACAGGAGGAAGAGGAGACATTGGAAAAACTGATAATCCCATCAGTCAGAATTAAACATCCTAGAAAACCTAGCTTAATAATAATAATAATAATAATGTAAAAAGTGTTGCTGAAAATATTACAGAATAAATGAAGATGCTCCCCTGAGGACACACCCATTCTAGTCCATTGTATGTCAGGCAAGTCATTTTCTATATTTGCTATTACAGTCTAGTAAGCTAAAACAGGAAAATTTCTCCCCCTCTGAAGGATAATGATTTTCAGTGCAGGTAACACCATAGCTGAAGAGATTCTGTTTTCAATGCACAGGCATAACTCAGATCATGAAAAGCCTGTGTCCAAACTTTGAGACCTCATTTTTTACCAGGTAGTCCTTTTCCAGATTGCAAGCTCCATATGTAGATTAATAGTGGGCTAACACCCCACTTCTATACATTCTTATCTGGGAGTAAACTGAACTCAATAGGGCTTACTTCCAAGTAGATATGCATAGGATTTAATTGTGAAAGGGTTGGGAAACACTTATTAGAAGACTTCATTGAGCAAATCTGTCGCTTCATAGCATTGCTCTCAAAGTATATACTTCGTTTATATATTTTTTATATTTTTATGTCACTATTTTATGTTTTGAGCAACTGAAACAGGTGAGAAGGGTGACATTTTTGTTTCATACATCCTTATGTTTCATTGTGGTTATAAGCATTACTGAGTGAGAAATGAGCTTATTAAACTCTATATGATGTTTTAATAATTGAGGGTGCCAGTTAAGTTATCTTAATTGTAAATTACAAGTGCAGAAGGGGAAAGAGAGAGGAATATCAACACTGGATGAAATAGTACATAGACTAACCAAGCAATCCTATGCATGTCTTGCTCAGGTTTCATAAAGTTCCATTGGACTTACTCTCATGTAAAGGTGTATAGGATTGCAGCCTTAATGTAGGATGGGTTCCTGCAGATCAGCCAACATCACCAATGAATGGACACTCCTTTTCTCCTCTTGTTTCCATAACCACACATCTCTTAACAATCTGCACAGATCCAATCCCATGCTCTTCACATTTAATGGCATCCATTGCTAAAGAAAACCACAGAAAAAGACAAAAAACCATGTTTTCAAATGGCAATTAATTACATCAGTCAAAGACTCACATTTTACATAAAACTATTTCAAACGATTTAAGAGTTGATGGTGTTCTGCAAAGTCTCTGGAAGAGGCAACTTCTTTTTCTGGGTAATAACCAAAAAGTTATAACTTGAGAAGAAAGCAGCCTTGTATTTAATAGCTTTCTCAACTGCCATAGGCAATTGGGATAGTGAGTGGGCTGGTGAAGGAGGGATGAATCACTCACTCCATCTCTGGTTTCTATGGTAGCTGTAGATGATGGGAAACACCTTCCTCTATGGCCAGTATAGAAATGTGGCAGGTGGCTGAGGACTGAGAGATTGTTCCATCTGTCCTTTTAAGGCCTGCTTTTGTATTTCATTTTTACCAGCCTGCATCTTCCATGCTTGTCATCCTTTGTGGCCAGCATGGAAATGTGGACTTGAAAATATAAGGCTGAAAATAGAACAAAGCAAATGGGAAGGATTAACAAGCCATGGAGATAAAAAAATATTATCTTAGGTTGTTATCAATTATTGTATGATTTTATTCTCTGCTCTGACAGCATTTGCACATGCTATTTTAACCCTGTGGGATTATTTTGGCCCTTTTTATGTACCTACATATTTTGTGCTGATGTTGCATTTTATCTGATTTGATATTTTACTGCATTATTTGATTTGTGTTTTCATTTTTTGCTGTACATCACCCAGAGGACTAGGTTTAAAGACAACTGATATATGTAATTAATAATAGTAAAATTGTACACTATTCTTGTTCTACATAATGATTTTCTAGTAACACTTCAAAGAGATCAATGGTATTTTGAAATAATTTAACAGCTGTGATAAACTCTATAGAAACTACGGTTTTCTTATTACTGGTGCCTGAGTTGTTTGTCCCTTTGACACATTATGCAAAAAGAGCTCTACCTTTTTGACATGAAACATAAAGGATTTAGGGGAAACACATTGTTTCTCAGCTAAAAAATATACTCCAGTAAATTAAGCAGTAGAAACATACAAAAATTGATTTTGGCTCTAGTTTAGGTTCCTTGGTATTTTTGAATTCTTCATTTCAGTTCCAGTTCAGGCACTAAATTTAACAATAAAAGACTTGTTAATTGGTTCAGCCACTCTAATTTCATGTTGCACCATATGAAGAGTTAAACATGCTTCTCCATCCCCGATGACATTTGGTGGAATTGAAAAGATTTTGCAACAAGCATAATCTAATCTAAGGAAGTCGATGTGACACCTCCTACCTCCTGTCATTGGAATATGATAATCTGCAGATTTAAACTCACCAGGTAACATCCCCCCACCTTTTGTTTCCGCTTTTATGCTTAAACTTAACATCCAGCTTGATCAACCTTCATGATGAACTCAAAAGCTTGCTCAATTCTTTTCCATTCTTTATTTATTAATTAAAGCAACCGTAAAATACTTGAACTTTTGAATCTGCAGATCAGGTAACCAAAAAACCCTATTAAACAGAACAAAAACAAAATAATTAAACGGGAATCAAACACAATGAAAAGACTTATCCAAATAACAGACTCAATAAAAAAATATATCAGCAGCAGTCATTCCCTGATATAATCAGCAGTTGGGAATTTTCAAAAGCTTTATGAAAGCAAACTACCATTGCCTTGCACTGAATGATGATACGAGCAATTCCAATCCGGCAGAGTTTATGCCACAATAAATGTGTGAGCTTCCAAAGTGCCACAAAACTCATCGATCTTTAGGTATATAGTCCGTAGAAACAGCTAACTTCGAACGGGCAAAACTAATCCACTACCCATTTGGCGTCTCTTTACATCTCCCTTAACAACAAAACCTTTCTGCTTCTCCCATTCGCACTCTTACGCAGTTTGCGTCGCTACGCTGGCCCGTGCCATTCCCAAATCTCTCCTGCTCGTTCGACTTTCGCGCTCAACGAAGACCTTTCTGAGGGCAGAGAGTTTCATCTAGAGATAGGGAGGCGGGACCAGGGGTGGGGCGGCGGCGGCAGCCAGCCAATCAAAACAGAACTGCTCCTCGGGGCTCTCCCGATTGGCGAACAACTACCAATCCGGCGGCGGTAAGATGCAGCGCACTCTCGCGGGACTAGCGCAGCGGCGGATTTGAATCGGGTTGAAGGAGTTGCCCGACCTGGAAGCGACCAATCCTCGGCCTTGGGCCGCACAGAACGGGCCAAGGCGACGGCCGAGATGGGGAGAGCGAGGGGGGGAGGGATGGAGAGCGAGGCCGTGGACCGCCGGCGAAGAGGAGGGTCGGGGGGCGGCGGCGGCGGCACTACAGCCATGGAGCGTCGCCTGAGGAGAAGCACCCTCCGCTTTGCCTCCGCCATGAGCAGCGTTGTGGAAAAGGTGAGCTCGACGCGGCTCCAGGGGCGGCTCCGGCGAGCTGGACGGGGCGAGGGTCGCAGGCCTTTTCCCGAAGGCCGAGGCCCCGGGCGGGATCTGCTCGGGGCTCCTGGGCCGGTCCCCCCCCCCAATTCCACGGAATATACGTGGGGAAACGTTCGAAATACCCGCTGTGTGACGTCACGGGGGCGAGGAGATAATTAATAAATGCAATTGAAATGTCAAATTTCGGTCCCCCTCCCTCCCTCCCTTCCTTCCAGCAGGGTTCCTTGCATTCTTCTTCTTGTTGTTTAATCGTTTAATCGTGTCCGACTCTTCGTGACCCCATGGAGCAGAGCACACCAGGCACTCCTGTCTTCCACTGCCTCCCGCAGTTTGGTCAAACTCATGTTTGTAGCTTCGAGAACACTATCCAACCATCTCATCCTCTGTCGTCCCCTTCTCCTTGTGCCCTCCATCTTTCCCAACACCAGGGTCTTTTTCCAGGGAGTCTTCTCTTCTCATGAGGTGGCCAAAGTATTGGAGCCTCAGCTTCAGGATCTGTCCTTCCAGTGAGCACTCAGGGCTGATTTCCTTAAGAATGGAGAGGTTTGATCTTCTTGCAGTCCATGGGATTCTCAAGAGTCTCCTCCAGCACCATAATTCTTGCACTCTTAAGGGCTTTTGTCTGTCTCAGACAAGCTATAGCTTAGGGCCCCCCAAAAAATGTAAAGGAGGAAAAAACTGGATGTATATTTCCAATATATAAGATAAAACCTACATACAGCAATAGTTTTTTGTGTTGTGTGGGCTCCTATTTGTTATGTGCAAATGGCTTTAGATATCTATTAGGTCCATAAATTACCATATAGCATATATTCAACACAAAAAACATCAACACCCTAAATCTCATCAAACCTAAATCCAGCCCTGTCTGTCTGTCTGTTTCAGCCAAATTTGGACACACTGCCTTAATGTAAAAATCAAAATGTTGGATTGGGGGTGGGGGTTGTTGTTTTTATTTTTATCATGTATGCTATGGTTTTATATCTTGATTTTATTCTGTGAATTGCCCTGAGATCCCTGGGTATAGGGCAGTATATAAATTCTAATAATAATGATGATGATGTTCCATCACAGATGTGTCATGTAACATGTAGTTGGGCCCTGTGTACTTCCAACTAGATAGGAGTGAGTTAACTTGCAAGTAGACTAGTTAGAAGTTTGAATGGAGGTTTAATATGTATGTATTTCACCCCCCCCCAAAAGCTTTTATTATAATCTCTAGCACTGTAGTCTTAGGTAAAAATGGTGTGTGTTTCTTTTAATCCAGTACAACTTCCCCTTTGATGATGATATGGTCATTTCTATCAGATCATTGACTTATAATACACCTGAAGGTAAGATCGCTTTTATTGATTACTATATTCTAGTTTGCCTTTATAAAAACATAGTATAGAGACTTTTTGAAACCTGTGGATGCTGTGTCTGTAGTGCAATTTACAAAGTCTGATGAAAATGTATCAAACTTTATTCAATCAAAGACTGATTGGAAACGATGTTTGTTGTAACAGTGTGACTACATAACAGTGATAGGGCTTGCATGCCATAAGTCATGGTTAACTGTTTACCATGAATAAACAAATTGCTGTCATTTTGCTTTTCCCCTAGCACAAGTGAGATAGCCACAATCTTTGCCTAGCATTGTTTCAAAATTGGGGGTTCTGGTTTATTTCACTGCAAACAAAATGACTACCTGAAGCCAATAAGAAACCATGGCTTCAAACTGTAGTTTGCATGGAGCAAAATAAATTATGATTTGGTTCAGATATAATACTAAGCTAAGAATCGTGGTTTGTTGCTTTGTGCTGGAGAGAATCGGTGGCAAAGCAGGAGCGATCTGTCATCAGAAACTGTTTTGTGGATTGCCACTCTTAGGTATCACTGTATTTCTGTGAATTTTAATTCTGAGTTTACTTTTTATAATCCCCTACCCAACCATGTATATATGGACATACAACCCAGTACAGTGGTACCTTGGATTACAGACACTTCAGGTTACAGACTCCGCTAACCCATAATAGTACCTCTGGTTAAGAACTTTGCTTCAGGATGAGAAGAGAAATTGGGCAGCAGCGGGAGGCCCCATTAGCTAAAGTGGTACCTCAGGTTAAGAACAGTTTCAGGTTAAGAATGGACCTCCAAAACGAATTAAGTTCTTAACCCGAGGTACCACTGTATATCTCTTCATGCATTTGATGAAGTGGACTGTAGTCTATGACAGCTTATGCCAGAATGAATTAGTCTTCAGAGTGCCACAAGACTTATTTACTATGTTTACTGCAAAAGATTAACATTACTCCTCTGTTTATCACAAATGTCTGTTCTAAGAAATTCTTATGCATGTGGCATTTATTGTAGAAATTTTTGTATCGTTTCTAGGGCCAAGGGTTTGGGGAGAAGAGCAACAGACAAGCACCGAAATTATAGATCGCTCTCAGGTACGGTAAATGCATAACTTGTAATGACCGTATTTTGATGTTTTCTAAGTTATTGTGTGGGACGCAGGTGGCGCTGTGGGTTAAAGCCTCAGCGCCTAGGACTTGCCGATCGAAAGGTCGGCGGTTCGAATCCCTGCGGCGGGGTGCGCTCCCGCTGCTCGGTCCCAGCGCCTGCCAACCTAGCAGTTCGAAAGCACCTCCAGGTGCAAGTAGATAAATAGGGACCGCTTACCAGCGGGAAGGTAAACGGCGTTTCCGTGTGCGGCTCTGGCTTGCCAGAGCAGCGATGTCACGCTGGCCACGTGACCCGGAAGTGTCTCCGGACAGCGCTGGCCCCTGGCCTCTTAAGTGAGATGGGCGCACAACCCCAGAGTCTGTCAAGACTGGCCCGTACGGGCAGGGGTACCTTTACCTTTACCTTTAAGTTATTGTGACAAATTAAAAATCTAGAAATCTCTCTGGGAGACTGGATGCATAGCTATAATAGTAGTATTTTTAAACAATGTTTCTGTGGCAACTTGAATCGGAAAAAAACCATAGATTCTATTCAGGGTTTATGGGACTATATGGAACTGGCAGAAATGACTGGCAGAATCCGAGACCAAGGAGAAGAGTTGGTGGAAGAAGATTGGAAGAAATTTAAAGTTTATCTACAGAAACATTGTAAAATTAAGGAATGTTAGAACGATGTTGGAATGAAGTAATGTGGTTTTAGCAGAAATGATATAAAGGATTAAGTAAAAATGGATTGTTAATTGGTGAAAGAACAGAATGCAAAATTATAGTATATTAAGATAAATCATTAGGATAAAAATAAAGATGGAAAGGATTTGCTGAAATATCTAATTGAATTAGAATACAAAAAAGGGAGGTGTGAGGAGGTCAAGGAAATAAGCAAAGGAAAGAAAGTTATGTAAAGGATTGATTTGTTGTTGTTTTTTTAATTACCGTAAATTTCGCTCCATAACACGCAGATTTTTCCTCCTAGAAAGTAAGGGGAAATGTCTGTGCGTGTTATGGAGCGAATGCCTACAGATGGCGGGGGAATCTGTTGCAGTCATGAGCAGTCTGTGGCTCGCTTTGAAACAGCAAAGCGGGTGTAAGCGGCTCCTGTCAGCTAGCGGAGCCGGGGAGGAGGGAGAGAAGCAGAGCAGGGTTGGCTGCTTTAAAACAACCCCTGCTCTCTGTCCCTGCCTGCAGTTTTTTGCTGTCCGATTTTGGATTAGCCACTGTAGGGGCTGTGTATCTGTTTCTGTGTGAGGGCTCCTTCTCCTTCTCTTGCTTCCCGTTCACTCTCCCTGCGCCCCTGCGCTCTCCCTGCGCCCCTCCGACTTTAGAATTGACACTCTGTGTGTCTCTCTGTGTGTGAGGGCTCGTTCTCCTTCTCTTGCTTCCCGTTCACTCTCCCTGCACCCCTGCGACTTTAGAATTGACACTCTGTGTGTGTGAGGGCTCCTTCTCCTTCTCTTGCTTCCGTTCACTCTCCCTGCACCCCTGCAACTTTAGAATCGACACTCTGTGTGTCTCTGTGTGTGTGAGGGCTCGTTCTTCTTCTCTTGCTTCCCATTCACTCTCCCTGCAACTTTAGAATCGACACTCTGTGTGTGTGAGGGCTCCTTCTCCTCTTGCTTCCCGTTCACTCTCCCTGCGCCCCTGCGCTCTCCCAGCGCCCCTGCGACTTTAGAATTGACACTCTGTGTGTGTGAGGCATCGTTCTCCTTCTCTTGCTTCCCGTTCACTCCCCCAGCGCCCCTGCGACTTCCAGCACCCTGTGACTTTAGGGCCAGTTCTCTCTCTGCGTGTGTGTGTGTGTGTTTTGACCTCACTGTGTTTGTTGGGAGAGAGTCTGCGCTTGTTGGGGGAGAGTGTTGGTTGCAGTTTTTCTTGATTTGTCTCAGAGTGGTTACTATCGTGGTTTCCTTGCCGGGGAGGAGGGAGAGACGCAGAGCCTGCTTGTCCTAAAGGAGCAAAGCCGGAGAGGAGCCTCTCCTGCATTATTAGCAGCATCCTTCTCCACACACCCCACGCGTGCTCCTTGTCCATTGAGTGCTTTTCCTTCCCTCCCCACTTAAAACATGGTTACAAAGCACGGATCCACATGCATCCTCAGGATTTTTGCACTGGGTCACCCCAAATTCACCATCAGATCACCTAGCATGTCCATGGCTACAGCCTGCACAAAAAAACACACGCACCCACTGTTTCATGGGGCCGCAATGGCGCAAAAACGTGGTTACAAAGCATGGATCCACATGGATCCTCAGGATTTTTGCATTGGGCTACCCCAAACTCACCGTCAGATCACATGTCTGTGGCCACAGCATGAACCACAAAAATCATACACCCACTGTTTCATTTAGAATATTTTTTTCTTGTTTTCCTCCTCTAAAAACTACGTGCGTGTTATGGTCAGGTGCGTGTTATAGAGCAAAAAATACGGTATCTGCATCTTTCCCCCCCGTGTTTTTCCCCCCCTTTGTTCTTGTATTGTTCTGTATTTTTTTTTTATGTTTAAATATGTTCTTTATTTTTTATTTTTGTAACCTTTAAAATCTCAATAAAAATCTATTGGGGGAAAAATATTCAGGGTTTATGAACTTAAGTTGGAGAATATTGCTTTCTCTCATTCAGCTTTCTCTTTTTCTTAAATTTCAGACCATTGGTAAAGCTGATACCAAAATGAGCACATCCAAATAGCTCAATGAAATTTGTTTTCATTGTTATACTCTAATTAATGCTCTAATTAATGGAGACATTTGACTGATGAAAACTCAGCTTTTGTGGTCTTACCTGCAATCTGAAATGCTGGTGGGGTGATTTAAATTGGTGATACCAGTCTTCAGAACAAAATTCTCACATTTTGTCTTAATTACTCTTCCAGACTTACTGGAAGATAATTCACTTGATACAGTGCAGATATATCAAATTCAGTGCGCTAAGACAGGGGTTTCCAAACTTGTCTACGGACCACCAGTGGTTCATGAGCTTCATTCAAGTAGTTTTGTGTGTGTGTAAAGGACACTTACAATTTGATTTCTATGGAATTCATACTTGAGTTCTATGGAATTCATATTGTAATACAATTAACATCCAATAGAAGAAATAAAACAAAAAATAAAATAAAAATTATGCAGCATCTAGCACCGCACATTACAGGTGCTATAGCAAGCAGAATTATATTTTAAGTAGTACACCAAGTCTTTCAGCAATTTTCAAGTGATCCATGGGGAAAGTAGCTTGGGAACCACTGTAACTAAGAAATATGAAAACTGTTATCTTTGTCCCTAACTATTTTGCCCTGTGACTTGAGTTTGGCAGTGTGTGTAGAAATTGTATATCAAAATATTTCAAGTATTAGAATTCTTGGCAGATCATGCTGCCCGCTTGCCCTGAGTCTGTCAGTAATTAACCAAATGAAAATCTTTATCAGTATCCTTCATGTTTCCAGACCAATAGGCAAAGGGTTACAGACATAAGCAATTTTACAATATGCTTATTTCTGAATGGGAGGATCTTTTAAAGAAAAAAAAATACATTCTTTTGAAAATGAAAGCATGGTGCCTTTTTTGTACAAGAAATAATTTTTATGCACTGAAATTTTCCTGCTTTTCATATTACAGAATATTGTACCATTTCAGGAAAACACAGGTAAGGGAAATCTTAGAACTTTCTGCAATACTTGTATGTTTAAATTGTGTAAAGATTTAACTTTAATGGTTCTTAATGGTGAAAGAAAAGGATCAATTATAAATCTGAGACAGTATTCCTTTCTAGAGTTGGCTCTTAAAAAACAACTGCTTGCAAATATAATAGTCAACAGTTTTTATGAAAGAAGATTAATTTGGCTTAAGATACATGATTTTGTTCTTTTTTGTACTAAATCCACAGATTGATAATCTTGCTGTAATCTTAATTTAAATAAGATATTGCAAAGGGAAAAATACCATATAAAATTGGCTATTTTTATTGGATATATGTTTATCAGTGTACTGTTTCTTCATATGAATGTATTTGTATCTTTTTTAAAAAAAGCCTGCTTTTCACTTGGAAAGACTTTATGAGCCTTATATGTTATAAAGCAGAATCTAATTGTTCATTCTTGCAAGGCATTCATAAAATAGTCACTTGAGCTTAATTCTTTAGTTGTTATGGAATTGCTTTTTAAATGAGTTTTATGGCTCACTCAAATATGTTTGAATTACAAGCAACTAGCAAAACCTGCAAGTACCCTGTTCCGCCCCATCCCACCCAAGTCTTCCCCCTTTTGTGATGTTTTGGGATCACTTCCCAGTTTGGCGTGATTCATGCATTTGCGGTCGCGCACAAATAGAACACACATAAATGGGGGGGGGGGGTTGCCTGTACTTATTATTCTGAAAAGTGTCTTTGGATGCAATGCATTTCATTAGAAGAGCTGACCTTCCTCTCTTTAAGACCTGCCACTTACCAGATCTCATTAATTCCTAAGGATATTGTGTTAAGCATCAACTTCATGGGACTTGAAGGCAGTTGCTTTGGTATATACTCTAGTGTTGGTATGATGAAATCTGTATCATGCCTAATTTTATTTAACTGCCTATGAGAACTATTTAAATATATATTCGACTCGGTTGCATATATGTAGGTGTAAGATCTAGATTTCAAAAATTTGCATTGCGCTTGTGTAGCAAAACTGAGTCTTGTGCTACAAACAATCATTTCCAGGATCACATGAATCATTTTCCCATTCAAAACAGTCACTACAATAGAGGTGGCTGTACAGCCAGTTTTAAAGGGAGATTTCTCCATAGAATTTGTAAAGTGGGGCAAGGGTTCTCAGATGGAAAAGCCAAGTGGCTACCTTTGACTATGTGGACTGATTATAACCTGTCACTGAAGAGAGAGCTGTTATCTTCAGTTTTATAATTTCAATGAATTCTTTTTCAATTAAGAAATTGAGACGCAGCTGGCCTCTGACTCTGAAAATGAGAACTACGAGGAGTATCAGGTATGTAGGACCCATGGCAGCAGTCAACCAGAATAGTTATCCATCTACTTTTTTCTGGAGTTGTATTTGAATGGGGTCTGTTCCGGGATCCTGTTCATGGGCCTATTGAGGAAATGGTCACTGAAGGAAGAGTGCAGAGAAAGTGCCTGGCTGGTGTTGATAGGCAGGGAGTTTCAAGGTGTAGGTGCTGCCACACAAAAATACTGATTGTGGTACATGCAACAGTGCCAGTTCCATAGCTCGAACCAGTCTAGCGAGTATTTTTTGTAAACCACCTGGAAGTGTTTTACAATCAAACAGTTTATAATTATTATGAAATATATACAGTGGTACCTTGGTTCTCGAACGTAATCCGTTCCGGAAGACCGTTCGAGTTCCGAAACGTTAAAAAACTGAGGCGCAAAAGGCTGCCCGCAAATGTAATTGAGAAAATTGAAAAACACACAACGGACGTTGTTCGACTTCCGAGGCGCATTCGGAAATGGAAGCATTTACTTCTGAGTTTTCGGCGTTCGGGTTCTGAAACGTTCGTCAACGGAGATGTTCAAGAACTGACGTACCACTGTATTGGGCCAAGGTGATCCTGCAAGTAAACGTGCCAAGCTATTAAAGGTTTTATGTACTAATAGTAACGTCTTCGACTTGACCTGGTGTCAAATGGGCAACCAGTGCAGATCTCTGACCAGAACTGTTATATGCTCACAAGGTTTTTCACTTCTGTTGGCAACCTTACTGCAGCACTCAGAACGAAATGTAGCAAAAGAGAAGACTTACATTGAAGTAATCCAATGTTGAAGTCACCTGTACCTGAACTACTGTGGTCAAGCTCTCCCAGTCCTGAAACAGTCACTGGGGCTACCTGGGCATCAAGTGACAAAGCTGGATCCAGCCCACACCCAACTTTGTCCAGGGTAGACCATGGGAACCATTCACTCACAGTGGATTACGAGGATTCAAGCTCAGTTTATTTTCCCTCATCCATCCCACCATTGCATCCAGACACTGGTCTAGGGCTCACACAGCCTCTCCTGATTCAGTTATTATGCAGAAATAGAGCTCCATGTCATCAGTGTACTGATAGTACCAAAACTCCAGATGACTGTTCTCAGCAGCTTCATGTAGATATGAACCTTCATCCAACATGGCGTGGGGAGAATGAGAATAACATTAACAGGTTTAAGGGGTGTACTTTCCATCCCACTGAGATTTCCAATGTAGGGCAGGGTAGAACTGCAACCCTATAAAATATTGTTTCTGTGGTGTCAGAAGTGTCCTTAACAATACCCAAACTCTCAGAGCTGTAGAGTGCTTTTCTAACCCTATTAAGAAATGTGCAAGAAAACTGTCCTTGCTTACAGAAATGCCCCCAAACAATATTATATAGCTTGTGCCAACTTATTGGCACTTCCCCTGCAGTCTTGAATAGCTTCACACCCTGTAAAATTCATGAAAACAGCTTCAGCTAAAGCTGTGTGCTTCTGCATTTAGAATTTGCCTGAAACTTACAGTTCTGCATGAATCTTTTATCTGCTGGATCCAGCCAATGACCCAGCATCCTGTTCTCACAGTGGCCGACCAGATACGCCTGTGGGAAACCTGCAGGATTCAAACACCAGAGCACTCTCCCCTTTCTGTGGTTTCCAGCAACTGGTATTCAGAAGCATTGCTACTTCCAACTGTGAAGGCAAAACATAGCTATCATGGCTAGTAGCCATCAATAGCCCTCTTCCCCATCAGAAGGAGATTAATCTTCCCATCCCATAACTTTATTTTTTTGTTAGTAGCAAGAAAAGTGTACAAATAATTGAAGGTAATATTAAATTGCCTGTGCATTGAGAAGGTGATGGGGGCAGGTAAATGTGTAGTATATATTTTAAATTGCTTGCCTAAGTCTTTTGAAGCAACATATGTATTGCACAGTTAGATTGTTGACAGCCATAGCCATCGCAGGCTTATGTGGAGTGATGCTAGCATTTGATTGAATGTTTAAATCAAGTACAGTAAATATGTAAGTTTGGTAGAATGAAGATCCATTACATCCCTATACGTTGACTCTAATATTAAAGTTGATTTTCTAGCCCAAATTTAGCTAATACAGGGCTGTTGTTTTTTGTTTTGCTTTTTGCAATTATTAAGTCACCTAATGAAGAACAGTCCATGGACTCGTGTGGAAAGAGCCTACTTGATACAGGTAAGGCAGACTTGGTGGAAGAGCATGCAATTTATTTATAGGACTAATCTAAGCTGTCTTGGATGTGGATGACAATTGAGAGAGATGATCACATGCATTTTAAAATTATTATATGCCACTGAGCAATGATTGTTCTGCTTTATTTCTTTCCAATTTTCAGGGGAGGGGGGAATCTATAGTCTTTGTACATAAATTTGTACATTAAGGTTGTGACATGCACCTTAACTGAAAAATGATTTCTCATTTTCTTTTGAGCATGACTCCTTTCTTGTTCAAACAGTTGAACCCTTCATCAAAAGTTTTCTTCTGTAAGTGAGATAGTTAATATAGCAGTAACCAAATTGGGGTACTGTTTGTACTTATTAAAGTCAGTAACTTAAGGAGCAATATCAACTACTTGTCTTATCATTTGCTGAATCCTGTATTGTTGCCACAATGTAGCCCCTTCTGCACTCTTATTAGTATCATTAATTTTGCTCTCCTTTGGGTAACTATAATTGCAAAGTGAAAACAAGACTACACCCCTAACTTTGACCCAGCAGCTTTTCTGCATGCCATATTCATGAGCCGCCTTCTGTTTTTGGTCTCTGCCCTACCTTTAGGGTGGGAAAGAAAGAACAACACTTTTAATTCCAACTTTTCTCATCCCTATTAAATAGTTACCTATCAAGAGGTGAGAGTAATGAAATGGCTTTGGGACAATATATAAGCTTCACAATCTCTTCCTTCAGGTGTTGCAGGGAAGGAGGTTTTGACGTTGTGCAGTTTGCCCCTTTTCCCAGAGTTGTGCGACTCCATCATAGTGCCTACAGAGGCATAACTTCTAAAGTGGAGACTCTGCATTGTGCTTGAGACTCCCTGTATGATTTAAATTCCTGGGCAGTCAGGGTTATAAATTGCATGAGCCTACAGCTACTTTCACCACACTTACCTGCTTCATCCAAGTAACACCCAAAGAGAGGTGTGCTAGCAATGAGGGGAATAATAAACCCAGAGAAAATTGTCAGTCTTTGGAAACAGAATATTGCATAGTTCATTGCCTTGAGGTTTTGTGTCCAGGTTAAATTTTGTACAAATTTCTTTTATCAAAGAAATAGGAAGCAATCTTATATTTGAGATATGTTTTGTTTTTTAACTTTGAATTGTAGGTCACAAAAGTGATGTTGAATCGGCATCCATTCAAAGACATTTGGAAAATATGCATATCAAGGTAAATGAGAATTTTGGCTACATTATTTGAACATTTGAAAATTTAGGATATTTGTCTTAGGAGAGATACGATTAGGAAGAAGATTGGCAGGTAACAAGGAATATGAGGAGTGGCTCTGAACTCGAAGCTCCCCTGAGTTCTGCCAAAAGTTTTCTGAATATTCCATAGGCTCTGTCTGTGTTTATCAAACTATAGCCATGAGTTCTGCTTTGCTGTTACTTACTTTTCAAAATCTGTGATTCCCTTCCAAATTCTTGATCACAGTGTACTAATGTGGCTGAGTGGATAGTATATGAAAAGCCTTTCTCTTCCTTATTGCAGGGACTGCAGTCATTGTGGGTTTCTTCTAGTTTAAGAGAGAAGAGAAAATATTGGTCATTGCCATGTACAGCAAGTGGTACCTATGGAAATCAAGGAATAATAATAATAATAATAATAATAATAATAATAATTTGCTTGAGATGTTAATACAGACAAGCAAATATGGCCTAATAGGCATTACTGAAACCTGGTAGGATGAGACATATGGAATGTGCAACCTGTTCAAACAGCTCAAAGAGGCTTTGTCACATATGGATTTAGAAACATAGCCTTAAAGGCAAAACCCTCAACAACTTAAGAATGAGAGTAGACTACATTGATTGTGTGTACTATCCTTGTTGGTTCAACATAAAAATCAACAACACTCTTGAGTGGAAGGCCCACGTAGCATCTTGTTTCAACTTCTATTCACTCTTTTTTTAACAAAAGGAAGATACCTCTCTCGTATACTTTTCTGGAACACCTGCAAAGAATAAATACCAAGTCAAAATGGATGTTCTGTTGGAGAATAGTGTCTACTTTGGTCCAAAATCACTTACGGTAACTGTTCAGCTGATTGTATTGAAATCTTTAAACTTATAGCTAGTAATGCAAATCCAGGTTTCTATGTGCAGTTCAGTTTTCCTGTCTTCCCCATTTATTATTTTTTTCTCTTGGAGGTACATTATCTGTACACATTCCTGTGTTTCTATTGAAATGGATGGGGAAGACTTAAGTGTAATATCTCCTGTACTGACACCCTAATAGCCATAAAGTATGAAACCAGGTTAATAGTTATTGAGATGGGATTTTGTTCTTCCTGTGTGTGCTTCGGTCCCATTGGGCTGGGACATAATAAATGGGGTATAAAAATGCAACTGTTACATAATATTTTAAGTTTGAATGTATTATTTGGCACTCATACTCAATTTGGAAAGCATCAAACTATACTACATAGGATATATATCTCAAGTAGTGTTTAATTGCTCAGTCATTTAAGCCTTGTGTCTTTCTGCAAATCTTTTCTGTTTACTGACTATCTACCTTTGGGATTTTGGCTTAGGTTACAAGACCCAGAGCAAAGAGTGTTTACCAATGGTCTCCTTTGCAAAATCTAGGAGGTGAATCCTTGAGTGGTGAGCATCATGACAAATCCTATATGTTTTACTGAAATATAGTGTTTAAAGAAGTAAATGGTTTACTTACATAAGAAGGCTGGCACAACAAACTTTCCAATCTAGTGAGCACAAATGCTAGCTCTGATTGGCTGGCTCGGTACCGTAATGCTAAGCACTCCTTATAAAACCTAATTAATTGATGTTTTTAGGAACTTTGTTATCTGAATTGGAAATGAGCTACATATTAGTCTAGCTCTTGAGTTTTTTGTGGAGTATACAAAGACCAACTGGACTAGCATGTACTTACCTGCTATGGCTCCTTTGACAAGCAATGGCTGTAACAGCATATCTGTTTATCTAGCTCCAGCCTGCTCCTTTGCATCTGCTATGAAAAGGCCTTGTAAGGACTGCAACATCTCTTCCCCCGCCGCCGCCATTGCCATTCTTTTTTTCAGCTGGATCCTCAGTGCTGCAAGAGCAACTGCTCAGGACCTGAGTGGTCCAGCGTTCTGCCGGAAGCCGTGGAGGGCTTTTAATGCAGTGCCATGGCCTGTCAGAGCACTTTACCTACCTGTCAAAGCACTGGTCCAACTAGCACAGCACTGTCTATGCTTATTGGTAGTAGTTATTCATGGCTTCTGGCACGAGTATTTCCCACCTCTGAGCATAAGAAGAGTCTGCTGGATCAGTCCAATGGCCCATCCAGTCCAACATCCCTGAACATGAGCGCAAGAGTACTCTCCCCTCTTGTGGTTTCCTGGATCTGGAATCCAGAAGCATTGCCCCTTCTGTTGATAGTCCTCTTCTCCATCCTCTTTTAAAGCCATCCAAGTTGGTGACCTTGGCTGCCTCCTAGGGGAGTGAGCTCCATAGTTGGACAATGCACTGCATGAAGAAGTATTTTCTTCTTTGTGCAAAGCATACATTCTACCACTGATCTGTGGTCCCTCCTGTCCCTACAGTAACTCCATCCTGTCCAGAGTCTTGGCATTTGTTCACAAGCATGGAAGTCTCTGGTGTGTCTCCCCCGACCCCTGTATAACACTCTGGTGGCTCATATGAGCCCACTGTCAGAACTTGTTTTCCTTTGGTAGCTCATTTTCAGTACAGTGGAACCTCGGGTTATGTACTGTCCTCCTTACGAACACATTGGGTTACGAGCTCTGCTAACCCGGAAGTAGGTGTTCCGGGTAGCAAAGTATCTTCATTAAATAGCATATTGGTCTGCATTAGCTTCATTATCAAGTGAAACTATAAATTGCTGCTACAAAATTTAATTTAAAAGTAATCATGACAATGATTGTTTCTTAAAACACATAGAAAATATCTGGTTTCACAATGGGAACTGAGAAAATCCTAGGTAATTTAAAAATGTGGTTAGTGCCTTCTTATTTTAAATTTTTTTTCTTACATTATAGCTTGTTTGGAACATCATTAGCAATAGTCTTAATGTTATAAAAAAATTAAGTATTAGTACTTATACTTCCCTTTATTTGGTCTAGTAGGTCACCATGATGTGGTCCTGAGGAAGCAAACAGAATCTATAAATGGGCATCCTTCATCAACATCTCTACAGCTGTCCAACTCTGCTACTGCAGGCTCAGACATTATGACAATTCTGCCTGAAAATCAGTCTCTTGGGGGTGGAAATGAAACTGTCTGCAGTAGCTTTTTAGAAATGTACGAGTCTGCGGATGAGCATTGTTCTTGGAATAATGTAACAATAGTAGACTTGTATCCAGGAATGGTGAAGGCACTTAGCAGATTGTTGCATAAAGCATCCCGTGAAGCTTCTTCTAATTCATTGATTAAACGGTACAGATATGGCTATTGGCACCCTAAGAAAACAAAGCTTAATACCAGTACAGAGAGAGTAAGGAAGTCCAGACAATTAAAACAGAAGTCTAGCTTGACAATTAGAGAAGATGATTCTAAGGGATATCAATTGTCCATGGCAAATAATGGGCAAATTAGTCCTTCGTATGATGGCAATCATGAAATGCAATGCTCAATGAACAAGGCAACTAAAGTAGTATCTTCCATGGACTGTAATACAGATAGTGTGGAAATGGATGCTTCTGGCATCGTAGAAGATCATTCATACACAGAGAATGTCGGACTAAATGGCGTGGAGTCCACCATTTTTCCCAGGGATCTTTCTACAGAAGAAACATTTCTGGTCAGAACTGCATCTTATATCCCTTCATTGTCAAATTTTGGAAGAAAGGCTGAAACATTTGAAGAGTACTCTTCAATTTGCACTGTAGATACAGGAACAACATTTAATCTAGCAGAAGATTATAAAACTGAGATGAGCACTAGGACATTCAATGCTACATCATGTTTAAGCTTGTCTTTGAATAGAGGCATAAGCTGTGTCTTGCAAAATAACAAGTCTTCTCCGGTGAAAACTTCAAATAGATTACCTGGGAATCATGAAATTAAAACATTCAACAAAGCTGTTTCACTACAGCGAAGTCATTCATTTTCATCACTTCCTGTTAATCGCAGTCCCATCAAAACTCGCCAGAAATGTGATGATGCCTTCCAAAAAATGTATAAGGAGCTTTGTTGTTCAAAGATGCGAAAACCATTTAAGTGCTCAACTATATGCACAAGTCCTAGGAAGTCTCCAGAACTGTGCAAGTTTGGTTTTAAAAGTCTTTCTTCAAATTTTAATCAGAAGCGTAAAAATATGATTGAGAGTATATATCAGAAATTGTGTTCTGAAGGGCTTCCCAAAATTCCTACATTCATGCGTGCTGCAAACTTAAAAAAATATGAAGGAATCCCGATGTCTGACACAGTGAATGCCCTAGTTAATTCTCCTGTAAGAACTTTACCTGCAGTTGCCAGAATTAAAAGAGCAGCAAACTTCTGCATTGAAGACTCTCAGACTTCACCGTTGAAAAGATTAAAAAATATATCTGAGAACTCACCTTATCGAATAAGTCAGAAGCTACCTTACTGGAAAAACAGTCTTCAGAAAACTGACATGACTTTCACACTGCATACTCCTAATGCCAACAATTGGACCTCAAACATGGTAAGTAAAGTATTGACTTCAAAATATATGAAACAGTACTTCAAACTGAAAGACTCTTAAGTATGCCCTCGGTGACAAGAGTCCTGAAGTAGATAAAATATAAATTTCCAGGACTTGTTTCAAGTAAGCTTGCATAGGACTGAGCTAGAAGTCTTATTATACATGTCCCCGATCCCATTCTTTCTTGAGTGAATTATGGTACTATAGAACAGCATCACTTTGCATCTTGGTAACTGAACAGAATGTGTATGAAGCAGGGGAGGGGAAAAGTAACATTCAGGTTTTCCCAATCTTCTGAAAAATATGCCCCCATCTGCATCATTTTTAATATTTCAACATTTTATTTTTAGGATTCTGGGTTTTGTATTTCTTCAAATCACACCTTTATGGCTGTTCCAAGTACTTGTATAAAAGGTAGGTTTTAAAGATGAGAAAGTAATCTATGGTATCGAATAAGCGTTGTCCAGAGGAAATTGAAGCAGCTCTCTTTAGATCTTTGACAGGAGGCCCATTCTTTCTCTAGCCCATCATTTCTTGTGATTCCAAGAATTATCCAGTCTTTAGTTACTTGGCCAGCTTTAATTTGAAAAACTTGGGGGGGGGGCATCAGCTGTATACGAAAGAACAATAAAATAAGAATAGCCTGGAGGTGTTCCACAGCAGAAGATAACCATTGTTTAGAAAGTACCCATTCTATTTCCCAGGTCCATTCTCCAGGGGGGAAATAGATATGGACAGAGTGCTGTTAAATACTTGGGGATTGGAGATTTTTAAAGAAAGTTGCTCGTGGTACTGACTGGGTAAAGCTGGAAAACTTAAAATATTCATGGAAATTATTGAAACCTTTTTCAGTCTTAGAAATAATATTCCGTTCACATGGCCTGCTTATTTTAAATACAAGAGTAGAAAATGGAACCTAAATCTAGACATGCATACATGTCAAACATAAGCATTGACTTACTGAATTGTTATGCTGTTGGCCAAGCAAACGGGGGATTTCCAGATTTGAAAAAGAGGTTTTTCTTGAGCTAAGGGGGGGGGGGAGCTCTTATATTCCAGTCAGTATCCCACCGCATGTATTTTCGTCTGGTTGGCTTGTTTGTAGCCCTTTAGTTCAGTTCAGTGTGTTAGTCCCAAAGATATCCTACTTGTGGCAGGGTTGTTTTGTAAAACTAGTGGCTAGAGCATTGTGTGAAAAGAAGGATGGACACTAAGAGCTTATTCACACTTAGCTTTTGCCCTGCTCTTTCCAGGCATAGTTCTACACTTAAAATGCCATGTCTAGATGTGGGTCCCTCTCCCATGGAAACCCACTCTTTAGCACTCAAACAGAGCAAACATCTGTTTGGATTTCCAAGGATTGCTCTTCACTCCAATTGAGCTTTAAAGAGTGGATTTTCGCAAAGAAAGCTCTGGAGCAAGGGGGGGCACTCAGTGCTTTAAAGCACGGACTGTGCCTAGAAAAAACAGAGGAAAGGTAAGTGTGGATAAGTCCTAAGGCTCCAATCCTAACCTCAGTTCCCTGTGAGTAAGTCCCATTGAATGGAATCGGACTTGCTTATTAGACATGATCAGGATTGCACTGTAAAACCAAAATGTTCTATTTATGTCACATCTTACACAAGCAAAAGCATGAGAACTGTGATAGAACACTTAAAGTGCTACATGGACTCTTAAACATTTGCAGGCACATCCCAGAAACTGCAAGTTCCTTCTCCGCTCATTCTAAAGGAAGAAGCAATAATTTTTAATGTTTGAGTGATGCTCACATCTGCTGCAGTGATTATTATCTGGGTTTGTCTGTTTTTAATTTGGGTATTGGTTCTGAAGTTCTTAAATTAAAACTGGGGAAGCTGAGATACACAGAATCATTTTGCTTGTACAGACATCCCTTTGCTCCTCTCTTCATTCATGCTGCAGTTAAATCAGGAAGTCTCCAATTAACCATTGTTTCCCGTTTTGTCAAACAGGTAAACTTTCTCCCAGCAAGTTACAAAAACATTGTAATTCCCTTTTATTTATTCACCCTGCTAAGATTTAAAGTATTTTTGTTAACTTTGTTTGCGTTAAATACGTATTCTGTAGTTGACCTCCTTTGTAATGTTTTATTTTGAAATCTTTAAGATAATAGCTTAGTTTTCTGTTAATTATGTTGGTTTGACTCTATATTTGACTTTCTTCAGATGCCTTTATTGGTGTTTTATTGATGTTTTAATATTCTATAATCCGCTTAGAGATTTTTCTTAAAAATATAAAGTGGTATAGAAATGGCTTTTTTATAATTAGCATGCAAATTTCTTGCTTTACTTACTGCATCTAATCTCATCACAGAATCCAGAATTACAAGTGTGGATGAAAAGATGCCCATGTTTGTGCAAAATAGTGATTCCCTAAGAAAATCACAGAACTATACATCACCGTTAAGTATCACCTGAATTCCTTTTCAGTATCCCTTTGCTGTATTTCTCTGTGAAAGTATATGATGAGGAGAAGCAATAATGGTTTCCTATAAGCTACACCTAAGATGAGTTGAAGAACTTGCACTGTAATTTGTCTTAAAATCTACTTTGCACATTGGTGCTTTATGTGACTGGCATCTAACTAACCACTTATTTGTTGTTAAAAACTATTGGATGTTTGACATGAATGTGTTAAATTTGCTCCTTTCAAGTTTGCTAGGACCAGATGAAATTTGGTAGCCCTCTCCTGTAGGTAGTGTGGTTCTGTGTAGCATTTATTGTCAAGTTGGCTTAATACATTCTTCCCTCCCCTTTGCAGTGCTGATTCCTTTTTGAGAAATATGGTCTTGGCAGTAGTGTGCCAAATATTGGGGGGTTGGTTTGGAAACTGGAAAGGTATTTAAAAGAATGCAGGAAGTCCGTTATGAGCACTTTTTTATATATGACTCAGGGATGACTGAAGAGTTACTTTATATTGCTGTTTTATTGCATTAGTCAGGAGTCATCTCCAAATGGTTAATACTTTTCTAGAGACAATAGATGCTGTCTACCACAGTGAAAATAATGCCATTACTGAGCGAGATCCTGAAATTGCTGCACCTATAGCATCCTTTTGAGCTTGCAGCACTTTGTTGGGTTTAAAATTAGTAACTTTAATATGAAGTCTCTTTACTTATTGCACTCTTTTTATGTGATATACAATGGATTATATTTTGTTCAGATTTATCTGAAGCGCCATGAATATTCACCACTGTATTATGCAAGGAATTGGAGATTGAGGGAAATGTGTTGTTTTTATTATTATTTATTTCCGTTGAAACAGCAACAAATATCCTAGTCTTTGGGACGAAGTTGTTTGCTGCCAGTTCATTTTACTGCATCTTTCCAACACTATTTTGAACAGACAAGATCCTCTTTCCTTTTCAGGGTTTCCAGAAGGCTCAGCTATCATGGTGGGAGAATCAGAAGAAGAAATGCTTATGTGGAAGAACTTCTGTGTGAAGACTATGAAAGTTCATTTCTGAATGACTACAGGGAAGATTCGTGATTTTTAAGGGGAAAGCTGTTTGACTGAATTCAAAAGTTCCCTTCCATTTATGAAAAGAACTTGAACCTAGTGGACCTTTGACAAATGGAAGCAAGGGAATTTTCACCAATTATGCTTTTCCCTATGTTATTCACCAGTACCACCACATCTGTTCCAGATGTTCCTTCAACCCTCTGAAGCAGAATTCAGGAGGGTGCAGAGATCTCCAGAGGGAAGAGGGAGCTGAGAGTGCCATGTTCCATGATTCTTACCCTAATTCAGTATCTAACCCATTGCAGATATGTTTTGTCATATGAGAGCTACATATCCTTCAAGGAGCTGAGTAAGCATCTGTTTCTGGAATTCAGTTAATGCAGCTGTTTGCATCTAGGGGCCAAAGTATTATCTGTCTTAAGGGAAAGCACTGTTCCTTCTTGAAGGCTTATCATTGCTTGAGTGTCATTTATGGAAGCAAATGCTCTTTTTGTTTTCTGCAGGTGTAATTTCAGCTATTTCTATTGTGTTTTGCTTGGCTAATCAACTCTTAATGTAGAAATAATGTTTTAACAGGCTATTTAATGCATTTAAGTTACTATTCAGTGAGCTACTCTAGGGATGAGCAGAGCTTTATTCCATTGCTGAAAGTGCTAAATGTGTGAAGATTTATAATGTAATACAGTATGCTTCAAATGTGTTTTAATGTATGTATCTACGAGTACTTGGCACTTATATTGCCTAATAAACCTTTATATATGTTGTGTGAATTTTGTTACATTCCATTAGCAGATTAACTTTTATAGCTCTGTGTTTCCTTTTTGTTAATAAGCAGCAGCTTTTTTAGTCACCAACATCCTAGCTGGGAAGAAATATGTTAAGGATTGCAGCCTTAATCTTGCCGGTCCTATTTCTTAAATTTCTAGAAATGCAGAAAGTAGTGGTCATGACAGTAGAGACAGAACTTTCATCCTACCATATCCATTTCAGTTTTGCATCCTGCTGCTTTGCCATGTAGACCCAGGAAGGATCAATTTCCCAGCAGAAAATGACTAGACAAGGTTGGTGCTGAATCTTCTGTTTTTATGTGCGCACGGTCATTTTTTGTTTCAGCAGAGCTTCCTTACCCATTTCTACCACAAAGCCAAATCTGGCACTAGTGGTTATTATGAACTACAAATAGGGAATTCTTGGATTCATAGCTTACCTTTAGGAATGAGTATGTTTATTGATCTTAGTGCCTTAGCTATCACAGCTTTCCCTCGATAATACTGAATAAATTATTCTAGCCTATTTTACAGAGAATACATTGGACATTTGAGGAACGCCTTATAAACAGTAAGCTGTATTCAATACATAAGAGCATATAATGGCACATACCAGTGCCTTGGGGCAGCAGTATATTACAATGATGATATGGCAGCTTGCCGTCAGATATATCTATACTTCTATCATTTAAGATGCCTTTGAAAATTTCTACTGTGGGACTTAGTGAAATGTGTGTTGACCTGGCATTCTTTTAGATAAAATCCTAGAGACTTTTTCAGACAGGGCTTTGATGAAAGGTAGCACTATATGATTGCTATTTATTTATGAATGTATGTATGTATTTATTTATTTACAGACATACAAATGGCTAGTTTCTCCTGCTGTTTGAAAGTTGCACTTCACTCCCACATTAAAAAATAAATTAAAATGCCTGGCTGTAGTTTTTACAGTGCATCCAGTTGAGTGCAGACTTATCCTGAACTACTTATTGAGACACGCTTGGCAGCACAGAAATTTGGCATGCTAAGGGCTGCCAGATGGCCTGGCAAATATATACTAGCATTTGTGCAGTTCTACAGATCAAGCATGAATTAACAACAATGTTAACTTCTTAATTTACTTGATTAGGTCATTAGGTGAGGATAACTTTGAATAAACATTTTGGCAAAGGGGAAAAAATTAGAGCAAATGTCATCTCCAAATATTTACCATTAAACTAACAAAAGATGTCTCGGCATATAAAAGGCTAGTAGAAGATGTGTCAGGTCATCAAGGCTACAATTAGACACAATCCTAAATCAACCAGCCTTTTTTCCCAACAGCCTGCACTTAAATGCCACTCACCAATTTCAATAGGATTAAATTTGCTTAACTGCAACTCTTTTTTTCAGTACCAGACTTAAAAAATCTTTTTAAAATTTATTACCCGGTACAGTCTTAGACCAAGCTAAGTGAGTATATCTGGGGAATAATAAGGAATAGATTATAAAACAGACAACAGTGTAAAAAGACAGTAGTCATAATTCAAATACCTAGAAGAATGTCAAATTCTTCCTTGGAGATTTATTTTTACACCTCATTTACCCCTTTCTTTCCAGACAATTGAATTCAGATGCACAAGACATTACACACTCGTTGAGCAATGGGGATCGGCTCTAGCAGTACTTATCAGCAGGAAACAAAACATATGTGGACATTAAATCTGCTCGTTGTACAAGTGTTAATTAGATGAACCAAAGCTGTTAACATTATTTGCTAATTAGCCCTTAATATCGCACCGTTTTACTAGACACACAATATGCATGGTGTTACTAAATGTACAATGTGGCAAATCCTAAATGCATAATGGATGGGCAAGGTTTATGTTGAAAAGTTAGCAACACTTTAGTCTTTCAGGTACAAGACCTAAGGCAGGCATAGGCAAACTCTAGCCCTCCAGATGTTTGGGGCTACAATTCCCATCATCCCTGACCACTGGTCCTGTTAGCTAGGGATGATGAGAATTGTAGTCCCAAACATCTGGACGGCCGGAGTTTGCCTATGCCTGACCTAAGGGCTTCCTTTTATGGACTAGTGCTCTAGCTACATAGCTATGTGCCCTGGTTTGTACATACTGTTTCAGAGCTGACCCCATTCCCATAAACGTGTATGAGGGGAGAAAATGAATTTCCTGTGTGAATCAGGCTTATCTACATAAGCATCCTGTCAGACGGAGTTTCAGTTCAGTCAAGTCTCCCATTAAGAAGTTGATGTGATCTAGCAGTCCAACAGTTTTCCGGGTCATGTGGCCAGCATGACTAAACCACTTCTGGCACATGGAGGACTGACGAGTGCCAGAGTGTATGGAAACGCCGTTTACCTTCCCTTCGCAGTGGTACCTATTTATCTACTTGCACCAGTGTGCTTTCAAACTGCTTGGGGCAGGAGGTGGGACAGAGCAACGGGAGCTCAACCCGTCGCGGGGATTCAAACTGCCGACCTTCCGATCAGCAAGCCTAAGAGGCTCAGTGGTTTAGACCATAGCGCCACCCTGTCCCCCCGTATATATATACACACACAGAGAGAGAGAGTATATTATTTCTCAGTTGACCATCTACTTGGCAATGGACCCTGCTAGGCCAAGGTCAGATAAATGTAGAGATATTACTGAACAAACATCCTTCCTATTCAGCTAATTTTTAAGCTACCCGGTATCAACCCACTTGTTCAGTTGTTTTCCAAGTATTTTATCAGCTTGGCTGGGCCAAATTCCTACTAAAAATTGGCATCATTCTTAGTGTGAATTAAGCCAAATAGTCCGTGAGGATCCTCATGAGTTGGATCCTCAGACAGTTTATTCTCAGCGTTCAGTTGTTCACTGTTGAGGTAAATGCAGGAGTCTGAGGGCAAGTTGCTGCTTCTGGTGAGTTGGTCTTCATCCACTTCCAATGTAGGATATTTCTTTTTTCGAGGGTTTTTATGTTTCCTCCTGACACTGTGATCCAAGGAAGCATAGCACATCTGACGCTCGGTTGTCTGCTACAAGAAGGCAAAGAATAAGTAATTCATATTAGTCATGGAGTTGTAGTTATTTTTAAAAGAACCTATAAGGCTGCAGTATATGGGGTTTATTACATTAGTTTAACAGATAATAAGGCCAACGCTTCTGTCCCCTTTTCTAACTTTCACACTGAGCACACCTGTTCTGTGACCAACATGTTGTCATTCACACTTGTCATTCCTCCATACCATTCCTTTCCCTCTGCTTTCTGCCATTCTTCTAGGCTTTACCTAGAATGGATTTCTGTGCCGAAACACTGGCACACTTTCTCGTGAGGCAAAAGGGGGGAAAGGTACACACCTTGCAATGGGCAGGTAGCATAGTGCATGCCAATATGCCACCTCATGGCTCGTCACATGAGTGGTTGTGGCATAAACATGTGAAAAGGGCTGGGAAATCACCGCATAAAACCCCCAGGTTAAGGGGGCTGCAAATGGATTTCTCCAGAATCACCCTAAGCAGAAATGAGCGGTAAACTTGCTCTATACTCCATTAGTTTCTCAGAAGTGGCTTGTGTGAAAGCTCAAATATAATGCGCAAAATAAAAGTGAGGGAAATGTAAAGAAAACAGAATAAACTAGTGTGAATGAAGCCATTGTTTATTTGTCTTACTCTTAGGTTTGCAACAGTTTAAAAAACAACAACCTACTTTGTATAGTGCCATGCACACTGATGTGCTTAATAACTGTTTATAAAGACTTTAAGTGTAAACGCAATACAGTGGTACCTCGGGTTAAGTACTTAATTTGTTCCGGAGGTCCGTTCTTAACCTGAAACTGTTCTTAACCTGAAGCACCACTTTATCTAATGGGGCCTCCCGCTGCTGCTGCACCACCGGAGCACGATTTATTTTCTCATCCTGAAGCAAAGTTCTTAACCTGAGGTATTATTTCTGGGTTAGCGGAGTGTGTAACCTGAAGTGTATGTAACCTGAAGCGTATGTAACCCGAGGTACCACTGTAACTGTGGAGTATAAGGAGAAAATGTATTGGGGTTATTCAGTGAATTTTGCAGAAGCACTAGCAGAAGACGACTTGAAGTGCAGCACCTTAAAGACATCTGGGTTAGGTGCAAATAGTGGGCCTTAGAAAGACTGGAAAGAGCTTTGTGCAAACGTAAAGACTGGTTTGCAGGGAGAGGAAGTTACTTTTATTAAATAACATTCTTCCTGGAGGTTAGAAGAGACCTTCTGCTAGTAGAAGGGCACCAAGCTGACAACTGAAGAGTATCAGAACATACAATTCTGGCATTTACATTCACACAAACGGCTCCAATGCAAAATGTCAACCTTCTCTAGAAAGCGAGTCTCCATAGTAATACCTGTAGTTCATTGGCAGATGTGTGAGGGTGGGCATTCATTTGTTCATAGCAGCTTTCATCTGGAGATTGTATGAAACAGAACATTTTTTTAAAAAAAGAGTTGAGTAATGCTACCAATGATTTAAATATCCTGCGCTGAGCTGTAGCAAATTAATTAGAATCTGCAATATGGCCGTCATAAAATATGAAAATACATTTAGAATATTCCCTGGGCTGTTAAAATAATATGATAGAGATGTGTCCAGTTACCAGCATTTAATTTCTGGGGGGGGGGGGAGCTTTTAAAATATTCAAATCTAAATGTATCTGTATATATTGTATACGACTGTACCTTTGAACATTGTACCCAGCTACGTTGTATTCAGCTGTGCTAAATGTACTTAGACTGCAATAGTCTGTTCCTTTTCAATAAAAATAAATAAATATTCAAATATTTGCTTACTCTCACAATAAATGCTTTGACATACTATCCTAAGTGCAGGAGGCAGACGTCTTAAGCACAACTTACTTAGTATGTCTTGATGGTGATGATGATTCAGGTTGTCATAAACAGGGCATTCTTCAGTATAGAACTCACCAGAGCTGCGAAAGAAATTATAGCTATATTGTACGCCACGATGCAAGAGAGTGTGGTTGTGCTACAGCTGATAGAGTTCTGTTTGGCAATCACGAGGAGGTGATTGCCTTTTTGGTGGTGGTGCCCAGTCTATGGAACCACTCCCCGCCCCCCACTAAATTGGACAAGCAGCAACATTAAGGTCCTTTTGTCACATTAAACATTCCATGCTTTCACGCTTTTGCTAATGCTTCATTTTCAGTAGGTTGGCTATTGATGTTAACCCTGGACAAGGTTTCAGCTGCATTTTATATGTGACAGTTTTAATGCCAATCTTGCATTTTTAAAGTTGTTCGCAGTCATGTGAATGATGTGAAAAGCCGTACAGAAATGTCTTAAATAAATATTTGTATTTATATGTAATCAAGATAACCTTCCATACCAGCCCAATCACTTTTCACCCATAAAAAAAGAAACATTTGCCATACCTTGGGTCGTATTGCTGGTAGTCTTCATATATTTTATCTGGAAAATATTTTGAGCAAATCAGGAAATCATTTCACACCATTTAACTCATCTTCTATAAAGCTGTTTTATTATTTTAAATCTTTCCTGACTTACACCTTTCGGGTCAGTAATTAGGCACAGCAGCCTGATTTTAACAGCTCACGTTTAGATGTTATTCCCTTAATAAGTTCATTTAATCCATATTTTTGTACATTTTCTTGTGTCTAAGCAACTCTGCAGTAAAAGTGTGCAAGAGAAAAGCTTTCTCAAAACCTTTAAGATCCCAAATAAGTGATCAAAATGTATAGTAAAACCTGAACTGAGGATATCTAGTATGTGCAAAGTAACTTAATAAAAATTAACCCAATTGTCATTGGTTGAACTCTCCCACAGGCGACCAGCTAGACTCCACCATCCCTCTTATTTGAATGCGTACAAAAATAAAATAGTTTCCTACAATTTACGAAACATGTTTTTCCAGCCTGTCTTGCCTGCAGAATTTACCTTTTCTCATTTACAGTGTCAGGAGCGCAGCTCTTAGTGATCATGTTCAGATTAATTTCAGACTAATTCCAGACTTCTACTTCCACACAGGAAGCAGACTTAGGTAAAAAAGGGTAAAGGACTCCTGGACAGTTAAGTCCAGTCAAAGGCGACTATAGAGTTGCAGTGCTCATCTGGCTTTCAGGCCAAGGGAGCCAGTGTTTGTACAAACACAGCTTTCTGGGTCATGTGGCCAGCATGACTAAACCGCTTCTGGCGCAACGGAAAACTGTGACAGAAACCAGAACACACAGAAACGCTGTTTACCTTCCAGCCACAGCAGTACCTATTTACCGTATCTACTTGCACTGACATGCTTTCGAACTGCTAGGTTGGCAGTAGCTGGGACAGAGCAACAGGAGCTCACCCCATTGCGGAGATTCGAACCGAGGACCTTCCAGTTGGCAAGCCCAAGAGGCTCAGTGGTTTAGACCACAGCGCTACCCGCTCCCCTTCCACACAGGAAGCAGACTTACACAGAGAGAAGAATATGGGTCCCTAAAGCCCAGTATTGTCTTCAGAGTCGGCTATGATTGGCAACAACAAAGTCTCACTTACACACCCAATATCACAGAGTGACTTAAAATACAGCAAAGTCATAAAACTGTAGAGTTGGAAGGGACCAAGAGGATCATCTAGTCCAACCGCCCTGAAGATTAAATTTGTTACTTTCTGCATACAAAGCATGTGTTCTAGCCCTGAGCTCTCAATACTCCTCACATTATTGAAAACTTACTGTGGCATTTTTAACGTGTATTCTTTTTGTATATGAATTACAAACTGATCAATCTAAACACAGATGACATTTACGGTACTTAAGAAAAAATAGCATTTAACTTTGCTCAAATCTAGCCTAATTCCTTGGCACTGAAAGGAAATGCTGAATAAATATTTGTGATTTTATGTAACACTGGTACTCTCCCCATTATTATATTGGATAACTGAAGCTTTGGTCGCATTAGTGAGGAAACCATTTTACAGAGTTCTAGTAACTATTTTATTTATTTTACGAGATTTATATATGCTTGATTGTTGTAAAGCCTCAAAGTGAGATATAAAAAGAATAATACAATGGGGGGGGACAGTTAAAACCAACTAAAAATATTTAAAACATAATTAAAATGAATGATAAGCTATAAACCAGATTAGACACATCTCAGCATTCTACATGTCTAGCTATGTTTTTCCTGAACCAAAAAAGGTTTTTAGCAGGCACCAAAAAGAGTACAGAGAAGTCACCTGCCTGATATCAATAGGCAGGAAGTTCGAAAGTGTGAGTGTTGCCACAACAGATCAACTTTATGCAAATGTTGAACAAGCATCATAAAGTGGTTGAGAGAATATATATGGGGGTCAGGCGATCTCACAAGTAAACTGGTCCCAAGCTGCTAAGGAAATTATATACTACTAATAACACCTTGAACTTGGCTTGGTTGCAAATCAGCAAACCAACACAGGTCTCTGAGCAAAGGGATTATATGCTCTCAGGATATCACTCCCGTTAGCAATCATACGACAGCATTTTGCACCAACTTCTGGATGAAGCACAAGGATCTCATAAGCCAAAAAAATCTACTGCCTCTTACTTTTCCTTTTCTTTTCCTTCAAGTAGTACGATACATTCTTCGCCAAGGAAATAAGCATAATTGTCGTTACAAAACCAAGAGGTACCCAGCAAGGGATACATTGAAAACAGTCCATTTCTATAATAAAAAAAAAATTTACACATATTAAAAATAAAGCAATATTTACATACACACACACATCATAATTATTGTGACTTTCTATATCGGATCAGATTGTTACAATCAATGTTTGATGTTTTATTATGTTTTTATATGTGTTGGAAGCCACTCAGAGTGGCTTGGGCAACCAGGAGGAGGATTGAAAATAAACACCTCTCCCTGCCCCATCGATGTGGTCTGTCCATCTATGTCCCCCATCCCCACCCCATTCTGGTCTTTGTACCTATAATTGTGGGATGTGCTATAAACTTTATAACCTCTTACCACTGGAAATCCTGTTCAACAGCACATTCAGTCGCCATGCCCACCCTGGCTTCTGAGGTTTTTACAGGCCCTGACCACACCCTTTCATGTTTATTTTCATGAGCGTTAAAGGTGCTCTATTTTTAGAAGAAAAAAAGAAGGTGTGGGTAGGCCATGGCTCATTATGCACTCGAGTCAAGACCAACTTTGGTCTTTGTGCAATGCAACTACAGAATAGTGGAATGCACAGAGCCCTCTTGTTCTCTTTTCAAGGTACTTCCCTTGGGGAAAGAACAACACATCTTTGCTGCATAATTGTCTCACTTGCAGGACATAGGAGGAAGGAGTTGGTCCATCTATCTCAGGACTATCTACCCTGGATGGAAGTGGTGCGTCCATCTTTCCTAGGCTACCTGGAGATGTCAGGGCTTGAACCTGCAGCCTTCGGCATGCAAAGCATCAGTTAGACCACTGAGCTACAGGCAGAGGGCTGGGGGTAGGATCTCTAGCAGAAAAATGGCACAGGCTGAAAGGGTTGGGGAGAAAATCCTCTCCCCTGTGCAGTGCACAGGTCTTAAGTCTTCCACTTTCGTTTCCAGTCTCTCTTGCCCCCATTTTGTACAACAAATCCAGGAACAAAATGAAAGAAACGAACAGCCATTTTCAGACCAAGCTTCCCTTGAATGTCTATGTTTTCAGACACATACTGCTTAGCAGGGCCAGTTGGTGCTCATTGGAGCTGGCAGGGCTGCTACAAAGTCATGGGGTGTGGCCAATGAAGACTCTGAAATAGGGCCATTTGTTCTGATTTTCTCTCCATTTTCCTCCCTTGCACAGACAGTGTGGATACTTGCAGATCTACAAATACTCAGCACCTAACTAAATTGAAAATTGTCTGTCATTGGTACAGAAGGGGCTCATCCTGACATGGTTGTTTCTCTGCTGGGAAACAAGGTGTGCAGCCTCCACCTGTTCTGGTTCTCTCCCTTTGCAAAGAAGCAGCAGATACTTAAACACTGCACTTTTATCAGTACTTAGCACTTAGGTGTCTTAAATTGGTTCAGAAGGGCTCCCTGAGGTCTCAGTTGTAAGCTCCACTGAATTCCATAGGGATTGCTCCCTGAGAAGTATGTGGAGTACAGAACTGAAACCTGAATTAATTAGTATCTCTGCCTGTTCTTGTTTGGTGTCAATTTCCAAGTGAGCAGCTATGTTAACCTGTTGCAGCAGGAATGGAAATATTTTTTGTGGCACCTTAAAGTTTAATGAATTGGTTATGACATACAGTTTTGTGGAACAGAGTCCACGTCATGAGATGCATGAAGAGTTAACCTAAGCTGGCAGGCACATATAGGTTATGTAAGCAATGAGGTCAAAGGGAAATAAAATGCAAAATATACCGCGATTTTGTGAGGATGCCGTAGGGCTTGAATAGGCCTGAAGAGATATTTAGACCAGCATGTTATGGAAGCTGTAATTAACAATATGTCTATTATATCTGACATAATGCTGTTGATCCTGTAGAACAAGTGCAGATCAGGTGTTTACATACAAAACCCACAATAACTTGTGTCCAGGAAAACTTGAGGGCCTATTGAGTGAGCCCTTTTAATCCAGCGTGATTGCTGAGAACATATGGAGGAAGGTTTGTTATTTGTTCCCCATGTAGTAGCCTAGCTGGCTTCAACAAGAAGTCAGGTATTTAGTTTATGTATACACTGCCCAGTTTAAAATGCAGCTAGGCTATTCTTTTTCTCATTTTGGAAGAAAACTGGTTTGGTGCTTTTTTTCCAAACAAGAACTTGCTGGAACTCAGGTCCGGCACCTCTCAGGTGGGCACCGTGGCCATTATAAGAGAAACAAGGGAAGCATTCATTGTGAGATCCGGCACCTATTTTTTGTAGAACAATAGCTCTGGGGAAAGCCATCCAAATGCAGAATTTCACAAGAAACCACAGGATAGATATGGCTTCTGTGTGAACAACTGCCTCCAGAACAAACAGTGGGAGCACATTGGATGCAGAAGAAACAGGAGTGTTTCCAGTAGTTTCCACTGGCATCTTTCAAGCAGCTCATGAAAACTTTTCTATGCCTCTACAGCTGGAAGTCAATGGCGCCCACCTGAAAGGTACTGGAACTAAGTTCTGGCTGGAAAAAAAGCCTTGTAGAACCTTATAAAATTAAAACAAATGTGAGCAACTCAAGCTAAATACACTGCTACGTTCAGTATATTGCGTCAGAAACATGTAGCGTGCGAAATTTAGGATTAAGCCTGCTTACACGTTACTGACTTAAAACAGAGAGGTCATATTTTTCTCAATTCAGATTGAAGTTGGATCGGTAGGAAACACATCAAACAGTATTTCATAAAATATGGATTGTGGCATAATGTTGTGTGTACGTGATGTCCCAAACCAGCAGTGGCAGCACACTGGATGTAGTATATATGGAAGTGTGGACATAGCTAAGAGTCATTTAAGCACCTGCTTAAGAAAAAGGCTAGGAGATCCAAGCATCCAGGGACCATAGTCCTTTGAATAAAAAGACTATAGTTTATTTTCTACTCACTGCATACCAGGCAAATGAAAGTAGAATCTGCTTAATACTGCACCTATAATTTTACCTTTACCTAAAAACAAAGAAAACATTTTCTCCAAACTCTCAGCAGTATAAATAAGTTCCTGTAGCAGTGACCCTTACCAAAAGCAAATCCATTAAGGTAGCAATCCTATGCCTACTTAGAAACTCTGTGGGGCTTCCTTCTGTGAGTAAACATGCATACAGTAGTTTCTTCCTGCAAGTTACTGAACAATATAAAATTGGGGTGAACAAAGTAATCACCTTGATGACCTTTTGGGATAGGCTTGAACATCTTAAAAAGGGTCTGAATCTCTTGAAAGGTATCTTTAAATAGCAGTTAATCAGAACACAGTTAATTGGGTTTTTAATATTCAAGCTGCGTGGCTTCAGAGGGTAAAAGGCACAGGATAAAAAGCAGCGGTCCCTTAGATCAGGTAGCAATTATAAAGCACAAACATTAATTGTACCTACCAATATTAATGGAATTGTTCCTCCACCTAATCTGAGATTATCTAAGGTTTATGAAGATGACAATAATAACTAGTCATCAGAATAATTAATGCAAGTGTTGAACCATAAGATTTGTAACCTTCTGCAAAAATAATTAGCCTAAATTAGCATGCCCCAAATTACCAGTAATGAGGAAAAGGTACATACCTTTCAATTTCCTGCTGTTCATAAATTCAGCACTTTCATCCAAATAGGAAACAAAAAAGGTTTCAGAGTTGAGATAACTTTGCAGATTATGTGGGATGCGTTTACTTGGCCCAATTTTGAGTCAATATGGGCACCTGAAGCGCAAGTTTAAATCTTCGTAGATGCAAACAGGAAACAGAGTAGACACCAAGGCTTCTTCTCTAACAACCACGGGACGTGGGCTACGATTCCCCTCTCTTCATTGTTTTCTTAAGAAAAGATAAGATGTGTTCAAGTGATGCATTTGAAGTGTGACAGTGAGAGCCCTCCACCTCCAATTGAAGCACTCTTGAGTGGAGCCTCTGATGAAGGATTCACATAGAACATGCATTGCATTGTGGGGATTCACATTTTTCTGTCATTAAGACAACAATAACACTCATTTAGTGCAGCCTCTCCTAATTTCTGAATCCAATTTCAAATTGTGGATCTTGACAAGCCACGAGGCAGAAATACAGTAAGAGGCTTTTCACATCTGACTGCTCTCATTTCCCACCACCGCGGCGGCATCATTATGATGATGAATGAGTAGAAGGGGGAATGGAAATCGCTCCATATAGTGCAGGATATAGGCAGGGGGGTGGGCATGTTATGCATACACTGCACATGAGACACCCTCTACTCCCTCCCCTGCTTTTGCTGAACAGGTTGGATCAACAAGTGTTTCTTTTCTCCCCCCCCCCACATTCTTCCCTGTCAACAAATGGTTAACAAACGGCAGCCTCTGATTAGCCGTGGTTCCAGGAGGGAAGAGTTTAAAAGGAAAGGATTTGAAAAGAGACAGTTAGTTGTGGGAGTTGAGAGGGTTGGAATTATGGAGGTTGGAGAGGTTGGGAGATAGGTAGGGAGACAGGTTGAGGTATAAAGAGTGAATGGGAGAAAGAGCTGGTTCTGGGAGGGAAACAGCTTCCGCTCTAAGCATATTGTGAAGGACAGAATGTGGTGTCCTGTAGGAGGAATAGACTGGAATTTTACTGGGAGGCAGAGGTTGAGCCAGGAGAAGTAGGAGCTGGAAAAGAACAGCCTACTTGGGACTCTAGTCTGGAAGGGAGAGATTCTTCTAAGGAGAAGAATAAACTCCCAGACTCAGTGAAGGGAGGGGGTGTGGAGAGCCCTTTGATCTGAGGACAAATTCAAGAGAAATCACACTGTATTCCTGAAGCAACCTAAGTTGAATCCCTTTGAGTGATTTACTATCTTGCCTTAAATGAATCTTTATTGTTTATTTAAAGAAAACCAGTCTGAGACTCCAACTTACTAGTTACCCCCTCACAAAGATCCCACGCAGGATTCTCTGGGCTAAAATTTCAAGGAGAAAGGGAAAGAGACCTTCAGGGAAAGGGTTGTTCAGTGAGGTGGGGGGCAATTTAAGTGAGAGCGGGCTCAACGGCGTGAGAGGGGAAAGTGCTGTCGTGCCTGTTCCAGCTGGGTCCCAAAGTGGAAGGGAAATATGCAAACTTTTGCTTTTTTCTTCAAAGGAGCGTATAACTGGAAGAAGAAAGCAAAGATATGCACTTGGGGAGGATCCATAGTTCTGTGGTACATGATTTGCATGCAAAAGACTCTAGGTTCACTCTCCAGCATCACCAGATAGGGGTGGGAAATAACCCTGTCTGAAACTTGGGACAGCCACAGTTGGGACTGGCAGCAAGGAGCAAGTTGTGAAATGAGAGGAAGTGCTCCTTCAGATAGTTGGGGCCCAAGTCATTTAGGACTTTTTATACCAATAGCAGCCCCTTAAAATGGACTAGGCAATGAACTGGTAACTAGTGCAGCCCCTTTAAGAAAGCATGTGAACTCACTGGAAGTATGCTTGGATGACTGGAGGTCTGCCAATTTTCAACAAGCTTCTGCAGCTGTGCTTGTAAACCTGGGCTAGGCAGCAAGGAGCAGATGATATTTATCTTCATGCCATATGTGGAGCCACTTTTAAAGCCACAGGTGCAGAGGCTGGTTAAAAAGTTGGCCACCTAATTTCAGTCACAGCTGACTCGGGGCATGTGCTCACTAATCAACATTTGCCGATTTTTGTCTCTCACTTAGCAAAACCAAGATTTTGCTAGGGATGCATATAACACAGAGAGGCCTGCTAGACTATTAAGAACAAAGAAATGAATAAGGCTGCAACATTTAATTTGCTTCCTGTGCTTTTTTGATGACCCACTTGAGGGGGGGGAAATCAAAATCCATAATTGGGCTATATCATTATTACAACATTTTCATTGGTCATATTTTGTAACATGTTGCATTAGTTCTAATAAAGTAATGACAGGCTCCGGATTTGGGTCAGTTGAAGGCTGCAGTTCTATACGAATATGCCTGACAGTGTGTCCCATTGAAATCAATAGGCTTTACTTCTAAAAAGGCATGTATGCGATTGCTCTGTACATAATTACTAACTTTTTCATATAGCTTTTTCATTAACTGAAAGGTTACTCCCAATTTATTGGGCAGAAGATTTTTGTTTTCCTTTGTTTTTTAAAAATAGTTTTAATACAAATACCTATAAAAACTGTGGCAAGTGTTACCTTAAGAGAGACATGTGTCCTTCTACCTCATGCAAGAGGAAATGTCTTTTTAAGATTATGCCTGCTATGACAAATGAGTGTCTCATCTAAAAAACAAAACATGTTGTTTCCTTCAGAAATGTTATTTGTATGTGAGGTTTTATGCCAATTTAATCAATTAACTCACTCAGGGTGGCATTCCAGTTGAATCATGTGCAGAGCCATTGTAACCGATGGGCATCAGTAACTGCACATTGGTTTCAATTGATCTATTTTGAGTCTGACTAACTTTGTATATCACCCTTAGGTAAAGGTAAAGGTACCCCTGCCCGTACGGGCCAGTCTTGACAGACTCTGGGGTTGTGCGCCCATCTCACTTAAGAGGCCAGGGGCCAGCGCTGTCCGGAGACACTTCCGGGTCACGTGGCCAGCGTGACATCGCTGCTCTGGCGAGCCAGAGTCGCACACGGAAACGCCGTTTACCTTCCCGCTGGTAAGCGGTCCCTATTTATCTACTTGCACCCGGAGGTGCTTTCGAACTGCTAGGTTGGCAGGCGCTGGGACCGAGCAGCGGGAGCGCACCCCGCCGCAGGGATTCGAACCGCCGACCTTTCGATCGGCAAGCCCTAGGCACTGAGGCTTTAACCCACAGCGCCACCTGCGTCCCACATATCACCCTTAGTTTTACTTAATTAGCATACAACCCTAAAAATAAACCATGGCCTTGGTTTTAAATAGCATTTAACTGTATTTGAAAACAAAGGTGTCTCTCTTGAAACCATTACTTTCATAGTCTCACCAGCTACTGAAAGCCATAGACTTCCTGGGGAGAAACCACTATGTTTTTTCCAGAACTTTGAGCGACACTTTCAGACAGGGGCCTCTAAGAAGTTCTGCACACAGATATTTTCCATTGAAAGAAATCCTGCCTGCCTTTTGTCTTGTGAGACTTTGGTTAGACTAATGATGCAATGTAGTTAAACAAGTTCACATTTGATAACCCAGAAGTATCTATTGCATTAACCGAAGCATAGACTGACCTCTTCTATAGGCCATGTAAGAATAACCCTGTACTGGGGACAGTTGTTTAGGGCAGATGGTGGAAAAGGAGATTGGGATTTACTGGTAGGAGATAAGAGGTAGGTCTATCTTCCTGTTGTGGTAAAATATTGTCCAGGTCAGACCTCTCAATAACCTTCAGAGAGAAGAAGCAACACTATTCAAAAACAATACATTCAATTGATACAGGAAGGATAATTCAGATCACCAAGTAACATGACTTAAGCAAACAAGTGATTAAGTAACTAATGTGTAGAGATAGCACAGCAAGTGACTGTGAATATAGTTACCACTGTGGTATTTATTGGAATAAAACAATCACCTGTGATTAGTGGCTAATGATTTTTTCTCTGGTAATGTCTGAACCGTCAGTTGACAATATTCATATATTTGCAACTAATATCTTTACAGCACAGTTCTTTGTGTGTTTACTCAGAAGGTTGTGGTGGGGGAGAAATTCCATTTTCACTCAAAACTGAATTTATCAAATTTAAACTTCCTGAAATAACATAAGAAGAACAGAAACCCTGCCATCCTCAAATTCACATTTATCTGAATGTTGTAATGCAGTTCTCCAACTAATGTCCACAAAAATGCATGTGTTATGGAAAAGTGTGCATAAATATGAACTTATTTGTGAAAGAAATACAAAAATGCATTATACGGGGGAAATTGCAAAAATGTGTACAGTAGTCAAAACAGCATGTAAAATTGTGTTTATTATGAGAAATTCACACTCAAATGCTGAGGATTTTTCATGAGGATCTTTTTTTAAAAAAATTGTTGTAGAAAGGTAGAAAACTGAATACAATATGGCAAAAATGAGAAACAGAAGTAAGAACCTATGGGCTCAGTGGACTTGCTCACAAGCAAATATGTACGGGATTGCAGCCTGAAGCTTGAACAGATCTCTCTACCAGGGCTTGCTCATATCATTCTTGCCCTTAAGTCAGTCAGTTTGTATCTCTTTTTCTCAATCCCTGGATTGAACACTCTTTATCATCCATGGTGCACTGACAGAGCTTCAGGTGGGATGCTGACCCAGCTTGTTATCAGGAGCACATGGATGGGACAGGCCAGCAAATCTCCTTGTAGCCCTGCTGGCCTTGAGGCCTGTGAGTCTTGTTAGGACTAGGGGGAAGAGAAACAGCAGCTGTGGCTTATTAACTGACTTTCAACCCAGAGATCACTATTTAAGGATTGCTGCCCACCCCACAACAGGCTGCTTACTACCGGTGGGCTGTTCCAAAGGGGGAATTCTCCCTTGCGACTACTATCTCAGTGTCTTCATGAGGGTGAGGGTACCAGCCTCTTTTCTTTTTTGTATTTGTTTTGCTCTGTTACTCTTGTGAAAAAGCATCTGGGAGGATTTATTATTTTTTGTTATGGTTGCTTGGAGGCAATGATTTATGCCAGTCAGTGCAAGAGCCTGGGTTTCGCTGGGTGAAGGGTTCCCAGTTGCTCAAGAAGCAGAGTCTGTAGGTACAGAGTGGGGCTCTCTTTATGCAAGAGACTGAGGGGGAATGAGGGCTGCCCCAGGGGTGAGAGAGGGTGGGCACTGTTTTGAAGTCCAATTGGTTATTCAGGCAGTTTGATGTCTTGTTTTCTCTATCCTAACACACATATTCAGTTTAATTCTACTTGCACCAGGCAGTGATCTCATTTATTTTATTGAGCACTCATCCTGGTTTCCAGTTGGTCATTTACACATCCAAACTTTCCAATGCACTTTGCTATCCCTTTCCTCAGCCATAAAATGTCTACTTTTAAAAAATAGATTTGTTGTGCTAGGGCACAAACCCAGAGCCCTTCCAGACATCCTTGTTATTGTGTATTCATGATGATTTGTGCTCCTTGTAGGATCAGGGTGGTAATACACAAACCACACTTTCAATAGCATGCCTGCAAAAAGTTGAGGGTGGATATAATGCTTTGTTTCCAATCGGTGCATGTCCTCTAATTTCATGCTGAAAACCTATAACTTTCCATACAACAAATGTTCTGGGAGGGGTGTTAGTCCTGCTTTTGCAGTGCTAAAGCACAAGAACACAAGGTTAACCTTCCAGATCACATGCGGTAACAGTGATGGTCCAGTATAAATTCACCACAAAGGCACTATTACTACATAAATAACATGTTCAGAATGTGTCTGCAAAAACACCCATCTGGAGGAACCCAATGCCTCCTATAAAATACTGAGTCTGTAGGTACCATGACTGGTGCTGAGCCTTGCAAGAATTGGCCAGAGGTCCTTTACAGCCATGTTGGTTGGGGATAGTGGGAACTGAACCTAGGATCTTTGCATATAAAGTATGTGCTCTACCAATGAGCTATGGGCCCTCTCACCATCAGCTCTAGACTGGCCATTGGTCACCTGCTGATGTTCTGCTTGACACGCAGCTATTGAAGGCATACAGGAATTCTTGCAAAAATAAATGTGACAACCCCTGCTGCATTAGATATTGATGTTACCGTGTTTGATTGCCAAGTCAAAGTACTTAACAATCTATTTTTAAGCAGCGGTGTCAACTATAATGTCTGGTTAACACACTTTTTAGATACTAATATGAAACACCACACTGTGCTGACTTGTAGTGATTTGACGTTTGTGACAAAGGTTTTGCACCTACAATAGGGTTTTTTTGTGTGGCTGGAAGTGCTTCACTAGCTCAAATCAATAACTCATTCCTGTTATGTACCTGGTGTTTCATTCAGAACCTGCAGTTCCTTTGGATGCTGCTGAAACATAAGAAACAGTTAATCAGTAGCAATGTACCACACTGTTTGCAACAACATATTGTCTGAAGTGAGAAGTATATTAATACAGTATTGCCAAGTATTTGAATACATTTATGTGGTATATAATTAGTAATTGTTGGAAGTGGCTTGGATGGCAGAATTAGAAGTTTTATATTGACCAAACAAATTGTGCTGCCACCCTTTTCCTAATACTTTACTAGAGATGGTGCCTTTTCAGGGGTAGTGCTGCAATTCTGGAACACCCTCCCTGGGGAAATTCACCATGCATCCTCTCTACCCTTCTGAGTCAGACTCTTGCATCTCTTAGGCTATATTTGTTCACCAATGTGTATTTTGATACTGAGTATCTAGATATAATTATTGCTTTATTATTATCTTTCATTTTTTGAGAGCCCACTTGGAAACAGAACAAAAAATTCTAAAAAAAATTTAAATGGTGCAATTTTGCTACCGCTCACTAATCATACTCTGTTAGTTACAGTATAGGCACAAGTAGATTTTATTATTTCTAGCAAAGAAGAAAATACATATGAGAAAATACATATGAATGGAGAAAGCCGTATCTCTAAAGCTGCGGACAGGAGTATTCCTCCCATTGAAAACACCAGCTTCAAAGCAGAGGTTTGTTTCAAGATTGCAGCTGGGGAAGAAGGGTTCAGTATCCTACTACCTACTGCAGTCTCAATAGCAATCAGCCCCACCACACTGTTGATGCCACATGCATTTTTTCTTTTTAAAAAGCTGCATATTAAATGCTAAACTTATTTAATATCATACCTTCTTTGGCCTTCAAGGTATTCAAAAGAACCGCTTAGAAAATGCTTCTCTTCCTGCTGCCTCTCAGTGTTGGCACTTCCTGCTGGGGTTAGTTTTGGAAGTGGAGAACCAATGGAATGACCCCAGGGTCCAGCAACCAAGATGCAGAGCAGGCATCTGCCAAGTCACCAGCTAAGGGGCTAGACCAGCGGTTCTCAACCTGTGGGTCCCCAGATGATGTTGGGATGATGGGAGTTGTAGCCCAACAACATCTGGGGACCCACAGATTGAGAACCACTGGGCTAGATGGATTCAAGACTCTGAGCCTGTACCTAGCAATAGAGAGACCACTGGGCCTGAAGCTGGGAGACCACTGGGCAACTTTTCCTGAGCCCAAGGGACCCAGTGGCCCCCCTAATACCTCAATAGTCTAGTGTCACAGGCAAAAGTCTCTGGAATGCAGAAACACTTCTCTTCAGGCCAAAGGGTTGCCCTTTAAGAAGTGAAGTTCTCCACTAGCAGCTGGAGCTTAGGAAATGTTGTTGGGAAGGAGGGAAGGCGAGCCTTAAAAAATAGCTTGGTTTGCTTTGCTTTTGGCATTTTCTTTTGAGGGGGGGCAAGTTGCTCATGTGAAGTCTCTGTGGTTCAGTAATGCCTGACCCTAGATGCCCAGGCAATGCATGCTTACCACCCACACTGCTCTAAAAATCAAAGCAAATGTAGATGTTGCGCTGTTCTGCTGGGAACCAAATCTTGTATTTCACTGTTCAGTCAAATTATTTTTTCACCATTTCTTCCTTCCTTTTCGGAAACCAAAAAAGTCTGAAATCTCATGAAATGTTGGACATTGAAGCAGTTGGGTTGGGTTGGCTGATCTATTAGGCTGACTCTGTTAGGAACTGCTTCTATCTGTGGAGATATGTGCTCACTGTCTTTTGTATTGACTATGCACTGCAAATAATAATAATAATAATAATTTATTTATATCCCGCCCTCCCCAGCCGAAGCCGAGCTCAGAGCGGCTAACAACAGTAAAATGAGAAAACATTCTAAAATCATTTCATTATAAAATTAATTCAAATCAGATTAATGGCAACCATTGGGCTAGAGTTCTGTGAGGATTGCCAAAGGAGGGAGTCAGGCTGTGCCCTGGCCAAAGGCCTGACAAACTGCCTATACAGTCTATACATGTTTAAATGTAGATGTGAATGAGGTTAGTCATGCACCATCACAGTTCATTTTGGCATTTCTGATCAAATTGCTCTTCTGCTTCGAAGTCTATACGGCTTTGAACACAAATATGCCAAGGGCTAGAGAAAGGCTGCTCTGTGTTTGGAGATGGCTAATAGTGGCTTTCATTGTTAGTTGGCTTTTACCAGATGTTCAGGAAGTGTGTCACTCCAACCTTTTTCAATCTCTTGTGTTGCAGGCTCTCTTCTAGGTGACTTCTCATTCTACAAACAGCCTCCAGCCTCCAGCTCAGTTATTAGGGCTCTTTTACCCAAAGGATTTGACATCTCCATGGCAGGCTGACCTTAAACAGCTTTCCCTATTGCTGCATCTCATGGCAGTGGAAACCAGATGAGTTTTGAACTGTCGTGTAATGTTAAAAGCACAGGAGCACTGACAGAAAAAAGGAATTGCCCGCCAAATCATTCTTTCTAGCTAATGGACATTTATCCTTTGCTTTGCCAAAGAAGGCAATGTTAGCAACTAGGTAAAATTTGTTTAACACAACACAGAACCTGGAGAGGCTTGTTGTGATGTGGATTAATATAATAATACCTTTATTGGCAATGTACAACCTGTGTACAATGAAATTAACCGAGCCTCCCTCCCCCCCAAACACTCAATCTCATTCCACTCTGTGTGTTTGTCGCACAAGATTGAGACTATTGTCACTTTTTACAGTTTCACAAACAGGTCGAAATCAACAGGGGTAGTAGCTTTTGCTATCACTGCATTTGCCAGGCAAAGGTTCTGCATGTTAATTTCTACCTGTTTCACCGTGGCTAAAGGTCGTGTTAGAGCCTCTGTCATGCAAACTGGTGATCGCTGTATTTCACAGCTTAAGGATATTCAGCTGGAGTTTATTCTTTTTTCTTTTTTTTTAAAGGAAAGCCAATCTTTATCACTGGATTTTCTGCTCTTTGTTAAGCACGGTGAAGCTGTGTGGCAGGCCAAGTGAAATAATTAAGGAGATAAGTGCAAAGGGCAGCTGCCTTCATTTATACCCCTTCCTTGCCAGTGGCGTTACAACGTCCTGGGTGACCTATTTTCTTAACCTCAGTTGTCCATCTTGATGCTAAGCCAATTTAAACCTTCATTATTCTTCATTGAAATGATTTAGGGTAACATCTCCAAATCATTGCTCTTTAATCTTAACTTAGCCTCTCAATTGTATAATCTATTCGGACTGCTGGAAGCAAGTGTGACTGACATCTGTATTTAAGCGTTGTCATTCTCCGCACAATATGAGGCTTTCTAACCTTGGGGATTTTTACCTCTCTAGCTGCTTATTTTGTCCATGAATACGGAATGCAATCTGAGACGGGGTGTGTGATTTCCTAGGGCATGTTTCTCCATTAAAACGAATGGGGGCTACTGACGAGCACAATTTGCACAGCTTCCACTTATGGGGCTTGCCTTTGATCATATCCTATGTGATATTTTCCTCTTCTAAATGACATGGCAGCATAGGAACAGATTCCTAATTATATAGGCATTAGCTTGGTTTAAGTAGTAGTGAACTAATCAGAGTTAGCAAATGATTTCCGAAAATGAAAGCAAATTATGTCTTATAAAGGAAAATGCAGGAGCTGATGTCTTTTTGTTTTTTAAAGGTGGGGGCAGAATTAATTTTAGATAGGAAGGAATATTATTGAAAGACCTATATCAAAATCTGCCTTCATGAGGGGAGGGGTGGCAGTTTGCTTTGCATTGTGCATCCCCTTCTAGTACACCCTGTACAATCTTATTAAGTCACAATTCATTATAAAGAAACAAATTGGCTTTGGGTAACCGGATTAAGAGAAGCACCATAGAATGCCTGTTTGGCTCAGGGGGGATTGGTAACAGGATACAAATAGCCTTTCACCTCACTGGCTTGAACAGGCTTAGGCTGATAATAACTGAATGTCACTGCTGCTGAAGGGAGATGAAGGGGTATTCATATGGATTTTCCCAACCATGGACAGGTCCGGAATAGTTTGCAGTCACTGCAGAAGACACTATTTAAAAATACTTTTTTAAAAAAATCCTGTGTATTTGGTTTTTTGTACATATATCAAAACATAGAAGGCACAATATAACAAACATCAATAATAATAATAACAACAACAACAACAATAATAACATTTGACCCATCCTTCTGTTTCCCTAAAATGGTAACAAAAGGTGAATGATACGATGTTCTTTCTAAAACATGAATAACTATCACTTTTCCTAGATGTATCTATCCATAGTCTGTCACTTTGCTTGTTCTGGGTGTATGTAATTTGGTAAAACTAAGGCTAATAATCATGTAAAAAGCTTATTATATACACTAATGAGAGATATTGGGCAATAAGAGTCAACTGCTTCTAGGTCTTTTTGAGGTTTAGATATTGTTACTATGTTGTTTTTCCCCCACGTATTGGGGATCCATTCCCTCACCCTGACTGGATAGCAAAAAGAAGTTTTAAGATGAATGGTGTCAACTGGTCAGTAAAAGTTTTGTACAGACACACAGTGTATCTGGAGCTGGTGATTTAAAGGGCTTTCAGTTTTGCAGTTTCTTTATAGTAAAAGGAGATATTTCTGTTCTAGAGTTAATTTTGGAATATTTAGGCACCAAATTTCAAAGAGTGGACCTGACTTTTAGGTTAACACTTGTGGAGTTGATTAACTAGTAATCTAGAGTTTTTATTGCCAAATTAATGACATTTCTGTTTTGAGTATTTGAAATTCCACTAACCACTGCTTTGAAAGTCTCCCAAATTAAAGCAGAAGAGTACGAACCATAATCATCTAATTCAACAAATTTGGGAAGATCTTTTTGTAGTTTTGAGAGTGGTTGTACTTTGGAGAAGTCATGAACCAGGCCTACATAAGGGAGGGGGGCAGTATTTCACTTCTCATTGGTAATACTAATTCCCCAGGGGCATGGTCAAAGATATTGATGGTTCCAATTTCTGAGGAGCGAAGCAGTGGCCTCCCCTGCTCTGTAATACCAGAAAATAATCCAGCCTCCTCCCCTCTTCCTCCAAAACAATAACAACAACCCCCAAATCACTGACAGATCCACAGAAAACTCTGAATCTGATGCAGCAGGGACAAGTCAGAGGAAACTTGGTAGACCCCTCCCCTTCCCTCCCACAAAATTTCAAGGAGGTGGGATTAATCACTGTCAAGTTATATATCCATGTTAAGCAGCCCTGTTGGGTTCAGAATACATTTTCTTTCCCATAAGGTCTGTCTTATGTTTTTTCCCCTTCCTCTTTTCAGCTTGAGCTGCCAGGAATGGTTATCTGGATCTGTTTCTTCTTTACTGTATTTCCTGGTATTTCTTTTTTTTTTTTTAATTGTTTATTATTAATGTTGCAATACATATAAGAAATCTTTACATAATGATACATATACATATACATTATATTTGTAAATTCGCATTTCATTATGTACCAACATTTATCCATTTCTTATTTCTTGCCCTGTGTTTTCCCTCCACCCATGCGTGACTTCCTTATTATTATTGTAACTTTATTATTGAGATTGTATTTTTGTACCTTAATAATTAAACATTCAATTTTACATATCTGCTTAACTTTGTGAAATCAGTCTATACACATCAATAAATTCTTGTTGGAGCATCTTTTGGTCATATATTCTTCTACACATTTCCATTCCTGTTTGAGATTTTGATTAGTTTGAATTAGCAAAAATGACGGCAACAATTGGAATGCAATCATTTAAAAAAAAATATGTTGCTAGTCTTCCAATTTTTTTGCAATCAGTAACCTTGCAGCGGCTGTTGCATATGAAAAGATTTTCTTCATGTCTTTGGGGATGTCATTTGTTATAATTCCTAAAAGGAATGTTTCCGGCTTCTTACCAATTGTTGTTTTAAACATTTTTTCAGTTCCTCATGTATATTCCCCCCCCCCCAAATTAATTTTAACACATCCCCACCTGTATTTCCTGGTATTTCAATTCAGGCTGTAAATTGAAGTGATTAAGTAGTTTTTTAGCTTTGTTGTTGATTTGGTTATGATGTTGTGGCTTACTCATAATTTAAAAGGGTAGCCCTAATTATACTGAACTCCAGTTAGCACCAGGGTATAAGCTCAGAACTCTCATCTCTGTTGTAAAGTCCTTGGAGAGAGATCCTGAAAAAGAATTGATCTGTGAGAGGAAGGCCTCTTGAAAGTGTTGCTCCCCAAAGTCCTCCAACAACTCTGTGGCCCTAATGTTAAAGGATCTCTCATGGTCCGAAATGTCTTCCATTTGAATTTTTTATTCTGCTTGTGAATTTTCAAGGGATCTTAAGGATGCTTTGTACTGAAGGCTCTGGACAAAGGCTTCATTTTTGGTAGTCTGTGTTTCAGCTAGTGTTTTGTTAGCAATATCCTTTCTCACAGGAAGAGAGCTATGGACCAATCTTGGACCAATCCTGAGCCAGTTGTTTGCAGATATGGACCCACTAGTTCAGCTGTTGTAATTCTTCTTGTTCATCAGACTTGTCTCTCTGTTCCCACCTTGTGAGATCCTGGCCAGCACTGTTGCTCTCTGTGGGTCTGGTGACACCGGCAAGGTCGCTGAAGGAAGAGAAGGTAAAATCCATGAGTTGAGCAGACCAGGTTTGTTTTTCTTTCTTCTACGAGGCATACCCCATCAGAGGCTCTTGTTTTTGACAATTTAATTTGCAGTTAAGCAACAGTGTAAGGTGGAGAGGCAAATTAAGCAACTATCTTAGGTGATGATGTCACCACCTGCCACCCCGAAAAATACTTTCCATGTAATAAATTTGTTCCATTGGATGGAGACAGCAAGGAAGCACTTTTGTTAAAGGGATACAGTATCGTCCTATTACTCAAGCCACGTTACAGTAAGCCCACAACTTACGCGGGGGTGGGGTTATGTTCCAGAGATTGCACCTAAAGCAAAAATTGTGTATAGACAAAGGCAAAGGCAAAAGGCTTTTTTCTTTCTTTCTTTTTTAATAATATTTATTAAAGATTTTCAAATATAACAAAAAAAAGAAAAACATCCAAATTTAAGGCCTTATTTTCAATATCATCTTTCCAGGACTTCCCCCTCCCCACCCCCTCTTGTATTCCAATTCTTTCAAATAGATTCAACAAATTCTTACCCCAAATTTTAAAATTATTATCATTAACCCAATTTAAAAAATATTTTCCCATCCCCTAAAATCGACCTGTTCCCTTCCACGAGTTCCCCTCTTTAATATAAGATACAGATTAACATAAAAGAATTAAAAAAGAATAAAATATAATTTAACACCCTTTGGATTCCAAATTTCCCTCCCCCCTTTCCCGGTTGCGTTCCCAATGTCCATCAAATCCACTGTCTCCTGGAGCTCCCACATCTGAACCATAATCTAAGCCATAATCCTTCACCAGTCCGCTTTGCCGTCTCTTTAGTAATCTTTACCGTCTTTTAATCATCTTTAATTTCAAATGTCCAATCTTAGAAAGGGTCTATCTTCCAACTTTGTCCAGTTCTTGTTTTTCTTGTTGTTCTTGATGTTCTCTCTTCTCCTCTTTTTTTTTTCTTTTTTCCCCCCTGCTCTCCTGCACAAATGTTCTAATTCCAAAAAGCTTGTAATTCCTCTACAGAGGCTTTGTTATTCAGGAACAAAACATTACGTCAAGTCCCTTCCATTCTTCAATAGATAAATCTATTGTCTCCTTTAGTGTGTAGACCTCTGTAGACAAAATAGTGTTCCATTTCTGCAGTTTCCCAGGAGATAAAATGTCCGATTCAAATTCCATGCCAGCGATACTTGTAATAACCCACAGCTCCTCTAGAGGGATTATAGTAACTCAGTTTCATTCCCGATCTCACCCACCAGTCAAAGTAACTTATTATTCCTTGTTTTAAACAGTTTATATCCAATTTATAACAAATGTAACCAGCAAAGTCCTCGTAACAAAGTTCTCTTTTTGTTCTTCAGTTTTGGCAGCTCCTTTGACAGCTGTCAAAACCTCTATTTCTCCTCTCCAGGCGCTCTCACGGATCGCTCCCGGGGCTTCGGGGGGGGGGTTGTATTTTAATTCACATTCCACTCTTCTCCTCCAGCCCAGCTTATAATTTTCCATCGCGAAATTAATATCTTTATCAAAAGAAAAGGTTGCGCTCGATCTTAGTTGTCAGGTCCTTTGCTTTAGCTCCTCTACAACAGGGGGGAGGTTGACTTCCTTTTTTTACCTCCCCCACTCGCTCCGAATTTAAGAAAAAATTTATTCCCCTTTTTAATCCAAGTTCCAATTACTCACGGGTTGTTCTTTTAAGTCCAGATTTTCAATGGAAGAAGTCAGCGCTCTCCACCAAATGGCATGCGGCTTCGCTTGGCAGGGGAAGCGGAGGACTCACAGCACCACCACCCCCCTGTCACCCGCTCCGCAGCCTTTAAAAAGGCTCCTTCACGTGGTCGGGGGGGCGCAAACGGTGCCAGCCGAGTCACCATGCCCATGGGTTTCAGCGCCCATGGTTTTTGAGGGTCCCCGCGTCGCCAGCGCGGTAGAACCCAGCCCCTGCCGAGCAGACTCCCTCCGGAGCTCGGAGGGAGTCCGCCATTCGGCGATGGCGCCAACCCGGAAGTCTTGGCAAAAGGCTTTTTTCTATTAGGTTTTTTATTTTACATCTCTGAAGCAAATGCAAAACACAGTGAAGAAAAGCTGAAATTTACTTAGCAGCAGGCTTATCTTACACAAGGATAGAAGAGACAAACATACGGAACAAGTGGCATTCTCTCATCTGAGTGGGAGCCCCAGGGATGTAGCAGCAGAGTAGACCTCAGTCTGGCCAGGCTATGCCTACATCTGTTCAAGCATGCATCAAAGCACCCTATCTCTTTACTAAATATGCTAAGGATTTTTATACCCTTGTCTGCCCTAAGTCATGAGGCTTAATTGCTAAGCTACCTTTACCTGGCTGGGGGGAGGGTGTGTCTCATGATCTACGCTAGCAGGCAAGCAAAGGAATTAATCTACAGCTGTGTTATCACCACACAAGGAGCACTGCTGCAAGCAATTGAGTCAGCAGCAGTCGGCATTAGAATCACTACTGCTGAGCTTAGGAGAGCTGTAAAGTCCTGCTTCCATATGGTCACATGAAGGGTTAATTGTGCAAGGCTTCCTTGGGTTAACCAGTTATCTTCCGCATTTCTACTAAGTCAATGTCTGTGTCCAGTGCCATGGGCAGGTGGAGAAAGCTCTTCATGAATGTCCCAGAACTTAGGTGATATGACAGCCCATTGACAAGCAATACAGTGCTTTCCTTCCAGGCCACAATGTGTTAATGACTTCTTTTCTATGTTTGGAATTCTCATTGCTATATGAGGAGTGCCAGCAAAGCTGTTCCCTTCCTCAGCTGAATGCAATGATTTCTAACATTTATTTTTTATATATAATTGTTTGATGGCCATATAGTCCCTGTGGCAGTTTTGGAGAACACCTTGTCCACTATGTGAGAAATGGGTTTTGTAGCGATGACGATGAATTGGGCAAGGGTGAGTATAGCATTGTAAGCATAAAACAGATTTTTATTTGTCTTGAAAAATCCCAGAATTGTAACAGTGAATGTTCCAGGGCACTTGCACTAGGATTTAGTGAGGGGTGTGGTAGGCATAAATAGTGGGGAACTGAATACACAAAGCAATGTTTCATTTTCAAGAGGCTATAGAAATATCGCATTCCCACACTCCACAGTCTACACAATCTGGGACCATATTTTCAAACTGTAACAAGCAAAGGAGATGTATGCCACAGATTTTATTTTTAAGACAGGTGGTGAGTAAAGGAGGCAGAAGTTCCTCAACAACTTGAACTATTTTGGTTTGTCTCTTCTTGTGCCTTGGGATAAAAGTTTTCTGAGTTATGCAGGAAATTTGAACGGCATGTGTTTTAATGTGAAGAGCCATTGCTCAAATTTAATTTGATAGGATTATGAATGAATAATAGTTTTCATTAACATAATGCAATTAAAGCATTGTGGAATTTATGAATTTCCATTATTTCTTCTTAGAATTTGCAGTTGTTGTTTATTAAGGAGCAGCAGCAGCAATTTTCACTTGAAATAAACCTTTAAAAAAAAAGATTATAGAAATACATATAAAATGAGAAACAAAAATAGCCACAGGGATTCTTCACACTATCTAAGGAGTTTTTGGGGGATTTAGAGCATTCCATGTCTTCACTGCCTTCATCTTTTCTTTCAAGCCAGGGTGACTTTTCTTCAGTAGCTTCTATCGCAGTCTCCAGCCTTTGGTTTTCCTCCAAAAGTCACTGATACCAAGAGCAAGCTGTAATAGATCCGCCACTTGGGTCACCAGGGTCCTGTCCAGCCATCACCAAGATGCTACCTGTGGAATTCTCAGTGTGACATTTGCATAGACGATGTTTCACGTTCTGCTACTTATCATTAAGAATCAAGCAGGAGTAGAAAACAAATTCATTTGAACAAGCTTTCTTTGGGACATTGAGTACCAGCGTCATTGAGCAGCAGATTGTGTGAGGTGAGGAATAGAGGGTGAGCCCTCCCCACCCCTCAAAGTGGGATCTGAACACCTCCAGGCCCAACTTGCAGCAGGAGCTGCACCGCATAGCCAACAAAGGCAACCAGGTAATGGACGCTCTGCCTCTCCTACAAAGAGGGTGAGTGTGATGACTTCTGGGCTGATCAAAGCTGCTCCTGCCTCTTTGGGGCTTCAGTTGCCCAAATGCTATGGGAAAGTAAGGACGTTCAGGCCAAATTGCATGCTTTATCCAAAAATGATAAAGGGATGAAGATAGGAATTAAGCAAGAGTGAGCTGAGTTAGTTTGGGTTACCCAAGGCATAGAAGATCTGATGTTGCATCATTGGTGGGACATTTTCTCAGGTTGCAGCCCAATGATGAAAAATATTCTAAATCTAGTATGACGTTCTTTTTGATTTCTGTAGCAATTTCATTTGTATTAGTAAGTCTACTCAAGAAATGTATGCAAAAATATAGCTTACGTTAAAAACTGAAGTAAAAGAGTGCCAGGGCATGGAGGTGAATTGTACATACCAAAGGGGTGGAATTTAGGGGGAACCCATTGCGGAAGAATTTTGTATTTCGAGGAGATAGCTTTATTGGTTTGTACGATTCGCCTTCCTTGCTTCTTGGTGCATCCTGAAGGGATTAACCCTTTAGGACTCTCAAGGGTTTTTTGTTTGCTTTATTGTGTATTTGTGTATTTATTGTGTATATATTGTGATTTGTCACTTGCGCTTCAGGGATAAGTATTGGCAGAATGTGGGACAACCCATTTCGGGGCCATTTGAAGGCCGAGTTGCCTGCCAGCAGCAGTAGTAGTAATTATTAGTATTGTTTATTATTTATTCAACTTATACACCACCCTATACCTGGAGGTCTCAGGGCGGTTCACAACAAGACCACAACATATAAAATCAAACCAAAAGCAGTAACCTAATAACCCCCGCCCCCAAAAAGCCACATTCTAAAAGGGTGTTGGGTGTCAATAAGATCAACCAAAGGCCTGGTTAAAAAGGAACATTTTTGCCTGGCACCTAAAGGTGGATAATGAAGCCAGGCGAACTTCCCTGGGGAGAGCATTCCCCAGATGGGGAGCCACTGCAGAGAAGGCCCGTTGTTGTGTTGCCACCCTCCGGACCTCTTGAGGAGGAGGCACACAAAGAAGGGCCTCAGAAGATGATCTCAGGGACTGGGTAGGTTCATATGAGAAGAGGCGGCCCTTGAGGTATTGCGGTCCTGAGGCTTTATAGGTCAAAACCAGCACTTTGAATTGGGCCCGGAAACTAGCTGAAGTTTCCGAACTGTCTTTAGAGGCAGCCCTACGTATAATGTGTTGCAGTAATCTAACCTTGAAGTTAACGAGCATAGACAACAGTTAGGCCATTCCTTCTTTTTTCTTTTTTTAAAAAAGCTTTTTATTGAGTTTAAAGTTTATGATTCATATTCATATTCCATTTATTCTTTAACAAACAGTAACAATATTTCTTCACAAGTGACTTCCCAACCACCTCATTGCAGCTTCTTACATCTTCCTTCTCTTTTCAACTGTGTTGTTTTTCCTTATTACCCTTTTATCTATCTGTTCTTTAATTTGCAAAATTTAGTCGAAACCTATCAAGGATTTTATCTGAGAACAATGTTTTCCCAGATATCTGTCCCACACTGTATATAGAGATTTTTGAATTACCGGTATATGATTTAGAAATTCCCTATGTACTTTCACTTTATTATAGCCTAAATACCTGTTGTCTCATCCGTCTATGTCCAATATATCAGTATTTTGCAGTCATCCATTCTTTTAAACAACACAGACATGAGGCCTCATAATAAAGCTTTAGATCTGGTAATGCAAAACCCCCTCTTTTCTTTATATCCATTAGTAGTAGTTTATATTTAATTCGGGGTTTCTTCCCTTGCCAATTAATTTGGATAACTCCCTCTGCCAATCCTTAAAACTATTGGGTGATATCGCTGAGGCCCAGAGCCTCCCTCCAACTCAGCGTCACCCCGGATTCATTCCTCCGGTCTCCCGTCACGCTGATGTGGCCCATATCCAGGGACATGAGCACACAACAAGCAGAGTTCAAAACAGAAGCTCAGCCTTGAGGAGTAACATCTAAGCCTAATTTATTGCAAATTAAATCAAACGTAACAGAACAAAGAAAACATGGCTCCTCTCTTAGTCTTTCTTCCTCGGAGAGAGCTGCAAAAGCTATACAGAGCGGAAACAGCGTATCTCAATTTCCTCTCACAAGACTCCAACAATCAGTGCTGGGATGTAAACAGACATGTGACATATTCCACACACATCTGCAGCATGGGAGGAATGGAATTCCCAATAAAAATATCCAATCCCCCCTATAATTGGGATCATCTGAAAAAGAAACATTTTGGCAGCACATTCATTTTAATAGTTGATATTCTTCCCCAAAGTGACAGGTTTAATTTGTTCCTAATTTCCAGATCTTTCTTGATCTCTTTCCATGTCTTACTGTAATTTGCTGTGATCCAAATTCCCAGGTATTTAATTTTTTTCTTTATCATCAAACCATTCTTTGTAATTCCTGTTTTTCTTGGTCACCCATATTTCTTACCAACAACTTTGTTTTATTTTTATTCAATTTAAATCCTGATACCTGACCAAATTCATGCATTCTTTCCAGCCTTTTTGGGATGCTTTCAAATGGATTTTCTGCCATTATAAGATTGTCCACAAAGGCTTTTAACTTAAAAGATTTATTTCCTAATGTGATTCCTTTGGTTTCTGAGTCTGTTCTTATAGCTGTTGCAAGTATTTCTAGGACCATGATAAACAATAATGGAGAGAGCAGGCAACCTTGTCTGGTTCCTTTCATTATTTGGAAGGTCTCTGATAACTCATTATTTATGATTATTTTGGCTTTTTGATTCTTATAAATTGCTTTTATTCCCCTTCGAAATATTTGCCCTACTCCCATTCCTTCTATAGTTCTTTCCATAAATTTCCATGAAACCTTACTGAATGCTTTTTCGGCATCTACAAACATCAAAGCCGCTTGCATATCTGGTCTCATCTCTAAATATTCTAGAATATTGATCACCATTCTCATGTTGTTACTCATCCATCTTCCTGGAAGGAACCCTGCTTGATCTTTGTTAATAACATCTTTCAATATTTTCTTTAACCTATTTGCCATCACATTGTTAGAAGGATTTTCTACTAGTGGCAGATGATAGAGATTGTGACACCATGAGACTGTTGTAAAACCAAACTAAATAAAGGACTTTATTTCAAAACAACAAACAGCAAAGCTTGTGGGTGTTTTCCTGCAGGCAGGGTTCAAACTGCAGCTTTTCTCCTTTTGTAGCCACGGCCAGCTGCAACCAATTAGCCCAGAGCTCACAAAAACTGTTCTTAAAGGTACAAACATCTTTACTGTTTCTTTGCAGAATGTTTCTTTCCCAACACACATATGCAAATAATTTGTAGTCATTGTTCAAAGGTGATATTGGTCTGTAGTTTTTGACTGATGCTAAGTCTGTTCCCCGCTTTGGGATCAATGTTATAAACACTTCTTGCCATAATTCTGGTATCAGCCCCTCTTTTAGGATCTTATTCATTATTGTCTTAAGTAGTGATGATAGTACTTCTTCTAGTTTCTTGTAGTAGATTGCCGACAGTCCGTCCGGTCCTGGAGATTTTCCTAACTTCGCCTTGGTTATTGCTTGGTCATCATCATCATCATCATCATAAACTTTATTGCACTAGCCAAAGGCCATAGCATCATTCACAAAGGGAACAAAATGAAAAGCAACAATAGCCATAAAAAACCATAAAAACACCCGGCACTGCAGATACAATAAACCATGATCACCTCTCCTAAAAATTATTTGTTGCATACAATAAAATGGCAAGGGGTTCTCAGGTAGAAAGTGCCAGCTTAAATGTCTGAATCACCTTTTCAATTGACCGCTAATTTTTCTAGTTCTTTTCTCCTGATCTTCTTAGCTGCCAATGCATATAGCGCTACTTTATAAGTTACAAAGTCATCAGTATCACTCAGCAGCCATTTCACCCTTTCCACCCTGTTCGAGTGTGTTCCATTCGTGAGCAGGGGTTTTATGAATCAGTCTCTTGGTTCTATGTATAGCGGGCATTGCAATAAATAGTGGTACAGGTCCTCTACGCAAGGTTGCCCACACAAAGTCTCTTCTTGTACTGTACTTTGCCGTACCGACCATCCACCACTGCCGAGGCAAGTGGGAGCTTTGTCAAATAACTAGCTTGGATGTGCTCCATTTTGATAAGTGGGAACCATGGTGAACTTTTGTTTTTTGTTTTATTTTTTTATTTTCAAAAAAAAATTTGAAACAAGCAAACATACATCCTGTTTGTAATTAAACCAATCTTGATAACATTGTTAAGTAGCTTCCTCAAATCCCCCTGGTTGAATTTCATTATATATCATTTTAACAGTTTTCCAAAATCAATCTTCTCAAAGAAAATTTATCTTGATCACTTAACATCTTTCATTCTTTCTAATCTGGCCTTAAACATCTTTATTCCTATCCTAACATATTTAAGTCCTAAGCCTAACTCATATTTGCAAGCTTTTCCAATTAAGTTATCTTAACATATTTAGCTAAATAGTCTTTGAATTTTATCCATTCTTCCTGGTACTCCTCCTCCTTCTGGTCGCGGACTCTTCCAGTCAGGTTGGCTAGCTCCGAAAAATCCATCTTCAGCCATGGTGAACTTTTGGTAGAGGTAATCATGGTTAAATCCCTTTCTGCATCGGACCTGAAGAGACAATCTCTTAACTGCCTCTTATCCATCTTCGTGATCACCTGAAGATCTTGTAATTGATATTAGGTCAAGAGGCATTGGGTGTCATCCTTCCAACATTTGGTCTGTTCCCCTTCTGTGTGGGCCATAGTCAGTTCTAGCCCATATTGTTGTCATATCCGCTTTCACGCGGAGAAGAGCAGCTGGGGTCCCATTGGGGAGCGAGAGCACTTTCCTGAGGAATTTATTCTACACTATTTCTAAGGCTTTGTTAGCATTTGGATCCATGCCCCATATTGCTACTTTATGAAGCATCTGGGAAGCCACTTTACCGGCATAGATTTTCAACACAGGTTCTAGTAACTGGCTACCCACCATAAAATAGAATTTCATTAATGCCCCACAAGCTTTCTGTGCTTTGAGTTTCACAGCCTCAGTGTGTCCCTTCCATGATAGTGTCTCAGTGAAAAGAACTCCCAGATACCTAAAGGTGCGAATCTGCTCAAGATTCTGCTGGTCCATTTCCCACTTGAAAGTGGGGCTACGCTTCTCAAAGACCAAAATTTTGGTCTTAGAATAATTCACGACAAGCTCTTCTCGCTTGCAATACGAGCTGAAAGCTGTGAATAGATTATTAAGACCTAACCGGGAGAGTCTGCATACAGCAGACAGGATATCTTCCTATTACTAATTGATGGAGCGGGGGATTGCTTGGTGAATTTCCATCATTGTTATAGGTGAATTTAAATATTCAATTTTATCATTTGTGATTTTTGAAAATTTACTTTGACTTAGATATTTTTCTATTTTCTCATCGTCTTCTTTTCTTGATTGATAAATATCTTTGAAATATTTTGTGAAACTTTTACTTATTTCCTCGGGTTCTTTTTTTTAAAATAAATTTTTTATTAATTTTCCAATTTTATAAAACATAACAAAAACGACATACAAACAAATATACAAATTCATAATTTCTTAACCTCATTTTCATAAGCCTCTTTTCTCGGACTTCCCCATACCTTCCCCTTTTTGCATCCTTTTTTTTTTTAACACTTATTCAACAACCCTTTTAACCAATTAAATTTAAATTCATTCTCTTTTTCACTTTCACTCTGAATCAAACATAATTTACCGCTGCAATTCTACGTCTTCCTCTCCCTTAACATTTTAGCACTCCTCAAGTTTATAATAGTTCTTAAGATATATTTTAAACTTCCTCCAATCCTCCTCCACAGTCTCTTTCTCTTGGTCACGGATTCTGCCGGTCAATTCTGCCAGTCCCATAAAGTCGATCACTTTCGCCTGCCATTCCTCCAGTGTGGGTAGCTCTTGTGTCTTCCAATACTTTGCTAGAAGAATCCTTGCTGCCGTAGTAGCATACAAAAAAAAGTTTTTGTCCTTTTTCGACACCAGTTGGCCGACCATACCCAAGAGAAAAGCCTCTGGTTTTTTATGAAAGGTGCATTTAAGTACTTTCTTAATCTCATTATAAATCATTTCCCAGAAGGCCTTAATCTTTGGGCAGGTCCACCAAAGGTGGAAGAAGGTACCTTCAGTCTCTTTACATTTCCAACATTCATTATTGGGCAGATGATAAATCTTCGCAAGCTTGACTGGGGTCATGTACCACCTGTAAATCATTTTCATAATGTTTTCTCTTAAGGCATTGCATGCCGTGAATTTAATACCTGTGGTCCATAACTGCTCCCAGTCAGCAAACATAATGTCATGACCTATGTCTTGTGCCCATCTAATCATAGCTGGCTTCACTGTCTCATCTATTGTGTTCCACTTCAACAGCAAGTTGTACATTCTTGATACATTCTTAGTATTGGGTTCTAACAGTTCTGTTTCTAATTTCGATTTCTCCACCTGGAAACCAATTTTCCTGTCTTGTTTGTAGGCCTCCATTATTTGAAAATAATGGAGCCAATCTCGTACCTTGGACTTTAATTTCTCAAAACTTTGAAGTTTAAATTCACTACCTTCTTGTTCTAAAATTTCAGAATATTTTGGCCAATTAGTTCTCATATTAAGTTTCTTTACCTCCTTAGCCTCCATTGGTGAAAGCCACCTGGGAGTTTTATTTTCCAGTAAATCCTTATACCGAATCCAAACATTATATAGTGCTTTCCTAACAATATGATTTTTAAAACCCTTATACACTTTAACCTTGTCGTACCAAATATATGCATGCCAACCGAAACTGTTATCGAATCCTTCCAAATCTAGAATGTCTGCATTTTCAAGAAGTAGCCAGTCTTTTAACCAGCAGAAAGCTGCCGATTCATAATACAGTCTTAAGTCCGGCAGGGCAAACCCCCCTCTTTCTTTAGAATCAGTGAGTATCTTGAACTTTATTCTGGGCTTTTTGCCCTGCCAGACAAATTTAGATATATCTTTCTGCCACTTCTTGAAACAGTCCAGCTTATCAACAATTTGTAATGTCAAAATAACATTCTAGGCAATACATTCATTTTAATTACTGCAATTCGACCTAACAAGGAAAGCTTCAGGTTCGACCATATTTCTAGATCTTTCTTTATCTCTGTCCAGCACTTATCGTAATTATCCTTAAATAAGTTTACGTTCTTAGATGTCATGTTAATCCCCAGGTATTTTACTCTCTTTGCCACCGTTAACCCAGTTTCCTCTTGGAATCTCTCTCTTTCAACATTTGTTAATTTTTTTTCCAGTACCTTAGTTTTTTGTTTATTCAACTTAAAACCTGCGACCTGACCAAATACTTGAATTAATTCCAAAACTCTTTTGGTACTAGTGTCTGGCTCTTGCAAAGTCAATACTAAGTCATCTGCAAAGGCCTTCAGTTTGTAATGTCTAGCTCCGACCTCTTATTTCCTCGGGTTCTTCAATTGTTTTCCCTCCTTCTATAAGTTCTCCTATTATCTTTTCTTTTTGTTTCTTCTTTAACTGCCAATCCAGCATTCTACCCAGTTTGTTAGCAAATTCAAAATCTTGATTTAGCCATTTTATTTTATATTTCACAATTTAAAAATATGGAAAATTGGGTTTGCAGCATTTTAATATTTTGCTTTGCGGTCTCATTCTTTGGGCTTTTTATAGTTCTTTCTCATTTATATTTATCTCTTTCCTAATTTGCTCCATTTTATTTTCTCTAATTTTCTTCTGGATGACATTTTGTTGAATACAGAAAACTTGCATACAAGCCTTGCTGGCACCCCAAATTACTTTGATAATCAGTTTTCTGATTTGTATTTATTTCAAAAAATTCTTTTAAGGTTTCTTGTGCTTTTTAAAAAAATATATAATTCAAGATGTCTTCCTTCCTTCCTTCTCCATCTCCATCTTGTTTTCCTGTTGATCTCAGTTCTAAGGTGACTGGATTATGGTCCTAGATTAGTCTTGGTTGTATTTCTTTTTTCCCAGTATTAAATTACTTGACATGCATATAACAACTGTTCTCACTGCTGATTGTTTTGCATCTGAAAAGTGAGTAAATTCTTTCTCGTTTGGGTGTTTAAGTCTCCAAACCTCCTCTAAGTTAAGGTTCTCCACCAGTTGGAAGAAGATCAGTGGTGGTCTTCTTTAGATTCTTTTTCTCTTACTGTTCTATCTAGTTCTAATGGAGTTACAATTGAAGTCACCTAATAGTGCTGTTTTTTCATTACTATAGTCCAGCATTCTTTCCTCCAGTAATTTATAAAATTCTGCCTTTCATTTGGAGCATAAATTCCTGTTATAATAATTTCCTTTCTTTCATATGTTATATAAACTATAATTCTACCTTCATCCTTAAATAATAGTTTCAGATCTAATTTTGGATTAGCATAGATTACAATTCCTCATATGATGAGATAAAGTCTGTACCTTTTTTTTTTTAACTTCCCAAGCAACATCCTCTGGGAACTACCATCCAAGTAGGACTGGAACCATCACAAAGTGGTGCCACCCAACCCTAGTTCAGAGAGTCACTCCAGAAGGATACCATGGTCGATAGTATTGAAAGCCGCTGAGAGGTCGAGAAGAATTAACAGGGACGTTTCCCTTGTCCCTCTCTCGACAGAGGTACAGGGCGACCAAGGCAGTTTCTATGCCAAAACCAGGCCTAAACCCCAATTGAAATGGATCCAGAAATTCAGTTTCTCCCAAAAGCACCTGGATCTGGTCTGCTACCACTCACTCCAGAACCTTGCCCAAGAAAGGGAGATTAGCAACTGGCTGGTAATTAGGTTTTCTGAATGCAGGGAAGGTTTCTTAAGGAGCGGTTTTACCACTGCCTCCTTCAAACAGGCAAGGACCACCCCCTCTCATAAAGAGGCATTGATCACTTCCCTGGTCCAGTCAGCTGTTCCCTCCCTGCTGTTTTTTATCAGCCAAGAGCGGCAAGGATCTAGAGAGCAACTGGTTGCCCTGACTGATCCGAGGACCTTGTCCACATCTTCGAGACTTACCATCTGAAACTCATCCGACACAACAAGACTAGACTGTGCTCTGAACATCCCGTGAGATTCATCTGCTATAACAGCAGAGTCAAGGTATTGGGGGATGCAAGCAATTTTATCCTCAAAATGCTTTGCAAGCAAGTCACAGTGAGCTACTGTTGGTTCTATCACCTCCTTTGGGCCAGCCTGTGCCCCATACAACCTGGAAAAGCTCTGCCAGATGACATAATGAGGATGCAATGGAGGCCTCAAAGTATGCCTTCTTTGTTGCCTTCACTGCCACTAGGTAGACTTGATAATGAGCCCTTACAAGTCTTCAGTTGCATTCATTTGGATCCTGAAGTTGCATTCAAGCCATTTCCCAGCTTGTTTCTTCGCCCTAAGCTCTGGAGTATACCAGGGGGCCAATCGGGCTCCACAAAGTGGGAGAAGGCACTCAGGGGTGATTGTGTCAATAGCCTGAGCCATTCGGATGTTCCAGAGGTTGGCCCATTGGCCAGGGCTGTGACAGGAGCACCAGTCGTATCAGCCGGAAAATCCCCCAGTATTGTTTGGAATCCCACTGGATCCATCAGCCTCCGAGGGCAGACCTTCCTAATAGGTCCTCTGCCTCTGTGGAGGGGAAATGGTGCTGACGTACTAAATCTCAACAGGAAGTCATCTGACCATGACAAGGGACTGATGACAATGTCCCCCACCTTCAAATCACCCCCTTCTTGCCCAGTCGAGAAAACAAGGTCCAGAGTGTGGCCTGCCTTGTGCATTGGGCTGGTAACATGTTGGGACAGCCCCATGGTTGTCATGGTGGCCATGAAGTCCTGAGCCGCCCCAGAGCCAGCTGCCTCGGCATGGATGTTGAAGTCTGAGAGTCCTCAACACTGTCTCCGAGACCAGCTCTATCAGTTCAGGTAGGGAGACTGCTGGGCAGAGAGGCAGGCGGTAAACCAGTGGAATCCCTAATCTGTTCTGATTGCCCAGTGCCAGGAACACACACTCTGGTTTCCCTCCCAACTGGACAGAGAGCCTGGAGATAGAGAATCTCTACAGTTCACAGCAACTGCCCCTCCCTGACCCCTGAGTCTGGCATGGTGCTGCACTGAGTACCCAGGTGGGCACAGCTGGGTGAGACCAACTCCACCCTGTTCACCCAGCCAGGTTTCACTGATACATGCCATATCAGCCTCTTCATCCATAACCAGATGACAGATGAGTTAAATTTTTCCCTGGGCTGACCTGGCATTTAACAGCAGCAGTCACAGACCTGAGGGCTGGCTGATATGGCAACTACAATTCCCTATAATAGAGGAGGAGCTGGCATATGGCACAGTCACTAACTGCCTGGGCCGTGTGCTCCTTACCCGGTCTGTGTCTCTTCCCACACCATACCTCCCCCTACCCGGAACCACGGCAATTCGGGCTCCCCCGGCTCTTCCCCACTCCTCTCCTGCCAGGCACATCCCACCCAATACCCTTACAACTCGTTTAAAAACAATGAATTATGTTGGCCCCTGTTTATTAGTTGCAACATATAGAGCGCAACAGGCTAAATAATAATCTTTGTAACAAATTTCTTTACTGGTTACTTCCTAACATACAATTCAAGTCCAGGATGTACACCATATACAATCCTTAAGCAAGGTATATAACCTATTTAATTAAATCCTATGCAGATCTATTTCTTCCTTTCTTAATACATTCTTGTTTGCGTTCATATATTACACAGTCCTCGAATGTGGTTAAGGAAAGGTCCCCAGAATGTCATGGACAATACAGCTGATGAGGTTGGCTAGCATAGGTAGCAGACACAGGCAGGCTGCCACAGGCAGCTGGGTTGGGTAGAACAAGGTTTCCGGATATTTCCTTGTTTTGCCCCAAAGGGCTTCCTCAGCTGTTAATAGTTCTATATAATATAAATATAAACACCTGGTAATACAATGATTAATATTTGACATGTAGAAATTACAAATATAAATCTGTTACATCCTGACTAAAAAATAGAATTCACACATTATTAAGCATTATCAAGCATTAGAAGATACAGAGGTTGTACATAAAATCAAAGTGTGTAACAGATTACGTAAGGAATGATTCTTGGACGATTCTCAATAGTAATGGCCAATGAGTCTCAATACACCATTAATAAGCAAAACCATGTGATGAGACAGGTGTAGATAATTAACCTAAATGTAATCTTAAAGGAATATGACCACAATGGTGTGTCATAGGCAGAGCTCTTATATAGTATATATTTCATATAGCTTGTATGGGATATGTCATTATAAGAAGCAGGTATAGTCCAATTCAATATTTAAACCTAAAGGATGAAGTGCTGAGTAAGAAAACAAATCTGCTTTCCTTCTGTGTAAGGACTCTTCCTGCATTTTCAAGAGGTCCTTGATAGATCCAAAGTACAAAAAATGTCAGGACATCCTCGGTGTGTGATTTTTGAATGAAATGGGATACCAGAGGAGCATCCAAAATTCTATTTCTGATCCTAGAATGATGTTCCGATATCCTGGATTGGTCTTGTGGTTTGTCCCACGTATAATAAACCACATTTGCATTTTATATATATGTATACAGTGCATGCAGTAGCACATGTGGCAAATGATCGTATGGTGAATTTAAAACCCTCACTGTTGGCGAACTCTTTTACTGGAAGTGCATATCTGCATGCAACGCAGTGTCCGCACTTGAAAAAACCTCTCGGGGCTGTTATTAAAGTCTGTTGTTGTGGTATGGGTTTTAGATCAGTGTGTACCAGTATATCTCAAAGGGATCTAGTGCGTCATTTCCCGAAGAGTGGAGTGACCTCGCAACCAGGAATCTCTTTTAAGATATGCCAGTGGTGTTTCACTATTCTCCCAATGTCTCTCATCATGTGATTAAATTCTAAGGAAGAATGGATTCTCTTGGTGTTCTCATGAATGTCAGTCCGGGTTTTTAAAAGTGTGGATCTATCCTTAGTTTTAGTTCTCTGTATGGCTGCGGACACCACCGTACATTGGTAACCTTGTTCTATAAGTGCGGTTACCAACTTGTAGGAAGTAACCAGTAAAGAGATTTGTTACAAACATTACCATTCATCCTATTGCACTCTATATGTTGTAACTATTGCATCTGCATAACAAGGTATTGTATTTGTTTTGGCCCCTGTTTGTTAGCCTAGCTCACCTTGCAGGTGATGTAACATCCTCATACCATCCCAATAATGGCTTCTGGAACAGGAGAGATAATATGCCAGCTATCACATAGCCACTCGGGCTCTCAGGTATATAAATCTAATGTTTTGGGTTTCAGTGTAGACCCTGACTCGGAGAGGGCTGTGTACTAGCCAGCTTTAGTCTCTCTGTTCACATTCCTTGGAGCTCTCAATAGCTGAATGGGAAAGTATTTTATCTTGTTTGTGCTCTGTTTTTATGCTTTAAGACTGTTTCACTGTCTTTTATTCTGTATTCAAGCTTGCTACTTAATAAAAGCACAGAACTACTCTCCACTAGTGTTATCGCCCCTGAATCCGAATGAACTATTGCGTTTGGCAAAAGAGCGAATGGCCGTGTATTCACAGGCTTCATCCTGCAGACTAGATGCCAGTTCACTGCTTCAATAAATACTTCTGATTTGCATATCTGTTCTTGAGTTATGATGCAGATTATATCAATCATGCTGTCAAGCTAAAAGATGCCCTCTATTAAGCCCTTGTGACAAGGGAACCATTACTTGAAATGGAAAGGCAATAAAAACTTCAACGTGCTGATATGACACTGATCTACTTTGTAATAATGTTTTGAGCAGAACTCCATTCATCAAGGGTTCTGGCTGAGATTGGGTTGTTTTCTAAATAGTAATTCTAAGTCGTTTTAGGCTTAGAACCCAAAATCTGCATGAAGGTGTTTAAAAAAAGAGATTTTATGTGACGGAAGCTAGATACGAATCGGAAACAGGAAACCAGTACTGAAAGCCAGCTTTCGTAGTACATGTCCAAATAAGGATGTTGGTGTGTTCCAGTTAACCCATTGTTGAATGACTTAGAAACAATTGCTTGTGAGCACAAAATAAAGTCATATTTGTACAAGGGAAAAACATTTTATCAAATACAGAGATGAGCAAAACCATTGTGTTATGTTCTCAGAACTGTTGACAAGGGTAGGATGATTTTATCCCTTTTCCTACCAATGTCCAAATTGACTGAATGTTATATAAGAGCTGATATCACACTAAGCATGTTTAAAGAGGCCCAACCCCAGTGTTAGAAACTGAGATATGAAAGCTAGGAGCTAAAAGGCACCTTAAAACTAGGTTATGAGTGCAACAGTGGAATGTCAAGGCGTGCTTTTTTTTTTTACCCTGTCATTTTTTTGGAATACTAAGCTTTTACACCTTTCCCCTTGAAACCAGCTTTGATGTGAATTGAGCAAATGAACAGTTTAGCTGCATTTTAAGGCAGTAATGTATACACAGCCTATATTTGAGTCTTGTATGTATGTCCTCTACCTTGCACCACACATCTGTTCTAGAGGGTTGGGTTCTAGTGGTTGGCCTCCCTAAGGCATAAATTGTCTCAATTAAAGCATTTGAAATTTTATTTTGTGGATGTACAGATTTTTTTAAAAAAAGAATAGTCATAGAGACCACATTGTGAGTACACAGCAATTACAATGTTTGGGTTATAGAAAGCCTTTTAATTAGGAACACCGCCCAGCTATGACATCTGTCAGGGGTTCAGGAGCAGAGGCAGAGGGGAGAGAGAGAGCGGAGAGCGAAGGGGAACAATCCGAGGGCAGCGTAGGGGAGTATGACAGTGGGCCGAGAGATTCCATGAGCTTCTCCAGCGATTCGGAAGATTCCCAGAAGGGGGCACCGATGGCCAGGGCAAGGGGGGTCCCGGGAAGGACGCACCAGAAGCAAGGGGCCAGCGGCGACTCCCAAAGCAGCAGCTGGAGATCGGGACCAGCTTCCCCACCAGGGCGTAGCGGGGGGGAAGAGTCCCATGCGTCAGGGCCGGCTTCCCCTCCAGTGGGGAGAGAAGATGAGGCAGGGCTGACCACGCCCCTATCGCTGAGTGAGGGAACGGAGGGGAAGTCAGACCCAGCCAACCCCCCCGAAGGGGGAAGCAGTGACAGGAGCAGTGTAACGGTCAGGAGGAAGGTTGCCGGCTGGGCGCGCGCACCAAGTTCAAATGTACAGGAGCGCGGGACAGCAGGGAGGTCGGATTGGGAGCCAGGTCCTAAAGCACGCCGGAAACAGGGGGAAGAATCCGGGGAATCAGCATCAGAAGAGTCCAGAAAGGGCGACACCCCAGCGGGCAGGAGGACCCAGAGGAGAAAGGAGCAAAGGAGGAGGTGGAGCAAGGCTAGGGTCTTGAACTGGTGTCGAGGGGGAGGAGATTCAGATGGAGCTTCAGCGGTCTAGGGTTGAGACGTAGAGCTGCACGCCGCGGCTTTGAAATGGAAACTGAACCTTAATAAAGACTTTTGTATATAGCAAGAACTGGCGTTGGTCCTTTGTGAGCTGGGACCTTGGGCTGAAATTTTATTTTGTGGATGTACAGATTTTTTTAAAAAAAGAATAGTCATAGAGACCACATTGTGAGTACACAGCAATTACAATGTTTGGGTTATAGAAAGCCTTTTAATTAGGAACATCGCCCAGATATGACATCGTTCCAATTTGCCTTGCGCAACCATTATACATAAAGTATTGCATATGTACACAAAAGGCTTTCATTGCTAATGTGCTAGCTAATTAGGTAATGGATCTAATGAGCATTTGCACAGAAACAGTCAGCAGCAGAACTGTGGTGGTTTGTTATCACACTTGACATTAATATTAGGAAAGGATGATCTAACTGTAAAATAGTGCTGTGTAAATTATCTTTTCAAAAATACAGTTTATCAACTACTAAGGGTGTTCCCTGGAGTACAAGATTTGGTTCACACAATTCAGCACTTTATAAAATAGCCAATTCAGAGGTAGCCTAACTGGTCCCCTTCATGCCTCTCAAAACTTTTACTATTAGGGATTTTTAAATCAATTTTTATGCTTTATATTAATTTTAATGCTTTTTTCCTATTGATGGAAGTGGATGAATTTTCAGGCACAGTAGCCCCTTCAGAGTGGATGAAGCCTGCCCAACCACAGGCATTTTTACTGTGTGTGTTGGACACTTCTAAAATGTGATTATTATTTTTTCATAAAGGATGAACCAGAAATAAAAGAAAAAGAAAGCTAATGCTATTTTAGGCTGCATCAACAAAAGCATAGTGTCCAGATCAAGGGAAAGAATAGTCCCACTCTATTCTGCCTTGGTCAGACCACACCTGGAGTACTGTGCCCAGTTCTGGGCAGCACAATTTAAGAAGGATATTGACAAGCTGGAACGTGTGCAGAGGAAGGTGACCAAGATCATAGAATTGTAGAGTTGGAAGGGACTCTGAGGGTCATCTAGTCCAACCCCCAGCAGTGCAGGAGTCTCAGCTAAAGCATCCATGACAGATGACCATCCAACCTCTGCTTCAAAATCTCTAAGGGAGGAGAGTCCACAACCATTCAAGGGAGATGATCAAGGAAACCAAACCTTATGAGGAATGGTTGAGAGAGTTGGGGACGTTTAGCCTGGAGAAGAGAAAACTGAGAAGTGATATGATAGCAATCTTCAAATATCTGAAGGGCTGGTGGATGATGGAACAAACTTGTTTTCTGCTGTTCCAGTGGTTGGGACACGAACCAATGGATTTAAAATTCCAAGGAAGTAGATTCTGATTCAACAATTAGAGGAACTTTCTTGCAGTAAGAGCTGCCTGACAGTGGAATGGACTACAGTAGAAGGTAATGGACTCACTTTCAGTGGAGATTTGTAAAGAGAATTTGGGTGGTCATCTGTCAGGGGGTTCTTCAGATGTGATTCCTGTATTGCAGGGGGTTAGACCTGCAACCTGAGTGAGAAGGGTAAGGTAGCGATTGGGGAAATCACTCTTTGTCGGAAACCCTGGGGAACTGTTTCCATTCAAGAAGCAACTATGCTGATCTAGATGTGAAAATAATATGAGCTGGTATAAGGCAGTTTCCTTTGTTGTCAACAAGGAAACATAAATACCGAAAACGGAAGGTCCTTTTCCTTTGCTGAGTGAATAGTAAGCAAATGCACTTTCCACAAAACTCTGGTTCTTCTGAGTGAATGACTATATGGTTCCTATTTTCAAGAAAGATGGCCATCAGGGTTACATACAAGAGACAAATGCCCCAAGCCAGAGTATGAACGGATCTTGAATTCCATTGAAATGAATGGGACAAGTTAGCTATGATGATGTCCCCTGATGCCAACAGCAATGCAACTTTGAGTGCAACTCTAGACATGTCTGCTCAGAAGTAAGCCTCACTGAATCCGATGGGACTATTTTCCATGTAAATCTGCATACGACTGCAGCATTTCTCTGGGCTGGGTTCACAGTTTAAGCAATGCTGTGTCTGTGTGATATTGGACTGGATCTTCCCTGTTATCTCTTCCCCTCTCTGTAGCATATAATTCATTTTAAATCTCATAGGCTTCCGATTCAGCAGCAGCTAGCTGCACTTAGAAACAAATTTGTCTGTCTGATAGCTGAAAAATAAGCCTTAATTAGATAGCAATATATGTTCCCATGGGGCTTTTACAGAAACACTCCTGATGACATCGCAGCAGGAGCATTATTTCATCGGTACTGCTTACTTGCTTTGGTAAACATCCAATCAAAGAGTGAAATGACTGATGGGAAGCTTATACTGCTCTCTGTTCTTTTTCAGAAAGGGGATGTGGGAATTTGAAAATGTAGACCTTTTGCCTGTGTAGTGCCAATCTGCAGCACGCCATGAATGATTGTCCACTAGTTGCAGTGGCTACATTTTAGTACTGGACCACACTCTTGGTGTGGGGCTTAATCCTGCCTCCTGTTCTAAATGAGCCTAGTCATTGAGAACCATCCCCGCATTTTGGTCTAAGAATCCCATCAGTCTCAGCCAGCAATCCCACTGCTTGAGGGAAGATGCACTGGTGAGCCTCGCTCTTGTATAAGATAACAGGTTTCTAAATCACAGTCTACTCCTTTCCCTTCTACTTGGGGAAGCAAAGTAATTCAGGAGGTGCGCATGCTGTGCAGACAGATAGCTTATAAATATGGAGCATTATATTAAGAGGTTCCCTAGAATTTGAAGAATGTCCTTTTGCCCTGCACTCAGCACCAGGGGACAGCCCCGCCCAATACCCTGAATGGAACATATGGTTATGAACTCTGCTGCTCAGCACAGACCAACTTTTGATATTAAGATGAAAACGAAATATTAGCCATTTTTTGCACACTTCCTTGAAGTGAATTGCTTGTTTATTCACGCACCAACAATTATGCTATTATTCATCGCTCAGGCATTGCTTCCAAATTCTCCATGAAGCATACATGAGTATCGTGGCACAAAATCCTATTAATAATATATAAATCAAATGATTGCAGTACTTGCCTAATACGGAACAGTATATCAGGAGTTAGAAGCATATCACTGAGTGGCTTTGATTTCTTTATCCGCTGGGGGAAAGGACCGTTTTAAAACTGATATTGTTGCTTCCCATGCCTTTGCATTAGGCAGAGTTACAGTGCCATCTAGAGGTTTCAAGAGGCTATAATCAACAACACCAACAGCCCATGAGGATGTAGAAAACAACAAGCAGTGGGTTTCAGATATTGTGGAGGGTGAAAGGAGGGATTTCGTTTAAAGGTGAGATGTATGCAAGATAAATACTGTGTCAATTCACAACAGCAGCCTCCTAGCTTGTTGAGCTAAGCTACACTCTGTAGAAGAATAACTCCTTTGTAGAAGAATTTCAACATGTACGTCAGTGGTGGAGTGGCCTGGCAGATTGAGATATATCGCCACCGCTTGGAATATAAGCATACTGCAGGAGGAGGGGGTGGTCTCCTGAAGTTCTGAAAGGGAGAATGAGGTCAAAACCATTTCACTCCATGTCTTGGATTTTTCTTGGAGGAAGAGTATGGCACACGATTCCAAAAGATTCTCATTCACTCCAAGTCTGGGTTGAATGGCTGCCACCTCTCAGCCCCCCCCCCCCAGGTCTGCTGCCTTTTGAGGAAGCCTGTTCCCAGGTAGCACAGAGTGTACCACTCTGCTCAGCCCCATCTTTAAAAGAATTTGCTGCCCCTGGATAAAGGGGGGGGGGAGTTTCTCCTAGGCTTCCCCTTCATCGATCAGCCTTCCTGAGCTCCTCTCAGTGGCGTAGCATGGGGGGTGCAGGGGGGGCCGGCCGCACCGGGCGCAAATCCATGGGTTAGGGGGCGCAAATTACTTGCCTTGCCCCGGGTGCTGACAACCCACGCTACGCCACTGGCTCCTCTGAAGCTTTGCAAGCTGGAATAGGTTATGGCTTCCAGGCATGAAGGTGTTAAAATAAAGAGAAGCAACCCCAGGTTTAGGAAACAAAAAAATAGTTCACTAAGATGGAAAGGACAGACAATGCAATGCATAAGTTGCAGGAAACTAGCATATTCCCTTTTGGAGCAATCCAATAGCCCTGGACGAAACAGTCAATAAACTCAACCAGGCTCTCATGAGAATCTTACTCTTGAGTAGCAGCCTTTCTTCCTTGTACCACATCAAAACTGCTTGTCTCCAGGCTGGCTATCCCAAGATACAGTCTCCACTTGTCAATCATATGCTCCACTCAGTGTCACAAAACCTCTGAAGCCAAGATATGTGCCATTTTTCACTTCCACAATGGCGTTTCGTTGCCTTGATAGCTGAAACTCTCAGCATTTGCTAGGCTTCCAAGTTAACCCTATAATCCGCATTGAACAAACAAGTGAAAATATGCATCTCATATTATATGCAACAGTTTGTACCAACCGTCTGTTTAAACAAAGCCTAGAAAATATGCATTCCCGTTGAAGTAAAATGCAACAGCCCATAACAGTAAAGTACAATTTCCTCCTCATGACAAAAATCCTATCTCATGAGGAAGAAAAAACTCAGCAAGGGATATATCCTGTACATGCCTGCTCCTCGGGGACATTTCAATATATCTGCATTACAGAATAATGTATCAAACAATGATAATTGTGTATGGAACAGTCCTGATATTCTGACAGGGACAGGGGGCAGTGGTAACTGTTTGAGTGACATTTCGTGTTACAAAAGATCACGAACAAGCAGGCTTTCTGAGCAAGGAAGGCAATTTGCTGGATTGTTTCAGCATGAAAAACTGATGTGACAGGCTTTTGCTTATTTTTCACCAAGCAGTAAAATAACTCCCGGCTTCAGCTTCATGCAGGTGCACAGCATGGAGTAAAACAGACAAGGATGAACTCTAAGAGCTTAATCAGACTCTCACAGGGGAACAGGAAACTATATGTTGACAGCTCACTGATGGAAATGGCTTTAGCAACTACGCTGGCAGACGGGAGGCTTTCTCTGTGCAAAACCACTTCACTCACACATGCACACAAAAACAATGCCAGTTTCATAACCTCAAGATCCCTGGTATCAGGTTGACTTGCAGTTGCTGCCAGAAAGTTGACTTGAGTAGAACCTGGGTACTTGTCATCTTTGGCCTCTGTGACCTGATCCACTCCACCCTCGCAAGGGAGGCAACTAGGCCTTTTCCTTTGGCTGGCTGGCTGGCTACTCATTTAGAAATACCTCTGTGGTCAAGAAAGCAGGCCAACATATTACTTGGAGGGCAGCTGCATTGCTTTTTCATGCCTTTTTGCTCTGTCTTGTTTGCAGTTTGCACAAGGAGTGTGCATGCACACGAAAGCTCATACCACTAACAAACTTAGTTGGTCTCTAAGGTGCTACTGGAAGGAATTTTTTAAATTTTGTTTCGACTACGGCAGACTAACACAGCTACCTACCTGTATCTGTAATTCTTGCATTTTTAATTTCCTATTTTAAATTAGTACTAGCTGCTGCAAGAGTCAGTTACTTGGCAGGATACAAATTTTGCAATAAATAAAACTGAATGTTAACACGGTCATGAAATTTTATTTTAAGCCAATTTGGAGCTGGAGTTGGAGGGGGCAAAGTATTTGCAAGAATTTTGAAGAAAGCTGCATGAATTGTGGTAAATTTCAAAGCTGGAACATGTGCAGCCAAGATTAGAAATGATCTGGAAACTAAGCCTTGTGGGAAGTGGTTGAAGGAGATGGGCATGTTTAGCCTGGCAAAGAGGAAATTCAGAGGTGATATGATAGCCATTTTCAAATATCTAAAGGGCTATCACATGGAAGATGGAGCAAACTTGTTTTCTGCTGTTCTAGAAGGGAGGACACAAACCAATGGATTCAAATTGCAAGAAAGGAGATGGTGACTGAACATCAGGAAGAACTTTTCCTCATTGGAGGTTTTTAAACAGAGGTTGGATGGCTGCTTGTCAGGGATGCTTTAGTTATGATTCCTGAATTCCTGGGGATTGGACTAGATGACCTCTGGCATCACTTCCAACTCTATAATTCTAGGATTATATGAAATTACAGCATTGAAATTACACAGAGGGGGTCAGTAATCTCTGGAACATCCAAAAGACTCTGCTGGATGGCTCCTAGAAGATGTAATGCAAGCTGCAAAATGAGCCTTCTTCACACCTCACACTGCCACATGGCGGGCAGGATTATATGCACTAACCAGTGTTTGGTCAGTTTTGGTGTGCGACGTATGCCACTAATGCTGCAGTCTTGATCTGGCTTGCTTCAAAACCTGAAACTCCCCCCAAATACCAAGGAATCACTTGGGCTCCACAACACCAGAGGATGCTTGGGAGATATTGTGTCAACCACCCATTCCATCTCACCATTCCATACTGAAACCAGGCTTTCAACAGAGCCATCAACTTTCTCTGCTGGAAAATCCCCAGATCATTCAGGAAAACATTATCAGGTTTCATCAGAGGGCAGGCCATGTGAATGGTCCCACTGCCCTTCTGTATTCCTCAAAGGTGATCAATGCTGTCAAAGTTGGTGGCGATAAACATCTGGCAAGCAGATGCATGCATATTTCCTTGTATGTGAGTACTCAGGATGCTGGGGTAGGGATGCAACCTTACCTAACCTGCAGTAGTCCATCACCGTGACCATATTAGTGAGAAGACCCATAAGTGGTGGGAATGAATATGGAAATGTGACCTAGAGCTGGACAATTTCTTGCATTAAAATCAGTATGGTTTTTTGCCCGTAGGAAAGGGACTTATGGGGAGATCATTATCATCTCCTCCCTCTCAGCTGTCTAAAAAATGCTCTCTAGATCACCCAAGCAAAAGGGTTCCAGACAAAAAAAAGACAGAAATTTAGGAGACTGTTATAGGTGACAATCAACAATCAACAATGAGAATAGGTGGCACATTTGACACTGTAGATCTACTGTGTAAAGTGGCACCTTTTGAGTATCCGGTTTAGAAATCAATGATTTTTTTAAAATCCCAGCTCAGTAATTTCTGTACTGGATAGTTTTGGATGAATCAGTACCCACTGAGGTAAAATATGCAAGAATACATTCTTGAGCTTACTGTAACAGAATAATAAAATGCACACCGTGCAACCTTTGGCACTTGCATGTGTGGGTTTTTTTACTGTTTATTCATTTGATAGAGAAGATACAAATAAAAATTAGCCACAGATCTCTATCTACAGTGAGAGAAAAAAGAGAGGACTGTAACACAGGGTTGTTGCAACATCAAACATAAAGAAATGTTGTTCCCCACTCTAATATTACATTTTACATTGCTCTATAATGCTTTCTGTATTCTGCCTTCACAACTTGCTTGTGAGACTGATAAAATAGGAGCGTTATTGAGCTATGAGGAACTGGAACTGACAGACCACTGAGTAAAACCTGGATGAACAAAATCTTGAGCCTAGCATCCCAACATTGCAGGAGAAATCCTGTGGAGCGGTTTTCAGGTAATTGGAGCTCCTGTGTTTTGAATATCACATGTAAGAATTTGCTGTGGAACAGTTGTCCTTCCTTGGGCCAATGTATCACAAACCAATTGCCATGTACACTATTCCAGTTGTGGACTGGATTGTACTTGCAAGACAAAACCAGTGACCCCTGTTCACTTTGCCAAAGACTTGTATCTAGCCCCTTCCATTTCTGACAGATGATCATACTATTTGTTGGGTGCGCACACACACACAAAATCCTTTTGAATAAGCATATCTTTGTGTAGCTCATAATCATCTTAATCATGCTGACAAAAGATTATAAATATATTTCAAGAAATGATTCAATCTTCACCTTTCTCCCCCACAACCAACCACTAAGAAACCCAGTAAAGTTCTTTGTTTAAAGAGCTCTGGTGACGACTAATCCATTTATCAGTTTTACATTTCCTGTGCTGTTTCCTAGGTTTTGCATAGGGGAAAAAACAATCACGTTGTTGAACTGAAACAACACAGTTGAAAGCCTTTCATAAAGGCGCTGTGCCAGTTTCAACATCTGTGCTCAACAGGTTGGCTTTAGTTAGGTAAAGAACAGATCCTCTTTTTGATCTAAATCTTTAATAATTGATCTGAAAACATTTTCATAGGTAAATGGAACTGCAGTATTTCCACGGAACTATAACTAAAGACGACTGTGAAAAATTACTGAGCAAAACAGGGAAAAATGGGAGCTTTTTAATACGAAACAGTGAGAGTATTCCAGGAGTCTTGTGCCTTTGTGTTTTGTAAGTATTTCCCTTTTCATTTAAACTAGTTATCTTGCTTTTCTTTTGGAGAGAATAGCTTCAGTTCAGAGAAACCTAACTACACTTCAGTTATCAGATATCAATGGGGCTTACACACAACTTTCTATGTATTGGGCCCAATCTTTATTATGTTTGGAATTTTTGAGAGATAACAGCCCCCTGATTTTAAGAAATCAAAGAAGTTCATCTAGGTGGATATAAATGTAATCCCAGGGGTATGTGCACATGAAAATGATTCTGCTTTTGATTGTAAGTTGCATTTAGAGTCTGGCTCAGATCAAAGTACTTCTTTTGCTGTAAAATGTACATATACAGTAAAATATATATTGGCACAATTTTTGTCAGAAATCTATTTTAATTTCTTCAAATTATCGAAGCCATAACTCTAAATATTTGGTAAATCAATTGTCTCTTTACATATTCATAGTAAACGGTACTTATAACCCCTCCACACGGACAATGTTCACAAAAAAAAATCTTAAAATTAGCAAATTTTTCAACTAGTAAGCTACAGATTTCATCTCTCACCCATATGGTGGTACGTTATTCTCCACCATCCCTTCTCCAATGTTTTTGTGATGTAGGAGCAGAGTCTTTTTAGATGTGTAGGTTTACATCCAGAGGAGTGATCTACATAATAAAACCAGTTATCACATATGAATGATGGCAAGTGTAGTATTGATCACAATGGACTGTTGATCTCAATCAGTACAAGAAACCTCATCGTCGTAAATATTACTGGAAATCAAGTTATATTTATAGTTTCTGCTGTATCGAACTTACATCGTTTCCCAAACATGATTACTCTGATTTGTTAGTTGTTGTTTCTGAGTTGTAGAAAAATAACATTTGTTTGTCTCACACTGAAGACATATCTTAACGGCTTGCTGGACAAAACTAGGCAAAACTAGTGCGATCTCTGATCTCCTTATCAGAAAGCCAGAATTATTGCTACCAACCCCAGATACCATCAGAAGAGCGTTCATGTACACACTACTTGGAACACATCTGTTTCTTTTGAAGTGCTATACAAATTTAATTATAGCAGGGATTCCATTTAGCTCATAAGAGATAACCAGAAACCTAGCAGCATGAATGGCAGTCTTCCTCTAGCATAATGTGGTAGCTCACATGACCATTTCTCTCTGAATGAACTGGATAGGATTTACAGACCTAATGACTCTTTGACATATATGACTGTTACAGCAATTTGACAAATAAGGCAATTATTTATTAATGTGTCTGTTTCCTATTTAAAAATCAGCTATGAACAGATTATCTACACTTACCGAATCTTCAGGAAACATAATGGGCACTTTATGATCCAGGTAAGAAAATAACACAACAACAAACCTATGGTTACATGAAACATACTCAATATGTACTTTTGAATAAATAAGGTATACTATTCATTGTATCAAATTGTAGATTTCAACAGAAGTCTCATAAAAAAAGCAGAAGACCCAGTGGATCAGTTCATTCTCTAATCAGTTCACGCATAAGATCCCTACATATAAAAGTATCTATTCCACCTGTCTCTTCAAAGAGTCCAATAATCCACATGAAGGGTTGCTACAGTTCCACAGAATCCTTTGACAGAGTCTAAGACAAGGATTTCCTGAATATTAGCCTTGTTTCGCCATCCTAGGCTTCATCAGTAGAACAGGCTCATACGTAATATTACAGGATAGTGGATCTTATAGCATAGTAGTGGTTGACTACTATGTCTGACTAGAGAATGAACTGATCTGCTGGGTCTTCTGCTTTTCTTGTTGAACTTTATGAGACTTCCGTTGAAATCTACAATTTGATACAATGAATAGTATACCTTATTTATTCGAAAGTACAGCTGGTTACGTCTTGTGTGTTTATTGGGTAAGAAAACGACTACATCTAGAGTAAAAGAATGTAATAAATATGAACTTAACAGGTCCTACTAGACACATATGTCACCTTGCTTAACCTTTTTGTTTATTTAACTACTTTTTAAAAAAATCTACGTCTCTGGATGACCTTATTTTTGGGTATTCATTCATTCTAGCACTTGGTGGCCACTATGACAACCTTAATTTTCAGCAGGATGGAACTCTACCAAGAGCACAATATATATCAGTTTCATATTCTCAGTATCACAGAATTGTAGAGTTGGAAGGGACCCCAAGGGTCATCTAGTCCATCCCCCTGCAATGCAGGAAACTCAGCTAAGGCATCCATGTCAGATGGCCATCAAACCTCTGCTTAAAAACCTCCAAGGAAGGAGAGTACTATTCTAGTTATCCATTTCAGTGAAATTCATTCATCTTCGCTCTTGTGAGGAACAGCAATTTACAAATAGTATAATCAAGTGATAATGTGGCAACAATCTACTTCTTTTGCAGACTTCTGAGGGTGCTCCAAAACAGGACTTCAGAACTTTAAAGGATTTAATTGCTACTTATGAGAAACCAAATCAAGGGCTAGTAAGCAACCTGCGCTATCCAGTAAATAGACCTACAACATCCCAAAGATCTCAGACCGTCTACGTCACTAAAGGTGAAGCATATTTGATTCCTGGTAAGAGACACACATAATAATAATAATAATCAGAAAAGAATGACATACTACTAATACTATGCTGTATAACAATTCTTGTAATGCAGGAAAATTACGGGTATATATATTTTTTTCAAATTAACAAAAGTAGTGAAACAACATGGGATGAAAGCCAATTAAGTTTCACTCACAGTGGACCCAATGAAATCAAGACTTTAAAGACCATTGATTTTAATGGGTCTATACTGGGTATGGCTAACATTGAATATTACCATGATCTGTAATGGGAAAGGTCAATAAACTCTGCAGTAGAGGCTTGATTATAAATAAAATCATAGAATTGGAAGGGACCCAAGGGTCATCTAGTCCAACCCCCTGCAATGCAGAAATCTCAACTAAAGCATTCATGACAGATGACCATCCAACCTCTGCTTAAAAATCTCCAAGGAAGGAGAACCCACGACCTCTCGAAGGAGACTGTTCCACTCTCAAACAGCTTGAGTGGCCCTTACTATCACAATGCTCTATCTTTTAAAAAATGATAAAGCAAGCCTGGTGTGGGATGGTAGTTTAAGAGTGCACAGCTAGCACTCTGGAGACCTAAACCTAAACACAAGTCTCCTCTCAGCCACAATGTACCCATGACTTGGAACATTGGGGTAAGGGGACCATGTATCTGCTTTGAGTTTTGAGGAGGCAGAGTTGGGTTAAAATATAATAGATATGTTTTTTTAAAAAAACAGAGGGAAAAATATATATATAAAATAATAATATAAGAAAACATGTACAGTGGTACCTCAGGTTACAGACGCTTCAGGTTACAGATTCCGCTAACCCAGAAATAGTACCTTGGGTTACTTTGCTTCAGGATGCGAACAGAAATTGCATGGCGGCATCAGGAGACCCCATTAGCTAAAGTGGTACCTCAGGTTAAGAACAGTTTCAGGTTAAGAACTGACCTCTGGAACGAATTAAGTTCTTAACCCGAGATATCTCTGTATTAACAGATATGCCCTTCATGAATTTCCATGGAACTTGACATTAAAAGCATAGAATGGTTTAGGAGGTTCTGAAAGCAGCACTGTGTCAATTAAGCAATTAAACCTTCTGAGTAAAAAGGGAAGTTTCAATCAAATTCTAATTGATACTCACCAAGGCCAGCAGGTACCATCTTAGAACAGATAATATCCTTTATCTCACACATAGGAGATAATGGCTATCCTTAAAATGTGAGTACAGAATTTAAAAACACATAGGCTTTTTCTCATAATTCATATGCAAAATTATGCATGTTTGCTCAATGCCAATGGTCTATTTAATTCAATTAGAGCTATAAAATAGAACATAGTAAGAATGTCCTATTTGAAGTAGTCAGCAGCTTTAAAGGTGCTATATGATGACATATCAGAGGAATTATTTCAAATCTCTATATAAAAAGTAATATCAATCACATATACAAAAGTTTACTTTAATAAAAATCACAAAACTGACAGCTTCAGAGCCTAAAGAACTAGATTCATTAGTTACCATAGAGGAAATAAAAAAGGTTGCAACAACAGTGAGGCACCATAAAATTCCTGGATCTGATTATTATACTTAAATTTCACCTTCTCTCCAAGGAGTTCAAGGTGGTGTACATTGTTCTCCCTCTCCCCATTTTCACTTCACAACATGATTTAGGTTAGACTAAGAGACAGCAACTGGTCCAAGGTCACCCAATGAGCTCAGTGACTGAGTGGGGACTAAAATCTTGGTTTCCCAGGGCTTAGTCCAATACTCTAATCATTATACTGCACTGCTCTCAGCTTAACTGGTCTAATCAGCTATTCCAAAGTCTTTGAAGATTTTGACTGAGGCATTAAGAGGTACTGTAAATGAAATCTTAAAAAAAAAAGAACTTTTGGATAGAAGTTTATATAGCCTACATTTAAGCAAGGTAAGAATTTGTCTCTAAATTACTTCTTACAGAAAAATATCACTCTTAAATAATTATTATAAAATATTTAGAACAATTAGCTTTATATGTAAGAGGATACAGATAATGTAGGGAAAATAATATATTTATGGAATCACAGACATGTTTACTCTTAATTAGGATTCATTAAGTTCAGCTGGAATTCCATCCCCCACCCCCAATTTGAATGTGTATTGGATTTTAGCCACATTTTATACACAGTTTATACACATTTACTTAGAAGTAAATCTCATTGTGCTCAATGAGACTTCCAGGTAAGTTTGAACAGGACTGCAGTTCAAGGGAATCCCGCTAAAGAAGAGACTCTTGCTCTTTTTAGACACTGAAAAAAGCATTTGATAATGTTGAGTGCCCTTTTCTATTTCAAGTTTTGGAGTTTTGTTATGATTCAATATTTAGAACTGGATAGCTTTAACCAATCCCAAAGCAAAAGTAACAACAAATGAGCATATATAATCCAATCTTACTCTATCAAGAGATACCCAACAGGGATGTATTCTACCTGGTCTTTTCTTTGTGGGTATTCCTACTAATAAAGCAATGAAAATTGCTTTACACATTATGTTATGTTCATTCCTTTTCACATACGGCTTTGAGAAATAAGCATTAGGTAAGGAAGATGAAATTTTAAATAATGAATAAAGGTAATAAATGATTTTTTCTTCTATTTGCAAATGCTGCAGAATGAATGCAAAATGGGATAGGTCAAGGAATTTGTGATTCAAGTCACTGGAGCTATTGAAATGTCAGTTTGAGAATATCTGTGAAGTGGAATAAAATACAGCATGATCTTCTTCAATCTGCAGCCTCTATAATCTGCTCTCCCATAATCTAATCTCCCAACCCTCTGGAGCTTATTTAGAGGCATTTAAAAGAGGAAAATTCCACTGTGCAAGTCTCTTCCACTAGCATATGACCAGCACTGGATACAAGTTTTAATTTTTGTTTTAAAATTATAGCACAGCTGTATATTAAATTTGTAAAGATTCATAGAATACATAATGCTTATGGCCCAATGCTAAAATGCACGTAGGCTGCACGAAAAGAGCTTCGGATCATACTTCTTTCTTTCATTTACCATCTTTCTACTATAAAATAATTTTTAGAAATTGTTTCCAAATCCCACAATGAAGCAATAAATAGCAAGGAATTCAGTATCAGTTGCACAAATGATTCTATCTACTTTCAAGCCTCTATGTTTTAATGACTGTAGTAACCAGTAAGGTATATGCTTGTTCAGGAACTATAACATTTTCAAAATGGAAAGCCTGTTTGAAATAGTTAATCTATAAATAAAACATTTGACCCGGAGGTGTTGGATTATTTGGACTCTACCCTTCAGAACTTTGAAAATGGAATCAGAAGCCATATGTACATTCACCAGAGTAAACATTCACTCAGGAGGGTTGTAGAATCACTAGAGCAACAGGTGACTGCAGGAGGAGGAAGAAATTGGAATTGTTTCCATCCCTTCTTTATTTATTTATTTTTTTAAAATACATTTTTATTGAAGTTTTACAAAAACAGACAAAAATAAAAAAATACAAAAAAGAATATAACAGTACAGATACATAGGTTTTTGTTTCCCTTCCCCAAACTATACAGAAAAGGAAAAATTAAAAGCGTCAAAAAAAAAATAAATCATAATAATTTGGGCTCTACCGAGCCCTGGACTTCCCTCCACCCTTTTGGTAAGTATCAAATATCTTCCTCCGTTACATATTTGATTTTTAATCTTAGAGCCACTCGCTGATAGAATTGTTCTAACCCCGCCAGTTCACTTTATAAGTTTGTTCCAATATATTTCCAATATTTACTCCAATTTTTCTGAAATTTCTATTCATCTTGGTCTCGTATTCTACCTGTTAGTCTATCAAGCTCGGCATAGTTTACCATTTTGATCTCATGCTACCTTTGCCTGCCTTGTAATTTATTTAATATTTTTACTAATATATTTGGCAAGTGGAGGGAGTAAATTCTGTGAATGTTTGAACAATTCCCCATTTGTTCCAAGTTTAGATCACAAATGTCCAATTTAGATATTTGCATTACTTCAAATTCAAAGGACCAAAACTGAATTAAAAAATGAAGCAACAGTTGAACAGTCTAAATAAGATGTTGTTAAGACTCTAACTCCTATTAGCCCCCCACCAGTGCAACTAATGGTTGGGGATATGTAAACTGTGGTCCAGTAAAATCTGTAAGGTCAGAGGTTAACCATCCTTGGTCTAAATGGAAATATTTCCTGACTTGGTTTGGGTCTAATAAACTGCAAGGGTTATTCTGCTTGAGCAACTGGGCTTTATTTCCATCTTTCCCATTGCAGCTTTGTTGAAGGAATGAGCCAAAATTGGGCAAAATTATCATGTGCTGCCAAAAGCACATATTATGCTGAAACTTTGTGAGCAAAAGCCTTCTCAGCAAAGAGGAATTAGAAGGGAGCAACTTGCAACTGGGATAAATAAGCGTCACAGTACCTTTTCTGCTGCAGTTTTCCTCTCCTAATATTGCTTTGCAGAAAGGTAGCAAGTAGCTATTGGGATTTCAAGACACTGATAATGAAATGTGTAGTTATAGCTTCTTCACTGAGCAATATGTCTTATTATGTTCTATACGTCATTCTGCAAATGTTCAGTTTCAGCAGCGCTAATTTTTTTTCCCCTAAAAAGAGGTGCCAGAACTCAACACGAACACCTCCCCTGTTCTCTTCGAATGGCAATGCTGCCCACCTGAGAGGTCCCACAACTGAGTTCCATCTGAAAAAGGCCCTGAGTTTCAGTCAGAAGTGATTATTCCAATACAAGCCATCACACCATCTGTTTGGGTCTGCCAATAAAATATTATCTTTCTCCACTCAGGAATTAAAGAAATAATCAAATGACTTGCTTTTTTTCCTCCCCAGAAAATGAAGATGCTGAGGATTATCTTGAAGTCTTACCTGAGTGATTGGCTGAGGGACCATTTCTCATGACTTGCTTCATCTCTCAACATAGACACTAGTCTTGAGTGGGTCACACTCTTGCTAACTGGATAGTCCATTTGACTGGATTTTGTTTTCAATTGTGCTCTAGATAGCACTGCCCACATGGTTATCTCTTGCTTGCTTGGCTCTTGCTCCAGCAAAAAACCCAACACTCTTCCTTTTCCTTTCTGTATTCATGTTACTTATACCTGCCCACTTAAGTGACCACTTCATAGACCTGATGAAATGGAAACTGAGCTGCAAAAGCTTATGCCACTATAAAAGCTGCAGTGCTTAAGGTGTTTCCATTTTAAGAGAAGCAAGTTTAATAGCATCCTGTATATCAGGCATGGCCAAACTTGGCCCTCCAGATGTTTTGGGACTACAACTCCAATCATCCCTAGCTCACAGGACCAGTGGTCAAGGATGATTGGAGTTGTAGTCCCAAAACATCTGGAGGGCCAAGTTTGACCATGCCTGCCCTACATGGACTCAAGTTTGAACTTGCTACATCAACTATGAAGTGGACTGTAGACCAGAAAAGCTTATTCTGTAACAATTTTTAGTTTTTAATCTTTAGTTGTTTTCTTCATTCAACTTTGTGAATAGTCATGCACACAAGTGTTGGTTGCTTTTATTTTTTAAATTTTCACTTATTTTGGCAATTCGCAACTAGCATCAGTAGCAGCATGCTGAACAGAGTAATGCTAAACATATTTACTTGCACTTAAATCCTACTGAAATAATTGGGGATTAAGTTTGAGATACACCGTAGAGCTCTGCAAGAGTTACTGCTGATATCCATAACAATATATCAAATACTAAACGATAATTTGATTCAACTGTATCTTGTTATCCTGGTGAAGTAAGTCACAGCAATTTTATAATTATATTGTTAAGGATATTTAAATTTTCAAAGACAGTACTATAAAGTTGGGACGCAGGTGGCGCTGTGGGTTAAAGGCTCAGCGCCTAGGACTTGCCGATCGAAAGGTCGGCGGTTCGAATCCCTGCGGCGGGGTGCGCTCCCGCTGCTCGGTCCCAGCGCCTGCCAACCTAGCAGTGCAAGTAGATAAATAGGGACCGCTTACCAGCGGGAAAGTAAACGGCGTTTCCGTGTGCGGCTCTGGCTCGCCAGAGCAGCGATGTCACGCTGGCCACGTGACCTGGAAGTGTCTCCGGACAGCGCTGGCCCCTGGCCTCTTAAGTGAGATGGGCGCACAAACCCAGAGTCTGTCAAGACTGGCCCGTACGGGCAGGGGTACCTTTACCTTTACCTTTACTATAAAGTTGTCACTGTGCAGAGTTCAATTATTTTCAAATGTCTCACTGTAGTCTCTAGTCAGGTCAGAGTCCATTTTAGTTCCCAAAGGACTTCAAGCTATACCCCAGAAATGCCAGTACTCCCCAGAAGTATAACCAGCTTTACAGCAATACACATGTGCATTTAGGTGCAAGTGTTTGCACGTAGCTACTGTAGAACCTGATCTAAAAGCATAGCACACTCTGGGAACTATTTTTGAAAGCTCCCCGCCCCCTGCCACACCTTCAGCTTTCCCCCCTTTACTTATATGTAGTAATGAAAAAAGAGTTTGTAGAAGCTAGTGCTTTAAAGGCACATTTTCATTCTGGAATAAACATAGTGCAATTTGCAGTCTCATTAATTTAATCACTTAATTGACTAGTTTGGGCCTAAGGGAGGTAAGAGCATTTAGAAAAACCCAGTACTGTAAATAGGACTTTTCCCTTCTATACATAGTAAGGCTCTGTCTCTCCTTCAGAATAGCTTTAAGTTCCCAGTACCCCTATTCTAGTGAAAAGGAAAGCAGTTTATATGTAGCCAAGATTGTAAATATTACATGAAGATGTTAACATGCAACCTGTGGTCTTATTAAATTCATAATTGTTTTAAGTTGGTAAAACATAAATAAAACTACTCCATACACCAATTTAAGGTACCATATTAGGACGCTCACTATCTGAAGCTGCCAGATGTCCAAATCTATTGTTTGCTCATACATTACAACTATATGGTGCTATGTGATTCACTTGCACACAACAGCTTTCCTCCTATTTTTTCAGCTTGTAGGACACCTGTACCACTTTACCTGTATCATAAGATGGCAAGAAATAAAGCCCCGTTGCACTAATGCATAATGCCTGAACACACATCTCTCAAGTGCCACCAACTCTGATGTCGTTTTAATACCAGGCAAAGACAGTTATATTTTCCCAGGATTTTTAATATGACCTGTTTTAGCTCTACTTTTATGCTGCCTTCTTTCCGCTGACTTTTATGCTGCTCTCTTTTAAGTTGTATTGTTCCGATTATTATTATATTTTAAACTTAATTTTACTGAAATTTTAATTCTTAAGTCATAATTGTACTTCTCATTCCTGTATATCAGGCTTACTTCCAACACACAGTTTTTCACTGCAAAGCTCCTTGTTCAATTTATTCAACTCTTTTGTACACATTACCGTATTTTTCGCCCTATAGGACGCACCGGCCCACAGGACGCACCTAATTTTTTTTTTTTGGGGGGGGGGGAAATCAAGGGAAAAAAATTTATTTCCCCCCAGGTTTGCGCAGCCATCCCCAAGCTAGAAGAGGGAGACGGAGCGTTCCGTCTCCCTCTTCTGCCTTCAGGGACAGCCTCCCTAGCCTCTGTGGGGCAGCGGCTTGCCCCGCTGTCCCTTGAGCTTGAGTGCTGGTGATGGGGAGAAGCAAGCTTGCTTCTCCCCCCCCCCCCCCCCGCCAGCCTCCAGACCAGGTCCGGGAATAGCAGGGTGGTGGCGCTCCGCCTCCCCACTATCCCGCGAGCTTGTGGGGCTGGTGGGGGGAAAAAGTGTGTCCTATAGGGCAAAAAATACGGTACATTGTCAGAAGTGGGTGGAAAATATGTTAGCACCTAGCTTACACAGGATTTAGCACTTTCATAGTGGCTGGTTGTTTAGTGTTATCTGTGCCCACAGGAAATAGCAGTTAATATCTATTTTGGCTGCCTCTACTTATTTACTCCAGATAAGTCCTATTATAGTCATACTATCCCAGGCAAGGCTGGTTCATCTATTGAGCTCAGATGTTGCTGTACTCTCCTACCCCCCCCCCCCAAATTATCTCTGATTGTTGGCCATGCTGGCTAGGACTGATGAGAATTGGAATCCAACAAAACTGGGAGAGTCATAGGTTAACCATCCCTGATCCAAGGTCATACTTCCTGCTGGAACAGAGTTAAAGTAGCTATGTAAGCACCAAGTCACATAGCCACCATGTCAGAACAATACTTAAGTTTCGTCTGCACAATAAAATTTCAACATTAAAATTAAGAGTTCCTGTAGCCGTGGAAGTAGCCCCACAGATGTAGGGCATCTACACAATTTTAAAGACCATGGGAGTGGTATCTGAAAGAAGAGAAGAATGCAGAAACTGAAATAACAAGTAGACATGAAAAGTGGATTAACTGGCCAAGGGAGAGGCCATATAATCTTTATGATTATATGAAGATAGTAAGCAACCATAAGAGAAGCAAGCAACCTTGCCGAACAGTACTGTCAATCAACGTACCAAATACCAAATTCCATGCTGGAATTAAAAAGGGCAAAATCAGAACAAAGTTCAGTGCAACAATTTCAAGAATAATCTCAACACATGAAAACTGATCAGGAGAGATAAGACGGACAGCAAATGTGAGCAGGAAGTTGTACAGCTGCTAGCAGAACATTTCATCCACATTCACTCAGAAGCAGTGTTTTGTTGTAACGTTAGAGGATTTACAAAAAATGAATAACCCCGTCATCTCCAGGGAAGGAGTTTGCACTGTCCTGAACATCTCTGCATGATGTTTTTGGTTTGTGAGGTACATTTAAGTGTTTCTATTTATGCTTCTTGTTTTCCACCATTCATTTCACTGAGCACAGGCCTGGATGAGTATCCTTATATAGTGGAAAATGGTATTTCAAATAGTGGCAGGGGAAAAAACTGCAGCAAAGTTTATACCTTAGACTAGAGTCCACCTCATCAGTTGTATGTAACAAGTCACTGTTATAAGAAAAAACTGCTCCCTTTTCCCTTATGAGGTATCCAAGAGCCCGTATAGAGTCCTTATGTAGTTTCTCTATTGGTAGGAGAAAATAACAGAGGCCAACCAGAGAATATTGAGAAGCAAAGCAGCTAGTAAGCATAACCTTTATTAAACTGTTGCAACAGGGTTCCCCGCTCACCCAACGCAGGGAGGAGAGGAACCTAGAACATTGGTGTGCGAGCTCTTAATATAGACATTTGAAATTGCCTACCCGGTATCTCAAGACCACCCCCCAAAACATCATATATTCATCGCAGAAAGAGGTGGTCCCCAGCAGAAATTTGAGTGTGTTGCTTCTCTCCTGTCTGCCAGGATACCTGATAAAGCCTTATCTCAGGGGTGGCCAACTCCGAACAGACTGCGATCTACTCAGAGTTAAAAACTGGCAGTGATCTACCCCCTTTTGGGGGGTTCAGGTCAAAGTTAAGCTTTTTTAGGGAGGAAGGCCCATTTTTAGGGGGTCAGGTCAGTTGATGAGCTTTTTTGGTGGGGGGATGAAGGGCTAAAATGTTAAATGTTTTTGAGCTTCTTTTGGGGGAGCCAGTGATCTACCATAGATCACGATCTACCTGTTGGACGTTCCTGCCTTATCTGATTGCCTTTTCTAGGTAGCCTGGCCATTCCTTTGAGATGTTAAATAAACCGGTACTGTATATGCATGGGGAATTGTAATGCACTGTTGCGCTTATTGCACGAGAGCCACAGAGCAGCACCCTATCTTGATGCAAACACGCAAACCAAATTGGCACAACACACGCACGCCACAATAGGAAACGGGCCACTTCGCCGCTGCTTGTTTCTTGTGATGTTTGTCCGGCCACGTTTCCTCCGTGGTTATTCTCTTTCATCTCCCACCGGACAGCTGCGCCCACCCCGGACCGGCTTCGCGTGCGCATCCGCCACGAGAGCTCCCACGCAAGGAGAAAAGCATCACCTCACCAGCAGCCACAGGACAAAAATAGCGCCGCTTGTGACCCTTCCCTCCCAGCATGCACCGGGGCAAGGGCTGCTTCGCTCTCGAGCTCGCCCTGGTTCCCACAGAGCTGCTCCTTCGCCACACGACGCGAAAGAACCACCGCCGCGGACGGAAATAACTCTGCCCCGGCCGCCCGCTCCGTCTAGCATCGATTTCTAGGCTGCGAGGGGGCGTCTCGTGCTATTGTTTTGTTGCCCCCGTTCCTCCCCCCGCCCCTCCGTTCCTCCTTTCGACTGGGACGAGAGGACTTCAACGGCTCTCCTCTCCAACCTCCCGGCATGCACCGGGGCTTCCGGCCTGCGCCGGGGGCGGCTCCTCGCGTCAAAATGGCGGCCAAGGCGCCAAATACGATTTTCTGACGGCGGGATTTGAGGCCCTGCGAGGGAAGGTCCGCGGAGGCGGCTGGGCCGCCAGCGCAATGGACGCGCCGGCTTGCATGAAGTCGCTGCTCCTCGCGGCTTCCCAGTACCGGGCTGCGCGGACCCCGCCCAACGCAGCGCTGCTGCAGCGGAGTCTGGAGGTGAGAGCAGCCGAGCGGACCTGCTCGGTGTGCGGCTTTCCGTTCTCTCGGCTCGGCTGGTCGCGGGTGCCTGGCCGGGAGTGGACGGAAGCGGCTGGGAATGGCCCTTTTCCTTTGGGATTTCTCTTTTTAGGAGTTTTCTCTCTAAAGCAAAGCAACAGCAACAAACAAACAGACAAATTCCGATGCGCACAGCGAAAAAGTGCCTTGCAAATAAAGCGGCCGGGGCAAACTTAACCCATGCAAACTTAACCTGGCAGTAAGCCCTATTTGGAGATCGTGGGGACCCAAACTGCAGTTTTCTACATTATTTGAAAAAGAAGTGAGAGGTAGGGGTGGAGATTGGAAGCGGGGAGGGGAAATACACCCCCGTTTGATTTCTACTGGTTCCTTAGCTGGCAAGCCTATAACAGGCCTGCTCACAACAAAGGAAGCTGCCATACATACGCAATCATAAGCAAAAACTGCAAGGTTTTTAGCGGAGGCAATTAGAATAAGATATATTATTTGATTATTCATGCAAAGCTCCAAAATATATTTTGCATAGTTAAGTTCTTACACTTTATTTGCAACAGCCACTAGCCATAGCCATAAAATAAAGATTCTTATGAGTGCATATGCAATCTTATGAGTGCATATGCAATCAAGGAATTGTACAGCATGTTTATTTGCACTGTGTGTTTGTAGTGATTACTGCAATGTGTGCTGTGTGGCACTGCTGTTAAAGGAGGGATGGGGTCCCAGTGGCCCTCCAGGCAAAGCTAAATTTCCACTCTAATGATTGTCCTGTGGATTGAAACTTATCTAGCTGGAGTCCAGCAACATATAAGGGCTATAATGCCACATCATAAGGAGCATATGATTCTGAAACCCCTTAACTCAGGATCTCATCACAGGCTTTTTCTTTTATTTATTGCACTTTATTTTATAGCTTGCTGTATTCTATGGACTCGGAATGGCTTACGTAATTTCCCCCTAAATGTTAAAAGCCCTGATCTTTGGGATTCACAATCTGACCCTAGTCACACACTGTGGTTGACTATGGAGACTCTTCTCTGTGTACTTTCTGTTTCAGAGGTATGGAAGGTGGTCACAGGGGAGAGGACCACCAAACTTATGGAACTTAATCTCTACTGAGGCTCCCTTGGATCATTCTGAAATAAATCTATACAGGCAACTCTCAATTTACACAGTGGTTACGTTCCAAAGCACCACACATTTAAGTGAAATTGCATATACTGCATGGTCGAACACATCAAACACGTCTAAGATGGCTGCCTGTATACACTTGTATTAAAAAAGGCATTCAGAATCAACTGATTTGGGAAATTTTGTTTAGGTGCTAGTTCTGTTTGCTTTGGCTTTCTGGTTTGTTTATTTTATATTAGTTTACAAACCCCTTTTGATGTTCAGAAAGGTGGAGGAGATAAATCTTAAATAGGGAACATCAATATTCATTATTTATCTGAACTACATTTCGCTTAATTGTAACCTTGACCCATAGTGGGTGCTATGGAAGAAAGTGCTTATCCATAGGCATTTGGCAGTTCTTGTAGCACTGGAGCCTAAATTGCCTATTTTCAGTTGGAAGCCACTTGTTCTATGCATTTTAATTAATTAAAAAAACTAACCAAGTCTGAAAATACTCTTATTGTAGTTAATAAATCTATGTAGAATTTCCACCAGCTCCCCAATTCTGTCTGCATACAGTATTCAGGTTAGAATTCTTGCAGATCTGATAGAATACAGAGAAAAAACTATGGTACCTTTAGCCACTTCTTGAGAGCCTCAATTTTGTAAGCATCTAGGTTGAAGTGTTCTTCTCAAGGACAATTTTTTTCAACTGTCAGTTTTGTTCAACTGTCATACTTTTGGAAGATGCTGTTAACATGTTATTTAGCTCTGGTGTGTTTATACTAATGGAACTCTTTTTAGAAGTATGGTAAAGACATAACATATAGTAAGTTATTGTGTATGTATTTGATTGTGTACTTATTTCAAAGAATGGTCTTTGAAATGAACTCTAAATTAAGCCCTGTTAAGTTCTATTGATTTTAAGTTAAGGATACTGTACTATGTCTTTGAACTCACTTTCAGTGAAGTGAATATTTCACTTAGCTTTGTGGAAGACTGCTGTGTATTCACTAGAGTTCCAATATACTTAAGGAGTCTTTGGTTCAGTGTTACTATTTAGCTTCAGTTAGTAGTTACCATATTAAATACATTTTTCCAGGTCATCTCAGGATTGAAGCTGACAAGATTTTTTGCATCGAACCAGATTTTACCAAGTGAATGTCTATGCTGCTTAGTGGAACTCATTGAAGATCCAAATACAAGCCCCCAGTTAACCCTGAATGTGGTAGGCTTGCTCTCTCAACTGGGTAAGCCTTAAATACATTTGAGTGGCATATCCTGAGCTGTTTAATACTTTATAGGTCAAGATACTTCATAATTACAGATAAAGTGTAGTGTAAAACTTATGATTGGCTCTGATTTCTTGCATACTTTTGTATATAACTTTCTTAAATATCACACTAAAATGTAGAGTGTTCTGATCATCATAACCAAAATTTCTTGGCTGGATTTTTTTTTTAATCATTTTTTAAATATTACATTTATTGCTTTTGTGCAGCTCATGAATGCAACAACTTAGTTATTGTAAGAAAAGCAGGAATACAAAATCAGTGTCTGTACTTAGTAATGCATTGGATGAGGTCAATAAACTGAAGCACAATCCTAACAAGATGGATGTGGGTGGGTAGTACTTGGAGTCCAGGAAATTGGTATTCACTTGCTCTGGATGGGAACAGGTGTACAGGGTGGGAGTACTCCTTGATCCATCATTGTCACTTGATTCCTGGAGTGCCTTTTATTACCTATGGCTGGTTCACCACATGTGACAAGATAGCTTTGCCATGCTGATTACCACTCTGTTAGCCTGGTTGGAGTTCTGTAATGTATTGGGGCTGCCCTTTTAAGAGTTTATGGAAGGTCATAACTCAGCTGCTAGAATTTTGACAGGTTTAGCCAGAGCTGTTCATAATGTACCTATTTTGAAAGATCTATATTGATTGCCTATCTGCTTCCAAGTCCAATTAAAGAAGCTGATGCTTTTACCTTAAAACCCTGTAAGAATTGGAACCCACATTCTGGAGTGCTTCCTTCCATAGCAGCCCCCCCCCCATGTCTTATCTTCTGGAGAGGCTCTGCTCCAAGTACCCTCTTTAGTATATGTATGTTGTGGTTCTACAAGGAGAAAGCTCTTTGTTCAATGGTGCCACAACTTTGGAATGGCGTCCTTACGATGGCATGGCTGGCACTGAAATTGCAAGTTTGGTGCTAGTTGAAAACCTTCCTATTTGACCAAGCATTTTAAATTTTAGATGGCCTTTGGAACTGTGGTGTGTTCTATCTTTTATTTTCCTTTGTTTTTTTTTATTATTTTTACATTGTATTTATAAGTTGTATTGAATTAATTCTATTCACACTTTTGTATACTTGCACAAACTTTTGATGAATGGTTAAAAAATATTTTTAAATAAATGAGATGGTGATTTGAATGCTGCTGAGTGAGCAGCGATATAGTGTTAAACTAGAGATATGTCAACATTACTTTAGCAGATTTTATTGCAGATATGCCAGACTTTGGGGAAATATGTTAACTGGCTTTTTGTTTTAATATGGAAATTTACTTGTTTCCAGTGTGTAAGACTAGATCTGTAGAAGCAACTAGCATTTCTTCTTAATTTGCTTAATTAAGTTACTTTATATCCCAGCTCATTTCAGGAAAATTAAAAAAAAAAGGTTCAAAGACTCTTTATTAAAATATAATTGGCTGTTGGATGGAAATTTTGCTTTATAAATTTTCTGAAATATTTTCTAATTGCCTTTGTTCTTGATGCGTTGCTTCTAGTGACTGTGTGTATGTTTATATTTTAGTTTTAGATAATGAGATCAGAGAAGCCCTTCTGAATACTTACAATTTGTGTAGTGTCCTGGCAGGTGTGATTCATCGAAGTTCTATCAATCCTCTTGATCCAGTATTATTACAGGTAACATAATGTAATGCTTAACACTTCATATAGTGGGAATTATTTTTTGTGGTAATGTAAAGCTTTAAAACTATTTTTAGCTATGTTTTGCCTGGAACTTAAAGCTATGTTCACATGGTTCGGGGGGGGGGGGTCCTCCCATCCAAGCACACATGAGATCCAAACCTGCTTAGGTGTCCATTCCATCAGGCTATAGATGAAATGCAAATATAGAGATTTCTAATAAAATGTGGAAAAGTAATAGCACGCCTGCCTTGCTTGATTTAAATAGATTTGTATCCTATAGCCATGGAACAATTATTTCTGCTTCATGTTCTTTTTGGTGTGAAATAATGGGTTAGTCTCATCTTCACTAAAACCAAAACTTGAGTGACTAGAGTCAGTGAGAGAAACTGTTTTGGTTTTATTCCACCCTCTCCCCTGGCCAACTACTGGTTTCAGATCTGTACTTCAGTGATTAATTCCCCTTGATGATTAATAGTCTTAGGTTGCAATCAGCCAGGATGAGCACCTTAGGGTGAAGCGCTTTTGTGGCTTAACTAATGTTAAGGCCCCAGCCCCAGCACATAACTTGCTCATCCAAGTGAGCCTAAACTGGCTGAACCTAGGCCTGTGTAAGTCCCAAAAAATGTGTTCTGGGGTATGGCAGGAGCCTGACCATAGAGTGAGGACTTAGGCTGGATCCTAAGCCCATTCAGCTTGGTCATGTGATCTTGCAACTTGGTGTAGAACATTGAAATGCATGTTTCCCCTCTTCCAGGCTTAAGCTTGCTTCATGACAGCTTCTTGTGCATACAATTGAGCCCTTAACCCAGTTGTTTTCAACCAGTGTGCCGTGGCACACTTGAATGATAGTCAGAGGTGGCATGGGCAACATTGGTCTCTGTCCTTCTTTCCTTCTCTCCCTTCTCTGATGTCCTCTTGCATCTCTGCCTCCCAAAGGCTTGTATGTTGCAGCAGCCCTGGCTACAAACTCCCCAGGTGAATGGTGCCTCTGTGGTTGGTCTTGGGGTGCTGGTTGCAGGAGCTGAGGTGGCTTTGGAATAAGCAAGCAGGTGGGTGAGTGAGGGAGGCCCGCCAGCCAGTCCTTGCAGTTGGACAGACAAGTGGGAGGCCAGGCAGGCACTGTGCTGGCCTTTCTTGTGATTGCTGATTGCAAGGCCTGCTTGGGAGCTGAGTGTCCAGTGCTAAAGGGGAGCCTTTCCAGCATGCAAGGCTGGCAGCGGCTGCTGCTGCCACTGCAGCCTCCCAAGGTAAGGTGCTGGCCTCACATTCACCTTTGGACAGTCTTTGTTGATCCACTTAGGCTGAAGGCACCCTCTTCCCAGGCCCCTGGTAGGTGGCATGAGGAGGTACCTCTCTTTGGGGTTGGAGCGGGCAGCTCAGAGACCAGGAGCGGCTGCCTGGAGGATTCCCAAGGAGAGAGGAGAGGAGGCTAAGGGAACTCTTCACAAGGGAGAGTATTCAGAAAAGGGTGAGAGGCTGCTAGCTCTGCAGGCAAGGGGTGACATAACTGGGCTCCTGAGTCCCACAGGGGTGCCACAGAAAGAATGTAGATGGTCAAGGGAGCTGTGGACTCAAAAACTTTGAAAACCTCTGCTTCAACCTACTAATTAGTTGTATAAACTGAATTTTTAGAAGACTTAATCATCAAGGAGAAATGATTTTAATAGTTTTGAAATAGTATATTATCTAGTTCCTAATCTGAAAATGGAATGCAACGGCTCTAATACACATAAATACTTCCCTAATATCTAGAAGTTACATCTTTTAGTTGTATCATAATTTGTTTTTTTCTCCCCCTCAAGAGTATTCAACTGCTGCAGAAATTGACCTACAATGCAAGAGTATTCCATGGCAGTACTAATATTGATGACTTAATTTCATTTCTTATGCACCATATGTAAGTACCTCATAGGATTAAATCTTTATCTCAGTAAGGCTACAGTTGTATACTTGATCATCTTGGAGTAAAAACTGATGAGCTGTTTTCAGGGAGGTAGTTAAGGCCTTGGGGCAGCGAGAGAAAGGGCAGGTGCATTTTAAGGAACAGAAGACTGTTGGACTGAAGATGATAGAACAGGACGACCAAATATTTTCCAGCAGAGGTATATTCATAGAATCGTAGAATGTAGAGTTGGAAGGGACCACGAGGGTCATATAGTCCAACCCCCTGTAACGCAGGAAACTTTTGCCCAACATGGGGCACCCATCCACAACTCTGAGATTAAAAGTCTCATGCTCTACCGACTGAGTCAGGAGATGGGACAGAGGTAGTGTTGGTGGGTAGAGCTGAACTTGCAATAAGCAAATTCCCTGCCCTCTCCACTTCCCAGGTGGTTTCATAGAATCATAAAATCATAGAATCTTAGAGTTGGAAGGGACCCAAGGGTCATCTAGTCCAACCCCCTGGAATGCAGGCATCTCAGCTAAAGCTAAACCTCTGCTCAAAAACCTCCAAGGAAGGAGAGTCCTATGCAGATATTTGTCATACCCACTCCTGTTTAGTTTCAGAGGAGAGTTTAATTGGCCACCTTCAGGTCAGTCTCTAAAATGCACTAAAATAAAAGTAGCATATGTATTTGGGCAAGGGAAGAAGACATATAACTTTTGTTTTCAGTAAAATTAATAAAACTAATTACACTTGGGTTTTCATTCTCCTTAGTGGCTTCTCTTCTGCAAGAAGTGTTAAGTCCTACCACTAAAGTCATTATGACACCAACAGCTGTATGTGGGTGGGCAAACTGATAAGTGTTTTGAACGGCTTATGCGGCAATCCTGTATACACTAACCTTGGAGCATGTCCTGTTAAACTCAGTGGAGCTTACTTTTGTAGGATTGCACTCCGTGCATAATTATAAAGTGAGCAGCACATAGTTTGATAAATGATAGGTATAAGCATACAGCAATTCCAGTGCAGTGATTTACTTGTGTTCTGCATGTGGGATCATTCTACTGATATGGATAACAAAGTGAAAGTTGCTCTGAGGGGATAATGATTAACTTGAAGGAATCAGTTTTATAAGAAACTGTATGGAATTCTAATAAACATGTTAACAAAGCAGATTGCTTTATTATGGGCTTTTATTTTAGTCAGACTACAGAAGACGAGTTAACAATACCATGCCTAGGACTTATGGCAAATCTGTGTCGACACAATCTATCAATTCAAGCACATATTAAGTCATTGGTAAGAAACTTTCTTTATTGAAATCTTTTTGAAGAAAGGGGAGTCTAATCATTTGAGCGTGTGAAACATTAGCACTTTAAGTGAGCAAGTAGGAGTTGATTCTTTCTCTTGATCTTATATAGCAGATGAGCACAACCATTATCTCCAAAGAACATGGAAGAAATTAGAATTTCAAGAAATGGCTTGGTTAATCTGGGGAAATTTCCTTCTGTATTTACATATTTAGCAGAGGTGGTAAAGACATTTCCTGTGTACCTTCAAAACTACAGGACTATAGTCCTCATGCTAATGAGCCCAGAGAAAATGATTACACCATGTAATGCAGAAAAGAAGTCGAGAATGAGGACTTTCCACAGCACTTGAATATGACTCCCCTTGCTTTTGATTATTTTAACAAACACTAGATCTAATTTTGGCCAAGTTCATTGGTAAAGGTCTTTTATATAGATTTCATATTTCCTCATTTTTTTCTCCCTTTAGCTATGCTAATATTTCTGAAATCCAAATCCTCAAAAAATACACTTCACTTCTCAGTGAACACCAACATTTTGCAATCTTTCACAAATGTGTATGAATCTCATTGATTTCAGTGGAAATTTGCATATAAATAACTTCAGAGATGAAGTGTAAACTTTTATTTTCTTGAGTTGGCCATCCTGGAGCTCTACTGTCCTTCACACTCTAACAGTTTCTAAACATAATTTCAAAGTAACATTAAAATAAAACATTAATGCATTATCGGTTCCAATGGATATTAGTGAAATGACATGTGTGTTCTATGGGGAAGCAATCTTTTAATTAATCTTGTGAAATGGTAAGGAATAGAATATATTGACTTAGGCAGCAACAGGTTACACTCAAATGCAACTTTTTCTAGGAATGTTTTTTCTTCTCTTTGTACTAGACAAATGTGAAGAGTTTCTATCGTACTCTGATCAGTTTCTTGGCCCACAGTAGTCTAACAATGGTTGTATTCTCACTTTCAATATTGTCAAGTCTTACATTAAATGAAGAAGTTGGAGAAAAGGTAAGGATGTGTTCTTTTCTTCTTTTAAAGAAATAACTTCTACTTCAGGCATGTTAATCTTGCTGATAATAATATTTGTGGCAGGATGTGGAATTACACCAGCAACCTGTGCAAATCAAGTAATGCAGGCCTGTTCTACTAACTACAGTGATGCCTCACAAGATGAAATTAATCCGTTCTGTGAGGCTCTTCATATAGCGGTTTTTTCGTCTTGCGAAGCAAGCCCATTGACAGCTTAGCGGATTAGCGCTATTAGCGGTTTAGCGGCTTTTAGCGGATCAGCTGATAAGCGGCTTAGGGCTTAGGAAAAGGGGGGAAAAGGGAAAAAACCCCGCAGGAACTCGCAAGACATTTTCATCTTGCGAAGCAAACCATAGGGAAATTCGTTTTGCGAAGCGCCTCCAAAACGGAAAACCCTTTCGTCTAGCGGGTTTTCCGTCTTGCGAGGCGTTCGTCTTGCGGGGCACTACTGTATGCATATCTTTTATCCAATTGAATCATATTTATTGCTATCATATTTCAGGTTTATAGGTTTGCATTGATATAGCTGGGTGTGTGATGGTTCATTATTGTAAATCAGAGCTCTTTGTTTAGCTTTTCCATTCCAGAAATATTCATCAGACTTTCCAGTTGATATTCAACATTCTTGTGAATGGTGATGGAACACTAACAAGAAAGTACTCTGTTGATCTTCTCATGGATCTCCTGAAAAATCCCAAGATTGCAGTTTATCTTACCAAGTATGTCTTCAGAATAAACCTACCTACAAATATTCTTTTGGGGGCTCTCTGTTATTGTTCCTTAATTTGTGTGTCCATTTTTGCACGTTTTTCTGTCCTAAGCTCTGTAATCATGTGGCTTTAAAGATGACAGAAGCTAAGTTTTCTTCTTCAGTCTTCCCTGTAGCCCTTTGTGCATAACTATGGTGAGAAGACTGGGATTATAGCCATCCCAATGTAAGGCAAGAGGCAGGCTGGACTTGTCTCTTGAGCACTTTTACCTGTGGTGCTTCTAAATTTCAAAGTACAGTAAAAGATGATGACGGCTACTGTTTCATTCAGCACCATTTTAGAAGATGTATTCCCTTCTGTTTGTGAAACAGGCCTGCGGAGTGGACATTTTCAATAATCATGCCCTTAGATGTCATTTCTCCCTCCTGCTGCCACTGAGAAAGAGCTGTAGATTATCCAGCTGCCTGGCATTTTTGGTGTTAGCATCCATTTTATTCCCAGGAATATGTGTCAATAAATATCTTTATTCCTTTGCACCAGAATATAATTTTATATCACTCGTGCCCATTCAACACATGTGGAATGTGCTTAGCTTTGCCTACATTGTTATCACCTGCTAGATCAGAAATTTCACCATATTGGAATCAACAGAAAATGAAATTATGCTCCTTTTCTTATTTGCAGTTAGTTCCTATAATGCTGTAATCAACAGCAGGTCTCCAGCTGTATTCCAAGAGCAGCAGAATCTAATTTTCAGAATAGATATTTGAAACATGTATGGCTTCCTAAATGGAAAGCAAATAGGTCCTCAGTATTCATACAGACATGTTTTGCTGAAAGAGAAGTTCCAACTGACTCCTCTCCCATAGTGTTTCTATTCAAGGTGGTCATTAAGTGGTCATTAAGAAGTGGTGTCTGCATTTGTTTGCTTCCCCCACCCCATTCCCCATCCCTTTTTCCTTTTGTATGACATCTTTCTGTTTGTAAGCCTGTAGGCAGGGAGACCTTGTTTTTATTGATCTTATGTAAGTCTTTTTGGCCGAAGAGCAAGATAAAAATGCTTAAGTGACATTTGTGCATAGAACTGTCATATTTGCATTAGGTTTTATGTCTTGCTTAATTAGAATTGCCTTAACAACATGTAAGAATTTGGACTTTATTTTATGTGCTGTGAATTAGACATTGGGATTGACACCCAGACTCAAAAACACTTGTTTGATAATATTGATTTATAGCATTGATATGCTGTGTTTGGGCTATTTTTGTTCTTTTAGTTGGTGTATTAGCCCTTGTAGCCAGTCTTTCCTAGCACCACTTACTGTGACTCATTGACATTCTTCAATAGTTAAAGCTACACTATTTAAACTAGAAATGAATTATGAGCGATACTCAAGAAATCCTCCTTTTGAATGTCTCCAAAATGAAAAATGTATTTCAACATTTTTTTTTCTTTTAACAATGTAGATATGAACATTTTACCTCCTGCGTCACTCAGGTATTGGGTCTCCTTCATGGAAGGGATTCTGATTCTTCAGCAAAGGTACTTTGCAGCTAAATATCTTTGTAGTGATACGCATTAACAGAATCCAGATACTGAGCATTCTTCTTACATCCATCCTTAACTTTAAGTAAATGCCTTGAAATATGGTGAAACACACTAATGTTGTTACCTACATATTTCGGGCAGCTAGGCTTGTATGGATCATGTTGTGCTTACTATTACAGTAAGATTAAACTTTACTTACAAGCCAAGTAAGTCACATTATATGAATGAGCGTGTGTATTCAAATAAAACAGTTTGCAGATTGTGTAGAAAGTTACATCCTCATGTGAGGAAAATGTGTGTGTTTGAACTGTGGCTGTGAGGTTTATGCTCTGTTCAGTTCCTTCATATTTTGTGAACACTATTTCCACCATGCTTTTGTATAAGATCTCCCTGATACAGGCGCTGACTGACCGTAGGTCTGTGGAAAACCACAAACTTTACATGCAGAAAGTTCAGGCCCTGATATCTCCTTTTAAACGATCCCTGAGGGCCTAAGCGAGAGAACTGTAAACATTTGGCATTTGCAGACTGAATGCATCAGTGGTATGTTTCCAGTATAATACAGACTTGTATATAGGAGGTCAGATTTTTGGCAGGTCCTTTACAGCTGTAACATGGGTAAAACAAGCAGTTTATTTGTGTGTCGAAACTTTCCATTACTGTAATCTGAAAGATAGTCATTTCTGCTTAGGTGTTGGAGTTGCTACTTTCCTTCTGTTCGGTAACAGAACTCCGTCACATCTTGCGTCAGGCAATATTGGATCCAAATAAGGCAAGCTGTGGGAGCACAAGACTTGCAACTCGATCTAAGCCTTCAGAGCCATCTGTCCTCTTAGTACATTGGTCAAACCAACCACTGGATGCATCCGAAAACTGCTCAGCTCTTGCATTGGAGCTGTTCAGGGAGATATTTGAGGTACCGACTTCTTTTACAATTGGCTTCAAATTTCTTCTCAGCGAGCCAGTCCATTCAATGTGAATATGAGGCACTTGCTCCAGCCTCATAGCTGTGCCACACACATCCCAACAAGAAACAACTTGCTTCACTTCTAGCCTTGTCATTTGGTAATATCGTTAAGCCCTTAGCTAGTTTTGTTGCTGGTAACTGTATATGAAAATAGCAAATGAAGCCAATGCAAAAATAGTTCTTATATTTTATAAACAATATCCCAAAAGATTCATATTTAACTTTTTAAAAAAAATATCTGTTGCATTTTGGCCACTCCCATTAGGTTATTGCTAGCTATTTGCATGTTTTTGCATGTATGGAAATTTGGGGTAAACTACCTCTATCTAGTGTTTGAGGGGGCAGTCTTTACACCTGGTGTTCTGTAAGTATATTTGCCTCATCTTGGCTCAGGGTGTTTTCATGAGTAGCCAGGTTAGGACTCCTCTGCACCAGTCTAGTACCCAGATCACTTCCTTGATAAGGAAGTGAAATCTGATGTTTCTCGCCACGGGGCGGAAAGGAACAATATGGAAGAATTGTTTTTAAAGGAAGAGGGAGAAGATGTACATGGATCCTCCAACCTTTCTTTTCTCTTGATCTTAAGCCTCTGCTTAACAAGGCTTATGCATCTTGTAATAAAATGCCTGCCACCTATAGTTTTTGCAAGTTCTTAAGCTTACAGTATAAAGACCAACAGCAGTGCACTTGCCACTGCAAAATACTGTGCCGTATTTTTCGCTCTATAAGACGCACCTAGTTTTTGGAGGAGGAAAACAAGAAAAAAATATATTCTGAATCTCAGAAGCCAGAACAGCAAGAGGGATCGCTGCTCAGCGAAAGCAGGGATCCCTCTTGCTGTTCTGGCTTCTGGGATAGCTGTGCAGCCTGCATTTGCTCCATACGACGCTCCATAAGACGCACACACATTTCCCCATAGTTTTTAGGAGGGAAAAAGTGAGTCTTATAGAGCAAAAAATACGGTAGTTAAGTTTCATCAGATTGGACTGGAATATGTTTCAGAATCTTATCTTCTGTGAGAAAAAAAACTCTAATCATGGGAATGTTTCATGGACCTTGAGATGAAGACTGAGTGGCTTTGGACTTAGAAAGCAGATTTGAGGAGGGGGTAGTATATATTATTTATCAGTTACCTGGGTACCAACAAGCATGTCATTCTTCTACTACAGGATGTTATTGATACAGGCTGCAGTGCTGCAGCTGAGCGCTTTGTGGATCTTCTTCTTCCTGTTCTTCTTGACCATATTCATTTGCCGGATCATGTCTTAGAAGACCTGGTGGCAAAGAAGAAGTGTGAAAGAATGATCGGGGCTGTTGATATCTTGAGAAATATCCTTGATCCACGTTCTTTTTTATTATTATCATATGCTTACCATGAAACTATACTCAGTAGTCTGTAAAATAGATGAAATGCATTTGATTTAAATAATACTTTAAACCCAAGACTTTGGATAAACAGGCAAACTATAGAAAAGGTTGCTCTTAAAATGGTTCAGGATAAAATATGGTGTCTATGCATTATATTTTGTAACTGGAATACAATGTAATGGTTAAAAGGGACTTTAGAAAGGTGATACATGTTTGAACAGTGTTTGTTAAAGACTGCTTTACAGTTTACACAACAGATTCATTTTCTGCACAAAGCTAGCATTTGTCATGACAAACATAAGTGAGAAGAGTCATGTGTCTAAATATGTGAAGGGAATGTTCGGAAATCAAACAGTTGCACTTCTTGAATATGTATTCTCTGGGTTTATGCATTTTCCTTTCATGCATTGGGTTTTTATTATAGGAAATGTACATCCAGAAAAGTATGGACCAAAAAGTGCCCTGAATTTCATGTGTGCATTAATGATTATATGATCATAGTTTTTCTGGCATTTAGACAGAAATCAAGATCAATTATACTAGCTTAGAGCTGCAAATATCTGTTTGGCTTATTTATTTATTTTTAATTACATATAGTTATTCAGTCTCTAAATTGCTGAAAAGTAATTAAGGAATAGCATCAGCCCTTATGAACGCTACTTGGAGACTCCTAGTAAAGTACAAATGTTCTCCTGCTAAATATTTCCTTCTGTAAAAAAAAAAAATCTTTCATTAGTCAGATTTATCCTTAACTGAACCTACCGCTTTGTGCAGATGATACGCTAAAAATGCATGTTACTAAGGCTCTAACAGCTAACAAATGTACATCTTTAATTGAATACCACTTTACATGCAGTGGGATTGACTTCGGCTTTGGGACAAAGGTAATGGACTCTGAACTGAGGTAAGTCCATTTGTTTAAAAACCCCTGGACCAATCCCTTAGGTTCAGTCTTCTTAAGGATACACTTACAATATCTTTCTTTAAGGGAAAAATAGCCCAAACATAGATTTTGTTCATTTACAACACCAAGCCACATGTAAGCTACAACAAGCTTGAGCAAAGCCTCAGGTTCATGCACTTCACCTCCCCTTTTGCCCCTCCTTCGGTCAAGTTCTGCAACTTTTAGTTTCACTTACTGCAAATCTTGACTGCTCATGTCCTACAATCAGCAGTCCGTGTTTTAAAACAAACTGTAATCAGTTTCAAAAGGAACCGGTTTCAAACCCTGGGTTATGTTGCTGGCTTTTAAAAACCACTAATTTAGTAAAATACAACCAGCCAGGATCCAATGAAAATAAAAGTAAACACTGCAGAAGGCCTGGCTGCATGAGAGGGGAAGTGAGCATGGCCAGTGGCTTAACACTGACTGTTGTTGTTGAGCCCTAGCAGCTGGCAAGATATCCTTGAAATTGGCCTTCATTTTAATTGCAATATTCTGAAGTTTCTGTTTATATGGATATGCATTTGAAAGGAATAAAGGTGTTGTGTTCAAGTTTTCCATTTATACATAATTTTAAACAGGCCAATAGGGTGGGGTGGGGGAATGTTATAAGCATCATCACAGTAATACTGTGTCACAGCAGGCCTCTTTCAATTAAGAAAAGAACTCCAAGACATCTTGGTATGCAAGGCAGGTTGATTATTACATATGCAATGTTTGAGTTAACCTCCAAGGGCAAAAGCTATGTAAATGAAAGACCCAGTGTCAGAGCAAAGAGCAGTGTAAGATATAAATAGCTGGTTCAAAGTTTCTTCACAAAAGGAAATCTGTTTATTACTTTTTTCTTTTTTTGCATTTCAGTTTTAAAAAACAAACAAAAGTAGTTTTATTTTAAAAAAATATTGTTACAAAATTGTACACACACAAATCATAAAGCATGACATGACTAAGAAAAAATGGGTCGCGGCAGGGTAGAGGAGATATGAAACATTATTTTACAGTACATAATAATGAGGTGATAACAGTAAACTAGTGAAATTAACTTGGAGAACACAGAGTAATAGGAGTGAGCTAATGAGAACTGCCTGCCATATTGCAAAATATGTTGTGAGTATTTCTTGTCTCTGTGTTGTTTCATTTGTATACAATAAGCCCACAGTTTACGCGGGGATTACCTTCCAGCAATCCTGCCTAAAGCCAAAATCTCATATAGTCAAAACACATTGGGTTCAGTGGCAGGTGGGATTGCCAGAGCCTTTTTCCTGGATGCCCACCCCCTTTTTATTTTTTGCCAAGCACATAAAGCTGAATGTGCCTGAGTGAAATGTAAGTTGCGGGCTTACTGTATTTAATAAAATCACACAATACAGTAGAGAAATAATATTGTTTTTTTTCTCTCCTTTTGGCACCATGAATTTTTGCAACAGCTTGCCCATTATGGCTGTTTGCCAGACTATATTATACCAGTGATCAATATTCATTAATTGCAAGGATTCCCAAGTTCTGGCTATAACTCTTCTAGCTGCTGTTAATAAATTTGTTCTTAATTCCTTGCTTCTTACTTGGTCCATATCTGAAGTATATAAATTAAGTAAGGTTTTATTGGGATTGTCTGAGCTGTAATCTGAGATATCTCTTTTGAAACTTCCTTCTAAAATTGTTCTATTTGTGAACATTCCCACCGCATATGTTAGTATGTACCTATAATTTGGCATCCTCTCCAACATAACAGAGAACGATTGGATCCTTTTACTGGATGACATCAATTCTACCATATGGCTAAGTTGGCTTGCTTCATAGGTGGTTTTAATAATTCTAATTTTTTGATTTGTCAGGTGGGCAGAACTCCCCAGTGTAGCCAATCATGGTGGGGCTCACTGTCAGTGTTGATCAATGAGCCCCACTTGCAAATGAATAATCTGAAGCTCTTAAAGCTTCTAATTGTTCCTTTGAAGACATGTCCTCATCTACCCCACATCAGATGTCAGGTTTGGGGTAGGTGGCTGCAGTGTGCTAATCACTGCTGGAATTTATGGTGTACAGTAACTTTTCTTTTAATTATCACCTTTTTTCAGCAAGCTTGCTGCTGATGTAATCTTAAAAACACTGGATCTTATGAGCAAGCTTAAGCAGCTGGTTTCTAACATGGAAGTCAACTTTTACAAAGTTCTTCAGGTAAGGTTTATTTGATCATTTAAATGCCTGTTAAGATAGACAGTGTACATGATTATGTCCATTCTGTGGTAGTGACTAACGGTATCCACAGACAACATACTAGCTGCCATTCTTCAAATAATTACCTTTTCCATCATAGCCAGACTGCAATTTACTCATACCTTTTTAAGAAGTGCATGGCAGTGTTTTGAATCCAAAGCTGCCTTGTATGCATAGAAATGGCCTCTACCTCCAAACTCTCCCAATTCCCTGCTTTCTTCTGTCCTGTTCTAAAGGATCACTTAACCTTTAGGAGCTTTTGTGGGTGCAAGAGGGGAGGGGCCAGGAAAGCCCCACTGTATAAGTGGAGTTTTGCTCACACTTCCCTTGATTCAACATAATTGTTCCAATTTAATTTTAGTGCAGTTTCATTTTTAGAAGAGTACTGCCTATAGCACGGGGTATGCTTTTATTTATTTATTCATTCATTCATTCATTCATTCATTCAATCAATCAATCAATCCATAGATCTCAGGGCAGTTAACAACATAAAAATACAAGATACAAACACAAGATAAAACCAAGGACAAAAAAATCCCACAAACCAATAACCCCTCCCACAGAAACATTTTAAAGGGTCTAGGGTGTTAATAATCTGGCTGCAGAGTGTAGTTGTACAGTGGCAGCATTTGAGATCTTCCAACAGAATTTAGCAGATCTGATTACTTTCCACATCTTCTGCTTCAACTCAAAATATCCCAAAGGAGGCATTAAAGGTTGAATGAAAGAATGCTTCATTAAGAATGCAACGTATAAAGTGAACATGTTTATCACTTGTTTTTCCTTCTTGTGTAATATATTTGTCTAGCTGCTTAAAATAATTGCTTATCTGCACTCACAAGTGGTTTGTGTCTAGGACCAACGTTTGGTTACACCTTTGGCTTTTGCTTTAACATCAGACCACAGAGAGCAAGTGCAGGCAGGACTTAGAATTCTGTTTGAAGCAGCACCATTGCCAGATTTTCCTGCCATAGAGTGAGTTTCTTATTCTTCATATTTTTAAAAATTGTCTTGTGTTAAAAGTTTACTCTGGGCTTTTGTTGTCAGTTCTTGATCCTGCTTCATTAAAAAGGTGTTTATATTTTATTTGCAATTCCTTCCTGCTGATTTAATCTTATATGTGTTTTTCATATAGGCTTGGTGAAAGTATTGCGGCCAATAACTCTTACAGACAACAGGAAGCAGAGCACGCATCTAAAAGGAACCACATGCAAGCATCCATTACCTGTGTTAACCCAATGAAATGTTCTGCTGCTTGTGCTCCAAATGACGATGTTGCAACTTTCAACATTCAGGACCTGATACAGAAACTCCAGTCTAGCCTGGAGGTTAATGGCTTTAAGATACAGCTTTTGAATAAAAGCAGCTTTGTCCTGGCATATGTAAAATGCAAAGCAGTCTGCTCCAATCGGATTTTTCAGGCTTCTGAAGTCTCACTAGTTTCTATAGAAAGCTTTGCACGAAGGCATGATAGAGACAGTACAAGCCCAAACTGTTACAAAGCAATAGGTTCCATATGGGATCCGAACCCACAATGACCAGGGATTAGGCCAAGCTCCACTAAACTCAAGAAAGCCTATTGGCAAGTAGATTAAGTACATAACGTGTAACAGGACACTTCTGAACAGAAGCGTTCTAGATAAACTTGAAATGAATGTGCTTTCTGTAGCAGACATCAGTATGTCACAAACTAAAAATTAAATTCTGTAGTCTGTATTCACCTAATGAGTCCCAGCAGCAGAAGCCCTGCACAAAGACTTAGACTTTCGCAACAGGGCTCCCTCCCCCCCACCCAAATTGGCCTTGTTGGTGGGGCATTAGGAGAACACCTGGAACAATGCAGAGGGGGAGGAGAGGGAATTTTTTTCCATTAGGCAAGCTGAATTACTTGCACAAAGCAAATGTTCATCATAGTGCGACGCTGAATTCTACCATAATTTTGTTTGAAGTGTAAATTGCTTAAGATCATGGAGAATTAGTTGAATGAAATGTCAGTATATTTATATTCTGTTCAATCAAAAGTTTATTGTAGTAACCAAAGGCAATAACAATCCCAACCACCACAATTTGCCACACTGAAAATTATAGCATACGGTATACAATAATTACATAAAATAAGTGATCAATGATTTGAAGAAAGGCAGTCAAAATTTATAAAAAAAGTCTGTTAGCTTATACCTAGCTTAACTTCTGTTAGACCTCTGAATCTCCCACACGACTTACTGCAATACTGTCTAGCCCTCTTTCTTGCAGCCAGAGCATAAAGCACAAATATATTTATATGGATTCTGTATAAATCCTTTAACAATTTATATTACTGTTTTGTTAATACAGGAATGATAACCAATGTTATCTGCCAATATAGTAGTCATTTTTTGTTGCTTTTGTTGAGCTTTTCATTTGCCCGAGTAGGAAAGATTCTGTCATAGCTTATGCTATTAACATTTTCCACAGGTGAAAGAATCATCCACTGATGTAAGGGTGTCTGACATAATGGATGTGTATGAGCAGAAACTGTCTGCATTAGCAGTGAGTACATGTTTAATATGCACAATTTTTCATCTGATTGCTTTGTCCATACCTGTATTTCAATTTACTTTTGCTTTTGGTTTTTCTTTTAGTCCAAAGAAACTAGATTGCAAGACCTTTTGGAAGCAAAGGCTTTAGCACTTGCTCAAGCTGATAGACTTATTGCCCAGTACCGTTGCCAGAGAGCTCAAGCTGAGTCAGAGGTATGTAAAACAAACATTTGCACAAGAATTAATTTGCTGTCTGCCCATAGCTACCACTGCAAGCTTGTTGTACATCAGTATGCCTTGTTTATGAAAACTAGGTTATACTTACTTGGGGGTGGGGGTGGAATAAATACTGATATTAAATTTTTGCATAACTGCAATCCTTTTGCAGTCCACAATACTTGATGTTTCTAAAGCCTTAAAATTTTAACATTTATCCAGTTTAAGAATAGATTGGTGCCCTTCGGAAGTTACTGATGGAATGTAGACTTCTCATTGACCAGATAATGTTCCTTAAGTGAGCTATGGAATGCAGCAGCAAACATAAGCCACTAGTGAAATACATTCTCCTTGTCTTTCCAAAAGGCTAGAACACTTGCTTCAATGTTGAAGGAAACTGAACGAAAAAATGAAGAACTTGAGTCATTGTTGAAAGCACAGCAAGTAGAATCTGAACGGGCCCAGAGTGATATTGAACAACTCTTTGAACACAATAGGAAGCTACAGACAATAGCAGAGGAACATGAGATACTGAAAAGATCTTCCATTGACCTTCTTCAAAAGTAAGATGTTAAGCTACCATGAAAAATGTGTGAAGAAATGAGTCTTTGAAGCAAAACAACAACCACCCCACAACCTTATGTACTTGATGATTATACAAATATGCACATTTTCCTAAACTGATATGTGTGAGGCTTGCAAAAGTTGTATTGGTTGTTGCAGGGATGGAGGTGGGCATCTGGTAGATGCCAAACCAAAACCACAGTATCCAACAGTAGGAATTCAGGGCATGGGTTTCAGAGCACACAACATGGGGTCAAGTCTGGTGCACAGTCAGTCTTGGGGGGGGACGGGACGACACTTTCCCTTTAGGTAAGCGGCTTGGTGTTTATAACCACTTCTTATTCTAGAAACAGCAGGTAATGCCTATGAGCCATGACCTGTGGTTTTGAGAATTTAGGCCATAGTTGTAAGACATGAATGTGATTTTTGATATAAGACCTCACACATATGGATAGAAGTTTATCTCATAAGATTAGATTATTCAGATTGATCTATATATTCAGGGAAGCTTGCAGAATTAGGTGGCAACGGTTGATCTCGGCTAGGAATTATTTTGGTAATTCGTGTCCTTGCTTGCTTGCAACTGTCTCATAGGGAACTATGATGAAATGGAGCCACCAAGAGAAACAAGAGAGAGGTATCGGCATAGAAGCATCTGGGGGGGGGGGGAATACTAGGAAGGTACAAATTCTTCTCCACACCAAACAGCCCAGGAAGGCTAAGTTTTCCCAGCAGTGTCTGAATGCAAAGTGTCAGTTTGAAAATAGAAATGGAAAATTTGAGGTGTGGGATGAAATATCCAGGCTGCCCAGAGCACAGGAAAAAGAGCACTTCTATTAGGAGGTGAGACTATGTTGCAACATCTTCTTGCAGTTTCCACCTCTATAGAACTGGCATCTCAAATTAGGTTCCGCAGTCTTTAGCCCTCTTCAGATATGTAGAGGGCTAGGGACATGGATTCCAGCTCTGCTTCTCCACTGCTGAAATTCACACAAAGGTTGGAGTGGAGGGTGAAATGAGGTGCACATGGAGATGTTGAAGGTGGGGCTGGCATATGTGTGTGTGTGTGTGTGTGTGTGTGTGTGTTTATCTGACTCCTACACACTTTTTGTCCTTGGCTGGTCAGGCTGAACACCTGAACAGGACTTGTCGAAAGCAGGTTTGTGTGTTGACACTTGGGCACAACTGCCAGAAAATAAGCTAGTCCTTGGTGATGAATTTGAAATTAATTTCACTGGGGACAAATGTAAGGGTTAAGCAGGAATATGTAAGCAATGAGAATCAGATGCACAAGTAAAGGATGGGGAAGGGGGGACACCTGGCTTGACAGCAGCACATAAAGGATCTAGAGGTTAGCAGACCACAGGCTTAACACAAGTCAACAGTGTGATACAGCAGCAAAAAGCCTATGACAATTCTAGACTGCATCAACAGAAGTAGAGTGTCCAAATCAAAGGCATAATAGTACCACCACTGTATCCTGCTTTGATTAGACCCTATCTGGAGTACTGTGTCCACTTCTGGGCACCATACTTTAAAAGGGACATTGGCAAGCTGATACCTGTGCAAAAGAGGGTGCCCACAATGATCAAGAGTCTAGAAACCAAGCCTTATGAGGAACAGTTAAGGGAGTTGGGCATGTTTAGCCTGGAGAAGAGAAACTGAGAGGTGATATGATAGCCATCTTCAAATATCTGAAGGGCTGTCACATGGAGGATAGAGCAAGTTTGCTTTCTGCTGCTCCGGAGGGTGGGATCTGAACCAATGCTTTCAAATTGCCAGAAATGAGATTCTCACTGAACATTAATAAGAACTTTCCTTCACTGAAGGCTTTTAATCAGAGGTTGGTTGGATGGCCATCTGTATGGGGTTCTTTAGCTGTGTATTACAATTAAGTGTTTTAAATTTGTTGTTAGCCTCCCTGAGCCCAGTTTTCTGAACCGGGAAGGGCGGGGTATAAATAAAAATATATTCTTATTCTTGCATTGCAGAGGGTTGAACTAGATGACCCTTCCAACTCTACAATTCTATGACTTTTTCCTACTGTGCAAGGTTTCTTATTGCTATATATACATGGAAAATTAGCAGTAGTTCCTAGGCCATGAATTGCCTTTTAGCATAACCGCAAAAAGAAGTCCTGATCACAGATTTCAAATGTTTGAAATCTGTGATCATGATTCAGTATAACCTCCTCTTTTAAGGCTTATACTGAAAACTGCACATCTGTCAACACACCTGTTAGCAAATCCAGTAATTTTGAAAGTAGGAACTTTGGCACATGTTACTAGAACACATTTAGGAAAAGCGCTTCAAATTAATTATGTTTAATAATAATATTTTCCTTTTTTTAGGCATGAAACCATTGAAAAACAATATAATGACCTGCAGCTAATGTGTAATTCTCTGAACAAACAACTTGAGACCATTAAAAGGCAGAATGAATCCCTCAAGCAACAGAACGACAAGTAAGTTCAGTTCTTACCTTAAGTTAAAAGGATGCTATGTTTCAATGAAAACCTTCATTTTTAATCAAAACTGCTTCAAGTGGGGTTTTTTTTTTTAACATACTTGGAAATATTCTGAAGTGTATTATGATTTGCTTGCAATTTTTCAAAGGGTTTGTGTGCTGCCTTTCCATGCACAGAACAATCATGAAGATGATAATCAAGCAGGTTCATATAGTTGTGTAGTAAAAGTGAAACTATTGTTTATGGCTTTTGTGGGTTTGGGTTTTTTTTTATTTAATTAAGCTTAATCTCTGGTGTAATTCATTGCAGATCCTTTTGAATCTGTGTCAACTGCACAACTTGAAGTTGTTTGACACTTCTGACCAAGACTTTCAACTTCTCACTTCACCCATTTCCCACATTCACAAAAGCTTTCAAAACTGTGGAAGGGCAAGAATGTTTCATTTTCCTTCTGACTATATTTATATATGAATAGTAAAAATTAATACAGCTCTTCCAACAAACTCAACAATGCAAGATAGTCCAGTTAGTTGCCTTTAGAACTACATAAAATAAAATGATTTGGCTCCTGAGTACTGCGAACTGAAGGAAACTTGCAAACTGGGACATTCCTGTCGGCTCCTTGTCACCGCCTTCTAAAGTCTTTCTGGCCCCTCCTGAACAGTGTGGAATGGAGTATTGGGGTGGGGGGGGGGAAAGGGAGATAGTTGAGCGTGGTTCACCATGGAAAGCTAGCATACAAACAAAACTGTTGATGATGGTTTGGGTCTACTTCAGCATTAGAGATACAATTATGCTGGAAATCAAAATAGTGCATTGCAGGCATCCCCCCACTTGTTTGCTACTGTGTATATGCGTGGCACTGGGAAAAAGTTAAAAGAATTAAATTCAAGCCCAGAAATGGCTGGAGACAGTTGGAAAGTCCTTGTGGCTTTCAAGGAGACCCTTCTGTGAGCGCGGAGAAGAGACTGGAGGCATAGCTGTTGCATGCAGCAGCAGCTTTCTCACATGTCTTCCAGCCAGTCCCAGAGTTTCGATTCCAGTTGTGGATATTCTTGGTACAGTACAGTGGTACCTCAGGTTAAGAACTTAATTCGTTTTGGAGGTCCGTTCTTAACCTGAAGCACCACTTAAGCTAATGGGGCCTCCTGCTGTCGCCCGCGCTGCCGCTGCACAATTTCTGTTCTCATCCTGAAGCAAAGTTCTTAACCCGAAGTACTATTTCTGGGTTAGCGGAGTCTGTAACCTGAAGCGTCTGTAACCCGAGGTACCACTGTATTTTTTTTATTTTGGGAGAGTAGTATTTTTGAGAGAAAGCGGCTGAGAGGGCATTTAGAGGGTACTTCCTTACTTATGTGATTTTCACTTATGCACATTGGTCACTCAAACTTAAACCCCGGAACGTAACCCACTTTGGGAATTATGTGTAAGAGTTTCGTAAAGAGGATGCAGGGTGAAAATCAGGTATACCTTCACCTCTCCATTCTAAGGCAGCAAATTCACATTGTTTCATCTCTCTATCTGATAAATTATATATATTTCCTGGCTCCTGTCCAAACAAACGAGAATTGAAACCATGTGTTCATATAGGTATCTCAGAATTAGACTCATTTAACATTTTCTTAAATGATTATTGGGTGGGAAATGCCAGTTGACGTTCATGGTGGTGATGGGTAGGAGAATGCCTTGTTCTTGTTTTCAGTTAAATAGAGAGATAAGATCTGTGGTTATCTTGTGTGAGTTTCAAATACATACCGTTTGAATGTTAAGTAAGATATATATTAAGAAATCAATCTACAGGGATGTTGTAAGTACAATTAAATTAAAAATAGTATCTCCCCTGTTTTCACATAGGAAGTTCTAATGCTCAGTATGTTGTTTGCAAATGTCTGTGGTGGGTGTTTTGTTTGTACTTTGCTTTATTTATGTCCCTTTTCTGCAATTGACAATATGGAGGAATACTATTTGGTTTACAATCGATACGGAAATAATGAAATGCAGGAGGAAATAAAGTTGAAAAATTCCTTTGACTTTCTTAGCTAATCACACTGAATGATAGGCAAATGTTGCTGTAATATGACACTAATTATAAGGGGAACGATTTTCTCATGTTTCTTCCATTGGAAGATATTTAATGTTTGTATCCTTCAATTTTTCAGAACTGTCAGTCAGTTGCTAGAAACAGAAGAGCATAGAAAAGAATTACACAAACATTTGCAAGAGAAAGATGGGAAAATATCAAGTAAGTTAGTTCTGACTTCTATATTAGCTTCATCAGGAGTCTGGCTTTATAGAGAAAACCTGGAACATGTTTTTCTCCAGCTATGCTACATTTGAACCATCTTTAAATACACAGACTTACCTCTTATTTCAATAGATTGCGTGATCATTTTTGCTTTGGAGTTTGCAATTACAGCTCTGTAGCACTATGATATTATTACTTTACCCAATTTCCTTAGCTCGCTCTGGGATTTGCTGATGTTTGAAGAACAGCATGTTCTCTCATTTAGACCCAAATTCAAACTCTCAAAATAAACCACCAAATATGCAAGTGTAGCATGCCTCTAATGGCTCATGGGTATTTTCTGCTGCTACTTTGGGAAACTCCCATTAATCATCACAGTCACCTTATTGGTGCACAGTCACAAGCACAGGTTTGTACAGATATCACAACTACTTTCTTCATTTGGCCTGAGAACAGTATGTCCCTGCTCGCAGTCTATGAAACAGCAGTAACCATTGTGGTGGTTGTTTACTGGTCATAAGGTGGTCATGTTGTAGCTACAGTAACCTGTTAGATGCAAGCAGCTTCTATTATGTGTTCAGAGTAAATTATGTTTGTTTAAAAAAGCACAGGTGACACAATTTTTTTTTTTAAAAAAAGCTAAATATAATGGGGAAAAGCTCTGTGTTACCCCTTTGAACTCAATTGTCAACTGAAAGATGTATATCTGCTTAGGCAGGCAATCACTTAACTCTGGAGCACAAACTATTAGCATTTGCTCAGTAGATGGCACTGTGGTGCAACTCTTTCAGTGGTCGCTTTAGTTTTGTAAATTGGCAAAAAGAAAAACCCAAACTTCTTTCTTTCACAAATTGTTCAAAAGGTTTGCAACAGAAGGTGAAGATTCAGGAAGAAAAACTTAAAGCCAGGCAGAAGGAAAAATCAGATATGGAGGAGACTGTAGACATCCTTAGAAAGGAACTGAGTAAAACGGAACAGGCAAGAAAAGAATTGAGCATTAAGGTAAGCTTTCTGCTGGAGTTCGCCATTTTAGAAAAATTAGAATGGTATCAAGGAATTAGTTACTACAGTTGCAAATAAATATTTCTGTCTAAGTGGAGTAGGTGGTGGCTGCAATGCTGTTTTTGCTTACCTAGGAGTAAACCTCATTGAACTCAATAAGACAAGCTTCTGCGTAGTCATATGTAGGATGGGAAGGGTTGAGGTGTTGGGAAACTGGTGGTTCAGAAGTTGTGGATTACCATTCCCATTATCTTGACCTTTAGCTATGCTGGTTGAGGCTGATGGGAAATGCATTTTATCAGTGACCCTTCTGTGTGGAGCAATGGTGTTTCCAATTTTGAACCCATAGTTTAAAGATAATAAAGCCTTACTATTCTCATATTCTCATATTGGGACGCGGTTGGCACTGTGGGTAAAACCTCAGTGCCTAGGACTTGCCAATCGTCAGGTCGGCGGTTCGAATCCCCGCAGCGGGGTGCGCTCCTGTCGCTCGGTCCCAGCGCCTGCCAACCTAGCAGTTCGAAAGCACCCCCGGGTGCAAGTAGATAAATAGGGACCGCTTACTAGCGGGAAGGTAAACGGCGTTTCAGTGTGCTGCGCTGGCTCGCCAGATGCAGCTTGTCACGCTGGCCATGTGAACCGGAAGTGTCTTCAGACAGCGCTGGCCCCTGGCCTCTTAAGTGAGATGGGCGCACAACCCTAGAGTCGGACACGACTGGCCCGTACGGGCAGGGGTACCTTTACCTTTACCTTTATTCTCATAGTGGGGAGGGACAGTAATACAGCCTTATAGTTGAACATATTCTAGTAAATCTTCCTCAACTTGCTGGCCAATGAATCGCCAAAACCTTCTGTCTCGCAAATTGTGTTCCCTGCTATGTACATTCTGTCCCTCTCCTACTAAGTCCACTGCATCCTCTGCTTTCTGAATTCTTTCCTGTTCATGGCATTGTACACCCTTGTGTATCCCCTTTTGTAATCTCTCTTTGTGATCCACTGACAGATAGATATGCATACCTTCTTGTCAGCGTCTTCTGACAGTCAGTTTTGTCACTAGTTCTGGTCACATGAGGCACGTCTCGTGTCCTCCAGCTTTTCCCTCATCTCATGTGTGGAATCAGCTGAGTATGGTGATTTTTCTGACCAGCAATTTATTGTTTGCCCTGGACTTGCAGCCACCAGCTGTGCTACCAGACTCTTTCTGAAGCATCACACTGTTCTCTCTGCACTATGATTCATAAATTATTTCCTACTTCCATCGTGCAACAGTCTCTAGGGCAGTTGTTACCCCAAAATATCATTAGCATGAACTATGGTTTCCAAAACCTCATCTCAAAGCTTGGTTTGATTCCAATTTTCTGTATAGTCATAACCCATGGATTGTCCATTTAGATACCAAACCAATAAAGTTTCCTTAACTGTTCTTTGTTGTGATGTATGGATTCACCCAATTTACTAGATGGCAAATATGTATTTTGGAGAAATATGATTGAATAGTATCCTAATATATGATTTTAGGCATCTTCCTTGGAAGTTCAGAAGTCACAGCTGGAAGGACGACTGGAAGAAAAGGAAGCTTTAGTCAAAGTCCAGCAGGAAGAGCTAAACAAACATTCTCATATGATAGCAATGATACATAGCTTAAGTGGTGGCAAACTAAATGCAGAGGCTGTGAATCTCAGTTTATAGAATTTGGTTATCTCGTGCTGCGTTTCACAGGCCAACCAAAACTTAATGCAAGCCTCAAGTATTGTTACATATAGAAAAAAGAAAAAAACTTTTTACTGGATGCAAGCTAACTTCTGCTCATGTTGACACTAATGTCCGCATAGCAATCAGCTGCTGTGGGGGGCCTTGTTTCCTGATTTTGAAATAAATTATTTGAGATAATTTTGATACACATACTGTCACTGATAATAAGATTTGGGTTAGGGTAGATGATGTTGCACTTATAGGCAAATTTCCAAGTATGAATTTTCGTCTGTTTTAAAACCCGTGTATATAAAACCTAATTGACTAACATACACATCCAGAGATTAGAAGGAAAATGTATAAAACCTTGAAAGTATACTATGATTTAGGTGTTTAAAGTAATGCATAGATTTTAAATTACTACAATGTATTAAATGAATTGTGAAAACAGAAATATCCTAGCCCTGTTAGCATGTGACTCCAAAATTCTGGACTATTAATTTATAGTTTCTAGGAATTAGTAAATATGTGAGTATATAAAGCTTTGTTTTATTTTCCAGTGTTAAATGTTATTTAGTTCCACTCACTTTCAATTCTTTAGATTTCTGAAAATATCTGTCATTTTTATCTAGAGATCACGCTTGGTTGCTGTTAATTTTTCTTCATATAATTCCTCTCTACACTTCAGAATATTTATATAGCTATATTTTGCTACATTTAGAAAAAGAGTTTATATATTTTCAAGCACTGCCTGAATATTTTTAAATATAGCCATATTTTGCTACATTTAGAAAAAGAGTTTACATTTTCAAGCACTGCCTGAGTATTTTAAAAGTAATTAACTTTAAAGGGAATACAGTATACATTTTATATTTAACTTAGGATGTGAAGGCACAGGCATGTATTTTGCTAAAATATACTACATTGTATGTCCCTTATGTATTTTAATAAAAGAACGAATGATATTCAGAGACATTTAAATTCTGAAACGCCATTTGTACTAATGCCACTTAAAGTACAGTGATAGTTAGCCAAAAATGTCAGCAAATACATTTAAACTCCTGTGTATTAATCATCCGCTTAACCATGTAGCCTTAATGTCATCAGTTGCATTTCCGAAAACTGCATCTATTGTCTTCATCTCCATAGTGGCTTTTGTCATTTTAATAAAATATTTATTATAAGCTCATATTTGTCCTTTTGTAATATTATTTTAAATGTTGTGTTTTGTCTCTGGGAAGGGAAAAAAATTATTTGGATTCTTTTGTTTATGTGTGTTTAATATATAATTTAAAGCACAAATGTTTTGTTTACACAGGCATGATTGGATGATATGAAATTATCACCTCACTTTCTCTTAAGCTACACTCGTTATGTGCTGATAATAAAATAAGCTTCCTTTTTCAAAGAATAAGAGCAGCTGTTCTCTATGATCATTGAGGCACTTCTCACAAGAAGCATTTGAGGTGATAAATCTGTCTCTGGACTGTACTTTAGACGGGTGAGAGCAAACATGATGTCTCCCACTAATAAAGGAGTTCCCTGAGCACTCCTGCAAATCTTTTCCATGTACAAATCTATACATGGAAAACTGAATGTCTAGGGGGGAAAGTTCTAGCCTAGCTATTTCCCTGACCAAAATTCAGCCATGAGTTCTCATGCAGTTTCATGGGAATTGATTTACTTCTTCATAGGCTGTTTGGGAGAATAAGCATGAGAGAGTTCAGAAACAGATTTAAACAATTTTGCATTTGGAGAAATGTAGATTATTTTGCAGGAAATAGAACTAAAGAATTTGTGTAAATATATATTTCTGGAGGAGAATAAGAAGAGGCCAGCACACTGCAATCCTAACTTGATTTTAAAGTAAATATTTATTTTGTTCAAAAGTCGCTAAATTTGCAGTTGAGCAGAGCTTTTTAAAAATTGCTTTATCAGTTTCAATTCCAATAATCAGTAGAGGGGTTCACAAGTGAAAAATAATTTGTGAGTGAAATACATTTATAGTTCATCGGTACACAAATTTGGCATAATCCAAATAAGTCTCATGGTCTAATTGTTGGACTAGGACAGGGTTGCCAACTTGGATCTGGGGGGCAGGTAAGCCCCTCCCTGTGTAATCGATCATAAGATGTGGAGCATGCACACCATTTGAATGGCATTGCCCATGAACTTTGGGGGGGGGGTAGCCTCCTCAAATATTTTATTGGGGGGACCGAAGGGATCTCATAGAATCATAGATCATAGAGTTGGAAGAGACCACAAGGGCCATCGAGTCCGACCCCCTGCCAAGCAGGAAACACCATCAGAGCACTCCTGACATATGGTTGTCAAGCCTCTGCTTAAAGACCTCCAAAGAAGGAGACTCCACCACACTCCTTGGCAGCAAATTCCACTGTCGAACAGCTCTTACTGTCAGGAAGTTCTTCCTAATGTTTAGGTGGAATCTTTTTTCTTGTAGTTTGGAACCATTACTCCGTGTCCGCTTCTCTGGAGCAGCAGAAAACAACCTTTCTCCCTCCTCTATGTGACATCCTTTTATATATTTGAACAAGGACTTGGAAGACCAGGATTCAAATCCTCACTTCGCCATGCAGCTCACTGGATGCCCTTGGGCCAGTCACTGTCTGCCTAACCTACCTCACAGGGTTTGAGGGAGGATAAAATTGGGAGAACCATCCATGTCACCTTAAACTCCTTGGATGAAATGTGGAATATGACTATAATGAATAAAAGTGTTGAGCATACATCGTGTATCCTCCACCAAAATCAGTAAGACTTGAAAATGGTGAATCTTGACTGGATCATGGCTGTAGGGGCTGCGAGGAAATGCTTAAGCTTCTAGGAAGTACTTTTAAGCTAACTGGTGTTCCTTAGGATTAGACTATTTGGGGGGTTTTTCAAAAAAAATATATTAGTTTTCCAAATTTATAACAAACATATCCACAAACATAAAAATAAAACATCAAAAAACAAACAAACAAGCATATATCCTGACTTTAGAAATTCCACTTTTGTTATCATTGTTAAGTGACTTACTCGAATCCCCTGGCTGAGTTTCCATATAAATCATTGTAGCAGTTTTCCAAAACTGATTTCACATAAAATTTACTTAGTCCATTAACATCTTTCTTTTCATTTTAACTTTTATCCCTAGTATTCTACAACATCACATATTTAAATCCTAGGCCAATCTGATACTCGCAAGTAATTCTATTTAAGTTATCTTAACATATTTAACTAAATAGTCTTTGAATTTCTTTCATTCCTCTTGATATTCCTCCTCCTTCTGGTCGCGGACTCTTCCGGTCAGGTCGGCTAGCTCCAAAAAATCCATCATCTTCATAGGATTAGAATATTTTGTGCAGCCAATGGCCAAGATGAGTCTCTGTTCTAAATTTGAGAAGGAAAACAACTGGCATATGCTGGGCAATTCCCTTCTCACCACCACATTACCAATAATGAATAAAGCAACTATGTAAAATGGGGTTTCTTTTCTGTAAATAATATATTAGATCTATATTGTTGAATGGGGGGAATTTATAACCTATCTTGAAAACCATTGTAAACAGTTAAAATTGTTAGGATTGGAATATCACTTGTAGCTTAATGGTGAATTTTGGACACAATGGAGATGTAAAAGATTTGGATTATCATAAAAGATGCAGGAGGAAGTGATTAACAATAGGACCCACAAAGGGGAGGAGGGAAGTCCAGGAGATTCCTTGGAATCTTGTTTTTCTCTTGTATGTTCAATATGTGACTAAATTTTTAATTTGAAAAACCAAATTTGTAATAAAAAAATCTATATTATTAATGCTCGTTTTATTTCCTTATCTATTTGCTAGTGCTACCAACTTATTTTGCTGCTCTTTCAATATGTCTACCCATTCAAATGCCAGACTTGGCAGTTTTCATCCGAATTTGGTTTATCAGAACTCATAAATGCTGAAGGAAACTTCATTGCTTTTTAATGCTCGAATACAACTGCAGATGAATTACATCTTTTCCCCAAATGCTCTCCTAATGATCCCCAAGCACTCTACACCCTTTGGCACTAGCTAGAAGCATCTGTCCTCAGGGCATGTGTCAGTTAAGATGCAGCTCTACTTGATGGTTAGAAGGGTGAGAGCTTTTTCGACAAGTGACTGTAAATAGCTGGAGCCAGGCTGATCTCTTCTCTATCAGAACTTGACAATTACATAGGAGAAGCTGCCTTCTACTGATTCAGGCCATCAGTCCATCTGTCAAGAAAGAGGAGAAAATATGGAGGAGGGAAATGGGGTTACCTGGAAGGGGAAAGTGGTTTTTGGGGAGATGTTAATTGAAGGAGAATTGATTTGCAGCGAGCAACCAAGAGCAGCACCGAAGGAGTGAAGGAGTGCTGTTTCAATCAATTTTTTAAAAATTATTTTGTGGTGACCCACGTAAAAGAATATGCGTAGGGATGCCTGTACCTGATAAGCATGGAGTAAAGAGAGTAAGTAGGGAATGTTTTTCTCCTTTTCTCTACAAATGAAGCCAATGAAGCCATATGGCAGGAGATTTAGGGCAGGCTGAGGCACGTACTAATTCACACAGTGAAAGTTAAGGCTGTGGAATTTTCTTCTAAAAGATGTAGCAATGGCTGCCAATTCTGGTGGCTTTGAAAGTTAGAAGGTTAGAAGAAGAATATTTGCATCAGCCACTAGCCATAGAAATAAAATAAAATGTACTGAAGATAGAGGTAAAAACTATACATACTCTAGGCATCGATATTCAAATAATCTTATTCTAATTGCTCCTATTTTTTAGCATTTTTTGATGCCACCTGATTATCTTGATCTGTTAGAATAAAGGACACAGTAGCAATGGTTGAGCGACCTGGTATGGATAGTAGTAGAGAGGGAATAACCTCACTCCTCAAATCTTTATAAAGAGTGCCAGCTCAAAGCACGTGGGCTACTGATTCAATACAGTACTGCCATCTCTACATGGACATAACCGTTTTTCCAGCGGGATTTTTAAAATTGACCCTCCAGTACAGCTGAAGGCAGTGTATTTAATCTTACATAAGTGAAAGCGTGTCTGTATTTTGGAATTGCTAAATTTAGCAAATAGGGTGCCAACGTATCAAAACGACTAAGTGGAAAATAATCACACCATGGATAAAATTTCCTTATCGTGGCCAAATTATTCTGTTGCTTGATATATAGGCACTGTCTAATTAAATTATTTGCTTTAATGAAACCCAGTGTTAATAACTTGTGGTGATAAACCAGAAAAGTGCAGTGGTACCTCGGGTTAAGAACTTAATTTGTTCTGGAGGTCCGTTCTTAACCTGAAACTGTTCTTAACCTGAAGCACCACTTTAGCTAATGGGGCTTCCTGCTGCTGCCGTGCCACTGGAGCACGATTTCTGTTCTCATCCTGAAGCAAAGTTCTTAACCCGAAGTAATATTTCTGGGTTAGCAGAGTCTGTAACCTGAAGCGTATGTAACCTGAAGCATATGTAACCTGAGGTACCACTGTAAAGCTTTTGGTTGACAGTTTTAGTCCAAGTGCTCTCATGACAATCTTACAGTACTAAATGCTTTTTCCTTTGCATATTTCTGATGTGTTCCTCATGACACTGTTGACTGAAAAATAAGGTCGAGGTATTTAAAAACTTTAACTTGTTTGATCAACTGATGGTTCCTATGCCATCTATGGGCCCTATAGTTTATTGAAAACACCATGACTTTAGTTTTCTTGTAATTCAGAGCCAGCTGTTCTCTTTGGTGGTATCCTGAGAATGCTCTCAGCAATGTTTTTAAACCCACTTTTGTTTGAGAGAAGTATGGCATCATCTGCGTAAAATAATATAGAGATGGCTTTTGTGGCCAATTTAGGGGCATGATACTCTGGGGATGTTAAACTCTAGACAATATCATTTATATATAAATTAAACAGTGCTGGAGCCAGGATACAACCTTGCTTAACTCCCTTTGTAGCTGGTACAGATCCTGTGAGCTGCCCATTTGTAGAGGAATGCATTTCAGCAGTGCTTTTATATAGACATTTAATCAAGAACAACAATATGTTATCTATACTTGAAGAGTTCAACTGATCCCATGGTCTTACTCAAGAGATTGAATCGCATGCAGCTTTCCGATCAATGAAAGCTGTGTGTAGCACACCACCTGGTTTCTTAACAATACTTATCTATAAAATGGGCTAGTACAAAGCAATGGTCTATAATGGATCTGCCTTGTCTAAATCCTGCTTGCTCTTTGGCAAGAATAGCTTCATCAGTTATCCAGTCAACTAGCTTATTGAAAAGATGCTTTGCACATAATTTGCTAATTACAGGTAGCAAACTAATTGGTCTATATATAGCTGGATTGCATGTAAGGCCCTTTTTGAATATAGGGATGACTACCGCTGTGGTCCAAACTTCAGGAAATAACTTTGAAAATTATTTCCATCTAAAATAAAGCTATTAATGGCTATATATTGCCTTCAGTATCAGAGCTTGTAAGTCTCTGAATACGTTGCTGGGGATCATGAATGCTGCTATTATTATTATTATTATTATTAATAATAATAATAATACATACATACATACATACATACATACATACACCGTCTGTTTCCCTGACAGGGACTCAAGACAGCTTACAAATAAGAATAGCTAAGAACAGAAATTGTTCTAGCCCAAATGTGTGGAGGGATCTGCATCAGCCATGGCAAATGGTACATTCTAAGAAAATGAAAAAGAGGTTGATTTCCAACTGTTTACCCATTTATCTGGAAATAAAATCTATGATTAGGAGGGCACTGTTAGTGTTTTTAAAAAGTGCTGATTGACAGCATCACTTGGCCATTTTTAGCTAACCAACAAAAATGCTATCGTGAGAAAAAGCCTACCGCAGTTTTCGCTCTATGACGCACTTTCCCCCTCATAAAAAGTAAGGGGAAATGTGTGTGCGTCTTATGGAGCGAATGCAGGCGGGAGGCTCTGCTCAGCGCTCCCTTTAAAGAGCCGCGTGGAGTGTGTGTATATATTTATATATGCATAAAATGATGTGGTAGAATACAAATAATTAGTATGGTTTTAATCTGCTTCAGTTTCAGTTGACCTTACCAAAAAAATATTCTTGGGATTCTTTTTGAGGTTTGTAAGCTCTCTTTCCCCACCCCTGAGGCAAAAGATCTCTGAAAGTGTCATTTGGCTGCCCCAGCCTCAGAAAGCAGCATCTTCATTCCAGGATCCCTTTCATATCAGAACTGGCTAGCCAGGAAGAAGGAGTGCTTTAAATGAGTCTTTGCAAAATAAGGTAAATACAATATGCCAAGATAATGGTTTCAAAGTAATGGCAAGTACAATACATTCGGGGCTCCAGCTCTGCATTATGTTATTAAAAACTAATTTTGTCTGGAGGCAGCTGTTGTGCTGGCTGGCTATTACGGTAAAATAGCTGGCTATATTGTTTATGTTAGCATTCAAGGGTTACATTTCAACTGTCTTATAAGACAGCCAAAAAGCTTTAACATCTGAAAGGAAATAAAAGGGCATAGTAATTTCAGACTCAAAAGGCTTATATGATAAACTCTGAAAAGCAACACTTATCAGTTACACTCGAGTCTAGCCTCATCGCAGGGGGAAAAGGTCAGGGGGTCATTGCTGTGCCTTTATTTGCCTTGTGTCAAGTGCTTTTATTGTTTCCCACTCTGCCTCCTGAGGACATGGCTTAGAAATACATTTCAATCAATTTTTAATTCATACCCAACCTTTGAAATTGCCTTTTCTCACCCCCTTACTTTCAAAGTTTGCCCAGATTATGAATCCCACTCATTTCTAGACCACTTCATGCTGTTGCTGAAGGAGGCTCTCGATAGAACACAACTTACAACACAATAGATGTGCCTTTTTTTTTTATTTCTGGCATTTAGAATCCACTTCTCTCCCTGATATAAAGTACATGAGATGGCGTTAAGATTCCTGTTGCACCTTAGATCCGTTGCTGTTCGTACTGCAACAGATTAAGGGCAAAATTAGTAGCCAAGGTGTGAGAGAGCTGCAAAATGTTAAGCAGTGTTAGGGAGGCCTACATTGGCTCATTACCTTGCTGCTTGGGTTGTTGTGGTATTTTAAACCCTTCTCTGCTCATTTAGGATAAGACTTCTGCAATAAAAATGTAACAGATCTTAAACCAAATATGGATTATTGACAACATGAAAGTGCAGGGATGCCCAGTTAAGCCCCACCCTGCATAATTGATCACAAGACACGGCGCATGCCCACCATTTGAATGGCAATGCCCATTCAAATGGGCAGGATGAAGTGAATGTGGAAGTCACATGGAGGAAGGATGAAAGAAAATGGCAGTCTGGCGAAGGTCATTGGGTACAAGTTAAGTGTGAAAGAAGGAATGTCAAGAGACGAGTAAAAATTATTGGGAAAGTGTGTTTGTGTGTCAATATAAAAAGTTTTCCGCTTAAAGCCTCTAGATCAGTAAATTTTGACAAAATTGGGCATGCTATGTCATGCAGTCTCCAGAACAAATGTACATGAAGAAAACTGAACTCACTTCTCTACAAGGAAATCACAGCGGCAAAGAGCTTAGCAATTTCCAAGAGGGAGTAGATATTATTTTAAAAGTCAGTAATTATGGTTGGTTATGCCAATCTCTGCCCCCATCCACATCCATGCTGTGACTAGCTCTGCCCTTGCACCACTGCCTCAGTAAATTTTAGCCCTCCCAAGTGGGCCCTGAGGATGGAAAGTTTGAGACCCAAGATGAAGAGGAAAAATGTTAAAGCAGGAGGACTCCAGTAGAAGTGCATTCATAAACCACTTAACCTGGAGACTAATGTCCTTCAAAGAAGGGGCTTTGAATTTGGAGCAGAATACCAGGCAAGATTTTTTCTTCTGAGTTGAAATCCTATCCCAGTACTCTCTATTTGTGAGAAAAATGGTTCTAACAATCTAACAAGCTACACGGTGAATAGATTTATTCAGTGCTTTTTTTAAAAAAAAAAAATGTTTAGCGGTACTCTCATTTTCCTACCCATATTGAAATATGAGGCCAAACCTAGATTCACAAAATGTTTAGGGGTATGCGTACCCCTGTGTCCTCCCAGGAAAAAACCACTGGATTTATTTGAATAAGGGCTGCTTTGAACACTTTGACATAGAAGGCTTAGAAGAGACAAGAGGAAAATCCTGAGGCCACCCAGATTTAAGCAATGCTGTAAATTATGTAGTAACACTTCCCTCCCCCCGCCCACTTGCAGCGAGGTGTGATCTCACATACCTGTGGTATATGAATGAATATCACCACAATGTTGCTGAGCAGATTGGGTCTTTCCCAATCAGTTGTTGTCTTTTTCCTGGTAAAGTGAAAATCATTTCAACGAAACCCTCTGTGTGGCAGAGTAGGACACTTAATTTATAACAGACAAATTAGCAGGGGAATGATCAAGTAAGGATGCCTTTAGGAAATGCGTTTGTGGAAGAGGCATTTTGTTCTGTAGCCTCAAAAGATTTACTGTGTCTCAGACAAAAGTCCATTGGGGCAAAGTGAATAGTGGCATTATTATGAAGCTTACTTAACACTGCAAAAAGTTTTGAGAAACTTGGGTGCAATCCTGCCTAATCTCCTGGTGTTGAAGACTGAGGGGATGATCTTTCTGAGGGGCTTGGGCCTCAGCTGTGCCTGCCTGGAACCAGTGAAAAAGGAAAAAAAGAAAACCATCACCCTCCTGTGAGCATCTGCCCAGAGACAATGGAGGACTCCTTACTCTGCACCTTCGAGGCCCCAGCTCATATTGTTCTGTTATATAGAATGTATTATAGAAATGTAAATATTGGATGCAACTTGTTCGGATAAGTACCATCATTCATTTCTAAGACTTCTAAAGATTCTGAAAGCAAGCTTCAATTTTATTTAGAGCCACTTTTAAAACTAGGCAAACGTTGGCAAGCTAATAGAAAACTCAAGTGGTGGGTGACTGGCGGGTGATCGATGCATGTGACATGACTGGGTGGGGGACACTGTGGTAACAATAGACAAGCACACTATCAGTGGGTGATGATTAAGGCAATGCAGACACAAACATTCTCCCTCTTGATTAGACAGATCAGCTGTTTTCTCCAAATTCTAATCTTGATTGGATGAGTTTTAAAAACAGAAATAAAATCCATTCAGTGTAATAACATCTTTGCTGGTGTAGTAGAGCACTCATTAGCAAAAAAAAAAAAAAAAAAAAAAAAAAAAAAAGTTATAGCAAATAAATATTTTTCAGTGTGAACGGACTGCACAAATCTATTTCATTTTTTTAAAACCAAAAAACCTCCCAAACAAACCCTATAGGAACTTATGAATAGAAATTCATTTGCACAGAACCAACCTGTCAATCAGACCTGCTGTTCCGAAAGGATTTGTGCATCTGTTTGATGTCTTTCAGTTAAATAAAAGCCCTTTATATCAGGCCATACCAGCTGCTTGGAATGTCTGTCGCCTTTATTTCAGAATTCTGTGGACAAGATGCTGGCACAGCTCCAAGGGGTCCTTTTTGTCTTGGACTCTTGACCTAATTAATACCCCTCATAGGCGTCAACTTGGGGGGACCCTAAGTTTCGAAACACCCACAATTTTTTTTACTGTGGGTGCCTGGCTAGTCGACCGAATGCAGCGTGCACATGACATCACACAGCACAATGTCATGTGCATGCTGTGGCATGCCATGTGATGTCACGTGTGTGACATACGTGACATCACATGCAGATGGCTGACACCCACAATGTGGGGCAGAACCTCTGGCACACCTGATATCCCTATTGCACCTAGCAATATCTTGCCCACAATACTCATGATGTGCAGCTTGATGAAACACCTGTAAGGCTGAAGTGGCTATGGCTAAGTTGGCTCTTCTCACGGTTGGCATACATGTGTTAAAGAGGCATGTTGAGTCTTTTTTTATATAATGCACATGGAAATATTACTGTACATCATTATGATTTTTTGTTTTGGTTAATTTAACAATGTGCAATAACAATAGAATTTTGGTTTAATTTTTTAAAATTCAAAAACGTATATTGTTGTCCTTTGCTACATTCTTGAACATGATATGAAATTAACTTTAAGAGAAAGAGAACTGAAGGACAGCCCTCACTATCATGATGTCCTTCAGGCAACCATCAGCCTCAGGCAGCACAGACTGCTTTCCATGTATATGTGAAGGCTTTTTTCATCCACTGTGAGGCAACTCATGCAGTTCTCAGATTTAAAACCAGAAAAATAATGTTTTGGCTCTTCTACCCAGCTAGCCCCCGACTAGTACTCTCTGATAAGGGCTGGGAAATCTAGCTAGGCACTCTAGCTAGGATTCTTCTGCCAAATGGCTGAATAAGTGTATGGGAAATGCATTCGGACGACAAAATGTATTGAGGAGTTAGTGATCTGACACACGGAGCACTTCCTGCCTCTGTTCCTTCCCCCTCCCGCACACTTGTTAAGTTTTTTGATGGTATGAGAACAGTCTTTAATGTCCTGAGAACTTTGGGAGGAGGTGAAGGCCCCCACACAGCTGCCTTAATCAGTTGTGGAAGATAATACTGGGTAACTTCTTTGATGCTGGACATTGTTTTGAGAAAGTGAGGCATTGGGAGGAGGTGGCTAATGGACGATCTGCACGTAACCAGTCTTGGAAGCCCCACAGGCTGTCTATAAAATTGGACGGTTTGGGCAGAGTTTCTCTGAAGCTCATGCACAGACTGATTGGCCGCAGGGCCATGCAAACTGAGGCTATCTGGGAGAGTCACTTCACCACTTCTTGAGGGCTTCTAGGTGGCAGGTTGAAGCATTTGCTTGGTATGTACACATTGCTTGCTGTTTTGGAATAAAATCTTTAAACTTCTCACTCACTTGTATATTTTGTTTTGCTTCTGAATCTCATTTTAAAAGAACCACAAGAAGCATGAGAAGTAGATACACATGGCAAACCCCAAATACTTAATAAATGAATGGATTTCTTGGATTAACATCAGCGGTGATCTTCATCCCCCAGGTCCCTACCAATATTTGCAGGGTGGGGGAGGGTTAATGTCACACGTCCCTTTGGATCCAGCTTTGGCTTTTGCCTTCTGTACTTGGAGCCCAGTAGTTGCTTCGTGAGTGTTGGTGATGACTAATAAGAGCTCCGAGAGCTCCATCAACCTCGCTTCCTGCAACTGAGTTCTCCCACTAAAGGCATGACCTATTTAGAAGTTCTTAAGATACAATAATGATCAAATGTCAGCAGGACAGAATGAGTAATGACAGCTTTGAAATTTATCCCTACTTAGACTGGAATAGCTGGGGTTGGTGGGAGGGAGGAGTGGCACTTGCATAGGGTGTTTCAGTAGACAGTTGTGTGCTATGCTGCCAAGCACTCTTGTCCACTTGAAAACACATTAGAGATTAGGCATGCCTTTGTCTGCTTGGAACCAGTGAAGTATGCAGCATTATTTTCCTTTTGCGACCTGAGAGTTTCTTTTGATCTCTTCTCCTGACGCAACTCCAAACTGTAGGCCTTTTTGAGGCCAAGGAACAATAGGGCATTTTCACACGGCATGAAACAGATCTAATTGCTTTTGCATACGTAGGGCAAACTGTCAATCAGGCGTTCGATAGGTGGCTTTCAAGAGTAAATCCGGCCATTTGCTCACCACCTGGGCACCATTTCAATGCATTTTTCATAGGCTGAGTAAAGAGCCCAGGAGAGCCTCAGTGACAAGCTGACCTGATTTCACAGTGAGCGAAAACTGCTAATTATGATGACTCTATTGCAAGGTTTGCATGTGCCGATTCTACAGATGGCCTGGTTCACAGGACTAAACCAAAGGAAATGGTGGAGGGCTGCTCTCAGATTTTCTGTGATTTCTGTGACTTTTGGCAACTACCTGCAGTAGGGGTGATCTGCAAATTACCAAACGACCAGCCAGCAAAATACTGCCATTTCATTACTGTGGATGGACCTCTCTCCCTAAGGTTTTGCCTTAAAGAGATGCTCAAATAGAATCATGCTGCCAGAACAGGACTTCGAGGCAGAGGCCCTAGGACCCAGGACACAACTCAACAGAATGAGTAGGAGAACACTTTCCTGAATCTAAGCATTAACCATATGGTTGGTTTGAAAGCCACACTTAACAGTTTTGTATTTTTACAAGGGGTAGGGGATTGACTTAAAATGCAGAGAGCATAGTGAATGGGACCAACATTAGCACTGGATATCCTTAGGCAGCTGCCAGGGATCCAGCGCTTTGTGTGGGACCCACCTTTAATTTTTATTTTGGCTCACTGGTCACTGGGTCTATCTGTCATTTAAATTTTATGTTGTAGCATCACTCTGAGCAGGAATGGCCCACCCATGAGGCAAGGTGAGGCAACCACCTCAGACAGCAGAATGCATGGGGGCAGCAGATCCAGAATGCATCTTCTGCTACTGCCACCACTGCCTGCCACTGCCATGGTGGCCGTGACAGCTGTGGCATGCTCCTTAGAGGAAGGACCTGGTGTTTCCTTGGCAGCCCCTCCCCCCCAAATATTGCCTCTCCAGCAGCAGCCTCTTGGTGAACAGGTTCCAAAATGTCTTGGGCCAACCCTGGTTCTGGGAGGTTCAAATGGCAGCTGCTAGGCACCTTTTTCATGGGCCCTTCACTATCTGGTCCCAGGGAAGGAGGCTACAACCATCTAAAATTCAATACTCAAAACAGTTCAAAACAAATTACAGTGGTACCTCGGGTTGCAGACGCTTCAGGTTACAGACTCCTCTAACCCAGAAATAATACCTCGGGATAAGAACTTTGCTTCAGGATGAGAACAGAAATTGCGCGGCGGCAGCGGGAGGCCCCATTAGCTAAAGTGGTACCTCAGGTTAAGAACAGTTTCAGGTTAAGAACGGACCTCCAGAACAAATTAAGTTCTTAACCTGAGGTACCACTGTATACTCACAGGAACAGGATGGGTCCTGAAAACATGCCAAAGACCAGGGTAAAGAGGCGCATTTTCAGCATATGACAGAAACTGTAGAATGAAGGTACCAGGTGCATTCGGTGTGGAGGAAATGCCACAGAAAGTGCCCTCTTCCAGGCTGCCAGCCCTCGAACAGCCCCTGAGAGGATCTGTAGGGAAAGATGTGGTCTTTCCTATAGTGGGGGCCTGAATCTTTCAGGGTTTTAAACAGTAATGTAAGCACCTTGAATTGGGCATAGAAATGAACTGGCAGTTCAGACTGACATGGACAATGCTTGACAATAGTAGGCAATTGCAGTTTCTCCGTGCTGGTCTTTTAATAAAAAACATGCTTCAGCACACAGTCTTGCCTCTGGAACAGATGTTTTGTACCCAGGGCATTATATGGAAGAACAAAACTGTTGACGTCAGTTACCAATTTTTTAAAAAATGCATCAAGTTCTTCATTTAGAAAGGAGTAAGGTGTCATAAGTAGATTTTACACAATCCAGACAACCACTCGAAGATTGTGGCACTCTATTTCACACTATCTCTGTGCCTAGAGAAGATAAACCTTATTACATTCTTTTTCCAAGAGGCAATGTTATTAAAAATAGACTAAACTAGTTGCAGGATAATTTATCAGCATTTCTTATGCGCTCTTGTTTTAACCTACCAATTAAAGGAATTTTGACCTTTCCACATAATTAGTTATGGTGTTTGTTTTGTTTCCAAATTTAACAAAGAAAAGTCACCTTTCACATGAATTAGTTCAAACAACGGGAAACATAAAAATATGACTGAAATATTATCACAATGAAAACAGCCAAAGTTAGTAAAGAAAGCAAATTAGCCATTTCTGACAGCAGTTAGAACTTGAAATGATACATATGCCAACAGATAAGGAACCATTTATCATCTCAGTATGGGGAAATGGTAGAAATGTTTCCACCAGCTGTACTTATTTGTGCAGTATCTGATTTTTGCACTATATTGCATTAAACATCCTGTGGATACTAAGTCTAAGAACTTTGCTGCTGTATACTGACTTTTGAAATTTGAAATGTTGATGATTAGAGGTCCCATCTGGGCATTCAGACTACTGGCATGTAGGGAGAATAGGAAGTGTGTTGCAAAGTCCTGTCCCCTTCAGTCATTCATCAACCCTCCCCGAGTGAGGGCAACTGAAGCAAGGAGCCTCTCTCCACTTGTGGAGTAGAACAATTTATGTTCTAGACTCTAAATTGTGTGGAGTCTCTATGTGTAAAAGAAGAGAAGAAGGGTTTGGATTTGATATCCCGCTTTATCACTACCCTAAGGAGTCTCAAAGCGGCTAACAATCTCCTTTCCCTTCTTCCCCCACAACAAACACTCTGTGAAGTGAGTGGGGCTGAGAGACTTCAAAGAAGTGTGACTGGCCCAAGGTCACCTAGCAGCTGCATGTGGAGGAGTGGAGACGCGAACCCGGGTCCCCAGATTATGAGTCCACCGCTCTGAACCACTACACTACACTGGCTCTCCTTCATAAAATCAACCTCGAACTCACAGAGGGCTAAAAGTGGACTGAAGGTGACACACTGGAGGGAGCAGAGCATTATTTGCACACATGCAAATAATTTGGACATCTAAATAAGGCAAAGGTGGCCAACCAATTAGGATTGTCTTTCTTCAGAACTTGGTGGAGCCAATCAGATTTCAGAACTTTGTGGGGATCTTTTCATTATTTTTGAAGACTGCCTTCTTGAGGCACATCTGTGGAAGTACAGGTTAATTTCACTTCTTGACAGGGCTTCTGTCCCACACCCTGCCTTCACAACAATGTCCTCCTGGTTATAAATGAGGGGGTTGCAGCCCATCTTATTTGAGGTAGCACCATTTAATCAAGCTCTCACAGGATCAATAATTTGTTTCTTAAACAGGGTGAATAAAAAGTATAAATATATATACACCCATAAAAGGAAATAAAGTTCTCTATTCCTGATTTTTCTAAGTTGGGAAGGGTGTGTGGAATAACTTAAAGGATCAGAGAATAAGAAAATAATATTTCATCTCCTCTTGGTTGTCTGCGCATATGGAACTTGGTGTTTTTTATGCTGTTTTCTGCAAACAATAGGGGAACTTCTCATACATCCCTAAAGCTCTTCAGCTCATTAAAAAGAAGAATGTAACCATGCCATGTGGGAAGCTCAGCTGCTTATAAGCAGTTCCTAAGCCCAGCGGAATACTTTGTTTTTACACTGCAACATTTTGGTATAAAATGTTTTGGGTTTTACAAAACCGGATGAAGGAGTGTTGGCTCTCAGCACATTCAGGATACTTTTAACAACCTAACTGGAGATGGATCTCCATTGCAAGGCTGCTTTCAGGGCCATTGGATCCAGTCATGCTTAGGGGAAATATATTGAAAACAGGCTTTACTTAATTTACACTGGCTTTCCCTAATTTATCTGCTCTGCTTTTACTTCATGGTTACATCACATTGGACATTCCTCTGGTAGAATAATGTTGAATCAATTTGGCTGCTTAAGGCACTTTTGAATGCAAAAGAAAAAAAGCTATTATTTTGAGTTTGTGTTTTCAGTGGAGAAAGAAGTATAGTCGATGAGCATTTAAATTGTGGTGATAGATTATAGAGAATGTGGCTTCTCCCCTGATCAGGTGCACATTCATGCAATCTTATTTCAGCTATTGTCTGAAAGGTCTGCACCATGAATCCTGCCAGTAATTGGTGCCTACAGTTTAAAAAGTAAATAACAACCTCCTTCAAAGAGATCCAGTCCCTTTCCTACTGAACCTAATTATCTTGTTATTGGGTCGCCAATTCTCAAAGCCTGTTGAATCAACACTTTTTGTGAAAGTCCTATCTTCTGCAAATCTTTATTGTGGCAAGCACTCTTTCCCCTGGGCAAGATGTTTTAAAGAGCACATTAGCAAGAGCAGATATAATCCGTAAACAATGGCTTTATACTTGGCTGGCTCAAAATAGCTAATTGCCTTTCTGAGTAGAATCTAGGAATAGAACATCTAACCTTTGCTCTCTCTCTCTTTTTACTGTTAGCAGCATTCAACCTTTGCACAAGCAGACTATTTGGAGCCTTGTTAGCACTTCGGCTTCTAGTCAACTTAACATAACTTGCAGTATTTCCATTCCAACAGGACATCCAGACTGCACATGAACCCTAAGGCATTCAAAGATGTGGGAAACTCATACACTTGAATGCCTCTTTATTAATAAGGATTTTGGACCAGGAGCTATTATGGTCTGAAATGTACCTCTGAAGTCCTTAATGGCACGTCATCAGTGGCGATGAGTGCTTTCTACCATCTTTGAATGGTCTGCCAATGGCAGCCTTATCTGGAGATTACATTTTTATAAGTTTGAGGTTTGAGAAACTGCATTCACCACTTGCCATTGAAGACCAGAAGTGTGAGAAGGATCCTTAGAGCAAAGAAACATTAGGCACATTATTCAGGATTTTTTGTTTTTGTTTGCTGTAGTATGAAGAGAAGTACTCTTTGTAGCAGCATAGACTTTGAAAGTCTTTGGGCTATTGTTATACGTTCACAGCACAGCTCTTCAGCATCAATATCTTTGTTTCCACTGTGGATCGATTATTTTTCCAAATTCTTGCAGGCCTTAAGTCCATCATTAGTAGATTTTTTTAAAAAATAATTCCAAATAGGGAATTATATTGTTGCATCTGTTATATCAACAGATTGTATGGTCATGTCTAAGAAAACAAAGGAGGAACCTACTGTACTTTGAATTTCTGCTTTAGTCTTGTGGTCCTCTTCTTGGGCCTCATATTCAAACTGCTATTTCTTGCTCCTTTTTCTTACTTGATCTGTCTCAAGGTTTGGTGGTATTTCTAGCTCCTTGCGATCTCAGTAGCATTTATCAAAACTTTGAAAACTCTGCATCCCACAAGGTAATAACTGATCACTCTCAATTGGATTGTAGCTGAATTTAAATCAGCTTCCTTATTTTTCGGAAGCTTGCTTGTAAGTTTGACTTCAAAAAAGGATGTTGTCCCATGTAACAAGGGAATCTCACAAACTTGAACTTACAAATTGCATCACCAAGGGCCTTGGCTTCAATTTGGGAATTATTTCCAGATAAACCTTTTAGGCTTGTGTCATCAAAGATTTAAAAAGAATGCATTGCACGGTACAAAAAAAGGGCACATGGGTTTATGTCCAGGACCCTTTTTTATATGCCATTTTCTTTGCTTTTCATGTCACTCCCATCATCATAACCTTGATCATGCAAATTCCCAACTGGTAATCTCATTTGCTCAAACTGTCCAAAATAGTTTCTGTTATAAAGACACCTGTAGTCTCCTTTAGAACAATTCCCAATAAATATTATCTTAGATAACCTCAGGCCCAGACATATCATTATATGATTGTGTGTTATGTTGATATAATCGAACAATCATTGTCATTTCTTCAACATGACTAACATCAGGTGTCAGGTCCAGAATAATTGAGTAGTTTTCATTGAGAAGGTAAATCTGTGTCTGGATGCTACCATTGCAAATAAGGGCTCACCTGACTGAACACTGTACCATACGGAACATGCCCCCTGCACAGAAAACGTATGGTATTTTTGAGCCCAGACTTACTCCTGATAGGCTTGTTTTCTATGTGCAGGGTACTCTACGGATGTGGCCAGAAGTTGCACAGTCTGGACCACAAGTTCTCTATGTCAGTCAGATCTACATAATCTAACTATCCAATTCTCTGACTTTACTAGTAAATAAAACACTTTGTACTATGCGTGTATTAAATTCCAATGGCTTTGAAAGTTTATAAACTATTTTGGAGCACACTTGTTCATCCCAATCTAGAGAGACATATCAGGATATGGATATGACTTCTTCTTGCAAAACCCACTTTTCTGGACTGGAAGCAACAGTGGGTAGCATCTAAATGCTCTCCGCTATCCACATTCTGGCACATGAATAGTAGCTTGAAGGATGTTTCTTTCAAACTGGTGTGCTGTTAGTTCCAAGTAGGCCCTGGAAAACATCTTTTTCCAAGTCACCCTCCTATGCTATTCTGTAAACTGCAATACCACGAGTAGAATTTTCCCAGGTGATCAAAGTGATACAGGGATAGGCAGTCTTTCAGTTCATATGCATGTAAGTCTGTTCATGCAGTCTAATGAATGCTTGTGTGTGTGTGTGTGTGTGTGTGTGTTGGGGAAGGGGTCGTCTTTTGACGTGCTCTTCTTTCCTCTCCTCCATGCATGTTCTCTCATTGAATTGTTCGTCTGCAGAGGGCTATGAGCTTTCCTTCCTGAAAAGTAACATCTCAACAATCCTTGAAAGTTACTGGCTTGCAGTTCGTAGTTTTTCTGTTGAAGCGAGCTATGATTAAACAAAATTCTGCCCCCCTCCCCAAATTAAAAATAAAAACAATGTATATTGCTTAATGAAAGGATGCTGAAGATAACCCACATATCAAGTAGCAAACCACTCCCCTTAGAATGCCACACATGCTGAAGTACTTTGTTGGGTTTTTTCCTCTTCTTCTTTCAGGCCCCAGAAGACAAATATAGAAACAAGGGGAACTGTTGATGCCCTGTACAACGTTATCATCAATGACCTTGGTAGAAGGTGTATATAAAGTCCAGAGCAAGCACAAACCCCTTACTTGGTCCTTTACTTTTCAGGGTAGGTACCAATCTCTCTTCTAAATATATATATATATATATTTGTAGTCCAGAGTACTGTAACCTTTTCTCAGTATTGTATTTTATGCTGCTAAGATGTAAAGGTTTTAGTTCTGATAGCCTTGTTTAAGTAGCTCTGTGATGCTGCCAGCCAGCATGGGGGCTCTGGGAAGAGATCTTTCTGCTGAGACCCACAAAGCCAAACGCTCAATCAGCTGGAAAGAACCATATTCCTTTTGAAAGGAGATTCCTGTCCTTGGTATGCTGAGGATGGATTGATCATTTATTATATGCAAGTCATGTTTTCTATCTTTCCAAATACCTTAGGGAGCTTTTCAGTTATACAACTTAAATGCTCCGGTGGATCAGGTAGCTAGAACATGCTTAGATGAAAACGAGGCTGGAGCACCTTAGAAAATGCACAGCCTAAGCCAGTTTTCAGTGATATTGCAGACAAGAAAACACCGGTTGGGATTGTGGAGGGCAAAAAAGTACAAATTTTTACTTTGGGTTTCAGTGGGGAAATCATTCCTTTTAACTTCTCGTTGTGTTTCACTCCCCGCCCCCTCCAGAGGCATTATTTCTTTCAGAGACTATAGGCTGCCCCATGAATTTTAATCCTCCCCCTTTCAGTCCTGAGCTTTCATACCCACACCAGCATTCATGCCCAATACCTGTTTAGCCCAGGAAGTATGCCCTAGTTAAACTTTGTATAACCATCACATCATTCATACTGTGCATGAAATGCATTATTCCCTGGGAATCTGTGAAACTTGACTAATACTGAAGAGCATCAATGAAGGGAAAGGCTTCATGAGAGAGTCTCTTATGAGTCAACTCAGTTCCAGGTGGTTCAGTCTGCAATCCTTTACCTAAGAATGAACCCTACTGAACTCACTGGGACTTACATCAGAGTAGACTCATTTAAGAGTGCAGTTTCAGTCTCCGATGCATGGACACATACAGATTTGAGACAGTGAAGACACGAGAAAGAAATCCTGCAGAGTGTTCTCATATTTGGTAATGAGATTGCAAACTTGGGTCAATTGCTATCGATGTAGTCTAAAGTTAATGAGGCCTCTGGAACATAGAGGTTAGGTGAGCTTTCTGCCTTCTAGTTTTTAACAAGGCTGTCTTGTTGTAACATCATACATTGACTGTTAGAGCATTTGTCTAAAGTTAAGGAGGAATGACAGCAGCATGTACACTTCAAAACAGAAAAAAAATCTTGCAATTGAACCAGAATATTTTGCTCAGTTGTTTCAATAATAAAATAGCATTCGCTGCACCCAAATACAGTACCCGTTGAGAAAAACCCAGTGCCAATTTAATGTTTCCCAATGCAACCCTTCTCCCAGTTGGTACTTGATTTTGGAGATGAAAATATATCACAGCGCTAGAACCTGCTGCAGCAAGATCCGAAGGGACAGTTTTAATACAAAATTCACTTTGGTGCAGGATGAGAATAATGCACAAAAATGAATGAGAGCCGAATGGCTATTTCATTTCCCTTTAAATGAAACTTCTCATTTAAAGATGGCTGTGATTTCAGGCACAGGGACAGTGATGTTTCAGCAGTTCCATTATAAACCTGTAAATGGTTTTCATTCTAGCTGGTCTCTGCTGGCCTACATAGATGGAAAAACACAAGTATCGCATGACTACAGACTGTTCTGTCTTGAATCTTGTGTTAACTGAAGGTTAAAGTTAACTATCTTCCCCCAGATTCCTCGTCTGACCTTCTACCTGTACACTGCATCACTAAATACAGAAGGCTCATTATCCAAGCGTTAAATATTTTATTATTTAGAAAGCAAAACACACAAGGATCCTCCCCCCCCCCGCCCATGACTATCACAAGTATTCTGGGATGAATAAGATAAAAGGACCTGTTAAAGGTGACAATCCTGTGCATACTTACCCCACTGAACACAACAAGACATTGTTCAAAGTAGGCACCCTTAGGATTGTACCGTTAATAAACTTAATGCCATTAATCTGCTACTCTTTAAGGGCTGCATGTTTGGGAAATGTCTTAGTTTCTGCATGCAGAGAAAATTGATTACTCCCAATCAATCAGTCCTTGGTAAGATTCCCTTTTCCTTGCAGAAGCATTTCTTTATTTTCTGACTATAGATCACTATTGCGGCTTGTTTTGAGAAGTCTACCAGATATGGCACTGGATGGGAGACAGACATAGGGTTTGCTCAACTTGGCCTGCTCTACTGTTTTTTTAAAAAAGTGAACTCCTTTAATCACACACAGATTCCTCATCAAGCAGTCTATGTATTGCTGAGCCATGAGAGCAACTGATGATCTCTTAAAGAACGTTGTGTTCATGGCTTGAATGCCAGCTCTACCTGTGTCCTTAGAAAGCCAGTACCAGTCTAGATTACACAAATACTGGGCAAAATGAACTGATGATCTGACTTAGAATAAGGTAGAGACGAATTTTCGGAGCGCAAGCTAAAATGATAGGCCATTTGTTTTGTCTATGTCTGTTGAATTGTCTTTTGGATATGTTGTGAGTTGTCTTGAATATAAATGAATTAAAGCTTTCAGTGAAGATTAATTACAATAAGTAAATACAATAAATATGCATAGGAGTGCTGCAAAAAACAGAGAAAGGAATAGAAATATTTTAAAGAAATAAATTATAATTCCTTCACCAGTGAATGATCACAGAGTTTTCCTGCATTCATGGCTAAGGAAAGGGCCTTCAGAAAGGGCGCGAACACACAAACACACACTTTATTTCTTGCACATCTTAATCAGATCCAAGAAACAACCTGTTCTCCAGGTCAGATTTCAGCCCTGAAGCCACAAATCTCCACTCATTCACCTGAGAGTTGGGCAGCATTTGCAGCTTGGCAGAACCCTGCTGCCACCTTCTGGCTTCCATGTGCCAGGCTCCCACAGCCAGTGGGAGATGTTGCTGCTTCTCCCATCAGCTGAGGAAATTAAAACTGGCCTGCCTGCCAACTGGCCAATAACAGGTGGGCCTGTAGGTGGTGCTGGGATGCGTGGGTGGGTGGACCTGACTGGGACACCAGAGGAAGTCTTTACTCAGGTCTGCTCCCTGGCCATTTAAAGTGGTCCACCTCCTTGCCTGGCACCGCAGTTGCCTTTCAGATTTCCCTCCCTCCTTCCCTTGTCCCTTGGGTTCTTTCTTTGTACTGGTGTTCGATTGACCTTGCTATGGATTGCTTCAGTGTCCGTATTTGGGGCCAGGGAGGAATTTAATCCTCAGGTTAATTGGGCCTGTCTGGTTTGTTTGCAATCATCACAACTTGGGTGGTTATGGCATTGGGTTTGATCCTTAGTCTTTGCCCAAGGGGAAGACCCTTCTGTGGCAGTGAGGTATTCTATTAAATGAATCCAGGGGGAGGAGCTTCTGTCCATACACCCAGGTGGCAGTTAAGGGCCATAGCATTCCCTAGCATGGCAAAACTGTCAGATGGTATCCCTTTGATGTATGTCATAGGTCATCCTTTAGCAGGCTTGACCCACTAACTGACCAGCAGGCAGGCTGGATAATAGCAGAGATGCTCAATACCATGCCAGACTTGCATCCGTACTCAATAAAGTTGTGGTCTAATTTGAACCCATGATGCTTCTCTGAGTCCTTGCTTTAATTGTTGCAGCGGATAAGAGGGTGGTGAGCTGCATTGCCTGGGCACGCAATAAACCAACTCCGAACATGTGTGAGATTAATTTTCCGTAACCCTGTACAACTACAACTTATCTCTTAAATACCACATTGCAGGCAGCTTTTAGCTCTGCAGAACAGAGTGACAAGACACACATTTGAAAAATAAATGCATGTATAGTTCAGCTTTCCTTGGAAACAGGTGCCATGTGGAAGTGCTATATATCACTCTGCTTTGGATATTTGGTAGATAGATAGTAATTTTGTTGTTGTTACAGGCTAGATTGCTTTGTTTTTCTTTTGGGGAGTACAACTTTCAGCTTGCTCGCCAAGATGATGGACATGTCGGAATTCGGGGAAGCTGCTCCCTTCCTCCGGAAAAGTGACAAGGAGTTGATGGTGTTGCAGACTGTGGCTTTTGAAGGTAAGGTGTTAGTTGTTGATTCTGCCATCAACCAGGAAGGCTGAATGATGCATACTTCTATAGCTTATGATTAGAAGTTCTATCGTAAAGGGCCAATGTCTTTACAGCAGTCTGTTTTGACTGGTGCCCCTTATACTTCTGCACTTTTAAAAAATGTGCATTTATTCTGCTGGTCTGACCAGCTGCATGTTCCATATGTAGCTTAATATGTAGCTTAAATTGCACTGCAATTTGAATATATAATAGGTAGCCTTTCCATTTTACTTGACAAGACCCCCTTTTCCCCATTGATGTTGTGATTATTCTGATGTCACGATCTTGCAAGAAGGGTTGCAGAACTTTGATGTTCACCATCTCAAAGTATAAAGTAACATTGTCTGGAAATAGCACAGCAGCTCTTAGCCAGTTCGGAGAACATGTATTGTTCTTAATGGTATTTTAAGAAGGTAAGTACGTCTATTGCATGTGGGTGACATATGGTCTGCCTGGTTTCAGTGTGTGCTTTTAGACATCAAAGCAAAGAACACACAGCTTCCAGGCATTGTTCTATAAGCATCAACCAGCTGGAACCAGAAAAAACTTAAAAGCAACAGAGTTCAGAGCGTGATGCCACACCTTTAGGGTGATAAGAAATGGCTGAGGTCATTTGCAGCTCTTGCACTGCATACTGTAAGATCAATAGTATAAGTGCATCCATGAAGTATACTCTACCCTGTGGTATGATAGATTTGGCACTAGTACATTGTGATGATGTGCAAATGTGTCAATTATTGCATCTCTGATTCTTGAATTTTCATCTTGAGTTTGTTGGCTTCTTTGATTTGAGCAATTCATAAAAGCAAATGCTCCAAAAGCGTTTCAAGTAAAAAGTAAGCTAGTGTAAGAGGGTGGAGCAATGGGGAGTGAAACATACTTGTAAATTACTCAAATTCCAAACAATCAAATTGTAACCTGTGAATTGCACACTTCCTTGCATTTTGCTGATGTTAACCAAAAGCACATTTGGGTTGGGTTTTTTTTCTTTTTCTTTTTTTTGTAGTGCAGAAATGGTGCCAGAGCATTTGCTGTGTGCAGTAGGCACAGGTTATTCATCTTCTGTCTGGGAGGACCAATGGAATATAGTATTCAGGAAAATGAACTATGAGCTGGAAGATCTCGTTAAAACCTCACTTAAGCTGCTAACACAAATGATGGTCTTGTGCAGCCACAGGCAAACTCGGTCCTCCAGATGTTTTGTGACTACAATTCCCATCATCCCTGACCACTGGTCCTGTTAGTTAGGGATCATGGGAGTTGTAGTCCCAAAACATCTGGAGGGCTGAGTTTCCCTATGCCTGGTCTTGTTCAAGGCCACTGTCCGCTTCAACACCTTCCCAATGTGAAGGAGGGTCAAAGCGCCATCTTACCTTTCAGGGCTGTTGTAAGGATTACTTGAGTTTGTGAATGTGCTCTGAACACATACAAAAACAACACAATTCTATTCTATTAATTAATATTCTATTATATACAATTCGTAATTTATTTTGCAATGTTGAGTATCAAATATTTTTGCATAACAATGAAGGACTCCTTTTTCTATGCTAGGGAAGAAGAAATGCTGGATTCCAGATGAGAAGAAAGCTTATCTTGAAGCTGAGATAAAAGAGACTGGCGGTGGCAAAGTCACTGTTGAGACTGCGGACGGGAAGGTAAAGAGCCCCCCTCCCTGTTTGATTAGTCACAAGCATAAAGCATTCTAGACATAATGAGGACAGAGAAACAGTTTTTGCTGCGTACAAACTTAGGCCAGAATCAGTTAAACAGAAAGAAGCAACAATCCGAGGAAGGGACGGAGGATCACATAAGAGAGAACCGTATAGAGAGCTGGAGATTTCCTTGCTTCTTCGCCATGTACGATCTCACTGTGGCCAAAATGCTCAATGTTAAGCTCAACACGTATATATACAGCTCCAGCTCCAGATTTTGTTTAATTCATTTTTGCTGTGTGAGGAGGAGCCTGATAGTTATCCAGACCACAGCACAAGGGAAAGAGAGGCTTATCTCTCTTCCCCCAGCCATGTTCATGATGAAAATCCTCTCTCCACCCCTTCCAGTATAGCTAGGAAGCTTAGGCAAAAAAGTTCACAATGGGATATTTTTCTCTAAGCCTCCTAGCTCTTTGTGTGTATGTTATCTTCATATATCCAGGAGCCTATAAGCAATTGCCTATAGGTGCACATGGGCTTATGAGACTCACAGTCTTGTGGGGGGGACGGGACCCTACAGATATGCCATTTATTGTACCTGCATATGGGTAGTTTATGAGGAACCCCCTGCATTTATGTGAGAGCATTTTTGTTTAAGCTTCTACCCATGGCAGCTGGGGTGACTGAGAATATATGGCACATATGGAAGCCACAAACACCTCCCTGTGATTCCTACGGAATACATGAACAAGCCCTTAGTATATTTAATTTGTTTTTATATTGTATGCATGGACCCAAAGGATTAAGCAAGAAAGTATTTTAAAATCGCTGTTGACACAAACAAATGAATAAAACCTGAGAGAGGTTTAGTCATGAGTTTGCAAAATATAACAACAACAACAACAACAACAACAACAATTTATTTACACCCTGGTCACTCTGGGTGGCTCCCAACAGAATATTAAAAACACAATAAAACATCAAACATTAAAATTTTCCAATACAGGGCTGCCTGCAGATGTCTTCTAAAAGTCAGATAGTTGTTTATTTCCTTGACATCTGAAGGGAGGGCATTCCACAGGGCGGGCACCACTACCAAGAAGACCCTCTGCCTGGTTCCCTGTAACCTCACTTCTTGCAGGGAGGGAACCGCCAGAAGGCCCTTGGAGCTGGGCCAGTGTCCAGGCTGAAGAATGGGGGTGGAGATGCTTCTTCAGGTATACATGAAATAGATGCACTGAATTAAGGTTCACCAAACGCTTCATTGCTATGACCTGTAGACTGAATTGGGACATACCGTAGGTTTTTTATTTATTTAATTTCTACCCCACACCATGGTCCTGCTCACATATAACACTAAGCCAAACCATGGCTTAGCATGAGTGCGCAAACATGTGGGTTTCTGGGCTACTCCTTTGACCATGACCTTCTCTCCAGGATCATGACCTTTGCTCCTGCACATCTGGTCATGGCTTGTACTTAGCCATGGATTGACTTAGCATTACATGTGAATCAGGTCCATGTGAGTTAATTGACTTGCCAATGCTAGGATGTCTCTGATATCAACAACTGCCCTTTGTGAATAATTAAAATTATTAATGTAATCATTGTAGTCTGTACTTTCTGCATTTAATTTTTTTTCTGACCTCACTGTTTACAATCACCACTATCCCACCACCACTTGTATATCTTCCTACAACCCAGGACAACACTTAATGTACTTGATTAAATGGACCATAACCCACACCACTCTTTTGTCATAATAAATTTGTTAGTCTTTATGATGCCACAAGGGTCTTCAGGTCTTCATTGTTTTTGCTGCCATGGTCTAATATTGCTACCCCTCTGCAAGTAATTTATCCACAAACTATAATGCTTAGTAACTGTTATGTCTTCATTGGTTCCTGTTTTGTTTTAAAATCACAACAGCTTCAGGTTAATGCTTTGCTACATCCTTCATAGGCAAATTGGGATAGCATTTAGCTTACAACCAGTTCTCAGTGTTTGACCACTTTCTCCATCTTGCTTTTTTAACTTCAGATGGCCATCATCATTATTGCTTTCTTAAAATCATGTATTCTACTGCTTACAACAGTGGGTGGCAGTATCCAACAAACTGAAATGGATAAGAGATGCATTTTCTTTTTTTCCTTTCGATCAGTCTCCCAAGAGACTAGATATTTAGGGTTGCACAGAAGCCTTCAAAGTTGAGTTTCCATTTGTGGGCAGCCTGCTCTTGAAAGTAATCCTTAAACCATCTTTTAATTTTAAAAAAGTGTTGTCAGATCGCTCTGTAGTACAGGAAGTTTGGAAAGGCTGTGGTTACAATGTTCCTTTTTCTTGCAGACAGTCACTTTGAAGGAAGATGATGTTCAACAGATGAACCCTCCCAAGTTTGACATGATTGAAGATATGGCTATGCTGACCCACCTCAACGAGGCATCTGTGCTGCATAATTTGAACAGACGCTACAGTAACTGGATGATCTATGTATGAGTCATTCATTGATTTTCATTTAAAACTGCATGTTGAATTGCATCTCCATTGTGCAGGATAAGAATCAATACTGCCAGATGGACATTCTGACCTTTGATCCCTTTGTGGTTCCTGCTCCTGGCTTATTATGCATGAGGGACTCTCCTCTGTATACTCTCTGCTCCCTTGTATATTCACTTCTGTGATCTTCCTTTGAAACTGAGTTTCTGGTGCACGCTGCTGGTCAGAAGTTTCCAGAATAACCGTTGACAGGCAGACAACCAAAATCCCCTTGGGTTCAGTTATCTCCCCCAAAAGTAGGTTAGCTCTCTATACCCCTGTCAAGGGGTAAGGAGCTTATTGCTGCACATAGTGTCAAGTATGTGGTTAAAATGAGTGGTAGATTGTGTCATAAAATTGTAATTTTGTATGAGCTCTCCGGCAACTTCTTGAACATGGATTATCTGTCATTCGAGCCTTTACAACTACTCAGAATGCATATTACGGAATGGTTGCTATTATGTAAACCCCCCTAAGAACATAAGACTAGCCTATTGGATCAGGCTAGTGGTCTATCAAGTCCAGCATCCTTTTCTCATAGTGGCCAATCAGGTACTTATGGGAAACCTGCAAGCAGCAGGACTTGAGCACAATAGCATTCTCCCTTCCTGCAGCTTCCAGAAACTGGTGTCCAGAAAATTCCAGCAACTGGTATTCAGAACTATTACCTTTCTCATGTGGGTTTGCCTACTAGGAAGAAGACAGGAATGAGACTGCCCCCATGTGATTTCTTTAGCATCCCTGTCTCAAATGTTGTGGTGTCAGCAGAAAAAAGGGGGGGGGCATAGAAGAAGCAAAGTATATTTCTAGGTGGGCGAGTTGTTCTCTGAATTAAAACTACAGTAGCAGTATATGTTATTTGCAGTGACCGTCCAAGGTGGGGATGGAGGATGACTATTCACCTTGTTTGGAGTGCTAACCCCCTGTATCCCCTCTGGTGCTTCCCATGTTTGTAATGCTCAGTACAGTGGTACCTCGGGTTACAGACGCTTCAGGTTACAGACTCCGCTAACCCAGAAATAGTACCTCGGGTTAAGTACTTTGCTTCAGGATAAGAACAGAAATCGTGCTCTGGTGGCGCAGCAGCAGTGGGAGGCCCCATTAGCTAAAGTGGCACCTCAAGTTAAGAATGGTTTCAGGTTAAGAATGGACCTCCAGACGAATTAAGTTCTTAACCAGAGGTACCACTGTACTAACATGTTACTTGCCTCTAGCAAGCTAAAGTGTTTTTTTAAATCACCGTAAGTGAATTAAATTTTTGTCACTATGTCTTATCAGATGCCGAGCAGCATAGCTATGGCACATTAAATGATCAAAGGTTGACTAGAGGGCTACTTTTTCATTTTTTAATGTCTGTCACATCCTTAATTCACCCAGTTTATGACTATGTCTGTGCCTTGGGCAGCTGATAGAGGTCAGAATGTTCCTAGTTCTGTCTCCTGAAATACAGGTGGTATCAAACAGTAGACAACGTGCCTCTGTGTACCCAGTCTCTAAATATGCAGGGAGCAGCTCTCTTTCTAATATATTTGAATAAATGAGGACACCCCTATAATTTGGGTACACCAGGCATCTGTTTACTTTGTCTCTGTGGCTTAGCCAGCCTTTACCTCTTGGTTTCACTCTGGTTGGACAATAGGTTTTCATGCTTTACACACCAGCAGAAGCAGAATAAACTATGCATATTAAGCAAAGACACATGCTGCATAATATTATCAAGATGCAGTAGTTTCCTTTTAAAGTGCAAAGTTTGGATAATTGCTGCAGAATCTGGATGTTTATGGCATGGCGTGTGCCCAGTCCTGATGGCTACAGGAGTTGAACGCCTTTCTTAACAAATATTGTTAGCCGTGAAGATTGCTTACTTTTCTAAATGCCTCGTGCAGAATATTATTGTGGTAGATGAATCATAGAATCATAGAGTTGGAAGAGACCACAAGGGCCATTGAGATGAAGTGTTTGGTTTTGGAAAATCATGTTCCAATGCATACTAGTTTACAACGAAATTCATTGTTGCTGGCCATGTTCCTCATTTCCAAGGTTAAACTAATTTCTAATTGAGTTGTACTAATAAAATGAGGTTTTTTATTCGTGAGATTTTCTTAGTGGGCTTCAGTCTACACATCATAAAAGTCTGGGGATACTTCATATATATCACACCTTTCTTCAGTAGAATTCCAGGTGGCATGGATATGATTCTCAGGTGGCTTTCTATCTCATTTAGTTTTAGAAAGGTTGCTGCATCAAGTGACTATGGGCCATCTATGGGAGCCTGTAGCTCTTCAGATGTTGTTGGACTCCAACTCTCATCAACTCTAGTCAGCATAATCAATAGCTAGGAATGATGGGCGTTGTAGTCCAACAACATCTGGAGGGCCACATGTTCCCCTTTTTTACTGTTATACAAGTCCCAATCAACTAATGTTGCTTTCCCCTCAAAAAGTTGTCAGCATTTATATTTACAGAGGTTTGCATTTTGAGGTGAATTGTTGGAGGCTGGGATTATGAGGAAATCTTGAGCTGAAAGTTACAAATGGTTGGCTGTGACCAACATATCCGTTGCTTCAAAATGAAACAGACAACTTTGATACAAACCATTCTGCTATCGATGGGATTCTCTTTCAGTTTGTGTGTTTAGTATTAATATATCAGTAAATTTCTTTCTCAGTTTCCATGCCAGGGCAGTCTGGTTCTGTTAAGCCATCTTTTGTTAAAAACAACAATGACAAACCCTACAAATGAACTGGATTAGAACAACTGCACTGTTGGCATTAGGATACAGTGTGAAATCTTCATGTTCTTTACCAAGGTTCTTAGTGATTTTCTTCTGTTTTCCTTTCCAGACTTATTCGGGTCTCTTCTGTGTGACAATAAACCCTTACAAATGGCTTCCTGTCTACAAGACAGAAGTTGTTTCAGCTTACAAGGGCAAGAGACGTTCAGAGGCTCCTCCTCACATCTTCTCCATAGCTGATAATGCTTACCATGACATGCTGCGTAGTAAGTAGCGTCATTTGCCCACATGGCCCTTATTTGTTTGTCCTACAACTAAATCTTGCTTTCAAACGTTTTCCAAATGCTGACAAGAGAAGCTTCTAGGAAGGGCATTTAGGCACTATATCATGAGCAAAGAGCCTGGAGATGGTAAGATCTCTGATCTTCAGCGCCACTCAGATTAGGGATAATATCTATTGAACTCCTGACTGTCGGAACTGTATATCCTTGAAGTGACTTGTAGCCTAACAATGCCAGAAGGGCCACAGGTTCCCTGCTCCTGATTTACAAGAAAGAAAGAGAAATTGTTGAGAGGATTTTTTAATTTCCCCCCAGTAATGCTTAGGTTTTATAAGACACTAAAACCATCATTACACAGACTTCCCGTCTCTGAGCAGTGAGAAACTCCAGGGATGTGCAGCGCTCACTCTGAGTTAATTTATTTGGAAGAAGATCAATGAAAGGTTATGACAGTTTTTAAGCATTTGAATTTATTTACAGGTGCAGATCTAGATTTAATATTCCAACAGAAAGCCAAATTCATTGTCATGTCTCAGATCTCCAACTTCCCTGACACAGTTTGCTTACTGTGCTCCTAAAAACTCAGCTCTCTGTGCCTGTCTCTCAGAAACTAGACTTTATCCCTTTTGTTCACTTCCCAGGCACACACAGACCTAGCATACACCATCCTTAGCTGGATAGGGAAAGAACCCACCCACTTCAGTTGACTTAAGGGAGATCCATCTATCAAGAGCAATCAGTTAGCAATCTGCCTAAAAAAAGGTTTTGCAACTGTGTCTTAAAGGAGCTTCAGCAGTCATTCTTGCTCTCTAGTCTCTAACACTCTCTTGTCAAAACCTCCAATCTTACAACACAATGAGCCAGGTCACCTCGCCTGTGTTCCTGTGCTCACATGGACCACCCATAAACAAGAATTTCTCCATGGACATCATTGTCAGAGGGTGAATCTGTATACTCAGTAGCCCCATAACTCTTTCTGACAGTAAAGTGAATGGCAAACCTTGGTTTGCTTCAATCTCTATGTGCACATTTCTGTTGCTCCTACCCCTGCCTGCTTCCTGTTTACACAGAGAAATAATCAGCCAGTAGGTCAGGGCACTTTCTTTTCTTTTCTTTTTTACAGTCCTGCTTCCCTTTGGCTGAAAGAAAGGAATGTACTGTAACAAATGAGCCTTCTTTGAACAGAAACCACAAGGCAGAAATAGTGATCTCAATAACTGGAGCAGCTGTTTAAGAGAAGGAGCATGCGCTTAGCTCTCCTGTTGAAATCAATGTGTGCTAAAACTGCCTGGCTTTGGCTGCACTACAGCCAAATGTTAAAGGCCACTGACTCTAGCCTCCTTCAAGCACTGGAGCAGTGATATAACATCATGCCACCAGAACTGGAGCACACTGCAAATTCATGTCCGAGCAGCAGATTTCTTCCATCAGAGGGCAGTGGTGATGCATGCCTGATTATCTGGAGCACTAATATTTGTGCAGCCATCTACATTCTGGAACATTACCAAGGGAGCTTGGGGTTTGTGCTCATCTGTTTCAAATGTGACTCTGCACAGAGTACAATAGGTATACTGCCATTGATAACATTAAAATAATATATCAAAGTATGAGACATTTTCCTGTCTTGTGCTTTTTGTTGGAGCTGGCTGAGTTATAATAATAGTTGAAGCATAAAAAGCAAAGCAAAATCTCTAATTATGCTTGGCACAGTAATGTGTTTGGCTTTCTAGGTCCTTATAATTATAGCATCTTTAAATGCGAGGTGCCTGCCCTTAAGAGGCATGCACTATTGTTACAGAGCTAGTTTGTCTAGATCCCCTGAACTAAGAACTTTTCCCTTACCCCTATCAAGTCAGTGCAATACCGCAGCTGTATGGGTCTTGTTTGCTACTCTTGTATGGAATGACCATTCTGGGCGGGGTTGGTAGGGGAGGCAAGTACTTCAAATTCCATCGACGGTCATTTGCAAATAAAGCACATGCTTGCCCAATATAACATAAATTCCTCTAGGTTCTCTCCTCTCTCAAATCACTTGCAAACAAAAAAGATTGCTAAGCCGACATGTTACACAGCTGGTACTTTGAGACCATCTCTATGCCAAAGAAGGGGAACCTGTGGCCCTTTAGAAATTGGACTGCAACTTCTATCAAAAGCCAGTTGTCAAGGAATATGGGATTTGTAGTCTAGCAGCAGCTGGAGGGCCACAAGTTCTCCATTCTTGCCCTGACCAATTGGACTGCCAATGCTGATTTCCTTTTAATTCACAAAACATGCCCTTTCATTAGAAAGCAAACAGAAGCCCCATGCTCTCGAAATTGTTGCGGGGCAACCAAACCTTTTGGTTTAAATGCAAAACTTGAAACTTCACTACGTTTCTTCCATGTAACACGAATAGAACAGGTTGAAGGGAAGCATCTAACACAACAGGTTTAGAAACCCTCTAATCTGAATGTCTTTAGCTGAATGTGTTTTCCATGTTACAGAGCCTTTGATATGCTAATTAACCCCAACCTGTCAAAAACCCATCCCTCCTTTGTTTCTCTTTGCTCTCTTCAGTCCTACTTCCTTTGAAGAGCCCAATGAATTTCAACAGCACACCTTGCTCTTGGAATTTCTACCAAGAAACTGATCAGGTTAAATTGTCTTTCTCTGCTTGTGATGGAGTCATGCAATGGCTTTTGCAGCTACCTCCACAGCAGGGATATGGCACTAAATAATGGAGAGAACCCAAAATGAATTGGTTTTGCAGGCCAATGCATTTTGCCAAAGCACTCAAAATATACTAAACAAGATATTTCCCATGTTGAGGGAAGTTTGCCTGAATTGGTTTCTTCTTGTTTATTTCTGTTTGTATAAGAAATTATTCCCTGGTGACTACGTAGCAAGTGCAATTACAGGTTCCTTTTTTCCCTTCTGCACAGATCGAGAGAACCAGTCAATGCTGATCACGTAAGTGGATCTTTTTCTAGGGAGGTTATTTATGCAATGCCAAAAAAGGAAAAATGCATCTTCAAAAAGAAGGGCAAAAGAGGACACAGATTCGCTTAACATTTCTATATGCTAATTATAGTATAGTTACAAATCGAGAAATAATTGCTATAATATAAATAAAAATTCAATATATCCCACCACAGTGGGAAAGATTGTGACCAATTGATCTATGTGCCTATTCAGTAACTATTTATAGTTACTTCAAGGCCCAGTTCTCCCTTCTTCTCTTCAAATCTGATCAGACGGTCCTTCACACAGAGGACTCCTTCAGAAGAGGACTGTTCTATATAAAATAGGACACATAGCCACCCCAGTCTTTTCAGATGCCTCACATCAGCAAATGCAAACATCAGCAAAAGCAATTGGTTTCTAGTATGCTTATGAGAGCACACAAAACTGAAGACATTTTATTTCAAAGCACATATTCGCCTTTGCTGACTAGTTTGCAAGGTTTTTCAGCATGGGCATTAAGACAAGTAAATTTCACCCTTGGGTTCTGGATATAAAGTTAGTTATTAGGCCAAGAGTAAGTACTTAAAGAGGGAATGCCTGGTAGGGGTGAGTGTGAGCAGAAAGGCAGTGTGGGCTTGGGTGGCAAGGATTAACCAGGGCTCCCTGGCTACTGTGCTTAAATATTGCTGTTCCTGACTGGATTTACCTGAGGTGCCTTGAGTCTGCTTCTAAGAAACACAGCTCTGTTGCGTCACAACTCAGGTCCTGATACTCAGGTTTTAGTCAGTGTATATTTTGTTGGTACCTTTGTTCCAGAAGAAGAGCTGTGTTTTATTAGACCAAAGACGTACTAAGTCTGGGCCCAGTTTCCCACAGTGGCCAACCAGGTGGCTTTGAGAAGACTCACAAGGAGAGTTTCAGTAGTCCACTGTTGCCTCCGCCATCTTCTATTCAGTGGTGTTTCACATGGCCATCAATAAGACTAAGGCTTGTATCTAATGTAATGCTGAATGACTTGTTCCCTTAGCACAAGGATTTGCCCTCGGATAATTCTATTTCCCCTCTCTCTGCCCCCCTTGCCCTCCTCAAATCTGCTCCAGAAGGCTGGAAGAAAACCCAATAAGAGATTTAGGAAGTGAATGAGAGGGGGAGAAAGTTCCAAATGTAAATTATTGCACTGATGGAATGAGTTAGTTACTGCCCTGATAGCGCAAGGGGAAAGAGACAGTGGAAGAGGACTGGAAGAAATTTAAAATATACCTTAAAAACAATTGTAAAATTGAGGAATGTTAAGATGTCAGGGGGTAAGAGGTAAAGAATTGCAGCAGTAATCAAAAAAACTAAAGGAACTTTTATGAAAGGGAATTAAGATAATGGACCTAAGGGTTGCTAAAGAACCATTAAACAAGGATGCAGGGATGGGGAGGTATGGGGAAGTCAAAAGAAAGAAGGGTATGAAACGATGGGTTGGAAATTATATTGTTTTGTATTGTTTTTGTTATCTGTTTGAAAAACGAATAAAAATCATTTAAAAAAAAAAAAAAGATAGCGCTATCCTTTCCATACTCCTATCCTCTTGTGTGCCCAGATGCCACAGTTCTCAGCATCCCAACTTAGAGAACAAAATCAGACATAACGCAGTGTATTTGGGTCAAATAAGGCCACAACTGGCCTCCTTTTATACTCAAGGAGCAGACCCAAGTGAAGCCTGCTGCTAGTTGGGTTTGCTCCATAGCTGAGCACCCACTCCTTAGCCTGCTCACCATTGGCCAATTTGGCTGCAGGCATGGATTCAAACTTCCTGGCAGGTGAGGAGGCCTATCTGGCCTCCTGCCAGCTGGGAATCATCCATCACGACAAGCCTGTGTTGAATCAGCGCCAGTGGACTTACCTGTAAACATGGATCAAAAGTGAATTCCTTAAAGGTGAGGTTTGAGGTTGCTGGACATGATTCATTCAAATGTAGCACAGTTTAGAGTTTGGCAGAAAAATGCAAATGTATAATGCTGATTGAAGTGAAAAGCTTGAGATTAATAATGTCATCTTCCTTCTGTTTCATAGTGGAGAATCTGGTGCCGGCAAGACTGTGAACACAAAACGTGTCATTCAGTATTTTGCCACAGTAGCAGCAATCGGTGAACCTGGAAAAAAGAATGTAAATATTCAAATGACTGTTTTCTTCTTCTGCGCAAATAATATTTATTACCCAACAGGTGGAAGACATTCTGTTTCCAAGGCCCTGTAAGCACCAGTTAGCATGATTGTTAATTGCATGGGGATATGTGAGAAGAAGCTGTAATATTTCAAAGTGATTCGGGGGAAGCAGAGCTCATGGGAGTTTGCCCAATGAGTCTGGCTGTTGTTTATCATCATATCATCATTTATTTTTTTTGGGTTCTGAATGTGAAGAAAGGGGCAGAATGGAGAGTAGGGTATTGAAACTGGTTCAGTGTTTCAGAAGACAAAGGTCCACTTGAGCTGCTTTTAATTCTGTTTAATTATTACAGTTTGCGTAGTATCTTTATCTGTGAGTTGTAAGACTCAGTCTTCTATTTCAATGCTGTTGATGGATTAGGCTTCAGTGGGTAGGTACATTTACATCCATTTTGTTCCAGAAGGTTACTAAGAATTTTATATTAGAGATTTCTAGTCCTTCTTCCAGGATGACAGATCCCAGGGAAGAGTGAATGATTGTAAATCCAGTTCAAGCCTGCAGTGTAAATGTACCCTGGGGACCTGGAGATGGAACAGTGCTGTAACTGGTAATGCTCCATTAACAGCTATAGCCATTCCTGGTTCTGCTGTACTAGCACAAGCATTCTCCACCTCTGATCTGTCACCTCTTTTTCCTGTGCTTTGCAACAGAGTCATCTGGACACACGGCGAAGCATCAGGAGTAGTATAGTGTGGATAGGGACAGAGCCCTGCAAATCTAGTATGTTGGGTCAGTGGCTGGACTTCAGACTCTGGGTGGTTGGATCTAAAACATGGCAGGGACTGATGGTTTAATACCAACAGCAATAATGGACAACTTGATAGGTGTAGGAACAAAGCATGTGCAAAAATAATTGGGTTCCGAATGTGAAGGAAGGGGAAGAACGGGGAGTATGGATATAGAAACTGGTTTTGCAGCCATACAGAAGATCCACATATGATCCTAGGACTGGATGCCTCTTGGTTCAGGACAAGCAGCTTAGAAGTGTTGGGAAATTTACTCTAGAAGTCTCTGTAGAAAAGCAGTTGCAGAATAAAAAAGGTTTCTGAAATCACAAATAGAGCGGGATTGATAAGCAATGTTAAATGATATTTTCTAATCACTTAGACTAACTGTTTGTTTAATTGTCTTTTCATTTTTCTTTGAAAGCAACCAGCAACCAAGACTGGGGTAAGTAGATGACTTTCCTGTAATTGAATTTGTATTTCACAGATTTTGCTGACGTGCTATGAATGTTGTTCACAGGTGTATGTAAAACTTCATTTGCACTTGCCCTGCTTCTAAACCTAGAAGAACTCAGCTGAAATTAATTTTTGTTACAAAGCCAACTCAAAATCATAGAAACTGGCTCTGAGCAATCTAACTGTATGATTCTAAACATTTTTAGCTTTCTAGACCATTCCTATTGCATCTTTTTATACTTAGTGTTTCTTTCATTTTGTGAAGCTGGGGTCAGCCTAAGCGAGAAGTGCTTACGTTCTGCTGATTTCAACTGGAGAATATTAGCACAGGTTTCATTCAGTGACATGATTGTTGTTGTTTTCCCTTTTTACACAAACTTGCCCCTTCTTTCCCTTTTCTTCAGTTTCGCTGCATGTCTTCAGCATAAAGTATGCTGGCAAGAGACTTTATTTTTTCCAGTAGGCATTAAACTACACATCAAATCTGTTGGTTTTTAATATTTTGTATTTCGTTTTAAGGGAAAGTACTATAGGTAAAATAAAAGGAGAATTCCCTGGATGCCTGAGATTCAGGTTTGGGCAAGTACTCTCTGGTGAGAGAGCCTCAGCAGAGATTTTAAACCACAAAATATACAGCAAAGTAAAGCGTGGAAAGATAGCTTGTAAGACTTTTTAAATATCCCCTTCTAAATTGCTCCCAAAGTTCCCCACCTCCCTTAGCATACAAAGAGACCACACATTTGGCATCTTTGTAAATCACTTTTAGGTTTCTTTCTTTCTTTCTTTCTTTCTTTCTTTCTTTCTTTCTTTCTTTCTTTCTAACAGTCAAGCAGTGCATAAATTTTATGAAATAGATATTTGGGAGTTTCCACAAGTGCATTTTTTTAAATGGCAGAGATGCATTCTGCCAAAATCGTGGAGTTTCCACCAAATCTTAAAGCCCTTTTGTTGGCAAATTATGAGTGCAGGGTTGTGCCCTAAATGTACTTCCATATTTTGCATTGTAAGGGGACTTTGGAAGATCAAATCATCCAAGCCAACCCAGCCTTGGAAGCCTTCGGGAATGCCAAAACTCTGAGAAATGACAACTCCTCACGCTTTGTAAGTATGCCTTATTGCTGTGGTACTTTACCAGTCTGCCTTCATTAGTAATACCATATTAATAAAAAATGTTCAGCATTCAACATAGACAGCTGTATGGCTGATACTTAGGGCCCTTTCACACCTACCATTTATGGTGAAAGTGTTGTTGTTTGATCTGACATTTGTAAGAGTGAATTTGTAGCTAGTTATTGACACTTTTGCTCACACTTCGCTATTATTAGAGAGCAGTATAGGGATTTCCTGTCAACGTGATTGGCAGGTTGTGCCTGAGCTGAGAAAAGTTCAGTAACTGTAGTCACACCCCTAATGAACTCTCGTGTTCTGCCAGCCAGTAAATGTCAGAGTTATGAGCATGAGCATGGGGATAGCTCTTTCGTGGCTATTTAATTAACTAATTCCAGAATACCGACCTTGTGGAAGTATAGGAGTTTAGAAGAGGAACTACATGGCTGCCTGAGGCAATAGCAAGCCTAGTTCCTCTGATGAAATTTGGTCTGCTGCTGCCATGGCCAGTATCTTGCCTCAGTTATCTTCGTCTCTTTCTGCCACATTTCTTCTCCGAACTGAGCTTGCATACCAACAGCTTGCACCCGTCAGAAGTGGCATGAAACAGGCATCTTCCCAACCCCACCCACCCACCCTCCTCACAGAAACTGGGGTGCTGCTTGCACACATGCCACACAACTGAAAATATTGAGAATCCATTCTGGATCTTCACAAAAGTTGGGGGAGTGGTGGTTTGCGTTCCAAGAAATATGGGGTTTTGAAGCCATTATTCTGGGATACTAGCTGAATGATACCAATGTTGTCTAGCAATATGCCCCCAAATCTAAATCCCCAATTAGCTATTCCACTATAAAATGGTAAGCATGGAAAGGCACTTATTGAAACATCTACAGGTGTTGCTTCCAGTCCCACCTTTTGCCCTTCTGACTAAGCACTTCGCAGTAGTCTCTGCCGTGTAGTGGGTGGAACAGGACTGAAGCAGCAATCCCTGTCTTCACCAAACATTTACCCAGCCAACTACACAATCCATACAACTGAAGACATGGCTTTTGTGCAGAGTTCCTAAACTTGAGAGGCAGGAATTATGCAGACAAGCTTTGAACACAGGTTGGCCTTGTCTGGAGGCTGCTGCCATGATCTTGCTTCTCCCTCTCACAACAGGTGTTTATTGAACACATTGTACATATTTTGAATGTCAGCCAGCGGACTTGAGTTCTGTTTGGACAATCACTTGATATTTATAAAGCACCCGTTACATCCTCCATACAGATATTTTTGGAGCACTTCACAGCAAAATAACGGAGCTTGCTAATTGGAACTAGGAAGGGATGGACATAGCAGCATGCATAAACCACAGGAAATGTCAGAAAGCAGAAAGGTGCATATATCCATGCAAGAAGGTTGTCAAGGGGATAATTTGACCAATTAATCAAGTACAGCAATGACGTATCAATGAACTGAGTGCTGCATCCTCCTGTCCAGCAGATGGAAGGTGGTTACATCTTCTGAATGGATGAGTGGGATGCAGATAACAACTGCAGCACAGCACAATTACCACTGTGCTCTTGTGTAACACTGTGTTAAGTAAAGCACACAAGTCATGCGGAACAATGCCCAAAGGATGCAAAGCAAGCTGGTCACAAGTCAACAGAAGGGTTATAATTTGTTGTTATAATTATGGTATGCAGAATGCAAAACTACTGAAACCATAGTCTGTCTCTGCAGTTTCCCGGTTCATGTACTTAACAAAGACAGAGGAGATATGAGAATCTTTAGACACCTGAAGGTTGCACAATCTGTTTCAAGCAGATTACATGGGTCGTCCCCCCCCCCTTTAATCTCACTTCGTACATGTGAGGTGATAAACCTTACCTACCTGAAAAGAATGTTAAAAATTATTTGAATGTATCCACTCATCATTTTGGCCCCCCCAACCTTAAACCATGACAACCAATATCTAAAGCATCTCCAAATAGATGCCCGCCCTTGCTTTTTGTTCATATTTTTAATTGGTAATATATTCCTTTTCTATCTGTTGGCTGTTGCGGTTATGTGTACTGATATATTCTCTTTTGTACAAATTAGGGTAAATTTATCAGAATCCATTTTGGAACTACAGGCAAGCTATCTTCAGCGGATATTGAAATCTGTAAGCAACATGCTAATTTCTATACTTACTTGAGCTATATATTCAGATTGCATGTTTCAACCTATTTCTCAATGTAATTCTTCATTACCCAACCAGATCTGCTAGAGAAATCCCGGGTTATTTTCCAACAACCAGGTGAAAGAGACTACCATATCTTCTACCAGATCTTGTCTGGGAAAAAAGCAGAGCTACAAGGTAAGAGAAAGGAAAGACGTGGTGTGTGCAAATTAAGAAATGCAACTATGATCAGCACTGCTGCATTAAAGAATGAAAAACTAAAGACAGATGACTTGCAGAACACAATTAGGTTCAGTAGTGGGTTGTTGTTTTTACTCTTTATGTAACTGCTTGTTGGTGCAATCCTATGCACATTTTTATGGGAGTGAGCCCCACTGCTTTTCATTTTTTCATTTGGGGTATGTTCATGTCGACAGCTCAATACACGGCAAGGCCGTTCCCCTCCCCTGCTGTGTTTGAAGCCTCAGTTTACATGGTTTTGTTCACCTAAGAGATAATTCTTCACCCAATACTCATGAGCTTTTTGGTTTTCCTGTCTCTGCAACATCACCCCCCAGCCCACCACTGAAGCTGTCACCTGTGCAATGGCTGTCTCAAATGTTCAAACCATTCTGCAGTATAAAGCAAATGTGGCTTAATTTTTCTAATTGGATTGAAACTGGTTTGAGAAGCTACAGGGCTGATCTGGATTGGCACTAATGTTGTGTTAATGCATACTAACAGTGGGAGCACACTGGATGTGGAACTATTATGTGTTTGTTTGTTTGTTTGTTTGTTTGTTTGTTTGTTATTATACCGCATCCATCTGATGTGGTTGCCCCAGCCACTCTGAGTGGCTTCCAACAGATATAAAAACACAATAAGACAGTGTTTGTGTGAACATACCCTTAAAATGCCTTTGGGCTTTGTCATGTCCTAGAATGTTATTGGTGCTGGTGCTAAACAAAGAAATCAACAAAACTTCCCAGAGTATCTTGCTTCCACCCCATTGGGTGGATCTCCTTGCTTGATTCCCTTCCATATATTTTCACTTGTTCTTTTTTTGAAAAAACAAAAACCATTTTACTTCTGTGTTTCATTAATTGCTATACTTGGGATCAATTTAATGTGTACATGAGTTCAAACGATAATGTCATATATAATTTCATTTCATTTTAGAATTGTACACTGCCTTGTAAGGGCGTTATCTCCTATCAGGCAGTTTAGAATTCCTTTCAATAAAGAAATGCTGGAAACCATGGGAGGTTACAGTGCTCAGGAGCCCATGTTCTGCTCGTGGGTATCCCAGAGGAATCTGGCTGGCCACTGTGAGAACAGGATGCTGGAATTAGGTGGGCAATTGGCCTGATCCAGCCATCTTCTTTTTTATGATCTTATATATTATTCTCTAATATATTATTCTCTTTGAATCTGTAGATAGGGTTTTGCCTAAGACACATCTTTGCCTCGTGACATTTATACATGCTGATTGTGAGTTGATGCAGATTGCTAGAAATCCCCAGCTAGGCAGTGCTTCTTCTAATATAGCGAAGCATCCCTTTATCCATGCGCTAAATTGCTGCTTGGCAAAAGCAGTAATAATCTCATTTGAGTTCTTGTTATCCCGGCAGAGTGGTCCATCTGCTAAACCCTTAACCCAGTTAGCCTTTGCTGTGGTCTAATTAAGGAAGATTAAAGGAACTGTTTCAAAGTAATTTTGTGCTAACAGGATTTGAACGCAAATATTGTACTGTGAAAATGTACCTTCCATGGTGAATTTATTCCTCTGCTACACACGTTTGCAGAGATGGTTGCATGCATCAGTCACCACCCAAATTTTTATTTAACTATTACAATCAGTTGCTCATAAGTAGTCCTACTGAGAGAGAGAAATTACTGTCGGTAATAATGTTTATAGTACACACACATCCTGTTGTCTTAACAAATCTCCTGAGTCTTCCTTTTGTCTTGCTTTTTGGCTAATATTCTTGACTGTCATTTGAATTTCCAGTGCTTTTCTACAGGGGATCAATGCACTGGAATCAGCTGAGGCTCTTTAGTTGACTTAGAGTTTGTTGGGCCCTGTGCAATTTCTCTTGCCTTTTATCTGTTGCAGAAGAGGAAGGATCTGAAAGCAAGGCACTGTATAATACCAAGTTGACCAAGGTGTGAGACTTGGGGGCTTTTGGCCAAATGGAATTAGCTGTATGAGCACAAGAGTGGCAAGGTGGCACTGTGCAGCAAGGTCCATTAATTTCAACAGGTCTACTCTGAGTAAAACAGAGTTGAATACCACCCTTGATTTGAGCACAGAAATAAAGATCATTTGCAGTTCCACCTCAAGATGAAATCCAGGCACGGCAAGATGTCAGAAGTGGATTACTTATTTAACCCAGCAACATCTGAAGAGCAACAAGTTCCCTAGTCCATATCAAAGTGGTTTGTGGTGGAGGAAACTTTTATGTACTTTTGTGAACAAATAGCAGGTTGGCTCAGAAGAAATAATTGTCAGACTTCAAGTGGTGGTGTCCAACTTCTTTCTTCTGGTCTTTCCTGCGGAAGTCATGCATATGGCACTTATAAGTGATCCGATTTAGGAGCTAAACTCTACACATTTCTGCAGGTCTAACTTCCTCCAACGATATTCCATTGTCATTGTGATGCCACCATAAACCTTGTCTTATGACATTGCATTTATGGGTACATGTTGGCTCATGAGGTATACTCAGTAACAGACCAGATCTCAAGAAGAGAAGCTGTTTTAATTTTTCTTATTTGCAGATATGCTCCTGGTGTCGACAAATCCCTACGACTTCCACTTCTGCTCACAAGGTGTAGTTACTGTGGACAATCTGGATGATGGGGAAGAGCTGCTGGCAACTGATGTAAGATATGATTCATTTTGATTAAAGATTGCAAAATCTTGCAAGCCATAATCTGTTGTAGACGTTGCTGTGGTTAGATATTTCTTTTGTTCTCACTGAAACTGTGGCAACAGATTTGAAGCACTGCACACCCAGCCCATGGAAAACGTGCTGTAGCATAGAGTAGCTGAGCACAACTGTGCTACCAAGTCAGGACATCTGGTGCATTTCAGTATTTAGGATGCTCTTAGCATAGGGTCCCCTTCAGCCAAACCTCTCTTCTTGCTTTAAGTCTTTCAGAGTAGGAAGAGTGGGGAAATGCAGACATAGCCTTAGGGCTATGGTTTCCATTACATTTTGTAGGTTTCCATTAGGTCTTGAGTACATAGGAAAATAATTCTTATCTCTATATGTACAGATATTATAAAAAGCAACAATAAATATGTGTATCAGCATTAATAATTCTTTAAAACTTGATCTTCCATGGCAGAGACAGTGGGTGGTATCCAACATTTCTGTTCCACAAGGGATTTCTATTGAACATTTGATATAACACAATGGTCATATCATAGAATCATAGACAGCAGCACTAAGAAAAACACACCAGGTATAAGAAGCCCATTTTGATGTAGGGCAGTGATGGGTAATCTCCAGGCCACAGGCCGAATGTGGCCCTTGGGACTCTTCGCAGACTATGCCTCTGAGTAGGCCATGCTCTGCAGCCTCCTCAAGTGTCTGGGCTGTGATAATGCCTCTTGCTTGCCTGCCTAGAGGAAGGAGAGACACGTGGCTGGAATGTAGCCTATTGTACAAAGGTAAGAATCAAATCTGTTGTCTCTGATCCCACTCACTTTGCTATCTCTTGTCTTGCCCACAACTGGCATGGAGGCCCCAGAAGGTTGTGCGTGGGCTGAAGGTTCCCCATCTTGATGTAGATATCTATGTAGAGATCAACTATTTTGCTCATTGCAATCTCTGTAGTCAACCTCAAGTAACCTTTTGACAGTTCCCATCAAATGTGAATGGTGCCTCACTGAGGTACTCTTGGTGACTGTTCCCGAGCTGTAAAATTTCATTCCTCTGGGATTCACAAGATATTGACATCGTTATGTGCACATATCCCATAATGGATTTTTAATGCTATCCTATAATGTGTTTTTAATGCTATTCCCTACGCTTTTGATGTTCTCAAGTACTTTGTAATGCATTCACATTGCACATAATGCATATTTTTGGTATGGAGAACATAGCAGTCCAGAATAATCCCAATAAGTTTCCCCTGATATTGGTATTAAACCATCCATCCTTTTATAGTGTATTTAGGGATTGGAAAGGGGAGGGATCTTACTGGCTAAGGTACTTCTGTGTTAACACCCCTCGTCTGAACAATGGGAACAACAATTTGAGAGAAAGATAAGCCAATGCAAAAAGTCACTTGCTTAGTATCTATCAGATAAATTATGTTGTTTCCAACAGACCAAGTGAGCAGCAAGCAACCAGAGGACTCAGGCATTTTGAGAATGTAGTTTTGGATACGGTAAATGATCAGATGGTCCTGGTTTCTGCATATGTTAAAGGGAATACATTAGAATAGCCCACATGTGGTATTATACCTCAGTGAAACTTACACACATGCAGGGCACAATGTTTCCAGACCATTGGCAGGATTGTGGTGAGGGCTGAGAGATAGTGAGATTCTGGGTACTTAATGAGAGTAATATAATAACTAAGCAGATTTTTTTTTTGGAGGGGGAGAGAGAGAATGTAGTGTTTAAGGGCTTGGTTAGATGCGTTTTAGCTGCTGCAAGATTTGTGATAATGGAACTGTGGAAAGAGCAATAGGACTCTCACGGTACATCTCGGTTACAGTAAATCTTGGGAAATTACCATTGCAGAAAAGTTTATACATCAAATCCATTTCCTCAAGGAACAAACAAAACAAAGCACCTTTTTTTTTTTACAGAAAGGAGTAGCTTTTTTTTAATGCTAATAAGATTGACAGGACAAGACAATATATAGCGATTTAGGAAAAAACAGTGGGGAATTCTCATCGGTGGAATACAGAAGAAGACTCACTGTTATATTTGTCAATCAGGGTGACTTAAAGCATTATAAACAATATTCTTTACCCCCCCCCCATATTTTAATTGATTTTCCAATAATATATATTAAATGGACACAATTAAATCCACACAGTGAGAAAGGGTCCACCATCCTCTTGCCAGAAGTAAGTGTTCTTGTTCATATTATATTGTATGCTCTTCAATCATATTCATTTACTGTCTATTTTTGTCAATCCTTCAAGCAGGGATCTTCTATATCATATCATCACCATCACCTCCATCAATCAAAGGAGACAAGACATACACAAACATAGTTCTAACAAGGAGGAAGCAGCCAGGAAGTCCAGATCTGTGCTGATGGCAGCCAACATAGTGTTCTCCATTCCACACGTGTAAAAAAATGGCCACTAATTGGCACAGAAAGTATCTGGCTTCTTTTCTCCCCTCTATACTGCTACATCATGGGTTATTTTCTCCTGAAGGAGCTATTCATACATTGCTAAACCATAAATCTAGCCCTATAGACCTTGTAAATTTCATTAAGTTTGGACTATAAAGATTCTCACTACTAACGTTCTGAACAGACCTGTTGTATTAATATATTTATTCGTCTCCTCAAAAAGAGAAAGCAGAGACAAGTGAAACAACATTGTTTATGATGCCTTAAGTCTCTCTGATTGATGAATGTGATAGCTGTGATTGTCTTCTTCTGTATTAGTCCCATAGCAAAAAAGAATATTGTTACAGGTCTGGGGCAACAGTTTTTGGGGGTGCAAGGGGACCCATAAATGCTAGAGTTGGTGAATGCTAGAAATTAATAAATGGTAGAATTTAGATAATGTTTGGAGTATTGAGGGAAAGATGCCAGGCCAGGGCCTCACTTAGGATAGAAGTTATTAAGAATGGCAAAAGGTGCTGGAAGTGAGTCATTAACCTATCAATAAAAACCATCAACAGGGCAAGAGATTTTCTGACAATGACCTAGTGGGAAGCTCCCATGGTTACCATGGGTGGAGAAGGGTGTATGATTTCAGCTTCCATGGCATAGGAAAACAGAGAAGTGGGGGGCTGTACCCACAGAAAAAAATAGCTGTTTTACATGAGACTTGGGTTTTTTTTTCCCTAGCAAGGGTCTTTGGGAAGGAGAAGGGTGGAAGCCATGCAGAAGCCATGGAGGGCAGAACCATCTTGGCAGGCTGGGACAGAGATTCCAATGCTGTGCTGCTGTGGGAAGCAAGTCCCTCTTGTGATGTAATGCTCTGAACTCTCTCCAAAGTAGACCCAGGTGTAAATATGGGTACAATAAACCATATTTTTTCAAGACTGTGCCTTGATTTCCCAATGGAAACGCAACCCTGGCTGAGCTCCTGGAACCCCTGGAACCTCAAGTAGCCGCTCGGCGGAGATTGGGTTGGCGTGTAGCACTATTATGTTCAGCTGACATGCCATTGCAGTTGTTGGGCTATTTTTTTGGTTGATGGTTTTATTTGCTTACCTTAAAAATGAAAAATCTCTCTCTGTCTTCAGTAGATTATTAGTGGTAGGAACTATTCTCTGTTTTTGAGGAATAGGGCAGATTCAAAATAAATAGCAGAGGCTTCTTGTTCCTCTAGTTTATTTTTTGAAAGATCAATACCAGAACAAGCACAAACATCAGCCGTGCCGTGAAAGAGCTCTAGAAAATAAAGCTGCATGTTGTTTCACAGGCAAGTGACAAAACGTCCTGTTCTTTTTACTTTCCACAGCAAGCCATGGATATTTTGGGCTTTGTGGCGGATGAAAAGTATGGTGCCTACAAGCTCACCGGTGCCATTATGCACTTTGGAAACATGAAATTTAAACAGAGACCCAGGGAGGAGCAGGCAGAAGCTGATGGCACTGAAAGTAAGCTCTTCCGTATCTGCCCATTCACAATGTTCCATGCCCTGTGTTGAGCTGTGAGGCTGCAAAGCAAGGTCTGTTTTAAATGACTGCAGGGATGTTCACAAGTTACATTCAACGAGTGCACAATCTGTGTACACAAATAGTTGAGCTGTGCACATGTACAATTATTCACAAGTAATGTTCAGCAAGTGTACAGACTGTCCACACAATAGTTAAGCTATACATCAAGGGTACAATCTTTCACACAAATTATTGTACATTTGTAGGGCCAGCTTATACCTGTGTTCATTGAAACATGTGAATAAGCCTTGTTATTGCTGTATGATCTGTATTCAGATCATACATAATCTGCAGGTTTTATTCCTCTCACTTCTGCGATTGTCATTTCCATGTGATTGGAGCATACATATCATGACACTTCTGTGTTTTCCATGATGTTGATATTACTCTCCTGGGGGAAAATAAATGTCAAAACACAGCAAGAGCAGCAGCTAGACTTTCAGACTCAGGTACTTGGAGTTAGAGAAACACAATGAATTCAGGAAGGATCTGCAGTCTTTTATATATATTAAATTCTAGTACAGGGTAGATGTTAGCTAGGATTTATATAGCCAATTTGATTTTCATGCTCCAATGTTGCTGTTTAAAAAATGCTTGAGTCTATCCCAGGAAATGAGTGATCTGTAAATCTAGACCAGTCCTATCCTGTGTCAATGAACTTGTTGAAATATTGTAACTCTCTATCAGGTGCTGACAAAGCTGCTTACCTGATGGGAATTAATTCCTCTGATATGCTTAAGGGTTTGGTGCACCCTAGAGTGAAAGTTGGAAATGAGTATGTCACCAAAGGCCAAAGTGTGGAACAGGTAAGGAGGTGTTTAAACTACATGAGCCAGTATGATACCAAACCCATATGCTGGGATGAAGAACCATCATTCTTTTGAGGGCTGCAGTTCCCTTGGGAGCAATCTGTCTGGGACTGCATGCTACTGAGGGGGGCGGGGCGGGGCGGGGCTGAAGCCAGTATTGGAGCTTCAATTTATTATTTGTCTGACCCTTTCCAACAAATACATTGAGTTCAGATTGGCTCACAATAATAACAAAGTGTTAAAAATTAGCAAACAACACTTCCAGCATATGAAAAAACAACACAGCATATAAGTGAAGCAAAATCAAACAAACTCAAAAAAACAATTAATGCAAGAACTATTTGGATACAAGCCATTGTCTTTCTTCAGTACACATTTCCTTACCACATTTCCTCAGAAATCAGTGCTACTGATTTCAATATGGGTTGGTTGGGCTTAATGTAGAAAATTTTAAAACCTCCCATGTCAATATCATGAAACAGGAAACTACGTAGCTGGATTTTCATAAAACAAAACAGTAAATCCAGCTTCAAAGATTCCAAAGCTATATTGAAATCCATCTTGCATGCAGCTGTGTGAGCATATTTATGCCGAGTTGAAACTGCAAAACCTATGGCTTTGGGCAATTATTAAAGCACACATTACCACACCGAAGTACTTGCCATTGGACAAAGCAGTAAACTATGCAAGTGCAAAAGGAACTAGATAAATTGCCGTTGAGCCAATAAATATGTTGCTTGGTAATGAAAAATATAATTCCCCCTGCAGATTTCATATGTAGCTATATTTATTCCTGTTTTATAAGTCTGGGACTAAGGGTGAGAAATGATTTGCTTTATCAAGGTTGCATAGTTGGATCAAGTATCCCAGGTCCAACACCCTCTATATTGAACTACACTGATCTATGTTTTAGGTCAATAAAGACTCTCCTCCCTGAAAGAGAGGGGAGTGGTTGTGGGCGGGAGCCTGAACACCGCCCCTAGCAGGGGGCGTAGCCCCCTGCCTCTAGCTCACCTGGCTGGCGCTCACGCCCCCCCAGTGGCCATCCAACCAGGTGCCGTGGGGGGGGCGTGTCCAGCAGCCTTGATGCTGCAGCGTCAGCCTCTCCCCGGCCTCATTTCTCTTCCTCATCCTGTGCTAGTCACCCACCCTCCACTCCCATTGAGTTAGGGCTTAGGTCATTGGCCTTGCTATGGACCTTAGGTTGGTCGCCCCGGTTGCACGGGGGGCCTGGTAGGAGTTTTTCCATTTGGCATTAGGCTTTTTGGTTTTTTCGCCTACCTCGTAGCAATCATCACAACTTTTGTGGTATTGGTGGGTAGGTTAGGCATTGGAATAATGTGCTGTGGTGTGTCGAAGTGCTAGGTGTGGCCATCGCCTATGCCTTCAATGTTTAGGGGTATTCCGTTAAAGGAATCTGGCGGTCGTGTATTCTGTCCAATGCCTGCTTGGCGGGAGGCCATGGCACGACCCTCGGTGAAAGCAGGGGTGAGCCTATAGTTGGATTAGCATCAACAGGTGATGAACCCCTAGTGAATAAACCCACTTGTTTCACGATCCAATGCCTAAGCCAATACCTTTTCATTGCTGTAATCAATAAAGTTGTGGCCTTTTCTAGCCCATTAACCTTATATCACGTGTCCCTGTGTCTTCTTTTCACATCGCGGTGGTCGGGTCCTCGAACCACAATTGTATGCTAGGTTTAAACCCAGAATGTCAATAGATCTGAACCTGGCATGTAGGATGCTCAAAGGGAGTACCTTCCGCAGACTTTTGATCACAAGGATTATTATGGTATTGTGTGATTGTTCTACCTCTCTTCTACAGGTTTCCTATTCTGTTGGGGCCTTATCCAAAGCAGTGTATGATAGGATGTTCAAGTGGCTCGTTACTCGCATCAATAAGACCTTGGACACCAAGTTACCAAGACAGTTCTTCATCGGGGTGTTGGACATTGCTGGCTTTGAAATCTTTGATGTGAGTAATTGCCTCCCAAAATTTTCATGATAGCAACAAATTGATTTAAAATAATTATGTTTAGGAAAGCTTTTAATGTTTGATGGATTACTGTATTTTAATTTTTTGTTGGAAGCTGCCCAGAGTGGCTGGGGAAGCCCAGCCAGATGGGTGGGGTATAAATAATAAATTATTATTATGTCTCTTAGCTAGAAGATAACGTTTGTTGAAAGAATTAGTTATCAATGTTGTATTAGCAGGAATGTCACCTCAGATGTTGCTTGACTCCCATCATTCCTGACCACTGGCCATGTTGGGTGGGGCTGATGGGGGTTAGAGTCCAACATCTGGAGGGCCACAGATTACACATCCGTGTAGTACAGCTTGCTGAGTTTATCAGGAGCAATGAGAACTAGTCAATAATGTATAGGTGTAGTTTATTTATCATTGCTAAGAGCATGAGGAACGTACTCCCAAACCCATCTTGGAAAGCAAGGAACTGTAACTAGTATTATGATATTGATCTTTTGGTGATGGTAAGAAATAAGCAGTAGTCAAGTTCTCATATGAAAGTTGCAAACTTATACTTGCAACAGGCTTACCAGTGTTCAGCTGACCTAATTTATTTGATCCACCCAAGGGCAGTAGGAATGCACATATAAATACACACACAAAGGCAGAGAAGATGCACATAAATGTTTAACCATAAAAATTAGAAGGGTCAATGAACTGTGTATAGTATTTATATAACTTAGCACCATCCACTCCAAGGAAAATGCCATAGTTTGCACAAATTTACTTCTCATGTTCTTAGCAAACAGCCCCAACATTTGCAGGACTTCAATTCTTCTGTTGCTGGAAAGTGGAAAATATTTGCCTTTTGACAGATACCTTTCATAATGAGTCTACTTGAGCCTCAATCCAGGAAATGTTGGTTAGGCTTTGACTTCAGTTCTGCTCAAAGTTTCATCTAACAGCAGTTCCAATGGGACTTAGGCACAAGGGGAACTTCTCTGAATCAGGGCTTCAAAAAAAAAAAAAAATGCCTGGCATATTATGCCTGGCATACTTTGGGAATTCAGTGGCACTCTTCTATCCATATCTGAAAATTAAGCAGTTGTGTTCTGCACATTAGCACTGAAGTTAGTCTTAAAGGAATTCAGATCATATACTAACAGACTTTACATATATTTGCCTTCGTTCTTGTTCCTCTGTAAAGTTAATTTTATGTCTTTCCTCCCCCTCATAGTTTAACAGCTTTGAGCAGCTTTGCATCAATTATACAAATGAAAAACTGCAACAGTTTTTCAATCACCACATGTTTGTCTTGGAGCAAGAAGAGTACAAAAAGGAAGGCATCGATTGGGTGTTCATTGACTTTGGATTGGATTTGCAAGCCTGCATTGATCTCATTGAAAAGGTATGGAAAACATCATTGGGGTTTCTGTTTGATAGCAGGAAGGGCTTACCATAAAGACAATGAGATTGGGGTGGATTTAGGGGAGTGCGACTGGTTTGGTCACACTAGGAGTGGAGACTTGGGGATGCCACAGGCTGCGCCACAACAATGATGTAGAACAGAAGGCAAGATGTGAGGGGGGCAAATTTTGGCATTGCACAGGGCACTGCTGAAATTTGAGACCCCAAGGTCTACCAGTGATGTGATGTAGTGACTAGCGTGTCTGACTAGGCCCTGAACTAGGTTGTGTCTTTGTGCAGCTGTAAAATTTATTGCTTGACCCATGGGCCAGTCGTTGCCTCTGGGCATAACCTACCTGACAAGCTAGTTTTGACCATAAAATTGAGGAAGATAACCATGTATGCCAGCTTGAGTTCTCTGAAGGAAAGAAGGAATACAAACATACTTTTGAAGATTGATTTTTTCTACTAGCACCATGACAAGCCTAAACAACAGCAATATACCTGGTACCTTTTGATTCTTGATGTTTCCACTGGAGATACAGATATATCTATATTTATTCATTTTTCCATAGTTGCCCATGCTCAGAGATGCACCAGTCACATTCAAAACAAATAAATCTCCTTGACCAGTTTTTTCCATTAGTTAGGAGAGACCATTAAACAACTTTTGCCCCACCAAGGCAAATGTTGCCTAATAATGCAAGAACTGCAGAAAAAGACTGGGATGGGTGTCAGTAACTTGGCAAGCCACGAGACACAGCTGGTGGTATGTGTTCATTATGCTGTGTAGTAAGTTATATAGACCTCAGCTATTATAACGCTGGGTTGTTTTCTGACTGATTTATTGAGAAAAGTAAGTCAATCCAAGCCTTTTTGAAAACCAAAGCATCAATATTGTGTCAGCAATCTGTATAAAATATAATATTTTCACACTGTGTCGTCAAGTCTGATAGCAGTCTGAAAGAGTAATATGTTAACAGCTATTGGGAGCGGGGAGATTCTGCAGATGCAGTATTCATTCATGCTAACCTAAATGACATCCTTGGAAAACAAAACCCTAACATTTATCTCCCTATTGCCGTGCGTAGCCCTTGGGGATCTTGTCTATCCTAGAAGAAGAATGCATGTTCCCGAAGGCTACAGATATGACCTTCAAAGCCAAGTTGTACGACAATCATCTGGGCAAGTCACCCAATCTGCAGAAACCCAGGCCTGACAAAAAACGGAAATATGAAGCTCATTTTGAACTCCTGCACTATGCTGGAGCGGTAAGTTTTTGGCCTTTGCAGATAGGGACAATGACATTAACCTCAAAGCATGAAGCCCTGTTGGAATGAATGTGTCAGATGCTGCTGGTGGTTGCTCGCGAGTAACCAGGCAGGACTCTGACCTGTCTTTTACAGGTTTTATTGTGCAAACTATTTACAGTGCAGATCTACAAAGTTCATGTCCATCTTAGTCACTTGCAGAATCTGGGAGTGGCCCCTCCGGCTTCTCCCCCCAACATAAGAACTTCGGTACCCCAAGCCTCCCCCCTTGTGTTTCACTCCTCTGCGCAAGCTGGGCTACGGAAGAGGTGTGTGTCCCTCCTGGCCAGCTTGGTGAGGTGAGGCGCTGGGTGCTCCTCAGGAATTTTGGAGGCTCTCTGTATCCCAACGGCCCCCCTGCCTCCCTCCCCTGTTCCGATGGCAGTCCCCTGACAGAATGGAGTCATGGGCCAATGTGGTTGCAATGGCAAGAGAGGAATGCCACGCTGAGTTTTGAAAAGTTAACTGGGGGATGAAGTCAGTCGAGTATTCTGAGTCTGCTGGAAGCAGTTTGAAATTCTCTGCTCTTGAAACATATGCCTTAGAATTCAACCACAGAGTTTCTGTCTTCATCTCTAGGCATTATTATTATTATTGTCTCTACAAAGAAGGACTGAAACTCAGTGGTAGAGCACATGCTCTGTATGCAAAAGGTTTAATTCATGTTGTCCCCAGGTGGGGCTAGCAAAGACCCCAATCTGCAACCCTAGAATCAGGAGTGATGGGAGTTGCAATCCAAGAACATCTGTCACCATGTTAGCTAGCTGTGGTGTGGACAAATGGATTAGTAGTCTGACTCAGTAGAAGGCGGTTTCCCATGTTCCTAAGGGATAGGAGGAACTGAAAGACTGGGGGGATGCATGGAAGAAGGATGTGGTATTATTTAGGAAAATGGAGATCTGATATTAAGATGAATATATTACTGGGAAGACTCCTGAAGTGACCCATAAAATCCCCCTTAATTATCTCCCTTCTTTCAGATGTCCTTTGGAAACTATATTGTGCAGGCAGACCTTTGCAATATGAATGTTCTCTTTCCAAACCAACCAGTATTTACTGTTTTTTTAAATTATGTTTTTCTGTATGCTTTTTGTTGATTTTCTTCTTAGATGTTGCATTTCTCTTCCATTTTTTTAATGAAAATGCAGTTTATAAATACATAAATAGATAAACCAGAATTTTAAATGGTTATAAGGTAAAAGCAAAAGGCATTAGACTTGATTATTTAATCTGTTTTATTGTTTTGCTTCCCGTTTGTCTGTCCATCATCTCTCTCTCTCTCTCTCTCTCTCTCTCTCTCTCTCTCTCTCACACACACACACACACACACACACACACACTAGGTGCCCTATAACATCATGGGTTGGCTTGAGAAAAACAAAGACCCACTCAATGAAACTGTAGTGAGCACTTTTCAAAAATCTTCCAACAAACTTCTGGCAAGCCTATTTGAAAATTATGTCAGTGCTGACAGCGGTAAGTCGAATGACCATTTCCCTTTAATTCCTAGATCAAAGCTTAGCAGAAATGTTGAGTAAATATACCATCTCATGAGATCTGAAGGTCTCGCTGCCTTAAATGTACTTTTTTCCATAACATCTCTGTGGGATGACTATTTCTACTGATTCAAACAGTTGGTGCACCACTCAGCTTTCTTTCTGGCTCAGATGTTGGTACATCACTCAGCTGCAGCCATACGCACTATGAGTTACATTTTGACGGTGCACCCATAAAATGCTTTATAGGTACATCTTTAAATGCTAGACAGTTAGGAATGTCTTTAACACTCCTGATGAATACACCGTTGGTGGGAATGATACTGTGTAATGAGTGAAATAACCTCTGCAAAGAACAGATTGGAGTACTGTGGGAGGTCAGAACCATGAATCATGAAAATACTGGAAGTAGCAAATGTATATTACAGACATACCCCCACTTATGTGAGATTGACACACGTGTGACCGCATATATGCATGGCGCCGGGAAATAAATAAATAGATATATTCAATCCAGGAAATGGCGGGAGAGTTGGAGAGGACACCCTCCCCAGAGCCCTGAGGTCTTCAGAGAGGGTGGAGGAAGCCCCAAAGAGACTGAAGGCACAGTGGGGCTTTGTTTAGGCTGCTGAGTCTCCCCGCCTAGCAGATGATGTGTGCGGTAGCCACCTCTTTTTCGCATCCTCCAGCCTCTAGGCATCCCCAGAGCTTCAACTCTAGTTGAAGAGAGTTGTGCTGAGAGGCAGAGAGAGCTGGAGGGCAGAAAAAAATGGGCTTTTTTGAGAGTGCTCCCTACTTACATGATTTTCACTTATGCGTGCGGGCCCTGGAACGTAAATGGGAAGACACCTGTACTACGCACAAATAGTATGCATTTTCCAATACATTGGAATTATATATCCTAGTTGGGGCCATGCCATTTTTCAGTCACGGCCTACATGGGCATGAATGCTCCTGTGCTCATCAACGTGGACGCAAGGATGCACCAATTAACCTCTTCCGCTAGTCCCAAAATGTGAAAAGCATGACCATTTGTAACAACAGACTCTTTCTGCCCACAGCTGTGCACATGAAGGCTTCTAGGCTTCTGCACCATTGGGAGTCCATGTTTTGATGAAACCTTTATACGTAGAGCTGTACGTGTGAAAGTTCCACTGCCACAGGTGGTTGTGCTCTTTGCGCAAAGGCTAGAGGATGAGGCTGCTTGAAATGTCACCACTCTCACAAAGATGAACACAGGAGCCTGAATGCCTGCACACAGTTTCTGTAGGGGGTTGAGTGGGCACATTGTGAACTGGTTGTGTGAATCAGCAACCATGAGCACAAGTTACTGCCTTGAGCACAAGTAATGTGTGAGCTCATTGCACCTGAGCCCAGCAGTTGATGCTTATAATGGATGCTATGGAAGAATGGTTATATGGATTGGAAAGAAGGGGCAGTATCCAGCTAAACCCTCCAGAATATCTTTAAGGGGCACATGGGCAGAAGAGAAGGAGAGGAAGCTCTGTTGTGTAACAAGGTGGTTGCACTAGGGGAATTGTTTACTTGGCTGTCACCCAAAGTTTAAAAAAGGAATAGTATGAATTGTTTCTTTGTAGATATAGGCTATGTTGTGTCACTTATTGGAATATAAAGCATTTTTAAAAATTGCGACACGCCACCTATCTTTTATAGTATAAAGTTAGGTAAATCCAGCTTCAGGAAATAAAAAAATATTTTGCACCTGATAATTAAAGAAAATGGTGGTTCTCAATATCAAATCTCTTAGTTTTGAAGGTTTTGCTCCACTGAGCAGAAATAATTCTTAAATAACCGCATTTGCAACTGTCCTCTTTGGGCACCGCAGCAATTTGCAGGTTTCCATAAAATGATGTTAAATAAGTAGGAGTGTGACTCATTACAGAGATTTAGCTGTTATATCCTACAGCCACAATCAATTTACAGAATATATATTAAGAACCTCATTTGAGTAGATGTAGTTGTCATGAATCATAAGAGGGTGTCTAGAAGACGCAGCCAGAATGCAGGCTCCATAACGCAAATTGGAGAAGGAGCTGAGCCAAAATAACACAACCTGCCACTCGCACATCATTGCAGGTAACTAGGAATCGTCATCTTGCCTGTGGGGATTTTTTGTTTTTTTTAATCTGCCACGGAATGTTATTCCTGGGACTTGTTATGCGGTTTTCACACTATGTCTGCCGAAGGACATGGCTGTCTTAGTAGCAACATGAAACACATGGCACAACTCAGGTCTTTTTTACACGGACGCTTACTATCAGGAGAAGCTTCCTAATGCCAAGAGCCATTCTGTATCAGAACCAACACATCTGGAGCTAGTGAGGTCTCCTTCCCTGGTGGCTTAAGCAGAGGCTGGATGGCCATCTGCCATGGATTCTCTAGTTACATCCTGCATTGTTGGCCCTACATGGATCAGGGGACTGGACTAAATGACCCTCAAGATCTCATCCAGTTCTGAAATTTTATGCTATAGAAAATAGCAGGTCCTCTCAGATTCTTTGCTGGTCTTCAGAACTGACTCCAGTTAGCCTCATGTGCAGTATACCTTCAAAGCAGTATACCTTTAAACAGTCATGGTTCCCTCCCCCAAGACTCCTGGGAACTGTAGTTTGTTAAGGGTGCTGAGAGTTGTTAGGACACCCTTATTCCCTCACACAGAACTGCAGTTCCCCAAGTGGTGTGACTGTCAATCCCTCTTCCTCTAGAACTCAGGGAACTCTAGGAATTGTAGCTCTGTGAGGGTGCATATGAGGCAACATCACACTAACCCGACAAGAGTGTTTGGAGCATGATCAGGGTATGCTTAGAGGATGATCAGAGGACACTTTACACCACAACACCATAATGTTCTTGATGTTATCTGTAACCCACACATGGTGTTAAGCAGCAGAATATATGGCTGATTTATTAAAACTGCCTTTCCTTTCTAAAATGTTCCTTTGGACACTTTTCCTATGACATAATATTTAACTTATAACCAAAGCAAATGCCTCATGGAAAGTCCCCTCCATGAAGTTCCCCTTATTAATCAGTTTAGATGCCTATATTGTCCTTGGCCTACTAAGCTTGGGGGCCTTATGCAAGCATATTGGGGAAAGTCATACACTGCAGACAAAGCCAGAAAGTCCCTGGGTGGAATTCAACATTCCCTGCACGAGGCCTCCTCTGATAGGGTTTGGTAAGTGAATCCCTTCCAATGTATGTATCCCATTCTTATGAAGAATACCCAGAAACCTCCATACAAGGAAGAACACAAGGAACCAAGCCAAGGGGCCACAAGAAAGCTGCATTGTAGCTTGTAGCAGCTGAAAACATCACTGGACCCACACTGCTGCATATGGCTTTGCAGAAAGCCATTGATAAGCATGCAAACTGTATTAAACATTTCTGCTTCATGTCAGTGGTGTAATCAGTATTTAACTTAGTTGCTCTGTCTTTTTTTTTTTAAGCACAAGCTGATAAAGGTGGAGAGAAGAAACGCAAGAAAGGTGCTTCCTTCCAAACAGTGTCATCCATGCATAAAGTAATTTTTCATTTCTTTTTTAAATGTAACCTGTCTGTTGTCTTTGTCATTTTACACCAACGAGCTGGAATATTCCTAACAGAGAACCTAAAATATTAGAAACAGGCCTTCATACAAGACCTGATTGTCTAGCTTCCTAAGTCATTAGCTGTACATTTTATTGATTTCCTCTTCTGATTCAGCACTTGAAACCAGATGGGTAAACTATACTCAGCTGTCATAGCTCATCAAGGATGGGGTTCAATACAACCACCAACGCATCCAAGAGGACTTCAAAAAATTACAGGGTTTTATTACATAAACTTTAAGGGAATAGAGTGAACTTGTTAACCTTTAAGGGACCATAACAGACAAGCGGTGGCAACTCTTGCATTGGCAGCAACTGTCAAATATGGCTAGCCCTCTAGAAGTTGTCTCCAAAACTTAGCAGGTGGTTGGCATGGTTGGATTTGACAACATCAATTGCTTATTTTGGGATCGGGATCAGAAGCTACAGTTTGATACTGGCACAGTTTAATAAACCATAGTTTAAACTAACCACAATTTGGTCCTCTTGAGATGTAACTGTGAACTGTGCTTAATTTAAACCAAGACCTGGGTGCTTCCAGCCTCCTTCTCATGACTACATCAGATGGGAGGTGAGGAGAAGCAAGTGCATGAGCAAGTTCATTGACGTAGCTTAAACTATGGTTTAGCATGACATCCAAACCAGAGCAGTAGTTGTGAAGCAAGTGTACTAAGAAGTAACCAGGCACCGGGAAGTTGTGGGCAACAAAGGAGCTACAGTAGTCCTAGTGTATGTACCTGCCTACTGAATCACTTCTTTATCCCATGGAGATGGGTGACTTGCTCATCAGATGCTTGTTGTTCTGAAATGTTCCATGATTTTGCTTGTTTTAATCTCCCTTTCCCCTCTCCAAAGGAAAATTTAAACAAACTGATGACTAATCTGAAGTCCACATCTCCCCATTTTGTGCGCTGCATTATTCCCAATGAAACAAAAACTCCAGGTAAAGCAAATCCAGCATAATTTTATTGGATTTCTTAGGTCTCACAATACAAATCACCATCTCCGGTAACATGTGATAAAGCCACCCTGAAATAAAATCCTTACGTTGGGCTTTCTTTCCAGGTGCTATGGACCCTTTCCTTGTCCTTCACCAGCTTCGCTGTAACGGTGTCTTAGAAGGAATTCGTATTTGCCGCAAGGGATTTCCAAACAGGGTTATCTATGCCGACTTTAAACAAAGGTATCGTGAAGATCAGTGGCCTAGCCAAGTTCTTACTTCTTTTGATCCCCCAAACCCAATAAGCAACCTTCTTTTTTTAATCCTCTTAATTCACTTTTGGATGGCTTCTTTTGTTTACTTGATTGTTCTTTCCGCAGCTGAGCTAAATCAAAAATTTTGCACATGCTGGAAATTTGGCCAATGTGTGGATTTTGGCCCAGAATTTTATTTATTCATAAAAGTATTTCTAGACCACCAGTTCATACTGGGTGTTATGGAAATTCAGCTGCCTACCTACTTCAACTTCATTTGGGCCAGGGCTCTCTTTTGGCCCAGCGTCTGTTAGCATGCCTCCCTCAACCCTGTAGCTTGTGAAATGCATGCTTTTGAACATGTACTTAGCATATGTCTCTTTGCCTCCAGCCACTGCACATCTGGGAGTTGGGCAGGAGGGTAGAGAATCTAGACAGGATTGCGCCTGGTTGCTTCTATGTTGTAGTGTTTTTTTTATTTTAAAAAATCAGTGTTATCTACCCTAGTTTTGAGGAAACAATTACCGGTAAATGTCAACGTTTGTGCCATTCCTTTTGGAAAAAAGAAGTTGTCAGTGTTTACTGCTGCTGCTGCTGCTGCAGCTATATAAATCTCCATCTGGAGAGAGATAAACTCATTATGTTTAGATTCCGGAAGGAGAAATGTTTTTAAGTTTGTTTTGTTAATAGCAATGCTATTACAGGGAATATTTACGACCCTTTGTTGCTTTAAATGCTTTCTATAACTTAAAGTTACAGGGCAAAGTTTGCTCAATTGGCTGTTGGGGTGAAGCCTTGGAAGTTCAAAGCTATCTCCTTTCACCCTAATCTTCCTTATTTTACATTATTATCTATCTTAATGTGTTGGGGGCTGGGTAAATGGGGGGGGGGGGAACAAATGACTGCTCTGACATCACTGGTTAATTGGGTGCATTAATTGAGGAAGGGCCATAGATCAGTGGCAGAGCATATATTTTGCATTCAGAAGGTCTCGTATTCAGTCCTTGGCATCTTCAGTTTAAAGGAGTAGGTAGCAACTGCTGAAAATGGCTTCAGCCTGAAACCCAGAGAAACCCCCGTATAATGGGTAGAAAGGCAGAGAATCTGGTCTTCTGTCTGACATACCTCCTGTATTCCAGTGTAAAGAGAGGCATAGCAACCTGGTCCAGAGTTTCATCTGCTTACACATTTTTTTAATCTGTTCTTGCCAGGTACCGCATTCTGAATCCTTCTGCAATTCCTGAGGACAAGTTTGTAGACAGCAGGAAAGCTGCTGAAAAATTGCTTGCCTCTTTAGATATTGATCATAACCAGTACAAGTTTGGACACACAAAGGTAAAGCAATGGTTTCAATCTTTCCTTGATCTCAGTTAATCATCTGAGAGAATCTGATGCTATAACACTGTTGGAGGCCTGGATGGATGGATGATCACTCAAAGATCAATATACACTATTCTGTCCCATCTATGAAAGAGTGGTGGTTGTGGGGAAGTAGGAAATGACATCTGGTTAAAGAGAGGCTATCATCCTATAGCCACTTACCCAAGGATTAAAAAAAAACCCTCATTGAGGCTTACTTCTGAGTCGCCTTATATAGAATTGTGCATTGATTAATCACAAGTGTTAATCAATCCCATACACATTACATCAGTTAAAATAACAACATGACAATCAGAAGTGGAAATCAAGAAGGTAGCTCCCCACAGATGATGTGTGGCACCTAACACATTACACCAAATTGAGGCACCTTGTGTGTCATTATTCATCTTTAAGCACCCAGGCCAAGGGGCAAGCCAAACAAATAGTCAATAAGAACAAAGATTAATGCAGGTAGAAGGCTAAATACAGAGACCCCCATGGTAATAACTAGGCAGGGTGGATCCACCCATTAAAACAACTAGATAGGTTGGGCCTTCCTAGTCCCCCTGAATTCAAACCCTGAACAATAAGATTACAGCATGACTAAGTCAGCACAGCCAGGCATGGCATATAAAAACAACCTTAAAAGCAAAAAAAATACCTGGCAAATGGCCCCTGGAGTAAAACAGTCTTCACTAAGTGACAGAAAACAGCAAGAGAATGGCACCACTGCCATTTTCTCGCTTCTGTTCTGTGTTGTATTTATGTAAACCACTTAAGATTTCTACTGAAATATAGAACAGTATACAAGTTAGTTAAGGAAATGAAAGAGAGGGGCAAAGGGAATCTCGTGTGACAAGTGTTCCAAAGCACACAAAGAAGCCTATCTAGTCCATGGGTAGGCAAACTAAGGCCCGGGGGCCGGCTCCAGCCCAATCACCTTCTAAATCCGGCCGATGGACGGTCCGGTTATTAGCGTGCTTTTATATGAGTAGAATGTGTCCTTTTATTTAAAATGCATTTCTGGGTTATTTGTGGGACATAGGAATTCGTTCTTTTTTCTTCTTCTTCAAAATATAGTCTGGCCCCCCACAAGGTCTGAGGGACAGTGGACCGGCCCCCCTGCTGAAAAAGTTTGCTGACCCCTGATCTAGTCACCATTGCTGCCTTCACAGGCAGCTTGCTTAGCTTATTGGAATTAGTGTGCAGAGGAGCTGGGCTCATGCAAGGAAGTTGGTTTGCAAAAGAAACCCCATTTCCATAAACCTTAGCCAGAAATGCTGTTGATTTTCGTGGGCGAAGTGTTCTAGTTCTGTGCTAGACAATATACGTTTGGCCGTAGTGAGAAATGGGATGCTGCACCAGGTGGGCCTCTGGCCTGATCCAGTCAGTGGTGGACTTTGGGCTCTCAAATTTCATCAGTGCCCTGTGGAACACTAAAATTTGGTGCCCCCTGCCTCTCACATTCTGATCTACGGCAATGTTGTGTGACCCCCTGCGTTCCAACACCGGGCCTCCCCCTGCAGCTCACACCAATTATGCTACCCTAAAACTGCCTCTGGATCCAGCAGGTCTCTTCTCATGCTAAAATCTCCAGCACTGTTCAGAAAACCGATGTGAAGAAGTAAGGGAAACACCTTTTCTAGCACTTCAGATTAAATGGCCAGAATAAATGCACCCCATAATGTTGCATGTCAGATCAAATTATAAAACAGGAAGGAAGTAGATCAGAAATACCACCAATTGTCTACCACCCAAGGATATATAATTCACAGCTCTGATTGTACCTGTAATGCTTCAATTGCCATTCATCATTACTAATAGCTAGATTTTTCAAAGGAATTGATGTAAAAGAATAGAACTAATTGCCACTTTTATGAATAATATTTTTTTAAAACCTTGCCAAGGGTAGAGACATACCCCCTAGCTTTCAAACATCCAGATATGTCTTTATTCTTTTCCTTTGACTTTTTAAAAATATGCTTTTTGCAAGGTAGAGTATTGTAATATAGGGTAGATATAGGATAGTCTGTCACTATTTTCAATCGCATACTGGTAAGTTCAGGATGCACAATTATAGTTGATTGGGAAGCCTTGTGCAACAAATCTGCTCCCCCCCCCCAAAAAAAAAAACAACCAACCCCAGACTTTTTGCAATAAGGAAAAGGGTGGTATAATTCACTGGAAAGAGTGGGAAAACATTTTGATGCAACATCATCTGATCTCCTGATCTCCAGAATGGATGCTCATTAAATAGCCAGTGCTGTCCAATCTCTCTGCAAACACATCAGGATGAGCATTCAGTAAACAGGTCATCTGGAAGCATTTACAAAATAACATGCATAGAGCTGTAGAAATTTATGATGCAATCCTTTCTTTATATATATAATGTTTTGTTAGTTTTTTTAACATATCATTTTTAACAGTAATTAAACATACTTTTACATCTTATTCAAAATTTTTACTTCCATCAATCCTGTCTGAAAATTTTCCAATCTAATGCATTTCTTATCTTCCAATCTATGCATTTCTTATCTTCCCTATTACATTTCAAACTCATAACCAATATCTCTATCTTTTTCTGCTTTGTAACACTTTGTATATTTCTCCTTACAAAACTTCTTGTAGTCCTACTAGCATTGATTAGAGTTTCTCTTCAAATAATTCATATACTTCTTCCAATCTTCTGTAAATCTCTGGTCCCGCAGGTATCGAATCCTTCCTGTCATTTTGTCCAATTCTGCAGAAATTTATGATGCAATCCTAGCCATGTCTGCACAGAACTAAGTGCTACATATTACCAGGAAAGGGGTTGGTGGGTAGGAATGGAGCCTTGAGTTGTTTTGTGAGCAACAAAGCACACAGGACACTATAATGTCACTTCACCTTCCCTTGGTACAAGATTTTACGCTATTCAAAAACCAGCCAGTATAAGTTGCGTCATTAGTAATCTGACCCAGTTAGCACTGTTGTTTTGGAAATCTAAGATTGAATTGGACCATATTACATGTCAAGGGTTTGTTGAATTTGTAAGTCTTAGAGTCATGGTATACATTTCAGGTCTTCTTTAAGGCTGGTCTTCTGGGACATTTAGAAGAAATGCGGGATGAAAGATTAGCCAAGATTTTAACACTAATTCAAGCAAGAGCCCGAGGCAGATTGATGCGCATTGAGTTCCAGAAGATCGTAGAGCGAAGGTATTTATGTATGGACTGCTTATGTCATAGTAAAGGTAAAGGTAAAGGACCCCTGAAAGTTAAGTCCAGTCGCAAACAACTCTGGGGTTGCGGTGCTCATCTCGCTTTACTGGCCAAGGGAGCCAGCGTTTGTCCGCTGACAGTTTTTCTGGGTCATGTGCCCAGCATGACTAAGCCGCTTCTGGTGAAACCAGAGCAGCACACGGAAACACCATTTGCCTTCCCGCCGGAGCAGTATCTATTTATCTATTTGCACTTTGAAGTGCTTTCGAACTGCTAGGTTGGCAGGAGCTGAGACCAAGCAACTGGAGCTCACCCTGTCCTTAAAAATTTGGATTTGGACAGTTTCAAGAATGCTACAATGATTACCCGTCGAAATTTGGGCCCCGTAAAGTATCTGCATCACAGATTTGGCTTGAAAAACTTCTAGAGCTGCTGGGATGTATTTGCCGCCCCGTCATGGGCTCACCCCATCATGGGGATTCAAACCGCCGACCTTCCGATTGGCAAGCCCTAGGCTTAGTGGTTTAGATCACAGCGCCACCCGCGTTTCCCATAGACAGATACATATTTGGACACAAAATCATAATGTTTTCTATAATTGATAATGCCTTTCCAAGTTCTTCCTTAAGATCGGGGAAAATCCAAGTGATGAAACAGTAGAAGTTTGCTGGGAAGGGACTATGTCCTTGTAGCATAAGCGGTACTTTGAGGGAAAACTCTGACAAGGCTTTTGGATGTTATAATGATGTGAAGAGAAAAGGAAATGTGAGTGTTTTATGCTTCCTGATTCTTCACATGCACATCTCTCTAGAAATTGATCTTCTGGCATAACCCTCAGAAGGGATATGGGGAAGTGTGGGGGCAGTTTTTGCCTTTCCTTACACGGTGGGATGAAAAGGATTTTGCACAGATGGAGAAGAACAGAAAGCATTAGACACTTGCCAGTCCTGTCTTTCTCACCTTGAAGGACAAGGCAACTCATGATATGATAAATATTGATTAAAGGAGAATACAGGTAGCTTGCTAACCAACGACAATTATCATTATTATGACTGAAGCTGTTTCAGATCCAGGAGACGAAATAAGTAACCATGCAGTCATTGTTTTAAAAATGAAAAAAAATGTAGAAAAGAAACAGACAGTTCCAGCATGGGCTAGACCAACTACAAATGAGAACCACGAAAATATTTTCAAAAATTGTAAGATTTAGTAAGGTCTCATCCACAGCATACATGTAATGCACTCTTATACCACTTTAACAGCCATGGAGATTCTAGGAACTGTAGTTGTTAAGTATGCTGGAAATTGTAGCTCTGTGAGTTTGGCACCCTTAACAAGCTACGGTTCTCAGGATTCTCCATGACTGCTAAAGTAGTATAATCGTGCTTTATATGTATTGATTGGATGTAACCTAAGAGGAAACAAATGAGTAATAAGTGTGACCTTGTTGGAAAAAAATAAAAATAACAATAAAAAATGGTATTGTGATGTGGGGAAGTCAATGGACCATAAATTTGCCCCATTACAGAGATCCTATGAAGCATGCTGAGGAGTGTCTTATTCTTCTTAAACCAGGGATGCCCTGCTTGTGATCCAGTGGAATATCCGAGCTTTTATGGTTGTGAAAAACTGGCCTTGGATGAAGCTTTTCTTTAAGATCAAGCCTCTGCTGAAATCTGCAGAAACTGAAAAAGAAATGGCCAATATGAAAGAAGAGTTCCTGAAATTAAAGGAGGCCCTGGAAAAATCTGAAGCCAGGAGGAAGGAGCTTGAAGAAAAGCAAGTATCTCTGGTGCAGGAGAAGAATGACCTGCTTCTTCAGCTGCAGGCAGTAAGTGGACCAAAATTATTTTGTTGTTGGAATATAGACCCGTTTGAGGGCAGCAGCATCAAGACGCACAGTGCGAACCTCACTTTAAAGCTGAAAAATCACACTTTTTAAAAAACAACAACGTGGTGAATACAATTCATATAACATTTTATTGCATGGCACTTGCTATGAATCATAAAGTGGAATGAATAGTGAAACAGAGCTCTAAAGACTTAGCCCGAGCAATTATTAATATGCTGCTCAGTATCTAGTAAAAATAGAATCTACAGGCACTTGTGTTGTTTACAAGAACTGGTTCTGACTGAGAACAGATTGCCAAACATTTCCGCATTTGGGGAGTGGGGGGGAAAGGATGGAACAGAGAGGATAACTCGAACCTTTCCAGATATGCCAAGGGGAAAACAAACACTTTGTTTGATTTGACTCGTTTGCTGGTGGCCCGGGGCAGTGGTCCGCATGCTGTAGGTGATGATGGCTCCAGTAGAAAGCAAGGGAGGGGTTGCCAACAGGTAACCTCAGACTGAATCTTAAATAGAAATATTACACAGTTTGGGAGGCTAGCTCTGCCCCAGGTTATTACAAATTTATTTGGAATGCCTTGTAGCAAGGAATTCATAGATGAAATGAATAAATAATGGAAGCTTTTTTAGTTCAAAGGGGCTTGCCTGTTTTCAAGACTGTGGTTCTGCTAGGACTTCTGGGCTGGCGGCATCAGAGTCATAGGGTGACAAAGGTCCTCTTCAGGTCTGATTGGTGTTGACAGAATGGATTCCTCCTCTGCTGGAACTTCCAGGGCAGTGGGGACTTCCAAGGTTGGCTCAGAGGGCAATTTCCCTCCAAGGACCCTTTGTTCCCCGATGAGGTGTCAAATCAGAAGGTTGTAACAAGTAGGCAGAATATCACCCCATAATGTTAACAGCAGCAGCACCAGCAGCACCATACTGAATTCACTAGAGTGTTGCACGCCTCCCAAATCTCCAAGCAATGCAGGATTCCAGGGGTTCTGTGCAGTGAGGGACAGTGGAGACTGTGGTGTTTTTATGATATATGGTTTCTTTACACAGCATTAACTTACAACATCAACACCCCATAGCTTTCCCCCTAGCCAGAGCCTTGAATTTAAGCTTGCTTCTAGTCCAGTTCTCACGCACAACTCTTGTGCTTCTCACTACCAGCCAGGTGAGGAAGGGGGGCCCACTCATTTGCCCTCTGGCACAAAGCCACTTTCTTATGGTAAAAAACCCCATATTTATGGGCCCTTGGCTGCTTCATTCAACAGTGGGATCCTCCATTATATGTTAATCCTTGCTGGATCCAGGAATAGAATTGAACATTGCTTTTTAAATACCAAGGAATTAATGCAAGATAGCAAAGGAGCCCCAAATGGATAGAATAAACCTGCACTAGGCACTTTGAAGAGCTCAGGCCAGCTTCCAGATTAAGGATGGCTCCAGCAACATAATCAGGATTCCCAAATATTAACCTTTAAAAAAACAGTTTGAGTTCCTTCATATGAACTCTTTATCAATTTCACTTTTTCTGCCCAAAGTGGAGAAGTAGAATTGACATGGAACACCAGTCTGGACACTGAGATCCAGCTCCGAGGGTCTTCTGGCAGTTCCCTCACTGCAAGGAGTGAAGAGGGCCTTCTTGGTGGTGGTGCCCACCCTGTGGAACGCTCTCCCGTCAGTCATCAAAGAGATAAGCAATTACACAACCTTCCATAGACATCTGAAGGAAGCCCTGTATAAGGAATCTTTCAATGTGTGATGTTCTGTTGTGTTGTATACCTTGTTGGAAGACACCTAGAGTGACCTGGGCAACCCAGCTAGATGGGCGGGGTACAAAAAATAAATAATTATTATTGTTAGAGTTGGTTCACACATTCCACCAGGAGGCATCTGTTTAGAGTAATCAAGTGAGGCAAAATCAAGAGATCACATACATGTGTGAACCAGCCCCAAGTCTAGGTGCATAGTTAAATTTACCTAGCTTCTTCACGGAACTCCAAATAAAACCCCCCCTAAAACTTAACAAAACGTTGGGCATTGCAGTAGAAGTAGACTTGCTGTAATGAAGACCATAATTTTATTTTATTTAAAAAAAGTTGTTATATATATAATTCCCCAGTGATTATATTATATTATACACACACACACACACACACACACACAATATTACACAAATTAACAAAGGGACACTGTCAATTATGCCACTTCTCATTGGTGGTGTAACAGGGATTGCTCCATAGGTCCTTGTGACAGACAGACAACCATCACATTACGATCTCAATATTTAGGAAAGAATAGCAGTTTTTCTAGTGACTAAATATTGCAATAGGAATGTTGAGAGAATGTGATTTTCTAGCAATAGATGTGCTGTCTTGAAACATAAACTCCAATTCTCCTGCAAAGAAACAAGCAATATGCTTGCATTTATTATATTCAGAGCAATCATACTGGAAAGTCTCTTTAAAACTGTGGACAAGTGCAATGAGAGATGTACAAACTACCTAGCAAAACCATGATAATATGTAGAAATTAACAAAGGGGCACTGTCAATCTTTTGAACCTCAAAATCTGGAAGAAAGAAGTTCTTTTTATATTACAGTATTGCAGTTCATAATTAAATATTCAGAAAGTTTCTTCCTCACAGTAAAAGACAGACATTAGGAACATTCATATTCAGTTGTGAGATGTCAGCCTGTATATTTTGTATTAAATTTAGACTTCTAGGGAATCTTTATCTCTAAATAAGTACATTAAAAGAAAATAACAATTGCTTTCCATAATTTGTTCAACTAAGGACTGGCGTCTTAGTTTTGCTTTGCATTAGTTTACATTACTTTACATGCAAATAAAAGAACTGCAATACTTAAAAGGATTGGATATAAATACTAATGTTTTTCATCTATATTCCAATCAGTTGAGTTGGTTACCATGGCAAACCACTGAAGCAAGGAGATGTTAAACTTGGAGATGTGGCATTTTACATGCAATTTGCAAGCATGCTGTTGAACTAGCAAAGAAATTATTTGAAAAGATGACAAAGAATGCAGATTTTAAATTTTTGAGAGCTTACAGCACATTCCAAAATGAGTGACTGTTTATTATTAGTACACAGAATGTTTTTATACATAAAGTGTTTTGTAATCACTATCGTGTTCATCTTCCTAAATCCCTTGTGGGACACTATTATTTTCATTCAGAAGACAAGGAACTGTGGCTGAAACAGTCAATTGAATTGTTTCCAGATGGCAGCTTATTGTGCAATCAGTGTTACTCATGTACACAAGTCTTTTTCAACATCTACATGACAATGTTGTCATCAGAATGCCAGGCCATACCTTAATCATAGAATCATAGAATCATAGAATCATAGAGTTGGAAGAGACCACAAGGGCCATCGAGTCCAACCCCCTGCCAAGCAGGAAACACCATCAGAGCACTCCTGACATATGGTTGTCAAGCCTCTGCTTAAAGACCTCCAAAGAAGGAGACTCCACCACACTCCTTGGCAGCAAATTCCACTGTCGAACAGCTCTTACTGTTAGGAAGTTCTTCCTAATGTTTAGGTGGAATCTTTTTTCTTGTAGTTTGGAACCATTGCTCCATGTCCGCTTCTCTGGAGCAGCAGAAAACAACCTTTCTCCCTCCTCTATGTGACATCCTTTTATATATTTGAACATGGCTATCATATCACCCCTTAACCTCCTCTTCTCCAGGCTAAACATGCCCAGCTCCCTTAGCCGTTCTTCATAAGGCATCGTTTCCAGGCCTTTGACCATTTTGGTTGCCCTCCTCTGTACACGTTCCAGTTTGTCAGTGTCCTTCTTGAACTGTGGTGCCCAGAACTGGACACAGTACTCCAGGTGAGGTCTGACCAGAGCAGAATACAGTGGCACTATTACTTCCCTTGATCTAGATGCAATACTCCTATTGATGCAGCCCAGAATTGCATTGGCTTTTTTAGCTGCCGCGTCACACTGTTGGCTCATGTCAAGTTTGTGGTCAACCAAGACTCCTAGATCCTTTTCACATGTACTGCTCTCAAGCCAGGTGTCACCCATCTTGTATTTGTGCCTCTCATTTTTTTTGCCCAAGTGCAATACTTTACATTTCTCCCTATTAAAATTCATCTTGTTTGTTTTGGCCCAGTTCTCTAATCTGTCAAGGTCATTTTGAAGTGTGATCCTGTCCTCTGGGGTGTTAGCCACCCCTCCCAGTTTGGTGTCATCTGCAAATTTGATCAGGATGCCCTTGAGTCCATCATCCAAGTCGTTGATAAAGATGTTGAATAAGACCGGGCCCAAGACAGAACCCTGTGGCACCCCACTAGTCACTCTTCTCCAGGATGAAGAGGAACCATTGATGAGCACCCTTTGGGTTCGGTCAGTCAGCCAGTTACAAATCCACTGAGTGGTAGCATAGTCAAGACCGCATTTTACCAGCTTCTTTACAAGAATATCATGGGGCACCTTGTCAAATGCCTTGCTGAAATCAAGGTAGGCTACATCCACTGCGTTCCCTTCATCTACCAGGCTTGTAATTCTGTCAAAAAACGAGATCAGGTTAGTCTGACATGACTTATTTTTCAGAAATCCATGCTGACTATTGGTGATCACAGTATTCCTTTCTAGGTGCTCACAGACTGTTTGCTTAATGATCTGCTCCAGAATCTTCCCTGGTATTGATGTCAGACTGACCGGGCGATAATTATTTGGGTCCTCTCTTTTCCCCTTTTTGAAAATAGGGACAACATTTGCCCTCCTCCAGTCTGCCGGGACTTCGCCTGTTCTCCAGGAATTCTCAAAGATGACTGCCAGTGGTTCTGAGATCACATCTGCCAGTTCTTTTAATACTCTTGGATGCAGTTCATCTGGCCCTGGAGACTTGAATACATCTAAACTAGCCAAGTATTCTTGTACTATCTCCTTAGTTATTCTGGGCTGTGTTTCCTCTGCTGAATCATTTGCTCCAAAGTCTTCAGGTCGGGCATTGTTTTCTTTATTGGAGAAGACTGAGGCAAAGAAGGCATTGAGGAGTTCAGCCCTTTCTGTGTCCCCTGTTTGCATTTCACCATCTTCTCCTCTGAGTGACCCCACTGTTTCTTTGTTCTTCCTTTTGCTACGAACATACCCATAAAAGCCTTTTTTGTTGCTTTTAACCTCTCTAGCAAGCCTGAGTTCATTCTGTGCTTTAGCTTTTCTGACTTTGTGTCTACACGTGCTGGCTATTTCTTTGAATTCCTCTTTGGTGGTTTCCCCCCTTTTCCATTTTTTGTACACATCCTTTTTTAATCTTAACTCAGTTAAAAGTTCTTTAGATAGCCACCCTGGCTTCTTTAGGCACCTTCCATGTTTCCGTCTCATTGGTATTGCCTGAAGTTGTGCTTTTACTATCTCCCTCTTAACAAACTCCCAGCCATCATGAACTCCCTTTCCTTTTAGTATTACTGTCCATGGGATCTCACCCAGCACTTCCCTAAGTTTTATGAAGTCGGCTTTCTTAAAGTCAAGAAATTGAGTCCTAGTATGCTTGGCTGCTCCTTTCTGCTGTATAGTAAACTTCAGAAGAGCATGATCACTCGCGCCTAATGATCCTTCCACTTCTACCCCACTAACCAGGTCATCAACATTGGTTAGGACCAGATCTAAAATGTCTGTTCCTCTTGTTGCTTCTCCCACTTTCTGGATAATGAAGTTGTCTGCAAGGCCAGTGAGGAATCTGTTTGACCTTATGCTCTTGGCTGAGTTTGACATCCAGCAAATATCCGGGTAATTGAAGTCCCCCATTACTACTATCTCCCTTCCTTTTGCATGCTTGGCCATCTGTTCCAGGAAGGCATCATCTATGTCCTCCGTTTGGCTTGGGGATCTATAGTAAACTCCCACAATGAGGTCCCTGTTATTCATCTCTCCCTTAATTTTGACCCAAATGCTCTCACTTTGGCTTTGAGGTTCTAAATCTTGGATCTCTTCACAGGTATACACATCCCTGACATATAACGCCACTCCTCCTCCTTTCTTGTCTGGTCTGTTTCTCTGAAATAGATTGTAACCCTCCATTATTACATTCCAGTCGTGAGACTTATCCCACCAGGTTTCAGTGATGCCTATTATGTCATATTTAGTTTGCTGTACCAAGAGCTCAAGCTCATCTTGTTTATTACCCATGCTTTGCGCATTAGTGTACAGACATTGAAGTCCATTAATCATTCCCCCGTGTCTCTTATTTAAGGATTTTTTCCTCCTACCACTAGGTCTGTGTGCTGTTTGCTCCATTTGGTCTATGACATTTGGATGATCATGTTCATCAATTGATAGACTCCTACCTTCAGGAGCACTGTCTTCCTCCCCCACATTAGTCAGTTTAAAGCCCTCCTGATGAGGTTTCTGAGATTTTTGGCAAAAACATTCCTCCCAACCGTTGTGAGGTGCAGCCCATCGCTTGCCAGAAGTCCATCTTCAAGAAACTGCAGTCCGTGATCTAAGAATCCAAACCGTTCCTGTTTACACCATTTGCGAAGCCAGCTGTTCACTTCCACTATTTTTCTCTCTCTCCCTGGGCCACGTCGTTCAACTGGGAGGACAGATGAGATGACAATTTGTGCATTTAATTGCTTCAATTTCCTGCCCAGAGCCTCATAGTCTCTTTTGATCTTCTGGAGGCTATTGCTTGCAGTGTCATTGGTTCCCACATGAACCAAGAGGAAGGGGTATTTGTCAGTGGGTTTTATGATTCCTTGTAGTCGTTCAGTTACATCTTGGATCTTAGCCCCGGGGAGACAGCACACTTCCCGAGACATCTTGTCAGGCCCACAGATCACTGCTTCTGTTCCCCTCAGTAGGGAATCCCCTATCACCACTACACGCCTCCTCTTAGGTTTGGTCGGGGTTCTTCCGTGATCTGTCCGTTCCAAGGTCGCCTGCACATTCCCTGAGGACTGACTTTGCTGCTCGTCTTCATATACCTGATCGAGTGTAACGAGGGAGAGATCCTCAAATGGAGTCTGCTCTTCGTCTTCCATTCTAGGGGAGAGGACCTCAAAGCGATTGTGTATTTCTAAACAATCAGAGCGAACCCTGGGCCTCCTACTTCTTTGAGTCACGTTTCTCCATATATCTGGCTCCTGTGTTGGTGAACTAGCCTCCTTCTCAGGGGAGTCCCCTGTCTCCTCCTTGGTGGAGACGGTGTGCTCTGTTGCTTCCAAGAAGAGCTCCAGCTCTCTAATTCTTTGGAGCGTAGCCACACGTTCCTCCAGTTGCTGGACTTTGTCTTTTAAGAGGGCAATCAATATGCAATTGCTGCAGGTAAAGCTGCCTGCAACCTTTGGCAAGATGGCAAACATTGTGCAGGAACCGCAGGCGACTGCAGCTGTTCCCTCACTCTCCATCTTGAGAACGTGTCGTTGGGGCTGGCTACAGTGGTCCTCCATCATAAGAAGCGTGCAGACAGGACAACTAACTCCCCCCCAAAAAACCCTAGGTCTCCCCCAACAAACGTTTGAGACTAGCTCCCCTAAATCTAAAGATAGATCAAATTGCGTGCGCTGCTAGGTGCGCGCCGCTGCCCTACAAACTCTGATAAGCTCCTCCCACAGCTAATCACCTACCTCAACAGAAACCCTGCCCCCTCTGACCTTTGCACAGGGAGAACAGCTAATCAGCCACAAGAAACACACACAGGAGAAAACCCTTTTTGCTCCTTCTTCAGCCGCTGCCCTACAAGCTCTGATAATAATAATAATAATCAGTTTTCCCCTTACCATAGAAAATCCATAAAAATAACCCTTTATACTGTGTATCTGCAGTCACTACTAGGGTGTAAACTCGATTGCGTGTTTTTTGTGGTGAGAAGTTTGTCACATGGGTGGTGACATTTCAGTCAGTGGCCTCTAATGCAAACCCCTACTACCATTTGCTCCTCACCTGTGAACCACCTAGCTATGTTGTTTGCGACAACCCACACAGTCTGAGTGTGCTTATTTCCCCTAATTGCTGCATGCTGAAGGCACTTTCAGATTTCACCAACCAAGCCAGAAGGAGCTCTTCTCTCAAGATCTCAGAACGTGTGGGATTCTGTCGGAGACTGTAATTGCAATGGTCTTAAAAATATTATTATTTAAATAATGCAGAGGTCTTACATGAGATTATTCTAGTGTCAGTCTTAGCTAAAGACTTCGCTAAAAATAAAATAGCCCTCTAGCACAAAACATCAATATTAACAAAACAAATGGAAATGGGTATTGCCCCTCCACCCAAAGGGCAACTTTCCGTTTTGCCCATTGTGAAACATGATGACTAAGGCTGATAACATTTGCTCTTGTTGACTTCCTTGGGACAGAAATATTTGCATGCGTAGGCAGTACAGAAGGTTAGGGGAAGTAGCTAAGGTCAAGGGAAGAGTGACTGAGGGAAGGGATAGCAAACAAACATCCAGATAAATTCCATCCAGCTCTGCCCACTGGTTTGGATGGCAAGTGGCGAAATAGCAGTGAATAGCTATGACTGAAAAATGAGAATGTGTGGAAGCAAATGCACACAGAGGAAAATTAGATCCAAGGCCCCCATCTGGAAGCATCCCCTATGTCACTAATATATTCATTCATGTCTATGCATACGCAGAGATGTTGTTGTTGTTATTTAAAGCAGGCCTTTTTCACCAGGAGGAACGTCTTGCCTCAGAAGGCTTGCTTCAGGGGGTTAGGGAAAACAATTATGTTCAGAAGAAACTTTCTGTCACCTGCAGGGTTGATAGAGGCAGTGATATGGGTCCTATCTTGGCCCAACACCTCTTATTTTGCTGCATAGCAGAGATGGGGAATCTGTGGCTCTTCACAAGTTATGGGACTGTAGCTCCCATCATGCCAGACCATTGGCCATGCTGACTGGGTCTGATGCAAACTGTAGCCTAACAACATCTGGATTGCCACAGATGTAATCCCACTGTATAGTCTCTGCTCCGCTGTTACATTATCTTCCAATGGTGTTTCATTGTTAACCTTTACCAAGAGGACTCATAATGGGTACATTTGGTGAGGGGGCAGAAATGAATACCAGTCATTCAGGCCTGTTATCTATCTACAGGGTTATGAAGGCGCCCAGAATTAATGCGTGGAACAATTAATGTCAATTATCTCCCAAGCTGTTCATATCTGATCGTTCGTCTGTGTGTGAGATTGATATATCAATCTTGCAATGTGTGAGAGCACATGCATCCTCAAGAGAGAGAAAATTCGTGGATGAGAAGCCGTTTGCTACATAAGTTTTCTCCCTAGCCACTAATGCAGTCCCTTGCAAATCCTGACAGGAGCAAGACACCCTGGCAGATGCAGAAGAACGATGTGACTTGCTGATTAAATCTAAGATCCAGCTGGAGGCCAAAGTCAAAGAGCTGACTGAGCGGGTGGAAGATGAAGAGGAGATGAACTCTGAGCTGACGTCCAAGAAGAGGAAGCTGGAAGATGAATGCTCTGAGCTGAAGAAGGACATTGATGACCTTGAAATAACACTGGCAAAAGTGGAGAAAGAAAAACATGCCACTGAAAATAAGGTAGCTTTAATACTTGGCCATTAAAAAAAATCCACCCTCAGAGCAGCTTTATGGCAGCGATCAATATGCAAGTCTATAATTTTCCAAAACTCTTGGCTGGGAAAAGATCTGGCTATATGCTCCGCCCATACTATGTCAGGCTAGTACGAAGACAGCTATGTTTTTGCCCATGGGAACAGTCTAGGGATTCTTTGAAAGTACCTATAAAGACTGATGCAATTTATGAACCAGGAAATCTGTGATCTTGCTATCAGCAACCTTCTGCCTGGTCTATTTAATATATTTATACTTTGTCTATATCTCACAATGGAATTCAAGACAGTGTACATGTGGTTCCCAGGAGATCTCCTATTAGGCACTGACTAGACCCGGACCTGCTTACCTTTCACAAGGTGGCTACATCATGTCCCTTAGACTAGAAAGTTGTTGTGTAAGTTGTTTCTGGCCCTATATTTAGTGCCCAGATTTTCATGTTTTAAGAACTGGGAATTGAACAGTACCACATTAGACACCTGATGTATGCTACTTGCTTTCCTTGCTTCCCCACCTGATATCTGGAATTCAGTTCACATGAGCAGATATCCAAAAAAGCCAAGCACCACTTGCATGGATGAAAAATTATTTGTGGGAATCAGTTCCACATTCATACATAGCACTCGGTCCACTTCAACCGCAGCGCGGGCAGGGAAGAGAAACCTTTGAGCTAAGATTTCTTTGCAAAAACTTCTGGCCTGTGTCTTCCTTCCCCAACAGGTTAAAAATCTGACAGAAGAAATGGCAGCACTTGATGAGACCATCAGCAAGCTGACGAAGGAAAAGAAGTCACTGCAGGAAGCTCACCAGCAGGCCTTGGATGACCTGCAAGCTGAGGAGGACAAAGTCAACACGCTGAGCAAGGCTAAAGTGAAACTGGAGCAGCAAGTTGATGATGTATGTTTGTGCTGCTGTTCGTTCACCTAGGTTGTTTGGGGCTCAGGGTTGGACATTCAAGTGGGTTTGGTTGTCCTGTTATAAATGTTGGACCTATTATTGAAATAGGTGACAATGAAAGTCGATCTGTTGTTCAGTTTCTGAATGGAAGGTAAATGCAAGGAATTCATTTGCATTCCAAGTTTCACATAGAGATGCAGTGGCGGGGCCATAGCTCAGTGGTAGAGCACACCAAAGTATAATCCCTGGGTCTCCAGGTAGGGCTGGAAAAAGACTCCTGTCTGGAGCTCTGGAGAGTCACCAACAGACTCAGTCAGTATTGACAGTTTGGAGCTAGATCTGACTCAGTATGGTCTGACTCAGTATGGTATCTTCATATGTTCCTATGAATGGTGGGGAGGGGGAGGTAGTTCCACACCCCTTTCTAGTATTCTGTTCAGCATGTTTCTTAAGGGGAAAGAGGGCAGTCTATATACATCAATAAAAAGAGGACTCGGTTTCTCTAAACTTCAGTATGGCTTACAATATCTGAAGATGCTGCCAAATGTCTGTGGTCTGCCAAGAACTTGAAAAGTTGAGTGGCTATTTTCTCTCATATCTGTCCCTTTTCATTTCTGTAGCTCGAGGGCTCTCTTGAACAAGAAAAGAAAGTGAGGATGGATCTGGAAAGAGCCAAACGCAAACTGGAGGGTGACTTGAAGCTGACTCAAGAAAGTGTCATGGACTTGGAAAATGATAAGCTGCAGTTGGATGAAAAGTTAAAGAAGTAAGGTGGTGTTGGATTTCTTAGCGGCACAGGCTGTTTTTATACTGTAAAACATTCACTGCCCTATGATGCTTTGCACTCTGTGTAAAATGCAAGAAGTGAGTAACAATAATATCTTGCAGTGCCACTATATTTTCAGTCTCAGGAAAGCAGCCAAAAACAGGAGGTTTGTTTAGTCCCTGGTGAGTTGCCATATGTGACTGGTGGGTGTGTTTAGCTTGATGGGTCAAAGGTTCTGTAGGCCTGCTATACACAGACACACACACACACACCACAACTAGAAATAGGGTTGCCTAGTGAGACAGTTCCATAAAACAGTAACAGCATAGAAAATAGAAAGGTAGACTAAATTTGCTATCTCCAAGTGGAGGGCAGCCAGCCAGATTCAACTCCCCATGCTCCAGTCTGCTTTTCTTCCTTCCATCTGGTATGGTTTTGTGCTCCACGTCATAGCAGATTGGGCTTTGGCAGGCAGATCAAAATGTAGTTCACTTAACCAGCTTTTCCCTCCAACAGAGTTCTAACAGGTACCAAATCTCTGTGTTACTTAGATTGCAAATTTGCAGGCAGCAATTTCCTAAGGACCTTGAAAAGTAGCAGGAATGAGTCATATTCAGGCTTTATAGCTCCTGTATGGAGCATCAGACGGGTAAGGAATGGAGCCACACTAAGTAGCCAGTCCCACTTTCGTAGTGTGTGCTGACTACTAGCCCTGTCCTTGGCATCCTTGCATACACTGTGAATGTACAGTGATGGCTGGTCTTCCATCCAACCTGGAATTCTGTGTGTTTGGGGAGAAGACTTCACATGTGCTGCTGTACACACGAACACCCCTCCCTGCAAGGGGGGGAGGTTAGTCATGCATGCATGTGTTGCTCTATGCAAACACCTGAATAGGGCTATAGTGACTGTTTTTTTCAACCCACTTGTGGAGCAACTCGGAGGAGAATGAAAAGGAAAATGAGTAATGACAAGGATTGAGAAGAGGGGACTGGAAACATCATTCTTAATATGAAAGCAGAACAAATATTCGAGGATTGGACTCCTGTCAATCAAGAAGCATGGGTACCCCCCCACAAAAATTTATAATTTGGAAAACAATTGGATTATATGATATGTATTGTTATAATTTGGACTAATTGGTTTGATGTGTTTAATTTGGTAATATGAAACTTAATAAAAATTATTTTAAAAAAATGAATAGGGCTATAGTGATTGTTTGTTCTGAGATGGCATTTCTACTTAAAAGCAACCAATTACTCCATTGTATTCAACCCAAATCTATTGCATTAATAGGAAAGAATTTGAAATCAGTCAGATGAGCTCCAAGATTGAGGATGAGCAGGCCATAGTGATGCAGCTCCAAAAGAAGATAAAAGAGCTTCAGGTAATTACTCCTGCTCTCTTTCTCTCAGTACTGGATACACTGGACATTGTATTGTAAGAAAGCCTTGGGCTTTGTACAGGTTGTCATCCCATTTGATCTGAATTCCAGGTTATTAGAAATCTTTTAAGGTCACAAGAAAAGCTTCTGGGTCAGATTAGACATCCACCTCTCTCTCTTTTTTTAATATATATTTATTAATTTAAAATAAATACATTTATGAAAAACAGACATACATACAAGTAAACAAACATACAATCGAACAAACAAATAACAGAAAAATCAAACAAACCACCACACTATAAGATATAAGAAGATTAATATAATAATCATCATATATACTCCTGTTATTGAACACAATTATAGAATTTATAGAAAAGAAATTTAAAACTGACTTCCAATTAATTTCACTGTCCTTTGTCTATCCATTACTTTATACCGCACAGTCGTTCATCACCCTGTTTTCCAGAGTGGACAGCTCTGGGAAATCTTGAAAGCAGGGATTGAAGGTGACAGCTTTCTCCCATTGTTTGGCCTCCTCCTTCCCAGCATCTGGTATTCAGTGGCCTACTACCACCAAACCTGTAGCTATCACTTAGCTGCCAAAACCAATAGCCAGTGTCTATAGATGGTGGGGCGCGGGTGGCGCTGTGGGTAAAACCTCAGTGCCTAGGACTTGCCGATCGTATGGTCGGTGGTTCGAATCCCCGCGGCGGGGTGATAAATAGGTACCGCTTTATAGCGGGAAGGTAAACAGCGTTTCCGTGTGCTGCGCTGGTGCTGGCTCACCAGAGCAGCTTCGTCACGCTGGCCACGTGACCCAGAAGTGTCTCCAGACAGCGCTGGTCCCCGGCCTCTTAAGTGAGATTGGCGCACAACCCTAGAGTCGGACACAACTGGCCCGTACGGGCAGGGGTACCTTTACCTTATAGATGGTGGAGAAATTAAATTAACTGTGCATTGAAAGGTGGACCTACCTAATTTGCATATTCCTAAACAGTATGAGAACAGAAACACAGCCAGCCTTCAAAATTCACACTTCTCTGAATTTTGTGATGCAATTCTTCAACCAAACAGTGTTTACAAAAATGTGTCTTATTATGTGAAAGTGTGCATAAACATGAATATATTAGTCAAAATAAAACACAACAATTCATTCTATTAGGGGAATCCTTGCAAAAGATGTAGGTCAATCAAAACTGCATACAAGAATGGGTTTAATTCAGAGAAATTCACAACAATATTCTGATGAATTTTCATGAGGATTAAAAAACTAGCAAATTTTATAACTTTGTTACGTGTCATGTGAAGAGCTATGTTACGTAAAGAATGAGGAGGAGGAGAAAGATTTTTGGGCATATGGTTTGGCTTTTTCTATTTTTTGATTTCTTAACCTATTTTAAAGGCTCAGAAAAGGTTAAAAAATTAAAACCAAATCTACACAAACACAGAAAATAAAATTTATAAGATGCTCTTTGGAGAGCAGCTGGAGGCTATGTGTGTGCATTGTTTATGCATATTGGCTCTTTTCAGACCTTCAAGTAAACATGTAGAGAAGGATGTGGAGCCTAAGTCCTCCCAGATATTGTTAGATTCCAACTCCTATTAGCCCCAGTTCATAGTCAGGCTTGGGAATGAGGGGAGTTGTGGCCAAATGTTATCTGGAGGTCCTCAGATTTCCCATCCCTAGTCTATAGGCTGAGAGTGGGCACGAGTCTGCTTTCTCCCCTTCACAGCATGTGTTCACTGAACATCTTCACAGGGCTTGTTGTGCTGGATTTTGAGGGTGAAACCATTGATCACAAGCAGGCTTAAATGAATTTCCATTCTTGAGCAACAAGAATCCTAATAACAGAAGGTGCCTTGTTGAGTTGGTGGTTGGGAAAGATAATAAGAGATACATTTGAAGGAAAGATATTTAAGAAGAAAGCGACGGAAGCAGGGAAATTGGCTTCTAGGCAGTATATCCTTAATGGAAAGGGAACATTCGCCTCTGAGTGTATTGTCCTTGGTTACAAGCACCTAGGGGCTTGCGAGTCAGTAAAAGAACAGAATACACCTCAGAGGAAGACAATGTGAATTGCAGCGATGTGTTAACACTGGCAACAAAGTTTGCACAGAAGTAAGAAACTCTGTCAAGAATAAAAACAGTCCCTTTGGCTGCTGATCTATGGAGGTTCTATGACCTCCTTGGTTTTGCAGCTGCCAAAGTTGCTCTTTCTTCCCTCTGGAGGGGGTGGGATGTGGCATTAATAATTCTGCAACTTGCTTGCTGCCCAGAGGCAGAATGTGTGACTAACCAGTTTTGACAGTTCTAGTACAGAGGTGAATTACGGAAAGGGACCACAAATGCTTGCTGTTACCCTATATTCCACCCCCTACTCACAATTTTAAAGTGGCAGGGGACACTCTTTGTAACAGAATACTCCACTTCCAATATTATCTTGCTTTTAAAAATGTCTATTTTGCCATACTGTTGGAGCAATCCTGCACAATATTAGTTGGAAGTAGTTCCCAGTGGGCAATGGAGGTAAGTGTAAGTAGGACTGCGGTCTGGGTGTCTGATGTCTTGGAAAGATGGCAGAGAACATTTCCCCAGATGATTAAAAACATCTAACCGAGTTGTAATTCATGATTTAAAGTTCTGACCCAAATTCAGAGTGAGAGAACACTCTGAATTTGAGGCTTCAGGGTTACCACAAAGGTTACTTCCAATGTCTTAAGATGGAGGCACTGTGGTGTCTAGGGCTATACTGTTATGCTCACATGCTTCTCTGTCTGATAGGCCCGCATAGAGGAACTTGAGGAAGAGCTAGAAGCAGAACGAGCCGCCCGAGCAAAAGTGGAGAAGCAAAGATCAGACCTGGCCCGAGAGCTGGAAGAGCTGAGTGAGCGGCTGGAAGAGGCTGGGGGCGCCACTGCGGCACAGCTGGAGATGAACAAGAAGCGGGAGGCCGAGTTTCTGAAGCTGCGGCGGGACCTTGAAGAGGCCACGCTGCACTACGAGGCAACCGCAGCCACACTCAGGAAGAAGCACGCAGACAGCATGGCGGAGCTTGGGGAACAAGCGGACAACCTGCAGCGGGTCAAACAAAAGCTGGAGAAAGAGAAGAGTGAGCTGAAGTTGGAAGTGGACGATCTGTCTTCCACTATGGAGCAAGTGATCAAGGGAAAGGTAAAGCCTCTGGGGTTTACTGTGAAGTCAGACCGGATGGAGAGAGGGGTATTTTCAAGGCAACCTGGATTAGCTACAACCAAAACTAAAACCATTCAGTTCCACAAAGTCAGATCAGTGAATCAAAAATAGGAGGCTTTGTCCAGCCAAGTTCTGCTGGGAGTAGGCTCGCTGAAATGAATAGAGCCAAGTTAGTCACATTCACTCATTTCTTAGGGGAGTTGCATTCTTTGAATAGCTGCAAACAATGTTCATGCAATACATCAGGTATGCATATAGAAAAGGCCACACAGAAATGCCAAGTGGTTAAACAATGGAGCAAAATATGACAAATGGTTGGATCCAAAAATCTCTCTGTTCTTGTGGGGATGTCATTGATTTTCTTTCCGGGCTGAGCCCTCCTGCATCACATTATGTGTCAGTCACACACCGGAGGGTCTCTTGATCTGCTGGAACAGCTTTTCAGGGGGTTGCTGGGGGGCGAGGGGAGCTGTAGCCAGGGGGATCAGTAACTCCCAGATACAAGCAGAAGAACCTTTTGGTCTCAGAAGGGGAAACCTTTCAATCCAAGAATTTGCAAATGTAAAGCAGGCAATCGAGAATCACGGGAAGGAGTAAGAGAGGAAGTACAGTGTGTGTGAAGATGCAATGACAAAATATTGTTACGCCCCACGCCAATCTCCGAGCAGTATGAGATTCCAGGGGTCCAGGCACTTACCAAGGGTTTATGTTTCCTTTTGGAAATGAGGCACAGCAGACACTGCAGTGTTTTATGATATATTTACACATATATAGTACTGGAGCCTACAATGAAGAGGTTCCCAGCATTACACTTCAAGAAAGTCTTTTGCTTCTTCCACAGCCTTGGATCTAAACAGAAATCAGCCGTGTTCTCTGTCTCCCTTCACAGTTTTGCCAGTACATCCTTACTAACTGCCATCCTTAAAAAACTAACACTAGCTTTTTGTCTTATTAACTAAAATCAGAGCCTGGGGAGGGGCTTCACCCATTTGGCTGTCTGGCATTGAATCTCCAGATTATCCGTCTGGTACCTTTGGTTGGGTTAAAGACTCAGCCATTATCAAGTGGTTACCTCATGAGGAAGCTGGCCAGCGTTATTTCCAACCTTTGCTCAATCCAGGAATTTAAGGATTTGCTGCAATTTGAACCCTTTTAGGGGAGTCTGATCCCACTACAAACTCATAACAATAAGTTTCTCCCTTGAGTGCCTGCCTTCTCTGAGAATCATGCTTGCCTAACTTCTTAGCCTTCAAGTGTCCATTTTAACTTCTTAAATTAATTATATACAGTCATACCTCATGTTACAGATGGTTCAGGTTATGTGTTTTCGGGTTGTGGACTGCAGGAAACCCGGAAGTACCGGAATGAGTTACTTCTGGGTTTCGCTGCTCGCACATGCGCAGAAGCGCTAAATCGTGCTATGCACAGAAGCGCCAGATCGCACCGGTGCCTGCGCAGACGCGGCACTTCAGGATGCGAATGCTGTGGGTTGCGGACGTGCCTCCGTCACGGATTACATCTGCAACCCGAGGTTTCACTGTATTTACTTTTGCTCATCTTACTATGCCTTACAACTCTAGGATATTCACCATGTTGAATCAGACACTGGGTTTTCCAAATTTTTCTCCACATATCATTCTGTAATCATTTCTAAAACTCCTCCAGTCGTACTTGGTACTAGCTTTTTGGCAAACCATAATGCATCGCTATTAATAAATGTCAAAATCCATATTAGGGCAATATATTTATTAGGCCAACCAAAATATCACCAAATAGCATGCAAGCTTTTGCATCCTCTAATAATTCATAGATATTCTGATATATTTATGATGGCTTTGCAGATCACACTATTCTCATACAGAATGCTAAACTAGTATACTTTCTGATTTTGGCAGGAGGAGGTATGAAGGTGGAGTATGTTTTTTTCCACATTATGATCTTTGGAAAGCTTTCATCCTGCGTAGGTTTTATAAATGATATACAGAACAATTGAATAATACTCCTCTGGGGATATTTAACTCCCAAGCAACTCTTAAGGAATCTCTTAAGAAGGATGTGTTTATGGCTCACAGATGTGTAATTTTCAGTGTGAACTTTTTTCTATCGCATCAATTCAGTTCAATAATTCAGAGCTGTTATCAATTACATGATTGATTCCCTTCCATTTGCCACACACTGTCATGTAACGATTTCTACTAGAGAAGTAGCTGTGCTAGTCTTTTGTAGCAAAAACGACAAAGATTTTTGTGGCACCTTAAGCACTAACAAATTTCATATGGCATAAGCTTTTGTGGCCTACAGGGAACACTGCAGCTGATGAAGTGAACTCTGGTCCACAAAAGTTTATGTCATAATAAATTTATCCATCTTTAAGGTGCCACAAGACTCTCAGTGCAAACAACAATCATATAGTAGCTCAGTGTGTTTGCTTTTGCTTTTGCTTTTGTATGACTCCAGTAAGATATTAACAACAAAAAATAATGTTCTTCTTGTTGTCAAAATATATTATATAGCTGAAGCAAACTGGTGAGTATGTACGTGATAAAGACAAAAGGTTGTCGTAGTCTTGCGTGCAAGATTGTGTAAGTCTTACTGTGCTTTGAACTGTTGGACACAATTAATTATTTTAAAAGAATCTGTTTTTATTATTCCTTCCTTGGTATATGCATATAAAAATACTTTTTAAAATATATCATTGCAGCTATTGCTCTTTTTCTAATTATAATTGTTGGTGGGCCCTTTTCATTTTTGCAAATTTTGTAAACCAAATTTTACACTTTGCACAGAAATTGTGGCCCTAACGTTGGATGGTTTATGTTTTGCCTCCTGAGTTTCTAGACTACTGGCATATGCCAAGTTTTATCTTTCTGTTACATAGAAAAAGATTGTCATGATCTTTCTTAATTGTCGGATATTGGTCTTTTTATGGGACAAATGAGATGAGCAATGCACTTTGATTGGGATTGGGTGTTTGATTACCTTTGTTCTAACCACATTAGGCAAATGCAGAAAAACTCTGTCGTACTCTGGAAGACCATCTCAATGAGGCAAAAACTAAAGTGGATGAGATGACTCGTGTGGTGAATGACCTCACTGCCCAAAAAGGGAAGCTGCAAACTGAAAATGGTAGGTTGGGCAAACACTGTTATAGCCATAGGAAGTGTGAGCATGGCAACACCTTATATGAGTCAGGCGGGATGCTTGAAGATTTAATTCAGTCCGCATCTTTATGTGGTTGCAGAACAATCTGATTTGCACTCACTGAACCACTGTGTGGAATGAAGAGCAATTATCATTTGGATACTGTATTTCTCCAAATTTTGTGAGAATTTTTCTTTTTTAAAAAAAATATAATATTTATTCAAATTTTGAAAATTACAAAAAGGAACAATAAAAAAGAAAAATAACAAAGACATAAAAAATACAAACAAACAATTAAAAAAAACCAGATCAGACCTTTACATAGCTTTCTTTCCTTTACTTATTTCCTTGACCTCCTCACACCTCCCTTTTTTGTATTCTAGTTCAGTTAGGTGTTTCAGCAAATCCTTTCCAGCTTTGTTTTTATCCTAATAATTTATCTTAATATATCTTAATATACTGTAATTCTCATCTTTCACCAATTAATAAATCAATTTTAACCTAATCCTTTATATCATTTCTGCTAAAACCACATTACTTCATTCCAACAACCTTCTAACATTCCTTAATTTTACAATGTTTCTGTAAATAAACTTTGAAATCTTTCCAATCTTCTTCCACCAACTCTTCACCTTGGTCTCGGATTCTGCCAGTCATTTTCTACTCCACACACACACAATATACATAAAGATTTGCCAGAAATATGATGAACACACATTTTTAAATTTCATCCTTTTTGTTCTTTTTAAAACTTATCAGAAATAAGTATATCAGAAATACACTGATCTGCCCATCCCCACATAATTGCACATGTGCAATATTTTCATGAGGAACTCATGTCTCTTTCTTCTCCCTTTCCCCTACATAAGAACAGATCCCTTTCATCTGCTGGTCAATTGCTTCTTCCTTTCCATCTAGTTTTCTGTCCTCTCCTTATATACCTGTCCACATGATGAAACATGGGAAGGGAGGGAGGACCAGCTTCATGGCTATACAACATTTATCACATTGACTCCCAACCTTTACTGCTGCTGTTGATTTATGCTGGATGCTCAGTAGAAGTTTTCCTGATGCAAAATGCACTTGTCTTTCCACAACACTCCATTCATTGCCCACCAAGGACTCATTCCGGTTCAGCTTGCAATAACAGCTTTCTGTGATCTTTTCCCAATTGGCAACTTCTTTTTCCTGACGGGATGATATCATTTTATTAGATTCCTGGGCATGTTCAGACATGACTCACTCAAAGTGGCTTACAAATAAAAAGCAAACATGAAAACAACAGTGACCCAATCATTAAAACACAAATTGAGAAATCTAACAACATGGCAAGAAGCAAAAATGCAAAGAACAGCACTAACAAGAAACAACAGAGGAGACAAAACTTGGTTTGAAAAAAAGAAATGTTTTCAGTTGCTGGAGTGGGGTGCATCACAAATCAAGAGGAAGTTACTTCTGCACATGGGGTGTCACCATAGAAAATGCCCTCTTGCATGTTGTTTCTACCCTTGCCTTAGAAGGCAAAGGCAGGGAAGATGGGTGCGCTAGCTAATCAAAGGACAGCCAGATTCACACAGGACAAGCTAGATCCCAGCTGCTTAGGTTGTTATAGCTAATAACCAGCACCTTGAATCATGTGTTCACATTATTGTTTTTTCTGGTGCATTTCCAGCTCCCCCCTGCCCCCCACCTGAATGCATCATTAGCTTCTGATTCATTTCTGTTTGTGTAAACACTGGGAGACATTGAGGGGCCCGGATGTTTGTACCCTATGCAAAGGTGTTCACCCCTTGGCTAGAAATGAATTAGGAATGGCTTAAAGACTCCGGTCGGCATGAAGCTGGTTTGAAAACAACACATCAAACAGTAGTATTTTATAACAAAGTACAGGATGCATTTTGGATAAAGTCATGTGAACACAGATTAAAGACTCAGCACAGGGGGTACAGTGACTGCACAGTAAACGGCCCTAGAAGATTGACTGGGAGTTGACAGAATAAGGGGGAATCACATGACCCCAGAAGCCAAGATTTTAGCAGCGACATTCTGCACCAAATGAAGTTTCTGAATGGTTTTCAATGGCAGCCCTGCATAGAGCATGTTACAGTAGAGTGTGCAGCATAGCATATGAGCACTTTAATATTGTGATCAGTGGGACTCTCCCATGCATGTTTCAAGTCCATCATCAAATACTACAGTTTCCCCAGTTCCTTTGGCTGTGTCCAGAGGACTTCTTAGGATGTCTCCTGTCATGCTGGCATAGGCAAAATGTGGACGTAGCTAATTATGTCCAATGCCACAAAATCCCCAATCTACCTCATCAAACCACCCCCGTATGCCTGAAGGGCAAAAGGGTCACAGGTTACTTTCAATTATTCAGAACTCCTGGGAATATCTTCTCCTTGCCCTCCTCCTCCCTTGTCATGGAAAGCTGATGCTCATCATCTTTTTTTTGTGCTACCCCTCCGGCAGGTGAATTTACAAGACAGCTGGAAGAGAAAGAATCGCTTATAAACCAACTTTCCCGAGGGAAGTTATCTTTCACTCAACAAATAGAAGAGCTTAAAAGGCAGCTGGAAGAAGAGAGCAAGGTAAGGCTTTGACTGAGGCTCCCAACATGATTCTGACTCAGCTTGAAACGACGACTCGGTTTTAAGGTATTGCCCTTAAGCAGGTATAGAACCGCATGCGCTCAAGTAAGTGCAGTGGAATGGCACTGTCAGAGCTGCCCAAGGTCCCAGCTCACAGAGGACCAATGCCAGGTCGTCGTTATATACAAAAGTCTTTATTGAAGTTCAGTTTCCATTCCAAAGCCGTAGCGCGCAGCTCTGCGTCTTAAACCCTAGACCGCCAAAGTTCCGTCTGAATCTCCTCCCCCCTGACACCAGTTTAAGATTCTCGCCCTGCTCCACCTCTTCCTCTGCTCTCTTCTCCTCTGGGTCCTCCTGTCCGCTGGGCATTCCCCTTTCTGGATTCTTCTGACGCTGAGTCCCCTGACTCCTACCCCTGCCTCCGGCGGGCTTTAGGACCCGGTTCCCAATCCTCGTTCTCTGCTGCCCTGCGCGCCTGTACTTTTGAACTTGGCTCTTGCGCCAACCCAGTGACCTTCCTCCTGACCGTTACACTGCTTCTGTCACTGCTTCCCTCTTCTGGGATGCTAGCTGGACCTGACCTCCCCTCTGTTGCCTGACTCTCCGATGGAGGCGTGGTCAGCCCTGACTCCTCTTCTCTCCCTGCTGGGGGAGACGCTACCCCCGATACCTGGGACTCTTCTCCCCCACTATGCTCAGGTGGGGAAGCTGGTCCTGATCTCCAACTGCTGCTCTGGGAGTCCCCGCTGGCCCCTTGCTTCTGGAGTGTCCCCCTTGGGACCCCCCTTGCCCTGGCCACCGGCGCCCCCTTCTGTGAATCTTCCAATTCGCTGGAGAGGCTCATGGAATCTCTCGGTCCACTGTCATCTTCTCCTACGCTGCCCTCAGATTCTTCCCCTTCGCTCTCCATCTCCCCTCTTCCCTGTGCTTCTGCTCCTGAGCCCCTGACAGGCACTTAAGTGCATAAGCTGAAGATGTGCCTCAGTCTGCAGATATCAGTGAAATGCAGAATGCTGGGGATACAATAGTCCCAGCATGACTGGGAAATGCTGTGCTTGCTATTAAGGATTGAGACAGTGTGATGGAGGAAATAGCAGAACGGAGTTTGGAAAAGGGGAAATTTCCAGGTGGCAAACCCACCATCAGAACGAGTTTCAGTGCTTGTAGTAGCTGCTTTGTCCACAGCTGGATGTGCTAACTACAGCCCACCCTCTCCTACAGTCAAAGAATGCCCTCGCCCATGCTTTGCAAGCTGCCCGCCATGACTGTGACCTCCTGCGGGAGCAATTTGAGGAGGAGCAAGAAGCCAAGGCAGAGCTTCAGAGGGCACTCTCCAAGGGGAATGCGGAAGTGGCACAGTGGAGAACTAAATATGAAACCGATGCTATTCAAAGGACTGAGGAGCTAGAAGATGCCAAGTAAGATATACAAGAGATGCCATCCTACGTTTCCACATGTATTCTTGTTTTAAACTGTTACATTCTAGATCACAGACTGCATGCAGTTCAGTGCAGTGAGATCATAGAATGTTAGAGCTGGAAGGGACCCAAGGGTCATTTAGTCCAACCAACCCCCCCCCCCCCCCCGCCGCAATGCAGAAACCTCGGCTAAAGCATCCATGTCAGATGTGATTATAAATTACAATCCAAACATATCAACGTCTTATTTCTTATGGCTTCCTGTTGCAATCATGTCAGTAATCCAGGATGATCAAGAAAACCAATGTGAGCCTGCTCATTACTTGAGAAACTCATCTAAGGCAGCGGTTCTCAACCTGTGGGTCCCCAGATGTTGTTGGACTACAACTCCCATCATCCCTGAGCTCTGGCCTTGCTAGCTAGGGGTGATGGGAGTTGTAGTCCAACAACATCTGGGGACCCACAGGTTGAGAAAGGCTGATCTAAGGCATCCCTGACTTGGGTGGTAAGGCTGGTGGCTGCGTGTGGTGCCCCATTTAAAGAACTCTTTCTCTAGACATTTATCCCTTGCCCTGTCACTGCTATATTTCAGATGTCCATGAAGTTTCATTTACCATTTTACCACCCATTCACTCATTTTGGGGAGGTCTTTGTGGAGCTCTTCATGGTCTCTTCTTGTTCTAACGACCCTAAGCAATTTCATGTCATCAGCAAACCTGGCCACTTTACCACTTGCTCCTAATTCTAGACTGATTATGAACAAGTTGAAAAGCACAGGTCCCAATATTGATTCTTGGGGGACTCTAGTTTCTACATCTCTCCATCTGCCCATTTATTCCTACTCTCCTGCTGCTTAACCAATCCCTGATCTACAAGAGGATCTCTCCTCTTATTTTTTGACTCAGGAATCTTTGGTGAGTTACCTTGTTGAAAGTTTTTTTAAAGTCCAAGTGCACTATATCAACTGGATTGCCTCTACCTATGCACTTGTTGACACTCCACAAGCCATGCTAGCTGTTTTTGGTTATTTTATCTTTCACAATACTTTCCACCAGTTTTCCCAGGGCACACATTAAGCTATCAGGCCTGTAATTTCCAGGATCCCCCCATTGACTACTTTCCAGTCTTCAGGTATGGAGGTTGATCTGAGGGACAAGTTTCATGTTTTTGTTAGAAAATCATCAAGTTCACCTTTGAGTTCTTTGGAAACTTTTGGGGGGATGCCATCTGGAGCTGGTAATATGTCAGTTTCTAATTTGTCTGTTGGACCAAGAGCTTCATCCCTTATCACCACTATCCACCTCAGTTCCTCAGACTCCTTTCCAGCAAAAGGTAGTTTAGGCATTGGGATCACCCTATATCTTCCATTGTAAAGACAGATGCGAAGAATTATTTCATTTTCTCTCCTAATCCTCCTTTAGCATACCTTTGATTCCCTTGTCATCCAAGGGTTCACCTGCCCCATTAGACAGTCTTCCACTTCAAATTACAGATAGGTAGCCGTGTTGGTCTGCCATAGTCAAAACAAAATAAAAAAATTCCTTCCAGTAGCACCTTAAAGACCAACTAAGTTAGTTCTTGGTATGAGCTTTCGTGTGCATGCACACTTCTTCAGATACACCAGTGTATCTGAAGAAGTGTGCATGCACACGAAAGCTCATACCAAGAACTAACTTAGTTGGTCTTTAAGGTGCTACTGGAAGGAATTTTTTTATTTTGTTTCCACTTCAAATTTATTTAAAGAACTTTATGTTGTCAAGTGAGGGACGCAGGTGGTGCTGTGGGTTAAAGCCTCAGCGCCTAGGACTTGCCGATCAAAACGTCGGCGGTTCGAATCCCTGCGGCGGGGTGCGCTCCCGCTGCTCGGTCCCAGCGCCTGCCAACCTAGCAGTTCGAAAGCACCTCCGGGTGCAAGTAGATAAATAGGGACCGCTTACCAGCGGGAAGGTAAACGGCGTTTCCGTGTGCGGCTCTGGCTCGCCAGAGCAGCGATGTCACGCTGGCCATGTGACCCGGAAGTGTCTCCGGACAGCGCTGGCCCCTGGCCTCTTAAGTGAGATGGGCGCACAACCCCAGAGTCTGTCAAGACTGGCCCGTACGGGCAGGGGTACCTTTACCTTTACCTTTATGTTGTCAAATTCAATGTTTTTAGCAATGTGCCCAATATTTTAGCATCCCCAGCTGTCCACTTGCACTTTGTTTCACCAAAATTTGTGATCCTTTTTGTTTTCTTCATTTGGACAAGGCTTCCATTTATTTTTTTGAAGGAAGCCTTCTCGCCTCTAATAGTTTCTTTAACTCTGCTCATTAACCAAGGTGACATCCTCATGACACCTTTCTGATCTGTGGCACACACTCCCGCTGAAGTGTGAGGTCCGGTTTGAAGGGTAGCTAGTTGGCTCTTCTCTTCCCAGAAATGTCTCATCAATTCTTCTTCTGCTTGACTGCATTGGAGGCAGAGATGAGACAGCAAAACCCTCTCCATCAGCTTGCCCTTTGGCTCCTCCCTTCCTTGAAATGTCTTACCAGTTTTCATTCCTCTTGGCTGCCTGAGAGGCACAGATGAGACAGTAAGACCCCCTCTGTTGGCTTGGCTAGGGCCAATGGCCATCTGATTCCTCTTGACCCAGAACTGTCTCTGGCAGTTTCACAATGTAGCTTCATAATGTAACATGATTTTATTTTATTGGTGGGTTTTAACTGTATTCTTCATCTTGTGTGTGCATGTGTGTGGTCCCTATTGGTACTCTTGGTTTTAATGTACACTACTTGGAGGTGGTTATCCTGTTTTACACAAAGCGGTATATAAGAATGCTCAATAATAAAGAAAGGAAACAAGAAATATGGAAACAAATTTGCTTATTTTCATCCTTTACACCCCCTTCCTTTCCCCTTTTATATCATGCATCTTAAGCTGTAAGCTGCTATTTTAAATTGTAAGCCACTCTGACTGCTTAAATGTAGCAAATAACAATGCCACAAAGGGAAATTCATGCTGTTTTGATTTGGTAATATTAAGAGCCTTTTCACTGTGGGTTGTTTTACCATGTACCTGTTCTGTTAGGAAAAAGTTGGCAGCTCGTCTCCAAGAAGCTGAGGAAGCCATTGAGGCGGCCAATGCCAAATGCTCTTCTCTGGAGAAGACAAAGCACAGGTTGCAGAATGAGCTGGAGGACATGATGATTGATCTGGAAAAGTCCAACGCAGCAGCGGGGTCCTTGGACAAGAAGCAGCGCAATTTTGACAGGATCCTTAATGAGTGGAAACAAAAGTATGAGGAGTCCCAAGCAGAGCTTGAAGGTGCCCAGAAGGAAGCCCGAAGCCTCAGCACAGAATTATTTAAGCTGAAGAATGCATACGAAGAGAGCATGGACAATCTGGAGACCTTGAAGAGGGAAAACAAGAATCTCCAAGGTAAGTCCTGCACTTGAGATGTGGGACAGTCAAGCGAGTTGAATCGGAGAGTGGAGGGTGGAAGCCAGATGGTGAAAGAAAGAGAGCTCATGAGTCCTAGCGGTTTAGCTTCACCATTGCACGAGACAAACAAGGCAAGGAAACAGTCTTTACATCATAAAATATTTTTGCTCTGAGGACTGAGAGATATATTGGGGCCAGATGCCTTTTGTCATTAGTCTAAGAGCTTAGCTTTTCTCCAGCGAGACCAGCTGGTATCAGATCCTCCTGCTATTTCAAAGACTGGCAACATAGATGTAATCGTAAGAACATAAAATGAGGTCAATGGCCCATTTATTCCAGCATCCTGTTCTCAAAGTGACCAACCAGTTGTGGGAAGTCCACAAGCAGGATGATATGATAGTGATGATGAATGGGAGTGAGGAATGAATAGGAATAACACTGCGGTTGCCTATTTCTTCTCCTACAGCAAGGCTACCAATAATGTATGGGCCTAGTATCATATTGTCCCTATAAAATGGGACTTGGACAACTCTCCTGCAAAGTCTAAAATAATCTAGGGGCATGAACTAATCGTATCAGAACTTAAAGACCCCTACCACCTCTGAAGATTGCTTATAGCTAGGGGCCAAACTAGATGTGGCCATGCTGTTCATTTGCCTGCCCCATTCACATAGACAGTCATGGGTAAGCGGTCTTGTTTTAATACAAAGAGGGGTGTACAGGTGAAAAGAGCTGAAAATGTGCATGTGCCTCTCTTATCTCCCAATAGCAGAAGTTAGGTGGGCTGGGGAGAAAAGGTCCTGAAGTGATGGAACATTAGAATGTGAGGCAGTGTAGGATGGGAGGCACAACTGTTCTCACCCATGAGCCCATTTCAATATCCAATAAGATATCAAGCCATGCTTTACATGTGGATGGGACATGGATGTGCATAAGTAAACCTGAATGTTTTCTCATTGCCTCTTCTATGACCCATGTTAATGCTGTTTTATATACTAAACTGAAACACTTTGACACAATATATTCAATATTTTGTCCTTCCACAGAATATGTTCTTTAATAACGATTGCATATTGACCATTTTATAATAAAATAGCATGTGATTGTTCAAAATATTCCCCAACTTTAAGGAAGCCGTTTGAACTGAGCTTGGAGGATCTTTCGCCCTCTGCCAGATAGAATCTATCTTAATGATAATTACAAGCCATTCATTAATATAATGAGCTTAACAAGATTAGCAACAGCCTTTCCGGACTAAGCAGAGTTTTTGAGAGCAAGACATTATTGCCAGAATATAACAAAATCAGGAGGATAAGAATTGACAACTGCAAGATGAGAGACTGGAACTTAATAAACACATTTTTAAAATAATTGGTCCCAATGTGCACCCCTGTCTGAGTCCCTGATAAGTGCTGGATGAAGTGGTAAGGTGGCCATTTATCCCACCTGGAGTGGAGTACTGGTAACTGTCCATTTATCCCACTAAATTTCACAGGCCACTGTGGCAAGAGCAGATTTCAGGTCAATTGGCCCTTGTTTGAATATACTTCTCAACTGAATGGGGTAGTAGAGAGCAATGATATAAGATACACTGGCCTTGTCTAAAGCCAGCTCCTTCATTAAATAATATACCTTGTGCTTCTATCTAGTCAATTCATTTATTGTATGTGTTTAGCTTATAATGTACTAAGAAGACTTACTGGCAGGAATTGGCTGGATCATTTCTAAGCCCCCTTTTAAAGATTGGCACCGCAATTACCCTGCTCCAGCCGATTGGCATGCATCCTGTTTTGTCTGCAACTGTGAACAGAACTGCCAGAGCTGGAGCCAACCAATCAATATTTGCTCCAAGCGGTTCTGTCAGGATGAAAATGTAGTCATGTAGCTTTCCCTGATTTCAGCTGTGTCAAATAAGAGTTTTCACCTTGTTTTCAGGAACTGGGAACCATAGAGGAAGGAGATCAAAACCCAGTTCTAGAGGACTGGTTGTATTGTTATCATTATCAATTTTTATCATTAAAAAAATCATAAATATAAGAAATATTTCATATTTCTTTGGCCAACTAGGCCTAGAGCATGCACACACTCTACCAATACACACATCACAAAGCAAAAATAATCCTCAGAGTAAGTACATACAGAATACATTATCCATTAAAAAGATATATAAATATTCCCTCACAAAAAAAAGCAGGGCAATGAATGTGTTTTAACCTATGTGAGCTTCAGATGCAGTCAATAGCTTTCATTTCTCCATAAGCCTGTTTAATAAATTTCATGGTTCTATATGACACCCACCCACCAATTTTTAAATAAATAGATAAACATAAATTTCTCAGTTTTTAGCAAGATAGGAAAAACTAAATTGCCATTGTGAAGAGATAACTTGGTGCATTCAGGACTTTCTGACACTTTGGTCTTTCTTTCTTTAAAAAAAAAAAATAATAAATTTAGAGGAGATTTCAGATCTAACTGACCAGATCAGTGAAGGAAACAAGAACCTTCATGAGGTGGAGAAGATGAAGAAGCAGATTGAACAAGAAAAATCGGAAGTCCAGCTAGCCCTGGAAGAAGCTGAGGTAAGACAAAGGTTTGGAACAAGGAATGAGGTTTCTAGAGTCGCTGTCAGTATTCCACCCAAAAGAAAAACAGAGGAAACAAAGGATAAGCAAGATTTGCTTCATGTGCATAGGCGGGAAAAACAAAGTGTGATAAAATGATGTAGTAGTTATTATATGGAATATTATTGTTACTTAGATTTCTTCCTCCCCTTCTCTTTACATAGGGATCCTAGGGTAGGCTATGTACAAGTGCTGTTGCAGTACACTTTTCAAAAGATTTCAACTTTCATTATCTGAAGTTTCCGTTTGAATTTAGTGTGGGTTTAAAAAATGTTTTGGGGAAAAAACTCAGTCAGATTAGACATTTGAGCTATGGACTCTAGAAATCCTTGGGTGTATCAGGAATGGCAGACAAGTTTCCCTGAGGAAACTTTTACCCTGTAATAAACAGCCATAGGGGAGTGTTGGGCATGTTCTGGGGCAGCGATGGGAAAATCACAGCCCTCCAGATATTGCCCAATCCCGAGTTCCTTTGTCCCCAGTCAACATGGTCAATGGCCATGGATGATGGGAGTTGTAGTCCCATAACATTTTGAGCACCACAGGCACCCTATCCTTGGTTAGCATATGGTGGTGCGCCAGAACTACAAGTCTGTACAGAGTGCTGCATCAACAAAGACTATTCCCCTGCACAGGGATTGACAAGTACCGTAATGGCTTGTAGGCAGCAGTACCCCAAAGCAAGGTTCTGGTCCCTGGTGACCTTGCCAAAACATGTTCAAGTGTTGTTTTCTTTATCTGTGCCTGCACAATGCAATTAAGATATAGATAGTATAGATAGATGATAGATAGATAGATGATAGATAGATAGATAGATAGATAGATAGATAGATAGATAAACACACATGCACAATACATTGGAAACAATAAAAACAATTTTTAAAACAATAATAAACAAACACATATGTGAGAAAGAGGGATTCTACACTTCATATCTCATCTTTCATTTGGATTTTAATGCAATATGCAAATAGACCTATCTGGATGTAATGTGAGACTGTACAGCACGTTCTCCCCAAGTGTGAAGGTTTTGTAGCTCGATGGTGCTGACCATTCCTGGTTTCCAGACACAGTCTAGAGAATCAAGTGATCTTGAGGATCAAATTATATGAATCTCATAACTGGGATTCTCTTTCTCTTTTTAGAGCAGATGTAGGGATGTTGATCTCCCCTCTCTGCCATTTGCTTGCTGGAAATCCCCCCCTCAAAACAAAACAAAACACTGTTGAATGCTGCTGGTTAGCCTCAAATAAGTGGCATGAGGGGCCAATTTCACTGGGAAAACAGAATGGGGCTGGTGGAACTGTTAAATCTTTCTCCCCCTGATACCATGCTCCCAATCTGAATTAACTTAACTTCTCCTGCTGTTAGTTAAAAAGAGATGAGAATCTCAGTCATGGAATTTAAAAAAGATATGCTGAATGTACCCACAAGACTTTCACGAGATCATTGGTTCCCTACACAAGTAGGATGAGATTGAATATTTGAGTACAGTACTCTTGATGCAGGCAAAATTCTAGCACCTTTTGGGGAGAGTAGGGGCTTAGCTTGAAATAAGAGCCTAGGATTTCTCTTCTCCTTTCTTTTAATTTTCTTTTATGCCTGGCCACTGTTTCAAGCTAACTACAGTCATCCATCAGCCTCATTCCCAGGAGTGTTTTTGGAGGGAGGAAAAATGGTTGCTCATATCTACTGCGATACAGCCAATGCCATCAGGATAATGTGAGGACTGGAAAGCTAATATACCCCCCAAATCACTTTTATTTTTATGAAGCTAGAGTGAATATATTCTTAAAAGCCATCAGTTATTCTCATGAGCGCCTGAAACATTTTGGCTTCCCCACCTGGCACCTGCATTTGCTGTGATATCTGGAGGTTTGTTCAGTGCATTGGAACATGATTTGTTTATATTGTGGAATAATTTAACATCACCAAGGGCATTTTCATGAATTAACCTTAAAAAATCACACATCATTGGGTTTTTTTAAAGTTCCATTTCTTCATCTGTTAGAAATGTTTGGAATACTTGAAAATAAGATTTAGCTTAAGCTATGTAATTTTTATCAAAATCTTTTCTTTCTTTTTTTCAACTTGCAGGCTGTTTTGTACTTTGCAGGGATTTCCCCTCCAAATAAAAAGGTGTTGCTATCAGAGCAGAGGAACAGCATGTTTCATTCCACTGCTTTGAATAGCTAAGCATGATAGATGGTAGATATATTATATTTTTATATATAATATATGTTGCGAATATACTCTAGCTGATTGGTCATAATGCATCAGCTTGTAGTGTTTTCAAGAGCTTTACCTTGACAGATCACCCTAGAACATGCCATGGCATATTAGTGCTAAAAGCAGCACGGCCACAGATCTGTAAACAAAATTCTTAAGCAGTGTGTCGTACTAACAGACCAATCCTATAGGTCTCCATTAACTGCAGAAATGCTTTCAGGGCATTCTCCCAGCCCTTTAGCTGTTTGGATTGCATATGGTATCATCCCACCCCTGGCCTTTGCTGATGCATAATTTCTGCTTTTCTGTTGTGGCAGTATTGGGATTCAAGTGTCTTTGGCAGGGGCTGCACATTAGTAGTGTTGGTGGTTCTGGGCCAGGGACTGGTGCTTGGAAACACCAAAGAAAGCTGCAAGCCATTTGGGAACATTCAATATTATTTACAAAGGTGGGGGTTTGTTTTCCAGTTGTCTGGTATTCCTGGCCATCCACACTAAAGAGAACAGCTCCAAAGGCCTGATACAGTCAAGCCACGTATCCTCTAAACTCTACCAGCACCCTGCTCTCCCTCTCCAAAAGCCCCATTACTCTGCTGTGGTAGTTATTGTACAGAAATCGGAACCCGGCTAAGCCATACATCTTTCCCCTTGCTAACTCAAGATGGGGGAAGTTCACAGCCATTGCTTCTGAGCACTATCCAAATATTAGAAAGCTTGAGTCAGCTGTAGATCACCAACAGTTTCAATATAGGAATTATGTACCTTACTGCTTCCATGATTTGAGACCCACCAAGAACGAATTATTTGCTTAGGATATGAGGCAGCCAATATTAAGTGGCTGCCTTTTGATGCTAATTTAGTAGAAACCCCTCCTTTCCCCTCTTGCACAAATGGGTTTTTATTAGGAGGCGCATGAGTGAAATATTACTTATGCAAATAGTGCATGATGTATTTGTGTGTGTGTGTGTGTTGGCTATTATCCTGGAGTAAAAAAACCCGCTCTATCCTTCATAGTACGTTTCAAAATTCTCTGACTTTTGTCACAATCCGAAAGCAATATTGGACAGCATTCAGCCAGATATTGCCTCTGTCTTTTATTTCTAAAGGTAGTAGATGCCAAACTATATCCAATAACTATAGGTAAAGGTAAAGGGACCCCTGATCATTAGGTCCAGTTGTGGCCGACTCTGGGGTTGCGACGCTCATCTCGCTTTATTGGCCGAGGGAGCCGGCGTACAGCTTCCGGGTCATGTGGCCAGCATGACTAAGCCGCTTCTGGCCAACCAGAGCAGCACACGGAAACGCCGTTTACCTTCCCGCCAGAGTGGTACCTATTTATCTACTTGCACTTTGACGTGCTTTCGAACTGCTAGGTTGGCAGGAGCAGGGACTGAACAATGGGAGCTCACCCCATCGCAGGGATTTGAACTGCCAACCTTCTGATCGGCAAGTCCTAGGCTCTGTTGTTTAACCCACAGCACCACCTGTGTCCCATCCAATAACTATATAAAGACCTTATTTGATTCTGTCTGACAGATTGTTTAAATCAGGTAAACTTGTTGCTTCATTAGCACTGCTTTTGCTAATAACTGAATGACACAGATTTTCCGGATGGCATCTGCTGATGACCGGATAGTCAAGAACTCCACAGACCCTGACTGATCTTCATATTGTGGGCAATGATTATCTAGTGCATAGTATGGTGGCATAAACTGTACACAAAGAAAAACAAATTTCCATTTTTATGGATGTTGAGAGAGAATTAAAGAGCCCTTAGAGCCCCTGTAACCCATTTACCTTATTTACCGTATAGATTTAGCTCCACAACACTCTTACATTCACAAATACACACAGTCCAGCCAAATCTCCATGTCTTTTGCAGTCCCTAGACTGCAGAAATGCCAAGTTCTTCCTTGACTTATCTCAATGTCAGTCCCCAAACCCCCAGCCTTACCACTTAAGTTTTTCTTTTTTTATCACCTTCCATGCCTCTTTGCTTCTCAGCTGATGGAGGGGAGAACTCTTATGCATGTTTAATATAAACTCTGCAAAAAGATTATGCAAGAGGAGGGAAAAGAGATGAACTCGATGGCCAAAACAGACACGACAGTGCAATCTTATACCTGTCTACTCAGGTATAAGATTGCAATACTCACTGATTGCAATGATCCCAGGTATGTATGTGAAGGATTGCAGGTGAAATGTGTGGATGCATTTGATATAATCCCCCCCTCCAACTTTAACAACAGTAGCTGTGGGGAAAGGTTACTCCTTCCAGTCTCACTTCTTAAGAGCCTGCCACAACATCCCATATCATAGAAGTTGAAACCGGAGCAAATTACATCAATTCTTCTGATAGCAAAACCAGACTTTCTTCTTATTGATATTTTAGGGGATCAATAAGAAGTCTTGTCAGCTAAAGAGGATATTTGTGCAGGAATAAACTGAAAGACTGTAACTTACATCTTGAGTCCACTGACGTAGATGCTAGAACAACACAAGCAGTGTCTTACATGAGGCAAGCTCCCAGAGCACCATTTGCTAAAGGAAAATACTCTAGCAAAGCTGTGCTGGTGCTACTTATGAAGCTGCTCTGACATCACTTTGGTTGCTACCCAATGCTCATTAACCTGAGAACAGCGTCAGGGCAAGGCATTGCATCGCCTGAGGTGGGCTGTTGCCACTGTCTTCGTCCTTTGCCTCCACTGCAGCTGCCTCCTCCTGTCCCACATTAACATGCAGGCTCACCTCGTCAAACACTTGCTGACCGCAGCATAAGAAACACTTCTAAGATAACCAGGATCACCACACGCCTCAGTGTCAAACTCTAAGAAAGAGCTCCTTCATCAGAGCAAAGCATTGTTTGCTGAGTGGCCCCAGAGAGTGCTTGTGCTGCCCCTGCTTTGCCGCAGTGGCGGAAATTATGGCTGAATACTGGGTGACGCTGTGAGTTAAACCACAGAGCCTAGGGCTTGCCGATCAGAAGGTCGCAGTTTGAATCCCCACAACGGGGTGAGCTCCCGTTGCTCGGTCCCTGCTCCTGCCAACCTAGCAGTTCGAAAGCACGTCAAAGTGCAAGTAGATAAATAGGTACCGCTCTGGAGGGAAGGTGAACGGCGTTTCCGTGTGCTGCTCTGGTCTGCCAATAAAGCGAAATGAGTGCCACAACCCCAGAGTTGGCCACGACTGAACCTAATGGTCCCTTTACCTTTACAGTTTACGGAAACCTGTGGCACTCCAGGTGTTGTTGGACTTCAGCAAGCCCCAGTCAGCACAATCAATGGCCCAAGATGTAGTCCAATAGCATCTGGGGGGCCATAGACTTCCCATTGCTGCTTTAAAATTTAAGAGTGTTTCCTACCCTAGGCCACCTCACCCACATTGCCTCAATCTTAGGAAGGAGGGATGTAGGCCTGGGCTCCCCTGCAGTGGCAAATGCTATTTAATGCTTGCTATAGAAGCAAAAGCAGAAGTGCATCATGGTGGATTGGTGACTAGGTGGCAACTGCAGTGGTGACAGCGGCAATGGCAGGTTCATCTGCTGCCTGAACCATACAGCTAATGCTAGGGCTGGCCCTGAGTCAAGGGTGCTCCCTAGCCAAAGGAATGCACACGGCAGATAGTTACCTCTGTATTGTCAAAGCTCACACTTACAGTAGGCTCCAGGTACCACACAGGCTGGTTTAGCATCTAGGCAGCTATTGCCAGGTCTGAGCACCATGGAGCAGTTGCAGCAACAGGGAGCCATGTCCCCTTCACCAGCTTATGTATCTTCCCCCAACAGGCTGTGCTCACACAGCCAGAGACTTATGCCTGTGTGGAAGCTGGTACTGCTCTTCTCACTTCCACCCGCTCCTGATTCTGTGAGACAGTGGTTCAGGAGAGGGTGAGGAAGGACCCAGCCCTTCACTTGCTGACCCACCTGTTCTTCCTCTTCCTCTAGCTCTGAAACTTCTGCTTCTGACTCTTGCCATCACTGTACCCCTCTCCTGAGTCAGACTTCCCCGGTGCACACTCATGAGCATCCTACCAGTCCCTGACACCCTGCCTGAGAGATGCGGTGCAATCCTATAGATGACTACTTGGGTTAAGTCTCACCAAGTTCATTGGGAGATCCTGCCAAGTAACCATACATAGGATTGCAGGCCTAAGTCCCTTTGTGCACAATGGGACTTACTTCTGAGTAGACATACATAGGATTGTACTGTTAGGGTGTGATAAACATAGCTGTTGATATCCCTTGATTCTCACTCCTAGAGACCCATGCAGCTGCAGAAAGCTTCATTCCTTAGACACTAGAATTGGATCCTATGTATGTTCCATTGCACAATGAAGCATAGGATTAGGCTGCATATTTCAAAGTTATTATCTCCGTGTTGTTAATATGCATTACATATATTTTAGGGGGCTCTGGAACATGAAGAAAGCAAGACATTGCGTTTTCAACTGGAACTCTCCCAAATTAAAGCAGACTTTGAAAGAAAACTGGCAGAAAAAGATGAAGAAATTGATAATTTCAGGTATAGTATGCACACAAGGCAATTAACAGAGCCAAGTTATATATGAAGCGTGATTTTTAAAAAGAACAGGGTTGGAACTAAAAAAACCCCAAGATTTCTAGTTTTAGTATTTCTCAGCATCCAGAGTAGGTTAACTGAACTCTGATGCTGTTTAAATTAATGGGACTTGAATCATGAATATCTTCCCCCATGGAATTCAATAGAACCTAATGTAGTCTGGCTCCAACACAGGTTTTTTGTTTCTTTTTAAGAACTAGACACAAATGATCAGTGTGTCTCTTACCAATCACCAGAATTTCTCAAACTTGTCCTGGCAGTAACACATTATGTAGAAGAGGGCAATTTTCTTCTGCTTATGTATCTGTTTTGCCATCTGTACATGCTGTCTTAATTTGCAAGAATGTTGTTAAGGCTGATTGATAATTACTGTCTGCACAATATGTTGACAAAAGATACATTAATAAACAAGAGGCAATAAACAAAAAAAAAACCTGGAATCTTTCACAGTTGAGAGTATTTCAGGGAAATGATTTTACAGAGAGAAGTAAGAAGATCTGGAGATGAGAATGGAGAGGAATGCTGGATTTTCCTATTTACTCTTTATGCTAAAAACCTATATGTGAAAAGGTAGACTTCACTAGCAGCACAGGGGATTGCTTGAAGTCAAAAAATTAGGAAAAGAGAAGCCTGTGCCCACATTTGCTTACATAACATGATTTCAAAATCAGGAGAAACCAGCAACGTGCCATAGACACACTACAGTCCACTTTGGATTCGGAAGCCAAGAGTAGAAATGAGGCCATCCGACTGAAGAAGAAGATGGAAGGAGACCTCAATGAGATGGAAATCCAGCTCAGCCATGCTAACCGGCATGCCTCTGAGGCAACAAAGACCACACGCATCCTTCAGGCTCAAATAAAGGTACTTCTTGTTGCTTGTGGGACCTGGGCATTAACAAAAAGTATTCTGACCGATTGCACTCAAAATAATGATAATTATAATAATGATAATGATAATATTTATACCCCACCCATCTGGCTGGGTTTCCCCAGCCACTCTGGGTGACTCCCAACATAATATTAATAACATGATAAAACATCAAACATTAAAAACTTCCCTAAACAGGGCTGCCTTCAGATGTCTTCTAAAAGTCAGATAGTTGTTTATTTCCTTGACATCTGACGGGAGGGTGTTCCATAGGGCAGGTGCCACTACTGAGAAGGCCCTCTGCCTGGTTCCCTTTAACCTCACTTCTTGCAGTGAGACAGGCATAGGCAAACTTGGCCCTCCAGATGTTTTTGCCTACAACTACCATGATCTCTAGCTAACAGGACCGGTGGTCAGGGATGGTGGGAATTGTAGTCCCAAAACATCTGGAGGGCCAAGTTTGCCTATGCCTGCAGTGAGGGTACTGCCTCAATGTCCGGGCTGAAAGATGGGGATGGGAACACTCCTTCAGCTTCAAACTTAGGGTTAGAAGGCAAACAAGAAGTTACCTTTCCCTTGCAGTACTAAAGTGGTTTCTGGGGAAATACTTGCAACCTGGGGAGAATGTGAGGGAAGGTGTTTAACCTTTTCCTGTCCTCTCCCCCACGCCGATTTTATTGAGCATTCATTCTGAGTTGTTTGCAAGGCAATTATACAACAATGAGCATCCTTATTTGCTTCTAAGGTGTTTATATCCCTTCATGTTAACCATTTCATACATTTCAATGCAGTTCCCCATCACTTTCCTAACAGCAAAAAGTCCATTGCAAAGAAAAGTGGATTCATTGTGCTAGGTGGGGATAGGGAACCTCCCTCCACAGCCTGATTAGTCCTGCCAGCTCTACTCATTTGGCCTACCAGGTCATTTTGGCCAAGCCATGACCATCTGCCCTTACACCTGACATAAGGTATATGGTAAAGGTAAAAACCACATATGGGACAGGTGAAACCACAGTAGGAAAATGAAAGGGGGTTCCAGGCACTCCTGGGCTGGATCAGGGGTGCCTTTGAAGCTCCAACCATCAGCTGACTGCCAGGGCTTCAAAGCACAGTGCCCCCTTGGTTGAGGAATAGGATTCCCTGCACTACAATACAGTCAATCCTAACCCTGAAAGACAGCGATATGAGGGATCCCATCTATAAGATTCCTTCTCTGCATAACAGGAGTAAAGCCTGACTTCATTGGGCCCAGTGTGTGACCATGCTGCTGTTTTTCTCCAGGAACTGCAAGTACAACTTGATGATTCAACACACCTGAATGAAGACTTCAAAGAGCAGCTGGCAGTCACTGACCGACGTAACACTCTCCTCCAGTCTGAGTTGGATGAGCTCAGGGCTCTGCTGGACCAGACAGAACGTGGCCGTAAATTGGCAGAGCAGGAGCTGCTGGAAGCCACTGAACGTGTGAACCTTCTGCACACCCAGGTTGTTATGCCAAATGTTGTTTCCCTAACCTGCCGCACCCCCCATCACATTAGATCATAAACCAGACATTCTTACATAGAGTAGTGACTCAGAGCCATGCAGGTTTCAGACAAAGTATGACCCCATCAACAAGGGTACACAAAGACGGTTCATTCTTGGGGGGGGGGGGAAAGAAATTAAAGCGGAAAAGAGTAATTTTAACACATTTATAGTTCGAAAGCCTCTAGATAAAAGAAAAATGGCTTTGCTGAACATTTCTGTGACATCTACCACCTTTTAAAATTGTCTAGTTTGCCTCCCGTTGTGCTCTCTTTCTGTCAAAATGATCTCTTTCATGATTTTACTCTTCACTTATCCCAGTCTCTGCTACAATAACATTAAAGACTCATCCCTGTCAAGGGAGAGTTTAGAGTATTTACCCAGGTTCCATTGTTTTAAAATTGGCCTTACCTATATTGTTCAGAGTGAACTGTGCCTTAGAGTGGACTGTTCTCAATAAATATAGCCTTTCTTTATTGCTAAAAATGTTTTCAATGTCCAAGTTTCAAAAATATGACACCGACCACTACTTCTGAGAACTTTCCAATATGAAACAGCTGAGTTGATAATAAAACATTAGCCGTTTTGGCACAGACATTATGTTCTTTATTGCTGTTGTCAACCATACTGAGATTAGGACATGATCCGGCCAATATTAACTACCTTTAAATCCAATTATTTTAGCAGGTAACAGTTAATTGTAAATCTTTCTTATGGAAATAATGAGATTTACAAATGCATCATTTTGGCTCAATCACACTCTAGCTCTCTCTTTCACAGATTAGCATAAAAGTATCTGTTCAATACTGATTGTGTGCTTAATTACCCAGAGAAGTGGGTTAAGTGATATTTGGGTTACTTTGATGAGGGATGCTTTCAAATGTCATTTTTTTCACATCAGGTGTAAAAAGCAAAAGACATTCCTACACTACTGAATTAATTTCTCTCATAAATTCTGATGCTGAAAACCGAGGGCAATATTCGATACTAATCTTACTCAGAGTAGACAATTTAAATCAATGGCTTTAAGCTGCATGTCCATACATTTCACTAGGTCTGCTCTGAGTATGACTAATGGTAGATATTCTGATTCTATCTTAAAGCAAAAACGTGGCATTATTGATACTTTTGGTCTGTTCTATATCTCTAATTCTATTGTCTGCCTAGGAACTACAAAGGTAGTTAATGACACACATTCGCAAGTGCACCCAAGTATAATTTGTGAATTATACCCACCCACCCCCAGGTACAATGTGTGAATAGCCTCAGTGTAGCACTAGTCCTAGAAGGTGATAAAGATGATCATGTGTCCCTGAAGGATCTTCCTTTCTCCTCTTCCTTTCAAACTCAAGAATACAAGCCTGATCAACCAGAAGAAGAAGCTGGAGACTGATATCTCTCAAATGCAAAATGAAGTGGAGGAAACCATCCAGGAGAGCAGGAATGCCGAAGAAAAGGCCAAAAAAGCAATCACTGATGTAAGTAGACAGCTTATTCCTGCTTGCACAGATGTCCAGTCTTATTCTTCCTGGTTTGCTGATCTTTCGTTGCCCATGGTTTTCATTTCTGAGTCAAGTACTGCTTTGCATGCTGGCAAGTCAGGGATTGTGAAAATTTATTTATTTAGACTCACTAACAGTGGTGTTCTCTTGTCTTCAGAGGTCATATATGTTAGAACATCTATCATAATTTAGAAGGATGTTTGGCATTTTTATAGTGAAAGTGACCTTTTCTCCCCATATATCTTCATGCAGATTGGCTTTCACTGCATTTCAAAAACCCAGATGTGAAATTTGGTGAAAATTGGTAGAATAACAGCAGTGTTCCTAAATTGGGTGGGAGAAGCATTTGCCTCTCTGAAATATTAACTGTCTGTTTCAGATTTTTCCTATTGTCAGCTCTCGTGATAATTACAAATGTGCTCAGTTACAGCTTAAACAGAAAATGGCTCAAGTGTAGGGATATAATAAAGTGATATCCGTACATAATACCAATGTGTACAACAACTCACATTGTGCTTAATTATACTACATGAAGTTATAAATAAAATTTATAGACTGGTGACTGGAAGCGGCCGTCGAGACCACATAACACTGGTCTTGAAAGACCTACATTGGTGCTGACCTTTAAAGCCCTAAACAGTGCTGACCTTTAAAGCCCTAAACGGCCTCGGTCCAGTATATCTGAAGGAGTGTCTCCACCCCATCGGTCTACCCAGACACTGAGGTCCAGCACCGAGGGACTTCTGGCGGTTCCCTCACTGCGAGAAGCCAAGTTACAGGGAACCAGGCAGAGGGTCTTCTCGGTAGTGGCGCCTGCCCTGTGGAACGCCCTCCCACCAGATGTCAAAGAGAACAACAACTACCAGACTTTTAGAAGATATCTGAAGGCAGCTCTTTTTAGGGAAGCTTTTAATGTTTGATGTATTACGGTATTTTAATATTTTTTTGTAAGCCACCCAGAGTGGGGTATAAATAAATTATTATTATTATTATTATTATTATTATTATTATTATTATTATTAAATTTTAGACTAAGGGCTCATCCAGCCTTATGCTTGTCCCATGCCTAGGAAGCATGGGTACAAGCGGTTTTGTCCCTGGAAAACACACCCTTCGGCGATAAATCAGAGGCAACATCAATCTTGAGAAAATGTTATTTATGTTTGCTCCAATTCAGATTTTTTGGGGGGGAAGTGGTAGGGCAAAGGCAAGTCTGGATGAGCCCTAAGTCCTAGAAATTGTTCATTACTTTCTCCAGATCGAGGGAACCTGTGATCCACCAAATGCTGTTGGACTCCAACTCCCATTGGCCCCAGTCAGCATGTCCAATGGTCATGCATGATAGGATTTGTAGCCCTTCCTCCTGTTATAGATATTTCCCAGGATTTTGTAGTTGTCTCAAATCGCCAAAATTATTGGGACTCATTGTTTGTTTGGGGTGGCGTTTCACACATTTATGTTATTATAGGCAGCAATGATGGCCGAAGAACTGAAAAAAGAGCAAGACACCAGTGCTCACTTGGAGCGAATGAAAAAGAACATGGAACAGACCATTAAAGATCTACAGAAGAGACTGGACGAAGCAGAGCAAATTGCTCTAAAAGGGGGCAAGAAGCAGATTCAAAAGCTGGAATCCAGGGTAGGCTTCTAAGAGTCCGCCTTTAGAACCTGTTGTGCCAGCCTCCTTGGGAAATGGTTGGCATGTTCATTTTTAAAACGGGAGCTCAGTTCTGGCTAGAGCACTAATGTTTTATTTTGAAATTCTAAGTGCTGGAGAATGATGTAAAAGAGCACTCAACAAACGTGCCAAAAGCTTTTGAATATATATTTATAAAGCATGTTCTGAAGACCTATTGCTACGACTAAGTTCTTTGAGCTATTCCTATGAGGCAGAGCCCAACAGGAGCACATAAACGCTTTTGATTCTGCTTCAGGTCCGCGAGCTGGAAAATGAACTAGAGGCAGAAGCCCGCCGCAATACAGAATCTCAGAAAGGAGTCCGCAAATATGAAAGGCGCATCAAAGAGCTGACATACCAGGTAATAATAACTAAAGTGGGTGAACTGAAATATTGCGCTAGGACAAATACACGTAATTTCCAATCACAGAAACTTGTTCTGATGTAAAGCAGCATTACCAAAGACTTTATATATTATAGGCAGCAGCTAACAGCCTGCAGGCGATTCTCTACCACTTTTCTTTTCCTTCTGGCTCTTTCATCTCCATGCTGACTAAAATATCTTTGTGGGATGAAGGACAGAGAGATGTCTGAGTCAAAGGAGGAAATGTTCTTATCTCACCAGCACTCTTCAGTTTCTGTCTCTTCCTCTGCCTGAACCTCTGACTCATTCCAGGAAACACTGTAGCAAGGGAATGAGAATGAGGATTGGTAGCTGAGAGGTCAATGGAATTCTCCAAGCATCCCTATAGCTAGTATGTTGCAGCTGATAGAGTACCGGACTTGCAAAATTTGGGCTCAAAATCTTTGTTCAACCACACATTTTTTCTGGGTGAAGTTCACTGTGCAACTTACTATCAGCAGAAACCTCAAGAGGATGTCTGTGAGATAAAATGGAATGACCCAATTTAAGTTATCCAGAGCTCATTGGAGGAAGGCTAGGATAAAAATTAGATAGAGTCGCTTAGTTCCGTAATTCCAGATTTCCAGTGAAACAAGCTATCTAACTCTGAGGAGTGGATGGTTGCCAAGTTAACACTTATTTTTTTCCTATTTGTTCTACAAAGGCAGAAGAAGACAAAAAGAACTTAACAAGGATGCAGGAGCTGATTGATAAGCTGCAGGTGAAAGTGAAAAGCTACAAGCATCAAGCAGAAGAAGCTGTAAGTTGGTACAATGTAATGTGTGGCTCTTATCAAATCAGTAATTCACCTAATTTCTGACTGGAGTTGTATTATTCAAACCGGGAAAGGAAGACAAACTGCTGATGTGTGACAACAACACTGCACAAACAGGTATCATCAAATCGCCTCAGAATCCTGAACATTGCAGCAATTTCTCTTCCCTTTTTGAAAAGCACCTTCAAAAGCATGGAGGAAAATTTAGAGAGTACATGTAAATCTCCTACTAATGATTTTGAAAACTGTGGGGCACAGAGAGCCGTGTCATTGCTTTGACCCTAAGTCCAGAATGTTTCCAAACTCCAATTTTTAAAATGGTTTTCTTTTCCTCAGCCACACCAGACCTTTCCAAAACATCTAATTTTACAACAAGAAAAACTTGAATTGGAAGCACAAATAAATTAGGCACAGTTACTTAATTTTGTTCAGTTTCCATAAACGGGTTAAAAAAACAACAACATAGCACTGAAGCTTTTCAGTTTTGGAATATTTGCTGTATTTTTATTTTTTTAAAAATCCCATCTCCTCCCCCTAAGAAATAAGGATGCAGACCTTCAGCAAATTGCTGTACTGTGAAGCACCCCTATTCACTGTCAATCATGCCTCAGTCTGTCAGACTTCATCCCACTTTCCTCCCTGCTAGTTTTCTATGTATACCTCTCCCCTACCTTGGAAAAATGGTTAGGCAGCATTTCATGGTCACTGGGCACACTCAGTCTTGACTAGGCCGTCTTGATAGGTTCTCGCAACCTTAAAGGCTACTTTCTCAAGATATTTTGTGCTCCTGGAACCTTGCATGTTCCTTCTCATCTGCTGATACTGCCGTCTTACGTGGGAGTGGTGCAGTTTTGGCTTCATACACAACAGCACGCATGCTGCATCTCTTACCACAAACAGAGAGGATGATGTTTCTGCTGCATTCCATTATCTACAAAAATCTAAACAGTTTCATCTCACAGAATGGAAAATGAGCGATACTTTGGTACAGAATCATTTGTCTAAGGCATTCCTGTGCTTGACAAAATGATGCTGCTGTCAGAAAACATTTCACTCTGTATTCCCGTTTTCGCTTCAGCGAATACCACAGACAGATCTTCTGACTTAATGCACTAAAGATCTGAAACAGAGTAGTATGTGTTTACTAAAAGTGTCTCAACGTATTTGGAGTTCCATAGCAAAGCCACTGGCTGTACAAGCAACTTTCACATGGCTTTCTGCCCAGAATGAGAGTTCTCAAAGTGCGAGGCCTACTTACAGCAGTAAAATCTGTTGCTGAGCATTCCTGTAAACTCAGATGTTTACATTTCTGGATTAAGTCACAAGGCTGATTATGGAACTGTTTATGGAGTCTATGGATATGTCTTTCCCAACTTGGTGTCTTCTAGATGTTCTTGAATTCCATTATCCCTGACTTTAGGTGGGTGACTCTATCAATTCTTATTTCTCTCTTAAGTTCCACATCAGTCTGCAATTCTTAAAAAATCTTTGCAGAAGATCACCAGCATTTTAGTGTGAATTTCTCCTAATTTACATTTTACAACAGTTATATGCATTTTTGTACACATTACGTGGCTGGAGAACTGCACTGCCAAAGTTGGATATGTGCGAATGTCAAAGGATGAATATTTCAGTTCATGCATTATTTTGGAAAGTGAAAAATTCATAGGCTCATCTTTAAATGTAAACTGAATCAGATTTCTCTTCCATTCCTATCTCTAACTGTTCGCCATGCTGGCTGGAGATGATGGGAGTCCAATAACATCTAGAGGGCATCAAAGGTTGCCTTATTTAGTCTTGGAGACCTTTGTGATAATACCACAACTTGAGGGTCTAGAGCAGCGGTTCTGAACATGTGGGTCCCCAGATGTTGTTGGACTACAACGCCCATCATCCCTGAGCTCTGGCCTTGCTAGCTAGGGGTGATGGGAGTTGTAGTTCAACAACATCTGGGAACCCACAAGTTGAGAAAGGCTGGTCTAGAGCAATTTGCTATTTCTTCACCACAGAATGTGGAATTTTTCTACTCTGTTTGCTTTCCAATTAAAGGCTTGAAATCACTACCTGCCACCTACAAAACTCTCTCACTGATCACTGATGGCCTCCCAGATAGACTTTTAAAGATGAAATTGCATTTCCTGTGTAGCAAATCCCACAAAGTTCCATGAAATGTTTACCACTGACTCACACATGCTTTTCACAAGTAGTGGAAGGTCCACCAGTTGCTAGATTATGGAGGCAAAGCACTTTCAATGTTATTTTCTCCCTCCTACCAGGAAGCTCAAGCCAACCAGTACCTTGCAAAGTACAGGAAGCAGCAGCATGAGTTGGATGATGCTGAAGAACGAGCCGAAATAGCTGAATCCCAGGTCAATAAGCTCAGGACCAAGTCAAGAGATATTGGCATAAAAAAGGTAAGTCAAGCGAATCGGGGGAGAATGTTTCTGGTAGAACCTTCAGAAAAGCAGGGCAGGACATTGGAGTGAGATGAGGATTTCGCGGGCCTGCATCTCAGGCAACCCATCTATGTGCCTGCGTACTTGGAATAGTCTTTCCTATTTCTCCTCTGCCTGCCCAGTTTGGGAGAAGGGGAAGCAATTACAGCCTGATGGGTTGACTCCTGAGGTCCCAAAATGCAGCTAAGAAGCACTGAAGGCTGAATCTTTCTTGACAGTTTACAGCTGAGCAAGGTATGCAGCAAATAACACTACAAAGGCACAGCAGTGAATGAAACACTGCAGAGTGCAGGAAGCCATTCTGTTGTGGAATGCTTGTTATTCCAAGCCAAACTGCATGGTATCAATATATTAATTTAGTCTAGGCAAAACCAGATAATGCCCAACACATATTAATCACTCAAACTCTATGTTTTGCCCATGTAATGATGCCTTTGGAGCTACTGTAATTAATATAAGAATTAATCCTCAAAGGTGCAATCCAGATCTATTAAAATCAATGTGGAGGGTTGACAATGATTTTGTTAGGATTTGGATTACATCCTAAAACCAGCTAAAGCTAGCAGTTAACAACCTTGGCACTGGCTTATTTGCATTATTTTGGCAGCTGGAACTCATAGTTTCTGGTTATATCAACATTATTTTCTCTAATGATGGATATTGAGAAAAATCTTATTCACTAATATAAATGAAAGTCCCCATAGAACAGTAGAGGCTAAGAAGGAAGCCTGTTCTGGCCGACATCCATATTGCATAATCCTATGATGCTGTTGTCATGGCCACCATTCTGAGAGCTCCACGGGGTGACACTAAGGTAGAAAACATAATCGCTTTCAACCTGAGTGAAGCAGCAAAACTTCCTCCTTCACATGATGTCTGTAATAGTCAGAGACTCACAACCATTTCCACTGCAGGTGAGGGAAGTGCCCACATTGCCTGTTGCTTCTTGTTACAAGCAGTTACAACGCTATAATAAATCCCTGTTGTGATTTTGTAATGCACAGTGGAGGTGGCAGTTCCTAGCAATTTTTTGAAACTTGGAGGCGGATAACTCCCCCCCCCCCCCAAATCAAAACCATTTAGCTCCTCTTCCTGTTTTTCAAACATTACCAAAAGAATGCTACTCACAAGTAGAAGTGCCTTTCCGCATGCAGGTCAAGCAGTGCTAAATGCAGGTGTTGGACAGGGGGCAAGATCTGGTTAATAGATGGGGGACTGTGTACATGCTGTCATTCAAACATACGAAAAGATTAGACATTGCCTGCTCTTAGAATTAAATCCTGTGGGATGAGCATAATGTATGTAGCTATAAGTCATTATCACGCACTTGCCTTTTAGGGTTCCCAAATAGAGAGAGGTGACACAGTAAACAATAATCACATGCACGGTAGGCTTATCATTATGCAAAAAAATATTAATAGAATTCTTCCAGAAGTTTTTCAGGCGACAAGAAAAACAACACTCCACCAAACACCCAAAGCCAAGTTTTAGTAAAGAGATTTATCCTTCATTTTACTTTTCCACATTTGTTTGGGCAGCAGAAATCCATGCAGATAAAATGCAAATAGAAAACACAACATTAAAAAAAAAATACTTCTTAATACATCAGCCCACTTGATATCTTGAAAACGGAGGTTATTCATAATTCGTACATTTAAACCCTGCCAGCACCTAATAGCTGGAGAAACATGCTATGCTTTTTAATAACATTGAGGAAGCTGCAACTTTGTTTATCACCACAACACTAGACCCTTACTCAGCCTCTCCATTCCACACAGTTCTTAAAGACACAGATTCCCTTTTAAAGCCAGGAAAACTTTCTGCCCAAAGATTTTCAGAATATCTATCTTTCTCACCTCCTATGGTATGTGGACAGACTGGCTCAAAAAGTCCCCTTCATAGCCTCATTCCCTATAGTGCAGTTTACTTAGAATCATAGAATTGTAGAGTGGGAAGGGACCCCGAGGGTCATCTAGTCCAACCCCTTGTAATGCACGAATCTCAGCCATTCAACCTCTGTTTAAAAACCTCCAGGGAAGGAGAGTCCTCCACTTTCCAAGGGAGTTTGTTCCACGGTTAAACAGCTCTTACTGTCAGAAAGTACTGTACCGTATTTTTTGCTCCATAAGGTGCACCTAGTTTTTAGAGGAAAACAAGAAAAGAAAAATTCTGAACAAAACAGTGGATGTATGGATTTTTCTGGTTCATGCTGTGGCCACAGACATGTGATTTGACAGTGAGTTTGGGGTAGCCCAATGCAAAAATCCTGAGGATCCATGTGGATCCGTGCTTTGTAACCACGTTTTTGTGCCATTGAGGCCCCACGCAACAGTGGGTGCGTGATTTTTTTGGTGCAGGCTGTAGCCATGGACATGCTATGTGATCTGATGGTGAATTTGGGGTGACCCAATGTAAAAATCCTGAGGATCCATGGCCTTTTACCTCCCCCCTCCCAGACAGCCTCCTTTATTGCTAGTGTCCTTTATCTCCCAATCGCTTGCTGATCAGCAGTTTTCTTTCAACACTCCCTTCCCTCTTGTTTGCCTTAGTGTCTTTTCCTTAGCTGGAGCGGTTTTTTGCTCCTCCTTTTCTTCTAATTTCTTTCCTCGTTGTTTTAGTCTTCCTGTCTCCTCTCCTTGCAACTTCCCTGTCTTTATCTCCCCCCTCCCAGGCAGCCTCCTTTATTGCTAGCGTCCCTTATCTCCCCTCCCGATCACTTGCCAATCAGCTGTTTCCTTTCAACACTCCCTTCCCTCTTTCAAAAAAACAAAAACAAAACATGATCTGCTTTTTACCCCTGGACAATTCATCTCCAGGGACCACACATTCGCTCCATAAGATGCACAGACATTTCCCCTTACTTTTTAGGAAGAAAAAAGTGTGTCTTATGGAGCGAAAAATATAGTACTTCCTGAAGTTCAGTCAGAATCCCCTTTCTTATAACTTGAATTCATTGGTTTGACATGTGGCAGCCCTTGGTTACCTATACATCTGCTTCCTATACACTTGGCTCTCTTACATGTAAAGTAAACAGGTAGAACAAACATGTGTGGGGCAAGGATAGCAAGCTCCACCCCTGACTTGCATACCAGAAGAGAATGGGCACTCACCCCGATTCTGGTTGGGCAGCGGTTGCAGCTCAACCCAGTGCTCCCTGGGGCACAATGGAAAACATTATTTTCCTCATGGCTGGACAGTGTAACCCTCCCCTGCTGGCTGAAAGGGCTCGTGGGATTGCCCACCAAAATTTCCATTTGAACTGGCCAATTACGGGGAGTGGGGAGCTAAAGCAGCAGACCAGAGTAAAGAATAAATTAGTTGAACTTAATGGAAGTTATGGCTAATCTATCCCATTGATTCCGGTGGGAATGGTGTTCAAGGAACAAAGCAATTCTGCACATGTCTACTCAGAAGTATGCTCCATTGTGCAAAATGGGTCTTACTGCCAAGAAAGTGGGTATGGGATTTCAGCGTCATGCTACCTTGCTACAGTTCACATAGTGCTTTATATGCAAATCATCACTGGATGCCACAGCCATGAGGTGATGCACCATTCCTCATGGATGCTACTGTACATTATTAATTTTGTACTTAGCTATGTGCAAATGACGTGTTGTGCCCTGGTACTTTTTGAAACCTCGTAAGACGTTCTGCATTGCACTTCTGTCTATATTGTATATTTTTCCTACACAAAAATGCATTCCACATAGGAAATTCAGGATGAATTCAGTAGGCCATCTTTTCTAGGAAGTGTGTAAAGGATTGTTGCTTTAAAAAGCCATGCAGTCATTTCGGTTGAGCCTAAACTGTGTTGTCATATTTTATAATGTATTTCAGGTTCACGATGAGGAGTAAACCTATTATGCCTTGAGTAGCTGCTGGCTAGACTGGTTCTTACATAGAAACCAGCAGCCCACCGCTGAAGCAGAAGAAAACAGGCATCTTAACAAATAAACAAATATCAAATTAAAATCTGCTGATGCCTTTGTTATATGTGTTTTCAGTTGTGTTTCGCAAGGCTTGGTATTTGGATGTGAAAAAACAATTTCAGCACTTTTTATTAGTATTTAGGATGTTGGAGATAAAGTGCAGATTTCACGGGAAAACATTTTGTGGAAATCCCCATTGAAATATCTGGAAATTGCTTAATGACTGCCTTTTGATGTGACTTGTACAGGACAGATTTCCACCACTGCCCTAGACCTATGAGTCAGATAGCCTCTTATTCATGATCTAGAGGTTGTCATCTGGTTTAAAGGCACAGTAAAGCATACTAAATGCTCCCATGCCAAGGTTCTGTTTTTGGAAACGCAAGGAATTCAAAGAAGGTGAGCTATAGCTTTTTTATTATTTAAAAAGTCCCTTTGAAGACTTTGTAATGAGTTACCTTAGCCAAGAGCAGTCTGTCACATACATGGCCCTAACTCCCAATCAAAGGCTTGTACCAATCTCAAATTCCAGCAGGCTAAATCTTCTAGTATCTCCTCCTTGATGTTGTGAGCTTCAGATCTCCTCTATATATGAAGCTGCTGCAGAGGAAAGATGTGAGACGCATGAGCAGGTGTGTGAGATGACAAGACGTTAGAGATAGGTAATAACTCAGCAGTCACCCAGTTTATGGAGAAATTGAGGCATTCAGATAAAGGAGCCAGGAACTCCATGAAAAGCAGCAAGGGAAATATAGCTCTTATTAGGCTTATGCATGTTACCAATTTTGTCACACTATATTTTCTGCTTTCCATTGACCTTTCCGCTGAAGATTTTCATTGAAAGGGGACATAGCCTGGATCTATAGTATATATTCAGGCATAATCATTCCTATATCTGGAGTCCTACAAAGGAACTTCCCATCACAGCTGGCTGCCACCAGTAGCTGGTGGACAGAAAAGGTTAATTTGTTTTTCTTATTTATCTTAGATAGTGGCTTCAGGGTGCATGACTCTTTACAGTAGTGGTAGGGAACCTGAGACCCCCATTGTGATTGGAGTTCAGCTTCCATTGGCCCCAGTCAGTATGACTAATAGTCAAGGACAGGCCTTTGCCCAGAGGGTTTTTAATCCACTTTGTAAAGGGAAGTGGCAGATGAAAGAAAGGTGAAGTGATAGCACAGTAAACAGGGACAATATGCATTATTACATACGTAGATAGTACAGTTGTACCTCAGCTCCTGGATGCCTTGGGAGTTGAACGTTCTGGCTCCTGCAAGATCGAAAACTGGAAGTGAGTGTTCCAGTTTTCGAACGTTCTTTTGTAAGCTGAACGTCCAACGGGGGTTCCACAGCTTCCAATTGGCTGCAGGAGCCTCCTGCAGCTAATCAGAAGCCACACTGGTTTTCGGAAGTCAAACGGACTTCCAGAATGGATTCTGTTCAACTTCCACGGTATGACTGTATATGTATTTAGGTTTCGTAACAGTAGGGCAAAGGGAGCAGGTGGTTGTGCCGAATGCTCCACAGAAAAGGTGGGTTTGGAGGAGAGAGTAGAAGGAAAAGGAGGCCTCCATCCTTTCCACTAGGTCCAAGGCGAAGATGTGGAAGCCTCTTTGGTTTTGCCAGATTTGCTGTGACAGCATCAATGCTCTTCCACCCACTTTGTCAAACATAAGTCAGGCGTGCCTTCTGACAAGACATGAGGAAGTAATTATGTACTAATGATTCCAGGCTATTAGTGGATTCTTTGGAGAGTGAGTGACAAAAGAGTCTTTAATTTTGGAAAGTGTACCTCTGTCACTGTGTTCCATTCTTCCTTGACAGTAGACAAAGTAGCTTGAATGCATAATCTAATGGCCACGAGGGATTTTAAAGCTTTGCATTGAAATATGAGCCAGCACTCGACTGGTACTCTGTCACTTCAGGGTTGCACACCGCACACTGACAACATGTCCACACAATGGCAAAGATTTAAACTCATTTCTCTTAACTAGCATTCCCAAAACTGGTGTCATCCAGATGATTTCAGTTACAACTTACATCAGCCATAGTCATAGTCTGGGGATCATGGGAGTTGTAGTCCAAAAAATATGGAAGACACCAAGTTTGGGAAGGCTGCTCTTAATGACTGACAAAGCAGTTAAGGGTTTAGGAGTTAAAATGGGTGTTTACTTCCAGAAAGACTAGAGAATTCCTAGGTTCTATATGAACTTGCACCAATCTCCCTTCATGCACATAAATCAATCATGGCTATTCCTCTGTATAGGTTGTTATTATTGTTGTTCACTCATCTACACCAGACACAAAAGTTGTTGTTTTTAAGCTATTTTTTAAGGAAATTGGGCAAAAAAATGACACTTCTGACACTTCTGATATGGCCAGACATTTTAACCACTTTTTGAAAATTCTGCCCAGACGCCATTTTTGACAGACGAATCCCGGCTATATCCAGGAAATTCCAGATGTATGGCAGCCCTATATTATGGGTCCTTGTGGCAAGAGAATAATCTGCCTCACTATAGTGCCTTGTAAATGTATAAAGGGTAGCTGAAAACATTTTTTTGCAAAAGTAGATCAGAGTTAGATTTGAACTTTGGCTGAGCACTGGTGACCTGTACTGCCTGGGTTATCTGTCTTATTCTGATAAAGATTTTTCTTCAAGGGAACCTGGAAGTTACCAGAATCAAGGGGAAATCTGTAGACTAGGGCCTGACCACAAGGTTACTGACCATGCACTGATATATAGGTCTATATACGGTAGGTCTATTGATTTCAATTAGTCTGTTCTATGATCTAATATTCAGTATCCCACATAATTAATGCCAATATGATATAATATGATATGATATGATATGATATGATATGATATGATATGATATGATATGATATGATATGATATGATATATACAAGTAGGAGCGGTCTCTATTATATCAGGATGATTGAAGTTTGACTGCATTTTCTTTTTTCTATGACAATTGGAAAGCAATGTGTTTTCCCCCAATGGCTTCAAAATGTCATTCTGCTTCCTGAAGAAGTTCCCTGCCTGTTTTCATTCAAGGGATGTTGTTCCATCTGATCATTGCCCTCAAATACAAAGTAAGAGCTGTTAGAGCTAGTACTATAGGACATACCCCCAGGGACATTTTAATTGAAAACTTTTGTACTGCATGTTCCGAAAAATTTCAGCCAGCTGTGCTTGAGCTATAAAAGTTCATTGTAAATCAATGGCAAAAAAGAAAAAGAAAGTATCTGGCAAATACAGCAGAGGTTGGAGGATGAAGGTTTCATTCAAAAAAATTCAACCACAATTTATTTTTCTCAAAAATTGCACTATATATGTTGTTAGGGTTTGTTTTACATTTAGAAACACCTAGATTGCCAGCGTTCAGCACAAGGAAAAGAAACCAACTTTGCAAGCACAAGTATGGGGAAAACTCATGGGATATATTTTTAAAAATAAATATATATTTAAACCAATTTTGTTTAAAATGTTGTAATAGAGGATTTTGAGTAATATTAGTTTTGGCATTAGATCCATGCAATTATCACACACCTCTTCATGTGAGAGATTCCTATTTGAAATGAACTTTCCTGGTCATCTTAATTCTAAGCATTAAATACAATGTGAACGTAAGAGGTGCCTTACACCAAGTCAGGCCATTGAACAGTAATGTTTTATGAACTGGCGGTGGCCCTCCAAGTCTCTTCGAGCCCAGCCTGCCAGGAATCAAATCTAGGATTGTCTGTAAGGAAAGCATATGTTCTACCGCTAAGCTATGGCCCTTCTATCTGCCAGTGGAGGATACAGAGGCTCTGCTGCACGCACATTAGGATTAACACCAAGAAAAATGTAGTGTAAAGAGATGCACATTTAAAACACATTAATGTGAATTAAGTTGCACATTCAGTGGAGTCCCTCAAGGATTAGTATCCAGACCTGTGCTTTTTAACTTATTCATTTAGATTTAGAGCTAGGGGTTAGCACTGGGGGAGACACATTTCCCAGAGATACCGAATCATTCACGGTGGTCGAAACAAACCGATCGCAAAGAGCTCCAAAAGGCTCTCTCCAAACTAAGTGGATAAGCAGTGGAATGGCAAATGCAACTCAATGTAAACAAGTCTAAAGCGATGCACAGTGGGTAAACAAACCAACCCCAAATTTCACATCTATGTCCATGGGGTTTGAAGTGGGGGTAACTGACCAAAAACTGGCCATTGGGGTCACAGTGGATAACAGCTTGATGAAGATGTTGACCCAGTGTGAAGCAGCAGTGGAAAGGTGAATTCCATATTACTTTGGGATTGAAAATAAAACTGGTAATATCATTTTACAAATCTATGATGAGACCACACTTGGAATGCTGCAGTCAATTCTGGTCGCCTTACTTCAAAAAGATACCGTAGAGCTGGAAACGGTGTGGGAAAGATCAACCAAAATGATCAAGGATCTGGAGCAGCAACTCCCCTATGGGGAAAAGTCATGACGTTTCAGGTTTTTCAGACTGGAGAAAATGTAGGGAAGAATACAATAGAAGTGCAGGCGATTATTCTCCCTCTCTCATAATATTTGAGAACCCATGGACATCCAATGAAACTGAATGCTGGAAGAAACAAAACAAAGCACTACAGTGGTACCTCAGGTTAAGTACTTAATTCATTCCGGAGGTCTGTTCTTAACCTGAAGCACCACTTTAGCTAATGGGGCCTCCTGCTGCTGCCACACCGCCAGAGCACAATTTCTGTTCTCATCCTGAAGCAAAGTTCTTAACCCGAGGTACTATTTCTGGGTTAGCAGAGTCTGTAACCTGAAGCGTATGTAACCTGAAGCATATGTAACCCAAGGTACCACTGTACTTCGCATGGCACATAGTTGCATTATGAAATTCACTCCCACTAGATGGTCACCAATATGGATGGCTTTAAGAGGATTAGACAAATTTGTGGCAGATAAGTATCAACAGCTACCAGCCTTATTCAGAGGCTGTGAACTACAGCAGGTCTCGCTTGGAGAATCGCTAAAGGCTTCCAGTTGGGCCCTGTGATGTTGGACTAGATTGGCCTTTGGCCTGACCCAACAGGGCTCTTTTATGAATGAGCATCCATTCAGAGGCACCTTGGCGGGCTCCAACCTACACTCATTCCACAGACATGGCTGCAACAGAGGGCTGTCAGGCAGTTCTGCATATATTTTGACTACTCTCTACATAGAATAGCCCTACCTATGACATTCCAGCAGGAAGTCCACGGTTGGATTCCTTGCAGATTGGATTCCTTCCAAAATCCATGCACTGTGCTTCCTGTATCACTACCCCCACAGTTATATTCCTTTTATCTGAATGCCTGAAATGCTGCGATATGTATGGCCCAAGGTGTGGCAGCGACTGCCAACACGTATAATGCAGTTAAGGTGTATTCAGCCTGCTATCAGTTTTCCCGGCTTAACCATTGCTTCTGTTGTATCCAGAGTTGTGTTCCAATAACAGCTGTACAAGCTGCTGTCACTCAGCCGAGGGCCATGCAATTTTAATGTGCTTGCACGTACATTTCCTCAGGGATTTCTGCATGAAAAAGGGCTGTTCAATTTTTGTACTTGGGGTTTTGATCCAGGAGCTGATCTTGCTTGTAATGGTGGCGGCACACATTTCTTCCAGTGAATTGCTTTTGTCATTACCAGAATAGACCAAGGCAGCATATAGTCTCCAGACAATTGCCCTGTTACTTTCCTACAGCCTTTAAAAGGCAATGTAGAAAGATATAAATATTTAGAGAGAGAAATGGTGCATTTCTTTCCCAAATTGCAAATGCAACCTGCCAGTAGAACCATTCGTCTGGATGCGATGGTGCAGAGGAAGAACTGTTTGTTCACTTAAATGTTGGTGCTCTGATAATGTTTTTCATTCTATCTTTTAAAAATACATTATTAAGGGGAAGAGAGGGGCAGCTGCATCATCCTTGCTTCAGTTGCATCACATACTCATTCTCAGGGCTCAACTAGACAAAATGGTGAGAGATCTGTGATTGAATCTCCTGCCATCAATTGTTTTGAGTTAAAAGCAGCCCCGGGAGGCCATAGCGCAAAGCGAGGTGGGTTTTTCAAACCTCTTTCGCCCTATGTCATTTTCCAAATCGAAATTGCCCGCCCCCGCTGCTGCTACTTGACCTATATATGGAAACATACAAGTGCTGGAGAGCAGTATTTTGAAGTGGAAAATAGCATGAGGAAAAGGTATGGTCAAGGTCTCGCTGCCCCAAAGTCACTGTCCCAACCATTTAAAAAACAAATCAGAAATCTCAGATTGTCTTGTCCAGTTTGGCCCTGGTTTCTTGTTTGCCCAGGACAGGGGATGAAATATCAGTAAATGTTGTGCCTCCCCTCTGCCCCAAAGTTCCCACTTTCCCAAATTTGGGAGAAGTTCCTGGGGCAGCAGTGCTAAGGCTTCACTTCCTTTTGGAGATCGCTGGAGACTTTAGACATGTTCAAAATATTTGATTTATTTCTAAATATGTATGTAGAACAGAGGTGGTTTGGAGGTCTAATATGCCCCAAGCAAACCTTTCTGGCATGAAAGACCCAACCATGTTTTAACAGTGGCAGTGAAAAGGTTGAAATTAAATAAAAGTAAAGTACACAGAGCACTGGAGTAGGCTGAGCCCAGGGCTGCAATGCACCCCTGTGCATTAGACTGAGCATTTAATGAGTGTTAAGGGGATGATGTGCCCTCCAGCTGATCTGAGCAGCTAAGCTAAGGATGGGGGGAGTGTGTACAAAAAGGTGTATCTGCCTGTATGAGTGTGTGGATGTGAGATGTACCTGCATCCCAAGGTGCCTTCAGTTTATTCTCACACTTAAGCTCGCTCTGCTTTGAAAACTGCTTCTGTTGTTACCCTGAACTGAACCATGGATACTTTCCTTTAGTTGGAGTGGGTGACACCTTCTCCAAAGTGATGCCTTTTGTTGCATCCTGACATATCCTTGACATCTGGGAATGTTCTCTAAGCCTAACTAAACAGTTTAATTGCGATGACATTATCCCATAGAGGCAAAGAAGCTACTTTTATTTAGTTTCACTTTCCTTTCTGATGTTTGTAGCTGTTAGTTCTGCCCAGGTTGGCATTGGAAGAAGACTATTCTTGGCTCTGATAAAGATCTCAGCCCCGTTTGAATGGCTGCTGGGGGAATCATTACAGTTTTCTCTGGTGATTCCAGAGAAAACTCTGTATCATTAAGCCATCTTACAAAAATTAGCTCCCATTAGTGAAACATCTACCAGCCATCCCAAGCCATTAGTTTTCTTGAGAAAAGTTGTATCCTTAGCAAGGGCCCTAGCACAGTGGTACAGCATCTGCTGTGTGTGCAGGTTGTGAGTTCAATCTCCAATATTTCCAGGCAGGGCTGGGAGACATGTCTGTCTGAAACCCTGGGGAGCCACTGCCAGTCAGTACAAGATGGAACAATGGTCTGACTTAGTATAAGTTCCTATATATATGTTCCTATATAAAACAAAACCTATGAACAGTTTGTATTCAGCAGTATTCATAATATGACCTTAGACAAGCATCCTTTGCTCATGGAGACTTGACAACAGAACACTATTCTTGAAGGCAGTCAGAAGTTTGCTATCTGCCAGTTTAGCTATCATATGCAGATGGCCAACAAATGTCACTGACTTGGCCAGGAAGAAATTTGGCAGAGGATGTGGTCCATCATTTTCCAGCAATGAAGAAACTGAACCAAGTCATTTGACACCATGCCAACCTGCACTGTCATGTTCCGACAAGTCAACTGCAGAAAGAATGTGCATCCAAGTCACAGACGGAAATTTATGTTTAGAATTGAGAATGGCATTCAATTGGGCTGAAGAGTTCCTAAAATTCTCTGGGTGCTGACACTAATGATGAGAAAAATGTACAACTAGCATTTCTAATTGACATTTATTACAACAATGCTGGTAGTGTCGGAGTGGTATTCAGTCCAATGCCAATTGAATTGTATTAGCCTACTGACTGTTGAGATTCACTAAAAAGCATGGGTTGAAGCCTTGATTTTGATGTATGTATCTCCATTTTTGTCCGCAAATCGAGACTATTTTTAATAGTGCAATCTAGTTTACTCAGAAAGGAGTCCCACTTTGTTCAATGGAACTTACAGGCTAGCTCACTGTGCAGTCTAAAACGTGTAAAATTATATTCCTATGGTTTAAGTGTGCCCATAAAGGCATTATAAGAAAATACCTACCTTGAACTTTTAATTTCAACTGTCAGTCTCCCTTCAAAACTACAGGACATTTCAGTTGCAACATTCCATAGACGGAGAACAAATGCGGAGAGAAGCATAATAAGGGAGGAGAGCAGGAGCCCTTGAAAGCTGCACACTAACAGTGCCTGCCTGGACAGCGGACCTCTCTATTACAATGAAATATATAATACAGCTATTTAAATTAGTCATGACTTCTAAATCTGCATATGGTAATAAAATGCAGCTCGTGCAAATAATAATAAGTAGTAATAATAATAATTTTATTTCTACCCCGCACATCAAATCTGTGCGCCTTTTTTAATTTTTGCGGGGTTCGTTTGTGTTTGATGCGTTCCCTCTTTTTACGGCGATGCGTATACACGTCTCCAGCCGTTATAAACGCACGAAGGGCTTAAGCAGTTCCCTTCCGCCGTGGCAGAAAAGAAACGGCTCCTTCCTTCGGCCACTTTAATGCCACGGCGCCCCTGCCTGCCTCCGCCTCGGCGCTGCCCTTTGGCCGCGGACATCGCAGCCTCCCTCTCCTTCCGAAGCGGACTGAACGCGCGTGACTCCGCCTCCGGGGACACGCCCCTTTCGCGACCCCTGGCAACAATGGAACCTCAGCCGAGACATAAAAGGGAGGTAAGGAGGCAAAGCGGAGTGTGACGTACTCGCGAGGCGACTGGGGGAGGGGAGCGCCGTGCCGCTCTACGCACGCGCAATGAGGCGGCGACGAAACGATTGGGTCCGAAGCACCAGGGGAGAAGCGATTGGCGGGCGAGTATTCGGATGGGCGGGGTTTGTTTCCCCGGCTACGCCACCGCCGCCGGCCTCGCCGCTTGCGTGTTGTTGTGCTGGGCAAGTCCGGGCTGGCTGAGGGATGGTCATGGCGGCCGCTGAGGAAGGGGATGCCGCGGCGGCGGCGGCGGGGGCCGTGGAGCGGGGCCCCGGCGCGGTTTACCACATGTTCGTCATGATGGAGGACCTTCTGGAGAAGCTGAAGCTGCTCAACTACGAGGAGGAGGCGGCGCTGCGGAGCCACAACATGAGGCCGCCCTCCAGGTAAAAGCGGGCCTAACTCCCGTCCAGCAGCCCGCGCGGCGGCGCGGAAGGGGTGGTGAGGAAGCTCCCGGCCGAAGAGCGAAAGGCTCGGCCCTGCCTGCGAGGCGTACACGTGTCCGCGGCAAGGGATGGTTCCCACGTGCGCGCGCCCTGCTGGGTCAGCCCTGCCCCTGGTTGGTCTCCTCTTGGTGGCTGGCAGTTGAGTTTGTCTCTTGGGAACTCTGGTGGTTTGCGATTCCCCCCTGCAGGTGAGTCGGTTGGTGACCGCGGCGCACGCTGAAGTTTGTGCAGGACTAGTAATGTTGTTTGGAGAGCGGGGCCGCCGGGTGCTTTGTCTCTGTGCCCGCGCTCACTTCGGGGTGAGCAACTGCGCCGGAGCAGAAGAGAACTAGCTGCCAGATAAAACGGGCATAGGCTTTGTGCTGCATGTCTGCATGCTTCGTCCGTTTTCCAGGGCACGCGTTTTCTTCTGCAGCCCCTGAGAAGCGAAGTGATTAAAAACTTACATTTTGGATGAGTTAGGACTGTGACGGCTGCACGTTTTCTTAAAATGTTGTTAAACTTGGTGGAACTTCCTTCTGATGGAACATGCGTGTGGTTATGCTGCAAGAGTTGGTGATTTTTGTTTTTAACATGTTGGATGTCTTATTGTTATTATTATTTATTGAATTTATATACCCCCCCTATACGTATGCGTTTTGAAACATTAGTGCCCTTCTAAATTTTAGAAGGCGAAGAACTTTTTATTTGGAGGAATCTGTTCATAAAAGTGTGCCATCTAGTGCAGCAGGGGGTTGTGATCCAATCAGTATTAAGATGGGACTTTTCTAGATGAACTTTTGAGATTTTGCTTGGTGAGGAAAAATCTTTCCTCTCAGACTGATAAATAAACAATGTCATTTTTTTATTAGGTGAATAAGTAGTTTTTAGACATTGAGGTGTTCCATTTACAGTGCTCAATCCTGTAATGTCAGTGACCTAAATTTGCCTAGTGTTTGGGAGTGGTGTTGAGGTTGTACATTGGATGTGCATCAGGCACAGATTCTTTCTCTGTGAGAGTCAGCAGAATTGGTCATATTTATGAGGAGAGAACTTGCTTGTTCATTGCAGTCTTATTATGGTGCTGGAGGAGACTCTTGAGAGTCCCATGGACTGCAAGAAGATCAAACCTCTCCATTCTGAAGGAAATCAGCCCTGAGTGCTCACTGGAAGGACAGATTGTGAAGCTGAGGCTCCAGTACTTTGGCCACCTCATGAGAAGAGAAGACTCCCTGGAGAAGACCCTGATGTTGGGAAAGATGGAGAGCACAAGGAGAAGGGGGCGACAGAGGACGAGATGGTTGGATAGTGTTTTCGAGGTTACCAGCATGAGTCTGACCAAGCTGCGGGGGGCAGTGGAGGACAGGAGTGCCTGGCGTTCTCTGGTCCATGGGGTCACGAAGAGTCGGACACGACTAAACGACTAAACAACAACAAACAACAACAACCTTTGGTGTACCCTGCTTCCATTTGTTTTGTTCCGCTTTCCTCATCTGTAGCCCTAAGACTGATCCTGGCTTAGACAACGTTGGACCTGTTCTTTGTTCTGCTCTGTAATACACCGTAAATTCTAGTGCTCCAAAGTGCACCAAAAATAGTAGGTCCTAGTGGGAGACACTGTTAATGGATCTTAAGTTAATTGACTTAAGTTATAAAAGGTGAACTTTATCAGACTGTGGCTTACTGATCACTCCTTAAGGGTAATTGTTGCTCAGAATTGTTTGTGCTGTGACTGGTGAAAGTTTTGCAGGAATTTAAGCTCTAGCTCTGACTAGAGTCTGTTACATCTTTGAAGTACCAAAGCCATGTTTTAGGGGTTTTATTTTCATCCTCAAATTGTGGCACTCTTTTCATCTACAGATAAAAGAAAATACAAAATAGTATTCATTCATTAATCAGCCTGATTTGTTCATATTGTTCTTGTAACTCTAGCAGAGTGGCTGTAAACATGGAATAATTTAATTTAAGCGTGGCCAATTAGGCTTTTTGCCAGCTTGACTGTTAGTGTCAATCCTTTTGCGGTTTGGATGAAAGCTGTGTTCAGAGAACTTGTGTATGTTGCTCAAATGCTGTGCAGAGTAGAATTTTTGTAGTTTCTGTGTTCATGATTTCTTTTTAAATGTTCCTAGGCTTTATACCTGAGGATATATGTAGTACACTTGACTTATACATACTTACCTAGGAGTATCCCATTGAACTCAGAACTTCTGTGTAGACACACAAGGAATTGCACTGCCGGAAACTAATTGTTATCTGAATGAGGTTTTAGGTTAAGAAGAAGATGATGCTTTATCTTGAACAGCTCTTCAAAGCACCTCGTTGCATCAGTTGATTATTGTTGCGCACATTTTAGTCCTTTTTTGTTCATCAGTGTAATCCATATCAAAGTTACAACTTCTAGGACTACTCAGCTATAATTAAAATGTTTTCTGTGTTGTGCAAGGTAAAACCTTTGTTCTCACCTTGCTGAGCTATATTCTTCCAACTCCATTTTACATGTTGGCTTTTCAAAGCATAGTTGATGAAAATGCAAAATAAGATGCTGGCTTGTTCCAGACATCATTATCCTTCACTTGATAAACAAACCATAGTTGTTTGTTTTGAAATGAGCTGTGTAGTCCTCCTTTTGCCCCTTCCCACCTCTCCTCCCATGTCCACTTCTGTCAAAGCTGTCTTTGATTCTTAAGACTACAGTTTCCGGTGGTGTCTGAACTAGAAAACTGCACTTTATGCACTCCCTTCAGTTATAACACCCAGATCAAATCAACACCCAGTTATAACACCCAGATCAAATCAACTATTCTCTTCTGTGAAATAAAAAAAATATTCTGGCTCACAGAAGAAAATATGATTTCGCATCAGCATTGATGTTGCACCACATCATGCACACATACACGCGAGGGGGCTGTCCAGGCCCCCAGAATAGGAGGGGGTTGAATTGCGGAGAGGTGTCCCTCTGCTCAGCCCTGCAAGCCTCTGCCTGCAGAGTCATGCCAGTGTCACTCAGCTGGCTCAGAGCTCCTCTTTCTGCCTGTCTACTGGGTGGGTGACTGGAAAGTTCCTCCCCCCAATAGGGTGTTGGGGTGGCATGGGGCTGAGCCAGATTCCTTGGATCTCAAGGCAGCCTCACTGCTGTCTGTGTAATGGCATCAGCCCCCATCTGGGATTAATTGCTGCACCAACTCCAGGCTGGCACAGATATGTGCCTGCCCTCCCCTACCTTTCTGCCCCAGCCAGCTTGCACAGCAGGGATGGGTGGCCCTGCTGCTCCATTAAGCCCCACCAGGCAGAAACCAGGGTTTGGATTGTGCCAAAAATTAGCAGATTTTCAAAAGAATATTATTCACTAGCATATTGGTGTAGCTGATTTGCAGACTTGGTTTGTTGCGGGCAAAAATGGCAGATCTACCAATTAACTGTTCTGAGATATGTCACACAGTTTCATTACTTCAGTTTAAATAGAAAACTTGCATTAATTTGGAAATGCTTTTAATGAAATGGTAAAGTTATTAAACACTTTCTTTTTCCGAATTGGATATACTTTGAAATAAATTATAATCCATTTTTATTGCAGATTTAAGACACTCAGAATATGAGAATTGAATCAATATTGTTGCATGTGAATAAATCAGATTCAAGTAATACAGCCCCCTAATACTACTGATTGTTATACAGTATCCTGTTCTCAAGATACTGGCAGGATTTGGGAGTTTGGAGTTTAAAGTATTGCCTAAAGAGACAAGTCATTGTTTCTGTTTCTTGGGAAGAATGTCACTGCAGAAGTACATATTGTTATTATAGTTGATAGGTGTCACTTGCTTATACAGTGGTACCTCGGTTCCCAAACACTTCCGTTGTCATATGTTTCGGGTCTCAAACGCTGAAACCCGGAAGCAAATGCTTCTTCCTTTTAACGTTTTTCGGAACCGAAACGTACGATGCGGCTTCCGCTTAGTGCAAGAAGCTCTTGCAATTGATGGGAAGCCATGCCTTGGTTTTCAAACGTTTCAGAAGCCAAACAGGCTTCCTGAACAGATGACGTTTGAGAACCGAGGTACCACTATATTATATGATACAGTGGTGCCTCGGTTTACAGATGCTTCAGGTTACAGACTCCGCTAACCCAGAAATAGTACCTCGGGTTAAGAAATTTGCTTCAGGATGAGAACAGAAATCTTGCGGCGGCTGCACAGCAGCAGTGAGAGGCCCCATTAGTTAGAGTGGCATCTCAGGTTAAGAACAGTTTCAGGTTAAGAATGGACCTCCAAAACGAATTAAGTTCTTAACCCGAGGTACCACTGTATTGACTACATTTTATTTAATAAAAGCAGTAGTTGCACTATCTTATTCAAAACCATGCAGGCCAGGGCAGATGGTGGAAGGTCACTTGGTGGTTTAATTGTTTGCTGTGCTAGTTCCAAGGTGGCACAGCTAAGAAATTTGATTATTGGACCTTAGGGGACCTGAGAGCTTTGGATCTGTAGATCCGTAGCCTCTGGTATGCTGTCTCCAAACATTCCATTAGCAGGGCTTTCTGTTAATATTAATGTTCCCTGTGTGTGATATCTTTTGTTTCCTCATTTTTGTTAAAGAGTTTTAATATGTTGTTCTTTTTTCATTCTGCTTGTTTAAGTTTCTAGGATCCTCCATGTTGAAGGCCTAGACTTGGTAACAGTAGATTTTTAAAACAAATATAAATACTCTGTTAACATTAAATGAATACCTTAAATAGTCACTAGTACTAAATTAATCAACTGTCCATCACCTTGGCATCCATAAGTGAGCTAAAATAACAGGTTTTTCAAAATACTTCCAAAGCTGCTGTTTGAACTTAGCAGATAGAACTTCATTTTAAGAAAGGAGGGTTTGTTGGCCAAATTTAATCTCTTTTTGCTTTGTAAATTGTGGACACTGTAGTTTAGGAAATGATACCTGTATGGGGTGTTAGGGGAAGGGTAGAAAATGTTGCTTTGGGGATAGCTTGTCCACCTTTGGTCCCCACCCTGCACTCAGCTCTCACTTGTGGCTCTTAGAATCTGTCAACATGCGACAGTGGCCACACCCTGAGAATGCTTTTGACTGGCCAACTAAACCAGGTGGGGGAACCCGAAGGGTCTCAAACCCTCAGTGAGTTAGGACCTTTCTCTGCATGCAAACACAGGCCTCTGGTGGATTGAGCGGACAAGATCAATAGTGGGTCCAGTGGTCAAGAAGGCAGTCTCTGCATGTGCTGCAGAAGGAAATGTTGGACAGATGGGGCTCATCAGCCTGGGAGTGTAGCCCATCTAGGAGAAGGAAAATTCTCATCCTAAACCTCTGCTGCCTTGTGGGATATCTTCGGGAGAAGAAAAGGCTCAGGAATAGACCCTACACAGATCTGAGTGGAGTCCCTAAGACGGTTGAATGGCACCTTGTACCCCTCCTTCTGGCAACTCCTGCCATCAAGCTGGTGCCAGATGTCTAACTACTTTCTTTTGGACCACATCGGCAAGGCTGAGAGGGAAGTCTTGTCATTGGGGCAGCCCAGGGACCTCCATACACAGTACTGTCCAGGAAGGTCACTTTGGTGCGTCTAACACAGTGGCTTGCCTTTACCACCAGGGGCACATTCTCTGTCTCTCAAGACAGACGGCGGCCAACAAATGTGCCCCTCACGCCCCAATTTGAACATTTCTTATTTGTAACAAGATTTCTAAAGTAAATTTCTGTTTTATTGACAATATGAAGTATTGTGCATTTGTCTGAACTGCTGTGTACTTCCATAGAAGGTCAAGCTGCAAAAAGTTTTATAAACTACCTGATAATCAAATCCCTTTTGAACTCTCAAGTGCAGCTTTAATACTCTTGAGAATTGCATTTACAGCTTTTGACTCAAATTAATTATCTGCAGGGTGTACATACACAATGGAAGTCATGGCTCGTTATGGCATAACATTTTGAAAGTACTGCAAAGAAAATAGCACATCTTTCGGGGAAATTGCTTGTCAGTGAAATACCAGCCCTAATGTCATCCTTGAGAAAAGCAATTTGGGGGCATAGAGGGTTATAGTAATACAGATAAGTTCTGTTAGCTAGAAGGACAAGATTTTTCAAGATAGGGAGGCTAATCTTTGTTTTTTGTTTTTTCCCTTTTAAAACAGGCACTACTTTGCACTGCCCATTAACCCAGGTGAACAATTCTACATGTTCTGCACCCTTGCTGCCTGGCTAATTAATAAAGCAGGGCATCCTTTTGAGCAGCCGCAGGAATACGATGACCCAAATGCAACAATATCTAGCATACTATCAGAACTGCGGTCATTTGTAAGTGGATCATATTTTGTGTGTATCTGAAATTTTTTGGTCTGTCATAATCACTTTGTAGGTGACTTATATGCTAGTTCTTTCTAACTGATCCTTAAGTAGAACTATATTGATTTTTAAACAGCTACAGTGGTTTTGCAGACCATGGTCTAGGACCAGGGATATGTTTTTGTCACTCTTATCATGTGTAGTTGGGCTGATTTTAAATCAGGATTGTCAAACACCCAAGTTCATCAATACAACCCAAGTGTCATACTGTATGTACTCTGTGGTTGACACTCCATTTCCCATCTTTTCATTTACTTGGAAATAATCATGCTGAGTTTCTCTTGGGTCGGCTGCATTTTGGATTACTGAAGATTTTGGAATTAAAGAGAGGAGAGAAAAATGGAATTGTTTTTAAGGATCAAATGGAAATGAAAACACGGCAGAGATGCTTGTATACTGCAGTTGAATTTATATTTTTAAAGGGAAGGTGGCTAAGAATTGAGCTTCTCTTCTCTTACTTTGTTTCTTGAAAGCTTTTGCACTAATGTGTGTGCATGTTCTGATACAGAGTTTGACTAAATGATTAGTTTTCTTAGAAAATAGACCCAAACCACACTATTACTGTTAGGACAACCAGTTGGAAGACAGGACTAATTCCTGTTCCTTGTATAGTTGTGTGGAAGAGGGAACTTCAGCAGGTGCAATTTGTCATATCATAGAGTTGCAGGGTGGAAAAAGTGACAGGGCCTTGTCATCCGCCTCCTCCTGAACAAGAGTGATTCTGTCTCTCCGCTGGAGCAGGTGGGTGGATGCAACAGCAGTTGCTTTGTATGGGAGTGATTAACACCAGTTCATTTCAGTGTTGCTTCTAATAAGTGGGTGGGGGAGTTGGTTCTGAATATAATTTTTTATTCTCATGCTGTTTTCAGTTCTTCGAAACAAAGCCCGAGCAGACGCTTTTTCATGTGTTAAGTGATCCTCTGGCTACATGTAAACAATATATCAAAATGTGGTTGGAATTAACCATAGCTTGAAACTGAGATCATGCGTTGCAATTCCAAATGTACAGCAGACAAACATACTTTAGAACTATGTTTTAATTTTCTTTCATGGTGGAGCAAGCTTCTGGAGGCACAGTGATGGCCGTAACTATGACTTGTCAATTCGGACATCACACCAAATCATAGTTAGCACTACCCGTAGTTGGGAAACGCACTGCAAACTATTATTTCTAATTTTGGTTTGCCAACCAATTCAGAACCATAATTTCTCAGCTTGGACATCCTACCAGTCATAGTTAAGTTGATTTAACTACCGTTTGATGTGGTATGTAAATTGACTAGTACTGGGAGAAAAATGTTCACCTAGTTTCTGAATAAATTGCTATTTTAGTAATTCCAGGAATCAAAGATGAAACTGAATAAGCACCAATCCAAGTAGTGTAGCTATGGATTATTGCCAGGAAAGGTCTCTTAAAAGCCAATGAGAAACTGTTATATGCTTTGGCTGTCATGCTCACATTTAGACTGTACATCCAAATAGAAAACTCAGATGTAAGCCAGTATGGATCATGATTGCAGTAATCAGAGGTCTGGTTCACACATGTATGTACGACAATTGATTTCTCATCACCTGATATTTCCAGCTGAATGTATGAACTGGCTCCATATGTGATGACTCACTCACATAAACTTTTGCTTCTTGGTGCTGTGTCCACACACACACTCAAACAACTCCTTTGTGAATGAAGAAATGTAGTTAGTAGATGTAATGATTTTGTATTTCTGGTAATGATATCTATCTTTGTTTTAGGGCAGATCTGTGGATTTTCCTCCTTCAAAGTTAAAGGCAGGTTATGGAGAGCAGGCATGCTATGTTCTTGATTGTTTAGCTGAAGAAGCCTTAAAATACACATCCTTTGCATGGAAAAGGTATCCTAACAAGATAATCTCTTACATTTCTTCTTTTCTGGGAATTCAGGCATTAATTGTATAAAATGAGAGAGCCAGAGCAATGCAAGCAGGTCATTTCCAACTATCATCTTCTAATGCTGTCTTTTGAGATACATGCCTAAGTTTCCACACCACTTTAGTTTTTGTTCTTGTATGTTTTCACAGTCAGTCTGCACTTTTTACTCAGTTGTTGAGTGAGACCCAGATGTCCTTCTCATGATGGAGGCTCTATTACATATATGTTTTGTTTTCCTACCATGTGAATCATAGTATTTTTGATGCTGGTAAACTGTAGTTTTCTCCCTAGCAAGAACACCTATTTCCACGACTGTCTTATCTCTCAAATTTTTAGCCCACCCTTCCTTCAAGGAACTTTAAGTGGAGCATATTGGGTTGTCTCATTTTATTGTCTCAATAACCCTGTGGGATAGGTTAGGGCTGAGATAGACTTGCTTGCTTCAATACCTTCATATGGAAATATTGAGCAGAGACTTGAATCTGGCATGTCCATGCCCAGGACCCACACGCACTGTAGCCACAGCTCTGCAAACAAACAACTAGTGCTCATAGCATCACAAGTGCTGCTGTAAGGCAGTGCTTAAGAACATGAGTTGTAGGTTCTGATTTCAAATCTCTGCTCAGTGCCAAACTTACTGGGCAGGTCACACTGTTTCTCAGTGTCTTCTCCCTTTCTTCTCTGGGGAAATGATAACAATTTGTTAGCCTCATTCAGTTACAGATACACACACACACCAGATCTTATTTAATATGTTTCTTTGCCTCTTTCATACCAGGGTAGTAAAAATGATGTACAAAGCATTTAAACTACAGTATAAAAAACCATTTACAAAAAGATTGCAGTACAAGTGCCATTAAAATACAAAATAGCTACAATACTCTAATAGTTAAAGGCAAGCTGCAGCAATACATACCAAGCAATGTATACCAGGCCATGCAGAGACAGTGAAAGTGGTGTACACATTAAAAAAGAGGGGGGAAAACAAAGTATCATTTAAAGATGCATGCAGAAGAAGTCAAATATACCAAACATGAACAAATTGGTTTAAATTTTCAATATTTTATTGGCAACTGCAAGTACTGCAAACTTAAATAAAACCCCAAAACCAAGAAGCAGATATTCCCATGATCCACCGTGTAGATTGGTTGGTGGTTTTGGCTAACAGATGTCCCACAAATGTTGTTTTTAATGGATTGTACTTGAATTTAGGGACGCGGGTGGCGCTGTGGTCTAAACCACAGAGCCTAGGGCTTGCCGATCCAAAGGTCGGCGGTTCGAATCCCCGCGACGGAGTGAGCTCCCATTGTTTGGACCTAGCTCCTGCATACCTAGCAGTTCGAAAGCATGTCAAGTGCAAGTAGATAAATAGGTACCGCTCTGGCGGGAAGGTAAACGGTGTTTCCGTGCGCTGCTGTGGTTTGCCAGAAGCCGTTTAGTCATGCTGGCCGCATGACCCGGAAGCTGTCTGCGGACAAACGCCGGCTCCCTCGGCCTATAGAGCGAGATGAGCGCTGCAACCCCAGAGTCGTCCACGACTGAACCTAATGGTCAGGGGTACCTTTACCTTTACTTGAATTTGATGAAAATTAACATGACATGGGCTGGATTCCCCCCCCCCCAACAACAGGTGTCTCTGTCACCTCTCAAAATAACAGTGACTCATAGCAAAAGAGCAATGTTGAGCATTGCATAGAAATATTTATATGCGGATTTCAAACTAGCTGCTTTTGTTTCCCTTTTCCCTGTGAGCTTTCAGAAGCACAAAAAGTTAATCACTGTTATTCTAAAATGGAAACCCACCACTAAGGTGATGGCCTAAGCAAGGGAAGGTCAGTAGTCTCCTGTTCCAAAGCCACCTTGGAGTTAATCCAAAGTGTGGGTTCAATATCATGGATAGTGCTCTTGCCAGTGAAACCAAAACCTCCAAGCTGTTTCACTGATACCCTGAAGCAACTGGCTGGGTTTTACAGCAGGGCTAGGTAGTCATTGACTGGAGGCTCCACCCCCACGAGTGCTGCCTACTGGCTAGTTAAAAGATTGGTGCCTTTTTGCTGCAGCCGATTGTTCCTTTGGGGTAACAGAATTTCCAGCTGTGGTGATCTTCCAAGACTCTCTTGATCCCATGGGAATCTACAGTCTTGCCATCCAAATCTGGTGGCAAAGGTCTCTTCTCAGGGCTAAGGAAGGCTCTGGTGTCAACAGACCTACATGGGAATAAATCAATCTCTTCCTCAGAACTGCAGTGGTTGGAGGACTCAGCCTTTGAAAGGTCCTGGTTCAACACCATGGCCCAAAGCAGGCCAGCAGTAGGCAGGCATGTTTAAAAAATAATAATAATGGGCCTCCCAATGCTCTAAATCAGAATATGATTTAGGGAGCAATCCTAACTCCTAACCAGAGAACAGTGGGCTGTAAGGAGTGGCAGACCCACAGCTGCATCCAAAGCCCTATTGCTCCCACCAGCCAGAGTGCAAAGCGGGGAGTATTATACCCAGATTTTGCTTCACCGGGTCCAGGCTGACGCAGCAGACAGGAGTGGAGTAGCTTAGGATCCAGCAGATCCATGGCTGGCCCTGCTCTACCCCCTCACAGCCTGTTTCAGGCCCTTACACCAGTAGTAGCCTGTCAGCAGCCCGTGCTTTTAATGAATGCAGGGAACCCTGTGCACTGGGGGAGCATGTGCACACACACACACACACACATGAGCCCAGCAGAGATAGCTAAGGGCAAACCTACACACACACACACACACCACACTGGCAATGCGGATTGGGAGTTAGCGTTGCTCAGCTGGCGTGTTTGACTTATAACTAATATAAAACTATAGCATATTACTTTAATTTTACATGCTGCATAAATATCTCGGAGCTTTCCAATAGCCCCATGTATTTAAACTGAAGTATTTGATTAAGAGAAGAAACCAATTTAGTTTAAACATTATATTCAAACCAACTCAATGCTTTGCTTGGTAATCCCCCCCCCCCATGCTTGTAAAAAATTTAAGGCATGGCCATTCAATAGCATACACTTTTCTTATATTATTTAGATTTCTAAGTAAAAGAAATTAAAGCACTGGAGCTATTAACATACTAATTTTAGTACACTCAAAAGAGCCGTACATTTATGTTTATTGTATTTGCATAAATGCTTCCTAGGCATAAACATCTGAAAAACTTAATTACAACTTTTAAATTGCCCTATTTGATGGATATCATTTTTTTCAAATTCATTTTATGAAACAATGCATTTTTAGAAACTTTCCACAGAAAAATATAGCAGCAGAAGATTTTTCTATCCCATATCACTGCCTAGCATTGCTTTCAAAACAGCTGCATTTTTACATTAGCTGTCTGTCTGTCTATATCTGTCGTAACATTCTCAGAGGCTTGCATTCATTGTTTTAGAGCAACATATCCAACAGAGGAGCTAGAAGAAGAAGCAATAACAGAAGATGATGCTGAACTGACCCTTAATAAAGTGGAAGAAGTAATTGCGGTAGGTATAGGTAATTTTTTGTTGACATTAATTTTATTGTTAAATGTGAAGACACTTTTCTTACGAAGTGGAAATGAGGTAAAGGAATAATTTTGTGTTCCACATGAAAGGCTTATGAGTATGGTTAGCTCTGTAGTACTGTCTTGAATTAAGAAGTGTAAATAGTCAGTCAGAGAAAGTAGCAGTCTAGTCTGAATATTTTGTTGATATAGCATATGCTCAGTAGATTTGTCACTCAGAAAGCCAGTTAGGCTTGTCTGCATATGGCGGCAGAGTGTGGTAGTAGTGTTCATTCTGGATGATCCCCTTTTTTCATGTTGCCCCAGAGGGGGGTGGAAACCTTTAGAAACTAGCAGAGTAGGCTAGAATTGTTGCCTAAACAATTGTGAAAATTCTAGTTTAAATTGCTGCAAATCAAAGGGTTCCATACGCTATATGTTTTGTACTGTATATTAGCAGTCCACACCATTCTGTGGCACATGCTTGCATGAACCAAAAGCTAGTATATAGAATGAAAAGGACTGATACAGCTTGCAACAGTTCATGTTAATGTGGCAGCAATTTTCCAGCTGTCATAATCGTAGGACTTTCTGCCTGCTGCCTCCATGATTGCTCAGTTTCCTTGCCATGTTGCCTTGTTCATGTAAATACATGTACGGTGGGTGTCCAGAATTGCTCATACATGGAGCAAAATTTATTGTGTGAGCCAACCACCAGCGATGTTTTAACGCAAGGGGGGCAATGCAGTTGTGGTAGCTAGTGCCAAAAGAGTGGTTCTCCTAAAAAGCTCCATGGGTAGTAGAATCACAGAATTGTTGAGTTGGAAGAGACCACAAGTGTCATCTAGTGCACTGCAATGCAAGAATCTTTTTGCCCAGCATGAGGCTTGAGCCCACAACCCTGTGGTTAAGTCTCATGCTGTACTGATTGAGCTATCCCAGGGTCAGTACATAATACCATTTTTCATTTTTCCTTTGGCAACAGTTGTGATGCAGTTCAGAAACTGTTTTTAAAACACTGCATTTCTTTCTGAACAATATTTTTTATGTTCTTAAGGAAGAAGAGACAGATAATGAAGAAAACTACATTGATCTGAACGTTTTGAAGGCACAAACTTACAAATCGGTAAGTGTTCTTGCTCTTCAATTCACATTGTGCTGTTGTGCAAGTGAAAGACACTTCTGCTCATTCATGGTGCCCATTGCTGCTGCATCGCTGTGTACAGCTTTTCACAATCCTTTGAAGGATGTCTACACTCTTCAAGCCATTTTTGTGTGTGTGTGTGTGTGTGTGTGTGTGTGTGTAGCACAAGAGTTAGTAGATGTGGAAAGCCTCAGCATGCAATTTGAGTTTCACTTAATGCAGCATTGGAAGCACACATGACAGCTTAGTCCATCTACCATATACCATAAATTCTACAATATACCATTAATTCTATGTACCATAAATTCTACAACTTCTCAGTAGTAGTTATGAATTGCATCTTGACTGTGTTAACAATTTCAGTCAGTGTTTAATTTGACTATAATAATAGAATGCACAATGAATTATGCATCGCATAGAGTCTTTAAAGACATCATTGTAGTATTACTCTTATGTTTACTTTCTTACAAATCAAGTATACACATGCTAACTTATCAAACTAGCATTATAATTTGTAATTAAGTAATACAAAAGTTAATTTCAGGAGTTTCCTCATGTTAATTATTTGATGGCTTTTACAAGCAGTGGCAAGGGAGACATCTGTACAGGGAGGTTTTTAATGTTTGAGGTTTTATTGTGTTTGAAATATTTTGTTGGGAGCCACCCAGAATGGTCAGGGCAACCCAGTCAGATGGGTGGAATAATAATAACAATAACAATAACAATAACAATAACAATAACAATAACAATAACAATAACAATAATAATAATAATAATAATAATAATGTGAATTAGTAGTTATTTAAATGTTGGTATGCATCATCTTCAATGTTTGTGCTGGCACTGCAGGTTTTGAAATTTGTGTTCTCTCTGGTATTACTGCATTTTGCAGTTTCATCATTTGCTGATGTGCATAATGTAAACTTATTGATAGGATATGATTGAATCAAAGCAAGAAGAGATTTTAGAATCCACAGTAGATGCAGCTGAGTGGAACCTTGAAGTGGAACGGGTACTACCACAGTTGAAAGTCACAATCAGAACTGATAATAAGGTGAGTAACGACAGTGTTTTGTAGTGGTTGGAGTGTCAGACTAGGACTTGGAAGACCAGTGCTAAATCCCCTCTCAGCCTTGAAGCGCAATGGGTGACCTTGCCTCTCAGCCTAACTTACTTCATGTTGTTGTGGGGGTTAAATAAGGGTGGAGAGAACTCGTTGGAGGAAAAGGTGGGATATAAATGCAATAGATAGATAAATATCTATAGTGCTGCTGCTAATGCAGTAACCCAAATTCCTGGAATGACCTTGCCTTGTGTGTTTTTAAAGGCCAAGACTGTAATCAACACATTATAAATGACTATAAACAGTCATTTCCAAATCTGATTTAGAGATCCTAGTTGCCTTTTCTTCTGCAAAATTTCACAGTTCAATGTGAAGTGCTATTTTAAAGCTACTTGACATCTGAGCACTTAAAATAGATTAGTGTCTACAAGCAAAGTACTTGAAACCCAGCATAAACATGTTTGTACAGTTTTTAGATGTAATGATCCTATTGAAAGTGGTGCAGATGTATAAACAAATAGTTTTTAGGAGGGCATTAAATGGATTCCCTCAACTACCTAAACATTAGATTGGGGTAGCTAATGTAGTGCCCTCCAGGTGTTGTGGACCACAAACCACATTAATCTCAGCCAGCATAGCCACTAATCAGAGATGAAGGGAGTTGTCCACATCTGGTGAGCACAATGTTGACTACCCATGCTTTGGATGTTCAGATTTATGTTGGTTAAGCCTCTCTTGAGGAGAGCAGCTTTTAATGATGCTGTCTTCAAATTAGTCCCACTGTTAGACAGTTGGCATCAAACCATCTTTGACTTCTGCATTTTGTGGTGAGCTCTACTGCCCCCATTTTGCTATATCAGCTTTCTCCTGGTGTAGCCCTCCAGTCTCCATCTAGTTCTCTGCTTATAGCATCTGTTTTGCTTGAAGCAAAGTGTAAGCCATCAGGGATTCCTGTTGATTTTATTACTGCCAAATCTTAGGGCCTCTTTTTCATCTGTATTCTTTTTGGATTCAGCTGTCTTTAGTAGTATTGATCGCTCTGCAGTTTGTGTATTATACACACACACATGTGACTGAATTCTTCTGTTCACACTTGTAAGACTTCATTGGAATCTGTCAGGGTTCTACTCTCCTTCTTCAACACGAACACTCTGGCTGTATTCATCCATATACATGAGTATAATTAGCGTCATTTATCCACCTACATGTAACTTTTCACTTCTATCTAGCTACGTTTAAATGTATTGCTAACATTTACTCAGGATTCCTTGATGGGTTTTTCCAAACTGAACTTTCTGAAGATGGAGCTCTTCTTATCCAAATTGTTTTCCTCCATCTTTCCCCCCACATCCTGTCTGGAAGGCATCAAAACTTTGGGATTGTCTTTAGATACTCCTCTCATATCCCATATGATGCCAGGCGACTGATGCTGTTTCTCAAACATATAAAAATACAAGCTTACTTCTTAGCATGCACCTCTACAGTTTTCATGGTTGCTGCAATTAATGTAGATAGAAAAAATAGAGATAAAATAACCAAATTAAAAGTGCTGAAATCAGTTTACATCTTCTCACAGTCTATAGAAAACTATGACAGCAGCAGAGTAAAAATTTCAGATTTTAAAGGGATTATTCTCTAATTTCACCTCACTCTTTCAACAAATACAGTTCTTGTCTTGCTCTTCTTTCTTCCACATTCTCTCCAAAGTACATCTGCTAAAATCTGGTAGCTTCCCTGTTGCTATAAGGATTCCTCCTCTTAAGCCTGAAATGACTCCTTTTTACCTTGAGTTATTTCCCTCAGTCTCCGCTTCCTCCTGAGAGACCTTGTTTTCATAAACAGGACATGAGGTGGTCAACCTGTGTTTGACCTGTCCCACTTAGGAGTGCAGGTTGGTGTACAGGGTTGTGTGAGCATGATTGAATGCTGCTAAATAAAAAAATCTCTAGGTTTAGCCTAGCCTTCTACCTAAGTATAGAGAAATTTTCTTTACAGTCAAGGAGTATTCAGCTTTGACACAGACTTATACGCCTCATCTGCTGTTTGAGAGAAGTGTAAGCTTCTTGTTTTTGTGTTTCACACAAGTTCATCTATTGTGGCACAATGACTAGAGTGTTGAGCTTGGAGATAAGAAATCTAGGTTCATATTTCCACTGAGCTATGGAGGGCACTAGCAGTCTGTCTCTATCTTAATGTGATGACTTGTTGTAAGACTAAAGTGTTGTAATACACATTGAGGCTTCTTGGAGAAGCTGTGCAACCCCTTTATTCTTCTTCTCTCACTTCTTTAGCTAGTACATTCGGATATCTCCAACACAGCATAGTTCTATCTGGTTATTTTGATCTGACGATTGTCCATATGCATCCATCTCCTATGTCTGGGAGAGCTTCTCTTATGCTGCCTGCTGTGTGTTACTCTTGGCCAGTCCTTTTCCCTTCAGAGATCTCTTGGTGCTGGTACAACATACAATTAGTATGTTGTTTTAAAGTGATTAAAATTCTGCCAGTGCTAAACTTGAACTATTCTGTAGTGAAGGCTGTAATGAAGGTTTTGATTGCATAGTAAATGCAGTCTCAACCTCTTTTCTTGTATCAGAAGGAGTGGAGTTGGAATCAATGTCAGTGTTCAGAGAACTCGGCTAGAATTATTTCTGGAACAAGAATCGTCACAAACAACAATCTGCAGACAAGTATGCCACAAACTTGCTAAGCCATGATTTGACAGGTCTGAAGTAAATTACAAGCTTGTATAAAGCCTTTTTATTTAACTTGCAGGACTGGCGAATCCATGTAGATCAAATGCACCAGCACCAAGATGGAATTGAATATGCTTTAAAAGATACCAGGGTGAGTCTCTGATACGTATAAGTAATTCACATACAATGGAGGTGGTTATGAGTTTGTGACCACACAGGGAATTCTCATTGGAGAACTTCCCCTTTGTGTGTATGTGCAGTCTCAAGTGCTTCTGATTCACTAGTTAGTAAAATGAACTGCTGCTAGGCATTTGGTTTCCTCCTGTGCTAGACTTTCTCTGTTAGCTGCCACTCCTCTTATACAGTAGAAGTTTGGGGTACATGCAAGCTTGAATTGTAACAGAAGTGCTGTTGCTTAAGAACTTTGGATCTAGTTTTGGAGGAGCAATTGAAATATTTTCCCTGCCAACTCTCTATGTTCCTTCAGTAATACATTGGCATGGTCCAAAGAACTATGCAAGCTAGTTTTGAAAGTGAGAGGACTTCCAAAAGATTGCTTGCATATAGGATCAGAACCTGATGGTCAATGGAAAAGAGAGTCTGAAGTCCTACTGGGCATGCCCAAGCTCTTGAGTAGATCTTTAGATCCTTGCTAGCCTTCAGTGAGAACTGACCCGTTTCAAACTCTGACAGGGTTACCTCGACAAACTTCACAATGAAATAAGCAGAACTCTGGAAAAAGTGAGCAGTCGAGAAAAGTATATCAACAACCAGCTGGAGCATTTGGTTCAGGAGTATCGTTCTGCACAGGCACTTCTGAGTCAGGTAACAAGCTGACTGTCTCTTTGTTTTTCTGTAGTCTTGGATTGATGTTAAGAGGCTGTAGTGTTGCCTCTTCCACCATTAACTCTAGGTTTCTACTGTTAAAGCTCAAGCTGTGACTTTTACTCAATGTGCTATTAATGATGTAAACATAAAGAATTCTCTAGGTTGCTCTCATGGCCTTTTAATTATAGATCAGATCATACAAGTCTTTCATTTAAGTTGCTTGTGTGGAATAGGACATATCTCAGGGGTTCTTCTTTTTCCTCTCAAGGTAAAAAAGGTTGTTTCTTTTATTCACAGGCCAAAGAGAAATACCAACAAGGAAGTGGAGGAGTAACAGAGCGGGCTAGAGTTCTTTCTGAGGTAGAACTTTTCTCGGTGGTATTTTACAGTCCAGATGTTTTGTGTGTGTTTTCTCTCCAGAATCTGAAAATCTTAAAATAATGACAAGACAAGCATTTCAATCTTCATCTAATGTGTTAGTACGTTTGTGATGCAATTAGTTCTAAGGCTTACTCCCAAGTAGGGGGACAGACTCGGTATTTTAGAAGTTTTATTTTTGAAATCGTAAACAAACTGAGAGCAAAGACTTAATCAGTCTAGTTCATCAGGCATTTCTCTCATTTGAGGTAATATCACTTAACTCCTTAGTTAAGTGGTTTACTTTGCTGACTTCTGTAAAGTTTTTCAGGCTGAATGAGTTACCGTTCCTTTTCAAATTACTTTTTTATAAGCACTAAGCTTTAATCTTTATTTTTATGAGATGACTAATATTAAATGACAGGAGTGCATAACTTTGTATGACAAGATGGGCCACAGATGAGTGTTTTCATCTGCACCAAATCACAGTTAATGGAATTTGTTCCCTTAATCCATTTTGCATTCTTGATGATACTGGATGGAAAAGTGAATAAGCATGCATATTCATCTTGGCTGCATGCCAGACCTGGCACAATAAAGAAATGATAGGTATGAAGCCTTCATTTAACCAGGGCTCCTGTAAGAGCAGGTAATTAAAGTAACAGAATCCAATTCAAGACCTCCAGTTAAACTTCAAAATAGTGGTTTGGTTGCACTACTGTCATGATTTCGTGAACATTTATATTTTCTTTTCTGCTCTTGCCTTTAACCATTATGGAATGAGTAAATGAAAATCTTGGCTGTATATGAAACAAATCCAGCTGGGATAGTACAGTGGTATCTCTGATTACAAACTTAATTCGTTCTGGAGGTTCGTTCTTAACCTGAAACCGTTCTTAACCTGAGGTACCACTTTAGCTAATGGGGCCTCCCGCTGCTGCCACGCCACAATTTCTGTTCTCATCCTGGGGCAAAGTTCTTAACCCGAGGTACTACATCCAGGTTAGCGGAGTCTGTAACCCAAAGTGTTTGTAACCCGAGGTGTTTGTAACCCGAGGTACCACTGTATTGAGTAAACACACATCACTGGCAACAGTATCTTTGAAAGTGATCTGCTTGGGCTGATAATAATTTGTTAGTTCATTTAGCTTAGGGCACACATTGAGACTGGGTGCTTGAGGTTTATTCCACAAAATGTGAGGATGGAAAATGACCCTTACTTTTCACAGTTCAGACAAATATTTATTAGTGTTTTGTGTCTCAAGATGAAGCAAAATGGCCTTGTGAGAGCCAAATAACCTTCTCTCTTTGGCTGTGTTCCAATACAAGGGCAGGCCCAAACGAGCCTAGGAGAAACATTGTGCTCTCCCACTCCCTTCTCCACTTCTCGCAGGGCTGGGAGGGCAACTTCCACCAAGTTTAGTTCACTTTTACAGAATCCTGGATAGATCCACCTCAGTTATGCAAACCTTGATGTATAATTAATATGGCAAAATGATACTAATCCTGAGGCTACATTGAGTTTAGCCATTCTTCATTTCAAACATGCACTTAACAATCAGCAACTAGTAGCCTAGAGAGATTAATCAATCAATCATTGAATTGTGGAGTTGGCAGGGACCCTGAGGATCATCTAGTCCACCCCCCCCCCCGCATGCTATGAATATGCAGCTTCCTCATACAGGGATTGAACCTGAAACCTTGGCATTATCAGCACCACACTCTAGCCAGCTGAGCTATCCATGTTCAATGATGCTATAGGAATCCTCTCTTTGGTCACTGTACTTTTGGGCTTGTATATAAATTATTCTAAGGCTCATAGTATTAAAATCTGCATGGGTACCTTCCTTTTACAAAAGCCATGAGACTAAAAAATTAGGGTTGTGGCATCGTGGGAAACCTTTAAAAAAATATTATCAATTTTTATTAAACGTTTTCAACATAAAATACAATAAAAGCCAAAATAATAGTAAAAGCCAAAATAATAATAAAAGCCAAAAAATAGTGGGAAAAACAGGAAGAAAGTAGAGAAATGGAAACATAAGAAGAGAAGAATAAAAGGCCCTCTGTCACAATTACATCTTAACCCAGGCATAGGCAAACTCTGGCCCTCCAGATGTTTTGGAACTACAATTCCCATCATCCCCAGCTAACAGGACCAGTGGTCAGGGATGATGGGAATTGTAGTCTCAAAAAATTTGGAGGGTCAGAGTTTGCCTATGCCTGCCTTAACCCTTACTCCACAGACAGAACAACGAACCCTCCCATCTCTCACCTTTTTATGTCTGTGAGGACTTAAATTCAGGTTGTTCCTTGTAAAACCAGTGGTGATATCTTTGGTTTCAGAGTGTTCTAGATTTTGCAAATGATTCATTGCTTACGTTTCTCTTAAGATTACCGAAGAATTAGAGAAGATAAAGCAGGAAATGGAAGAAAAGGGAAGCAGTATGACTGATGGAGGTAAGCTCACCTTTCAGGTCCTTTCTCAGACAAAGCTCCCACCTTCTGAGCAGCTTAGTAAGCAAAAACTCTTAATGCAGAGCAACAAAACTAGAATGGCAGGTTTGCAAAAGATTTCCTGCCCTGTTGGGCCTTGAAACCCTGTGCTGGGGCCTTTGTGAAGACAGGGAGTGATTAATTGAGCATTTTCTATCATTCATATGGGGAGAGGTATGCTCACAGCTGGTAAGAAGATAAAGCATATAGGACTTGTCAGTTGTGGCTTAATTCCATTTTAAAATCCGCATAAGCCTAAACCCTTACCTGGGCTTGCATCACATTCTTGAGGAAAAAACTTATTGTGTATAGCTGTAGCCTCAGGATTTGTAAGGCTGCTGCATCTGGTACTCTGAGAAACTGATTGAATCTGTGCTAGCATATACAGAAAAATAAATCTGTAGAAGATATATTCATTCCCCAGTGCAAAATGTAATACTGTCACTATAACTATGTTTAAAAAATGTATGTACCCTTTAATGCACATTTTGAGATCCAAAATGTCAAAAATTTGATAACCTTATTTTAATATAGCTTCCATGTGAAATTATGAATCCATAAAGTCATGCCTCCAGAGTATTGTCATTCTTTTGTTCATTTAAGTCTCTCTCCCGATTAACAAAGAGAGCAAATTAGGAAGAAAAAACAATACCTTTCTTTGTGTGGAAAGCTAACAGGAAACTCTACTGTTTTGCATTTTCTTTTTTAACAGCTCCCTTAGTAAAAATTAAACAAGCTTTAACCAAACTGAAGCAAGAAACTATTCAGATGGACATACGAATTGGCGTAGTGGAACACACGTTACTCCAGTCAAAGCTGAAAGAAAAATCAAATATGACTAGAGATATGCATGCTACTATAATTCCAGATTCTTCCATTGTTGGTACCTATTAAATTTATTTGATTTTCTTTTTTATTCTAGGCAAATCTGATTTTGTACATTTTTTTACATTATGTATCTCATGTTGCATAGAATGTTACATATCTGTTAATTCTGTCTGTATAAATGCAGTCATATTGCATTTTGTGTCTAAGATTTATTACACAACACTTTTTGTAAAAAAATAAAAAGTATTATGAAAAAATTATTCACAAGCTTCTAGTATGTTAGGCCCAAAGCACTTGGATTGAACATGGTGGATATATTGGAAAACAAAAATCTGGGGTGAAAATGCAATGTTGCAAAACTAAGCAATCAGTAAGGCAGATGATGTCTTTTCTCTTTCATAGGCTTCAGATCAGGGCTATCAAACTATAAGACCCAGGGACCCAGCCTTTTGAGACCTGCTGTAGTCTACTTTACACAGAGTACTGAACTATCTTCAGGGTTAGTTACCTAGTTAGTATAAAGGAGCTGGTTTAGCAATGAGCCCTCAAAAATTATGCCACTGTCCAGTCAAGCATTTTTCAGATCTCATTGATTTAAAGGTGACTAATAAACTCAGAGCAATCCTATGCAGTCTGCTCAGAATTAAAGCACACTGTATTTTGCCTTGAGTTGAATGCCTATTCCCAGGAACTTGTCTACAGAATAGATCCTAAATCTCTCCTGTTCAGAGTGAAGGGGTTGTAGCTTGAGCTGACATGCCTTTTGTGCACAAGCCCCATTAGTCTAATGGGTTTTAAATGCAGCTGTTAACCTGATTAAACACATTTTAATTTATTGTCATGCTTAGTCACTTGGTAGATAGAATCATTCAAATTCACTTACTAATAAATTGTAGGTTGGTAAATAAAATAGACATACTAATTTTTGTGCACACTATCAAGAAAAGATAAAAGAAAGCCGTGTATGTTCGGCTTCTAAAATATTCGGACAATAAACTATAGAGAGAGAAAAAAAACCCCACATAGTTCTAACAAAAAACTGATAAAGAATGGGTGAGTGGACAAAAATAATGTGGAGTGAAAGGTGTAGTGCGTCTTGATTGAGGTTCTCACATCTCTACAAAAAGAATTTGGGAAACTGCCCAGTTAATTGTAGCATCCTTCTTCAAACAGTGACCAGCAAAGTTGAAACATCCTTGCCCACTAATAAAGAATGTTGCTCATTTTCTTTCTTTATAAAATTTATATGTTGCATTTTTGGACATAGCCCACCCAGGGCAGTTCATGATATAATAAAAAACAGTAAATACAATGGTCTGAAATAAATCAAAATTATTATAAAGGTCAGTTAAAACAGTCTCAGAGACTAATAAAACAACTGAAAAACTATATTTTGTAACGTAGTTCTGCAGAAAAAGCATTTAGCAAAAGACAGTTTGAAAAAGATCTTTTAAAAGCTGCTTATTATTATTAAACAATTATTAATCTGCAGCATAAAAGGCATGTACACCTTTGAGGGGGAGGGTTCCACAGCTGGGGAGCCGCTGCAAAAGTGACCCTATCTCTTGTGCTCGTCAACTAAATTGACTTCACAGATAGGCACGTAAGTAGAGACTCTGAAGCAATGCCTGGGCTGATTTGTATGGGATTTGTCAGCAGAACCATGAAATGTGCATCTGTAGCTGTGGAGGATAATGAATGGAACACTGTAGCATCCCTCCCGCTGTGTCCAAGATAACCTTGGGCTCTGTTGAGAAACTCCTTGCTGGCTCTTCAGCAACATACATTAAACCTGCAATCTTACAGAAGCTCACTTGGGAGTCAGTGGGATTTGATTTTCAGCAAACATGCAGAGCGTTGCGTTGCAACATTTCGATCTTGGGTATGTCCTTACGTGAGAGAGACATGTCATTAAACTCACTTGAGCTTGCTGCTGTTTTTCCTCCTATCTGAGTCCACACTGCTTGTTTGAAAGCAGTGAGGAGGGGTCTGTTGATTGCTCCCTTTTGGTTCCCCCATCAGCTGCCCAGTTTCACCTGCTCTAGAGTAGCTGGCTGAAAAAGGCAGGCCATGGCAGATGCCTGGCACCCACCTTGGCAAACTTGCCTAACGCTTACAGTGCAATCCTATACGTGTCCGTTTAGAACAGGGGTAGGTAACCTAAGGCCCATGGGCTGGATGCGGCCCAATCACCTTCTCAATCCGGCCCATGGACGGTCTGGGAATCTGTTTTTGCATGAGTAGAATGTGTGCTTTTATTTAAAATGCATCTCTGGGTTATTTGTGGGACATAGGAATTCGTTTGTGGGGCATAGGAATAGTTGGACAGTGTTCTCGAAGCTACAAACATGAGTCTGACCAAACTGCGGGAGGCAGTGGAAGACAGGAGTACCTGGCATGCTCTGGTCCATGGGATCACGAAGAGTCGGATACTGCTAAATGACTAAACAACAACAAGGAATTCGTTCATTATTGTTTTTTTTCCAAAATATAATCCGGCCCACCACATGGTCTGAGGGACGGTGGACCGGCCCACAGCTGAAAAAGGTTGCTGACCCCTAGTTTAGAAGTTTTAGCGTGGTGGCCCTGCCTTTTGGAATATTCTCCCAATGAACATTAGGAAGGCGCTTACATTATAGGCCAGTGTGTCTAGATGTTGCAGGAATTCAGCCCCCTTTGTTCTTGACCTTTGGCTACTGTGCTGGGCCCAGGGTAACCCGAGTAATGTGGTCCAGGTCCGGTCCCGAGTCCAAGGGTTCCGACAGGGCCAAGGCAGGAAACCAGGCAAGGTCAGGCACAGGATCACAGGCAGGTTCTGGCAAACGGCAATGTTGCTCCCGCAGCCTGGGGCGGGGTCCAGCAGCCTTTTATCTCTATCGGGGTAACGGTCGGTCCTGATCCCCCGGTGACTCACCTCCCTGTCTCGCCCGAAGGCGAGCACTCCTCCTGCGAGTACTCAGGTCTCTCCTTTTCTCAGACCTTAGTCTCTGCAGCTCGGGAGATGTCGGTGGGTTACTAGACCCAGAGGCCGCCTCAGCCTCTCCTGACCCAATTGGTAGTGGAGCAGCTGTAAGTGATTGCCTGGATGAATGCAACGAGGTAATCCTCGCATCTGGAACCAGGGAAGGCTCAGGCCCCAGACTCGGCCCAGCTGGTGCTTGTTGCAGGGGAACCTGTGCAGACTGGGGCTCTTCAGAATCAGGCCCCAGACTAGGTTCAGATGCCGCCTGCGGTCTAGGATCCGGTGCGGACTCAGACTCCTCTGACTCCGAGTCCGAGCCCGAGTCCCAGGCCATCACAGCTACGATGGGTGGATATGGTGGGAGTTTTAATCCAACACCCAGAGACCTGAGGTTGAAGAACACTGGTATAAGCATTTAGACGCTTGCTTAAAACTCATCCATTAAAACTCAAACTTTCACTGAGAGGTGAGTCATTTCTGTCAATGTATTTATCTGATATACTGATTTGTGATGTATTTTGCACTTGATTTATTAATGTAATATTGGTGATTTTAGGCTGCTGTCATTCCCCCCCCCCAAAAAAAAAAATGTAGGCAGAAATTTTTGCAGTTGGGCTTCCAGCTAAGTGTGCTCAGCATTGCTATCTTAAAGGCCTTTTTTAATGCACTAAAGGCTTCTTTTTAAACCCTTATGTACAGTAAAAAATTCAAATTTCTCTTGATTATCTGCATGCAAATTCTGACATTGCTGGGAACTTGTCTTAACCTTGCAATAGCTTCCTTAATCAATTTGGGCAGGGTGCTGCGTGTGCTTTCTAAAAAACCTATTTCACTTATATAGATTACATCCTTGCAGCAAGAAAAGTTTTAGGATTGGTGTAGGAGGTTGTGTAGCGGCTGCAAGTGTTCAGAACAAATGAACACTTCCAAAGTAACTGAAATTCATGTGACTTGCCTAACAGTGAGGTGTGTCCACTGAAACGATGTGCTTCATTGTTAGCCATTTATAATTTTGCTTCCTGGATCCTTTCCTATAGTGGGTTTTCCCCAACACATTCTTCTGTCTGGGTTTTTGTTTGTTTTTTACCACGAGGTTTCCAGGAAAACTGACATCATCCAGCTGCTGTTGATTTTCCTAGTCTTTTATAGTTGCTCAGTTGAAAGTCCCATGTCCTGTTCTTTTAAGCAATCATTGGTTGGAGATTCAAGCAAGAAAGCATTCTTGTTGATGTAGCACTTAAAAAAGAGGTCGTTTCTGGACTACAAGCAATCCTTTGCTTCAGTGCTTAGGTCACATCTCTTTGGAGTGTAGCTCAGCTGACTTCAGTAGAGTTTAAATGGTGCCAAGTGTAGGTCAGCAATGACTTGGGGCTGAATTCGCATGACTAGTTCTCTGGTGATCATTAAGCGAGTTCTCAGCATGCAAACTTTCCCACCCAATAATACTATCACATAATGATAAAAGCAACATATGTGAAGGCCATTTCCTACAATGAAACATTTTGTATGAACTGCAGGGCGTGGGCTCTCTATGTCCTCACTCCTTCTGTGGCAATAGACAGTGAAGGGGTGAATCATGTGCATCAGATGTTCCTAACGTGGCCAAGTAGCTCATCTGGTCAAACACAATTGGTGCAAGGCTGGCCTTAACATCAGGCAGGCTGCCTGTGTCAAACAACAGATTTTGGAAACCATTAAAGGGCAGCAGATTGACAATGGTTTAGTCTACATCTTCATCCACATAAGAGGGTCTATTGTGATTTTCTGATTTGGTATCTAAATGTCTTGGGCTGTTTCCTAAATTGGGATGCAGTGAGGCCACAGCCATATCAATCCATTCAGGGTGTGTGTTGCTTGGCAAGTCATTTACCGCTTTTGTGCCTTCGTTCAGTCTCTCCCCTCCATTGCTTGTATTAAAACTTTTGTGGATTAAACCACAATACATGCTAAGTAATTGAATTAATTTCAGGAATTAATTTTCAAACTTCTTTTTTTGCTGCCTACTTAAATCCTCCCACTTTCATTACACAAACTTGCTCATTACGTTCACTCTTGAGCTCCATTGTTGTATTTAGACTAATGTTGCTGCCACGTATCTGCATTAAATGTGGTTGTATTTTACTGTCAGAAAGAAGTTTCTTAATGAGTTTGGAGAATCATTTGATGATTAAAAAAAGTTCCTTGTAAGGAAGCATCTCTCCTTCCTCTGCCGTACTTGAATGTGCAGAGGTGCGCCACTCCAAGCTTAAAATATCTCTACACAATAGAATGAAGTAGAGCTAAGGTACCTTAATAGCTGATGTACGGATCATGGTGTATTTTTCTAAACTAAAGCCAACTATAGCTTGTTTCAGTGGTCCCTGCCCAGAGTGGCTAGGGCAACCCAATCAGATGGGCAGGGTACTACTACTACCTCTACTACTACTATTCCCAAACTTGGTTGAGCAACAAGAATTACCATATTTTTCGCTCTATAGGACGCACTTTTTCCCCTCCAAAAATGAAGGGAAAATGTGTGTGCATCTTATAGAGCGAATGCAGGCTCCTTGGCTTCAGCGATAGCAACGCGAAGCCTCCAAAGCGCAGAGGGAGCGCTCCCTCCGCGCTCCGGAGGCTTCGTGTTGCTTTCGCTGAAGCCTGGAGAGCGAGAGGGGTCGGTGTGCACCGACCCCTCTCGCGCTCCAGGCTTCAGGGATAGCCACCTGAAGCCTTTGGAGTGCAGCGCGAGTTCCCGCTGTGCTCCAAAGGCTTCGGATTCCTTTTGCTGAAGCCGGGAGAGCAAGACTCTCCTGGCTTCAGCAGAGAGGGAGAGCAAGACTCTCCTGGCTTCAGCAGAGAGGGAGAGCTGCACAGCGCCCCTTCAGCCAAGTGGGAGGAGAAATGGAAGGGGCTCCGTTTCTCCTGCCACTACACTGAAGGGGCGCTGAGCAGAGGGGGAGGTTTTTTTTCTTGTTCTCCCCCTCTAAAACAAGGTGCGTCCTATAGAGCGAAAATTACAGTAAATGGCAAGTCTTAGGGGGGAAATAGTAGCTGCTGATGGGGCTCTGGTGATTTCTACCCCATGACATACTGACTAACTTCCTAGCAGTCACTGGATGCTCTAAGACCAGCTGTGCACCTGTTTCCAGCCATTTTCCTTAATCACTAGTACTAGATGATGATGATTCTTCTTATTCTTATATATTATTAGTGATTGCTTAGGTATTCTGAATACCAAATCTCACCCTATATAGAAAAAATGAATTTTGAGCAGAAAAACCTGTAAGCATGTGTTGCATGGATGATTAGGTGCCTTCTTAACCAGATCAGTTCAATTCATTGTGTATTTTGCAAGGCTATGCTTACAAGTCCATAAAAGGTTATGTTAAAAGCAGCCGCAGATTCTTTAGCAGACTAAATCACCAGAATTGCTGCATACTAGTAAGAGTGGACTGCGCACAGCCGGCCCAAATCTGTGATCCAGATTTTCCATGTTCTCTCCTCTGGGGAGAGGAGAGGAAGGGAAGGGAAGTGAAGACAGATAAATATGCTCTTTCTGGTCTCTCATCCATCCCAGTTGGGCTAGTAGCAGCTGGCGGTGGGAGATTTACACCGGGGAAAGGATTCAACACTTTCTCCCAGAGCGCCTCTTCACAGTTTTTCAAAGCCTGTAGATTCTAACTGGTAAAACAAACAAACAAAAAAACCCCTAATAAATCTGCTGTGTCTCATTTGGCCCCCAGTTAATCCATTATGTCAGTCCGTCTGAGTGTGCATTTGTAGAATTTTGGACAGCTTGTGTGGGCAAATATATATATAGCGCAAATCACACTTGGGGTTCTAAATTGAAGATTAAAACGTATGTGCTCACACACTTGAGCCTTAATGTAAGTGCAAAGTGAAGTACATCATAAATAATCTGAAATATACATGATAATGGTTGTCTTTCATAATCAAACATGACACTTGGGCTTTTCCCCATTCTGTGCTGGAGATGTAAATTCAGCTGCAGAGGTAGAGGATTCCAGGTCTGCTTGACTCTTAGCATCTAATGATGTGATCTGGCTAAGAGTAAACTGGGCATTCATGAATCTTTGGTTTCTTATACTCCCATTTTTTCATGAATGTATCTGTCCTTAAATGACTTGGATCTTTTCTTGCTGGAGCCTTTCGGTGACAAATGGCTACAGCTTTCTGTTTCTCATCCAGCACATTGCATTTCTTGAGCCCTAGGTTATTGTGTAACTTTCATCTAACATCACTGGCGTTTGTGTGGCTTACCGTGCCCAAGTATGACTTGACGAAGGGCTGCAGCTCAGTGGTGGAGCATCTGCCTTGCATGCAGAAGGCCGCAGACTCAATGAATTGCATCTCCAGGAGAGCTGCTGCCAGCCTATGCAAGTATTGGGAAGCTTTTAATGATGAATGTCTTGCTGTGTTTTTAATTATTATTGTTGTTGGAAGCCTCCAAGAATAATTGGGGCAATGGGTGGAATACAAGTAGTAACTTCTTATTACTACTACTAAAATTTTTCTGAGCAAGAATCAGTGTTCTTCAATCTTGGATCCCCAGATGTTGTTGGACTGCAACTGCCATCATCCCCAGTGAGCTTACCCAATTGCCAGGGATGATGGGAATTGTAGTTTAGGTACATCTGGGCACCCAAAGTTGGAAAACACCGAGGGAGATAGACCCCAGAGAACTGTCTTGGTAGAAGACAGCTTCCTATGTTCCTACGACTTGCATAGACATAGTTCCCCCTGTTTTTCCCTGGTCTTGGTACTGTTCCACAGTCGGCAACCTCTGTTCTTGGAGTCTGTGCACAGCACAGAGGCAACACTCTTAGCCAAAGAAACACAGCTCTCCACCTGCGCTGTAGAAGGTTATGAGCGCTGGCTGTGAAGAAATGCAATATTCCCATCAGTGTGGCTACAAGGACAAGCACTTGACAGCGTTGGCCACAAACAAGCAGCTCCACCGATTGTATGTGTTGATGATGGCACAAAAATGTACAATGTTCCCTGCTGACTTTAAAGAGGTTTTTTCCCATTTGTTGTGATAGCAGAACTCGGGGTCACCCAGTGTGGCTGAGTGGTTGAAGTTTCAGACTAGATCAAAGGAAATACGTATCCATTAAATAAACAAGCAAACTGGAATTTGCTACCACAGAATAAGGTGACAGACACCGACATGCTTAGCTTTGAAATGGAATCTGACAAGAATAAGGCTGTCAGCTCATGATGGGTATATGGTGTTTCCAAGCTCTTACTGGGTCCATAACCATATAATTTTATTTTACTTCTATATTGTATCTTTAAGTTCAGAGGTAATATGCCCCTGGATACCTGATGCTGGGAGGCAACCACAAGAAAGGCCTATTGTGATGCATTTTCTACTTGTAGCTTCCTCAAGACGTGTGACTGGCCTCCAGACAGCAGGGCTGAACTAGATATGCCTTTTTCCTTCTTTCGCTATCACTACATTTCCAGATAGAGCATGCGTATATTGGGCGTCTTGTTTCGCCACTTGATTTTCATAAAATGAGAAGATGCATTGAGGTGCGGCATTTTTTATTTGCTTCATGAGGTGCGGCATGAAAGAGCATGAAAACAAGGCTTCTTGAAATATTATTTCATTTCTATCTGCACTGTTCTCAAATAATTTGTTTTGGATATGAGAAGGTCCGTGCTTCTGAGACCTAGCTTATCAGCGTGGACACTGGCTACAGAGGGAGATTATCTCAAGGCTCTGAAAGCAGCCAAACATTTTGCTGTAGATTGGAGAGCCTTGACTTTTCTTCACAAAATCAGTGTTAACTCTTGGACCTCTTTCTTGGCAGATGTAACACAGAACATCTGAAGGGGAGACATTAGCCTCTCCTATTTGAGTCTAAATAGACTGAGCACATATAGAATCATAGATCATAGAACTGTAGTGTTGGAAGGAACTGCAAGGGCCCACCTCCCCCATTGGAAGAAGCACAGCTATAGATCTTTGACAGATGGCCATCCAGCCTCTGCTTCAAAGCTTCTGGTGAAGGAGAGTCTACCACCTTCCAAGAGAGTCCATTCCACTGTCTAACAGCTCTTACTGTCAGAAAGTTCATCCTGATGTTTAGTCGGAATCTCCTTTCCTATAACTTGAATCCATTGGTTCAGGTCCTACCCTCTGGAGCAGCAGGAAACAAGTCTGCTCTGCCTTCCATTTGACAGCCCTTCAGATATTTGAGGGTGGCTATTCCATCACCTTGTAGTCTCTTCTTCTCTAGGCTAAACGTATCCAGCTCCCTCAAATGTTATGACCCTGTGCATGACAGAAAACAGCTCTTGCAAAGATAGAAATAACTCCCTATTTGCCCTGTATAGATTTGGAGAATGGAGACTGGTGGCTTATGGCTACTTTGGATGCCATAAGCAAAAAACAAACAAACACAGATTAGGAATTGGCAAGTAAGACAGAATCTTCAATTATTGCCCAAAGGTGTGCTCATGCTTGGAAGTCTTCCTGTAACTTGGAACCCTGTGAGAGAATACTTCTAAGGGGGTTGAGTTGAACTTACTTACAAGGCCCCTTCATACTTTCATGCCCAGCACAGGTAAGTCTGAAGTTGAGCTCGTATGTGTGGGGATGTTTGGGGTGGGGCATGCATCTGTCGTCCTGCCCCCTCCCCCCCCCAGGCTGAACCCCTGAAATTGGCTTCAACAAAGTCATTTCCTATCTTCCTAAAACTAAATGTACTAAAAACCAAAGTCAGCTGTATTTCAGAACAGAATGGCAGTAGCAGAACGGAGAGCTACAGTTTTTTTCATTTGCAAGTATCTCATTTTGAGCCTACAAAAATGCAAATATCATCAAGTCTTATATAAAAAAAAACACACCCGAACACCAGGTTACTATACAAATAAGCATTCAGAAGATTAAAATATCAAAATTTTAAAGTCATAGGTTTTTTTCTGTCCTGCTATACAGCTGCATAGGCCTCCTAGCATACAGCTGTTGCTTCACTTCAGGGAAATCTTAAGCACTTGAATGGTGATACTTGACAGCTGCACCTCCAGCTTTGTGACATTGGCACAGTTTTCTCCCAAGTGCACAGCTCAAATTGATTTGCATGTGAGGTAATTATTGGAACGCATAGCTTTTAACGACTTGCACCATACCACCACTTCTTAGCTTAACATTGCATAACACTCGTTAGGCAATGTGATGAAATTATTCATTGTTTTGGGTTCGACTCCAGCTAAAACCCTTTTTGATTAGGCAAGACTACCCATATATTTTGGCTCTGCACACATCATACATTTAAAGTACACAGCTTCCCCTTGGAAGTATTTTGCTAAGGGTGCTTGAAATCATAGCTCTGTGAGAGGTAAACTACACTTCCCATAATTCTTTGGGGGGATGTCATGTGCTTTTAATGTATGGTGTGCACAGGGCTGTAATCTGATTAGGCATGGTTTTAAATCTATACTTTGATAACACTATGTCTACTGTTTTTAACATTTGCTTTTGTTGATATTTTTAAAATTGATATTTTATATTATGCAAACACCTCAAAGTTTTCCTTTTGTTGATTATGCTGTATATAAATCTTGCTAACAAAACAAATTGCATGGGCAAGCAGTGGAGAAATGGCAAGATAGCGATGAAATGTTGCCTACCTACATTTTTCAAAGCAGGAAGCGGTGAAAGATCCAAGCCTGCGATACGTTGCAAGAGTCAAATGTGAGCATCAAAGGCCAGCCAGGAAGGCTGCTCCAGACTTCTGATCTTATACTCCAGGGGTGGGGGCTTTTTTTTCTATCAAGGGCTACATAACCTTGGGGTGTTCCCTCGGAGGTCCTGTGCAGACAGTGGGTGGAGCCATTCCCTTCTCTTTCAGCCATCTCCTGTATTATAGGACACAGTTATGTTCCTCTGCTAAGGCTGAGCAGGCTAAATCACAGTCTTGTCTTTTTAACGATAATATACTCTGAATGTTGGAAAAGTCAGACCACTTAAAATAATATTTAGCAGATGTCTAGTGCGTTATACATCTATTGTCTCAGTCAGTATGATTGTCCCCATTTTGCAGGAGTTGACATAGCAAAGGCCCTTTCAAATATCTTTTCCATTGTGCACTCATGATGGTATCAGGAAGGTTATACATGATCCCACTTTTGCTACTGCCTGCGCCTGCAAATGTTTCAGGGTGGACCTACTGCTTTGTCCTCAGTTGGTAAACTGGTGCTGAAATCCTGCAACCTTCTATGCCACAATGTTCCCTTTTATTTGCAATTCCTCTTTTGTTGCGCTATAATGCAAGAGTGCCCCTCCAGATGGCAGTAAAGAGATAACGTTGGGGAAGCATCAGTGCACAACCAACAAAGCAGAACAATGTGTGGATGGTCCAGAATAAATCCATCACTGGGGCACTCTAACTGCACCAAGGACATGTTGCAAAATACCTCCCTCCCTGGAAAAAATACAAGCCCGGTATGGAGGGGGCCCTCAGTGGCCTTGAAAACTGCTAATATAAGTTGGTGGCAAAGGTTTGACTTGGTGCTTTAGAGCTCGCTCAATGCCAGGCAAGCTTTTTTCCATAGGTCTTGAGCCCTTCTCTGTTTATCTCCCTGGAGACTTTTAACATCTGAGAAGCAGCTTCCCTACCTTGCATCCAATTGTTACCAGTGGCTGCCATTGTGAACTCGCACTTGATGAAATCGGTGGGAATCTTTTGTGTAAGGCGACCCAGGGCCAGTTTCATAATGAGAGAGGCGCCAACGGAGTCTAGTTGATGAAACATGAAAATTCACCTTTATGATGTTGATGCTGGGAAATGTTCTCCCTCGTAAAGGCTGCTATAGCAGATCTGGGAATGCTATATAAAGCTTCTTCCGGTGTCTGGTAGGAATTCTCTTAACTGGGACTAAGGTGCAAGGCCCGTCTATGTGAGATTTCATATGGAAGTGTCATTTAATGTAATTTCATCAATAGAGGCAGCTCTACAATTGCTTGCTACTGTTGTCAATTTTGTAATTGCCGAGGCCCATAAAACAGCTGAGCCCTATTGTGCCTTTGATCTATAGATGTAATTACTGCTGCTGCATCTAGAGCTGTATATGACTTTGTATTTGCTATCCGGGCTTTGCAAATAGCTTTGCACATCCACAGAGCAGTAAGATGGCACAATGGTTCACCAGAGTCTTCCCCCCCTCCTCATTATTGAGCCAACAAATAGACACAGTGCTCTGGAAAAGCACAAGCTTAACAGTGGGCTCAGCCATAGCAGCAGAAAAGCCTGCTCTAAAAAAGCAATTATCCATGTCATTTATTCCACTGATGGATCAATGTGGGAAACAGAAGCAGCATTAAAGCTAAATCAGTCACTTCAGATTAAGTTCATGCCCAGTGCTTGTGTCTGAGGGGAAGGGATTCAATCCATATGATTAATAAAATTAAGAACTATTTTTGTCACTCTGCAATAATGAAATATTCTAGGCGGGCACATGTTGGTGGGATAAGGTGATCATCCAGCTCAGATTACCTAGACAAATGGGAGAAGAAAATAATGCACTGAGCATTTGGCGTTATTAGGGAAGCTGGGTGGCGAAAGCCCGTCTTAGACCGAACCCTTGGGCAGGCTTGCTTGGCAATGAACTCATGAATGCTTCAGGCTGAATTCAGCGGGACTCACTTCTGAATAAACACGCGCAGGATGAGGCTGCAGTCTTGCACCCATTTACTTGGGAATCTGAATTCAGTGGACTTTCCTGAGTAAACATGCATATGATTAGGCCCTTGTCTCCAATGTTGTTGCACTCCAGCTTGCATGATCTCCTTCCTGCACGGCCAGTGGTTAAGGATGATGAATATTGTGGTTGAGCAACAGCTGGAGGACCACTGGTACCCCGTTCTGCTACAGGGTGCTGTTGCAGGTAAGTTTGGTTTCTCCTGACCTGAAAGCTTTGGAATCTAGAATCCAGCAGCTCAGGAATCTAGAATCCAATCCCAAGCAGGGTGGGTGGGAGAGAACATTGGTGGTTTAACATAGTCATCCTGGAAGTCCTGTATTTCCTGTTAGCTTGGATTGTTTTTCTCAACACATAGTGTAGCTTGCACTGCCTCTCAATAGCTGTGTACCTTTTCCTTGTTCCTGAGCAGCCACTGCCAACTCTTACACATCTTGGATGAAACAGGAGGTCTTTAGATCAAGTGGACCTGGGTTCCAGGCAGCAGGGGGACGTGTCTTGTAGTTCTCCATATGTTTGTTACACGTTAGGGTGGCTTGTTCCTTTTTAGAAAATGAAACTAACTTATTTGCCAGCAGAAATGTTTGCTTTCTCCTCCATACAAGCTGATTTCAGTACGGTAAATTGGACTGATGCCACATGGATGGCAGTGTTGCTATTTTGGGAAAAACAGCTCATTTGCAGTCCTTGCAAAGCTGTTATAGGCTTCCCATTTCTACTGTTTTTAGTGATGGCAACCAGAAGTAAGCTGTGCTTTGGGTCCAGCGGAACTGATGCCAACTTAGCTTTTCAGCTGGGAAGTTCCCCAAGAAAGAGCAGAACTGCGTTTTATATGCTGACCACATCTGTTTGCTGAAACTGGTGGTTTCTGAAACAGCACTAGGTTCAACTGGGGCAAAGTGGGGTGAAGATCTCTAATCTGCTCCTGCGACCTTGAAATATGTTTGAGATGAACATAGCTATCTCAATCAGCTACATCTCATACATAGCCAATGCTCAGACTTTGAGTGCTGCTCCTTATTAGCAAAAAATAACACCACACAAGGGGAAGGAAGGCTTTGAGGAATCCTCAGGGTAGCAGCAGTGCCAAAATATATTTAGCAGAAGAAATACCTTGAGGTGGGGAATCCAGTGATGGCTGAGCATGTGTGGTGGCTGTAGTGGAAAATGATGGGTGGTGGTGAAGGAGGCATAACTAACTAACAAGAGCACTCCATGCTGCAATACTTTGCTGCAAGTTCCACTTGTTTCCTCTTATTTCCAAGAGCCCTTATTTGTAGTGCTGTGCCTTCCTGCCTTGCTTTTTCAGGACTCCGTCAGATTAAGAATAGAGAGGTTATTCTTTCCTGGCTCCTGAAGACTGGAGAGGCTGCAGAGGAGTTTGTGTCACAGTCATGATAAGGTCCTATGATGGCCTTGCTGACAACTTCTACATGTGACCCCTAGGGAGATGTCATGTATGGCAAGAACAGGTCAACATGATTCTATCTCTGCTCATGGAAAACTTAGGACTGGATTAGCACTATCCACATGCCAGAATTCTATGGGATGACACAAATGTGCATGAACCAATAGGAATTCAGAAGGTCACCTTGAAAATTCCAGGCAGAGTCCTAAACTAGAAACTATGTCAATGTGAGACATCTCCACCTCTGTTGACTTCTGTACTTACCCATGAGCTGAAAAGCATGATCTGACAATGATGTTCTTTTTAAGCCCATTAGTTTCTTCCTGTGTTAGGCTATTAGGATTATGAAAGTGCCATGCTAGGATTCAAAGTTCTTTTCCCCACTGATGTTCTTCCAGCCCAAGGAGAAGATGGTAGCAGTGAGAAGTGGAGTTGGGCATGTGTATCTGATGCATGATTGGGGTGATGCCTCATAAGCGTTAGTGGTGCCAGCAGCAAAAGTCCATCGGCCTCTGCTGGTTCAGTCTGATGTGGTCTGGGTATGTGTTCTGTAGGGAAGGTATGTTGCTAATAACCTAAGACAGAAACTTTCTATCTTAATTTGGACTTCCATTACAAAAGATGCATTGCACCTATTTGTTTATTTATTTATTTATTTATTTATTTATTTATTTATTTAACTGTTCTCCCCCTTTTCCTTTTCTACACCATCAGCCGTTTACAAGACATCTGAAGGCAGCCCTGTTTAGGGAAGTTTTTAATGACTGATGTTTTAATTTATTTTTAATCTTTTGTTGGAAGCCACCCAGAGTGGCTGGGGAAACCCAGCCAGATGGGCGGGGTATAAATAAAATTATTATTATTATTATTATTATTATTATTATTATTATTATTACTGCCTTCCCGCCATCCACACCTGCATCATTTTTGTATTATTGTATTATTTTTGTATTATTATAAAAATCAGTAAAGCTTTTCAAGATAAAAAACTATAAAGCGTTAGTGGTGTTGGCCTGAGATGTGCATTTTGTGTGGCGAACAGTGGGCAGGGTTACATAGATTTAAACAAGGAAGACCATCCTTGCTTTCTATTTCATAAATTTATTTATTTCTTAAGATTCATATACCACCTGATTGTAAAAATAAAACCCTCAAAGTGGTTTGCAAAAAAAGCAATAAAGTTATCAGTAAGAAATTGTAACAGCAATAATTTAAGACCTTCCAAAACTTAAAATAACAATAGAGTAAATACAGATTAAAAATCACATTAGCTTTCTACTTATCAAATTATCAGTGCGTAACGGATGACGATTTCGTATGGCCATAGCCTCTTAGGGGGAGACCTTGGCTCAGAGAGCACATGCTGCCTTGTGTAGCTATTACTCCTCTCATTGTAAATAGTGGTTTCCATAACTGGATATCAAGTGAATCGAGAGGAAGACCAAATTGTGCCAGCAGGGCCTTCTTCTTTTTCTGGAACAGGATTTTGTCAGGGGCGAGATATATTGGATTAGAGCATCTATTCTGTGCAAGTCACCCAGCGACTGTATTGATTCCATATGTTCAACCCCCACACCAGTGGAGTTGCAGATTTCTTTCTGCTGCTCTTCATGGGTTTTGTGTGTGTGTGTCTGTGTCTGCCAAAGGCCCACATAGAAGGAGGTTGCTCATCAGCATGTGTTAACATGATGCCCTCTGTTACCAAGTGCTATGACTCTGCTTCTGATTCAGAGCTGATGCCAAGCTGGCTGCCCAGAAAGGTCCCTGCCAGCCCTGGCCACGCAGAACATACGGCACACTCCAGCCCTCTGCTACGCTGTGAGAAGTCCTGTTTGCGTTCTGGCAGCTGTAAAGCAATACTGTCGGTGCCCCCGCGTTGAAAGTCACGTATCTCAAAGGCACATCTTGTGGAATATTATTTTGCCACTATGTACCATTTGATGCAACAAAGGGGGGGGGGGAGCACAAGCTCAGAGAAAGTGATGCCACTCGATTAGCCTTCTTCCTGGTGCACCGATTAGCCGGTTACGAAAGCTGCCATTTGCAAAATGCAAGGAGCAACAGCTGCACACTGCATCACCGAACCTTTACGCCAACAAAACTGCAACTGTGGGAAATCCAGATCGCTATTGTACAGCTGGGTCCTATTGCCAAAATTTGACAAATGTGGTTATTAAAAAAAAAATTGACAAAAAAGCAAGCAAGATGCTGTTTGTTTAAATTCTGACTTCTTACACAGTATGTCAGTGCTGTGCTGTCTTCTCTGTGCAGCTGTGTGTTAGTGCAGAAACACACACAGAGGGAGGGAGGGAGGGAGGGAGGGAGGGAGGGAGGGACAGATGACACACTTCAGTCCTCTGTTACACTGTGAGACGATCCGCTTGTGCTCTGGCAGCTGGGGAGCATTTTTGCTGCCAGTGCCCTGCGCCCAAAGTCACACATCCCCAAGGCATTCCTTTCGTCACAAGTATTTCGCTCGCACTAATTGCATCCCCAACAGCCGCTCAGGTTATTTCCTGAGAAGTGATTGCAGCAGAATGTCAGGAAGTCCAAGTTTCAAAAGTTCCTCAGACTGATCAGACGTGTGGCTCCATCTTTTTATTATTTAAGTTTTGCTTAGTCAGTCAATAATATGGGGCCAGTGGGAATAAGTCCTGAAACCAACTTCAGAACACCTACCATAATTATTATTTTTTAAAAAAATCCTTGCTGTGTAGATAACATTTGATTTTTTAAAAAAATCTAATGACTTTATTTGTTATATTTTATTGATGTCGATGTTCTGTTGCGAGGTTGCAATTCAAACCTATGTAAATTGCCTCGAATAATGCATATGCATCAGAAGGGCAGAGTGAAGTTTTATAATCTGCATAGAGATTTATAAATAAATGAATGAAACAAGCAAGAAGGACAGCTCAGTCCTTTGTGTGTTCAGCCTGAAGTAAGTCCGGCTGTATTCGGTGCAGCTCGGTCCCAAAGATGCATGATTGCCATTTCTTTAATAGCCTGATCCTGACCACGTTTCTTCAGACATACATCACACTGAGTTCTGTGGGATTTGTCTCCAAGTAAATATGCTTAGGATTGCAGCCTGAAGCTAATGGAAGACATCAGAGGAAGCACTTAACTGTATTGTCGCACACACACTAGGGGGGAATCAATCCTCAACATGTCCAAGTCTTGCACATTTTCACAGCCAGATTTTTTTCTCTCTCTCTCTCCTTCCCTCCCTCCCAGAATCCTTTCATCTTTAAAATTCCTCCAGCAGCCCAGCTGCACAGGTGGCCAGCCATCAGTAGTAACGATTTTTGCACTCCACCTCCACCTGCTGTTGCTCTTTAGACTCCGTTTTCAGCCTAAGGCACAATGGGGTGGCCTTAATCTGGCTAGGGATGGCATAATTTAGTATTAAAAGGAACTGAAGTGGGTGGAGGGGGGCGGGTGGGACTGGGGATTGTTCTCATTCAGCTGAAAGTCTGTTCAGCTGGCCGTGCCTGTATATTGCGATTTTGGGTTGGCTGCTGTTGATTTTTAACTACTGGGTGACAGATAGAATTGTGACAGGTGCAGCACAAAGGAGCATTGTCAACGAAGCAGAAAATAATCTGGCCTGGTTTGCTCTTGAGCATTCCAGAGCACCTTTTGGGGAAGAAATTAGCAGCTGAAGAAAGGCACAGTGTGGAGCCTGTTAACATCAGAACATCGCCAAGCTACTTTTTTAAAAAAAGAAAGAAGGGACATATGCAAGAGAGACAGAAAAGGATGGGCAGAAGGACAGACAATACGACTGAAATAAGATTAGAATTAAGCATACACACAAAATGCAAATTGGGGACATTTTTGACTGGCAACAGCTCTCCTTGGTCTCAGGCAAAGTTATTTTACTTCATCTGCTTCCTGAGCCTTTATTATACAAGTCCTTGGTCTGATCAAGCAGGTCTCCTTTTATGTGCTTACTAAGGATTGGTTAATTTGTTAATTTTGGATTCCCTCATTATCTCCTTCTTCCACTTGTAAATTAAGTTTTTCACCTGTGTATTCGTTTGCAATGGAAACACTCTTCATAAAAATTCATCAGCATTCGGGTATGAATGGCTCCTAACAGAAATATGTTTGTACGCGTATTTGCCCAATAGAACATATCTAATGCATTTTTGTAAGTTATTTCCTCTGACGTATGCATTTATGTGCATAACTTTACCTCTGAATATGTATTTTGGTGCATGCTACGTAGCTGGCAATAGGGATGAGGGTGGCGCTGTGGGTTAAACCACAGAGCCTAGGACTTGCTGATCAGAAGGTCGGCGGTTCGAATCCCTGAGATGGGGTGAGCTCCCGTTGCTCGGTCCCTGCTCCTGCCAACCTAGCAGTTCGAAAGCACATCAAAGTACAAGTAGATAAATAGGTACCACTCTGGTAGGAAGGTAAACGGCGTTTCCGTGTGCTGCTCTGGTTCGCCAGAAGCGGCTTAGTCATGCTGGCCACATGACCCAGAAGCTGTATGCCGGCTCCCTCGGCCAATAAAGCAAGATGAGCACTGCAACCCCCGAGTTGGTCACAACTGGACTTAATGGTCAGGGGTCCCTTTACCTTTTACTTAGCTGGCAAACCATATTGCAAAATTCAGAAAAGCGTGAATGTCAAAGGATGTCTGTGTTTCGGTTCACTGGTGGGAAGAACCTTTCTAGCCCAAGGGCCACATTGCTTTCTAGGCAAACTTCTGGGGGCCATGTGCCAGTGGTGGGCAGGGCCAGGGGCAAAAATGGGCGGAGCAGGCTTTGTATGGTAAGATGGTTTGTACACACACCTGCCTCTCTAGGCTCCATCTAGGCAAGTAGGACAGAGTTCAAGGAGACTTTCCAGCAAAAGAAAACACTGAATGCAAAGATGTGGGTCTGAGTATGGTTATGAGGGCCAGTTATTTGGGAACTGGTCTTGAAGTTCCCTACACTTGGGCTAGATGGGTCAACTGACTGACTCAGTATAAGCCAACTTCATACATATATAAATATGTCTTAAAACCCTCCTTATCAATTACATTTCCTCAGTCAATACCCTTTATACATTTGCTATTCACACTTGGCACATACCATGCCAGACATGACAGAAATGTATTGATTTATCTCTATCTGTGGGCATTTATATACCCATAGAGGTAAGCCAGTTAATGAACCCACAGGGGAATGTGAGGCTTATTCAATGTAAACAAAAAGTTTCTGAAAATCTTGGCTTCTATGGGAGGTCAACAGAGTTAATCTATATTACCTCTTCAGAAGAAGAAGCGTCTGTTGCAATCTGGAAAAGTCAGAGATTGTTGTGCAACAGGAAGTTACTCTTTTGTTTGCAATGTCATGCTTTTGTTTGCAATGTCATGCTTGCTTGCGAGTAAGTCCCATTGCACACATGGGAGTTACTTTTGAGTAAATATGCATGAGGTATTTTCATAATGTCTTGGCTCATGGTGGTTGTTGTTGTTGTTTTAAAAAAGTCAGAGTTGTCATTTTATTTTCTTTCTTCAGCGAGTCCCTGCAAAATAACTAAATGAAAATGAAAAGATGAATGCAGAGTAATTTAAGTGTTCATCATTCAAAGCAAAACAAAGCAGCACTTACCCTTTCTTTAGCAGTTCCTGTTTTGAGTTAAAGAAAGTAGGGGTCCTTGCCTATTTATCATTCCACGTATTTGGCTGGCACCAGCTTATTTTCCAAATCCAATCTCATATTTATGAAGCTATGCCGCTGCCACAGCACATAACATTGCAATATTATTACTTTTGTTACATGTATATTATGCGATGACAGTATGTATTTTGTAAGTCTCTGCTTCAAGAATGGTACTTGGTGTGCGACTTGTATTTCAAAAACTGTGATGGCCAGTGTCAATCACTCGAAAGAAAGTGAGAATTTATTACACTTATATCCCACTTTTTCATGAAAAAGTGCCCCAGGCAGCTAACAATAAACCTGGTGCATGATAAATTTTAAGCAACAACAGAATAAATCACAATAAAATAATGTAAAATAATGTAAAGTTCAGATAAGAGCAGCTGGAATAAATAAATAAAAGAACGACAGCCAAGGCTATCAAGGAAGGTGCTTTGCGAAGGAATTTCAAAGTCTGGGCAGAGCCACTGAGAAAATGCTGTATCAAGTTCCCACCAACACACACATCAGATGTTTTTGGGAGAAAGAGAAGGGACTCTCCAAAAGTGCTCATCAGCCTGTCAGGCTTGTATGGGAGAAGGTGATCCTTCAGATATCCTGGTCCAAGCTGTTTAGGACTTCATAGCAGAGGTAGGTTTGGGGTAGTGTAAGCAGTTTGGCCACACTGGGCACCACACTGCAGGGGATGTTACAACAATGCTGTAGAACGGAGCACAAGACACAGGGGTGCCAAATTTTAGTATCACACTTGGCATTGTTGAAATTTGAGAGCCTGAAGTCTGCCACTGTTTATATGGCATAACCAGCACTTGGATTTGTGTAGTTGCTGTAACCTAGAAATCACATACTTGCCATCGGGCTCCAGTCAACAGCCTGTCACTCTTTCCAAAGCAATTCTCTAACTGTTGAGTTCCCACCACAGTTTGTAGGAAGGTCCCATTTGTGCTGCACAGAGTCCTCTGGTTCCTTCCTTCCTCTGGAGCCACTGAAGCTGTTGAATATGAGGGTCTGCAATTACTATTAAAAACCTGTGAAACCATCTATTCCAAGAAGATAAGGAAGAGGAAGAAAAGCCATCTGAAGACTGAGCATCTTGGACGCCCAATGGATGCTGCCCAATGGATGCACTGGTCCTCACACTTACAGTATTAAGGCAGTGCCAACAGAGTGAAATTAAATTAAAATTAACTATGCATATTAAAATATTTAAAATGGCATGTCTTCCAGGTCACTATAAGCATGACACAGATGTGACCCAAGCAAGTTTACAGAAAACAAAAACAGATGCTACCACAGATTGTGTTGTTTATGGCACCAAACACCAGCTAATGCACACTGAAATCTTATAATTGTGAGTGTTGTTCACTGTTGTGAACACACTATTTGGTACACACTTTATTGAGGTTTTGACTGGGTATTCCTGCTGTGACTGGAATAATTTTACTCTTACCCCAGGATAAATTTACCTCCACAACCCTCCAGTCGTGAAAAATACTTTGCGACTGGCTCACTAAAAGAGTAGCTGCTGCTTTCTTGTAAATTGCTTGTAAGTGTTTTTATCCCCTGAATTTCAGATGGAGTTATGAAATGTAAGCTTTTTTTCAAACCTTTATTGAAATAGAATTACAGAGATTTTTGAAAGAAGAGTCAGACAATGCTGGGTCATCCAATCTATCTTTGTGCTGCATACAGAGCGGGTGGCTGTCTTAAGTGAGCCTTAGACGTTTCCAAATGCTCTGTATTGTAATGAGTTTGCTGGGGGTAGGCTGTATGTGTTGAATTTGCAGTGTCCCGTGCACAGCGGAATGATGAGGAATACGTGCACATACTCTAAATTGCTTTATTTACATTTCAAAGCTGGTAGATTACAGAAAAACATCTTGCCTCTGCCGGAGCAGAAAATGCATCCTCTCTCCTCTGAAGCACGGAGAGAACCACACTGTGTGAACAGTGAAAAACAGGAAACCAGTGTACGTCACATCCAGTCTCCTTTCCCGTGAGAAAACCCAACAGCAACTCTGACTGGAATGTAAACATTGTCTTGTGACAAGCATTTCGCTGCACAGTGAAGAGAACAGAAACCAACAGTATGCACGAGCCCCGCCCCCTCTAATTCCTGGATCCACCATTGCTGGAATAGCTGGCATATTAAATATAGGTTGTTAAGGTAAGCAAGGGAGTGGATCTGTGCTAGAGGGCAAAGGGGTCCCCGTCCCCCGACCTGTCAGTTAGAAAGTCAAAAGGCCAGAGTGGAGGCTGGAGTTATGTGAGATAAAAGCTGGATGCAGAATCAGAAGGCTGGAGTGACAGAGAGAGAGAGAGCCATGTTGGATTTCTGCTGGAATAAGAAGCTGTGGCCTAGGAAGAAGCAAAACTCACCTGGGGTGTAGATGCTGGAATCCCTCCATCGCAGGCTCAGGTATATATTATATATACACATATATCGTATATATCATTAAGACACCACAGTCTGCTCTGTGCCTCATTCCAAATCACCTGGAACCCCTGGAATCTTGCACTGCTCAGAGACTTGGGTAGCATGCAACAATATACAGTATATACTAATTCAAAACACATTTAATTAATATTTTAGGTAAGAATATGAGGTTGGGTAAGTGCTCCTTAAGAACTAGTTGTGATGGCGGTGGAAGTGTTTATTATCATCAGCATCTTCTCCATTTGCAAGGAACCAGATTAGGACCTGGGGATATTGTTTCCTTAACCTCCTATGTTTATAATGTATCACAGCCATAGTCTTCCTGAATAAAGTGGTGTAGGTTTCTGGAGGTGGTGGGCAGATTCCCCAAAGTTCGTAAATTTAATAAATGCTTGGAGCCAGATGTTGGACTTAGCAAAGTGCTAGAATATAGGTGTGACCAGTTTCCTGGGACCAGGAAGCAATTAGCCTAACCACAGGAAGTCACTATCACTTCCAAGAAGAATCCTGAGGTCTGGGGGGGGGGGGAACGGGTTGCCAAGGTGACAGGAAGGGGCGTGACTGTCACAGGAAAATCTGGCCTTTTGCACCAGGTTTGGAATGGCTGAGGCTGAAGGGGGGGGGCTGTGTTTGGCAGGGGTTTTCTGGGAAGGAGAAGGTGAGCAAAGGGAGGATACTCGGTGGGGGCTGAAGGGCTGTAGCTATTATAGCTGGCTGGGAAGCAGGGATGGTGCTTAGAATGTCTCTGTCTTGGGAAACAGCCCTACTAGAAAAATTAACCAATAAACTGAAACTGGCACGGGGACAAATAGAAGAAGACACCTTCACCCCGGTATGGCTCCCCTTTATCACACACACAGCCCAACAAGACAATGACAAAAATACACCAACAGCATACAAATCAATATGGCTAACCTGATCCAAAACACCCACCCACCCATCCCACTCACACATGGAAACAAAGACCACCACAGCCAACCACAAATGAATAATCACACCCTAGGCCAACCCCAACCTCTCTCACCACCAAAGAAACACAAGTGAACAGCACAAGCAATGCTGACACCAAATCCCACATATAGTAAGTAAAATAGAAACATCGCCACCCGACCCCACCCCACCCATCTCCCCACCCCTTTCCCCCTTTTCCTCCTAATGTCTCAACAAATGATTCAGATTTGTAAAAATGTTACATAGAGGGGGGAAATACGAGAGAGAGATATTGCACACACTTTTGTAAATCTTTTTAATTAAAAAAAGAAGAAGAATGTCTCTGTCTGCAATGCTGGGCTGCTATGAAGAACAAGCTGCTGCTGGGTTGAGAATGCTGTAAACTCACTTTGCCTATTCCTAAGTGTAATTATGTGTTAATAAACTACAGTGGTACCTCGGGTTAAGTACTTAATTCGTTCCGGAGGTCTGTACTTAACCTGAAACTGTTATTAACCTGAAGCACCACTTTAGCAAATGGGGCCTCCCGCTGCCGCTGCACCGCGCTGCCGGAGCACGATTTCTGTTCTCAACCTGAAGCAAAGTTCTTAACCTGAAGTACTATTTCTGGGTTAGCAGAGTATGTAACCTGAAGCATATGTAACCCAAGGTACCACTGTATATTTCAGAGGCACTGCAGTCTCTGCTGTGTCTTGACCTTGGGTGAAGGCCTGGCACCCCCTGGAATCTCATGCACCACTCTGCAGAAGTTGGGGTGGCATGCAACTTTTGTAACAATATAGGCAGGAAAGAGAGTCTAGACTGGCATCACTCGAAAAGAGTTCGCCATCTCAAGATGAAGAGCATTTTCATACAAGAGACTTAAATGCCTTTCAAGCCTTTGAAAGTGTGTTCATTTGTGTGAACATCTGATTGTTGTTGATGCAGAACAGAAAGCAGGAAAAGTTACATTTGTAATTCAAATGAGCATGCTGGCTAATATAGCTTGAACGCCGGCATGACAAGAACGACTTGAAAGGCCAGGTGTGAAAAACGCCCTAACGCTAAACCGCAGTCAATCACCAGGAAAGCGACAAAACTTTCAAGGGAAAGAATAGATCTGCTTCTGAAAAGAAACATACTATCAAAGCTTAAGGAAAACACAGAGATATCTGGAAGAACATAAGCGGCTTATTAGAAAAACTACAGGGAGCTAATCATACCCATGTGAAAGGTCCTCAGTGGGACTTACATCTGAGCAGATATTGTGCAATTAGTGCAGTATTTGGCAATCAAATGATTTTCCAAGTCTGCCATATTCATTGTTTGTCATTCTTCTTACACCATATAGGGGTCAACCGGAGGATCAACCAGGGATGTGCAATAGCTGGACTCTTTGGGTAATGATGACTCCAGATCAAGGAACAATACGTTGTTCTGTAAGCAAAGAAAGAGAAAACTGTCACATAGATTCCCAATGCAATATGAACTAAGCATCCTTCCTCTTTTATCTACTGGTAGGCAGATGCTTTCTATCTCCTGTCCTCTGAACAAAGTATAGAACCAAAGAGCCCAATTATTAGTATCATTTTAAAATTTTTATTTAATGCAAGTATCAAAACATGCAGAAGAAGAGGAGTTTGGATTTGATATCCCGCTTTATCACTACCCGAAGGAGTCTCAAAGCGGCTAACATTCTCCTTTCCCTTCCTCCCCCACAACAAGCACTCTGTGAGGTGAGTGGGACTGAGAGACTTCAGAGAAGTGTGACTAGCCCAAGGTCACCCAGCAGCTGCATGTGGAGGAGCAGGGAAGCAAACCCAGTTCCCCAGATTATGAGACTACCGCTCTTAACCACTACACCACACTGGCTCCAGAAGATCACACTGGCTCAAGAAGATCAAACATACACTCCATACTCAAGGCACATTTTGGTAAGACAAAATGCATTTACAGTAGGCTTAATATTTCCTGCTTTGGGGGATTTAAACCATTCAAACTGGTCCTAACCCAGTGACAAATAGTTCTTGATAGAAACATTGGCTTCCATATTTGATTTGCAAGTTTGAATGAATTTGAAGATTCACAGAATGCTGCCATTTCTAGTGCATTTCCAATGACAAGCATAAACCAGTCCAGTTTATGTGCACCATATCCCATCCCTTATGTCACTGTGACTCAGGCAAAGCCTAGTTTCTCCCCTGGCCTGGAGAAACACTCTTACTGCCAAGCACCCATATGGTGGAAGAAGATTAGTGTAGCCACACAAAAAGCAAACCCAGGCATGCCCCCAAACTCCCTTTTTGGACATTTGCAAACCAGACTGACCTTCACTTCCAAACCTCAACCCTGGGAAGGACTTGTACACCATATCAGGTGCTATTTTCCACTGTTGCCCACTAAAACCATTTTTTGCATGCACTTGCATTTCCCAAGAATGGTGTATGCTGCTTTACTGCCTGTACATAGATTTGGAATCAAACACGGGTGGTGATGTGGGTTAAACCACAGAGCCTAGGACTTGCCGATCAGAAGGTCAGCAGTTCGAATCCCCACAACAGGGTGAGCTCCCGTTGCTCAGTCCCTGCTCCTGCAACCTAGCAGTTCGAAAGCACATCAAAGTGCAAGTAGATAAATAGGTGCCGCTCTGGCGGGAAGGTAAACGGCGTTTCCGTGCGCTGCTCTGGTTCGCCAGAAGCGGCTTAGTCATGCTGGCCACATGACCCGGAAGCTGTACGCCGACTCCCTCAGCCAATAAAGCGAGATGAGTGCCGCAACCCCAGAGTCGTTCACGACTGGACCTAATGGTCAGGGGTCCCTTTACCTTTATCCTCTAATATAGAGATTCCTCTGTTCATATCAGTTTAATTATTATTTTTTGTTTATGGCTCGTATCATTTTGTACAGTCCAAAATCCATCTCCTGGAACTTTCCAGCAATGTTGGCCATCAATGGTACAGTCAGGAAATTTTAGACATTCAACATTGATATTATGGAATAGGAAGCTCTTTAGATGGTAATGTGAATCTCTTCACAGTGTGGTAAATGAGCCCTGCTGCCCGGGTGGTGGGGCAGGGGGGCGGGACAGCTTCCTAGTCATTATGCTGGCAATGGGTAGACGTCTTCCCCACCACTCAGTCCTGACATCACCTCTGTAGACCACTGTTCAAATGATCTTAGAATTCCAAGGCTGAAATGATCAGATTTCAAATGCAGATATTCTAAATGTTAAAATTTTTACTGAATTTTATCCTTTTGAAGATTTATTTCCTTGGCTAGTTCAAATTGTGAAACAGATTCCAGTGATAGGTTCCAGGTATATCCACAACTTTAATTTTTTCCTGGATGGTTTACAAGGCCCAGCATAATCCAGTAGGCTCATCAAATGCAAGGCGGATACAAGCAGGTTTCTTGATATCTGAAAATTCATTCTCTTAATAGACTTGGAACAGCTATGCAGTCAGCTCTGGGCAGTTGCTATGGAAAAATATGGAGAGATTGCAGCTGTTTCCTATGAGAATAGACTCTAATAGCTCTTTTGAATTCAATAAAAAAAATCGCTTCTGATCACTAAAGAGACCAAAGACCGGTTTTCTTAGTCATTAACTAACACACACACACACACACACACACACACACACACACACACACACACATATCTTGGGTGTTTTGGCATCTCGTTCCATTTTAATACCATTGAAGCATGAGATAATTTATAATTTTGAAAGGTTATTCACTTTATCTTGGTTCTGGGCAATATTCCAGTTGGGGTGAGCTACATAATTATTTTCCAAATTCAAAACAATTATGTCACGCAAGTTCAATGGACTTATGCTCTTATTGATTCTGAGCCTGTAACACTCGAAACATTCAGAAACATAGGAAGTTGCCTTGAACTGATTCAGACTATTGGTCTATCTAGTTTAGTACTATTGACACTGACTGCCCAGGGTTTACGGACAAGAGTCTTTTCGAGACCTATGTGGAGATGCTGAGGCTTGAACCTGGGACCTTTTGCATGCAGAGTTCGTGCTCTGCCACTGAGTTCTACCACTAAACTATGACCAGCAATCGACATCAGCTGGGAAAAGGATTAGTATGGCATCTTGGTAGTATGGATAGAGCCTCCAGATGATTCACCCCATACTACTCCTGTAATATATAAAAACAGGAGGGGCAAACCATGTGAGAAATTCCCCAACAAACCCTAGGAGCCTTGTGGTTAGTACATGCTTCCCACGTGATCCCTCTCTTCCCTGTGAACTCTTTGTTTCAGAAGTGGAAATAAGTGCTGCCCCTGAGCTAGTGCTAGAGACTGGGTTGGGAGGGATTGCTGTCAGATGCAAAACTGCTTTGAAGAAAATGGCAGTGGAACAGAAAATTCAGGGGTTACTAGAATGGGAGGTTAGGGACACGGGTGGCGCTGTGGGTTAAACCACAGAGCCTAGGGCTTGCTGATCAGAAGGTTGGCGGTTCGAATCCCTGCGACAGGTGAGCTCCCGTTGCTCAGGTCCCTGCTCCTGCCAAGCTAGCAGTTCGAAAGCACGTCAAAGTGCAAGTAGATAAATAGGTACTGCTCCGGCGGGAAGGTAAACAGCGTTTCCGTGTGCTGCTCTGGTTCGCCAGAAGCGGCTTAGTCATGCTGGCCACATGACCCGGAAGCTGTACGCCAGCTCCCTCAGCCAATAAAGCGAGATGAGCGCCGCAATCCCAGAGTCGGTCACGACTGGACCTAATGGTCAGGGGTCCCTTTACCTTTACCTAGAACGGGAAAGGTGGGATTCTGTGCTCTCACCAAGAACACAACTCATTTCTCTGTCCCTAGGTAAGACAATATCACTAGAGTTTGTGGACACCAGAAAAGATTGTGCTACAGTTACGTAAGATTATTGATGGCATTCAATGTGCAAAAGGATTGCCAGTAGTGCTCCTCATGCATGACTACCAGCAAATCTGTTCCAGAGGGTTGGAGGAAACTGCAGAAGATATTTAAGAGCTGGGAACAAGGGGGGGAGTGTCATTATGCAAGGAGAAATCCTTCCAATTACAGAAAATTAGCCTAAGATTGAATACAACCTAAAAATCTGTGCTTGGGTTGTGTGTGTGGAAATGGGCAGAAATGGGAGAATATATAGGAATGCAAAAGTTTGGGGTGAGCATTGTCTCAATTCTCTGGAATCTCCTTAGCCGCCTTTGGGAAGGAATCACAAAGACTGGGTGGAGGGCACCAAATTCAGCATCTACAAGGCTCCATAGTACCCAAGCCCACCACTGCTGTTACATGTAACTTGCTGAAAGGTTTGTAAATCTCATGGGTCTTATTATTCAGCAAGCACAGCCATGACTGGATGGAGGGGCCAATGTGATATAGTGGCCTCAGTTACTCTTCTGTGGGGCTGATTCAGTACAATTTTATGGCATTTCAACGTATTGCCAATAAAACTGAAATTTCTGGTAAGCTATTCATTCCTCGCTGCTTTGCCACCATAAGTTTTCCCTCTTAAGATTATTCTGTTTGGGTACTTAGTGTTTTCACAGCATCTCTATGTTGCCAAGAGCTTTAAAAATCCCGTTATTTAAAGACTGTTTTAAAAGGTCTGCATACTATAAAGAGGCCATTTTGTGTTAATAAGTGGGGAAAATGCACTTCACATGCTGTACTGGAATTCCTGCCAGCAACAGGCTAGCTCTCACTTTCTGCATCCATATACCAAGGCACAGTTTTCATTTGTTTCAACGAACTAGCATTGCTCACACGACTGTCAATGAGTTTGGCCTGTCAGTAAGAAGAGCTCTCTTTGTATCCCATTCATAGGGTCCAGGCACTGTTTTAGTTTAGAAAGGTGTGTTGATTAATTCACACAGGAAACCCTATTGCGGATATTAGTATTGCACAGTTTAAAGCAACTGGAGGCATAAAAACTGAGCCCTTTTGGAAATAAAACATTGTTAAGGCCCATGAGTTTATTTCTAAACTTTACTTGCAGAACTTTCTTCAAAACAGAATGGAAACATCAAACAATACATCCAAACAGTTCCATAAGACATATGGCAGTTCAAGGCATAGGCTCAGCATCTTAATTCCAACAGACCTGCATTCGACAGCCTGCATTCCAGCCTGCACCCTACCTTAGGCTGTTTACCTGGAGATCTTCATTTACACCCTTACTCTCACAGAGCCTAGGAACAAAGACCTTCAGCCACCTCCCTTCCAAGGTGGTGAATTTGCAATTCAATACCTCTCATGTGAGCTAAGGTTAAAAGCCACATCAGAGCTACCAGAGAACAATAACAGTTAATTATCAACCCATCAAGGCAGCTCAGAGAGCCCTTTTTGCTTTCATTTTGCTTCAGTTGAATCTTCCAGCTAAACCCTTTCTGCAATACACGCAGGCGGTCACATTTCAGTGTGAATTAAACCAATTACGGTGGTACCTCGGGTTAAGTACTTAATTCGTTCCGGAGGTCCGTTCTGAACCTGAAACTGTTCTTAACCTGAGGTACCACTTTAGCTAATGGGGCCTCCTGCTGCTGCTGCACAGTCGTTGCACGATTTCTGTTCTCATCCTGAAACAAAGTTCTTAACCCGAGGTAATATTTCAGTGTTAGTGGGGTCTGTAACCTGAAGCGTATGTAACCCAAGGTACCACTGTATACATAACAAACCCTGTATCAGGGTTACTTTCATAGCCCATGCCAATTCCAGGTTTGGGGCAAGATGCTCTCAGTGCAAGATGCTCCTCTCTGCATGGGCTTCTTTCCTCCATGGCTTGTGCTGCCCCTGCAGAAGTTGCACAGTGGTAGAAAAGGAAGGGAGGGCTTGGGGAAGTAGTAGTGATGTATGGAAGTGAGAGCTGGACCATCAAGAAGGCTGATTGCCAAAGAATTGATGCTTTTGAATTATGGTGCTGGAGGAGACTCTTGAGAGTCCCATGGACTGCAAGGAGATCAAACCTATCCATTCTGAAGGAAATCAGCCCTGAGTGCTCACTGGAAGGACAGATCCTGAAGCTGAGGCTCCAATACTTTGGCCATCTCATGAGAAGAGAAGACTCCCTGGAAAAGACCCTGATGTTGGGAAAGATGGAGGGCACAAGGAGAAGGAGACGACACAGGACGAGATGGTTGGACAGTGTTCCCGAAGCTACCAGCATGCGTTTGACCAAACTGTGGGAGGCATTGAAAGACAGGAGTGCCTGGAGTGCTCTGGTCCATGGGGTCACGAAGAGTCGGACACAACTAAATGACTAAACAACAACAACAAAAAAGTTCCCCTCTTGGGAACTCCCTGTTTTAGCAAGGGCTGTGGGTAGGGGGCTGTGGGGGGGGGAATTAGGCCCATCAGCCATAGTTTTTAAGGAAAATAGCCTTGGCTTGCAGTCTGTGTAGGTGCGTATTCCCACAGAAATGCTCTGGGAAATCTGCAAGGGGTAAAGTCAGTTTTAAAAGTGAGGGAAAACATTAACATCTTTTTTTTCATCTGTTCTGGCCTCTTCCATCTTATTTATTTCTTGGCCTGTATGTTCATCGCTTCTCTCTTCTTCCATATCTGGAAACCCTCAGGCACCAACAAAACTCCACTGATATCTGAGAAACAGCGCACTGACTGATCACACCTATAATAAAACCAGACAGATCTTTGTCTACCCATGAGACTTACGAACCTTTCAGCAACTTACATGTAGCAATTTTTGACTCTGGAGATGGAGCGAATGCTGCTAAATTCCATCTGTTCCAATTAATTTGGATTAATAACAACAAAAGCAACAACAAATAATAATTGCCTAAATTAGAATTTTGCTGGAAGACAATGTGGGTGATTTTCTGCTCCTACATCATAAATGGCACGCAGGTACCCAAGTTGCTTCTGAAGTGAGAGAAAGATGCTGAGCTGATGGATTTGGGCAAATATATATTTTGGACTAGTGAGAAACCATTGGCACCTCCAGTAATTACAGGATGCTGTTCAACTTTATATTTAACTGAAAAGGGGTAATAATCACCATGAGTTCTCAAAGGTATATTTCTTAACCATCGCTGTATATTCTAAGCCTTTGTCTTTCATTGCTTTCAGACTGTAGCATTTTCAGAAATTATGTGAGCCTGTTCAGGAAACAGATTAAGGCGCGACCTGGATTGAGCATGCAAGTTCTGCCCTACAATTCATATTACTGTCTGTGAGTTGGAGAGTGCCTGTTAAAGTGAGTCTCTATTAATAATAATAATAATAATAATAATAATAATAATAATAATAATATACTGCCCTATACCCGGGGGTCTCAGAGCTGTTCACAGAATAAAATCAAGATCTAAAACCACAAAATACATAATAAAAATAAAAACAACAACCCAATAGCCCCCCTCCTGTATTCACGGAGGCTCCTTGCACATTTTAGAATCCTGAAAAATCAGGGTTCTAAAATGAGCTGGGAGGTTCCATGAGCACGGGAGACTCCTCGCTTTGCAAAGTTGCCCTCCAGCTCAGGGAAGTTGATGGGAATACCATTGTATTGGAGGATGGTGCTACCATACTTATCCTCACAGCTGCCTGCTCCTTGTGTGTTCATTTAACATGCTGATGGGATGCCAGAGGAGGGCTAACCTGTGTAGCACTTCCAGGATTATTATCTAATCAGGGGTTAATTGTTTTCTCACCATGCCATCCTGTGTTTTCAGCTGGATGGGCACACACATATTGCAGACAATGGTGCCATTGCTTATCTGTTCCTCTTGGGCATGTGAAAACAAATGAAACACAAACAGACTTCTGTTTTCTAGTGCTGACCAGGTTAACCCCGAATGCCACTCACTGGTGCCTTTCACACCATACTGAAATACAGCTGCTGCCGAAAGATCAGGGTTTGTCTTTCATTTATATTTGGCTGGTCAGAAGTACGAGATAGGCAGGCTATCTGCTGACTGACAGGGACTCGATTCTTGCAATACGTATTATTCTGTTTGCTTGTATTTTTGATGGCATTAAAAATAACTTTTTCCAGATGGAACAATTAGCTGCTGAAACAATGGTTCTTAAAAAAAAAAAAACCAGTGCAGAGGCTGAGTGCAATGCTGTTTTACTTGAAAACTTCACTTCCTGATGCCCCTGTGTAGGGGAATGAATGGGAAACGAAAGGCACCCTGCACATGCTCAGAGGCACCATCACCCTTGTTACTGTGTGTATTCTGTGCCCGAGTCATCCTCTGTGGTGCACATACTTAGGGGTCCCCTTGTGAAAATAGTGTAATGTGATATTGAACTTAGATCAGGGGTAGGCAACCGAAGGCCCGGGAGCTGGATGCAGCCCAATCACCTTCTAAATCTGGCCCACGGACGGTCTGGGAATCAGCATGTTTTTACATGAGTAGAATATGTCCTTTTATTGAAAGTGCATCTCTGGGTTATTTGTGGGGCATAGGAATTCGTTCATCCCATATATATATATATATATATATATATATATATATATATATATAGTCCAGCCCACCACATGCTTTGAGGGATGGTGAAAAAGGTTGCTAACCCCTGACTTAGATCAAAGAGCTCTGGTTTTGTATTCCTGCTCAGCCATGAAAATCCCTGGGTGGCATTTAGTGAGCCATAATCTTTGAGTCTAAGCTACTTCACGTACCCCACAGGGAAAGTTTGTGTGTGTGAGCGAGAAAGGGATGGAGGAAGAGTCGGAGTCAAGAATAGCAATTCACAGGTTTTGTGAATGCAAGAAAGACCCTGTTGGATCAGACCAAAGGCCTTTCTCTTCCAGTGTTCTGTTCTCATGGTGGTCACCACCAGCATTCCTCCAAGAAGCCCACAAGCAGAACCAGAGGACGACAGACCTTTCTAGCTCTTGTTCCCTAGCAACCGGTATTCAGAAGCTCTGTGAGTGAGACGTGGCACACAAAGTTCACTGGATGTCCTCTATACCTCAGACAGGCGCAAGAACAGAAAGAAGACATAAAGACAGACACCTACAAGTGCACAACACGTTGTACGCTCGGCAGAGACAGTGGCGATGGTCTTGTTGGTGGCCGGGTGAGCAATATGGAGAAGTAGGCCGCAGGTTTAAGAAGCCTCTGTAATGGCTTCAGAGCAAGCATGTGGCAAAAACAACTCCCTTGTTTTCAAACCAGGAGGGGGAAATAAGTCCATGCAGTTTCTCAAAAACCAATCCCCGTTTCTCCTTTCTTTTGCAAGCAGGTGTTTCCTTTCTTTCCCTTCTCAGGTGTTTGTTTTCAGTGGCGGCTAGTGTTAGGTTGTGGGTGAACATATCAGACGACACAGCGATTCTTCAAACAGCTCTTCTTTATTCTGAGGCCAGAACTGAACTGAGCTGAAGGGCTCAGTCAGCCTGCTTATATAGAGCTCCATTACCTTGTTACTGTAACAACTTTCTAAAACTATCCAATCACTGAAAGTCACTTTTGATCTTACATTTGCATACAAACTATCCAATCACTGAGCGTCACTTTTGACCCTTCATTTGCATAACTATCTACAGTATCCCCCTGCTGGCCCAGGGTGAAAACTTCAGTACATAACAGCTAGCATCTGTTGGAGCTGGTAGGGAGCCCACCCAGTAGGTGGAACCAGAACCAATCGCAGGCAGAACCAGCTGTGGCCACATTCATACCTTGCTGTGATACCAGTTTAAACAGTCGTGGCTTCCCTCAAAGAATTCTGGGGGCTGCTGTTTCTTAGGGGTGCTGAGCGCTCCTCCCACAAAGCTACAATTTTCAGAGTGGCTTACATTCGATCCCTCTTCACAGGGAACTCTGGAAATTGTGAGGGGAATGGGGGGGTCTCCTAACAACTTTCAGGACTCATCACGAACTACAGCTCTGAGAATTCTTTGGGTGTAGCTATTTCTGTTCAAAGTGGCATCATAGTGCTTTAAATCTGCAATGTGAAGGTGGCCTGATTCTAATTTTGTCCCTCCTCCTCCTTGCTGAGTTCTACAAGGGGCAACACTAGATTTTAGGAGGAGGAAGCTGACAGGCAGAACCACCCTCGTATTGCTTGTAAATATGACGGTGGGGGCTGGCTGAGGGCAGACAGAGGTTGCTGGGGCAGTGCCCCATTCATCCTCAAGGACCAGCCTCCACTTCTGCTTGCGCTTGAACCTAGTTATACCTTCAGGTTTACTGTTCTCTCTTCTGCTGAGAGTTCCATTGCTCCTTTTCTTCCATGCCTCTTCCCTCCTGCCCTGCTACAACCCATTATTTAATTCTATTTGTCCTTTGCCAGCAGATTTTTTCTGTTGCTTTGTTTCCAGGGCTTTATTCATCTGAAGAACTATCATGACCAAATTGATCCCCTCGCCCAGCTGACGTTAGCAATTCATGACTTGTTCTAATCCCATCTGTTGTCTAATCCTGCCCTTGTCACTGTTTGTCGAGGCTCTGTTGTTGTTCCCAACCATATTCACAACCCTTCGCTGTTTTCTACAATGTGTCACATTGACATTTCCCTTGCAGATCTACATTCCACAATGAGAGATGTTCTGCATCATTCACACTCAACTATATTGTTTCTCCTTCAGTTGTTGAAGGTCATTTCCCAATATGTTGCTATTTTCAACAACATGAGTTTTAGCATTATGTGAGAGGGAGAAGAACCTCCAACCACTTCCTTCAAATCATTGTTCTTCAACCTTGGGTCCCCAGATGTTGTTGGATTACAAATCCCACCCAAGAGTGTAGTGTTCTGGGGTTTCAGGGGGTTGAAGACCCATGACTATTTCTGCAGCAGGGTCTCTGTCTACAGCATCCAAGAGCCATCCAGTTGGCATGAAATGGTTCTTTTTAGCCACCATATGCTGCAAAACAAAGCATTTCAGAACACTGAAGGTGCTTCAGCTTCAAAAGAATGGTGTGCAAGTTCTCTTACACACAATGGAACTTCACAAAGAAGACAACTTAAATCACTCTGAAAAATTATATTGGAGCACTCCAAATCATTTCCCAGGTGCATGTGCAGAAAACAGTAGATCCAGCTGAAAGGCCAAACATGGAGATCTGCATTGAATGTTGCAATACATCCCTAATTATTGTTATTGTATGTTGTTGGCATCCGTCTGTCTTGAGAGACAATGGAGTGCGCCTCCAGGGGTGAAGTGAAACTGTAGTGTTAGCTGTTGGGGGGGGGGTTCTTCTGGTGGCAGACGACAGGACCACGAGACTGGTGTAAAACACTCAAACAAAGGTTTTATTACAGTTATACACAAACACAAAGCATGTGGGTGTTCTCTCTCTGCAGGCAAATTCAAACTGCAACTTTTCATTCTTTTGTAGTCATCACCAGCTGTACCTAATCAGCCTAGAAAACTGCACCCAGAACTCACAGAAACAGTTCTTAAAGTTACAATCATCTTTTCTGTTTCTTTGCAGAATGACTCCTAACACTAGCAGCACCAAAGTGACTTCCCTGGGGTGCAAGCCTGGGCAGTGTATATGGAGATCCTGGGCTCTCCAGATAACAAAAAAACCCCTCTCAGCCTTGCTGATGTGATCCAAAGGAAAGCAGAGCAAAATGTTTGGCACCAGCTGGCTGCAGAAGCTGCCAGAAGAAGGTGTACAATGGTGTCATGCAACCATCTTAGGAACTTCATTCTGGATTTGTATACGGTTTATTCCTTCACCTTTTCTTCTCATCGAATACAGCAGAGATTTAATATCAGAGTTTTCCTTCTCCTAGATGGACTACCTTCCCAGGTTCATGAACCCCATCTGCCCCTCATTTCCCTCTATAGCACATACAGAAACTGCCTCCTTGACCGTTGGGCCCACGATTGGTCTTATCCGTTCAGTCCACTGGAGCTTGTCTTTGTTACGATATGGATGCAATGCAGCTGCAAACTGCTAGCTTGAAAACATCACACTTCTGCTCCCACTATCCTTAGCAAACTTAGCCAATGGTCAGGGATGACGGCAGTTGTAACCTGACAACTTGTTGGTGATCCATCGTTGAAGAATATTGCTGTATGCCATGCTCTTCTTCCGTCTACATCCCTGGCACCCATCTCCCTCCATTTCCAATATTGCCTTTCCTGCTTCCAATTTTAGATTAGAAGACCCTTGGGGAAGAGACCATTCTTATACTTTGTAAAACGCCATGCACATCTGGTGCGATATGAATGAATAATAATAAGGTGGCAGAAGTCAGGAAAAGATACTTTGATCTGAGGAACAGAAAGCCTCCTCTGATCCAAAACAGCGTATTGGTGAGGGGGGGGGGAGAGAAGGGCTGCAATGGAGCAGCTTTTTAAAGGAAGGGGGAAGGAAAGCCTGAATGAAAGGAATGGAGGGATGCATGGCCAACGCAGCGAAAGCCAAGCACAAATTGGTGCAGTTCCTGTTTATTTCGATGGCAACTGCATCAGAGTGCAGCAGAAAAGATTTTAAATGAGTATGAAAGAGAATGGTAATGAGAGAGGGTGGGGAAAATTGACGGGGTTAGGTTAGGACAGTGACTATGAGACATCAGAGAGAGACACGCAGAAGTAAAAGGCATAATTAAATGATTGGGGAAAAGAGGGGGGGGGGGGTTGAAAAGCTGAAAACCCTGTAATAACGATGTTTTTCACACAGCTCTTCCAGCTCTTTTCTGTGAATAGCTGGAAATGTTCCAGTTGTTATGAAGAGGGATATTACATATCTGCTGCAATCACAAAGAGCCTGTTAAGATAAGTGTTGGCTGATACAAGCAGTAGCTTTTTTCCAGGATCTACCAGCTGGGATAACACTCCCATTGTTTGCTTGATCCTTTGCCTTCTTATGTTCCTAAAAGGGGACAAATCCCACAGTAGCTCTTTCTCCTTCGCAGTGGTTCCCTCATGCCCCCTCCCAGGTCCTTCTAGGGATAGGCTGTCTGCAAGGTTTTTTTCCCCTCTCCAAAGCCTTCGGAGTTGTGCGTACAGCAGCTTCATTGAGCAGCAGAACAGGATTTGAAAGAGTAGAAACCATTCAGTTTGGCAAGAAGAGCATCTTTTTGCAGGTATTCCTTGCAAAAAGAGACTCCTCAGAACTACGTGAACATTTATGAAGCAACCAGAGGCCCAGTGTGATGTCGCGGGGAAAGTGTTGGACTATGAACTCTGAGACCAGGGTTCGAGTCCCTACTCAGCCATGAAACTTACTGGTGACCTTGGTCTAGTCACCATTTCTTAGCCTACCCTACACCACAAGGTTGTTGTGAGGACAAAATAGGAAGGAGGAGAACCTTGTAAACCTCCTTGAGCTCCTTGGAGAGAGAAAAAGGTGGGAGATATATATATATATATATATATATATATATATATATATATATATATATGTAATAAATAAATTAAAATAAACAATTATGAAGCAAGATTATGGTACCTTAGAAACAGAGGCTTCATTTTACGAAAGTCATGATCAGTATTTGTCCGAATTACTGCTCAAACCCTTTATCCTCATCAGCACCAAACATACTGAAGAGTTTTCTGGCATCTTGAAGAATAAGAAATTTGTCATGGCATAAATCTCTGTGGACTCATGTCCACTTCCAACTTCAATTAGTATGGAAAAGTAAAGTAGATTATATTATTATCCCCAACAAATATTAATCCTGGATTGTATGGATTTTGGTAAGACAAATTCTTGGTTTTTTAATGACATGGCAACCCCTAGTATTACCAGTTGCCGCCACATTGGGGGGGGGGCACATGAGGTCACTTCTGCTGCCCATATGGCACCTCTTCCTGCCACCTTGATGCTGCAGATGATCTGGGGGGGGGAGATTTTGTTCAGTTCACATTTAACAGTGAGTAAAGGTAAAGGGACCCCTGACCATTAGGTCCAGTTGTGGCCGACTCTGGGGTTGTGGCGCTCATCTCGCTTTATTGGCCGAGGGAGCCGGCGTACAGCTTCCGGGTCATGTGACCAGCATGACTAAGCCGCTTCTGGTGAACCAGAGCAGCGCATGGAAACACTGTTTACCTTCCCACCAGAGCGGTACCTATTTATCTACTTGCACTTTTTGGCGTGCTTTCGAACTGCTAGGTTGGCAGGTGCAGGGACCGAGCAACGGGAGCTCAGCCTGTCGCAGGGATTCAAACAGCCGACCTTCTGATCAGCAAGTCCTAGGCTCTGTGGTTTAACTCACAGCACCACCCGCATCCCCTTTAACAGTGAACCTATCTCCTAATTCATACTTCCTGAAACCATAAAGGAACTGAAGCACAGTCTTCCTTCAAAAGCTGCACTTCTTCCAGTTTTGAAATGCAGTTCTCCAGCTAGGTAATGTGTACAAAACAGCATATACTTGGGTAAAGTGTACATTAAAAACTGCATATGTGAGTGAAAAATAATTGAACAGAAATGCATTTAATTGGTGGTGTGGCGGGGAATATGCTTTGCAAAAATGTGCATATTGGGCAAAATTGCATACAAAATGTGTCATTAGGAGAGATTTGAATGAAAGTGCTGGTAAATTTTTATGAGGACATTAGTTTGATGTGGAAATGTAGATAACTGAATTTAAGATTGGAAATATGAGATACTGACAAGTTCACCCATTCCTACTCACAGGTCAGCATATACAGAAGTGAAACCTAAAAAGCCTCTGACTTGAGAGGTAATGATGGATCTGTAATGGATGCTTTAGTTGAGATTGCTGCATTGCATTGGGGTCCCTTCCAACTCCACAATTCTATGATTCTATCCTATGATGGCAGGGTCCCCAAACCATGCATGGTGTCTGTGCTCAGACAGAGCCAGGATCTATTCGGTTTGTGGCTTTGGAAACAAACTCTGCAATGCTGATTTTAATCCAGTCACCTCCAGGCAGCATATGCAGAGAACGGAGCTGGAGAAATATGGTCACAGTTGTCAAAATCAGTAAAGTAAACAACTCTGATGCCACGTTCTGCGCAAGCTGCAAGTGGCAGGAAAGCACTGCTGGAAGCTCACTGAAGAAGGGATTACAAGAAGTAACAGTGATACTTGGCACCGGGGCTTTGAAGAAGCTTCTGATTATAAATATAGAATTTGCACAAAGGGACACACATTGCTCCTGCTTCCTACAGGGCCCTTGCAATATATCTGCAGAGGACCTCTTGTCAGGTCCAGGGCCATGTTTGGTTGGAACAGGGGGGAAAGGTCGGGGGGGCACCACTCTGATGCTGCAGCCACACATTAGAGCGGCCTACCTAGGGTGGTTCCCATTGTCCACCCCACCTTGCCTGCCTTCTGCTGCAGCATTCAGACCTTTTTATAAAGAATGGCCCCTTGGCCCTCAAAGGCTGCATATTATTATTGTAATTTACAGTCAACCCTCAGTTGTAGAAACATTCGACAACCGAATACTGAAAGCGGATGCCTCAATACAATACATTGGTACCTCAGGTTACATACGCTTCAGGTTACATACGCTTCATATTACAGTAGTAGGAGGAGGCCCCATTAGCTAAAGTGGTGCTTCAGGTTAAGAACAGTTTCAGGTTAAGAACAGACCTCCAGAACGAATTAAGTACTTAACCCAAGGTACCACTGTAGGGAAACTCAAAACGGAAGCTGTGTAGCACATTTGGCTTCTGAAAATCGTTACAGTTACTTCTGGGTTTTCGACATTTGGGAGCTGAAAGGTTCCAAAAGAGGCATTTGGAAACCGAGGTCTGACTGTATTAAATTTCTATACTGCCCTTCATCTGAGTTTCACAGGGTGGTTTACAATACAAAAACACAAAAGTACATAGCAAACAAGCAAACAGACAAACAAATTCCCACCCCCTGCCTCCCGCCCATCATACAGTTTCAAAATTCATAGATTGTTTAATTAGCCCAAGGCCTGGGAAAGAATGTTTTTTGCCAGGCGCTTGAAGAGATGTAACGAAGACACCAGGCAAGGCAAGCTTCCCCAGGAAGAGCATTTCACAAATGGGGAGCCACTGCAGAAAAGGCTACCCTCTGGGCCTCTTGTGGAGGCGGCTTCAGTGAATGATTGCTTGCCTGCCATAACAATTGACCATCCTTATCATTTTCAACAAATGCATTTTTTATTGTGTTTTATCATGCCTCTTACTGCAGTTTTTAAAAATTGATGGTTGTGGTGGGTTTTAAAGCTGCTTTGACTTATTCGAGGAAAGGCTAGGTAAAAACATTTTAAATAAATAAATACATTTGGTCTCCTTCCAGCCACTTTTCTCCCAGTGAAGGTCGGTGCCAGCTGTCTTGTTCTCTGCCCTAACAACTTGGTGGTTGATATTCCCACTTTCCCTTCATGTTCTGACCTTAGCATACGATCTATCTTGAGTAGGGGCAAGTCAAAAGGGAGACCTCTCTGACTGCCATTTTTGAAATGACCCTTGAAGGAGTAACGCAGCATGTTACGAACTGAGGAGAAATGTGTGTTTTTATGTATTTTACAACTGCATAGCATTCTTTCTCTTGTGCATTAGATCTAATTTTAGATTCATCGAAAATGCTTTATTTATGCATTAGATATTATTTAGTCTCCTTTGTCAGCTGCATTTCAAAGGCTTTGAATGAAGCAATGCAAAAGAACATGGAGGAAGGAGGATTACATAAGCAGACAAGTGGCTTAAGGACTCCGATTTATATGCTTTTGAAAATATAGAACAGGGGTGGCCAACACATAGTTAGGGGGCTTCATCCATCCCAACAAAGCAGTCTTTTTCTGGTAATTCAAGACCCATTTAACTTTAGTAGTGGAAGCAAAAATAAAAATAAATAAAGCAGACATAACACTGGGGTGGGGGAAGCACCCTGAAGGGGTTCAAAAAACCCTCCTCTCCCATTGCTAGGCAACAAATCAGCTGAGGAGGGGTGTGTGTGTGTGTGTTGTGTGCATTCAGGAGTGTGTAGACAAACATGGGGTAGCCACACCCACTTTTGGCATGCAGCCACCAGAACATTGGCCGTACATGAATTCTGAGACAGTGGGAAAGGGGACCATCAGAACCTGCTGAAGGTAAAGGTAAAAAGGTAAAGGACCCCTGGACGGTTAAGTCCAGTCAAAGGCGACTATGGGGTTGTGGCACTCATCTTGCTTTCAGGTTGAGGGAGCTGGTGTTAGTCCACAGACAGCTTTCCAGGTCATGTGGCCAGCATGACTAAACCGCTACTGGTGCAGAGAGGACTGTAATGAGTGCCAGAGCACACGGAAACGCTGTTTACCTTCCCACCACAGTGGTACCTATTTATGTACTTGCACTGGCATGCTTTTGAACTGCTAGGTTGGCAGGAGCTGGGACAGCAATGGGAGCTCACCCTGTCACAAGGATTTGAACCGCCAACCTTCTGATCAGCAAGCCCACGTCCCTAGACCCTGCTGAAGAGCCTGCTGGATCAGGCCCATAGCTCATCCTGTCCAGCATCCTGTTTTCACAATGGACAACTGCACCCAAAGAGGGGAGTGTCAGTTCCAGACTATGACCTCACTTGTGAGCAAAGAGTGAAATGAAAGTGATAGGAGGAAGCTTGAGCCATGTTGCATATATTGATGGAAATCCCCAAAGGTTGCCTAATTACAAGGGCTGACTCATGTAAATAGACATTTCCCCCCAGGGAATGACTTCATGATTGTGTTCCCTTAATAAAAATCCCAGTCACAGCATCACATCCAGCGCAAGCGAGGCCTCTAAACCAGCCATTACTTATCCTCTGCAAGTGATGGCCTCCCTCCAGCAAGCATAGTCTGCCCCAGTTTAAAAGAAAGTGCCCACATTTGCACTTCCTCAGAAATCTAAGCTCAGTCTCTGCCAGGGACAGGAGACACCTCTTGAACATGACCTGAGGGGCTAAGGAATGCAGGTGACCCTGCTGCAGTGGGAGACAGTGGCTGTACTTGTGCCAATTCATTACCTGTTGTTCTTAATAACCCATCCCCAGACAGCAATAATATCCCCTTTCCCAGACAACAGTGAAAGACCCTTTGGCCCCCACCCTGCTGTCAGAGCTGCCCAAGGTCCCAGCTCACAGAGGACCAATGCCAGGTCGTCGTTATATACAAAAGTCTTTATTGAAGTTCAGTTTCCATTCCAAAGCCGTAGCGCGCAGCTCTGCGTCTTAAACCCTAGACCGCCGAAGTTCCGTCTGAATCTCCTCCCCCCTGACACCAGTTTAAGATTCTCGCCCTGCTCCACCTCTTCCTCTGCTCTCTTCTCCTCTGGGTCCTCCTGTCCGCTGGGGCATTCCCCTTTCTGTTTTTTTTTTTATAAAAGATTTTTATTAATTTCCAATTTTTTAACAGAAGCAAAAAACAACAAAAGAAACAGACAAACAAAAAAACTCATGTTTTCATAACCTTATTTTCATAACCCTCTTTTCCCGGACTTCCCCATACCTTTCCCTTTTTGCATCCTTAGTTTAGTACCATTATTCAGCAACCTATCTTGCCCAATTAAATATAAATTTATCCTCTTTCTCTATTCCACCCTTAATTTTAAACCCAATTATCGCTGCAATTCTACGTCTTCTTTTCCCTCAGCATTTTAACACTCCTCAGTTTTATAATAATTCTTAAGATACATCTTAAATTTCTTCCAATCTTCTTCCACAGTCTCTTTCTCTTGGTCGCGGATTCTGCCGGTCATTTCTGCCAGTCCCATAAAGTCAATCACTTTCGCCTGCCATTCCTCCAGCGTGGGTAGCTCTTGTGTCTTCCAATACTTTGCTAGAAGGATCCTTGCTGCCGTAGTAGCGTACAAAAAGAAATTCTTATCCTTCTTCGGCACCAACTGGCCGACCATACCCAAGAGAAATGCCTCTGGTTTCTTGTTAAAGGTGCACTTAAGCACTTTCTTAATTTCATTATAAATCATTTCCCAGAAGGCCTTAATCTTTGGGCAGGTCCACCAGAGGTGGAAAAAGGTACCCTCAGTCTCTTTACATTTCCAGCATTTATTATTGGGCAAATGATAGATCTTCGCAAGCTTGACTGGGGTCATGTACCACCTATAAATCATTTTCATAATGTTTTCTCGTAAGGCATTGCATGCCGTAAATTTAATACCTGTGGTCCATAACTGCTCCCAGTCAGCAAACATAATGTCATGACCTATGTCCTGTGCCCATTTAATCATAGCAGACTTCAGTGTCTCATCTATTGTATTCCACTTCAACAGCAAGTTGTACATTCTTGATAAATTCTTAGTATTGGGTTCTAACAATTCTGTTTCCAATTTCGATTTCTCCACCTGGAAACCAATTTTCCTGTCTTGTTTGAAAGCCTCCATTATTTGAAAATAATGGAGCCAATCTCGTACCTTGGACTTTATTTTCTCATAACTTTGTAATTTAAATTCACCACCTTCTTGTTCTAAGATCTCAGAGTATTTCGGCCAATTGGTTGTCATATTAAGTTTCTTTACTTCCTTAGCCTCCATAGGTGAAAGCCACCTGGGAGTTCTATTTTCCAGTAAATCTTTATACCGTATCCATACATTATATAGTGCTTTCCTGACAATATGATTTTTAAAACCCTTATACACTTTAACCTTGTCATACCAGATATATGCATGCCAACCAAAATTATTGTCAAATCCTTCCAAATCTAGAATGTCTGCATTTTCAAGAAGTAGCCAATCTTTTAACCAGCAGAAAGCTGCCGATTCATAGTAAAGTCTTAAATCCGGCAGGGCAAACCCCCCTCTTTCTTTAGAGTCGGTAAGTATCTTAAACTTAATTCTGGGCTTTTTGCCCTGCCAGACAAATTTAGATATGTCTTTCTGCCACTTCTTGAAACAGTCCAGTTTATCAACAATTTGTAATGTCTGAAACAAAAATAACATTCTAGGCAATACATTCATTTTGATCACAGCAATTCGACCTAACAAGGAAAGCTTCAGGTTTGACCATATTTCTAAATCTTTCTTTATCTCAGTCCAGCACTTGTCATAATTGTCCTTAAATAAGTTCACATTCTTAGATGTCATGTTAATCCCCAGGTATTTTACACTCTTTGCCACCACTAACCCAGTTTCCTCTTGGAATCTTTCCCTTTCAACATTTGTTAAGTTCTTTTCCAATACCTTAGTTTTTTGTTTATTCAACTTAAATCCTGCGACCTGGCCAAATACTTGAATCAATTCCAAGGCTCTTTTGGTACTAGTGTCTGGCTCTTGCAAGGTCAGTACTAAGTCATCTGCAAAAGCCTTTAATTTGTAATGTCTGGCTCCGACCTGAATCCCTTTTACCAGCTGGTCCCCCCTAATCATATTTAACAGGACCTCCAGGACCGATATAAAAAGTAATGGGGATATTGGGCACCCCTGACGTGTCCCTTTTTCTATAGGTAGGTCATCCATAACCACATTATTTACAATTAACTTCGCCTTTTGCTCAGAATAAATTGCACTTATACCATTTTCAAACCTTTGACCTACCCCCATCCCATGGAGATTCTTTTTCATAAATTTCCAAGATATATTGTCAAAGGCTTTCTCCGCGTCCACAAAAATTAGAACTGCCTTCGTATTAATGTTCACTGTCAGCATTTCTATAATGTCAATTATATTCCTTACATTAGTAGATATATGCCTACCCGGGAGAAAGCCTGCCTGGTCTTTATGAATCTCCTCCACCAGCACCTTCTTTAGTCTTTTTGCCAAAATGTCTGCAAAAATTTTGTAATCCACATTAAGTAGTGATATAGGGCGGTAGTTCTTGATCTGTTTTTTATCAACCTCAGTCTTTGGTATAAGTGTGATGAAGGCTTCTTTCCACGTCTCAGGTGCCCTTTTCCCCTCTAATATCTCGTTGCAAACCTCCTTAAGTGGCTGAATTATCCAGTCTTTCAAGGCTTTGTAATATCTGGAGGTTAGTCCATCTGGCCCTGGAGATTTCCCCAGTTGCATGTTTTGAATGGCACCCTCAATTTCTTGTTCAGTTATTTTCTCATTTAGAAACGCTATACTTTGTTGCGAAATTTTTTGTAATCCATATTTCTTAAGAAATTCTTCAATGTCTCTTTCATTTTCCGGCCCTTGTGCATACAATCTTCTGAAATAGCTCTGAAAGCAGTTGTTGATCTCATTTGGTTTCGAAATATTCTTTCCATCTACCTCCAAACTTGTAACTGTGTTCAATTTCAGTCTCTTCTTCAGTTGCCATGACAGGAGTTTCCCACATTTATCTGCCGATTCAAATGTCTTTTGTCTCATTCGTTTAATTTTCCATTCAATCTCCTGGTTCATCAATTCCATATATTGCTTCTGATACAATTTGATTTGTCTCAAGATCTCATGTGACTTTGGGTTGGATCTCAGTTTCTTTTCACTGTCTTTTATCTTTTCCAAAATTTTATCTTTCTTCTCCTGTTGTTTCCTCCTTTTCAAGGAATTCTGCTGTATCAGGAAACCCCTCATCACGGCCTTGCTTGCGTCCCAGGTCACTCGTTTCTCCACTTCTGTCCTTAGATTTATCTCAAAGTAGTCCTTCAAAGTCTTTTGGGCCTTTTGGTACACCTCTGGATCTTTAAATAGGGTGTCATTCATTCTCCATCTGAAAGAGCCAGCTGTTGTTATTTTCATTTCCATCTTTACTGCATTGTGGTCGGAGCATGTCTTTGGGCAGATTTCCACTTTCTTTATCTTAGGAGCCATCCCACTAGTAATCCATATTTGATCTATTCTTGTCCAGGTCATCTGTGATTCTGAAAAGAATGTTCCCTCCCTCTCGAGAGGGTTTCTTATTCTCCAAATGTCGATCAGGTCCAAGTTGTCAGTCATTTCAAAAAAAGTCTTAGGTAGTCTCCCGTCCTTGGAGATCACCTGTCTTTGTGCTTTGTCCATATTTGTAGAGACAACCCCGTTCATATCGCCTAATAAAATCACCTTGTAATCCAGATAATTTGTTAGTGTCTCATGTAATTTCTTATAAAATTCTGCCTTCCCTTCATTTGGTGCGTAAATTCCAAATATCAAAATTTTTTCTCCTTGAATCTGTATCTCAATTGCCAAGGTTCTGCCCTGTTCATCTTTAAAAATCTGTCTTGGAGCCAGTTTTTCTTTTGCGTATATCACCACTCCTCTTTTCTTAACTTTATCTGATGAAATAAATTCTTGTCCCAATCTTTTATTTATAAGTAATCTTCTGTGTGCTCTTGTCACGTGGGTTTCTTGTAGACAAATCAGATCCAATTGTTCTTTCTTCAAAATGTGAAAAACCTCACGCCTTTTTCTGGGAAGGTTCAGTCCATTACAGTTCCAAGTTAAAATTCTCAGAGACATTGTTAGTTAGTTACCTCCAACTGCACCCTGCAGCTGTTCTTCGTCCGTTGGTGATTTGAGTCCAAATGTCAAATTCCCCAAGTCTGTGTCTGCAGTTGAGTTAAGGACCCCTTTCACCAGGTCTTCTCCGTGTTTATGTAGGAACTGTTCTTTATCTTGTGCAGTTTTATCTTGACTTTCTTTCCTCTGAAGTTGAAAGACAAACCCTGTGGAAACTCCCACCTGAAAGGTATGTTGTTCTTCTTCAGCAGGTCCACCAAAGTCTTAAACTGAGTTCTCACCTCCAAAATATATTTTGGGATATCCCTGTAGATTTGCACAGAGACGTTTTGAATCTGAAGCGTTTTCTGGTAATGCAAACTAAGTATCTGGACTTTCTGGACTCTTCTGACGCTGAGTCCCCTGACTCCTCCCCCTGTCTCCGGCGGGCTTTAGGACCCGGTTCCCAATCCTCGTTCTCTGCTGCCCTGCGCACCTGTACTTTTGAACTTGGCTCTCGCGCCAACCCAGTGACCTTCCTCCTACCGTTACACTGCTTCTGTCACTGCTTCCCTCTTCCGGGATGCTAGCTGGACCTGACCTCCCCTCCGTTGCCTGACTCTCCGATGGAGACGTGGTCAGCCCTGACTCCTCTTCTCTCCCTGCTGGGGGAGACGCTACCCGCGATACCTGGGACTCTTCCCCCCCACTATGCTCAGGTGGGGAAGCTGGTCCTGATCTCCAACTGCTGCTCTGGGAGTCCCCGCTGGCCCCTTGCTTCTGGAGTGTCCCCCTTGGGACCCCCTTTGCCCTGGCCACCGGCGCCCCCTTCTGTGAATCTTCCGATTCGCTGGAGAGGCTCATGGAATCTCTCGGGCCACTGTCATCTTCTCCTACGCTGCCCTCAGATTCTTCCCCTTCGCTCTCCATCTCCCCTCTTCCCTGTGCTTCTGCTCCTGAGCCCCTGTGGCTCTTAGAAGTTGTCAGCATGTGACAGCAGCCACACCCCGGGAACGGCTTCAACTAGCTGGCTAAACCAGGTGAGGGCAGCCCAAAGGGTCCCAAGCCCTCAGTGAGTTAGGGACTTCCACTGCATGTGAAGACAGGCTCTGGCAGATTGAGTCAATAGTGGTTCCAATGGTCAAGAAGGTGGTTTCTGCACATGCTGTAGAAGGAAGTGAGGGGCAGGTGTGGCTAGTCAGTCTGGGAAGGTAGCCCATCTAGGAAAAGGAAAACTCATATTGAATATTTACAGATAAATTGTAAACAGATAAAAACATTGGTAGAATTACAGTGGTACCTCGGGTTAACAACTTAATTCATTCTGGAGGTCTGTTCTTAACCTGAAACTGTTATTAATCTGAAGCACCACTTTAGCTAATCGGGCCTCCTGCTGCTGCTGTGCCGCCACCGCACGATTTCTGTTCTCATCCTGAAGCAAAGTTCATAACCCAAGGTACTATTTCTGGGTTAGCAGAGTCTAACTTGAAGCGTATGTAACCTGAAGTGTATGTAACCCAAGGTACCACTGTATTGTACTAACCTGCAGTTTCATAAGAGTATACAGTAGAACATTCTGGCGGCCTGTCCTTTAGGCAAAACGGGTCGCTGGTAGAAGCGCCGTTGTGTGCATGTGCAGACGGCGGTAGCAGCTTCTGCGTGTGTGCAAATCGCAGCAAACCTGGTATTTACTTCCGGGTTTGCCACAGTCGCGACTTGGATCAGGCCCAAGTAGAGGCAGTTGTAAGTAGAGATTCTACTGTATATTTAAAGAAGATGAATAAATGAGTAAATTAAGTTAATTTGGATATGCAGAAGATATTAAAAATAAATTTAAGGGACCATAGAAAGAGGGGGAAGGAAGTCAAGTTTTGAAATGTTAAAATGATTGTAAAATTAGTGAAATAAATAAACTTGAAAAGTATAAATAATTTTTTTAAACAGTACACATGACATTAGGAACAACAAAAAAAGGAAAAAGAAAACTGAGATCCTAAACCTCTGCTGCCTTGCAGGATAGCTTCAGGAGAAGAAAAGTTAAGGCATAAACTCTACACAAATCCGGAGTGGAGGCCCTAAGATGGTTGGATGGCGCCTTACATGCCTCCTTCTGGCAACTCCCGAAGCCAAGCTGGTACCAGATGGATTGCTTTGCTTTCGTTTTGACCACATCAGTGCCATTGAGATTGGGTGTGTGCATGTCTTGTAATCTGGACAGCCCAGAACCTCCATACACACTGCCCAGGCTTGTACTTTGGAGCGGGCACTTCAGTGCTGCTAACCCCGTGGCTTGACTCCACCCCCAGAGGCGCACTGCATTGCCTCATGGATAGACAGATGTCAATATGTTGCTGGCTGTGCCACCCCGCCTCCTGGTCCCTAAAGGCAATGGCAGCAAGATTCTTTCCATCCATATTTCTGTGCTATGCTGGCTGTAGTTTGGCCTAGTGAACCGCCATTGCTACTGACTGCCACTGGTCTTAACAGGAGCTCGTAGTAGTGCCAGTAGTGTGAGAGACTCTCTTCAAACCTCTTTTCTAATAAGCAATTCAAATTGTTGTTGTTGTTTAGTCATTTAGTCGTGTCCGACTCTTCGTGACCCCATGGACCAGAGAACGCCAGGCACTCCTGTCCTCCACTGCCCCCCGCAGCTTGGTCAGACTCATGCTGGTAACCTCGAAAACACTATCCAACCATCTCGTCCTCTGTCGCCCCCTTCTCCTTGTGCCCTCCATCTTTCCCAACATCAGGGTCTTCTCCAGGGAGTCTTCTCTTCTCATGAGGTGGCCAAAGTACTGGAGCCTCAGCTTCACAATCTGTCCTTCCAGTGAGCACTCAGGGCTGATTTCCTTCAGAATGGAGAGGTTTGATCTTCTTGCAGTCCATGGGACTCTCAAGAGTCTCCTCCAGCACCATAATTCAAAAGCATCAATTCTTCGGCGATCAGCCTTCTTTATGGTCCAGCTCTCACTTCCATACATCACTACTGGGAAAACCATAGCTTTAACTATACGGACCTTTGTTGGCAAGGTGATGTCTCTACTTCTCAAGATGCTGTCTAGGCCTGTCATTGCCCTTCTCCCAAGAAGCAGGCGTCTTTTAATTTCGTGGCTGCTGTCTCCATCTGCAGTGATCGCAATTCAAATAGCAAATCATTAATAATAATAATGCCAGTTCTGCTGGAATGATTCATTTTGTAGATGTTGATGGGACAGAATCACTCACATTTATCCATGACATAAGTTTATTTTAGTTACATTAATCATGGGAAGATAACATCCGGCCTGTACTTGGTTCCACAGTTTGGCAGAGGAAGAAAATGAGGAAGGCATAAGGAACGGAAAGGGAAGTTTTGAAATGATTCTGCTGTTAACCTAATATATATGGCAAAAAAAAGCAGATGAGCACATGAAATTCACCAAACAGTCTGGGTGTGTTTGCTCAAATACTTTCAAAAAACAAGCCACTGATTAATTGCATCTGTCAGACAAAACTAATGGTTATTTATTAATATTTATAAACTGACACAAGAATGCTGGGAGACACACGAAAATTTCAGGCAAGAACAAACTGCATATTAATTCCCATGAATTGTGTTTCCCCTCCTGAAAATCTATTTCACAGCAAAAGGCACACAATCTTTAGCAACCCACTGCTAAAAAACTACCCACTGGCGGAGGTACAGCTTCTTGTTATTTCTTAAATAGTGGGTGAAATCTAACCTCTCAAAGCTGTTTGAATCTAAAAAGGAAGTTCTTTTTTTGACCAAACAAAGTAGGAGGAACCCAGAACCCTTTTTAGAATCAGATCAGGCTTCCAAAGGCACTTGTTAAGTCAGCCAAATTTAACAACAGAGTTAGACTAGCGACTAAATTAAAATCAATAGTGCTTATAGCTTATGATGGGAAGATGCTATAGCTCAGTGGCAGCATGCATGCTTTGCATGCAGAAGGAAGCTGGCTCAGGCTTCCTTCCTGTCTCCAGTTATAAACCAATCAGGTAACTGCTTGATGGCGAAGACCCCTGCCTGGGTCCCTACAGAGCTGCTGCCTATCAGACCAGACTGAAATGAAATGCCATGGTGCATCTGCAGCAGCACAACCGAACTCCTTCGTCTACCCCAGCTTCAACAAAACATATCTCTCCCGTATCAGTCTCTACAGCCACAGCAGGCACTGCAACTGTCCAACAGCTTGACTTCACCCCAAAAAGCTCACTCCCCCATTGTCTCCCGAGACAGACGGATGTCAGCCACCCTTTCTCCACGAAGCTCAGGATGCCATATGCAATTCTGCTCCAATTTATGCACACAACAATTCTGTGAGATAGAACAGATGTGCATAACAGGCCCAAGGTCACCCACTGAGCTATATGGCTATCAGGAAATTTGACTTTCATCCAGTTCCACACACTAATCGCTACACCATTGTTTGGATAAGAAAACTTACCTTGTATGCACTTGGTTTCACATGACTGGTACACCAAGACCATGAACCAAGTGTGTCTGCACTTTGTCATATTCCCACAGGAAGCTCCCTAACACCAGGCCAGGCCACTAGTTCAGTACTATGTTTGCCAGATGTAGGGGAATCTTTGCCCCTCCAGATGCTCCTGAACAACAACTCTCATCAGCCCCAGTCAGAATGGTTGGGGATAATGGGAGCTGTCCTTCAGCAACATCTGGAGGGTCAAAGGTTCCCCACACCAGGCCTGACTGTCAGTGGCTCTCCATGGTTTGCAAACAATGGCTCTCTGTCCGCCCTCCCTGGAGCTGTGGGCAATTGAAACTGGAAGCTTCTACACGAAAGGTAGATGTTCTATTACTCATCCATGGTTCTTTCCCAATAATCATCTCAGTGTGTGGATGTCTGTATGAATACTCCCCAAATGCTCTGTCTCCCAAGCCCTTTATTGTGCAACATGGTGATCATGCATGTTCCATCACCACATGCTGCCATTTGTCCCGGGGGAATTTTCAGCATGCGGTTACAATTCTAGGTGCTCCTTCATTTGCAAAAGCCAACCTGAACTAAGTTCAGTATGCAACAGCAGGACACATGGTTGCCTGCCAAGGACTGACGTGGCTGCGTGTTGGGATGGGTTGTGACTTCCCTCCAGCATCCAGAATGTGCTGGTGTCAAAAGAGGCCCTCCGTCATGAGAACTGCTTCGTAAAGCTCTTAGTCATACCACATTTGGAATACTGTGTCCATTTCTGGGCACCACAATTTAAGAAGGATGTTGACAAGCTGGAAAGTGTGCAGAGGAGGGCAACCAAGATAATCAAGGGCCTGGAAACCAAGCCTTATGAGGAGCGCTTGAAGGAGTTAGGTATGTTTAGCCTGTAAGACTAAACATGAGACTGAGAGGAGATATGATAGCCATCTTCAAATATCTCATGGGCTGTCACATGGAGGAGGGAGCAGGCTTGTTTTCTCCTGCTCTGGAGGGTAAGACTCAAGCCACAGGCTTCAAGTTGCAAGAAAGGAGATTCCGACTAAGCATTCGGAAAAACTTTCTGACAGTAAGAGCTGTTCGGCAATGGAACAGACTCCCGCAAGAGGTGGTGGACTCCCCTTCCGTGGAGGTTTTTAAACAGAGGTCGGATGGTCATCTGTCATGGATGCTTTAGCTGAGATTCCTGCTTGCAGGGGGTTGGACTAGATGATTCTCAAGGTCCCTTCCAACTCTAAGATTCTATGATTCAAGGTCTAGTAACTCTTTAAAAGGGATTTACTTGTTGTGCCCACATGTGAATGGGTTTGATTATTTCAGTGAACATTTAGAATACACGTACATCCCTTTGAAGCCCGCTTTGGAATGCAAATCAGTAAGTGCAAGCGCTTACATGGCATGCGCACACGTGACATCCATGTTTGCATTCACACCAGAGTTATGCCAGTATTTCCTCATCCAGCAAGAAATTGGCATTAGGAAGCCTTAGGAAGCCTTAAACATGTTGACCTTCATAGCTGGATCAGGGGCACCAGTGCTGTAGGTGTGGATGAAGCAAAGTCAAATGGGTAATGGCATCCCAAATACCACTCCTCAGATTAGGTCTTTAAAACCTGGATGTTTTCAACTTTGCAATCACAGGAGTCATACCTTGATTGTGGAGGACACGGCCCACTGCTGTCTTATTCTTCAGTTTCAGTGACTGTGTTTTAACCCTGACCAAGGGTTCTCAAAACTCATCATGAATTGAACAGCACCAAGCGGAGAGAGGTTGTGGGGGGTAAGGAGAGAGTGGAAGCAAGTTACTAAGGCAACCTAAAAACAACTCAGCAGACAGCACTTGTGCACATAAGCAGAAATGTGAGAGAGACAAGGAATCATAAGGAATTTTCATAATTAATCTGCATTTGTCCAAACAAACATGACTAAGAATGCACATGACTCCAGGAAACACACTGCTCTGCCTTTATTTGCAAATAATAATAATAATAATAATATACAGCTTTTGAAAACTACAAAAACCATGCAGTTAATTTTATGCTCCAGTCAGGTCTAATTATAATTTATCACTATCACCAGTGGAAGGAAGCACAAAATAAAAAAGGAGACAGCGCAGCCTCCATAGCATGCTCTAAAAACAGCCTGAGAAAAGAAAGGAGGAAGGAAACAACTTGACCTGTAGTGACCTTCCCCAACCTGGTGCCCTCCAGATTCTTTGGACGATGACTCCCATTAGCTCCAGCCAGCACACTTGGGATGGCTGGCCCACAATACACTTGAAAGACCTCAAGGGAAGAAGAAGCTTGCAGAAAGAAAGACGTTGACCCACTAGCACTTCATCCATCCATCAACACAAGTGAGAAGCCACCCAGGTAGCCTGGAATTGATGACATTGTCCAAGGTCAATAAAGGTCAATATTGGGGTCTGCTGCCCCTATGAATCCTGCCACCTGTGGCGATCACTGCACCTTGCCTCATGGGTGGGTCTGAGGAAAATATGGCAGGCAGTGTTCTGGAAAGCTTTGAAAGTGGTTTGGGCTCCTCTTGTCTAAATCCGCCAGTCAATCCATCCACTGGTAGCCCACCTACTACCTCAAAGTCATGTACAGTGGTAACCTCAGGTTAAGAACTTAATTCGTTCTGGAGGTCCGTTCTTAACCTGAAACAGTTCTTAACCTGAGGTACCACTTTAGCTAATGGGGCCTCCCGCTGCCGCACAATTTCTGTTCTCATCCTGAAGCAAAGTTCTTAACCCGAGGTACTATTTCTGGGTTAGCAGAGTCTGTAACCTGAAGCGTCTATAACCCAAGGTACCACTGTACAATAAAGAACATCCAAATGCATAATCATTTGCTGCTGCTCTGGTTTTTAAATCTGTAGCAAACAAAACAAAATCCTATGCTGGTGCCTGGTTTCCAGATGCTTTGGACTGTGGCTCCCATTATCCCTGACTACTGACTATGCTGGGCCAGACTGGTGGAAGCTGTGGCCCAGGGACCTCTGGGGGAACCTGGTATATACCACATCTGCAGATAATACTGTGGAGTACGTGCCGTGTCCACTTGTACAGAAAATAACAGCTGCCCCTCTACTTTGCTATCTGACCTGTAATTTAGTCTGCTGTATATTAAGTTTTAAAACAACAACAACAACAACAACAACAACAACAAACATAGAAGTTGGAGCTCCTAGAATAATAGGATCTACGTAATATTTGCTGGTAGGGAGCTCTATATTTTAGGTTTCCACACTTCTTTAGTGGGTGTGTCAGATGACAGAAATGGCCCCTGGTTGCATTTTGTGATGTTCAACATTAGGAGGAGCTACTTCCATCTGTCCCCCATGTTGGAAGTTAAAGGTAAAGGTAAAGGTACCCCTGCCCGTACGGGCCAGTCTTGACAGACTTTGGGGTTGTGCGCCCATCTCACTTAAGAGGCCAGGGGCCAGCGCTGTCCGGAGACACTTCCGGGTCACGTGGCCAGCGTGACATCGCTGCTCTGGCCAGAGCCAGAGCCAGAGCCGCACACGGAAACACCGTTTACCTTCCCGCTGGTAAGCGGTCCCTATTTATCTACTTGCACCCGGAGGTGCTTTTGAACTGCTAGGTTGGCAGGCGCTGGGACCGAGCAGCGGGAGCGCACCCCGCCGCAGGGATTCGAACCGCCGACCTTTCGATCGGCAAGCCCTAGGCGCTGAGGCTTTAACCCACAGCGCCACCTGCGTCCCTTTATGTTGGAAGTTATGCACCTGCATTTTGGTGCAGGAGGAAATAAACCAGCAGTGAGCAGAATGCAGTAGGAACCAGTGGCCAGTGGAGCTTGTGGTTGTGGGCAACATACCAGCTCTCTCAACGGTTTGTTTCACGGCAGTTCTGTGCCAATGTTCTGTTTTGGCACCATAGAAACTGTTGCCTTTTGCATACGGCATTTCCCCCTCGGAAGCTCATAAATTCTCATGTCTCCTCAATTCCTTAAGCTTGTAAATTCTCTTGGCTACCCAAAAAGGAACTCCTTGTTTCTTCTCTCTCACCTGTGAGCTCTTTCAAATCAGGGACAGTGCTATTTGAGTGTTTGGCAAACTTGATTTGAGTATATCCTGGGCTCCAGAAATAATAGCAGGTTGCTTTGATTTCCTGACAATGCGCTCGCTGGCTGAGACATGCTGCTTGCGCAGAGGGGTGCATGCTGCCTCTTGCTCGCTCCAGCTGAGCACCTCTCTGTTAAAAGAGAGCGAGGTGGAGACAAAAACCACCGTCTCGTTTCATATTATGTGTGTGTTGGCATGGCAGAAGGGGGTGTTGTTGTTTGTTGTTGCGTGGGTCTGTGCAGATAACCTAGTCCAAAAAGAGAGAGGAAGAAAAAGTTGCAGGATGCCAAGGTCTCCGGAGAACACTGACTTGCTAAGGGCGGTATATACTGAGAAACGGATCCATACAGTCACTTACAAGTACATGCATGACTAGAGACTGTTGTGTGGAGAAGAAACCAGCTGGGAGTGATTTCTGTAGGTGTAGTTGCCAACACTCATCAACAGAAAAACAAAGAAGTTTTAATCAGGAAATCTTCCCATAGCTGTACCTAGGCATGCACGAATTCTCTCACAACACACTCTTGACAGGCCCGACCCCTCCATCTGTCTCCTACTGGCACTGTATCCATAGCATCAGAATGCCTCGTAATCTTTAACACAGTTATCCACTCAACATCACTCTATAAAGCTGGAAACTTCTATTTGCCTGGTTTATAAATGATGAAGAGTAAGTGGCGCAGAGGCACGGAGGCCATAATTGTGGCAGAGATAAGGGGCCGCATTTGAACATGGATAGACCCCCATACTAAGGGCTCCTTAAACACCTCCGCAAACTAATTCGATTTTATACCGTCGGCAGCACAGTTTCTGTACAGATATAGCTGCACCATTCCTCATGCCTGCCCCACAACGCACACAGCTAAGATTCTCACAAACAAGTGGGTCAGGACAGGAGTAGAACGACAGGCACTGGCAAGGCGGGCAAGAGAAGCATCCATAATTTAGGCACTTCTGGAGATGTTGCTGAGGGAAGAAATAAGCGAGGAACACTAAAATGCAGCTGCCTTTTGATTGCCTCCTTCAGCTAGGCATTAGCGAAGCAGGAAAGCTGGTAGCCAATGAGACCAGCAGGACACCAGTCGCTCAGACCTTTCTTGGGCGGAATCATGTCCAATTAAAATCATCTCAGTGCATTGTGATCCGCTCAAGCTCTGCTCCTGACCTCCCAGACTCTTGCAACCATGCCAGCTTATAACAAATTACTTTGGTTCACTAGAATCTTAGGGCAGAAACAGAAGCATGCCTTTTAGACTAACACACACAGACTGCCAAGCACTGCAGGGGGAGGGATTGCTAAGAATAAAAACCATGTACAAGAGGGACCCAGGAGGGCACTCAAATAGAAAAGAGAAGCTTGCAGAGAGAAATGACAGGTCGACAGGTTGGGGTCGTCCAATGAAGCTGGTTTGCAGCAGTTGCAGGACAAACAACAATAAAGCATTTCCTCAGACAATGCAGGGTTGGGAAACCTTTTGCACCTTCAGCACCCCTGATGTTGCTGAACTACAGCTCCCATCCTCCCTGACTGTTGACCGTGCCGGATGGGATAGGTGGACATTGTAGCCTGAGAACATCTGTAGGACCACAGATTCCCCATCCCTGACAGAATGCCGGCTTAATCCAATGTAATTCTGTACAGGAAGATGTGGCAATGTCCTCTATCTAAAGTGATTGGACTGTTCCACGGAGGAAGAGGGTAACCACTGGCTATTAGTCAAGATGGCTGCATGAAACTTCTATGCTCAGAGGCAGTCCATCAATGGATATCAGCTACTGGGAAGCAGCATTGGAAGGTCATTGCCTTCATGCCAAGCTTGTAGCCTTCTCAGGGGGTCATTTGCTTGGTCACTGCAGGAAGCAAGATGGTGGGCTGGATTGATATTTGGCCTGAGCCAGGTAGGCCCTCCATGGTGAAAATTAAAGACAATCTCCCATGCCTGAATTATTTTTTAAAAAAACAAACAAAATTGGTTTTGGAATTCATCTTATGAGGCTGTTGAAGTGTAGGTGGGTTCCCACAAGGCAAGACACAGAGAAAACAGCAAGAACCTTTATTGAACTAACAGAACTGGACAACAGGGGCAAAGCAACTGCTTATATACATTTGTGAAGGCCTGTGCCAGTCTCACTCCCAGTGTGATCAGCTGTCTAAACTTTCAAGCTGCAAATTATGACTCAGATGAAGAGTTTAAGTTTGTTATCATAAAGTGGGCAATGGACATGGGACATAACATTATGATGGTAGACTGGGAAAGACTATGGGGAAATGATATAAAATTAATGGCATGTACCTCACTTAAAGAGATTCTTATGAAAATGATGTACAGATGGTACTTACTGATAAAATTAGCAAAAATGTATAAAACAAAAGAAAATAAGTGTTGGAAATGTAAAGAAGTAGAAGGTATGTTTTATCATATGTGGTGGGAATGTAAGGTCATCAAAAAAATTGGGAAATGATATATAATGAATTGATTTTTTTAAAAAAAATAACCTTTGTTAAAAAATCTGAAGCTTTTCTATTAGGAATTACAGGAACTGATTTAGCAAAAGAGTATAGAACTTTGTTTATGTACACTACAACGGCCAAGAGAATATTGTTAGCCCAGCATTGGAAAGAAGAAGTCCCTACAAAAGAAGATTGGCAAACTAAGTTAATGGAATACGCGGAAATGGCTAAATTATCTGGAAAACTTAGAAATCAAGATGATAACAAATATAAAAAGGAATGGGAAAGCTTTATTACATATTTAAAAAAGCAATGTAAACAAGTCATACTTGGATTATATAAGAGACAACTGTAAACATTTAAAGACACTGGCAGGATTTGATTAACTTCAACAGCTTATGATCAAATAGATAAATGTATAAAATACATGACATAATGAAAATATATGATACTTACCGAAGGAGAGGAAGGAAGTCCAAAGCTCAACAGAGCTAATGTTATGTATGAGATGTATTAATACAATGAATGTATTGGAACGTATGTTTGATGAAAACTAATAAAAAATTAAGTTGGAAAAAAAGCAATGTAAACAAGTCAACAGGCTAGCAGGGTTAAAAAAACAAAACACTTGTAATGTTATGGACAATGTTTAAATTAGGATGTAATTAGAGATAAAGATTTGTTGCTGACATGCAAAAATGAAAATAATACAAAAGAATCAGGGGAGGGAGTGGAGGGAAGTCAGGGGATTCAAGGAATCCCAAAATATGGAATTGACATTCAGAATGTATTCAGAAGTTGTTTGTTTTTCTTTGTTCTTTTTAAGTTCTTTTTTCTTTTTCTGTTTTCAATGAAATGATTATTGTAAAAAAATATTTAAAAAATTATTTTAAAAAGATAATAAGAGTAACAACAACAATTCCCTTAAAGCAGGGATAGCCTGTGGTCCTCCACTGAACAATTTGTATCATCCAATCTAACTTGGGCTGGTGGTGGAAGACCCAGAGGTTAGATACCCTTGGTTTAATAATAATAATAATAATAATAATAATAATAATAATAATAATAATAATAATTTATTTATACCCTGCCTATCTGGCCTTGACACAATCTGTATTCATGGTTTGTTTATTATTGCATTTCTATCTCACCTTTTATATCATCCATGAAGCGTAAGGTGGCATATAAAGTTTGTCTCCTCCTGCTTTTATCCTCACAACAACCCTGTCAGGTAGGTTAGGCTGAGTGACAGTGACCCCCCCACCCCAATCACCCAGTAAGCTTTAGGGCTGAGTGGGGATTCGAACCCTGCTCTCCCAGATCCTAGTCCAGCACTCTTACCACTGCACCACACCGGGAAGCAGGTCCACCCTTTGACATTTCTAGCTTTTATTGAATTCTGAAGGCTTCCCCACCAACATGTAAAGAAAGTGATAGGTTATCTCACACACCCAGTGAAGGAGGATCCCCTGCCTGCTTGCCTGCCTGCCTGCCTGCCTGGGTTATCTCTTCTCTCTTACCTCTCTTCCTATTTTACTATCTAATTTCTTCAGGAGCTGGGAGGGAAATGTATTATGGAACCAGGCTTATGCTAGGCTCTCCATTTCCTATTTAAGAAGCAGCACGTGGCCTTTATTAGCCTGCCTTAGCTGCACAGAAAAGCCAGGCTTTGTCGACTTCTTCCATTTGACACATTAAAAAAAACCCAGAAGTTTCCTAACAAGTGACTACTTTTACTTTTGCAGGGAACAGAAAATAAAACCACAACGTAGGAGCTAGGGCTGCAGCCTGAGGAAAAAATTCAGCGTGGAAAGAGAAAGGCCTCCTAATTCTGATTCCCGCTCCAGTGTGAGGAGAAAATGAACTGCAAAAGTGAGCAGCATGGTTTTAACAGCAAAATGCCTGCCTTCTGTAGATCCTAAGGTGATTTAGAATCAGAGAACCAGAGGGTTGGGACACTCAGAATCATCTAGTCCAACCCCCTGCAACACAGGAATCACTGCTAAAGAATCACATTCTATTGTCAGGCAGCTTGAACTGTCAGAAATAGGTATCCTAATATTTAGTCAGAATCTCCTTTCTTGCAATTTGAATCCGTTGGTTCAGGTCCTACTCTCTGGAGCAGCAGAAAAGAAGCTCGCTCCATCTTCCATGCAACAGCCCTTCAGATATTAAAAGACATATATCCTATCACCTCTCAGTCTTCTCTTCTCCAGACTAAACATACCAAATTCCCTCAAACATCCCTCAGAGTAATGGCTTCCAGACCCCTTTTTTCATCACCCTGGTCCCTTGAAAGCCAGTGTGGTGTAGTGGTTAAGAGTGGTGGACTCGTAATCTGGGAAACCGGGTTCGTGTCTCCGCTCCTCCACATGCAGCTGCTGGGTGACCTTGGGCTAGTCACACTTCTCTGAAGTCTCTCAGCCCCACTCACCTCACAGAGTGTTTGTTGTGAAGGAGGAAGGGAAAGGAGATTGTAAGCTGCTTTGAGACTCCTTAAGGGAAGTGAAAGGCAGGATACCAAGTCCAAACTCCTCCTCCTCCTCTTCTTCTTTTCCCTGCACACATTCCAGCTTGTCAATGTCCTTCTTAAGCTGTGATGCCCAGGTAAAGGTAAAGGTAAAGGTACCCCTGCCCGTACGGGCCAGTCTTGACAGACTCTGGGGTTGTGCGCCCATCTCACTTAAGAGGCCAGGGGCCAGCGCTGTCCGGAGACACTTCCGGGTCACGTGGCCAGCGTGACATCGCTGCTCTGGCGAGCCAGAGCCGCACACGGAAACGCCGTTTACCTTCCCGCTGGTAAGCGGTCCCTATTTATCTACTTGCACCCGGAGGTGCTTTCAAACTGCTAGGTTGGCAGGCGCTGGGACCGAGCAGCGGGAGCGCACCCCGCCGCAGGGATTCGAACCGCCGACCTTTCGATCGGCAAGTCCTAGGCGCTGAGGCTTTAACCCACAGCGCCACCTGCCCAGACGTATCCTTAAAAACAGCTAAAATAATGTGGCACATCACCCCAATCTCTGAACAAGGATCATGTTTCCTTTTAGACTGAGGGTCAGCGGAGACTGTGGTGACTTTATGATATATGATTTATTTAGACATATATGAGCCTGTGATGGAGAATTTCACAGCATTAACATGCCAAATGGGCCTTGTTTTAAAAAGAGATATTGATATTCCACTCACCCAAGGTTCTTCAAGGCAACTAATACTGAAATAACATGAGCAATTAGCAAAAATAAAAAAGTAATTTTGTATGCAAATCTACGTTTTAACTGATTCATTCAACTGATTAATTGGCTAAGAAAGCTTTAATTGGACAGCAGCCCTACATTAATTACTTCATTAAGTGGAACAAAATAGTATCATCTTAATGCTTGAGGGTCAAGCTAGACAACTTGTAAAATTGGTGGGTGCTTTTTGTGCATGTTTTGGTGGCAAGAACAGGTAGTCGGGGAGAGAATTTTACTAAGTCAATGACGTGAAAGAAAAGGGTTAAATTTCTCCTCCCCAAATGTCATTGTTCCAGTCCTGATTCCTCCCCTCCCACCTCAGCAGAGACTTAAGTTTTTAAAAAAACCATTCATATGAAATGCATTCATTTATTTTGGAAATCATCTAGTGTGGCTCTGAATCCTAATAACTATATAGCAAAATTAGCCTATATTGAGAAGTTCTAAACGTAATCTCTGAGGGCGTCAAGCCAGGTTTTTTTCTTATTAAGTGCTGTGTTTAATATTTCTCCTGTGCTCCTCCCACCCCATTCTCCATCAACTAATGAGAAAAGAAATTGTATTCAAAAATTATCAATGCAGAGAAAATTTCTGTGAAATTTTCATGGGTCAGGTGCAGGGGTTTTTCTTGTGCTTACGCTACTTTTGAGGTGGTCAGGGGTATCTGTGAGTACCCTTCATTGCAAAAATCATCTTACTAATGGTCTGCTCTTTGCAGCCTTCCCAGGTGCCTGGGCTTCAATTAAGGCCCGGGGGAAATGTCCTGAGACAACTCTTCCCATGGGGATTTATCCAGATAACAGAGGTCAGGTAGCCAGGGAGGCTGCAGAGTGCCAGACAAATATTTACTGGGAAGAAACACCTTTGGCCAACTTGCCACAATAAGCAGCTCTCAAACTCCTCACACCCAGCAAAATGGTAACAAAATACTAAAGAAGTTCCAAAGTGCCCTGAGAATTGAGAAAACAGAGTTTGGCACAGCATTTACATTTCAAACATTGTGCTGAACTGAAACAGGAAGCTAGGCCAATAATGGGTTACTGAAAAATGGAAGCATACTCATAAACCATCCAAATTATCACTGCATATTATGGGCAACCAGAATTACTTTATTAAAAGAGGTTGTTGTTGTTGGAGTTTAGAGTCACAAACAAGTCCACCTGCTAGCTTTGTCTTCCACGCTTATCCATATGGACCAACAAAGAGAAACTCCTCCTAAACATATGGCTTGCTATTTATCAATATTCTTAATGAGAGTGCCAAAAACTTGTAAACCCATTAATCTGGACATAACCTTTTCAACTGGGTCAGTGAACCTCTGGCCTGTGCACTAGAGCCAGCCTGCAAGCCATTGTTAATGGGCTGTCAGCTCCCTGGCAATTCCCCCCCCCCCCCATTTTATTGTGAGTTTCACCTGACCAAGCTGTCACTGTTGAGAGAGCTCTCTGGAAACAGGACTTTGATCTGTTCCAATTGTGAAACACTGGAGCAAACGGGAATGCCTTTCCTTCCTGTATGTACTCATTTTCACAACATTAAGATATCAATGTCTTCCCTTCTTCTCTTTCCATGGTTCATTTTACATATCACAAATCCCTGCATATTTTACAAAAACTATACCATTCAGTCTCCCATTATAGCATCCATCAAAACTTATTTACACTGTTGAATTCATCTTAATGCTGCCAGCATTTTCAACTGTACACAATTACTTCCCGTATATTCAACAAACATTTTCCAATCTTCTCTAAACTTATGTTCTTCTTGTTCTCTTATTCTATATGTTAAGTCTGCAAGCTGCGCATATTCTGTCAACTTAAGTTGCCATTCTTCTTTGGTTAGGACCTTGCTCGTTTTCTATTTTGGGTCTAACAAAACATGGGCCGCAGTAGTGGCATACATAAACAACCTTTTTTGATATCTGGGAATTTCAGTCTTAATTATCCTCAACAGAAAGGACTCTGTTTTTTTTTTTTGGGGGGGGAAGTAATTTTAATCATCTCTCCCCCCCCAATTCATTATGGATCATTTCCCAATAATCTTTTACCCTTTTACAAGTCCACTACATATGAAAGAATGTTCCCTCCACCTCTTTGCATCTCCAGCACTTATCTGATTCAGTCTTATATATCTTAGCAAGCCTACTCAGAGTCAAATGCCATCTGTAAATCATTTTCAAGTAGTTATTCAAAGAATAGCATGCTGTAAACTACAAGTCACTTTTCTAGAGTTTCCCCCAGATGTTAAAATCTATATTGTGACCTTATACCTATTGCCCAGTGAGGGATGGTAGAATCTGTCAGTTTGTTCTCTGATTCTTATTTTTCCAGTCACAAATTCAGTTCTCCACAGTTCTTCAACCATTTGTGGTTGCCTTAAAAAAAAAAAATCCTTGTGAAATCTCTTCAGCATTTTAGTGTGGATTTCTCTGGATAAACACATCTGTGTATGCAGTTTGGAGAAATCGAAGCAGTTTTTCACAATATGATGCATTTGTGTATGTTATTTTTGCTAATATGTTGTTTTTTATGCACTCTCTCCCCTAAAATGTGCATCTTAGTAAACATTCTTTGTTTGGAGAACTGCATCACAAAATTCAGAGGTGTGCGATTTGGGTCTCATTTCAGAGGGTGCAGATTTCATAGATTCAATTTTAAATGCAAACTGAATCATATCTCCCTCCCTTCAAACCTGAAGGTCCTGTATATGTTGTGAATTTGTATTCTTTGTGTTGAGGGGGGTGGTGAGTATGTGGCATGTTTATGTGTACGGATGCACAAGAGGAAATGCAAGATTAGCTGCAGGTCTCTAATTGCCACATTTTGCCCTTTTCAAGAAGCTTAGGAGGTGGTTTACCTGTTCCTCTAGTTTAAACACCTGTTCATTGAACTGGAGACCTGCCAGCACTATATCTGGGTCCTTTGAGTAACCCTGGAAAGAAAGATTCAAAAGCACACACAGGATTATAATAAGCATTATTCTAGGGATCTGTGGTCAACTTGGAGCTGTTTTAATCCAACTGAACGACCAGGGGCCCTTAGCTTAGTAAATATGCAGTCTCCCAGTTGCTTGCTGCCTGAGGTAACTAAAACTACAGTAACAGGCACGTTGGTATAATTAGGGGTTGGTGGTTCCAGGGTATATGTGTGAACTACAGGTTCACTAGGCATAGGCTGGAATTATCTTCGGCCGTGTTGCCTTTCACCTCAAGATGTATTTCCACCAATCATATACATCATTACCTCCTTTCATGTTTAATAAAGGTAAAGGTAAAGGGACCCCTGACCATTAGGTCCAGTCGTGGCTGACTCCAGGGTTGCGGTGCTCATCTCGCTTTATTGGTCGAGGGAGCCGGCGTACAGCTTCTGGGTCATGTGGCCAGCATGACTAAGCCACTTCTGGTGAACCAGAGCAGCACATGGAAACACCATTTACCTTCTCGCCGGAGCGGCACCTATTTATCTACTTACACTTTGACGTGCTTTCGAACTGCTAGGTTGGCAGGAGCAGGGATCAAGCAATGGGAGCTCACCCCGTCGCGGGGATTCGAACCGCCGACCTTCTGATCGGCAAGTTCTAGGCTCTGTGGTTTAACCCACAGCGCCACCCGCGTCACAATAAGCATTGCTAACTAAGCTTTGATTCTCACCATGATCAGTTACTTTGTGTTAGTATGCATGTTGGGAACCTGTGTTACGTGTAGCCATTTGCACCATGTATCAACTTATGTTCTAGCAGCTTATGAGCTGTATCTTTGTGATTTAAGTATTAGCAGTCCTTCTCTCCCAGTGGGGGACGGCATCTTTCTTAAAGCAATAGGTTACCATAACTTCTCTATTAGAAGCATATTCAAGCATTTATAGGGGGTTTACATTATCACATTCATTATGGCCCTTTAGGCCACTACCACAGCGGGCGCTCCCACACCTCACTGGGTTATTGTGGGGATTAAATGAGAAGGACAACTTAGAGAAAAGGCGGGCTCTAAATGCACTAAATAAATAATAATAAATATTGAAAATGATTGCATTTACAGTGGTACCTCGGGTTAAGAACTTAATTTGTTCTGGAAGTCCGTTCTTAACCTGAAACTATTCTTAACCTTAGGTACCACTTTAGCCAATGGGGCCTCCCGCTGCCACCATGCAATTTCTGTTCTCATCCTGAAGCAAAGTTCTTAACCCAAGGCACTATTTCTGGGTTAGCGGAGTCTGTAACCTGAAGCGCCTGTAACCTGAAGTGTCTGTAACCTGAGGTACCACTGTATATACCACATTTTCCTACAAGGAGGTCATGGCTGCATCCCTAGATCTCTGCCCCACCCATTTTATCCTGGAACATAGCTGTCAACGTTTCCCTAATTTTTAAGGGAAATTCCCTTATTCCAAATAGGATTCCTCGCAAGAAAAGGGAAAAGTTGACAGCTATGCAATCCTGTGAGGTAGGCTAAGAGGCACAGCATGATGGCTGTGCGGGGATCTGACCCTGGAACGCCCCTGCTGTCATGCAAATAACTTCAACTACTATCTCGCTACTGTTGTGATGTTGCAAATAAGTGTTAATGCTGCTAATTTCCTCACAGAGCTACAGCTGTTAGTTAATAGTCCCCGTCCCCCCGCTGATGAGCACATTTGTTGCACAGCTGCTTTGCTGAGTGGCAAACCCTTCGGAGAGGCACGACCAGCAACTGGTTGTGTGTACGTGCCGCCGCTGGTCGCCGAGCGTGGGTGTGCTAGGCAGCCGGGAGTGGGTGGGCTCTGAGAGCCTGCCTTGGCAGCGGAGAGATGAGTGGGTGTGCTGTTGCAGCTGCATCTCTCTGGACCCGGCAGTCCACCAAGCTTTGCACAGTCATCTCATCACAGACAGACCGTGCACTGTGTGTGACTGAGTGCAAGCCCAACGCTGCCACACACAGAGACACACAAACCCAGCTTCCTTCTCCTGTCTATTCGCTCATTATCTCTGGAGCTGAATTGAGGTTCCTCGCCCCCCCCTCCCCGCCCCCAAATCCTTGTCTCCTTGGCTGCTTCTCAGCTGGGCTCCATTTCTGCTGGCTACAAATGAGCGCCTTTTGACTCCCACTGCTGGCTGGGTCTAGCATCAGCTTCCTCCCCGCCCGCTCCCCGCTTCGCAAGCTCTCCCCTTCCCATCGCATGGCCTTTTTACAGCCAGCTGGGCTGAATCGCTTTAGGGGACCCTGATCGCAGAGAGGGAGAGATCTCCGAGTGCTTCATGACTTTTCAGGCAGAAAACATAATTAATTTGGGGTCAGGGGGCAAAGAAGCCTCCCTCGAGGATGGGAGCGGGGAAGCAAGAACCCCCCCACCTCCCGCATGCCCTAGATCACAAACTACAGAATTATACATTTTGTTGCTTGTATACACTGAATAAGGCTTCTAGCAGGGTTTAATCTGAGCTAGTCTCAGTCCTGAAACCAGTTTCTTATTGCCAAAAAGATACCTTGGCAGTGGAATGCAAGAGAACTTTGGAGCATGTGCAGTGAGCATTTTTTCCCCTCATAACACAAAAACCAAGCCCCATCCCTTAGGACCTGCAGCTTCTAGGCAGGCTGCAGTTCCTGCTATCTTTTGTTTTTACAAATTAACAACTGTACTTCTATTACAGCTTTGTACAATTGGTTTTCCTTTGTTCAAATTGTATTTTCTGCGGTCTATTTATACTTATAAGGTTTTGGCTGTGATCCTAGGCATAGCTGAATGAGAAAAAGGACCATTCAACAGACTGGAATTGTCTTCTTGAGGAAAAATGCATTGTGTTGTGCTCTTTGCCAGCTTATTTTACAAAGGTGCCAGCAGAATGCAAATGCTGAAACCATATCTCTCCACTTAACCTATATATGGGCACAGTTATCCTCTGCAATAAGCAGAATGGAGTGAACAATATGTCTTGCATAATTTTATTCAATTTATATCCCACCCTTCCTCCCAAAGGAGCCCAGGGTGGCAAACATTCACAATAGAACGTATTTCAAAACAATCTGAAATCAGTTTAGAACATTTCAAAAACAATAATCTCAAGTTGCCAGGAACAGTATCTTTCAGCCATCAAGTGCATGAGTAAACAGGAATGTTTTAAAATATTCATTTTTACCTCACCTTTTAGCCCCTGCCACAAAACACATCACTCGCCCATTTCTTCCTATCCCAGGTTCAATTCTTCAGTTTAGGGGTACAATTTGCTCCTTGCTAATACGAGTTGCACACCTGTTCAGACCACCTTCTAGAGCTTCATTCTATTATTTCAGTCAGTAGCTGTCAGGCACACACCCATATTCCAATATCTATATATTATACAAAACATTTAATAATAATATTTCTTACCTGCCTGTCACCATGAGATCCCAGGGACCATTACAACAATCTAACAATACAATATTAAATATTACAATTAAGATAATAAGGTGGGCTGTAAATTTTTTATGAAAGTGCCAGAAACACCTATGTGGGGAGGGAATTCCAGTTTAGGGGTTGCCATAAGGAATGCCCTCTCTCCAGGCCATCAACCCCCAAACTTATGAAGGAGGTGGGGTGGTAAAACTACCAAGCCCCCCCCCCCCAATCATTTTAACACCTGAGAGGGCCTGTAGGCTAGGAGGCAGTCTTTCAGATATTTGGGGCCTATGTCAATCAGGCCTTTAAACATTTTGAATTGGGCCTAGAAACAAACTGGAAACCAGTGCAGCTGTTTTAAAACAGGGGTTATGTGAGTTCTAAATGGAAGCCTGGCCAGTGTATTTTCATAGAATCATGGAATTGTGGAATTGGAAGTGACAAAAAGGGGTCATCTAGTCCAGCCCCCTGCAATGCAGTGATCTTTTGCCCAATGTGTGCCCAAACCCATAATCCTGAGATTGTGAGTCTCGTGCTCCACAGACTGAACTATAATGTGCTTTGGACCAGTTGAAGATTCCAAGCCATCTTCAAGGGCAGCCCCATGTAGGGTGCACTGCAGCAATCCAGCCTGGTTTTTAACCTCCCTTTCTATTTGAAAGATCACCAAAGCTTACAGTAGTGATGATGATGATAGGTTATGAAACATGATAAACTACCAACAAACCAAACAACCAAAAGAGAGCAAAGCAGAGCAGCAGGTTGCCTAGTAAAACAGCAGCAGAAATATTGGTCTATAAATATGGCATTCCACAACTGTGGCACTGTGACTAAAAAGGCTGTCTTGGAAAATGATACACCAGTGGTATTTAACTCCTAAGTTAGCAAAAATGTATAGGACAAGTACAAATACTTGCTAGAAATGTAAAGAAAAAGAAGGTACCTTTGATCATATGTGGTGCATTAGTTAGGTAATAAAAGCCTTCTGGGAAAGGATATATAATGAAATGAAAAAGAAAGCTTAAAATAACTTTTGTTATGAAACCAGAAGCTTTTTTTATTAGGAATTACATGTAGCGACATACCAAAGGACGAGAAGAGACTTTTTATGTACGGAACAACAGCCACGTGGATGCTACTAGCCCAGAGATGGAAAGAAGACAAAGCCCCTACCAGAGAAGATTGGCAAACTAAGCTGATGGACCATGCCAAAATGGCAAAACTGATTAGAAAAGTCAGAAAACAAGAGAACATTTTTTTAATATTAAAGAATGGGGGGGGGGGATATAAGTTACAGTACTTAAGTGACCATTGTAAGCAGACGGAAACAAGAGCAGGATTTTGATTCACTTGTAGTGTAAAAATTATTATGGACAATATGGTTTGATAGAAATTCTGGAGTAGGGATGAATATGCAGTTGTAGATGTTTAAATTGAGACTCCATGGGGGGATGGGGGGAAGTCCTGAGATTCAAAGAATCTCTTTATTTAGATATGTATTATTTTGTTTATTTACATGTTGTATTTGTAAAACCAATAAAAACAATTTCACAGAAGAAAAAAATTAAAAGGCTGTCTTGGACCCACCTACTATACCTTGGGGCAGGAGGACAGGATGGGACATGGGACAAATCTTCTGATGTCACTCTGAGTTTTTGTGAAAATGCGTATTGGAAAAGGCAGTCCTTATCATGACTGTCTCAGGCTTTAAAAGTCCAAACCAATGCATGGAATGGACTGAAAAACAAACTGAATCTAATGAAGGTGGAACAATATTGGGTGTACGTCAGTGGGGATAGGGAACCTGTGGCCCTCCAAATTTTGTATGGACTATGGGTTTCCCTCTCCCTGACCACTAGCTGGGGCTGATGGGAGTTGGAGTACAACAATGTCCAGATAACTACACTATCTAGATGACTGCAATGTCTAGATGCCCTTCCTATTCCTGGCATACAGGGAGCTCCTGTTTGTATTCTGGCAGTTACATTCTGAACCGGTAGAAGTTTCTGAGCACTCTTCCGAGTCAGCCCCATGTGGAACATAATGCAGTAGTCTTTTTTAATATGTCACCATGACATGAATTACAGTGGCCAGCTTCGTCTTCTCAAGGAGGGGCGAGGCAGGAATATCAGCTCTCCGGGAAGAGGGATTGAAAACTCTGAAAACTCTCTGAAGGGAACAGGGGTCTCCTGACAACTCAAACCCTTAAGCAGAATGCAGTTCCCAGGATTCATCCAGTTCCCAGGACACAAGTGCTTTAAATGGTGCACTTTGATGCAGATGTGGCAAGAGAGAGCTGGTTATACCTGCCCTGGCATTGCCCACCCCTTGACGCACCCCCTTTTTGCCCTTTCCACCGGAATAACTTCCATTAGTTATGCTTGAAAGGACAGCCAGAGTGTTCCTGGCTGGAAGGGTTGGAAAAGAAGATAGCTTAGCAATGACTATATCGTGCAGTGTAATTAGATTTGTCTCTGTGTACTTAATTTACATTTTATGTTATGGCTGCAAAATGTCATTTGTGCGCTTTTGCAAAATACCCTGGAATTATATGGTTCCCCACCCCCACTTGTTACGAGAACGGGGCTTAAATGTTAGAACGGCCTGAAACTTGTGCCGTACAGCAGATGACCAACAGTCTCCACGTGGCTGAGTAGCATCTAAATGAGCCCTAATTCAGCCTTGTAAATGAATGCACAGAAGTTACAAGCCTGCTGGGGGGGGGGGGTAGAGGAGCAAGAGACAGCACTGCCCCTCCTTCAGCAGCCTGCCGCATGTCCAGGCTGAGCAAAGAGGATTCCCTCCTCTAGCAGCCAAATAGGTTTCTGTGGCACAGAGCAGAGATGGAATTTGCCCTTCGCCCACCAGTCCTCCCATCTGCCTATCTGCAATTCCATGCTCTCCCCTTCCTACCTACCAAGGCTACCAAGTAAGTGCCTAAATGAAAGGCTGCCTTAATGCACTGAAAAGGGTGTGCTTGTATTCTATGACAGTAACAAAGTATCTGGGGAAAGGGACAATAAAGAACATAAATATCCCCATTATTTTGGTTCTGATGTTCCCCAGCACAACCTGATTGTTTTCAATAGGAAAAAAAAAATATTTGTCAACGGGCGTAATAATTCCCCACATTTAAGTTCAAACGTTTCAAAATCGTTGATTTAATTAAACTTTATTGATGATGATGGAGTCACAAGGCAGCAGGCGAAGGTAGGCGAATTGGATGAGAGATTTAAAAGCTCTCATCTTCAATCTTAATTTCCCAGGGAATAATACAGAGCGTATTTAGGATCGGGCCACTGAAGGTCCAGAGGACGGGAAAACCTTTTATCAACATCTAGGCTTCACGCAACTCCCCCCCCCCCCCAGGGTTGAAAACGCTCGGCAGTCCTTCCCGTGCAGGCAAGGCAAGAGGCAGAGCCTCGACCAAGGCGATCTCCGCCAGCTGCGCGGAACAGCGCCCGTTCCCATCTCGCCCCAGGCTGCCTTCACATAAGACGGGCGAGGCGGTATTCTTGACGGCGCCCGCCTCGCGCAAGTTTCCGTGTGACTCAGAATTCCTCCTCGGTTCCTCGCCAGTTGCTCGGCATGACTCCGAAGCTGGCGCGCGGCTCGGCGCGCTAGAACCGCCCAGGACTCCGCCAACCGCCGGCTGGGAGACTCGGGAGAGCGGTCGTTAGCAGCCTCGGCTCCGAGGCAGACCCACCGGACTCACCCCCCCCCCCAAAATCAACCCCGTCTGGGCACTAGGTCCCGACCACCGCTCGCCCTGGTCGCCTCCGAGCCGAAAGGGAGAAGGAATTTGGGGAGGAGCGCTTGGCGGCGGCGGCGGCGAGGAGCACCGGGCTCGGCTTCGCCTCTGTGGGGCCGCGGGCGCGGAGGGCTTCCGCTCCCCCCCCCCGCCTCCGCCTTCCCCTCCCGCGGCGGAGAGCGAAAGCAAAAGCCGCGTGTGGCCCCGCCCCGCGCGCTGCGGCTGGAGGGAGCAGCGGAAGCTCGTCAGGCTGCGGGTTGGGCGACTCCGGGTCCCCGCTCCGGCTCCTCCGGCGCCCCCGCCCGCCCGCCCGCTCCCTCCCTCGGCTCGCCAGGAAGAATCAGTGCGGCGAAGAGAGCGGCGGCGGCGGCGGCGGCGGCTTGCCCACCCCGAGGCTGGACATGTGGGCGCTGAGCGTGTGTTGGGTGCTGCTGGGCACTCTGGGCGCCGGTGAGTTGCCTTGGCTCTTTCTCTCTCACCTCCCCCCCCCCCGCCCTCCCGCCAACCCTCCGCGGGGCGTTTAACCGCCCGGACGACTTTCGGCCCTCGCGTCAGAACGCGGGAGCTTCGCCCTGCGCTTTTTGCGCTTCGCAGGTGGAGCAGCTTGGGAGTAGTGGCGGCGGCGCAGCGTTCTTTCTCTCTCTCTCCCTCCCCCCCTCTCTCCCTCAGGCCCCAGGGCGGGCAGGGGGGGGGAGGGGGGGGGTCGAGGAGGGACCACCCAGGTGCGCGGCTGGTTGTTTTTGGCAGGTGGGAGCCCGCGCCGTCCTTGCGAGGGAGCCGCTGCTGGTCCCACCAAAGTGCGCAATGACGGGCAGGGCTTCGCTTTGCGCCACGTCCCCTCCCTTCGAGCGAGCCCGCTGTTTAGGCGGGCGCTGGGGTTGATGCGCGCTGGGATTGGCTTCCCCCCTTCCCGACGCCTGACGCTCTCCATAAGCTCCGCTTCAGGATTCCTGCTGCTCGGAGTGTGCGGGGAAGCGGAGCCGACAGCAGGCTCTCGTGTGTGTGTGTGTGGGGGGGGACTACGAGGTGGGAACTGGGGCGCTGGCAAGCCTGGCACTTGCCGTGCCTGGAACCAGGCGGGAGACGTGGAGGGAATGTCCCTTTCCCCTCTCCCCTCCCTCCGCCTGCTCCCGCTGGTTTCCGAGAAGCGGTGCTTCCGTGGCTGCTCTTAGGAGGGCCGGGCTCCCGCTGGCGTTTTCGCACCTCATCATCATCGGCGATGGCTGCTGCCCTTGAAAGTACCCACCTAAACTGCTGTGGCAGCGGGTAATCCGCCTCCCTCTGTGTGGCTGCTGTTCCCTGAAAACTTCGGAGGACATGTGCGCAGCAGTTTCGCACAGCTGTCGAACTGGAACGGGGATCCGGTGGGGAGTGGGAGTGGGATATGGGGGGAGAGCATTCCTTTCCCCTGGGCTGCTTCCTTCTCAACACGCAGAAGTAATCTGCGGAATAATCCATGCTGGGCCTTTGTCGCAGCCAGTTAATGGGGTGGGGTTAACCACATGCCTTGTAAAGCAGCACACAAAAGTTGCCAGCCTGCAAGAAGAAACATCTTTTTTTACTGGCCTATTGGGGGCTAGTAGAAGAGGGGCACAGAGAGCTATCACTTTAGCACCATCCTACTGCATTTCTGTTCTGGGCGCAGAAGAGGGCCTGGCCTGCTCACTCACTAAATGGTCTTCTGTGCACGGTATTTGACTGCAAAGCAGTTCCTTATTGCCTGTGGTTTCCTCCTCATAGCCTGTGGTTTCCACGCTACTAGAGTTTGTGAGCCTGCCTCCAATCCCTTGTCCGTGAATTGCAGAGGTCAGAGGCATCTGGTGAAGCAAACTCTGCTGTTGAGCCTATAGCTTTGGTGACCCTTCCGAGGACCCACATCTGTTGGCCTGCAAGCTTTCCAAGTTGCTGGGTTACGCAGGCAGTGCAAGTGCTCAAGTTACACAACATGTGCCGCTGTCAGCCACCTACAGGTTTAATAAATTATATGCATCAACCTTTCAGCTCAAGCACGTAAGCAGTCTGTAGTGTGTGAGAGAGTTAAAGTGGGAGTTTTGAAGAGGAACAGAAAAGGCTAAGCTGGGTTGCACAGAAGATGGGGACTAGGCTAGTTCAACATAAAGACCTAAAAGTTAATGAAATCTGTAAAATTGAAATCTGTAAACAACTAGTGGACCTGCTTTTCAAACAGCAGGTAGGACACCTTCAAATCATGTCAGCTTTCTGTGGGCAAAAATTTCCTGCTCTGTTACAGGATGTAGCAGTGCCCACCAACTTGGATGACTTTTAAAGGATTAGGCAAATTCATGCAGGATAAGGGTTTATGTTCTGCTTTCACTGCTGGAGGTAGTATTCCTCTATATACCAGCTGCTGAGAATCATCGGTGTGGAGAGTGTTCTTGCTTTTGAGTCATGTAGGCTTCCCACTGGCATCTGGTTGGCCACTGTGACAATAGGATGTTGAACTACATAGGCCTTCGGTCTGATCCAGCAGGCTCATCTTACGTTCTGACCAAGTGGTCTTGTCAGCATTAAATACAAGAAAAGAAAATTAACAGAGCAACTTTGTCTATGCAGATATGCCAAGAGACCCTTGCACTGGTGCATTTCCTGCATGAATTAAACTGCATCCCAATGGGTCTGCCTGCAGGGGGGGCAGCCCTTTCATTGACTCATATGGGGTCAATTTTAGTTGCACTTGAAGGTTTGGTGGTGTAAATTACACTAAACTTTGTCCGTGGGACTAGGAAATTTGGATGCAGAGTAACTTTGCTAATTCATTTCTTTGTCCTGACATGCTCACTGCATACGTTGGGCATACCCCTTCTTTGCCCTTTCCACCAGCAACAACTTCCAACATGGCTTGCCCTTAACCGGTGTTAATAGTTATGTTTGGATAAATCATAAATGCTGCTTTAAGGTCAGCTCAGCCAGGAGTGGGAGGTATTCCACAACCCAACCTTGCTCAGGAAGAAGGATTGGAGATTAGAAGTGCACCACCTGAGTATTTTTTGTGAGCATTCCCAATGTCTTTTTTCCAGTGACCAAGGAATGGTGCTTTAAGAGTTTTCAAATGTTGGCAGTTGAAGGGAAATCTCAAAATAATGCTTTTAATTTGGTCCAAGATTCTTACTATCTGTAAAGGAGAGAAGGGGTTTAGGCTGCAGTCCTGTCTACTCAGAAGTAAATCCACTTGAGTTTGATTAGCATTGTTGTTGTTGTTGCTGCTGCTGCTGCTGTTGTTTAGTCATTTAGTCATGTCCGACTCTTCGTGACCCCATGGATCAGAGCACGCCAGGCACTCCTGTCCTCTACTGCCTCCCACAGTTTGGTCAAACTCATGCTGGTAGCTTCGAGAACACTGTCCAACCATCTTGTCCTCTGTCGTCCCCTTCTCCTCATGCCCTCAATCTTTCCCAGCATCAGGGTCTTTTTTTCTAGGGAGTCTTCTCTTCTCATGAGGTGACCAAAGTAATGGAGCCTCAGCTTCAGGATCTGTCCTTCCAGTGAGCACTCAGGGCTGATTTCCTTAAGAAGGGATACGTTTGATCTTCTTGCCGTCCATGGGACTCTCAAGAGTCTCCTCCAGCACCATAATTCAAAAGCATCAATTCTTTGGCGATCAGCCTTCTTTATGGTCCAGCTCTCACTTCCATACATCACTACTTTACTCCTGGGGTAAATGGGGTTAGGACTGCAGACTTACTTTCAAAACAACTCTCTTATGGGGAATTAGAATTATTTGAAACCAGGTGAGGCCTGTGACAGTACTATAGCCTTGGGGGTCTCAATAGTTTAAAAACCATTGTAAGCCACAAGATGATGCTCAGGCCTATGAAGTGCCAATAAGTCTTTGAGTAGCTAATAAATTGACACATAGAATTGTAAATCTCTGAAGTGTAGAAGCTTTGTGAAACTATAGGACATTGTCTGATATTGGTAAAACAGAGATGTTCCTAAGCTGAATATTTTAGAAACTCTTGCCTGTTTAGGCCCCACCTTCTCTCTGATATGATTAAGATGGCTTGACAACAGTACTGGCACAAAGCAATCACAACAAATAATTGGGAGTGTGGGGGGGATTATCCCAAACATTGGAATATCAAATAATGCAGAGGAAAAACTGATAGCTGGCTTGTTTTCCCTTTCTGTGCTGCTGTTACCTGATGTTCTTCTGAGGCAGTGTTAGTGATGGAGTAATTAACAAAAGTTTCCACAATTTTGGCTAATAGTGGCACAGTACACCCAGAACTGTTCTTAAGTGGCCCTCATTCTATGAGTTTGTATGGGGGTAGTCCTCAGCAGAATGTACCTTCCAAAAGTTATCAACACTAGCATGGACTTAATTCTTTCTGTTCAAATAAGTAACAGTCGTTTTTCCTTCTTGCAGGTTCTGCCCAGTTGATGTTTAAGAAGATTCACAATGTTTCCTTTGATGTCTGTAATACAACCGAAATTATCATACCGTGCATAGTTACTAATCTACAAAGGTTCAGCAGAGATGAAATGTTTTTGAACTGGAAAATAGATGGGAAAGAGTTTTTTACTTATGATGGCTATGAGAACAGGTATTTCAAAAACAATACTTTTTTGAGTGTAGATCTACTGGATATATTGAACCTAACTGCTGGTGTTGCATCAATCAAGATGTCTCTAAAGGAAGCCGTTCCTGGAAACTACACGTGTATAGTAGTAGAAAGAAACAGAGAAGGAGAGCATGTAATTGAACTTCGATATGGTACATGTAAGTTATTTGTCTTGTTTTTCTCTGTTATGTATCAAGACTGGTGCTTTTAAAGGCGCATGTATAATTTATCTGGATTCTTGGGTGAATGACAAAGTAGCCAGGGGTCCACACATTTTAGTTTAGTAGCCAGCTAGAATTGGTGCTGACAATGGAGTCTTTCCCTCCCCTGAGACTTCTGTGGCTGCTAGAGGAGGGCAGGGTGGGGTGGGGCTTTCTATTGAGCTTTACAATGGGCAGTGTGCCCAGTGTGGCTTCTCATGCTGTGTCTTGCAGACAGAAGTCTCGTGTTGCACTGAGTTTTGGTGAATGTGTTTCGGCTTGCTCAGCACAGCACAAGAAACGTTCCACCAAATCCTCTATGACTTGGAAAGAGCTTTGCTGGAGGTTGGAGAATCTGTTTCTTGGTGTTCTTATTCCTAGAGGGCCAGGATCATTTGTAGCTGGCAAGCAAGTTTGTTGGGGTGCAAGAAGCCATGTTGGCAGGTAGGTGACAGCGGATTTATCTGAGATGGTAATGTTTCAGGCATGCTTGAAGAGCTCCAAAAGGATCTCCTCAAACTCAATGAATGGGCAATGGAATGGAAAATTACAGTATAATAAATTACAGTGGTAATAAAGTGCCATATTTTTCCGTCTATAAGATGCCCCCATGTATAAGATGCCCCCTATTTTGGGGGACTCAGATTTAAGAAAATGGGGGGAGATGGCCCCGTGTATAAGACACCCCCTAATTTTTGACATTATTTTAAAGGAAAAAACCTAGTCTTATACACGGAAAAATACGGTAAGTGATTTTAATTTTAATTTTTGTCTGTGGCACAATGCCATTACAAAACATGCGATTAATGCAAGTACCTACAACCACAAATTGGTAGCAAATCAGAAGCCGTACTAGGACAAACACCAGGGAAGCAGGCGTAAAACAAAGCACTAATAATATATAACACTAATAATCATCAATACAAACTGAGGTTAGGAGCAACATCAGAATACCATTGTCACTGGTCCTCTTTGCCACTTATCAGGAGAGGCAAGAATGTAGTGATGTCAGGGCTGTGCAGTCACACCAGTGGAACCAATCCAGTGCTCCTGCTGCTATGCCAATTAGCCCTGACCTTGCCTTCACTTTACCTCTCCCCATTCATGTAAACTAGTGATGACCCTAGTGATGAGACTGTTTCCTCTTCCCTGCCAGGGGAGCCACTCCTGCTTGCATCTTGATTTTAGACAGTTTTCTTTTATCCTTGTGAATTCCACAGTGTATTTAAAGTACCTGCACCCTTCGTTTCGTTACCAAAATCCAATGCAGCTCATAAAACGCAGCCAGTCTGAAAACCACAAAACCAAACAGTGCAGCAGGTTAAGGTGGCTGCAATAAAATATCATAAACCTTTTCTCCACAAGAAGGCAGCATGCACTGGGTTGCAGAGTCCCAATGTTCCCATATGAGGTTTGTAAACAGCACAGTGGATGGCAAAATAAGGAAGGGACAATATGTATCTCCTTGTAAAGTTGGGCTGAATGGAGGAGAGGTTTCAGCCCTCCCCCCTCCCTGGCACCATGATTAAGATGAGCATTGTCCCTCTGTCATTCATTGGATGTTCAGTGTGGTAAGTGGAGGAGAGTCAAGCAAGCCATAGGCAAGGTGGCAGTGCCCACTTTTGGCAATGCTTGCTTCTGGTGATGATACATCATTCAGGCTGAAGAGACAGGCTGCTAGTTTGCATTCATGGTGGCTAGAATGGTATTTTCTCCCACACCGGGCTACCCCTTCCCTATACAATATAGTAGGTGAATCTTAAGAGGTATCCAGAGCAGTGTCTGGTTCTTTTTGTTGGATGAGCTTCAGCTGGTATGTCTCAAGGATGTGGGAAAGGTGCTTGGATCAATGCAGGTGGCTACATGTGTCCTGGGCCCTTCACATTGTCAGCTGTGGGATATGCTAGGTTGGCGAGAGCCAATAAAGTGAAGCTCAATCTGGGTAACACTGAAGCACTGTTAGCAGGTGGTTCCTTTGACTGGGTAAGTGGGATTTAAGCTGTTCTAGATGAAGTTGCGGGGGACACGGGTGGTGCTGTGGGTTAAACCACAGAGCCTAGGACTTGCCGATCTGAAGGTCAGCAGTTCAAATCCCCAGGACGGGTGAGCTCCTGTTGCTCGGTCCCTGCTCTTGCCAACCTAGCAGTTTGAAAGCATGTCAAAGTACAAGTAGATAAATAGGTACCGCTCCGGCGGGAAGGTAAATGGCGTTTCCATGCGCTGCTCTGGTTCACCAGAAGCGGCTTAATCATGCTGGCCACATGACCCGGAAGCTGTACGCCGGTTCCCTCGACCAATAAAGTGAGATGAGTGCTGCAACCCCAGAGTCGGCCACGACTGGACCTAATGGTCAGGGGTCTCTTTACCTTTTAGATGAAGTTGCAGTCCCTACACCACAGTAGGTATTCAGTTCGGGGATACTTCTGGATCCACTACCATCACTAGAAGCACAAATTGTGCAGAGTGCCTTCATCATCTTTAGTTGGTGTCCCAGCTGTGACCCTATCTGGACAAGGATAGCCTAGCTTCTGTTGTCTACGCTCTGGTAATCTCTAGGTTAGGTTGCTGCAATGCGTGATATGTGGGTCTTCCTTAAAGACAGTTTGGAAACGGCAGCTAATGGAGAGTTCAGGAACCGGACTGTTGACTGGAAGTAGGAGGTTTGATTGTATAACTGTACTGGCTGACAGTTCATTTCCAGACTTAATTCAAAGTGCTATTTTTGTGCAGCTCAGGACCTCAATATCTTAGGCACTGGTTTGTCCCATGTAAACCTACCTGAACCCTATGTTCATCACCTGTGTATTCCTTCCAGTGGAGGTGTGAAGGGTTGCAGCATGAGATGGGGCCTTCTCGGTTGTGGCTCCCTGATTGGAATGTTCCTTTTAGAGAGATGTGCCTCGCACTATCACTTAGTTTTCTGTGCCAGGTGAAGATGTTCCTATTCACTCAGACATTTTGCTCTTAGTTGGTGCTTATCTTCTAGTTTTTAGTAAGTGACAAATAAAATGAATAAAATAATCCTCACCATCTGTTTCCAGAGGCAGAATTTTAATGAATTTAGTTAGGCATCCAGTTTGAGACAAGCCATAGATATGCGGGGTTTGTTCTGTCCATTTGTTTACCTGGCAAACTGACCTAATTTTTAGCTCCTGTACAAGGATTGGAGCATAATTATTTTTCAGATTATCCACTTCTCGGAATTGTGCAGTACAATTTTTGCCTCAAAAAAGTACACAAATCCATTATAAAATGTATATTTTAGAATAAAATATGCTTAGAAATGTGTGTGCTGAAATAAAATTTGTATTTAAATGTTTTTAAATGCGAACTTTCATACAGATTTGGGGTTTTTTTAATAGAAAAGTCAGGTTTATGGACAGAATGGATTTTTGAATGAATGGGTGTGAAATTGTCAGAGATTGGAAGTAGACTAATCGCTACTTCTTAGGAGACTATGTAACTTTGCTAAATCAACAAGGCAAACTAATAGCATCCAGTATGAAGTAGAGTGAGGCAGAATATGGACAATCTCTCTTCCTCTGGGAATCACAACTCAAATAATGATGAAAGAGGCTTTCATAGGCTAGTCTGTGAGGAACAGCCTTATACCAGGTGTGGGCAGGATGTCCTCCCAAATCAAAGTAGAACAAAGGCTTATGATAAGTCTAATTTCATTTTTGTTGGAGTTGGAGATCAACCTGCTTAGGGATGTACTGTAGCAATGTCCCTTAACACCCTGAGTTAGGCAGCCACATTTGGACAAGAATGAGGAAGAGCCTTTGTGCTGAGAGTGGAATTAGCAGAGGTAGAAATGTCAGTTTAGTAGTGCTTTGCAAAAGTAGACACAGACACCCAGGAAGCAGCCTTACAAAACACCTTACAAAATTGAGTCCAAACTCTTTGATACTGGAAAAGGGCCTCTCTGAGTGAGACCATCCATCAGCCTCAGCCAGCATGGTCAGGGGTTATGAGAGCCACATTCCAACAAAATTTGGAGGCCTTCATGTTGGCTACCCCTGAAATACACAGGACTTGGCTAGTTGAATCAGTGGCCTCACTCGGTATAAGGCAGTTTGATTATGCCCTTATGCTTATTCATTTCATATAATTTATGTACTGCTTGATTTTTTAAAAAACAGCAAGCTCAATGCAGTTTGCAAAACAACAACCCAGCAACAATAAAATTACAAGGAAAAGACTATTGAAAGCAGCTAACTAAATCATAAATCAGATTAAAGCACATACAAACATTCTGCATGTGTGGGTAGCCTTGTGTAAACAAAAATGTTTTTAGCAGGTGCCGAAAGGAGTGCACTGGATGCATCCGCCAGATGTGAGTAGGCAGGGAGTTCCAAATTGTGGGTACAGCCACACTAAAAGGCTGATTTCTTACAAATGCGGAGCCTTATGGGGCACCAAAGGCCAATGTAAAGAGAGATGTCTTCAGCACATGGCGAAAGTTGTTTGATGAAAATACTAGACATGCATGCCTCTGTGGAAAGCAAGTCCCACAATTTAGGGGCTACCGCAGAAAAGGCCCTCTCGGGTCGTCATTCCTTACACTTCTGAGGGTAGTGAGGTACAATGTATCTTGTCTGTATTGAGCTAATGCAGCAGCAAGAGCTTTACTCCTATGTATATGTACATCTTTCTTGTCCATGGATATTGCTGTTTTGGCTACAGGTGCAGTGCAACTTGAACGGGAATTAAAATATAGGTTGATTGTTCTTTTGGTTCTTGAGGTTTAAAATGTGTTTATTATTCAGTTCTAATGGAATTAATCAGGCTGAATTATACACATTTGTAGAACTATGGGATTTGAGATTATTGCTTGTGGTAAATGTCTTGATGAGTGTTGAAATTGATATAGAAATGTATATTCCTTCCCCCCCCTTTTGTTTAATTTTCTTTATTGTTGAAACGTTTCCACTTCCAGTTCTTGACAACAAAATTGTCCTTATTCTCAGAAGTGATTTTCCTGAATCTTAGACAAAACATACCTTTAAAATGTAATTCTAAAAACTGCCCAAGCTCACAAAGGAATCACGATGCCACCTTCTGGTTAGAAAGGAAATGGCAATGATGCACGGGGGCATTCCTGAAAGCATGCTACAGTACCAAGAATTTCAAGAATCTTCAAGTAATGGCAACTCAGAATTCTAATACTTTTGTAATCAATTCTGGAAATTGAATTGACTCTAAAAGTCAATTTACATTTGGCCTGCAGCTTGTTTATAACCATTAGTTGAATTTTGGGATTTTGTTATTCAAGAATTCTGTGTAAGAAATGGTTAGATCAAATTATCCTACTCCGAACACACAGCATTATTTCAATGGTAGATGGTCTGTAATTGCCTGCATTTGTATAATGTAGCTATATAAAGTGCAGAAGGATAAGCAATTTTAGCTGACTAACATGATAGCTCAATTTACCTTTAACAATTGACAGTGTTGTGTCACTGTATGTTTCGAGAGGAAACTGGAGCCATGATTCAGTTCTGACACCTATTTGGGGGCAGAGAAAGACTCTTCAGTGCTCCTTAACTGCAGTGTAACTAGCCATGAGCACTGAAGCATTTTTGTTCTAGTGGGGTCCTAGATGCCTGTAACAGTGACTCATACCTGGCCATTGAGCATGATGGCTGGGGCTGGTGGGAGTTGGAGTCCAGCAATATCAGAATGGTCGCAGGTCCCCCAGCACTGCTGTAGTTTCTCCTGGACTCTGTGGTTTGTTTTTATTTATTATGAGTATTTATTAAATTTGCATGCTGCCCTTTATCCGAAAATCACAGGTCGGTTCGCGACATGAAAATGCAAATGAGAACACAAAACACACACCGGTAATTAAAAAAACAACAAACCAATAACCCCCCCTTCCACAAACAAATCAGCCAAGAGAGACATTTCCCCTGCAGTAGCAGTGCCTCAAGTGCCATTTCTGCTGCTACTATTCCTAATGAATTCTGTACAGTGGGTCTTTTAAAGAAAACCAAATGGAAGCAGCAACACTGCTACCACCAGTAAATATTTTAGTGGGTTGTCCAGCCACTCAAAGCCTTTACAGGCTGCTTCTGGGTCCCAGGCAGCTTGTTCCCCATCTGTATTCTGAACTGCTAATTTGGATGGAATTGCTAATTCTTCTTTCAAATGTTTTTTGATATAGCCTAGTGCAACTAAATTGCCAGCATGAACTGATAAGAATTAAGAACTGTGTTTTCAGCTGGGTCTTCTTAATTTTGAAAAAAATATATAGCTAGATCTCTTTTAATAAAGTAAGCTCAAGGTGGCTTCCAAAAAAGTTCATTAAAGACCTAAAGCACAGTAGGAGCAGTTCAATTACCAGAGTGAGTTGCATGCAGTAAAACCCCCAAGGGGAATTCAACATAAAAACAAGGAGATTTAAATTTAAAACTCATATTAAAAACTTGCCCAAATCAAAAAGTCTTGACAGCTTGCCTTGAGCTTCAGAGAAAGGGAGCAAACCAAGTCTTTTTAAAGAGGGAGTTCCACAAGTTTCTGGATGCTAAAGTAGAATAGGCCATGTCTCACACTCAAGCCAGTTGTACTTCTGAATGTGGTGGGATGCATTGTTTGACCTTGAATATTGAATGCAGTGGGCATACAGGCTCATATGGCAGGATGCCAGAGATGCCTTGGTCTCAGATCTGCAGAGGCAGATTCTTTTGGAGGTAGCCCTATGTAGCGTGTGCTAAAGTAATCCAGTCTGGGCATGGCCAAGGCATGTATGTCACTGGCTAATCTGCTTTATTCAGGAAGGGACAGAAGTGATACAACCCCTGCCATAGTACTCCTAGCAATAGCTGCTACCTTAGCGTTAAGGAACAAGGCTGGGTCCACAAGCTCTCCCAGCCTTGTGACCTTATCGTTCCAAGGGGATGCAAGAAGAAGACAAATCTCCATTCCCAGATCATGCAGATGTGTAGAACAGACTTCTCTCTGCAGATGTGTCACAGATCTTTCCATATTCTCCACTTCATGTATTGTTGATAAAGGCAAAGGTGATGTCTTGCCTCTGCAAGAAGATTCATTTTGCGGTCCTTAATGAGCTGTAGACCTTTTGTCTGTATGATTACACTCTTTCCACCAGTTCCTTTGCATAATTTTGGATGTTTCATGTTCCCTCTTTTCCATGTTTGTTTACTCTTGCAACTTGCAAGTGCTAGTTCAGTTCTGTTGTGGCCTTTAAAGTAGATGGAATAATAGAACTGTAGAGTTGAAGGGAATCCTGAGGATCATCTAGTCCAACCCTCGGCAACATTGGAATCTTTTGCCCAATGTGGGGTTCAAACCCTTGACCCTGAGGTTAAGAGTCATGCTCTACTGACTGAGCTAGCTTAGATGTTGCCTTTTTTTTGTCACTGCCGGTTCTTCAGTTTAGATAGATAGATAGATAGATAGATAGATGGATAGATGGATAGATGGATAGATGGATGGATGGATTTAGCCTTTGAATTGAGCTTAATGGCTTTGTTGTGGGACCTGGCTTGTAATAAGAATTTAATGTCACAAATAGCACTGTTCATAACTAGTGAGTAGCTGACAAGCTGCTGAAGTGTACAAGCTGAATCTGCTCCTGGGTATAATCAGTTTGTTCCATTCAAGAAGTTTGATTCTTTCCTGCTTACTTGCATGGCCAGATTTATTCCATTTGAAGGAAGTAGTCATCACAATCTGGCAATAGCAGTTGTAGAAGTTAGGTCAGGTTGCGCTCCTTGAATCATCATTGTGTTTCTGCGCAGTATTCTTGCATTTCAAGTAATGGCCTGATCAGAAGTAAATTTTTTTAAAGTAAGCATGCCAAAGGCTAAAATCCATTGCAATGTTTTTTATCTAGGGTCTTGCTTTTCTTAGCCAAATAGCTTTACTTGGCTTTGCAGAGGAAATGTGATATTATTTTTAGATTATGAAGTCTATGTAAACTACCATGGTAGTATAGCTTCTGTAAGTATTTGGGATGGATAAGAAGCCACTGTGGTACAACTTGTTCTGAGTCTCAATTTGTTAGTATATTGATCCAGATTTAGGCATGAATTAATTGACTTTGTGGTAGACATGAGATCAAAGAAGAATAAAAGTAACAAGTTCTCGATAACTTTTTAATAGCATCTTAAACTTGTTTTAATTCCCTTTGATAATAGCATACTTGAAGGCAATCAACAATTAAACATTCATATTTTTAATGTGTGTGACATATTTAATAACTTTACTCAGTTGTGCTAGTGGATGGCATATAAAGATTTTTGATGTAATCTATCAGTAGTCTGTTCCATGTCAAGGACTTTTGGAGTGTCAAAATGAAACTAGAGAATAGTTTTCTAATGTTAAGTCTGTCCCCCTGGAAATGAGCCAGTCTGTTGAGATGGAGAAGCTGTTACTCTTAAGATACTGGGTGTAGGGGGGGATGCCCAAGGGAGAATAGTAAAAATACACAATTCTGTCATTTTATGAAAATGAAACTTAGAAAAATGACAGTTTGGACTGTGAGTGTTTAGTTCCTCCTGTGGTCTCCAAAGTAAACCCCAGAGCTAATGTCGGGTCAGTATATTAATTAATACAATAAGACTTGCTTGTTTTGTGTTGCTAAATCAAACTAAAATTTGTATTTTTTACTATATTTTTCTTATAGCATTTTGGTTTCAACCAATGGAAAGTTTCTTAGTCATTGGTGCAGCCATATTGGCGGTAGCATTGTTTTTGCTACAGGTTGGCTATGTTGGTAAGTACTAAATTCTTTATTCCTTACCAGTGCTGAATAGTATTTTATCGTAAATTGCTTTGCATGTGCCCAACAATGGAGTAAAAAGTAGTAGTAGTTAATGCATTATGTTTAAAAAAATGTGTAAGATTTCATAGTATGAGCAGTTTATGTAGCTTCTAACATTTTCCATTCTTGGAAAATTACCAGGAATAAAAGATTCCATTGTAATTAATTTCAAGTCTGATACCCTTTAATATGCGACTTCTGTTGATGGTGATCAGTACCTTTTTCTGATGATCTGTTGTAGAAAGGAAACTTGTGGTTATCAATGACTGCTTGTTCAAGATCTTAGCGGTACAGTGAACACAGAACACAGTTTGCTTCTTTCTAGAAGGATTATTATTTTGTAAAAAAAGAAAGCTAGCTCCGAGTCTGGGGGCCATACCACCTGTTGACCCAAAACCCCAATCTCAGTGGGCCTGGCTAGACTTGGAACATTGGAATGGCTTTAGCTTGAGGAACTAGTTTGGCAACCTTTCTGTCCCACCTCCACTCTTCATTGGGGTATTGGCTCTGTGAGCAAGAAATAGGTGACTGCTCCTCCCTTTCTTGATGTTCCTCAGCTTGGCCATTTAATTTTGGGGGAGTTATTTCCTATGCCTGCCTACAAATCAGTCCTACTGAGAACAAATGGATTGAAAAATAATCTGAAAATAGGTACTTGCACAGCTCATATCCCAATTGCATCTTGCTAGGAGACTTCCTAGACTGGCATCTCATTCATCACTACAGGAAACAGGATGCAGTACTTGATAGGCCTTTGATCTGACCTAGCAGGGGTCCTGTTGTATTCTTAGTGCTTGAACTGCACAGCTGCGGATAACATTTCAATAAAGGCTTAAGCAGCACTAGCAAAATGCAGGGTGTGAAATGGAGGTGCCGGGAGATTTGGGATCTTTCAGACATGTTGAGGGGAGTCAGGGGAACAGAAAATTCATAGCAACTATGTTCTAGACATCTAACCTCAGAACTTAGCATTTCATGTTATTGAAATATAAATATAACAGGATTATTCCAGTGACAAATATGAGCCAGAACAGTGTTGTTGTTGTTTAATTGAATCCCAAGAGAAGTGCGGAAGCAACAGTAGATACGGCGTCGCTGATTGCATTCAGCCACAAATTCTGGTTTTGTTATCCTTTCAAGTGACACTACCCAACAAAATGCCCTATGCAAGTAACAGTCAGCTCAGGGTGGAGATACAGAAGACTGACAACAAATGCCCACGTGTCACTTCATGCACCACTCGCCCTAAAACAAATAGCAACAAACACAGTGATGCCTCAGAGTGGTACCATTGCGTAAGTTCACCTGGAGGTTTGAGGTAGAATATTCTCAACATGTGGGTGACACCCAACTCTGTTTCTACTCCACATCTAGTTTAGGTGAAGCAGAGGAAATGCTAAATCCAGCGTCTCGCTGTGCTAGTGGGCTGAATAAGGGCCAACAAATTGAAGCTCAGTCCAGAAAAGACCGAGGTGTTCATCTTGTGGTTGACTGGGTTGCACTCTGCTGAAGGATTATGTTTGCAGTCAGTTGTTTCTCATTGATTCATCATTGTCAAGCACTAGTTGTTTGGTGCCACAGAATGCTTAGACCAGTGTTGTCTAGACAGAGATAGCCTTGCTCTGGTGAGTTCCTGGTTAAACAACTGTAGTACTTGGTGCTGCTTTTGAAGGTGCTGCTGCTAGTTTACTAACTGGGACTGGGTACCATAATCACATCATGCCCTTGCTGCATTAGTTGCACTGACTGTGGCTGTGCTGTGCTGAAATTTGTCTTCCATTCTTCAAAAACAACCACCACCACCCCCGCAAAACCAACCCCTCCCACTGTGAAATAGGCTTCTAGGGTGGTTACTTTTTTGCTGCATTTCTGGGGTGATTTAGAACTTCTTAACAATTTTGGTGGGAATAGGGTTGAGTGTACCTTATTGTTGTGAGTTTTCTTAGTGCAGTCACCTGGTGAGGTTTCAGAATGCAGACCACTGGGGAGACTTGTAGGATGAAAGAAAGCATGCTCACAAACCGCAGCAGCCACCGTGTAAATAAGGAAAGTGCAACAGAACTCTTGTACCATGCCCATTTACTCCCTTTGATAATTTTTGAATGCAGTTTATTTTTAATATGCAGTTAATTATTAATTGTTATACAATGAGTTTGGTTTTTAGTTTGGTTTTCTTAAAGGAGGAGATGTTTTCAGCACTCGACTAATCTCTAGCTCCAACTAAAAGGACAAAACCAGCAATTAGATGAAAACCCTTCTTTCTGCATGGGAGAATTGAAGCATGGCCTGCCTCTGCATACACCTTCCTATGCCTTGCAACCAAAGGGCTTCTGTGGGTGCCCTGCCATCAGAGGCAAGGGAGATAGCTACCAGGAACAGGGCTTTCTCAGTGGTGGCTTCCAGTTATGAAAAATTTTCACAAGAGAAGCTTCCTTGACATTATCATTTGGGTATCAATCAAAGCCTTTTAATCCTTTGTGGGCTCCATTACTGTTTTTCTTCTGTTTATTGGTATAAAATTAGAGCAATCTCTTTAATAAGTAAATAAGCAAAGTTAATCGCTCAGGACTTATGCAGACACACATACATAATAGTATACATAGCTCAAGACCAAGAACAGAGCATCAGAATACATGGTACATTGCCATGGTATGCTAGTTACAAGATTTCCCTCACAAAATCACAGCAGTATAGATTAACGCATGATCTCCAGAGATCGTCAATCACTTTTGCTTCCCCATGGCCTATTTTTAAAAATTGGCAGTCCTGTATGACATTTAAAAATCTGTAGCATCCAATAAAAATGGAGTGATGCTTAAAGGGGAGTTACTTCTTTCCTAGCAAGCATTCTTGCTGAATATGGCAGACTGTCTCTGGTTGAACAAAGGCCTTAGAAGTAGATCTGGTTACTCCACCATTCTAGGTAATAATTTATGCTGTACTGATTCGTGTACTGTGATGTCCGAATGAGCCCACACCAATGCTCCATATAGCACCTGGGGAAATAATTTACCCTTGTAGAGCTCTATTAAAGGACAAGGAGAAGCTCTTTGATATAAAGCTTCAAAGTTGCTGTAAAGAGAAGGTTACAGGATGGGGAGAGAGAGATTTAACTGAAAGAACTGAATTAAAGACATAGATAGAGTTGCAGCTTTAATAGTTTTCCCCCCTCAGTTATTCAAACTTACTTTAGCTAAATTGTATTTGTACACTGAGTCCTATTTTAAACTGCTGTGAGAATTTTAATGAATACCCATACTAAATAATAGATTAGTATCACTTGGTGTCCAGTAAAGTAACTTTTGGCATGGGGAGACAGCCAAGGCCGATCATCATTCCCATATGGTGGAATACATTTTCCGTGAAGTGAAAACTTACTGAACAGCCATATAGATAGATTCTTTATTGTCATTACACAAGTGCAACATTGCACAAGTGCAACGAAATTGGATGCCATCCCTTAAAAACAACAAAAGCAAAACAACAACAACAACCAAACAAACCACATTCCAGCCACACCCACACCCACACCCATCAAACTCCCAGGTCACACTATCGAGTTACAGCATTTAAAAAGGCCACAGCTCTTGGATAGAAACTATTTTTCAGTCTATTTGTCCTTGACTTGATGTTTCTATATCTCCTGCCAGAAGGCAGTAGTGCAAACAGACTGTATCCCGGGTGAGATGCATCCTGCAGGATGTTGTTTGCTTTCCTAAGACAACGGGAACCGTACAGTTCTTCCAAAGATGGGAGAGGATGACCAATAATCCTTTGGGCTGTGGTTATGACCTTCTGGAGCACCTTCCTCTTCCTAGCTGTACAACTGGAGAACCAGGCACAAATACAGTATGTGAGAATGCTCTCTATGGAGCCTCGGTAGAAGGACACCAGCAGTCTCTCACTCAGATTGTTCTTCTTTAAAAGTCTGAGGAAATAAATTCTCTGCTGGGCCTTCTTCACCAGAGCAGTGGTATTTGCGCTCCAAGTCATGCCCTGATCGATAGTCACTCCCAAAAACCTGAATTCCGCCACCCTCTCCACCCGTTCCCCTTTGATATACAAGGGCTGAATGTCCGCCTTTTTTTTCCTGTAATCCACCACCAATTCCTTGGTCTTAGCCGTATTAAGAGCCAGATTGTTCTCTCCACACCAAACACAAAGAGAGCCATATAATAAGGCTCTCTTTCTGTTTCTGACCTTACGAGCTCATTTTATGGTGTCCATTAACATGTTTCTCTGAATGAGCCAACGTTCCCCCACAGGCATTTAGTATGGAATTCCCATGCTTCATTCACTCAGTGTTACAGAGCATCCACACAGCACTGTCGTTCATTCGTTGTCATCCTGGATTTTCCCTGGGTTCATACGGAGTACTTGAATGGAAGGAGTACTTGAAACTTCACAGATGTATTTACCTTTAATGCACTCTTCAGTCTTTTCTAAAGGGTGCAGTTTTTCCATGACAGACAGGATAACTGACCCATGCACACCTTGGCACACCATTACGACAACATTTGTGTTGAGCACCATTTTTGACGTGATTTTAAAAATCCACCTTTAAAAAAAAAGTGAAAGAGAAATATTCCTGTGACACCATACTGCTGTGGAATTATTGCAGTAGAGTGTTACAGCACTATAGCTGTATTATAGCTAATAAATTAGCATTATAGCATGATGTTTATAATGCTATACCTCTTTTTCATTAAAATATTTATGTATGAGTGTATGCATTCATGTATATGGGTTTGTGATCATTAAATGATCAGTTTTAAGAAATGAATGGGAGTCATATAATGGCATCCAACACAATGGTTAAACTAAATGAGTGCTGGAGTCCCCACACATAGCAACTCAGTCATGCCCAGTGGCGCACAAAGAACATAGCAGGATGAATATAGGAAGAAAAGAAAAATACATAGTTGCAGGAACCCAAGTAACAACAAAATAGATGTGATTACTGAAACATAAGCATGTGCAAATACACACACACATATATATCAGATACAAAATATGAGTTATCCAATCAATGCCTGCTACATAAATAGCAGTGGAGTTGTTGTTTTGTGGTTGTTAATTCAGTTTATATACTGCTCTTTATCAAAAGATACCAGGGCAGTGCACAACATTAAGAACACATTACGGAGCAGCAATAATAAAAGTATAATAAAAAGCATAATAATAAAAAGTATAAAAAATGATCATAATAACAGCAAACCCCCCCACCCCCGCTTTAACAGGCCATAGATTATTTAATGGCTAAAGGCCTGGGTAAAGAGGAATGTTTTTGCCTGTTGCCTAAAGACATGTGGTGATGGCACCAGACCAACCTTTCTGGGGAGAGCATTCCACAGTTAGGGAGCCACTACAGAAAAGGCTCATTCTCATATTGCCACCCTCCAGACCACTCACGGAGGTGAGACATAGAGAAGGACCTCGAATGACAAGTAAAGGGCCCAGGTCAATTTGTATGGGGAGAGGTGATCCTTAAGGCGTTGAAGTCCTGAGCCATGCAAGGCTTTATAGACTTTACAGGGCCAGGAAACTAATGAGAAGCCAGTGCAGTTGGAGCAGGATTGGTGTTATATGTTTGCTCAAACTGTCTTGTTCTGTTGAGCATTCTGCTCATTGAATTTTGCACCAGCTGAGGTTTCCGAACCTCCTTCAGAGGCATAGCTGTCAACTTTTCCCTTTTCTTGCAAGGAATCCTATTCGGAATAAGGGAATTTCCCTTTAAAAAAGGGAAACATTGACAGCTATGTTCAGAGGCAGCCCTGTGTATATTGCATTATAGAAATCCATCCTAGAGGGAGGTTACCAGAGCGTAGGCCACAGAAGTTAGGCTATTCAGATAGGAGTGTAGCTGGGCCACCAGCTGACACTGACAGAAGGCACTCTGTGCCACCAAGGCCATCTGGGCCTCAAAATGACAGCATTGGATCCACAAGCACCCCAAGCTACTTAAGGTTAAAATGGAGTATAACCCCTTCAAGAGCAGGCAGTCTTCTACCTATCCAGTCTAGCGAACCACCCACTGGCAGTGCCTCAGTCTTATCTGAATTGAGCTTCAGTTTATTGGCTCTCATCCAGTCCATTATCAAGGGAAGACCAGAAAATCCAGGATTTTCTCTTCTTTTGTGCTTCTTCAGAAACCAGTTGAAGAATTATTTGTGAATGGCAGCCATTTATCCTCTTATTCTTTCTTTCCAGACCCCACCCCACCCCCCGGACTTACTTTATTCCTACACATTGTGATTCTGCTACATGTACCTAGGCATTTGAATCAATCCTAGAGGGTTGTTACTCCAAGAATGAAGAGCCCAAGTGAAGGGTTTTCAGTTCATAGGCAAGGGGTAAATATATTGAAATGCATGGCCTGCTGCTGCTGCTGCTGCTGCTGCTTATCCGGGGAACCCCTCAATTTTTGCTATGCATATAGAAAAAAATACAACTCTGTACTCCTAATAATGTGGAAAGTCGATTGTAATTCTTTTTCTGGCTTACAAAAGAAGAGCAATGATTGGGTAGTGCTAGTAGCCATCTGTTTGTCAGTTGCCTGTCTCTTTTATTTGCAGGATTTAATAGGTAATATTTTTGTTCAATTTGCTTCTGAAAATTCCACATGCCCTTGGTACATATGTTGAAGCACTTGAGAGAACGCAAATTGTTATTTATAATACTGTGTAATTTAAAATGTCATTCATAGGCCAGTGCCTGTTGCAGTGGGCATTGTGAACATTGAGGGAGTTTGTAATGCTAGATGTGGATCTTCAAAGCTTACTAATCACTTTAGACATCACTTTGGATACAGTATATATTATTAAGCTAAAAACAGTCCCATTGTGCTGGAGAGTACTTACATCTGTGTGATGTAATGTTTCTTGGGGATGCTAACCCAATGCCTGTAGGCATTATTTCATGGCACGCTGATTAAGTAAACATTTGACAGAGTAGCAAAACAGAGCATTTCCAATTTATTGCTGTGCTGCAGAGGTAAACTGTAAGACAGCTACTGCTTTAATGTATCAGAAAACATGAGTATAGTGAGAGGTGATTACTGATAGCTGTTCAGCTTTTAAATGCTGCTCTTTAGAATTCTACTTGCAATGTTTCTTTCTCTCACACACGTACTTTTTAAAACACGGAAATCATGCTGTGTTTTTTTTTTTTTTACCACATGCAACATCTACAAAGATGATTCTGGAACAGAGAAGTGTACCTGGCAGTTTGTTAACAGTGCCTAGGGCAGAAGAGAGCACAGCTGGTGTTACTGAGCGTACAATTTTTCCAACTTCTTTTCTTTGGAAGGCTCCCAAAGTGCTGTACAAACCTATGAACCATCAGTCTTTGAAGCAAACCACTTCTGTAACTTCGCTAATTTAACTGGGTGTCTTTAAAAAAAGAAAAGGAAGAAGACTGGCATGTTCTGTTGAATAGGAAGGAAGAATTTAGGATCTGATCTGTCTCACACATGAAGCTAACAGCAGACGAATTGAACTCTATGCAGTGCACTTCTGATTTGAAATAGAATCTTGGAGAATACTGCAACACATAGACAGAGCTGTAGATTTTGCTTGTGGCCAGTATTGTATGGCACAGGTGGAGTGTTTGCTGCTGGGAGGAAGAGGAGTGCAGGAACGCAGCATCTCTGAAGTGGCCTCCTATTGACATGACAGAAAGTAGTAATGGGGGCAGGAAGTCTTGGAGCGCGTAGTTGCAGTTGTCCCTTTGATATTGCCAGTTTGAGTCGCTCAGAGTTTTACAGGTTGTGTAGATGATTGTTACAGATCTCATACAGCCGATCCTGAATCTGCTATTGCGTGAACCTTGAGTGGAGGAGTTGGAATTTTTGTTTCAGTTACAAGTGTAGGATGAATAATGTGTGCCAGTAGTAGAAAGGGGCAGGCAAACCATTTAAATTTAACACAGAGGCATCTAAAGCAAATGAGAATGTTCATAGCAGGACATAAATGTATAGCGGCAGCATGGAGGGGAGTAGTGTTCATGGAGGCAGCCATTCTTTTCAACATATTCTCATAGAGCAATGGAAAGCCATCACCCCACTTGCATGTGCGTTCAAAGCGTGTAGCAACAAAGAGACCAGGCTTTAAGGAATCCAACTATCCCTAATTGCATGCAATAACAGAAGGAAGCCAACATTTCTGTCAGGGGACTGCCATCGGAACAGGGAAGGGAGGCAGTTGGGATACAGGGAACCTCTGAAAATCTTGTGAAGCAGTTCCTCTTCCTGCGGTGGGGAAAGCCACACCTCCAGTGGGGAAGAGGGGAAAGGGCCAGAGGATGCTGCTGGGAGCCCCAGCGCCGCACCCCGTCAGTCTGAGGGTGGGAAAGGCCACACCTCCAGGGTAAAGGAGCGGAAAGGGCTAGAGGATGCTGCTGCTGGGAGCCTCAGCACTGCTCCTTGCTAAGCCGGCCAGGAGAGAAGCATGCCTTTTCTGTCGCCCACCTTGCGCAGAGGTGTAAAACGCAAAGAAGGAAGGAAAAGGCTGGGGGTGACTAAGCTCTTATGTTGGGGGAAGACCCGAAAACGACCACTCCTGGATTCTGCTAGTGATTGAGGCAGACATGAACTTGTGGTTCTGCACTGTAAATAGTTTTGCACCAAAATAAAACCTGTAAAAGACAGGTCAGAGTCCTGACTGGTTACTCACGAGCAACCACCATTGCCATATGACAATTTCCACAAGCCTAAAAATACATTTTACAAACTCTTAGAATTGCAGATACCATTTCCGCTATCCTCATCTTCTGCTTCCGGTCTTGCCTCTTTAAAAGCCTTTGGTGGAATGCAACCAGTTTGCGCTAGGCACATCATTCCCATTTGGCAAATATGTGGATGCTTTAGATTATGCATAAGTGTACAGATAAGCTCTTTATGACAACTCCCACAGCCCGCCCCTCATAAGACTATTTTACAAAACTGAATTTTTTACTGATGCAAACATTGTGGTTTCAATAATAAGGCATTTCCCCTCCCCTCATGCCCCTTTGAGCCTTTTCCTGAATTCCACCCTGATGAAGAGTTCTGGTGGACCCAAAAGCTTGCTCATTATTTTCTGGGAAATTGATTGGTCATAAAAAGGGTCTTTTTCAGAACAATGGTGGCATTTTAGCCCTTAGTCATGCAAGCTAGTGTAACTTACCTTTCTTCTGATTAGCTTACTTGGTGGTTTCTCTTTGGGAGAAGCTGATTTATTTGGCATGCAGAAGATTGGCAGATAGCACCCCAGAAGATAATCACCTCTGTTGTGAAGTAGGTGGTAGTGCCTCATCCTTGCCTGTCCCTGCTTCACTGCACCTCTGTAAGTGTGGTATGGAATGATGACAGCAGCATAAACATGTTTATGTAGTTTTATTTATAATCACCGCTGTCCAAAATCACTTGCAGAAACGTTCAGCATTTATATTCTGTTGATGCTTTTTCTTCCAGTAGATCATAGAATCAGATGAAATGTAAAAGCAGCATATTTGTGTTTAAGTACTTTAGTGTTTAAATTCTCCTCCCCTTTTCATTTTTACTTAAAGCTGTGAAGTTTGAGATGAGTCTTCTTAAGAAGATCAGCTTTGGTCTTGTAGCACTAATAGTCATGATTACTGTTGTGCCTGGTGCTGCTCTTTTGGTCAAAGGTAAGTGTCAAAAATTAATATCATTACTACTTTCCATCCTTCAGTCTGAAGGTTCCAAGGGCGGTACATGGTTAAATATCTCAGAACCATAAAACAATAATACAGTGGTACCTTGGTTCTCGAACTCAATCTGTTCTGGAAGTCTGTTTGACTTCCAAAACGTTCACACACCAAGGCGTGGCTTCTGATTGGTCCCAGAAACAATGCCAACAGCCGAAACAGACGTTCGGCTTCCAAAAAGCATTTGCAAATCAGAACACTTACTTCTGGGTTTGCAGCATATGGGAGTTGATTTATTTGGGAGCCAAGTTGTTCGGGAACCAGGGTACCACTGTATAGTCCAAACAGAAAAAAACAAAAATCAGAAATGGCAAGCAATCATGCATCCAGGACCTCTCAGCCTGGGGAGACAAGTATGTCTTCAGATGACATTTAAAAGTAGTAAATGTAGGGGACAAACAAACCTCTGTGGGGAGGGAATTCCACATCCGTAGTGTGCCACATTACTCTGCCATGATCTATGGATTTCAGTGGTAAAAATCCATAGAGCAAGTCATGCAGATCTTAAAGCATGGGCTGACCAGTAACAAGGGAGCTGGTCCTTCAGATAGTTGGGTATTAAATAGAGCTAGAGCTTTGTCTACCAGTGGGTGCACCTCAGATTGGTTCCAGTAGCAGGCCGATAGCCAGTGCAGATTCTGGAGGACAGGTACAGGGTGAGTCCTTTAAAAGAGGCCCCGTGGATACAGAGTACACATGTTCCACGGGGCCTCTTTTAAAAGACTCATGATGCCACTTTGCAACATCTGTCAGTAACCTGGCTGCCATGCTGTATACCACCTGCAGTTTCGGGACCACTTTTAAGGGCAGCACCACATGGGGCATGTTGCAGTAGTCTATTGGAGAGGTTGCCAGAGCTGGTGAACCAGCCAGAACTGGACATAACCACTGAAGCTACTTGGGCATCAGTAGAGCTCCTTCAAGCTTTGCAGAAGGTTTTATATACCAGGTACGGGAGATGAGAAACCTGTTCAAATAAAGGAAAAGGGGAAGTTATTACCTTCTGCACAGGGAAAGGGTAGGAAGCTTGTAGGCCTCAGATGCACCCTTAATCTAATAATAATAATAATAATAATAATAATAATAATAATAATAATAATAGTAATAATTTATTTATACCCCACCTATCTTGCTGGGTTTCCCCAGCCACCCTGCATGGCTTCCAACTGAATATCAAAAACACAATACAGCATCAAACATTTAAAAACTTCTCTAAACAGGGCTGCCTTCAGATGTCTTTTAAAAGTAAGATAATTGCTTATTTCCTTGACATCTCCTGGGAGGGTGTTCCACAGGGCGGGCGCTACTACCGAGAAGGCCCTCTGCCTGGTTCCCTGTAACCTCACAGCCAGGGAACCGCCAGAAGGTCCTCGGCGCTGGACCTCAGTGTTTGAGCTGAAGAATGGCACACAATCCTGCCCCTCCTCCAGATTTTGTTAATGCTAGGAAATAGTTCTCTCCAATTCACAGCTCATACCAATTCATACCAAGTAGAAGTGAGAGGGACAGTTTAATCTAATAGCACCTAAATTTGTATGCACAGGGCCAGCAACACTGGTTCATCTTCTGGTGCTCTACTTGGATCTGATTTAACTTGTTTGTTTGACTTTTATTTACTAAATTAAAGGGGGGGACTTACTAATTGTATTCACTGTATAAATATTTTTTCTAGTAGCCAAATATTTAAATCAAAGTATTCGGTTAGCTAAAAAAAAAGTTAATAAAGCATACTTATTGTAGTTTAAATGCTACTTTCAAACAAGCCCAGAGCTTCATTTTGTTTTATTTAACACATGACAGTTCAATAGCATGCTCTTTAAAAAAGTAAAACATAAATGCATTGAAAATTGCTAACAGACTAATTTTAGCATGCCCAAAGAGCTGTGAATTGGAGAGAACAAAATTGGGGGGAGGGGCAGAATTGTGTGCTATTCTCAATCTTGAACAATCTGTGACTATACCAGATTGTGAACCGTGAGCCTAATTCTCTAAGTGATGCTTTTCTGCAACCCCTTTTAATTTCCGTGGGAGATTTCAAGGACAGGCTTTTTATTGTTTGCATGCACTCACCTTCTTCCTATTGTTAATCCTTTTCTTGTTCAGTATAAATTAGTCATGTCAGAAATAGCTAGGAGTGGTAAGATGACTGAGTACTGTGGCCTTAGTTTGTTTTTGCTTTGATTTCAGATGTGGGGGATATTTGGCCATCCAAATGTTGCTGAACTACAGCTCTCATCGTCCCCGGGCATTGGACATAACTTGCTTTGAATGATGAGAGTTATAATTTAGCAAAACCTGGAGAACAAAAAGGTTCCCCACACCTGCTGTATTTCTTTCGCTGTGCAAGCATTATGTGTAAAAGATCAACAAGAATATGAATTAAGCTAAGAGGCTGAGAGGGGGCATCACATGTTCCAAGAAAGGCCTGCAGTCTCCATTGACAAAGTTGGTAACAGTTAGAATCTTAATCTGAATGTTAGCTTTTCAAGTAAAGGAGCACCTTTTTCTGATTTAGTAGTCTTGATATGAATGCTTTTGTTATGTGAATAGCTTGGGTGGTTCTGGAGCGCTGTTTATTACATCCTGTTATGGAAACAGTTCTAGTTTCCTCTTGCAGAGGGCATTTAAGTAGGTCACCTTCATAATTTGCTGCCTCTTTTAGGATATAGTAAACACTGTTACTTTAAAGGGGTAGGACTCTTGTGATTGTATCACTTAATTTTTATTGTCCATGAGGCTGTCTAGTACTGTTCCTTTCTTAAGAACTAGTAATAAATGGTGTATTCCAAGAATACAATGGGTAAAATAATATATATTTATTTGGGGCACAAATGTGTTGGGGTGTTCAATCAATAGCTTTATGGGTTGCAGGATTTAAGAGCAAGGGGTAACATAGAGTCTAGTTCAAAGTAACACTTAGCTTGCTTTCCCTGAATAGTAACTGTTCTTTTCCTTTTTTATTTCATTTGGCTTTTTGCAGAGGGCTTTACATTAGCATCTCAATTTGGTCTTGGCTTAGTTGTACTCCCTACTATCCTTTTGGTGCCGCCTCTCTTCTTTGTGTTTCAATCAGGTGAGAATCTGTTACTTTACTGTGAACTTGTTTTCATAATCCATTGTGGTGAGGGAAGAGGAAGCAGAAAGGGAAGAACTCCTTAGATTTGTAGATCTTTTTAACAATGCTAGCTCCAGCCCTGTACTGGAGAACCTCTGGGAGAAATTTTAGCATTACAGTCATGCCTCAGAATTCAAACGGAATCCGTTCCAGAAGTCCATTTGACTTCGTTCGGAAACAAAGGCACGGCTTTCAATTGGCTGCGGGAGCCAAAATGTTCAAGTCACAAGGCGTTCCTCAACCAAGGTACGACTGTATTGAGGTGTAGCTTGTGTCTGCATTGTGGCATTTCACTGCAGATGCTGGAGAGAGTGAACTTTTGTTTCCTCCTTTGCCATTCACAGAAGTGTGGTGATACTTGAAGCCAATAGATAAGTTGGCCTCATCTGCCAATGTTCCCTGACAGAGACAAGAAGCTAAGCTGCAAAGATTGTTTAACTTGGTAAAGATAAGTGGATGAATCCAATACTCTGATTAGCTCTAATATAAACATGTGTGCACCTAAGTGCGGAAAGTTAGCTTGACCGAGGAATGCAGCTACTTGTCTTTAGTATATCATTTCTGTTTCAATATACAGCGTTGTATGTACTGTGATGTAATAAGATAAATTAAACGAGACAGCCTAGCTGTGGGAGGTTTTTTGGTTGTTTTTACTTAACATTCCATGTAGCACACGTTCACCCTGGTTTCAGTTACATTTCAGAAGGTGTTTACTTTGTTCAATTTTCCCTTATGTATCTTTTTGGTTTTGCCATTCTTTTCTCAATAACGTATGATTATTTCCCCAGTTTTTGAGAAGCCACCGCTCTTTGCAATTATTCTGATAATTCTGAAAGCGCTTGGATATTTAATTGCTGTGGCAGGTTTGGCTACAAGTTTGCCAGGTGAGCAATGTATTTTATTTTATTGAAATTCTTTACATTTTTTGTTCCCTAGAAATTACTTACCCTTTATACTATCAAGGGGAATCAGCTTGCTAGCACACTTAACAAATATCCTACAAAGCAGCTTGTCTGCATTATGAAATGCACAAAGGGTTTGTGAAATCCACACAGGATTTCAATTTCATTGTTCCGCAAGGGACAATGACAATAAAGATATCGTAATCGTAATCGTAACAGGGTTTTATAGAACAGGGATCTATGAGGACTTGGAGCTACTATTTTATCTCTTGAACAATTGCCTGAAGGTGGTGTTACCTTCTAATTAGAATGGCTATGCCATGTACTGGGACGCGGGTGGCGCTGTGGGTAAAACCTCAGTGCCTAGGACTTGCTGATCGTAAGGTTGGCGGTTCGAATCCCCGCGGTGGGGTGAGCTCCCGTCATTCGGTCCCAGCTCCTGCCCACCTAGCAGTTCGAAAGCACCCCTAAGTGCAAGTAGATAAATAGGTACCGCTTTATAGCGGGAAGGTAAACGGCGTTTCTGTGTGCGGCACGGGTGCTGGCTCACCAGTGCAGCTTCGTCACGCTGGCCACGTGACCTGGAAGTGTCCTCGGACGGCGCCGGCCCTCGGCCTCTTGAGTGAGATGAGCGCACAACCCTAGAGTCAGTCACGACTGGCCTGTACAGGCAGGGGTACCTTTACCTTTACCATACCATGTACTGCTGCATTTTGTAAGTTGGAGCTAAAGGGTTTGCATTAAATTGTTAACTTTGTAATACTGCATATCCTAAAGATTCACTCAGAGCTACGGCTGACCTTTTTTGTAATTATTTTAATTTGTGCCCACATTCTTAGTGTGTGTAATGTGTTTGTGCGCCCACCCGCCTGCCCGCGCGTGTGCACACACACACACACACACACACACACACATGCAGTTTTCACTTACTGCAGCAGAGAAAATTGTGAACATAAATCTTTTCACATTTAGATGCATTTCTTTACTCTTAACAGCATTAAACATCAGCAAGAAGACAGAATGTGTGAAATGACTGAGTTTCAAATATTTAAAGGTTGTCTTTCTAAGGATGGCCAGCCAGAAATAATAATAGCATAAAGGTAAAGGTACCCCTGCCCGTACGGGCCAGTCTTAACAGACTCTGGGGTTGTGCACCCATCTCACTCAAGAGGCCGGGGGCCAGCGCTGTCCGGAGACACTTCCGGGTCACGTGGCCAGCGTGACATTGCTGCTCTGGTGAGCCAGAGCCGCACACGGAAACGCCGTTTACCTTCCCGCTAGTAAGCGGTCCCTATTTATCTACTTGCACCCGGGGGTGCTTTCGAACTGCTAGGTTGGCAGGCGCTGGGACCGAGCAGCGGGAGCGTACCCCGCCGCGGGGATTCGAACCGCCGACCTTTCGATCGGCAAGCCCTAGGCGCTGAGGCTTTTACCCACAGCGCCACCCGCGTCCCCGAATAATAGACATCTAAATTTGCGGTGCTCTTTTGGTGGGGGCGTGGAGATTGTGCTTAGATTTGAGTTTAGAAAAAGCTGCCTCTGTGAAATTACATTTATTGCAGCCTTTAAAAAAATAAAGCAATAGAGCTGCTTTTTTTTTTTTTTTTTGGTCCTAAAACCTTGTTTGAATAAATTATCTTTAACTGCAGGCATCCAGTCTTCAGCCCTTTCCACTGCTCTAAAGCAATATTCAATGTTTGGCAAATAAAGCGGCAGTAGCTCTGTTCTAATGGCTCTGTATGCTCGCCTCTTATCTTTCTTATTAGATAAAGGCTAGTTCAGGGTTGCAGTGACTCCTGTGGATTGCAGATACTCATTTGAGATCACAAAATATCTGAAAGGCGTTTGATTTTGCTATGCAGTTTCTAGTCTTTTCCTTTCGCATTAGTGAGAGGTCCACCACCACACCACACCACACCATACCACACCAGCACACAAAATTTGGGGTCTCTGATTAATGAAGAGGAAATTGATTGTATGCATTCTTAAATTTCAGCAAGATTACTAAGCTTTGTGTAACTGTGTGTCAAAGTCATTGCATAGAATTTTGCAGAAAAAAAATTTTTAGGCTCACGGTGACTCATTTTAACACAAGCCTATTCAACAAGTTCGTCAAGTGTGTGAGTTGTTCTTTGGCATCCAGCATCTAAATATTTCCTCCACACTCACCATTTTGAGTTTAAAAATAATTGTGTTTATACTGGGGGTTTTTTCCCCCTGTCCTAGATGGAAGTAACATCTGTTCTTCAGTCTCCTGTCAATAACTTCATTGTTAGTGAATAATATTTTAATTTCACTAAACTGCATATTATCAAAGAAGATGTTTGTGATCTAGGTTTTAGCATAAAACCATTGAAATTATGAGTCTTAGAGACCAATGCTTGCAGAAAATTAAAATACAGCCAAGTGTATTTGTTTGCTGTTGGTTTTTGACCCACAGTTCCTTAATATTTTCCTGCATATTCCTTATGGTGGTTGATGCATGTAAAAGACACAGCAAAACCTGACACTTTCTGTAGCAGTTAATGTGCACATTGGTGCAAGATGTTATGGCTGTAGATCTTTTCCTAAGTGTTGTAGTTACACTGCCAGACCAACTCAGAAAATAGAAACAAAAATGCTAACCTAAATACTCCATTTTCTCTCTCTTAACAGAATGCCCACCAAAACGAACTTCTCTTCTGATTGCAGGCTTAGGAATTATTGATATTGTAGCAGCAATTGCTTTCATTTATATGGTTGTTATTGGTAAGTACTATTTACTTAGAGTATACATGAAATGCTTTATCTTAAAATCAAATGAATATTCAAACAAAGTTCTTGTTTAGTGCCGTTCCGGAGAGGATTGACCAGAAGATCACAAATGCAGGTTGCCTTGTGTACGAGCAAGGGGAACCCTCACATCCAGGGGCTAAATGCAGCCTTGCCCGTGCTTCTTTCCAGCCCTGAGGACTCTCCCCAGGTCACACTGCTCACAGATCCTGTTCTGTACCATCATTGAAGGCTCTTGACTGGCTGAAATATACCCTTGAGCTATGATAATGCCCCTTGCTTGCTTGCTTGCCTGGATTGAGGATATGTATGTGGGGGTGTGTAGATAGAAACCAGTGTAGCTAAAATGTAGCCTCCTGTACAAAGGGAAGAGTTGCATTCTTTGTTCTACCTCTGGCTCCACCTACTTTTTGCCTTGGGTCTCGCCCACCACTGGCGTGCAGCCAGGGAAAGTGGCCCTCAGACTGAGAAAGGTTCTCCATACATGGGGTGATATCATGCAAAAAAAGTTCCTTTACCACACGAGTAGATTTGGGGATGGCAGATGGGGAGAGGAGAGGGAGGTGAAGTACCAATGTGAAAACAGAAATCCTTGGGCTAATGGAACTACTTTGCTGGATTTTGCACCTAGCCTATCAGATAAATATTTGGGGCACTGTGTAGCATTGTTTTGAAGGAGGGATGGCAGTTGACAGTGGATCTCACTGATTTGTCTCTGTTTGCAAGGGTTATATTGGGCTGTTTTTAAGTCCTGTGCCATGAGTACAATGAGCTGCCTTCCATTGAGTGGTGTGGAGCCTATCATTCTCCTTTCTTTCAGAAAAAAACTTTTTACGGGAAATAGAAGGTGCTGATGTTGATCAGTAGGGGCACATATCCAGCAACTGAGTTCTATAAGGCATCTTGTGATGCATTCTAACGCAGATCAATATTTTTGGTCTGGGGGATCTATTGATAAAAGGAAAGCAATCAGCAATCAAACTTGGGGGCACATAATCAGGTCCCAGGCTTACTTGTAGTAGAACTTTAGTTCAACATTGGGCCCCAGATGTTGTTAGCCTACAACCCCCTTCATACCTGACCATTCATTCAGCCGGGGATGATGACAGCTGTACTTCCAATATCATTTTGGGGACTCAAGACTGAAGAAGCAGTATGCCTGCATTGTAAATGAAGGGAAGGTGAGTTTGCTGATTGGAGAGAAAATGGGGTTGGGTTGGGTAGGCAGTTGTTGTCTATGTATACCTGAAAATATTTGGTTTGGATTTTCTATGTGCGAGTTATGCGGATGAAGAATGTGAGGGTTGCTCTGGCACAAATGCTGCTTAATAGGTATTCAAAAAATAAATGAAATGAAAGTTTGCAAGCTAGACAGTAATAATACATCTAATACATCTGTGCGTATCTTGCACATAGGCCTTGAAGTCTTTGAGCTGAAATAATAGATATCACATGGTTAAAACTATCCAGAGAAGCATGTAACTTGGCCCATGGATATAACGGGGCTTTCTGATTCTTAGCCCCCCTCCCCCATGCACAGCAGCATCACTCTTTGAAACTATGCCTTGGAGGCTGCTGTTCAGAGGAAAAGGTTAAGCCCTTTAAAGTTTTTCTAAGCTTTGTGGGTGCTTCAGAAGGAAGGAACGCTTCTGCACTTCTTTCACAAACTTATTGAGGAGGTAAACATGAAGAGATTGGAACTGCATTCACACAATCTATTCCAAAAGTGTTTTGTGTATGTGGCTTTTTGTTCTATGTATCCATGTCCCACAGTTGCTTCTGATACAGGTGTGAAGGGAGAGGACTAGTACTGTGTAATTGTGATCTTCTCGGCTGGGCCATGATTGACCCAAAGCTGAATTATGTGCTGAATTGCACTATGACCATGATTCCATTGTTTTGTCTATGTTTGTGTGTGAGAGTGCATCTTTTTTAAAATTTTTAGTAAACTTATGTCCTGCCTTTCCACCTGAAGACTTCCAAAGGTGGCTAACAACATAAAATTTTAAAAAAGCAATTATCTGCTGATAGTCATAGATACAAGAGCTGAGCAGACTTCTGCTTTTTGGAACCACTTTGTGTTTTGTACTGGAACTCCAGCCTATATGTCCACCTCTAGTTAGTGTTAAAGGACCATGGTTCATTTTATGTCTAAGAAATTGTTCTCAGTGACGGAACTGATGAGGTCTCAGTCCTTCAACACAAGTGCACTCCTGGTTCCTTGTTAGCTTTCTTCATTTCAGCAGCCTAATTTAGTTGCGGGAAGTTGTTGCTACTGTAAAAATAAAAATCGAGCACCGGAAACCCTTGCCAATCTAATGTCAATTGCCCATGAATCTACTAGTACATTGTGCTCTAACTTCTAACCATCACTGCTTTAAAACAGGTAAAGTGGGCGGTAGCAGGTTTGTTTTTGTTCTTTTTTTAAGCCCACAGCAGCAGCCAAATAAATTAAGAAATGGCAGTTGGAATAAATAAGTTCCTAAGAAGTGGTGAAAGATCGTTAGTGGTGAAGAAACAGCCAGGGACAGGAAGGAAGGAAGGGAGAGGAGGATAAGAAGGAGAGACAAATATAGTCACACGTTGTAAGATAAAAGCCAAAGTGGGTCTTCCAGGCAGGTGTGTGTTCTGCATCTGAAAAAGCTGAAGGCTACTGCTGTGGAATCCATGCATGCATGGCTACGACCTCTGCTTCTTGGCTTTGGGTCGTAGAGGTGGAAAGTCCTGCATGTGTACCATTTTCATTCTGTATACTGCATTCCAATAGCAAACATGAAAAGGGAAGGAGGGACATGTGGTTTTAACCAAAGATATAAATATTGAATCCACACAATTCGTGCTTTGAACATGCACTCCTGGAAAGCTTGCAAGAATGCAGGTCTGGGCCAAGAAAGTAACTTTGCACAAGCAACCAGAAGAAAAGCTTTGCTTCTGTCACACTCCTGCAATGTTTAAAAGATAAGCATGGGAAAAGCGAGGAGGATGAGACCGAGACACAAGTTAAGAAGTAGAAAGGAAAAGAGAACATATTAGACAATGGCCTCATTGCAGGTAATGCTAAAACCATGAATTGTCACATGCTTCCCTCTTGCCTCTCCTCCCGTGTGATTGGAAGGAGTTTGCTAGCCTTTACTTTCTGTTTCACAGCATCTTTCAGCAAACATCACGTACCAGTAGGAGGTGCTGGCTTAAACAAGCTGTGCTTCATGTGCAACAACTGAAAGTAAATGCTAGTAGCCGTGTAGGAAGATGGCAGGAAGGGGACAGAGCATGAGTCCAAGGCTTTGGCTGAAATTCTTTCTTGGTCGTCTTATGTCCCTGCATAGTGGTGATTAGATTTGTGTGCTTTGAGTATCCAGTAAGAAATTGTGCTATATTTTTACTTGTAACCATAGGTACCAGATTCAAAGATCATCAGCCTCCAAAGGTAAGCTTAAAATTAATGCATACGGGGTTGCTGGATGACTCAGGTGATACATAATGTGATTCTGAATCTTTCACAATTGGTTTGATCAGATTGGTAGCAAGTAGAATCACGGCAATGAGAATTCTTGCCATTTTAATAGGTTATGTAGACATGCAACCCTGGCTTGCCTCATTATTCATTCAACTCTTTATTCATTCAACCTCTTTTCCCATCTCCTTCATTATACAAAGACTACAGAGTGGAGACTTGAATTGCAGCTTTACCACTCATACATTGGAATCGTTAAGAATGGAAGAAGTAACCTTTTTAAAAATAAAAATAAAAAGCTAGAAAAATTTGAAACATTTGAAAAATAAAATCAAGGCAATGCATTTCAGGTAACTTGTATACTACAGCTTTGAACAGTGAAATGGTAGTAGATTAAAGCCTAAAGATTAATCTCAGTGAGTCTTGATTCCTTCAGAGGCTGCTCAGTTCACCTCAGGTCCCAGTTTCCATTTGGTGAAACCAAAGCTTTGCCGGGTTCGTTTTCCTGCAAGGACAGCTTTTACAGTTTTGGAGTGGTTAAAAAAGAATGAATCCAATCTCCTCTACTTTGTTGTGGTAAATTTGTTAGGGGATACTATGTCTCTTCAAGAGATATGTGCTTCCCTAAAGGTGAAAACCTGCCAAATTTCAGAAACATAAATGCAGGGGGGGGGTGTTTGTGTGTGTGTGTGCTAGGCTTCTTTTAAAGGGATTTGCTTTCCTCCTTGTGGATTTTGGGGAAGTTATTTTTGTATGAAAATGGCATACTTTCCTAGGAACACCTCTACAGTGTAACATGCAGAATTTCAAAAGGGTGGGTGCTTGGGCTAGGGGGGGAAGAGGAATGAGGTGGGAGCCCTGCTTCAGGCTGATGCTCTGCTCAGTTGGCCCCAGAAAGCCTCAGAAATGAAGTACAAAGCTGTGTGTGCACATGCCAGAAGCCAGCAGCACGAGAAGAACTAACAAGAACAAGGATATTTATTTCTTCGGCATTCCCTCCAATTAAAACCCAGTCACAAATATATTCTCCCCAGCTCCCCCCTTCCTTACTCTGATTTTTTTCTTTTCTTATCAGCTTGGGGGGAGAAATTTGTTGGAGGCCCATTAAACTGCTCAAGGTGATTTGGAGGGGCTCACTTGAGCTCAGCTAAGTTTCTGATCTTTCCAAATTGTTCTGATTTGGCTCTGGATTTGTGCATATGCACAATGCTAATAAGCCCTCCTCCCTATTCTTTTTTTTTTTGGGGGGGGGGAGGTGCTTCACCGCTCCTGCAAGCTCCTTATCAACTGCTACGCTAGTGTTGCCTACTTTCTAATGTGGAAAGATCAGCCCAGAGAGAGTTTGGCAGGAGGCCGTGTGGCTCTCTTACCCTTCATCCCTGCTTCCTTATATAGACACACTGTCACTCAAATATGACTGGAAGGCAAAAAGATGCTGCGCTTGAAGTTTGTTGTTAGACTGTTTCTCATGAGCAGCTGATCGGTTGGTAAAGCTGTTTATTCACTGTGCCACTTTAGACTGCAGATGGGGCTAATATGATTGAATGCTCTTCTGTCAACAACAACAACAAGAGCCCTGCACAAATAAAAATTAATGAGAATCATTCTAAACTAATCTTTTCCCTGACATGTGAGTTCTTTTGGCTGATGGTTAGAGGTAGCAGGTGGGGAGGAGGAACATGGAAAAGCATTCAGTTTTGTTAGCTGCTTGAAGTGGTACAATATATAAATGGATTTACCACCGCTTTTGCTATGTTTGACATCTAGCCCTGCATATTTTTTTACTCTGGTGTATACCAATGGAACCAGGAGATATATATATATCTCCTGAAAGCACACTTGAAAGGTAAAGTGAAACGGCAGGTGCTTCTAATATTTCTTCATCTGTCAGACCTGAGCCCTTGCTTGAAGTTTCATTTTCTCCCCCTCTGGCAGTAGGAGAAATTGATAGCCATACAGCTACTGTTAAAAGGAGGAGATCCATTCCTTTCCCCTGCAAATTGTAAAATCCGTCTGTGTAAGCTGCCTGGGTTGCACTTCACACTGTTCTGGATATGTCACGTTGCAAATAAGACACCTGCCCTATGCCCTAGTGCAGACCTAACATTTACGCCAATGGGTAGGAGATCAAGAATGTACCTTAAGCTTCCACACATCCTCGTTCCCTGTCCCATAAGCCCCTAACCACACTTCTTTTACAATGGGAGTTTTCAGACTGGCTGCAAAGCAATCATGTTAACCATGGTTTGTTTATTGATTTCTTTAAAAAAAATATGTACAGACATTCTCCTCCCCCCCCCCCAATGCGTGTCCTACTCATGCGAGACCGCTTTTACACAGGTTGCTGTGAAATAAAGAGATAAAATAATTGAAATGGCATGCCTTCCCTCTCTTGGAGCTGCTGCCTGCAAGTCATCTTCCCTCGCTTGGTACTGCTGCCTGGAAGTCACTCTCAGCCTCTCGCTCACTGCGATGGGAGGGATTGGAGGGAAGGCTGGGAGCAGCAGCCCGAAGCAAGAGAAGGAACACTGGGCAGTGGCCCCAAGCAACTTCCAGGCAGCAGTTCCAGCAGTGCGCATGAGTCTCTCCCTCCCCACCCCATGTGCCCTCCCTATTAAAGTTGGGTGCTCCTCACTTTTTGCGATTTCAGTTATGTGCACGCAGGCCCCGAACATAACACCCCACATAAGTGGTGGGATGCCTGTATACACAACCCTTTGGTTAAAATCATTTGAGGTGCATAACTCTCAGTAAAAAAACAGTAATAACAAACCCCATAAACGATTAAAAAGCGTTGGGAAATGAAACCTTTAATATAGCCAGCAGAGAGAGAAACATGTATTCAGCGAGCAGCTACAATCCTGGCCTTAATTTTTCCTTGTATCCACTGCAGATAATATACTTTGACTACTTTGATTGGTCTTTTATCAACTCCTTGCCAAACTTAGTACACTTCAAATGTATTTTCCAAGTCTGACAAAGTTTTCCTGAAACCCTGGGGTTCTTTTTTTCTTCTTCATACCAGGCAAAATTTATTAGTAATTTTTTGCCAGTTAATGGTTATTTCAGAAGATACTGGCAGTGGTATATTCAAAAACTGTCTTTGAGACTACTATAATTTCTGGGGCAGACCTTTTCCTCATGCAAAATACGTTTAAACATCATGCATGAGTTTTTCATGATTAACTTTAGTTAGCTTTTCCAGACTTTGCATAAATACTTAATAGGGAAGTCTCTCCATTAAATCAGATATTTTGCTAATTTTTGTTTGTTTTATCTAAGTTAAAACAACCCATCCCGTTTGTAAAATTAATTTTGTAACAGAAATCACATTAAATTCCTTAATTGGGTTCAGTAGCTTCTCAAAAGAGTTATTTGAATAATATATAAATAATGCCACAGCATTTGCTTATGAATTAATTTTAAAATCCTACTGTCCCATCTTAATGCTACTTACTGCCTGCTTAGACCCTGACGCTTTGGCTCAAGGCTCAATAGTTAGGGGGAAATGAATTTAAAAATAGATAGGGTAAACTGAACGTACACCACTAATTGAGACAGAAGTATATGAGTTAGTATATATCTTCAATATTCCTGTAGAAAATTTCCCTTCCAGATCAGCATTTTCCAGAATCGGGTACAAATAGCTCTATTCTAAATAGTCAAAAGCTTTTTCCACATAAAAAAATATAACCCTCTATGGTTTTTAGACTTAGTGATCACATGAATTATATTCAAAAGATTCCTTATATTCATTTCTAATTTATGTTTTTCTTAAATAAAACTTAACTGATCTTCTGCAGTATACTTCCCAATGATTGTGTTGCCCAGATTTTAAACTCTTGTTTTGAAAGGGTGATGGGTTGGTAAGATTTGACTCCAGAAGCATCTTTATCCTTTCTTAAGGATAAAGAAGCCTATGTTTTTGGAAAGGTTTGTTCTTGCATATCTGCATTTAATGCCTCCAGAAGAAGATATGACAATGCATTTCAAGAAAATATTATGATATTTAGTAGCAAAACCATCTGTTCTTGTTTTAGTATTATTTTAATTCAACAACAGCTGTATAGAGCTCAATAACTTTAACTGGCCTTTGAGGATTTTCAATATCTGTTTTTGTTAAACAGGACCGTTTAATGTTTTCTAAATAGGAACTTATTTTCTTTCAAGAGGGAGAATCTGAGAGCTACATAACATTTCCTTAATTCATATGCAGTGTCCTTTGGCTTTGTATCAGCCCTATCCCTGTTCTTCAATTGCTGAACCATGTTATTAGATTATTTTACATACATAGATGAAAGTAATCTGTTTGGCTGGTAGCCTTCTTGGAAAAAAATGCCTTGAAATGTTTTGGGTGCAACTGATTAGGCCAATTTGCTTTCTTGGGACTTCTAACTTGCCTAATTTTGTCTTAAACAGAGGCAAATTCTCCTGCCCCTAATTGTTGAATTTGATTGATAAGATCCTTCAAATCCCCTTCCCCTTTTGTTATTAAATAGGCCACACTGGTGGCGCTGTGGGTTAAAGCCTCAGCGCCTAGGACTTGCCGATCGAAAGGTCGGCGGTTCGAATCCCTGCGGCGGGGTGCGCTCCCGCTGCTCGGTCCCAGCGCCTGCCAACCTAGCAGTTCGAAAGCACCTCCGGGTGCAAGTAGATAAATAGGGACCGCTTACCAGCAGGAAGGTAAACGGCGTTTCCGTGTGCGGCTCTGGCTCACCAAGACTGGCCCGTACGGGCAGGGGTACCTTTACCTTTACCTTTTTTATGTTATCAAGACCCTCATCACTGATTTTGAGGCCTTCCAACCAGTGACTATAGTGGTCTCAGAAGAATTATTAATTCAGAAATATTTCTGCATCTTAGCAGTCACAATCTGATATTGTAGTAATAAATTATTGACTTGCCAACATCTATTTCCTGATTGGGTCTTATCACATGTCTGCTCTGTTGTAATGAGAGCATATCTTCATATGTGTAAGTTCATAGGTACAGATGATCAGAAGAAGTTGAGAATGGAAGGATGAGTAGATATCACACCGCTGTATAAATTCTGGGAGAAGGAATGCTTAATGTTCAGAAGCCTTGGAAAGAAAAGCCTACTTTTAAGGCTGGGGTCTCATAAAACATCCTCTTTGCTCCAGTAGGCTCCAAATGGAGGGTTAAGTGTACACTCATCATTGCACTGGGATCTACACTCCATGTGTTCTTTCTCTCTTGTCCAAATCAGCTCCTCTGGGAGCTAAGGGACTAGCAATCTTGCAGTTTGGGGGAGGGGGGGTGAGGCTGTGAGCCAACCTGTGGGACACATTTTCTCTCTGCTCTTGACTACATGTTGTCATTACTGGCCCTAGAGCTAACAGCCTGCCATTAACCTAATTAATGTTCTGCTGTTTCTTGTATTTGTTTTGTAGAATCATTATTTATTGTATATGTCAATTAGAGTCATTTAATTTGGGAGATCCAAGCTAGACATGAAGACATTTATATTTATATATATACACATATATATTTTAAATATTTTACAGAAAGCTGTCGAAGAACCGCTTAATGGTAGGTAGCAACTGAAATTTTGATCTATATTCAGGGACTTGGTTTTTGCTCCAGTCCAAAAAATAGCTTTTGGGGCTGTTTAAAAAATGTATATAAGATAATGAAAAAATATTCCTGACATTAAATTATTGGTTTTTCATAGATCTCTTATGGGTATTAGAAAATAGTTTATGGCTCTGTAATTCTTGGTTTATCTGGACCTTTTCAAAGTTCAGATGGCTTTTTTTTTTTACGATAAATACCACTTTGATCTTATAAATTAATTTGCCAAAAGGAATTACTTTCTTAATGAAAGATTTGTTCCTTCTGAAAAGTAGATATGAGTTATCTTTTGCATGGGGTTCACAAGTTTCTAGGATAGTGCTTAGCAAAACTTGGGTGTGTTTTTTTGTTGTTTTTTTGCCTTTTGGTCTCTGATTTCCTCATTTGATCCAACTAGTATTGGGGGAAATCCCAATGAATGCTGATGTAGAATCAAGAGAAAAGCTGGTTGTGCATCAGACCCTCTAATTTCTTTTCCATTACATGGAACTCTTGCATGCCTTAAATTATAATATATATTAACACTGTTCCTTCTAAACTGCTGTTTACATGGAATTCTTGCATGTCTTAAATTACAATATATTTTAACACTGTTTCTACTAAACTGCTGTTTACTTCTTGCTTCTCTAACTACTAACATTTTGCTTGGTTTTGCAAAGATGCGAAAGGAGTGATGTTAGAATGATGGTAAGTTTTGCCTGTATTTATTAGCTTTGCTTTTCACTAGGGCTATGGGATTTTTCCTTTGTGTTGATTTTTTCCCTTTTTCATGAAACAGGAGGCACACTTCAAAGCATTAGTATTTCTAGTTATTAGTTTTTCTAGTAAGACACAATCCTTGAATATTTCATCAAAAATAGTCCCTGAGGTCCAGTTTTTCTAGCTATGAAATAAGGTGTGTGCGGGTGTCTCCAAATAGTGGCGGTTTATAGTCACTTTAAAGCCATTGGCAAACTTCCTTATTTCCAGCATCTTTACAGATTTTAGTTTTGCAGCTGTGGCTCCATAAATCCATTTGCTGCATCAAATGGCCCTGGCCCTTATTAAATCAGGCAGGGGGCTTTGCAGTCCACAGATCACCCTCCCAAAATTTCAGTCAACTGCTGAGCCCCAGAATGCAATGCAACAGAGAACAGTAATAGAAAGGAGCTTCTTCCTTCTCCAAAGCCAATAACAATATGAAGCAACTCTCCTTCTACATCTTCCCCAGCCCTTTGGCAAATACGGATGACTAGGGAAGGAGTCAGCAGCGGGCACAGATAAAGGCTGGTTACTGAGCCAGGGTAAAACTTGTAGATGTCTGTTTTCTCCCTTGAGAGACTCACAGCCTTGTAGCAAAGAATGCAGTTCACAAATAGAACATATACTAATGGCAAGCATATTATCTGAGTGTGGAGCTTGTGGAGCCAAAATTATGACACCCTCACAAAAGAGGGGAGGTTATCAGCAGTCCCAAGGTTTGCAAGCAGTGGCGTAGCGTGGGGGGTGCACGGGGGGCCGGCCGCACCGGGCGCAACATCTGGGGGTTAAGGGTAGGGGTAGGGTTAGGGGGCGCAAATCCACGGGTGCTGACAACCCACGCTACGCCACTGTTTGCAAGAGAGAGAGAGAGCCTGAAAAGGGAGAAGAGGGGAATGAGACAGAAACAGTCCAATGAGTACAAAACATGCTAAATGGCTAAAGTATATTGAGTGGAGGAATTGGATTGGAACATCTTGAAAGAAGGTAGGACTGCCTGGAAAACTGAATGAGAGCCTTCTACTGTGCAAGGTTTGCGGCAGATTCCACTTGGCTGCGAATGGCCTACAGGCAAAGTTGCCAGGCACACACAGGGTCAAGGGGAAGAGTTTCTTAGCTTAGCTGGTGGTCAGGAACCCTGACCATGAACACCCCTCCACACTGCAGCATTTTGAATTGCCACTTTATTCCTGTTTTTCAAATTACTTTCCTTCCTTTATAAATAAAGGCAAAATAGTATTGGTGGTGGATGTGATCAGAAAAAATGGTATTGGTAGTGAATGTGATCAGTCTGTTAGACTAATGCTTACTAAAAATACTGATTTTCCTAATTTTGTAATTAATCCACAGGGAATTGAGCAGGATGGGAAATAAGTGTTCATGTTTTACATACTTCATTAATCTCTGGCTTGCTATTTAGTTCAGTGGCTTCTGTATTAATCTTGATTTCATGGGAATCGAGATTAATTAATCTAGGACCGCAACTGAACTTGCAAGTAATTAGGTCTTAGTCATTCAAGCAATTCATCAATGAGATAATCATGAGTGTTTAATCTGTTTGTTCCAACTGTTTGTGCATCTTCTTAACACTAGATTCAATGAGAAAGTAAGTAAAATTCATTAAACCCCACTTGTACTGTGTTAAAGAGTCGATGGGGATACTTGAAGTGTAAAATAAGAGGACATTATTATTCAATTTACATCCTACCTTTTTTCAAGGAGCTCAAGGGTTCCCCCCTTCCCGTTTTTTTCTTCACAGCAACCCTTTGATGTAGGCTAGGCTGAAATACTCAGTCTGGACTTGACAGTCCTCTCCATACTCTCTCGTCAGTACTTGGTCTGTCTTTATATTCCCTTCAGTCAGAAGACAGTTCAACTACACAAAAATTATGCTCTGTCATCCCAACGTCTTGTTGATTTTTAACTAAGAATGAGCGAGTCCAAATAGAATGTCCACTGAAGATCTGCCACAGTTTGACCTTTTTGGTTCCACTACCCTGTCTTAAGAAGCTGGTCTCCAATGTCAACTGACATCATGGAAAGTCTTGCAAGGCATATAGATACCCCTTTTATTAATTGTGTTAGCATAACTCTTTCTTGTTACACTAACTGAAGAACACCTTTTATGCTCAAGGTCTCTTTTAGAAGTAAACTGCCAATCTTTTTGTCTCATTCAGAACTATCTACAAATCAAACCCTTTTTATAACAGAACATCATTCATTCACGTAACCTGGTCATGTCACTGTTTCTCCACATGGACATACAAACCTGCCTGTACTGACATCTCATTTGCGCATAACAGTAAGCCATGGTTAATTAAACTACGGTTTATTAAACCGTAATTTGACTATCCAAACCCACCTCCTTAACTATTGTTTGTTTGGTATCAGCAAACAACATTCTCAAGCCATGATTTATTGTTGGCTTGTGAAACTTGGTTTGTGTTAAGGAAGGCTTGTGAGTACACCAAGCCATAATTAACTCTGGTTTGTTTAGCCACCCCACCCAAGATGTTTGCCAAGCTACAAAGGAATAGCTAGAAAACACTAGATCTTTACAGGACACTCTGGAGAGCCACTGGCAGTCAAAGCCAGATGGACCAAACACATCATGCTAAGCCATGATTTGTTTGGCTCTCCAGGGTGTGCTGTAAAGATCTTTTGCATCACATGACAATTTAACTGGAGATGCTAAGGGTGGAACTTGGGACCTTCTGCATTCAGTCTTACACTTCAAATAGATCCTCGAATAGGTTTGTGGAACTGAAAATAGCTGCAAAAACCAATTGTTGCTGATCTTTCATAATGTATATAGTGAATGACTATTATTCCTATCTCAAGCAACCTACCTTAAGTTCTGAAGGCAAGTTCTGAATTGATTTATCAGATTTAACTGTTTGTTTTTAAAGTGTCCCAAATTTCAGATAATAATTTTGTGATTTATTTTTCCCTTCCCAGCAAAGTAAAGCAATCTGGCAATGGACATGGAAACAAGTGGAGAAAGACTTTTGTTGATACACCGTGGCCTTGATGATGCACTACTCAAAGAAAAAGAAAATCAGGAAATTAGTTGTTTTGCATGTGTGGAAAAGTGCTGTAATGACTTATGAGGTAACTTTATAGTCACAGGAGTTGTGGTAATGTTTAAAAGAGAAATGAGTGTATGCACGTGAGTTTATTTTTATTTCTCTCCTTTTTAGTTAGATGAGGGAAAGAATACAAAGGACTCTCTCTCTCTCTCTCTCTCTTTTTACCCACCGTTTTGTGTCTCTTTAGTGCTGCACTGTTGAACTGCCACTTTTCATAAAGACCAGACTTCATGAAAGGACTACTTTCCAACATAACAGTGTTTGGCACATTAGCGCCTTTCTGTCCTGGGCCAATTTCTGTGATGCTATACAGCAGCTACTTCTTACATGAAGTAGCACTCCTAGCCTCAAAACTGGGGAGCAGTGTTGAAGGAAGGGAAGCAGAAGAGTTGCTCATGAGTCCGCAGTTCTCACTCTTTCTTTTTTTACTTTTTAAAAAACTTTTTGTACATATAACTGTTCAGTGCTAATGTATTTGCTCGACCTTTCCCAACCTAGTTGTCCCTCAAGTGTGTTGAACTACAACTCCCCGTCAGCACCAGCCACACAACCATGCTGGATGTCGCTGATAGGAGTCACATTCCAAAACATCTGAAGGGGTAATGGGTTGGTGAAGGCTGATTTATATTACGAAACAAATGCTTTTTTCCTGGTAGCCTGCAACATGGCCAGTACCGGCTCTATATTTAGAAGAGGTTAAGCTTAAGCTAGCATTGGTATGACTGAAAGTTATTGCAGGTCACAGAAGACAAATCAATGGGACCACTTACACAAATCTTTGTACTGCATGATAAACGATGCTATTTTTTTCCATCTTGCTTTTACACACTAACCTGGTTCACATTACACAAAACAGTGGCCAAGTGCAATGACCTGGGTATGCAGGCTCCCAGGGAGGAGACGATAGCTGCCTTGCTCTTCCCTAGTTGTTTTGCTGCTGCATTGCGCACCATGCTAATACATGGTGTGGCTTAGCATGTTGTCTCATCTCAGGCTTGAAGGCTAGTTCTGCAGAGCAAACAGCAAACCAAGAACATACTTTACTTGCAGCTCATCGTTAGTTTTGATGATTTAAACCACGAGCCAGGGTTAGATGGCATGGGGAGTCAAAACATGGCTTAGCTCAGTGTGGTCCAGCAGCAGAATGACCAGAGGAGGGTAAAGTGGCCGTGATGTCATGTTCACGCTAAGCCAGTTTGGCACAATGTGCAAAAACTGCCTAATTCCAATCTTACCTTTTTGACGTTTTCTATGACAAATACAGAAACAATATTCAAATGAGAAAAGTATTTATATTAAGCACTGTTCATACCCTATGTGGTGTGAATGTGAGTGGATACATTACAAGATGAACAGATATTGTTTGTATTATAATATTTTTGAAAAACGATCGTCATTAGTCTTTTCTAAATAAGAGCCTGGTTTCCAACTCTCTCAGATGATCACAAAAGTCCCATCCACGCACTTCCTGTTAGTATTCCTGCTGTATATACTGTAATTCTTTGTGTGCTTTGGTGATCAGTATTGTAGTCAAAGTAACTTTCTCTTTTTCCTATTCTTTAATTAAAATGCTCTTTAAAATTAAGGACCGAGTTCAGCTTTCGTGGCACAAATCCCAATTTCTACACTGCTGAATGTAGTAGTCCTTTAATGTTCATGAGGCTGAGAATCATCCCATAACACTTATGCTAATTAAATCCTATTTCTTTTCCATCTCCTGCAGTTGCCAGAAACTTATGTGCAGAAACAGGAGTTGTTCTTTTTTGGTCTATAGATTGCCAGCATTCCAAATTAAGCTGCAATTTTTTTTTAAACTATGATTTCTGTGATCTCGTCTTTCAGTTATTTACATATACAGGATTTATTATTTATTTTTATTAAATTTTGTATACTGCCTATATCCATAGATCTCAGGGCAGTTCACAATATATAATTACAATATAAAAACACACAAAATACATAATAAAAAAGGACAGAAACAAACCAATAATCCCCGCTTCATTCAAGAGGATTTAAGGAACTGTATTCCTGTTTCCATCCCACTAAAATATTCTGTGTAGACTCCATTCAAGAAATTGCATTAAAAAAGCATTGTGTGCTCTTCTGCACCTTCCCAATAAGAATCTATCCACTTTAAATATACTGCAAGATTAATTGTATTGAAACATAGCGTTCTGAGCCCCTAAATTGTGGAGTCTCCCTTTTGTAAGTTCAGGTCAATTTAGTGAAATGCTCTTTATTAAAATGTTCAGTGGGACTTTTGCTCAGTCTCCTGATAGCCCTCTCCCCTCAAATAAACTGTGTTTCACATCTACAATAAAGTTGGAAGTTACAATAATTGCAAGTTCCCCACACCCCCACTCACTGCCCAATTCAGTACGGCAATTAATGAACAAAACATTTGCCTGAATAAAGGGGCTTATTAGAGAGATCTGATGCAGTTTGGTTCTCATTTTTAAATGGCTGTGCTCCCTGGGAGCAGGAATATCATAGATTGCCTCTGATTTTGAATATTTGCTTTGCTTCTTTTTTTATTATTACTCTGGTAGCGTTGTTCAGTGCTCTCATTCCTGCATTGGTTTCCAAAATTTATTCTTAGATTTCTGGGTACTATTGTTTGATCCTCTGATAATACCAAACTGGGTAAAAGGGCTACATTCTCATGTCTGCCCCTAACTGAGGTAGGTATTTGAAGATCGTATATATTCATGTAAAGATGGCAGGATTAGGTGGTAAGCTTGTACATTGGCTTTAATTCTTAAGGTTTGGGATCTTGGATCTCTCTTTTTAAAAATTAAGATACTATTGTGCATGTGTTTGAGGTCCGCCATCCTGAATGCAAAACAAAATTCAATATATCCCATTAGCTGGTGATCGGTCCACGTGTTCCGTAGCATCGTAGTAAGTTGATTCATTGCTGATGCATCTCATTTCTGGAGCATGCAGAAAATGAGAATTCTGCAAATTCATTCTATGCTATATTTGAATTTGAAGTCTAGTCCTGCTGTTTGCCTTGCAAGACTATATGATTTTGTTTGAAAAAAGCACTAAAGACAACTTATGTAGCCCACAAATGGGTAAAGCCAAATTCTTTCCTATAAATAAATAAATATTCCTTCGTCTTACAGAAAGACTTTGATTCTGATTATGCCCGTTTGAGAATGTCATAACATGTACAAGAGGGTCCTGTGCTTTAAATTTCATATGGCCGTCATTCAGAAGAGAAAGTTTTCCTAACCTAGTCCTTTATTTCCCCCGATGTTTAAGAAACCAAAGTGGTTATGCTTGTTTTAATACTTGTGATTGGGGTTTTCTTTTTCTTTTTGTATAACTATAAAGCCAAATCTTTGTTGTTTGACCATTTGGAAAAATCTTCAGTCTTTTAAACATAACAGTGTGTTTTTATTTATTGAACATAGCTTTGTAAATCAACTATATAATTAAAATAAAAGTGTTTTAATTTTTTGAGGGTCTTTCTCCTTGCATTCTCGAAGTTACTATCAATTATTTTTAGACCTGCTAGGCTACTTTTCTTTCAAATTAACCCTGAAAAGTTTGTTGCAAATTGTTACTAATTCAGTTTTTCACAGTATGCTTAACCATGCCCCTTTTTTCCATTGAAAATATATTAACATTAAAACAGAAATGTCAGTGACACAGTTTTCAGCCGGTGAGTTCAATGCTATGTTCTAATTTTAGCATATTAGCACTAAATGTTGAAATTTCTTTAAAACCATGCAAAGAAAAAAAGCTTAAATAATTAAATTTCTGGGAGCTAGTGTAAATATAATGGAAATAACTTCGCAAAATGTAAAATGCTCTCTTCTATGCTATTGAGAAATCATGGTGAGGTGCATTTTAAGACATTAAAGTTGGTAATGTACATTAATCATTCAAGGCATGTTATAGCATTATGGGGGGGGGGGAGTTGGCTAACTTTTTAATTACTTGACCTGAGAAACGTCAGCAAGACCTAAGAAGGAAAAATTATTTTCAGATCAGATGCTTGTCAGATTCATACCTTTTAGCAGTTACTTTTATGGCACATCCCTTCTCAGGTTAAAAATTATTCAGAAGCGCTTCCATAGAAAGCAAATATTTTATTATGCCTGGGACATCTTGGTGTTTTTGTAGGCAAGGTTTGAGGAGTTCATATAGTGACAAGAAGGTCTGTTTGGGTGGGGCATAATTTATTGGTAGGAAAATGGAAGAGGGAAGGCATATGAGATTTCAAAGATAGAATGCCTGATGTAACAGCTGCAGATCCATTAGCATTCCAGTTTTAAATAAAACTTAGAGTCTGATTCACCTCATGCTTCAGAATATATTGTTTGATAATTAGCCTCCTTAACCCCCCCAGGATTATGGGGGGGACGGCCCTTGCCTGCTGTGCCCTATACCACCCCCGAATTTGTGGGGGTGGGGGCACTAGGCACAAAGCCCTCCTGTGGGATTTTCGGCACTCCTCGACGCCGTCCCCGATTCGCGCCACTGGTTGCAATGATCTTTAAAAGAAATAATTTGGACATGATTAATTGCACATACATCAAGGAAAAAGGGGAGTAAATACTGCTGACAGAAGAGATCTCTGATAACAAGACAACAATAAAATACGAGAAGAACGTCAAGATAAGGTAATGACAGGGGGGAGGGGGGGAAAACCTGCCTCTACCTTTTTATGTGACTTAACAAGAATCCCCCTCCCCTAATGAGTCAGAAATTAAGGACTTAAGCTGTGGATTTAAGGCTGTGTGGAGATAAACTTTCGATCCAAAGCAATGTTTCAAGATGAAGCTGGAAAGCTAAGAGTTTTGGAGTGACGCAGTCAGGAAAAAATGCCGTTCGTCATTTTGTGAGGCATTGTGGGAGCTCTTGGGTCTGGGAGGAGAAAGAGAGAAATAGAGTTGTTTACATATCGTGAATCAACTCCTCAGTGGGACTTAAGAGCGACAAATGCCAAAATTTACGATGGATAAAGTGATGTTATCTACGAAGGAGATATATGGAAACCATCTGGACTTAGTGGAGGAATGGGAAATCCACACAGGATTATTACACTTGCTATCGGCTTAAGGAGACTAACAGAAGAGATCGTAAAGGAAAAAGAGAAATTATACGAACAAGATATGATGTGGCAACACCAAGATAAGACTGGATAGAATTATGAACTTTGTTTGGACTGATTGGGACTGATTTGGACATTAACGCAGTAATAAGAAGATGATCTGAATTCCCCTTTGGATCTTGAAGTATGGGTTCCCCCAACAAAATTTAAAAATTTGGCTTTGTAATTCGGAATTTATATGATGTGATTTAATTTGATGTGATTGGCCAGTTAATAAAAATTTTTTTTAAAAAAAAACAGAATATATTGTTTGAGATTGAACAGTTTATATGTTTTACAAGGGAAAATATAAGGTATGTGAAGTGTAGGTGACCTTGTAACCGAAGCAACACAGAAAACGCAGGTGAACGTTTCCTGAACTTCTCCACCCTCTTGGCATTTGTAGTACAAAAGCTTCCTTAGAATTCTAGATTTGAAAAAAACACACACAAAAATCCTTTGCTGCCAAGAGCAACAAAATAATAAAGCACATCTTGATGCGTTTTGTTCATAAAAATTCAGCCCAAACTGTTTCTAACCTTCTGCTGATGTTTCTCTTTCTCCCACTCCCTCCACTCTTGTTTTAAACTTGACTGTCTTATATTGCAATTTTCTGAATTCCCACTTCACATGCTTACAGTTTCTGCCTTTACTTTCCTGTCAGGCATGCAGCATTAGCTTTCCGATATTACCATAAGCATACATTGGACTTGGTTAATCCAATAAATTATTTATTTCATATATTTATACGTCATTTAATAACAGAACAGTTTCCAAGTAGTTTACACACACACCCAAATTAATAATGAAACTATAAATTATTATTTCTCCAGCCACTCTGGGTGGCTTACAGCATATCTGAAAACATAAAACATCAAGAGTTAAAAACCTCCCGATACAGTACCAAATAAAACAATACAATTCTCAAAAAGCATAAACTTGACAGCACATTTTTAATACATCTTGAGAGTCAGGGAAGTGACTGACTAGCCTGACCTTTTTCTGAATGCTGCTGCTTTCATGCTAGACCTTGCTATGGCCATTGTTGGCTGCCATGTTCAAGGCTGGGCATGAGTTTTTCCACTTGACAAATTGGCACCAGCCACTTAGTTTTTGCCCACCTCTTAGAAGTCATCACTACTTTGTGAGGTTAGGCATTGGGTACGCCTTAGTCTTGGCTGGAGGGGAGGTTGTAGCCTCTGCTTGCCCTCCTTGGTTAAGGGTATCCCATTAAAGGGATCTGTGAGGAGTTCATTCTGTTTGACACCCAGATGGGAGCTAGGGCCACAGAACTCCAGCAGGGCCCCCTCAGGAGGTATCCCTATTTGATGTAGGTCATAGTGTTGCGAAGGTTACCTGGATACCTGTTCAAAGTGTGCTCAAAGACTACAGACACAGCAATTCTAGAAACAGAAAGTAAAATTTATTGCTGACAGCAATAAGTCCAGTGGAGTTCTCTCCCAAGGACTGGACCCTGATCATGTGTGCTCTGGGCTTATATACCTTTTTCCAGATAGCATTTGGCATTACATATTCATAAACTGCAGCAAAAATTAAACCAATAAGCTTGAACACCACCCTTCTTTTATCCTCCTATGTCCATATAAAGATTACTTCTGCTTTCCATATAATTGCTCATTATTTTAGTAATTACTCATATACTGTTATCAGCAAGCAAAGCAAAAATCCCCAATGGGCACACAAAACCCCTCCTGTTATCAGACATCCTGTGTCCTATGTGGAAAGCACCCAACTTGGACATCCTGTTTCACTGAACATTGGGTTATGATGACCGTCCCATGGCTGTGATGGATGTCTTCCTTACAAACTGCAAACACAACTAAATGCATATAAGTTTGATGCTAACATAGCAATAAGGCTAAGAGAAAGGCACAGCACTTGGCTTTTTAGAATTAGGCACTTTTGGCACTATAAGGTAAAGTGAGGCACAACAATATATATAAGGCACAATGATATAACTGTATGCTTTCTTTAGGGGGCCTTGCCACAATAGCTCCTCGCCCATGATGTGGTTGACCCTTAGGCAGACTCCCAACAGACAGGCTGGAGTTAAATAAATGGCTTTACCCAACGCCTACGCCAAACCACATCTGTAACCAACAAAGTTGTACCGTATTTGAACCCCCCTAACACTATATGCTGCTGTCTGGTCTGCTTATTTCATTACACAGGGAGCAACTGGGTCTCTGGGCCTTGGCATGCAATTAATTTTGTTTTCCCAACATTTCCTTATCTGTTAATTTCTGTATTGTATTTGACTTCTGTGCAATGCAAAAGCCGCTGCTGGGAATATAGCCAAATATGGCACAAGTTTAGTACTCATTTCCATGTTACTTGTTTCCAGAAAAAAAAAATCCTATTGCAAATAACATGGAAATGAGCACTAAACTTGCACTATATATTTGCTCAAGTGGCTTTTATGTTGTGTGAAAACTCAATGCAGAAATGAACAGGGAAACTTCAGGAAAACCAAATAAGCTGCCACATGAATACAACCTCTGTGATCTTCAGCCTTGAAAGGCTCTTAGCACGTTTTTTACAACGGCACGACATACACACTATACCAGGTATAGGAAGGTACAACTAAATATCCTTCTGTGAAGAGAACAGGCATTTCTTGCCTCCATTTAACCTTTTCCTTTGCAGTCCCGAATCCCCCAAAATCTGTTGCTGGGTTTCAAGTGCCCCTTGTGAATGGTGATGGGCAAGACACTTGGTGGAAATCACTTCCCCTTCTGTAAATAGAGGGGCAGCATAGGATCCAAGCCAGGCTTCCTCAACCTTGGCCCTCCAGATGTTTTGAGACTACGATCCCATCATCCCTGACCACTGGTCCTGATAGCTAGGGATCATGGGAGTTGTAGGCCAAAAACATCTGGAGGGCTGAGTTTGAGGAAGCCTGATCCAAGCCAAGCACATATATTTAAAAGGAACAACAATACTGGCAACAATTTAAAAAATCAAACCTGCCCAGCATTGGTCAAATCAGATACTAGCTGTAGTTAGAAAAATGGGGGCAAATTATAGTGTTTCATTTTTAGAGGTATTAACATAAATGATCAAATAGACTTTTGAGTAAACAAGGAAAGTGATTTCGTTTTTTTAAAAAGCCCATTTCGATAGAGATGACTTGGGAACCATGTTTTGCAAGATCTACACTTCATTTATTCTTAATGAAAGAAATTAGAGTGTGTTCATAGTTTAAATGCCTGCCTCATCAGAACTTGTGTGTGCCTCAGCAGGTAATGTTCAAATCCATTTGGAATTTTCCTACTCTTCATTTCCCCAAAGGAAAAAAAAATCTTATACTTGAAGATTATGCTAAAAGCATGAAAGCCTTCTTTCTGGAGGTGTCAGTTTCAAAACTGTAGTATATTAAACTGGTATTGCCTTTGTGTGTAACCACCATTCTCACATGGCCCACCCAACGTTGCTGTAAGGGATCATTGAGGTCACATCCCTTGGTACTCAATTAAGCACAATTTTATTACATGCAGTGATATATCAAAACTGTGGAAAAGCAGAGAACATTTTCATCAGTACTGTTACTAAAATAAACCAAGTTTGAATTTTGAAAGCACTGAATCTTCCATAGAAACTGCATCTGTAAGACAGCAGAACTCCCCCCCCCCCCCCAATTGAGAATGCTGAATAGCTTTTTCATGTTTATGTGAATGCAGAAAGTTGTTAGCTGCATTTGCAGGAGAGGTTTGGCATATGTCAGTGTTGCACACTACATCAGTAACAGTAAATCAATGCTTTAGAGACCTGCAAATTCATATGCCAATGCACAGTGTTATCCTGTGGATAATGGAGTGACCTGAGGTTCAAGTCAAAGCTTGAATGTCTAATGATGTTTTGCCATTCTCAGCAAAACGTCAGGAAGAGAAGCTGTTAACCAGAACAGTAGATACATAAACTACCAGATCTGGCCTAAAAAGTGTACCCCATTTTCTAATGGGGTGATGCCAACATCTTCCTTGTCTTCTAAAGCTTCTCTCTGGTAATAGTGCTGGTGGGAAGTTGGTTCATTAAAAAGCTGTGATGATGGCTGCAGAGTGTACCCTGATTTTAGCTGATGTGAGCAATTTATCTAGATAGATGGAGCAGGTGAGCCAAAGCTTCACTGGCTGACTACCCCCTTTCCTCTTAAGTGAGGGCATCCCTAAAGCGAAGTTCAGCTCATGGGAAGTCCACATCCAACCCTCTTCGCCGAGTACTGAATGTGTAATAGGCACAGCCTTCCACCAGAAAGATGTATTGCTGCTTTTGTCCATTTTATCTCCTACCGATTGTGTATAGTGAAATGTCTTGTTTGTTCAGAGCTTGCCTTGTCTCCCCTGTTTCTCAAAGGGAAAGATTTGTGTAAGCTGCAGTAAGAACTCCAAGGGGGAGGGACAGAGAGACTCTGTTGTTTGGGGTGGGTGGCTGTTTCCATCATGCCCCATCCTCCTCCTAGGAGCCTTCATAAAGGAGGAGTAAAAGCAGCCAGAAGAACTGGGAGCCGGATTCTGATCTTTTGAGGTGCAGAGAATGTTGATGAAACAGCAGCCTCTGTGAGGGAAGTGATAAAAGTCCATTGACTGAGGGAAGAAAGAAAAGAAAAAAAAAGACAGGGCCTAGGGACAGAAAGAGTTGCAGCACACACCAGAGGAAACCTGAGGTTTGAGAGGGAACAAGAATGGCAAAATGTCACATGCAAAAAGGTGGCTAAAGGCCCAAGAGGCTCTAGATTTGAGAGAAGAATGAAGGAGGCTCCGAGTTGAGAGAGAAACTCACACAGACCTTACAAGATGAGCTGTGCACTGCAGGAGTGAAAAGGCAATTAAGCTCTGGAGTAGAAGTTTTGGGATGAGCAGCCAAGGGGTGAGCCAGGGGTCTAGTACTCACATTCAGTTTGAACTAACAATCCAAATATTTGGCAGTGGCTTCCCAATTTATTATACCATTGCCATAGTAACACCTTGAATTACAGGCCTAAATTAGGTCCCCAGATGGCTTGCTACAAACGCGTAATGAAACATATTTATATTAATTTTAAACAGAGAGCAATTAGTATAAAGGGAGGGAATGAAAACTCAAAGTTGAGTGTTATTAATTTAATATTAATAGGAATAGGAATACTAGCATTGAGAGCACAGTACTATATCCATGAATGGCTTCTAATGACATGTGAAAGGGGGATCAGCACAGCAGCAGTGAGCTGCCTATAAAGATGAACAATATCTCAGTGTCTTACTATATATATATTTCTATTGCTTTATGAAAGGCACTTTCAGGAAGGCATGTTTCCTACCTGTAATATTTTCGCTGTCTGAAATAGAAACTTTTGTGGTGTGCTTAGAATTTATGATTCAGTGTAGGCAAACCGGAGGCTTAAGGTTGTAGTGGTGGCAGCATATAGCCTGGGGAAGGCAGGCAAGGTCTTGGGGCTGGAGTGAGAAAGGAAAGTGGGAAGGGGGCAGCTGGAGCGGAAGGAAGGCAACCTGCAGGAAACAAGTTGTGTTTTAAGAAAGAACCCAACGAGTTGCCTTCCTCACAGAACTTTTCCACTTTATGCCCACAGCCTAATATCTACTCAATGCTGCAAGTTGTCTCCTCGGCTGGAGTGGGGCAGGGTATCTCAAGCAGTGTTAGAAACCGATATATGAAAGCTAGGAGCTAAATGGCACCTTAAGCCTAGGTTATGGGCACAATAATGGATTGTCTAGGCACACTTTTTTATAACAAGAATACAAAGCTGAAAATGAATGAACTGCAGCTAAAATCTTATGTTCATTTTTCACATGGTCTAGTCCTCATCTGAAGACTTCAAAAAACAAAGCCATGCTTCCCCTGCCTGCCCCCCTAATATTCTGGAAGTGGGGAGGCAGAAAAAGGTCCTCCTTTCCTTCCCCTCTGCACTTTTATTCTGAAATCTTAGGCACAGGATTGTGCCCAGAGTTCAGACACTGTTCACGTTAATGAAACTCCCTGTCGCAAAATGTGTCTAGAACAATGGGAGTTTCGGACACTGATCTTGAGAGACCAAGAAATGGCCAAAACTCAACATAAGGTGTGAAGATGGGCAGCCCTTACTTAATACAGTGGTACCTCGGGTTACAGATGCTTCAGGTTACAGATGCTTCAGGTTACAGACTCCGCTTACCCAGAAATAGTACCTCGGATTAAGAACTTTGCTTCAGGATGAGAACAGAAATCGTGCGGCTGCAGCGGGAGGCCCCATTAGCTAAAGTGGTGCTTCAGGTTAGGAACAGTTTCAGGTTAAGAACAAACCTCCAGAATGAATTAAGTTCTTAACCCGAGGTACTACTGAATTCATTATTTAACCCAAAATTTATACCTAAAGTCTTCTAATTATTTCCTTCATTCAGTTGCCTTTCCTCTTATACTGCCTAATATTTTTTTTCAAACTGGCATCCCTTATTCCTTTCTTTCCCACCCCACCCCCATATAAAATGCATAGGTTTTAATAGAGGGGGAGAATCTATAATAAATGCAAAAATACCCACAAACAAATACATTTTTAAATTCCTATGCTTTCTGGTGGAACAGAAATAGTGATTTATCAGTGTGTATCAAAAGATCAACATTCCCTAAAATCAAATTAGGCCTGTATAATAAACACAGTGACCAGAATCCAATAAGTTGCGTGCGTGTATCCGGGGGGGGGGGGCGATTTTGATCCCTGTGCTCCTGCCCTCCTTTGCCCCACCCTCACTTTGAACAGATCTCTCATATTATACATTGCCTTTGAAAGTCACTTCAGTTTCAAAAGGGGCTTGTCCAGTACATGCCATAAAAAGCTGCTGTGAGAGAAACACAGGCTCAAAGCTCTTTCGGGTGCAAGGCACTAATGGTATGATTTTTAAAACCTGTAACTATTCTCTCCATTCAAAATTGATAGCCTTGAACCGTGCCACCCACAGCCTAATGAGCAGCATTAGACGAAGGGAGCCAAGCTGCTTTCCTTAATGCATCATGTGTTTGTCTGTGGAGGGAAGCTCTGCATTTTACAAAGTGATTAGTACCATCTATGAAGAACAAGCTCTCCTGCTCCACTGATCCATCTTCTTTTATAAAAATCACAAGAGATGTTCATTTCCTAGCCCCACTTGCATCAATACTAACAGTGCTGCAGAAAATACTTACCGTATTAAACTTCTCTTTATTAAATTGACTCAAATATGCTATAATTTGAGGAGGTTTAATAATTCAGCAGCCATTTATCAATATTTCAAAAGCTGTTCTCTGTAGGCAACGATGAACATGTTTGGTGACTCTGAGCCAAGCACAAATATTTGAAGAGTAAGTTCTTCAGCTGGAGAGGAGTGGAATTATTTACCACTGTATGACAAGGAACTGAACGAATGTTAACAAATAAGTGAAGGGTGAATATCAAGACTAATCTACCTGACGCTGACTGACGCACTGGGATTGGACACTCCTTGTTTTCAAATAGCATCTAATATAAAGACCTTTGTTACATCAAGGCTCTCTGCTGTTCCTACAACAACAGAAGTGGTTGCATTAGCTTCTGCTCTGATAAAGGATTTTCTTTTCAACGTTGCTTCAACAAAAATGTTAACCCTCTATTAAATGCTGGCATAGACAATTGCCTAGTGTTGCCTTCTGGTCAGGCAAAGTAATGTGTGACAAGTATGTTGAAGTGTTTATTGCCCCAGCTTCTTTTCATTTTTTAATATTAGTATCTCTGGAAGAAATAAATGGCATTGGTCCCCCCCCCCCCCGGCTCCACAAAACCATTAAGTTGGATTAGGCTCAAGGTTTCATTACTCCTCGTTCTCTGTTTCTTGTGTGTTAAGTGTTGACATTTTACCAGCATTGCAGCTTCAAAGTTTTCATTATAAAAAAAGAAAAACAAGCTAAAAAAACCCCAAGATATAAAAGGAAGCTAAAATCGACCAGATTCCAACAAAAAGCCACAGGCTGCACAGAACTACCTGCCCAGCAGACTGTCAGCTGTTGCTCTAGCCTTTAAATCCTGAGCTGAAAATCTCTGTATTAATAAAATAATAATTTAAAAACTTGCTAACTCTTACTGTTAATGAGGTTTGTTATTATTTTATTAATACAGAAAGTGATTGGCTAGGTGTGTGGTGCAACACTCTCTCTCTCTGCGCACAGAGGTCCTCTGGCTGGGACGGGACGATATGGGATTGGGGAGGGGCAACTCCCATCTCTTGCGGGGGTGCAGTTAGTGCTAGCACCGTCCGTTAAGAGTTTGGGTGTAATCTTCGACACCTCCCTTTCCATGGAGGCGCAGATTGCAGCTATAACAAAGGCGGCATTTTTCCATCTCCACCAAGCTAAGCAGTTGGCTCCTTACCTCTCTTGCCCTGACCTAGCCACTGTGATCCACGCAACGGTCACCTCCAGACTGGATTATTGTAACTCGCTCTACGTGGGGCTGCCCTTGAGACTGACCCAGAGACTCCAGCGGGTGCAGAATGCTGCAGCGAGACTTCTTACGGGGTCTTCGCTGCGAGATCACATTCACCCGGTGCTATACCAGCTGCACTGGCTCCCGGTGGAGTACAGGATCAGGTTTAAGGTGCTGGTTTTAACCTTTAAAGCCCTATACGGCCTAGGACCCTCATACCTATGGGACCACTTCTCCTGGTATGTCCCACAGAGAAACTTATGGTCTTCAAATAAAAACATCTTGAAGGTCCCAGGCCACAGAGAAGTTAGGCTGGCCTATTATTGTTATTATTGTTATTATTATTATTATTATTATTATTATTATTATTATTATTATTTCTGTCTCCTATTATTTTACCTTCTCCAACCACACAATTTATTAACATCTTCTTGGGGCTGTCTATGCTAAGCATGAGTGATGCCCTGAGTAATAAGCAGTGCAGTTTTTCTAGCAAAAGAGGTGCCAGAACTCACCATGAAAACTTCCCTTGTTCTCTTAGAATGGCAATGGCTCCCAACTGAGAGGTGCCAGAACAGTTCCCACAAGTTCCGACTGCAAAAATGCCCCGGTGATAAGGGCCACAAAGCGCAACTCAGTTTCAGAGCCTTTCTGTTGTTGGAGAGCCAATACCCATTGCATTGTACAGAAACGGGGCAAGTGGAGGCAGGGTGGCAGCAGGATAGAGCAGACAAAGTTTGAATGTACACCTATCATATTGGCTGCCATGTACTGGAGTGTGTGGACCAGATTCCATTCTTACTCTCAGGCAATTAGAAAACAAGATGTAGTCTGGCACTGGAAGCTACAGAAGAAAGTACATTATTCATCACCCTAGGTAGCACCTGCTGTTTCCTGGTCTAGAATATTAAGGACACACAATTGACCATGGAAGAAGTCTGCCCTTTCACAAAGCCTGTCGGTTCCCTTGCAAATAACAGAAGTTCATGCACAGCCAGCAGTTCCACGTCTGCAATGTTGTTTTGGAGTGAACAAAAAAAGAAAACGGCATCACATTATTTTGTAAACTCAACAGCAACAATAAAAGATTGGGACTGCTGGTGTTGTATTGATTGCACACAGATAGAGGCCTGAGATCTTGAATGCTAATTGTCCTTATTCAATGCTGAGTGTGCTTCTTTAAAATGAACAGTTGTACTGTTCAATTACTTGCATTTGAGTGTATTTAAACTGATTTTGGTGCAGCTAAATTGACATGAACAGCACCATGAATGATAAACTGACTTGCATCACACAGCTTCATTTTACTGGTTTATAGAGGAAACTGTAGCAATACAACTGTCAGCCCATAATAATTAGCTGTTTAGTAACTTTAGCATGGAGATGGAGAAGTGACACAATTATTGCACATTCTTTACTTTTCTTGACTCTCCATTATTATTTTTAAATGGGCAGTTCTTAGTTAATTTGATGGATCATTCCTCTGAACTTGTATCAAAATGGCAATAGAACATCAAGGATCATAAAGTTTATGTCCTTCATAGTTTACGTTGGTTTTAATTTTACTCTAAAATAAATACTTTGGTCCATGAAATAATAAGGTAATTTTCCTACTACATCACTGGTTTAATATGAATACTGAGCTGTTAGGTATCAGTAAAGACTCTCCTCCCTGAAAGAGAGGGGAGTGGTTGTGGGCGGGAGCCTGAACACCGCCCCTAGCAGGGGGCGTAGCCCTCTGCCTCCAGCTCACCTGGCTGGCGCTCATGCCCCCCCCGGTGGCCGTCCAACCAGGTGCTGTGGGGGGCCTGTCCAGCAGCCTTGATGCTGCAGCGTCAGCCTCTCCCCGGCCTCATTTCTCTTCGTTGTCCTGTGCGAGTCACCCACCCTCCACTCCCATTGAGTTAGGGCTTAGGTCATTGGCCTTGCTATGGACCTTAGGTTGGTCGCCCCGGTTGCACGGGGGGCCTGGTAGGAGTTTTTCCATTTGGCATTAGGCTTTTTGGTTTTTTCGCCTACCTCGTAGCAATCGTCACAACTTTTGTGGTATTGGTGGGTAGGTTAGGCATTGGAATAATGTGCTGTGGTGTGTCGAAGTGCTAGGTGTGGCCATTGCCTATGCCTTCAATGTTTAGGGGTATTCCGTTAAAGGAATCTGGCGGTCGTGTATTCTGTCCGATGCCTGCTTGGCGGGAGGCCATGGCACGACCCTCGGTGACAGCAGGGGTGAGCCTATAGTTGGATTAGCATCAACAGGTGATGAACCCCTGGTGAATAAACCCACTTGTTTCGTGATCCAATGCCTAAGCCAATACCTTTTCATTGCTGTAATCAATAAAGTTGTGGCCTTTTCTAGCCCACTAACCTTATATCACGTGTCCCTGTGTCTTCTTTTCACATCGCGGTGGTCGGGTCCTCGAACCACAACAGCAAATTATGGTTTCCACTAGTGCACTATTATCACTGCCATGCTGAGCTTTTAACAGGCCACTCTATGAACTCTTCTAAGAGTTTGCCATATCTTGTGCAACATATGCCTTCTGCCAGAAGAAGATTTGCAACAACTGAGTTTGAGCTAGTTGCAGTGCTTTTTTGCAGCCTATAATACTCCTACTTCATTCCCCTTTTTCTAGTAGCCTCGATCCCCTTTAGCTGATGCACAGACTAGAATCAAAGAAACACATCTATATAAGGCTTAAGAACACCGGTGGAGCTCAGCTGGATCACATCAAAAGCTCATCTGGTCCAACATCCTGTTCCTCACAGTGGCCAACCAGATGCTTATGGGAAATCCACAGGAAGGACATGAGGGCAAAAGCTCTCTTGTTGTTCCTCAGTATTCTGGATAAGATGTCTCAGATCGTTGAGGGAATATATAGTCATCATGATATCCATCATTTATTTAATCACATTCTATTTGTATGCCACCCATTTTAAAGCCTTCTGCATTCATGGACATCATATTGTAACAGTGAATGAAGGAAGTATTTATTTTGTGTCTCTGAACCTCCCATCATTCAACTTAATTGGGTTCTAGTATTAAGAGTATCATTTTATACTCTTTTTATCCATCATTTTATATACCTCTATCATGCCTCCTACTTTTCTACACTGAAAAGCCATCCCCACTCCTGTATTTATATCCCACCTTTTCTTCCATCATGGAATCCAAGGTGACGTAGATTTTGTTCCCAAGTGGTCACACATCCGTTCACTGACCAGACCGCCAGCCTCCTTAGCTTCAGAAGTGTCTGCCTTCAGACTGAGACCTTTCCTTTCCTTTCCCTAGAGAGAAGTTGCTCAAACACCCTGATCATTTTGTTTGCTCTTTTCTGCACCTTTCCCAGCAGTACACTGTCCCTTTAAGAGCTGCAGCAACTAGCAATGTACACAGAATTGCAGTTATGGCCAAATCGTCTAATTTGATAAAGACATTAAAATCTGGGCAGCTTTCTTGGTAATCCCTTTCTAATTATCCCCAGTATGGAATTTACCTTGTTCACAGCCTTCACACACTGGGTTGACATTTTCATTGAGCTGTCCATCATGATGCTAGTCACTTCCAACATAGATTCCATACATGGCTAGGAGTTTTTGCCCCAAAGCACATCACTTTGCACTTGTGTACATTGAATCACATTTCCCATTTTATTGCCCGTTCACCCAGTTTGGAGAGATCCTTTGGAATCTCTTAGCAAACCACACCTCTCCCAAATAATTCAATGTTGCCCACAAAGTTGGCCACCTTAACAGAATATAGACTTAGTTAAGAACCTCAGTTTCATTTCAGACTCGGGGAACCCTGCTACTTACATTCATCCCTTGCAAGAATACATAATCTACTCTGCTTATTATTGCTGTTTGTTTATCTATTTCAAAACTTTAGATATAGCTTCATAAAGACAGTTTCTAAGCGGTTAGCTAAACAACAAATGCAATACAGTGGTACCTCAGGTCAAGTACTTAATTTGTTCCGGAGGTCCGTACTTAACCTGAAACTTTTCTTAACCTGAAGCACCACTTTAGCTAATGGGGCCTCCTGCTGCTGCCGTGCCACCGAAGCATGATTTCTGTTCTCATCCTGAAGCAAAGTTCTTAACCTGAAGCACTATTTCTGGGTTAGCGGAGTCTGTAACCTGAAGTGTATGTAACCCGAGGTACCACTGTATGTATATATAACAAAGAAGGAAACAGAGCAACTACAATATAATACAAAACTACAAGGCAAGGCAATATAAAGCAAACAAAATCTACTCAAAACAAAACCATAGCAGCATATTTTGAAAGCATCTTAAGAGTCAGGGTTCTCTTCCTTCTTCAGCCTCTCTCTTGCCAAGGCTCATAATGTAAAACAGTCACCCCACTAACACATACACATCACACCCAAAATCTGTCTTGCATCCACACAAATCATAAAATGCTACCCATTCAATATCGCTCACCCCAGTCTACTTCCAACACTTCACACTCATGCACCCAATCACTCCAGTATCCTTCCAATCAACTAAAAATCTATGGCAAAAACACCAGGATACAGCCAAACTGTTCACTGTCAGAGTTGCATCAAAACCAAAATGAATTGCCACCCTTCAATCAGAAAGATGTAGGGTTCCCAACATTAATTTGGCTCTCATCCTGGTTGCTCTCCCCCACCAAAAGATTCCTTGGTACCATCAGACATTTCAGCAAACACAAGAAGCACTAAAGAAACACTTCAAAGAGGGCACCCTTGTTGCAATCCCAGGTTCCCTTCGCTTCAGCACTGCCGTTTTTGTAGCAGTCTAACTGGATGGCAACCATCCACAGCAGCTTCTGCTCACTTCATAACATGGTTCTGCTCCAACATGACAACACTGAGGGTCAGCAGGACTACCAGGGAGCAAAGACAACAGGTGTTCTTACCTCTCTCCCCTGCCCTTGCTCCCTTCCACCCAGTCTAGAAGTTTTACAGTATTAACACTAACCATTTGTGCTATTTTGTGCTGGTGCTTCAGATAAATATGCCAAGGGAAAGCTAATGTCTTGGTTGCTTTTCCTAATTAACTAATTAATTAGACAACGCCTATGTCATCTTTCTGCCAATCAATCCTCAAGGTGGTTAACACCAATAATTATAGACTGTTCATTTATACATGGACAGGAGCAGAGGTGTACAGCACGCAAACATGGGTTTAAGGGTAGACATGAGGGACCCGCAGTCTGCCAAATATTGTTGGATGACAACTCCCATCAGCCCTTGCCAACACTGCCAGAGGTAAAGGTTGATGGGAGTTGCAGTCCTGAAGCATCTATAGGGACACTAGTTCCCCAGCTCTGATACAGAGCAAGTCAGCTCCTATTTAGCAACTCTGGCAAATAAATTTCCATGCACAGCTATACAGAGAGCAGAGGGGGAAAGATACACATGTGACAAGGCAGATAAGCAGCCCCAAAATAACCCAAAACAGCACTCCCACCCAAGTTGGTAGCCAAAATGGCCTGAATGAGTTTTGTGTCACCGCCCCGCCCCCCACTATTACGATGATCAGTCAAATGCTGGATTTAAAGCCAAACAACACAAGCCTCTCATAGAGAAGAACCTCTGGGTTCAATAAAGGTATTGTTCTGCTTCAGAAGAGATTTGCACAGCAACATAAATGCACTGTGTCCAAATATCACCCCAGCTTTAAGCGAACAGTACATCCATCCAGTTTGCAGCACAGTTAATCAGTGCTATTTGTCTCCAGAGTTACAACTGAATCTTCCGTTATACTGCCCTAAATATATCTCCCTTTTGCCACTCTAAAATCAAGACAGATGCCATCTCTGCCTTTTGCTCAAGGTCTAGTTTGATTTACCACTGAGAAAACACTTAGTTAAAATGCTGGGTAGATTTTCAATTGGCTGGAAAAGGAGGAATTGAACAAGGTGGTTTGTTTGTTCGATATAGCGCATGATAGACGTGCAAACTCCTCACACCGCTTTGCGCTGTTTAACATGAAAATCATGAATTCCAAAAAGGATGAAAGACTGCATTGTTCGTTGGTGAGTCGGGCACACATTTTGCCTATATATGTCTCAGGTTTGAACTCTGGCAGGGTTGTCTGAATGACCCCCATCTAAAACATTGAAGAGCCACTGACTGTATAGGCAACACTGACCAATGCTTTGACAATGTCCCTGGTCCTGTGAGAGCTATCCATAGACAATTCTTCCCCTCTCCCACATCAGTCAACATGTCCTGGCTCCAGCTTCAAAATGAGAACTGGTGCACTTTCTTGTAAGTAAAGAAGTGGATATTTATTAGAGCAGACTCATGGTACAAACTCAGTGTTGTGGAAAGAGCAGGATATAGTATGGATGCTCTTAAAAAGCAAAGGGAGCACAACAATCAATAAAGAGTTCCTAGGTTCAGGTGCCCAAGATCAGTAACAAGGCTTCCAAGACTGCACAGGAGCAGTGAGGTTGTTCTAATGGGTTTCCCTGCCTACCTGCCAAGCAGAGGCGGCAAATGCCCAGTTACTGATGAGAATCACTTTCTCTGCAGAAATTCTTGGTCTGAATACAGGTGTTCTGCCTAAGAGGAACAAGCTGCCTCTTCCTTTCACTGTGCTGCCTCTCCCTCAGCCAACCTTCCACTCTGAATCTTGCCACTCTGTCACAGCAGAGTCTTCTTCACTCTCTGGCAGGGATATGGCCTCCCCAGTCTCCAATGGATCCCTGTTCTTCACAGGTGAAGGAGAGGCAGCCTCTGGAACACCTGCCTCATCAGCAGATCCTGGTGCATCGGGGGGGGGGGCTGTCAAAAGGTTTTGCACTGCTGTGTCATCCCCTCCCTTTCCCATTCAGAGTCCATTTCCTCAAGTGCCTCCCACGCCTGGTCTGAATCAGACTATCTCACGACACAAAGGCTACTGGTGTTTCTGTCATAGTCTTGTTGCTGAGCAGCTGCATGCAGAATTCAGGGGAAGTGAGAGGCCAGCCAACCAGAAGAGTCTCTGAGATGTACTTGCCTGGAGGCAGAGGCAGCATCCAAAGCCAGGTCCAGTCCTAGGGTCAGCAATCCATGAGGTCAGGGAATCTGATGATCCAGGGTCAAAGATGAGCAAGCAGCAAGGGGGAGCCAGGAACTACAAGTGTTGCTTCCAGCGTTTGACTGCTGCTGGAAGCTCTGCTTAAGAAGGCTGAAGCCAGGTGGGTCTCATCAGGGCCTTCTCCTCTGTGTCCTTGAAGGCTGATCAGCTGCAGGTGGACTCACTCCCCCTTCAGGCTGCTGTTCAGCAGGAGAAGCTGACTCCTGGCCCATGACAGTTTCATGTGCTCATAGAATCACCGAAAAAGGCCCATTGTGAGTGTGAAATAGTTGGTAAAATCCTACCCATAATCTGTCAAATATACCTTCAGCTAACTATCTTTTAATACTAATATGTCTTACGGGGGGGGGGGTTGAATAAGGGACTCAGACTTGCTCTAAAGTTAGCAGTGGTGGGGACTGTCCCATCTGAGGACCTAATTAGGACCAACATGGGTCCTAATATGGCCCATGAAGCAGTTTTCTCCCAGCCATGCCAATTTGCCCCACATCTGACATCATATGTGACATCAGGTATGATGCAAAGAAACAATCAGGTGTCTTAAAGTGTACTCTCCATTGTTCTTTGGCAGGTGGACTTGTATTTGGCATATTTTACATTAGGCACCCAGTGCAAGACCTGGTCAGATTGGTTCCACTTGGGAGCTCCAGGTGAGAGTTCCTGAGTGCAGCCAACCCTTCCCTAGCAAAGCAGCATAGTTCCACCCAGGCTGAAAAGGAAGAAAGGTGATGAGCAGTTGGGCAGCCCTACCCACATGTCAAAGTGGCACATGGGGTGTTTGGGGGAGCTCAGGACCCAGCCTTCCAATCAGATCCCACTCGCCACACCGTTAGCATTTCCATACTAAACTGTAAGGATTTCTCCCAAAACCATTTTGGGAAGGGTCGTAATGTAACTTCAGTTTTGCAAAATGTCAGCTTGTGGTCATCACTGCCCATGAGGTTGGCTGGGAGCTGGGATGAAATGAAGGTCCAGGCCTGTAGGGACTGTAAGTACTTGATGTGCACCAAATGCCTCTCTCCTCAAAACTGTTATGTGGGTGCATCATAGAGATTACAAGAGAGAGAGATTGCAAAATAGGTTTGTCCCACCTGCAAAATAACTGGAGATAAGCATTCCTTGCATCCTCTCTGGTGCCTTGATTCTTTACAAAGAGAACATTATTGCGCATGTTTATTTTTACTCTTTACTTCTGATGAGGATGAGGATGATGAGCAGACGGCACCCGCAACAAGTGTAATATGCTCTCACAGCCTTTGGAACAATAATGTTTGGTGGTACGTGTGTCGGCTGAATTGTTAATACTAGTTGTGACAGGGGACGCAGACAGTGGCACCCCTAATATAAAGCAGGCTTAAGCTACTATGCTCCAGGCCTGAAGACTCTGGGGGTCTTATTAAGACATCCCTCAAAGCTGAGTACTTGAAAAATGGCAACATGCCCTGGTAGATGTTTCTCCAGAGATGCTGCTGTTGCTGGCTCTCACTGCTAGTCTTCTTCATACCTTGAAGGGACAGTGGGTCAGGTGGCTCTTAAAGGAGAGATGACCTTGACAGCTCCATTCACCATCCCTCCTCTCTGCCTTTTGTGGGACTGATGAAACTCACTGAAGGAGCATGGGTGTAAGGCTTTGCAGCAGAAGGGACAAAATCCAAGTGAATAAGCAGAAAGCAGGAACAGGAGAGGCAGGGAAGCAGTGTGTGTGCAGGGAGGGGTGTCAAGGTGAGGCAGGAAGCCATGTGGAATTAAGCAATGATAAACAGAACATAGGTTCAGAAGCAATTCACGGTGATAGAACAGCAACACAGTCGGAGGTTGCTGGAAATAAGATAAAGTTGCCCAGTGACTACTGTAAGAATAACACAGAAAAGAAAGGAGCACAGTCAGGAGTTGGGGACACTAGTCAAGACTACTGGAGGGGAGTGGAAGAAGCTGTTATGTACAATTTCCAGGGAAGACCCAGGTTCAAAAGGGCAGGGAGAACTCTGATAGGTGTACATGAGAATCATCCATCCCTGGGATAGCTCAGTTGGCAGAGCGTGAGACTCTTAATCTCAGGGCTGTGGGTTTGAGCCCCACGTTGGGGAACCCTCCTGGAGGGTTTTTGCCTGGTTGGACTGTGCCCTTGAACTCTGATCATGCAGCTTGCTTCGCTGGACAAGGAAGGCAGAGAGAGGTGTGTGAGTGTATGTAGGATCTAGCCTACTGCACAGGTAGGTAAAGTAAAATCCACATTCATTTCTCTGCCAGCTTTTGCCTCCGGGGCTACCTACCACTGTCAGCTGGCCCCCAGAAGGTCATCCAGAAAGGAATGTGGCCCTCTGGCTATAAAAGGGTTCCTGCTCTAGGATTAGGGCATCAACACTGTTTTACTGATACATGATACACATGTAACCTATGCTAATGCAGGAATATTAGGATTTTGCCCTCCAGGGATGCATACATGCTTTTGGAGGGATGTTTTAATTATAAGGGCAATCAGATCCATCAGCTATCTTGGTGGTGCTGCCTGGTTGGTGTTGACAAAGGATGGGGCCTTTTTGGTGGCAGTTCACCAATTGTAGGCTGCCCTCCATGGTGAGGAGCATGTCTCTCTCATTATTGACTATCACAAGGACTTTAAAAACATTCCTGCTTATCCTGGCAATGTTGAAATCACTGGTTGAGATACAATTTTAAACTATATGCGCATATATATGCATGCGTTTACCAGTGGGATATAAATAAATAACAACGTATGGACTTAGTAATAGTGATTTTAATTTACAATAAAACTATGTGCATATACATTTTTTAGTTATGAGCGTTTGGGAAAGCAAGATCTATGCTGCAGTTACGACTGTTTATTGCTCAGAGAGGAAACTGAACAAACAAGTAAATAAAATAAAAACTCCCTTGATCAGCATCATCACCACCACCACCCCACAGTTCAGGATACAATTTTTTTCCATTGTGGCTTACATCAAGATGCATGAAGGAATTCATAATAAACAATGTCAAATTACAAGTTGTCAGGATCCTGCCCACAGGGCAGTTGGCCGTGCAGGGTAGAGAGAAAGGAGGGGTCATCTGGGCACAACCAGTATGGCAAAGCGTGTTGGATTTCTATTTAAACTGCAGTCAGTATTTCTAAATTTGCATCTTGTACATATAAATTAGCCTATGTATTCTTTATGCAAAATTCTATTCTCTCCCCACCCCCGCTGTACTCTTTATTGGCCTTTCATAGGTGGCCACTTTCAGCTGCCAGCTCCTCAGGGTGGCCAACTGTCCCACTTTAATAAAAACTAATTAAAAATAAAAAAGATGTACTTGTGCTACAGATAAATGGGGGAAAGTACATTTTTCGTCTCCACTTTCAATTCATAGAGTCTTTTTCACAGTTCATTTACATGTAGTGAGAGACATTTTGGTCATAGGCATCTTGCGACAGGGGGAAAAGGGGGAGGGGAGGAGAGAGAGAGAGAGAGAGAGAGAAATGGGGAATGTTGTTCTTTCATTCTGATGCATAGTGTTAGTGTAGGGTTTGTGTCAGCATCACATGGATAGCAAGGGTGTGGGTGTGCATTTTCATGCGTTCTGGTTTCCGTCACAGTGTTCCATTGCACCAGAAGTGGTTTAGTCATGCTGCCCATGACCAGGAAAGCTGTCTGTGGACAAACGCTGGCTCCCTCAGCCTGAAAAGCGAGATGAGCGCCTCAGCCCCAATATCACCTTTGACTGGACCTAACTGTCCAGTGGTCCTTTACCTTTATTTACATTACAGTGGTACCTTGAGTTACATATGCTTCAGGTTACATACGCTTCAGGTTACACACTCCGCTAACCCAGAAATAGTGCTTCAGGTTAAAAACTTTGCTTCAGGATAAGAACAGAAATCACGCAGCCGCGGCACAGTGGCAGCAGGAGGCCCCATTAGCTAAAGTGGTGCTTCATGTTAAGAATAGTTTCAGGTTAAGAACGGACCTCCGGAACGAATTAAGTACTTAACCCGAGGTACCACTGTATATACATACAGAGGTTAAGGGGTCCCAAGATCAGTTGGTTGCATTCAGTTGGTTGCAGTATGGCTTGTTTGTTTGTTTGTATGTGTGCAGTAGGTTATTGGGTCAGGTTAGTCATATTGATTTGCATGCTGTTGGGGGAGGATAGGTCATTATCCTTTTGCGCAGTGTATGTGATAAAGAGGAACCAAACCGGGGTGAAGGTGTCCTCCTTTGCTTGTCCCTATCCTAGTTGAAGAAAAGTTAACCAACAAACTGTCCCAACTTTATGATGGATGCTCCTCTATTTGAGCGCTATCTCGTCAAAGCCAGGTTGAAAGATAAGGAATCATAAAAAGAGCTTTAGCAGACAATTACCTAATATATTAGGACACAGGTGGTGCTGTGGGTTAAACCACAGAGCCTAGGGCTTGCTGATCAGAAGGTCGGCAGTTCGAATCCCCGTGACGGGGTGAGCTCCCGTTGCTCGGTCCTTGCTCCTGCCAACCTAGCAGTTCAAAAGCACATCAAAGTGCAAATAGATAAATAGGTACCACTCCGGCGGGAAGGTAAACGGTGTTTCCGTGTGCTGCTCTGGTTCGCCAGAAGTGGCTTAGTCATGCTGGCCACATGACCCGGAAAAACTGTCTGCGGACAAACGTCAGCTCCCTCGGCCAGTAAAGCGAGATGAGTGCCACAACCCCAGAGTTGTTTGTGACTGGACTTAACTGTCAGGGGTCCTTTACCTCTACCTAATATGTATTGTTATTGTTTTAATTACAATCTTTTACGTTTGTATTGCCACATGCACATAGGATGCAGATTGTTGCCCACTTTTGTCCACTCTTTTGCCTAACCGGCCCCCTTGCTGCTCCTGCCACTGTTAAGGCTACTTGTGAGGAGGGGAAGTGATGTTAGACAGAGCCCATCAGGGAGCACTTTTCCTGACTGCCTCAGTCAGAGGTTAAGCTGGTCATGGTGATGTTAAGAGTCTCTGCTGAGTTACAGCCAGATACATTGTGTTGGCCCTGTGAGCAGGAAGCTACCTTCTGACACTATGATCCTCCATGCTTCTATGACCCTCCATGCTTCTTTGCTGATATGATAGAAACACAGGAAGCTGCCTTATACCGAGTCAGATCATCGGTCCATGTAGCTCAGTATTCACCCACTGACTGGCAGCAGCTCTCTGGGGTTTCAGACAGGGTTCTCTTCCAACCCTCCCTGGAGATGCCTTCGACCTTCTGCCTACCAGATAGATGCTCTGTCCCTGAGTGATGGCTCTTCCCCGAGTCTTTTGGAGCTGGCCATCAAAATAATGTGCTTTTGAATATTTTTGTTCCTGCTTATTTTTCACTTATCACTATTTTATTCTGCTCACTCTGCTTCTCTAAATACTCCTGGGGACATCACTAGCAAAAAGAGAGAAAAGGGATGATGGATTTTTAATGATGAAATGAAAGCCTGGAAGTTTCTGTAGCTTTCAAAGTGAGACATTTTATTTGCTGTTCCTGGTATATAAAGTTGAGTTTGTATCAACCCTTTCCAAAGTTTTTTTGTTTTTTTTAAAGCACCCAATAGGAATAGAAAAGTGAATTAAAATATATTATCTACCAATGTATTTATTTTATTTCTTACCTGCCTTTCACCACGAAGGTCCCAAGGCAGGTTAAAACCATTTAAAAACACAGTATTGAAAACCATTAAAACACATTCTAATCAAGCAAATAGAGTGGGTTCTAAAATTATATTTCTCAGGTATCAAAGGCCAGTGTATTATGATTGTCATTACTATTCTATAAATATATTTATTTACCTATTTACCAATGCTTTTTCCCCTGACTGGGACTCAAGGCAACTTACAAGTAAGAACCACTAAAACATACCTTGATGGAATTAAAACTAGATACATACCGTATTTTTCGCTCTATAAGACGCACCAGACCATAAGACGCACCTAGTTTTTGGAGGAGGAAAACAAGAAGAAAAATATTCTGAATCCCAGAAGCCAGAACAGCAAGAGGGATCGCTGCACAGCGAAAGCAGCGATCCCTGTTGCTGTTCTGGCTTCTGGGATAGCTGCGCAGCCTGCATTCGCTCCATAAGACGCACACACATTTCCCCTTACTTTTTAGGAAGGAAAAAGTGAGTCTTATAGAGCAAAAAATACGGTATATATTAAAACCATACAAACCATTACAATAGAAACAGCACAGCACCAGCCCTTTCGTTAACAGCAGTCAGTCCCCAAAAAGCCTGCTGGAAGAAGAGAGTCTTCATATTTTGGTGGCAGGAGAAGGAGGGAGCAAATCTAGCTATTCTAGGGAGGGAATTCCAAATCTGGAAGCAGCCACTAAGGAGCTGTATCTTCAGCATATGATGGAGCCTATATAACAATGATGCTAGACACCTTCTGTGAGGAGGTAATTTTACAATTCAGGGGCTGCCACAGAGAAAGCCCTCTCCTGGGCTGCCACCCACGGAACTTCTTAGGATGGTGGGACTATCAAAAGCCCCCCCCCCATTAATCTTAAACCCAAGAGGCTCTGAAGGGAAGGAGCCGCAATTTCAGATACTTGGACCCTGAGTCATTTAGGGCTTTAAATGCTCATGTGAGCACGTTTAGGAGCCCAGAACGAGCAAGAACCAGTCCATGGCTATGTCACCACCCCATCCTATTGACTCTGCTGAATGCACAGGGGCTCTCTGTGGCTCTTTCACACACAAGGAGCAGCCCTCTCACCTCCATGAAAGCATCAGCTTCAGAGGAGAGATTTGCCAGAGGACTGCAGCAGTTCATACCTGCCGTGATCCCAATAACCATCAGCACTGCCGTCATCCCTCAAACACACAAATTGATGCTATTTCCGCTTTATAAACCAAAAAATCTGCATGTTAAATGCAAAGACATTTTTAACACCAATAGCATTTTATCTACTTGGCCTTGATTTATTTGGCCCCTAAAGCCAAAGGGGGTCTTTTCATGGTTAGAAAGTCCCTGTGCAATAGATCTGCCAACTGCCCTTTAGGCTTGTCTCTCAACCTCAATGCTTCTGGTACAACTATTTTCCAAACAGTATAAATGTGTGATTGCTGATACTGCACACACATGCATATGAGAGCCAGTGTGGTGTAGTGGTTAAACTGGACGTGGGTGGCGCTGTGGTCTAAAGCACTGAGCCTCTTGGGCTTGCTGATCAGAAGGTCGGAGGTTCAAATCCCCGTGATGGGGTGAGCTCCCATTGCTCTGCCCCAGCTCTTGCCAACCTAGCAATTTGAAAGCACACTAGTGGAGGAGATAAATAGGTACTGCTGTGGCAGGAAGGGAAACGGCATTTCCGTGCACTCTGGCTTGCATCATGGTGTCCTGTTGTGCCAGATGCAGTTTAGTCATGCTGGCCACATGACCCGGAAAGCTGTCTGTGGACAAACACCTGCTCCCTCGGCCTGAAAGTGAGATGAGCGGCGCAACCCCATAGTCACCTTTGACTGGACTTAATTGCCCAGGGGACCTTTACCTTTTACTGGTTAGAGTGTCGGACCAGGACCTGGGAGACTAGGGTTCAAATCCCCACTCACCCATGCACCTCACTGTCTAACCAGTCGCTGTCTCTCAGCCTAAACTCCCTCACATGGCTGATAAAATGATGGGGGTGAACCATGTATACCACCTTGAGCTCCTTGGAGGAAAAGGCAGTATACAAATGAAATACATAAATAAATGCAAGATGTTTGACTTGCCCTGCAGCCTGTCGCTTGGGCCATTTGCTTTCCATCATCTGACATGTTTTATTCTGCCTGCACTCCATTCATTCTTGCCTTCTGCTGGGGATGCACCTGCAGTCTGCATTGTGTTGAGTTTAGCTTTGGGACTGCCTGATGGGACTGCTGCTTACTTGGCAACAGGGAACACTGAGAATAGATGAACAGGAGGCCTTTGCTCCTGCCCCTACTCCCAACACAAGTCCATCTACCAAGCTCTGGTGCTGGCCCCAATCCAGGATCAGCAGTTTTGAATTCAAAAATACCAGACATAAGAGCTGCTGAGGTCAGATGGGAAGGGGGGGAAAGGGGGAGAGAGAGAGAGACAGGCATACTAGAATTCACAGCTGCCAAAAGAACTAAAATAAAAACCCCAGAATAACTAACCCGTTTCCTAATTATTGTTTAGGCAAAAAAACCCACACGATTTTATTAAAATACCATCCTGCATTTCGAAGGAGGGGGGCTCTTCCTGCTCCTTTTTTGAGATGGAATGAAAAGTAGAATGTCTAAATATGATGTTTATGTAGATAAAGATCTATGCAACCCAGCAAGAAAGAGATTCTCACTGCCCACCTGTGTGTGGTGCTGATGCAGGTGTGGGTCTGGATGTAATGAGGATGATAATAATAATAATTTAATAATAGTGATTTTATTCATTATACCCCGCCCATCTGGCTGAGTTGCCCCAGCCACTCGGGAGGGGGGTGGTGCTTCCCACACATATAAAAACATAATAAAATGTCAAACATTAAAAACTTCCCTGCGTGCATCTCCATCTGTATGTTAGGAAACACCAAGGCCCATGCTTCTCCCCCAAAGCAGCACTGCCTGGGATGATTCATCACTCCCGTGCCCCATTGCGCTGATGTGACCCATATCCAAGGACCTGAGAACACATTAGCAGGGAAACAACACCAGCAGAAGCCGGGCTCTGGGGTGTGGGCACTAAGCTACTTTATTTATATACAAAATCAGGGCAAAGGAAAACATGGCTCCTCTCCTTCTTGCTCTCAGAGAGAAGGGAAAACAAAAGCAATACAGAACAGAGCTTCCGTTCACAAGACTCCAACAATCAGTGCTGGAATGTAAAACACAGACATGCGATTAAAACAATCCCACACATCTGCACAGCGAGGGAATGGAATACCAACACTGTATTGCTAGGCTCACCTGATTCCTGCTGAACTGTCTGGGTGCATATTTGGATGCAAATGGGGAGGTGCATTCACACCTGGGTTGCTTATGTGTGGCAGAAAGGTCCTGCCATTTGGCAGAGTGATGTAGCTGCCCAAGGTGTTGGAGGTGTTGGAGGGCTGAGCAATGTGTATATCCTGGCTGGGCCGCTCAGTGCCCTGCAAGCCAGCCTGCTGCCTTCAGGTGTAGTGAAGGATGCTGTCCTGTTGCCAGTGTTGACAGAAGATTCAGTCAGGTCTCTTTATGTACACTGAGGAAGAGGAGCCAGGCTCTGCCTTCCCATGATCACTGCTTATTTACTTGTCCTCTCACTCTAGGCCCAGTTGGCACCATTGCCAGATACAGCTGGCAAGGTCAGTGGAGGCTGTTCTTCCTCCTAGATTTGGAGAAGGAACTTAGGAAACTGCCTTATATGGGCTATCTTGCTCAATGTTGTCTACACTTAGTGGCAGAAGCTACCCAGGGCTCCAGGCAGGGGAGATTCCCAGCCTTACGCTCAGAGGATGACCTTCAAACCTCTGCGAGTGCAGCTTTCTCCTGATTGTAGTGCAGAGTGTTTGAGGACCGGAACATTCACAGGGAAACCAAAATGATTGTTTACAAAGCTATTTTACTACCAAACTTGCCGTATGCTTGTGAAAATGGACCACTTATAAACGCCATCTCCAACTCCTCAAAAGATTCCATCAATGGCGTCTTCAAAAAGAATTACACATCACTTGGGAAGACAGACGAAATAATACCAGTGTACTGGAAGAAGCAAAGATCACCAGTGTTGAAGCAATGATTCTTCAACATCCACTTCGTTGGACTGGTCATTTTGTGTGGATGCTTGATTATCATCTTCCAAAGCAACTACTCTCTTCCAAACTTAAAAATGGAAAGCGTAATGCTAGTGGTCAACAAGAGAGGTTTAAAGACTGTCTCAAGGCAAATTTTTAAAAATGTAGTATAAACACTGATAACTGGGAAACACTGTCCTCTGAGTGCTCCAGTTGGAGAACAGCCTTTACCAAAGGTGTCATGGGCTTTGAAGACACTTGAACTCAGGATGCAAGGGAGAAACGCACTAAGAGGAAGGCACGCTTGGCAAATCCACACCGTGATCAGCTCCCACCCAGAAACCAATGTCCCCACTGTGGAAGGACGTGTGGATCCAGAATTGGCCTCCATAGTCACTTACGGACTCGTTGTTAAAACCGTGTTTATGGAAGACAATCTTACTTGGCTACAAGGGATCACCAAAAAAGAAGATGATTCCCAGCCTTGCCTGGACATACCAGGGATTGAACCTGGAACTTTCTACATGCAGAGAAGATGTTCTTCAGATGCAGGTGAGAAAGTAGCAACAGCAAGAAAGAGCAGCGGATTCAGGGAGCTGTGAGCATCAGCAGCAGGGGCTTCAGTGTTGGGGGCTTCAGATGGTGCCCTCCACTGGTGCTCAACAATGATTATTTCTCCTCCTCCTCCCTATTAATCTATGTGCCAAAATGGCTTCTAAGTGGTTTACAGCTATAAAATCAATACGTAATTAAATGACAAAGCCAATCCCCTGATGCCAGCTCTGACTGCAGCCTGATCAGGGTTAGATTATTTCTATTCTAATCAATAATTTGATAGATCTGGTGGACATAACAGAAGTGTCAAATATGTTGTTAACAAAATATAAATACTTCCAGGCCTTCAGTGTGAGCAGTAAACTTGGTTAACTCTAATTTTGTAATCTTGAGTGAGGGACAGTTCCTTGATTCTCTCCCTTCACCTTTTCTGGACAATTTTTAATTTTATTTTTATATATATATTCCATCCAGAATGTTGCCTTTTAACTGAGATACTCATTTGGGCAAAACTCACATTGAACCCACATACATTAAATATGATGTGAGCCAAGGAGTGTTACTATAAAAGTGACAGCAAGAAATATGCTAAAATATTCACTGCGAAACAGATAAAACCCACATGTAAAATAAACCTTTCCTTTCAACCTGTCATAGGAAAGAAAAAATATTCACCATACAACAGAGAAAACCCTTTTTGTTCCAGCAGCCCTCCTGAAATAACCTTTCTGGCAGCTGCATCCCTTGAAACATGCTTTAACAGGCCATCATTCAAGTGGTGCAGCTTTTTCTAGCAGGGATGGGGGGGGAAGCCACCCCCCTTGGGTCTCTGCCTGTCATCCAGCTTTTGAAGGCACATTGGCCTCTGTCAGAATAAGAGGCTACACCCCTTCACGCATTACAAGATAATCATAGCTGACGTCCCGGTTGCCCAGTTTTCTCCAGGGATATTGACCTCAGCCACACTATTCACAAGGCTACTGGCACCCTTGGCTCATGATCTGCAAGTTAAATCACTACCCTTGCTATGCTACTACAATCCTCCCAGCTGTGCTCATTTCTCCTGTTTGGGCTTCACCTCATGACAACATTTAGATAATAAATTGTGACAGCTGCTTTCTTCCCAGCCAGGTGCTATGGTTTACTTTTGTTCAGTTTTGCCATTGTGGAAATTATTTATTATTATTATTATTATTAGCAGTAGCAGCTGCTCCTGCTCCTCCTCTTTCCTGGTATTCCCCCCCCCCCCAGGTTCTGTTCAGGGTTCCTAGCAATTCTCTCTCTACACACACTTTGTTGGTGTTCTGATGAAACAAGCTCACTTTTCAACATGTTTTAGCAAATGGAGAGGTGGGGCTCTGTCAGCTTAGCTGAGAGAGTCCAGCCACTTTTGGCTCCTCCTCTCATTGATTCCCCCCCCCCCCCTTACGTTTGATCATTACAAGAACTCTGTATCTAAGTACTACTGCTTGAGTTTGATTTCCCCCTTCTCTCCCCGCAATCCCTTTTCCATTTGTGTCATGACTTTTGAATTGTCTTATTGCTGATTTAATAAGCTGCTCTGGGAGCCTTTTTTTCCAGCTGAGGAGTGCAAGTAAAATGGCTTAAACAAACAAATAAAACACATATACAGTGATAATCCTCGCCTATCTTTCCCGATCTTAGGTTTTTCTCATGTGCTCAGTGAATATGTGAGAGGGGAATGGGATTGCTCCACCCCACCCCTCAGTGCTCACACCCCCAACATTGATATGCCTTCTGGACATGCCCTGGGGCAGCCGCATTGGTACTAACCTGAAAGGGTGCCTACATGTGTCCAGACTAAAGATGTTGGAGAAATTTGCAGTCATCAAACTTTAACATGACCTGTACTTTGTTTGCTCATTCACCAACAGTGCAAGCCAATTGGCTTTCATGCAAGCAGTAGCTTTAGTTAACAATATGCTGTCATGAGTTTGGGGTGTTAAAATGTGTGCCTGACTCCTCTAATCCCTGGATCCAGCAAGTGTTAGAATTTAATCAAGGCTTCTAATTTTTGGGAATAGAGGCAAAGTGATAGACCAGGTGATGAGGCATTAAAGGGCTCGGTGTGAGATGGCCATTGGACGGGGGCCCTTCCCTCAATAGATAAAGCCAGAGTTTAGAATAGAGAGCTTGGGGGCAGTGATGTGACCTGGAAGAAAAGCAGCAAGAGAGAGAGAGAGAGAGAGAGAGAGAGAGAGAGAGAGAGCGCACAATGTTTGAGAGCAACATTTGATTTCTGCTTGTATCCAAGACGGTGACTATGGGAGAAACAAGACTCTTTTGGAGTGTTGATGCTGCGAACCCCTCCAACACAGGCTCAGGTTGCATATATATCATGTCTCATTCCAAAAGGAATCTCGTACTACTTGGAAATAAGGGTGGCAGACAACAATACTGAGATACACGCACACACATCAACAGTGCTTTATAACCCAGTTCATTATACTAACAGACTCTGCTCGTGTTCATTGTTTCAAAGTTACTGTCTGATCTGATGCGCCGAAATGTGTATTCCCTTGAACTTTCTTTTACTGAGGCCATGATGGGAGCCATTAACATTCATTCTTATGCTTCTTACCTTATCATAAAGCTCTCCATTACATGACTGGCAGGGGATGGGGGTAGAGTAAGATAGAAATACTTAGAGGTACTAGTAGCTTTATAAATACATAGGCAAATAAATTTTACAAGAACGATTCTCTGAGCTTCTCCCAGAGGAATTTCTATCAATGAAATGGGTCAATAATTTGTGCAAAAATGTTGCTTAGAAGTCTGTGCCCTGAGGCTAAATGAACAGGCTGAGGGGAGGGGAATGGAGTGGGGTTGTGGAAACAAAACTATTACTTATACCAATTTTTTTCTACACTGGGTGGTAGATCGAGCATTATCAATTTTGAGTTGGATCACTGCAACTGCATGATCAAGAAAGGAGTACACAAACTGATAAGGCTTAAAGTAGAACTTTAAGACATGAGACATTTCTCAGCATCACCTCCAAAATATAAGTAAGAATAAATAAAACAGGGCCAGCAACACAACTGAGGATTAAGTTAAAAAAATAGCAAAATAGTAAAGCAAAGGATTTTGTTCAGTCACACACACAAATCTCATCATAGGACCAACTCCTAGGGGCCAAGGTCTCTTTCACTCCCAATAAAATATTTAATGGGACCAGGCACCCCCAAAGTCATTGGGAATTGCCATTTAAATGGGGTGTGTGTGTCACATCTTGCAATCAATGATATGGGGTTGGGCTTACCTACCCCGCAATATTTTATTCAAGTTGGCACCCCTGAAGCTCATTAAAATTCTTTTTCAAATGTAGGCTGAGGCAAAGAGCACGTCATACTTAATGTGGCACCACAAGACAGATGCATTACAATACCCCTGAAAACATACAAATGGCTACTTGATGGTGGGCCATGAATAACTGTAAATAGCAATATCCATTTTGTAAACTAGGCTCACAACATTATTCGGAGGATGAAAAGCAATCATTCTATTTTTGCAAACCACTAGATTGGGCCAAGATCATGTATGTTTAACAAAATGTGAACCACGACAGATGAGTTTGAGTTACGATAGCGTGATCAAAAGCTGAACGAGTACGGAATAGCAAACCCAAATCCTGGTACAGATATGCACCAGTGGGGTCTCGAATTTCAGCGGCACCCTGTGCAACGCTAAAACCCCCACTTCTCCCACTCCATTCTAAATAATAGTTGCAGTTTTCCCTGTGGCATTCCTGAGGCTCAGCACCCAGTGCGACCAGACCCTTAAATATGCCTCTGCATGAACATGAAGGACGACTCTATATGAGTGAGAGTGCTGGCCAGTCCGGACTCCTGGTGGTGTTAAGCAGATGCACACATGCATTTGTACACCTGTAGGTCCCTTTCAGACAAACACCACGGATGCAATCCTGCTTCCCTCTCCTATGCCCACTGAATGTGAACGCATAACACCTTCTGTCTGAACAGCCCTTTGGAGATGCAAGAGCAGGTGAAGAAAATAGTCTGGGATAGACACCTTTTGTCAGAACAGCCTTTCAACAATATTTCTGTTTGGATGTTCCATCTCAAATTCAGAATGTCCAAGCAAAAATTCTCATATATTCAACTACGTTTCCCTATCCTTTACTCCTTTAATGCACAACCAAGTCGTTTGCTTTTGCTTTTAAGAACCCACCCATTTTTCCTCAACCAAAACCCTGGCCCAGACGCTAGCCATCTCTGACCTTTATTCACTTCAACTTTGTTCTCTAGCTTCTCCTTTGCCATGACTCAGTTTCCTTGCCTCTGTCCAGAAACTCTGCTGCAAAAAATATTAACATCTTCTACCATTATTTAGACTGTGTTACATACACACCCTTCCTCAAAGCTCTACTTTGGCTTCCTATCACCTACTACATCCAGTACAACCCCTTTGCCCTTTCTTTTTAATGGGATGTCCTAGGTTTTCCAGGACACTTGCGGGGTATGCCATGGGCCTTGCTTGGGCTTATATGCTTGGACCACACTTCAGCCATGCCAAAGACCCATGCCCACTTAAGAGTACGTCACCAATTCTCCCTTGTTGCCCAGCTGCTAAATGTAAGCATAAAGAAATCCATGAGTGTGGCAGACACCATTAAAACCAGGGGCCAGTCTTCCAGAAACAGGAGGCCCCAAATCAATATGCAAACCAGACTTGGTGTTGTAGTCTCATGCTGAGCAAAAACAAGCAGAGCTCAGTGGACTGGGAGGCCAGCCAACCAGAAGAGTCTTGGAGGTATACTTGCCTGGAGGCAGGGTCTGTAGCTAAAGTCAGGTCCAGTCGCAGGGTTGGGCGAACAGCAATCCACATGGTCAGATGAATCCGATGGTCAGGATCAAGATGAACAGGAAGCAGCAAGGTAGGACCAGGAACTACTAGTGTTGTTACCAGCAACTGACTGCTGTTGGAAGCTCTGCTTAGGAAGGCTGAAGCCAGCTGATTCTCATCAGTGCCTTCTCCTCTGTGTCCTTGAAGGCTGATCAGCTGCAGGTGGACTCACTCTGCCTTCTCCCCTTCAGGCTGCTGTTCAGCAGGTGAAGCTGATTGCTGGCCCAGACACTTAGGCAAAGTTGTTTGCCTACGGCTTCCATTATCCCCATGCTGGCTGGGGTTGATGGGAGTTAGAGTCCAACTGCAGGTTCCCTGTGCCCTTAAAATATATACTGAGAGTTCACTTCAGGGCTTGGCAGTCTGGGGTTTGTGTCAGGGCATAAGGAGCTGCTGTTGGAATCTAAGGGAAATATCTAACTCCCAGGTTGAGAAAAGCTGCCCTACAGACTGTCTGGTGCTTTAGCACAGAAGTGGAAATGAAGGAAGCATTCTCCACAAAAGTACTTGGTGCATGAGCTGAGGGTGGGTGGGATGTGAGAACTTGCATAACCTTTTATCAGAAATTAATAGAAAATAAAAACTGTTCAAGCCTAATGGGGTACCGTTGTGCAAATATGAATTGCGGTGTAAACAAGCCATCGGAGTACAGTCAATTTGAGTGAAGCTTGTATTATTATTCTGTCTAACATTGAGATCCACAAGTGTACATGCTTATTAAATATCCCTCCCCTCTCAAAGCACACAAATCAAATTATGTCTATTTATTTTTGTCTCCCTTCATCTGCTCAAAACGCCAGTTTTTGTGTTTTGTACGATGCTCTCCACCCCCAGTGGCCTCAAAAAAATGGCTTGTTCCCAAACAAGACTCCCATTGAAGGGTCCTTCAGACAGACGAGTGTTGTGCTGGCCAAGATAGTGAACTTCACTAAGACCTTTTGTGACCAAAGTAGAAACAGACAACTGTTAGCACAGATGCTTTTGTCCTCTGCCTACACTCTGCTACAAGCTGACACAGGTTATTGATTTCAGTTACTTAAATATCAGCTGGCACAAACAGAGCTTTCTGAGTTCCACCACCAGTGCTTAATTCTTTTTAAAAGAGAAATCCTGGGGCTCAAGACTTCCTTCAATCCACGCCATCTGCTAGGTGCATTTGTTCCCTAATCCTAACTGTGTGGTGGTGACAGGTTGCAGATATTCAGTGGTGAAGTGAAAGGCACAGTGAACATAATTCTTATCCTGTCACACACCCGCAAAAATAAACCAGAACATTCGTGGCATAAGAAGTTACTGGATTTCAGCAGGAAGTTATGGAGACAAAACAGTATGTCCACCCCAAAACTTCTGCAGTTGCAAACTCAATTAAAAGTAGGATTGTGTATAAATGCCCTGATACCATCATGAGCACAAATCATCACAAATGTACAATAATTATAATACAGTGGTACCTTGGTAGTCAAACGGCTTGGCTCCTGAACAAATCGGCTCCTGAACACCGCAAACCTGGAACTGAGTGTTCCGGTTTGTGAACATTTTTTGGAAGCCAAACGTCCGACGCGGCTTCTGGGGCTTCCAATTGAGTGCAGAAAGCTTCTTCAGCCAATCGGAAGTCACGCCTTGGTTTTCAAACCATTTTGGAAGTCGAACAGACTCCCGGAACGGATTAAGTTCAGGAACCAAGGTACTACTGTATTTGAAGGGCTCTTGAAGTTTGACAACATCTAGAGGACCACAGGTTCCTACCTCTGCTTTGGAACATTTTATTTCATTTCCTGGAGAGGAGTAACTTAGAGTATTTTCCCAGATGATACTAAATGCATTTTCAAGATTTTTCTTCTTCTTGCAATTTTTATATATGTGTGAATGTTGTTAATGTGGGATGAAATGTAGAAGACAGTTAAAAAACACACCCAACAGCCTCAGTTTTAAAAAAACAAAAAACCCTTCAAACCTCGTCCAATGTATATTATAGCTCTTGTACATTTTACAATCACAATGTGGAAATGCAAACAGCATTTTGGTATCATGTGAATGCCCTCAGGTGACAGTCTTGGTTAAGTGGAGAGACAGAAATGGCCGTGAGGCTGAGAGCCATATGCTGTAAGCAAGTACTGTAAACATACAGTTTAATTATTTAATGTTGTATCTAATGGAAGGCAGAGATTTCTTCAATGTCAGTTCTCCATCTATTCATAGGCCAAGGTGGGTGATTTTCTTGCCTTTTTTTTGTTGCTATTGGTTCATCTCCCACATGACTATGCCCTAAGGACTTGTGGGTGACTGGTCTACAAACAGGAATTAAATCAAGACACCTAGACCCAAAAAAGAAAACCACCCTGGATTTGGGTTTATAGAAATTCTCAGGTTGTGCAAACTAAGCACATAATAATTACTTTACTGGATCAGAGCAAGGAGCAACTAGTTCAACCCATCCACAATGAATGAGATAACTCTCAGTGCTCACAAGCAATACACCAAGTGGTCTTCCCTTATTATTGTCCTCAGCATCTCCTGCTGCTTCTCAACATCAAATTTCCATTTAGCTGTTACTGGTAGACCTGTTCTCTGTGAAATTCTCTAATCCAATTTTTGTCAACCAACCTGTTGCCCTCCAAATGTTTTAAACTAAAACTCCCATCAGCCCCAGCATGGCTGGGTTGAATGGAGAGCTATTTCCCAAAACATCTGGAGGGCACCAAGTTGGTTAAGGCTGATCTGTTTTTGAAGACACCTGAGCAAGAAACTGTGCAAATGCACTACACATGTGTACTTATAGCAATATATAGTGTTCTTTTTTGTGAGATGTTAATAAAGTGTTTCATCTAATCTCCTATATACCTTCTGCTATGGGCTGATATGCTAAGGTTATCTTAAACTCTGGACACTTAAAATATTTTATGGAAGCTTTTGCTTCAGCTGAAAGGATGAGTAATATGTATTTGGAAAATGCAATTCACATAGGCATGGATATCTCCACTTAGGGCACCTAAATGTTTATGAAACCTTTTCCTCCTGTTGTAAGGATGAACAATATGTATTTGGAAATTGTAACACAGAGAGAGGGGGAGGGAGAGAGAAGAGGAGGAGGCCTAGCTGACAAAAAGATTGAAGGCTCTGTTGAAAACTGAACACAAAGTCAGATCTGCTGCTTTTGAATAGCAATTGTGCCAAAGATGAGACCTGACCAGCCCACGTACATTGGACTGGTGAAAAATTACTATCATTTTTAAACTCAAGCACTATATTTATACTCCAGATGTTATCTTAATGCAGCTTTCTGGGAACAAAACAAAAACAAAAAAATAGCATTCTTGATTACAGCTTAAGAAAGCAACGCAATTTCAGGTCTACCATTGTGCGTACCTGATACCACCCGCCCACCCGCATATAAAGTGTTTGTGTGTGTGTGTGAGAGAGAGAGAAAGAGAGAGAGAGAGAGAGAGAGTATTCACACACACTTAGGCTGCAATCTTACACACACATACTTGAGAGTCAGTCTCGTTGGCACTAATGGACTTCTGCCAGAGCAGACGTTCCAACAAATGCAGCCTTAATGATTAAAATGAAAGGCAGTGGATATTGCTACTCCTGCAATCAAGCACAGAAATATAGACAGAAATATAGACACAACACGTAGGCTAATAACTGTTAAATCATATATAATAGAATAACGATACCATTCAAAAGGGACGCAGGTGGCGCTGTGGGTAAAAACCTCAGCGCCTAGGGCTTGCCGATCGAAAGGCCGGCGGTTCGAATCCCTGCGGCGGGGTGCGCTCCCGTCATTCGGTCCCAGCGCCTGCCAACCTAGCAGTTCGAAAGCACCCCTGGGTGCAAGTAGATAAATAGGGACCGCTTACTAGCGGGAAGGTAAACGGCGTTTCCGTGTGCGGCTCTGGCTCTGGCTCTGGCTCTGGCCAGAGCAGTGATGTCACGCTGGCCACGTGACCCGGAAGTGTCTCCGGACAGCACTGGCCCCCGGCCTCTTGAGTGAGATGGGCGCACCAACCCCAGAGTCTGGCAAGACTGGCCCGTACGGGCAGGGGTACCTTTACCTTTACCTTTACCATTCAAAAGGTAGAAATAAATCTATTAGAGTTCATATATACAATGTAACAGACTAGTGGTGCAGAAGTCATGTGTTCAAGATAGGCGTCGAAGGTCAGTCTCACAATGGTTATTCAAAGGTTTCAACAAAAGACGTCTGAAAAGTCTAAAAAGTAAAGTTTTCTCAATAGTTTTTCAAAAGTTTCAACGGAAGACGTCCCAAAAGTCTCAAGGACACTGTTTCTGGAATGATACTACTGTTTCGTGATAGTCTTAATCAGCTGAAAATACAATACAAAGCATATAGCCAATGAATGATAATAGAATAGAGCTACCCTCATACACATTGTATAATAAAACAGAAGATACAAAACAAAGTGTATAAAGAAAGGTACGTACCCAATATTTTTCACAAGAGACTTAACAGTTATTAGCCTATGTGCTGTGTCTATATTTCTGTGATTGGTTCTCATTGCAACACAGGGGTTTGTTTTTGACTGCTGCAATCAAGGGTAGATGAAGAAAGAGGCAGTAAAATATTTAGATGCCTTCTTTTTTGCCACATCACCTTAAATTCAAAACCGTTTTGGCTATATGGGATACAGATGTCTTCATCTCACTTGCTGAGAGCAGGGTGAGGGCAGGAGAACCACACTTCCAAGAGCTCTAATCATAAATTATTGTTGTTGCTGGCACAGGGCATGCACACCGTACATGACTTACAGCTGTTTAAATTGTGCAGCCTTCTCCCAAAAAAGTCTGGGAATTCTCTGTAAGAATTCTCATTTATGGTTTTGTGAATTCTAACCTTCCAGAAATGAGCTCAGAGAAATTAGCTGAACTGTAGATTTCTGATTCTGTGGCAAGCATTGTGTGAAAACCTTCTTTGTAGCAGAATGTTCCAGAGGTGTGAGAACCAGAATGAATGTGCTGCCAGGAGTGTCTGTAGTAGGAATATGGGAGGGCTGGAAGAGAAAATATTTGTCTTATTATTTACATTCTGCTATACCAGAACATTCAGTTCAGCAATATTTAAATATAAAGGATAATTTTGTAAAACTTGGAAATAAGCCTTACTTCATTCAGGGGAACTTCCCTTCATTTCAGCACTGCAGTCTTAAAATGCAGGATCGCATCCTTAAAATGATACCTCATAGAGCTGTTGTTCTGCAGATAAAAAGGGAAAACATGTTCTGAGCTCCTTTGGAGGAGAAATATCTATGACAGATCTATTTCTTGATCCATTTCTTGCTCTGTGGCAGGGCTTCCCAAACTTGGGACTCCAGCTGTTTTTAGACTACAACTCCCATCATCCCTTGCCAGCAGGACCAGTGGTCAATGATGGGAATTGCAATCCAAAAACAACTGAAAACCCATTTTTTTTGAAACCCTGCTCTGGGGTAAGCATAGATAACTCTACCTCAGGACTTACAGTAGGCAGACAAGGAGGAAGGGAATTCTGGAAGAAAGAACACCAGTCTACATGTCTACATAAGCAAGGAAGTTAGTCTGAAATAAACCTGCTACCTAGTAAGCATCATCCAAGTCCAGGTTCTTCGTTTCTAAAAAATCCCAGGCTTCTGAACACAAGAGGAGAGAGAGGAGAGAATTGTTGGAAAATCCTGAAAACCAGGACCCAGGCTGGGGGCAGCTACTCTTTGGTGAGAGAACTCCAACAGAGATTTAACATGGCAAGACATGCAGCAAAGGAAAGCATAGAAATATAGGCTGTGAAACCTTTAAAATGTGCTCTTTCTGGTGAATTCCAAATTATCCCACTTTTAAATTTCCTTCCAAAGTTTCCTCTTCCCCAGCACACAGATAGACTGCACATTTGGTAAGTTATAAAAATGGTTTATTTAGAAACTCGCCGAAGGTCAGGTTCGTGTGCTTTTCCATACAGCAGTCAGAAAGAGTTGCAGAGGCAATAAAAGGTTGCTTGGTTACAAAATGGTAAAAGTTGCTATAGGATAACACTAGTTTCAGACTCCATTCTTGTCTGAAACAAAAAAGCCTGGCTAAAATCATGTGGCTGGAGGGAGCAGCTCAGCACTCCTCACACACCAAAGTTCACATGTGGACTGAGGGAACCAAGGTTTGGTTATTTCCTCCCAAGGTGAGGGGACATGACCTAGGCTAAGCCTGGCAGGACAGCTTACTCTATGGCAGTAACCCCTTCATGCATTCAGTAGACTCAAGCATGCTGCTTATATGAGGCTGATTTAGCCTACAAGAATAACACTCGGCACACACCAACACAGAGCATTCATTACAGACAGTAGTCTTGGTTTTGTATTGAAAAGGCCTCAAGCCCAATCCAGGTCCACCAGGAATGGGCAGGGGGACCCCATCTGAAACCCTATAAAGCTACCATGACCAATGGTCTGATTCACCATAACAAGAGTGAGGAACCTCAGGCCCAGAGGCTGAAGTCCTCAGGCCTCTCTACCCAACCCTCAGGCCTCTCTTCAACCAAGGTGTCTTTTCCTAGGCCACACCTCCTTTTTCTCAGGTCCTATCCCTCTCTGGCTCTGTCCTGCGTCCTCCTTGAGTGCTTTTGCCAGGCTGGGATGCATACTTAAATTGTGACAATGCCTCTTTGCTTACCTAGATGGACAAATGTGAACAAACAGAGACCTCTCCACCTTTTGCAGGCATCCCTCATCTGGAGACAAAAGTCCTTCTCTACAATTTCACATCCTTTCCCCCACCTGGGAGATAATGCAAACTCCCTGTCTCAGGAAGGCAGACAGGCTCCAACTGTCCCGGCTGCTTATTGCTTGAAAGCGTCTACCAAGAAATATTCAGTCATTTAAGAATAAGAAGAAATTTATTCAAGGTTCACAAAAAATACACATAAGCTCTGGTCCCATTTTCTCAATAGTATATATACACTCGGTTGATTCCACAGACTTAGCTATGTTTAGGGGAGACTCACTGTAATGAAACCATGACTATATTTTAAGTCCCGTTGATTTACAAGGGTCTGTTCTAAACATGGCTTATGCTGTGTCCCTAAGCCCACGTACCACAGAGTAAGCCTCACTGAATTCAACAGAAAATATGTCTGGGCAGACGTGCTCAGGACTACACCATTAGTCTGATTCAACCCTCAAGTGTTACCTGTATATTGGCATATGGATGGCCAATTTGCAAACCAAAGGCTTTCTTTCAGTAATGGAGAAAACATTTCTTCCCCCATACACTCCCTTATTTTATTAAATTTCAACTGAACCAGGACAGAAAAGATTGTTCTTGCCTGCACAGGAAGATGACCAGCTTCTATGCACTGCATTCTAGTGAGTCCTTGAACACCATTCAGGTTCAGATAAATGTGGATAAGAAAAGGTTTTATTAATAACAAAACCCATATTGTAGCCTTGGACCAATAATACGCAAAGAAGGTATCTTTAAAATGAAAGACGACAATGTGGACATCTGCAACAAAGCTTTTTCTCTTTTTCTTTTAAAGAAAGTGGTGAGGTATTTACTAGTGTGGCATTCATAAAGGCAAGTAAATATAGAATTATTTCAGCTGCCAGTGCTTATTGTGGGAAGGCACTCAGCAAACTTTATAAAGTCATTGTAAGCTGCATCACACAGGAAAGGTCTTTATACCAACTAATGAAATGCAGCCACCTCTTCATTAAAATCTGTGAGATATTTCATGGCAATTCTCTACGTTGTAACCATGGAAATAGGATAATATATAGCATTAGAATGAAGTGATATGTAGAAATAAAACACTCTTAGTCACATTGGAAGTTTTCCAGAACACCTTTTCTTAAAAAAAATAATGACATAGCTTGATGGCTATTTCATAAACCCAAGGAGCTGGGATTGTATTTCTATGCCCACATACCTGGGAGTAAACCCCATCAACACACTGAGACTTAATTCTGAGTAGAAAGGTATAAGATTGCACTGTTAGTCCCACCGAGATGGGAATACTGAATACTGAAGCAGCACACACACACACACACACACACCACAAACTGGTCAGAATCATCTCCCCAGTATAGTTCTGATAAGAAAATGAGAAGAGCCTGCTGGATCAGGTCCATGGTCCATCCAGCATCCTGTTCTTACAGTGGCCAAGCCTGTGGGAAACCCATAAGCAGGACTGAAATGAGCACTCTCTCTTTCTGTGGTTCCCAGCAACTTCCACTTAGATAAATATATCAGTACAGTCGTACCTTGGATCTCGAATACTTTGATACTTGTACGTTTGGCTCCCGAATGCAGAAAACCCGAAAGTAAGTGTTTCAGTTTTCGAACTTTCTTTGGAACCCAAACATCTGACGTGGTTTCCACAGTTTCTGATTGAGTACAGGAAGCTCCTGCAGCCAATCAGAAGCCACGCCTTGGTTTTCGAATGTTTTCGGAAGTTGAATGGACTTCCAGAATGGTTTGCGTTTGGGAACCAAGGTATGACTGTATTATCTTCTTCTTCTTCTTCTTCTTCTTCTTCTTCTTCTTCTTCTTCTTCTTCTTCTTCGTCAATCACTCGTAGCCGAGTAAGATTGTCTTCCATAAACACGGTTTTAACAATGAGTCCATAAGTGACTGTGGAGGCCAGTTCTGGATCCACATGCCCTTCCACATTGGGGACATTGGTTTCTGGTCAGGAGTTGATCACGGTGTGGATTTGCCAAGCATGCCTTCCCCTTAGCACGTTACTGCCTTGCGTCCTGAGTTCGAGTGTCTTCAAAGCCCATGACACCTTTGGTAAAGGCTGTTCTCCAACTGGAGTGCTCACAGGCCAGTGTTTCCCGGTATTATGTATTAATTACATAATACATAATATGACTGTATTATGACATAATAACAATAATAATAGTTTTAAAGAACAAATACATTGGATACATAAAATATATCCCTATACACATCAGAATAAGCTCTGCAAGTTACTTCAGCAGACTTTTCAAAACATTCCTAAAAAATGCATATGGATCTCCATTTCTGTGCAGTTTGTTTCACCAATACATGGCAACAACACTCTGTTTTTCAGCAAAAAGATTGGCACCTTTAAATGAAAAAATCTCTGGCTTTTCCCTCTGTACTGACAATGGCTGCTCACACACCTTATATTTAAAGCTCATTGCCTCCCACAAAGTATCAACAGAAATCTAGTTTACCCCCTCACAGAGCTATACCTTCCAGCACCCTTAACAAACTATGGTTCCCAGGATTGTTTGCATGGGTGTGGTGTCATCCGCTTCAAATGTGCTTCAATTGTATGTTGTGAATGCTCCCAGGTATGAATCCTATCAATGCTTCCATCTGAAAGAGTCTCACTATCTGAAAACCTTTGCTTATTTACGGCCTATTTTTAGGTTCTGGCAGCAACGCAGAATTGAGAATTCTGGTCAAGGATCATATTTTCCACTCCCCCCCCCCCAACTTCTTTTTTGCTTTTAATCCCACTCCTTGTTAACAGCTGCTGGTTTCAGTATTATGGGGAACAGAAGTGTGTGTGTCCCTGCACGTCTCAGCACAGTGGAAGACAACATTCTGCCTGTCTTCTTTCAGAGCCCACGTACTGCCTTTGACACTCGCTCAGAAAGCAGACTTTGGCTAATGATCAAGCAGCATACAGGCTGTGGTGCAGTCATCATCCTGGATTTGTTGTAGGTGCTGCTGCATCGCTCCTTCTCTCTAGCTGCAAAGCTCTCTGATGTGGCACTGCATCCAGAAAAAAATAATGGGTAAATAAGAGGGCTTCACTCCCAGTATGTTTTAAATGTGTAAAAATGTCACTTACAAATGTGGAACTGATTACTCGCTAATTATAACTGACATTTTAGCAAATTGAAACTCTGCTTCCTTGCGACAATTCTGGGCTTGTGGTGATGCCTGTGCTGTTATGTTCAGCCACAAGGGGAAGTGTGAGCATGTCTTCGTGGCACAGCAATTTTTATACACAGAGGTTCAGCCCTGGGCAAGCCCAAGATATTTTGATGTCTGAGGTGGAGCAGCAAAAAAAATGGCCCTCTCTACAAATTAATGGTTCCTAATGGTATTCTGCTACCCAAGGCAGAAAGCCCCCCAAGTGCTCCTCCCTTTCCCTGGCAGAAGAAATACAATAATAATAAATTAAACAGTCTGTGGCCCTTTTGTAACATCCATACCAACTCCCTCACTCTGTCTAATGATGGGGCTGGTTTGTTGGACTACAGTCATACCTTGGTTCCCAAATGGCTTAATTGACGAACAAATCGGCTCCTGAACGCCGAAAACCCAGAAGTAAGTGTTCCGGTTTTTGAACGTTTTTGGAAGCTGAACATCTGACACAGCTTCCGCTTGAGTGCAGGAAGCTCCTGCAGCCAATCGGAAGCCGCGCCTTGGTTTTCGAATGGTTTCAGAAGTCAAACGGGCTTCCAGAATGGATTAAATTCGAGAACCAAGGTATGACTATATATGGAGCTTTGTCCAAATTGTTGTGATATTTTTAAGATCGTGGTATTAAACTGCACGAGGGTGGCTGCTGGACATCCTCTTTGCTCAGTTTCTCAGTGGCTTCTGCAAACCTTGAGTTTCCCCTGAGCTGCTGGTACCTCCCTCTTGTTTCTCAGTGGCTGTGTGTTGCTTGCAATCCTGTTGCCACTCATTGGGTGAGTTTACTATTAGAAGGCATGATGGCTTACCCCAGATCTGTATGTTTTCTTTTCTTCTCGCCTTTCCAGTCTCCACACCGACTGCAGCTTTCCCTCATTTTGTCATTAACGACAGAGTTAAATTGATGTGATTCCAGTGAGCACAGACAAATAATAATATATTGTTCTCATGTAGAATCATGCCTCATAAATTCCTAACCAGACTCCTTGAGATGCAAACAATTGAGAAGAGAACCCATATTTAAATTGACCAGTCAGAGGCTAATAAATAGCATACCAAAGATAGGAGACTTCAGCACTGATGATTTGTCATTAACGTCTATTTACACAAATATATGCACTGCATGAAACATAGGAATAAATTGGTATGGAGTCAGCCATGTTTAGAATAGACCTAATGAAACGAATGAGACTAATTTAAGACTATTTGATTTCAAGGAGGCTAAAAGCATGATTAAGTCTGGACTCAACTTGCCGTTGGTAATTAGCAGTGCAGATAAAAATATTGTGTTGGCAAATGAAGATAATATTTTAAACAAAGTCTAAAGGAGGGTTGGGGAATGAGTGGCCCTCCAGATGTTACTGAACTCCAACTACCATCAGTCTCAGGCCTCAGTTGCAGTAACATCTGGAGGGCCAAAGGCTCCCCATCCTTTCTTTAGACTTTGGATATTTATTTGTTCATACAATATTGCTATCTGCACTGCTACATCATATATTCTCAAACAGATCCATACCCGCATATGGAATTAAATGCATATTGTGATGAGTGTGAACGTACTTGAGTTGCAAAATGTGGGAGTTGGTCCAGAGACCACAAGTGAAATTTAGCAATACAGAAATGGTGAGTTTTGCTTGTCGTGAATGATGTACTACCTTTCTCAAAGCACTCAGGCTTGATTGTAACCAATGGACCGCAATCCAGATTCTGTGTTCCTAAGGCAATTGAAACAATAATGGAGTTGTTCATTTGTTTGCTTTTTGCATTTATAGCTCACCTTTTCCACCAAGAAGCTTTACCTCCAAGGAGCTCAAAGTGGCACACATGGTTCTTGCCTTCCTCAATTAGCCTCACAACAACCCTGTGAGGTAGGTTAGGCTGAGAGGTAGTGGCTGGCCTGAGGTCACCCAATGATCTTCATAGCAGAGTGGGGATATGAGCCCCGATCTCCCAGGCCCTAGTCCAACACTCCAACCATTGCACTACATTGGCTCTCAGTGTGGTCCTCGTGTTCTCCCAACACCACATTTCTAGAGAATGTACCTGATTCTTTGAAGCAGAAGGGTTGAGTACAGAGAGAAGCATACCTGGGCGCCTTGGAGCCCTGAACAAAGGAACACCTGGGCAGATAGTGTACAGAAATAGGTTGGCAGGTTGGTATCTTTCATCCACCTGCAGTGTTTATGAAGCCATTTGCAGAATTATGACAATGGCCCAAACCTCGCTGGCAGTGGCTGTTCAGGCACTCCTGCATTCATCTTTTCCACGCTGTCACTGGCTCAGGCTTGAATGAAAGACCACAGAAATGTGAAGCATATACTTAGCTACAGAGCCCTGGGCATGTTCAGCAGAAGTCGCAGCTGCATCACCTTTGAAAACAAGGCCAGGTTACCAATTACTGTGTTTACAATGCTTAAGACAAAAGTGTTCCCCTATGCCTCCGAAAACCAAAGTTCATTAAGCAGTTTATTAAATGTACCACTTCTCACATTGCTCACGGGACCGTACTTGAGCGATGTCCTCCATCACCCATCTAATTTGGCTTCACCTCTGCCTCCTTAAGAGGTGCATATCACTTTAATTATATACATTAAGGCAGTGTGACTCACGTTGGTGGAGGTGGCAAATGCAGTTCCTTCTGGCCTTGGCTAAGAGAGCTGTTTTGGAAGACGATTCCCTCGGAGAATATTGTCAGCTAAACTAACCTATCATCACCCCCTTCCTCATTATAATCCCGAAGGCAAATCTGTTTCTATGGTTTTAATTAATATCTTCATAGACCATCCTCTCTAACATACCTGCCAAAACCCAGGAGATTTTATTCTCTGCATTCTAAAAGCCACCTGAAAGAGCAGAGGAGGAAACATAGGTCTGGACAGTTTTCAGCATAATGTTCAAGGCAGTAGGCTTTCCTGTCTCTAGTGTGAACATTAGACAGGATTTTGTGCAGAAGCATATCACTGATTGTAAGAGAAGTGGAATGACGACACCATGAGACTTGCTTATGTTACTGGGACATGCCTTGCATCTTACAGTAGTTTGTAACTGCCGGGCGTACAATTGTGATTTTATAGCTGCCATTGCTTTTTATCCAAGATAATAAAAATCCAATCTAATTTAAAACTTGCAACATACTATGCATGTATTGAAATAATGCCTTTTTCTTCTTCTTCTCTTTGACGGTCCCCAAGGAGTGGAATCCACAGCAAAGCAATTTATACGAAAGGTTTGGACATGTGGTAGGCCATCACACATTCAGCAAGCCCAATTTGATTTAAGTTACGAAAGGCAGCATTAAGGGGTTTGAGAAAACATGGGTATGTGGGGGCCTTTTCTACACCTAGTTCTTTGTGGAGCTCAAGAATAGTCAGTATTTCATAATTCTATTTTTGAAAGCTATTTTTATCCTGGTGCAATTCTAAACTTGTCCATTCTGAAGTCTAACAGAATTCCACAAGGTGGGCACAGCCATCCAAACCTAGGAACTCAGGAAGCCGTCTTAGGCTGATTCAGACCACTGCCCCATGCAAACCAGTATTACCTATTCTGATGGGCAGCAGCTCTCCAGAGTTGCAAGCAGGGGTGTCTGTCTGCCCTGCCTGGAGATGCCAGGGTTTGAACCTGGGACCTTCTGCATGGGAAGCCAACATGGTATCACTGAGTCACAGTCCTTCTCCTGATCTTCTGTGTTCTAGGAGGTTTGGATGAGGTAGAGGTAGTCCTCTTCACAGGTCTGCCTGGCTCTATCAGCCTCTGCCATCAAGGCACCCCTCTCTCTCTGAGGTCCAAGTAGTCTCCTCACCCTTCCAGTGGCCATAGGAATTTTGGACCCATCCTTAACCATTCATCATTAACCTGGGATCAGGATGGTTCTGAATAGACATGATGCAAGCGTGCAGAGCTAAGCCGGCTTGGTCTGGTCAGTGTCTGGATGGAAGACATACCTGAGTTGCATGATGGAAAAATGTGTGTGTGTGTGTGTGTGTGTGTGCGCGCGCGCGCGCGTGCGCGTTGATGGATTATGCCAAAATGGCAAAAATGACTGGAAGACTCAGAAATCAGAAAGACTAAAATTTCAATAAGGAATGGGGGAAATTTATAATTTATCTTAAAAAACCATTGTAAACAGTTAAAATCGTTAACAGGATTGGAATAACATTTGTAGTTTAATGGTGAATTTTGAACATGATGGAGATGTGAAAGATTTGGATTATAATAAAAAATGCAGGAGGAAATGACTAACAATAGGACCCACAAATGAGGAGAGAAGTCCAGAAGATTCTTTGGAATCGGAATCTTTTTTTTATATGTTGTATGTTGGATATGTGATTGTAAAACTTTAATTGGGGGAAAAACAAATAAATTTATATTTGTGTATATGAATGCAAATCACACACACACAGCTCTAAAGTTTGTTGTGCATTGGTGGAACGTAGCAATGCTACTGGGAAGAAGAGACTTGCATTGGACAAGCAAAAAACCAAGATTCCATTGGGGGGGGGGAGGGAAATGAGCTCCAATAATTTACCCCCAGATTGTACTCTAAAGAGAAGAACCTGGAAGCCTCCAGAGAACAGCATGACCATGTGGAATGAAAACAAAGATAATACATCAAAGTCAACAATTAACATTGGCAATTCATAGAAAGAGTGCTTTCCCCTGCAGCTACCAGGTGCCACGAAAGAGGCCTATTGCATCAAAGGCTTCCTAAATGGGAGGTCTGGATGAATAAGGTTTTACTGTAATCCTACTGGTAGTAGCCATCCTTTGCTGTTTGCCTCAACTTTTCATTTTAATAAGCATGTATTATTTATACGCCGTTGTAACGTGTGGTATGTTCTAGCTGTTGCTTTGCTATGGCGGCTTGTCAGGAAGACTCATTATATCTCTGGGTGTCAGAGGATGTAAAAAGATCTCTCTCCACCTTGTATTTGTGAAGGCATTAATAATTCATCCATTTGTCAGGACAAAGAACTTCTTTAGAGCTGTACGCGCGGCTTTGAAACCACAGAAACAGGAGGATCCCTCCCACTTTCTGACTAGATGCCCTTCTTTATCACAGCCAGATCAATCTTAAAGAAAATTTGAAGCCTTCAAAACATCAATCTGCGTAGCTGTGGGATGACCAGTGCTGAGATTCAAAGAGCCCAGGGTAGTGGTGTCATCTTGCTGTTGTCATCTTCAGTGACCAAACATGTCAAGATTGGGGAAGGGAAATCAAGAGTGTATCTCAAAGCACCTCTTTGCGTAGTTGCACACGGAAAGTTGTGAGAACAGACGGTTCTTTGGCCACAATCCTCTTGTTCAGCTCAGAAGCCAACTATGAGGGAAAGGAGATATCATCTGGGGAGTCATCACACACACACCTGCCCCCAAGACCAAATGTGGCCTTCTCTAGCTCAGAGGACACCCTTCTGATTCACCCCTCAGCACCTTCATGCCATGGGAAGCAAGGCTACACAATGGCAATGGTCCTTTAAAAGAACAGACGGCTCCTCTGAAGGGCGGGGGAGGCTAATAGGAAGTTCTGACCAACCAGTCTTCATAAGGCTCAAGAGGGCTTTAATGTGTGCTGCCGAGTCAACAGTTATCCCCAGTTGACTCCTAACCAGCATGGGCTGCTGTGAGGTGCAACAGGGTAAGGCAAACTATTTTATACTGCTATGTCCTGGTTGTGATCTGTAAATTGGATGTTGTCCTTTAGAACTAGCCTTTTCTTTTATTGCATAGGAGGGCTGGGGAACCTCTGGCTCAAGGGTCAAATTTGGCCCCCCAGGCCTCCCCAGTTGTGGTGTGAGGCCATTCCCCTCTCAAAAAAACCATACCCACTTGTCCCATATCTGATGTCACAATTTATGTTAGGGGCAGGGCAGCTAGAGTAGTGGCAGCCCTGCAGAAAGCTGGATTGAACTTCCTGCACACAGCTGATTTGTGAGGAATTCAATCCTGTTGGGTTCAGGTGCACCTGAACCCTGCAGAAAGGAGGATTGAATTCCCTGCACATCAGCTGGTGCACAGCGGGTTCAGTCCTGCTTGGTTACTATCTTCTCCCCTGCATACCAGCTTTGGCAGGTTTGTGGGACAACCCACAAACACTGGAGAGCCACTGTGATGTAGTGGTTAAGTGGTAGTCTCGCTTCCCTGCTCCTCCACATGCAGCTGCTGGATGACCTTGGGCTAGTCACACGTCTCAGAAGTGTCTCAGCCTCACTCACCTCACAGAGTGTTTGTTGTGGGGGAGGAAGGGAAAGGAGAATGTTAGCCACTTTGAGACTCCTTAAAGGGAGTGAAAGGCGGGATATCAAATCCAAACTCTTCTTCTTCTTCACTTGTCAATCACTTGGTGTCATTGATGTTGGAGTGGTTAACTGTTTCTGAAATGGTTCTGAAGTTTGGGAGGAGATAAATATCAAGGCCACTGAAAGCCAGCAAGGTTCCCCCCTCTTCTTGTATGGTGAGCTGTAGCCTGGACACCTTGGAAGGAAATGGCTATTTTAAATGTTTAATCATATTTGGGGGTTGGCCTCAGAGGCCCCTTCCAACTCTGCCTTGCTATTATTGTTGTTGATTTCATGGATTTGTAATGTTTGCAGTTGTAAACTGCTTTGAGAGGCAGTTGCCTAAGTAGTGGTCTCAAAGCCTAAGATAAAGAAATGTATAATTAAATAAGCTAAGCTGACAAGACCTTTAGCTCATCTCATGGAATCACAGGTAGGCATTTTCAACCAATGTTCAGTACTGGCAAAATATTTTCTGACATAACTGCCTCTAGAATATCCCTTCCAAAGCATTCCTTCCTTACTCTAGAGCAGTTCTATTGGTTTGAACAATGATATGCTGTGGCTCTTCCCTTTGTATTATAAACAAAAAATCCGCTCTGCACACATCTAAAAATAGCCCTTAATCTTCAACACTTCAACTGAAGATTAAAAACAATTCATACATGTTCTCAGTCATTCTTGCAATAGCACTATGAGATGGGCCCCTCTTATCCCCATTCTGTAGCTGGGGATAATGTGGGGCAAGGAGCTAAAGGTGAAACTGAGTTCAGGAGTCTCTGTACCCACAATTGCTGTCCACCCACAGGGACTTTTGCTGATGTTCCCTTCTTACTGAACACTCTGCAAAGCTGTGTCAGAACAGAAGGGAAGCCCAGGGACAGCCTCCAATAATCACAAGGAGTTAGGGATGGGACATCTGGAGAGCACAATAGCATTTAGGCATCTACATGAGGCACTTTGGATCCCCACCATATTCTTTTGCTATACATCTGTTCTCTTGGATGAGGACACCTTCTCTGAAGCTCCATTCCAATGTGAAGAAAAGTGTATTTTTGGTTTCTGCCTTTAATCAAGAAACTGGCTTCTGAGCTGTAGAGCAGAGTGAAACTGGCACCCAGCACACAAATTAAAAGACTATGCAGAGAAGCTAAGAAAAAAATTCTTCTGTGGAACAACTGATGTGAAGAGCTCTTCAGATAATGGGTTGGTTGGGAAATGTTGCCTGTCTCTTTGGCAGGATGGAAATGGTTCTTTCTGAAGTGAGCGCAATGCCAGCTTTTCAAGCCGTATTTCCAGTCCTCAGCAGGAAATGTGAAAACAGATGACCAGCTTAGCATATGTGGAGAAGTTTCCTCATTCCTTAAATGCATCCTAAAACGTTGTGAAATGCACAGCCAAGGTTGGTTTGATACTTTTTGGTAACTGTTGCTCCGTCTCTTATTACTGAATCATTCTGTTTCAATGGAAGGAAGAGATTATCCATCTATGTGTTTTTCCATAGACACTCATTCTGTTCTCATTGTGTTAAAACTCATAGTGATAATGGTGTTTCATCTGGTGAGAAAGCTGTGGTGCTTTTACTCAGTTTGCTACCTCGGGACCATTATGTCTTAGCAATGTCAACATTTAACAAACTCTAACAAAGTTCCCATGAAGCTGAAAAATCAACACGGCTTCTTCAAAGGCAAGTCCTGTTTTGCTAACATTTTAGAATTCACCAGAAGTTTCCATCTTGGACATGTGCATGAGGATTATCCACTTCATTTAGATCTTGGACTTTTATTAAAAAAAAAGTTTGACAAAGCTTCTCAACAAAGTTTCCTGAACAAACGTAATAGTCGTGGGTAAAAGGACAGATCATCATTCAGATCAGTAACTGGCTAAAGAAAAGCGAGTAGGAATAAATGGACAGTTTTCACAATGGAGAGATTGTATCATTAAAATGTTGAAACTACCTGAGGCCATCAAAGTGGCATATGAGTTATAAATAAAAGAAAATACAAAAAAACCCCAAATATAAAAAAACAATTAAAGCATTTCCTACACACTCTATGAATGAAAAGTACTATTTCTACAGGTGCACTATTCATATTTTATAAGAAAACTTCTTTAGGAGGCACCTCTTTGGGTATTTATATCCCACCCTGGGCTCCTTTGGAAGGAAGTTAGGGATATAAATTCAGTAAACGAATAACAGGATGTGTATGTTTAATTTTGGTTGGTAATTGATTCCAGAGGGCTGAAGCTGCAACACTAAAAAGTCCAGTTTCTAGTACAAACTAAATGCACCTCTAAGGCATTTGGTACTTTCAGCAGTAGCCTCATTTGATATTATTATTTTATTTATTCAATTTATATATCGCCCTTTATCAAAAGATCTCAAGGCGGTGTACAACATTAAGAACACATTTTATGGAGCATCAATAATAAAAACGTAATAAAAAGCATGATAACAGACAGGGGAATAACAACAAAATCACAATAATATCTCCCCACCACCACCTCAGCTTTAACAAGAGAGAGGTGATTCTTTGGTTAACCTGATCCCAAGCTCTTGAGAAGTGTAAGTAGTGGGGTCTCCCAAAGATTTAGACTGGTGCTTTTTCAGTTTGTTCATAAATGACCTGGAGTTAGGGAAGAACAATGAGGTAGCCAACTTTGTTGATGACCCAAATTATTCAGGGTGATAAGAACAAAAAGGGATCTGCAGAAAACTGCAAAAGGGACTCTCCCAAATGGGTGAATGATCAATAAAATTGCAAATGCAAGGTCAGTGTAAGCAAACAGTTCAGCGTAATTAAATGTAAAGAGATGCACACACATTGATGGGGGTCTGAGGATGCGATGGCTGAGTAGGAAATTGATCTTGGAGTCATGGTGGGTAGCTTAGGTATGCTGTTGAGCCAGTGCGTAACAGCTGTGAGGGAGGTGAATTCCATGGTAGGGCTCATTAGGAAAGGGATCGAAAAGAAAGCTGCCAATATCATAATGTCATTATTCAAATCTATAGTGCGACTGCACTTGGATACTGTGTATAGTTCTGGTTGCTGCATCTCAAAAAAGATACCACAGAGCTGGGAAAGGTGCCAGGAGAGGGCAGCTAAAATGAGCAGGGAGCTGCAGCAACTCCCTCATAAGGAAATGTTACAGCGTTTGATTTAGAAAAAAAGGCAAATAATTGAGAACACGATAAAATTATGCATTGTATGGAGAAAGTGCATAGAAAATTTCCCGTCAGCTGTTAAAACTTGGAGATTCTGACTAAACATCAGGAATAACTTCCTGATGGTAAAGGGCTGTTTGACCGCCAAACAGACTCCCTCAGAAGGTGGCGGACTCTCCTTCCTATGAGGTTTCTAAGTGGAGGTTGGATAGCCATCTGTCATGGGTGCTTTAGTTGACATTCCTGAATTGCAGGGGATCAGATTAGATTACCCTCCGAGTGCCTTCCAAGTACAGTACTTCTTCACCCAGCTCATAGTTAAACTTGTTACCACCAGATTTGATGAAGGCCATTAACTGAAGAGTGCTTCAAAGGGGGATTAGATACCCTCCTGGAGTATCTTATTTCATTGTGCACAGGTTGTACTATGACAATAAAAGTATTATTATTATTATTATTATTATTATTATTATTATTACTACTACTATTACTATATTGGCTACTACTCATAAGAACTTAAGAAGAACCTGCTGGATGAAGCCAGTGGCCCATCTAGTCTAGCATCCTGCTCTCACAGTGACCAGCCAGGTGCCTGTAATAGTAATAGTAATAGTAATAATAGTAATAGTAATAGTAATTTATTATTTGTACCCTGCCTATCTGGCTGGGTTTCCCCAGCCGCTCTGGGTGGCTTCCAACAAAGATTAAAAATACATTAAAGTGTCACACATTAAAAACCTCCCTGAACAGGACTGCCTTCAGATGTCTTCTAAATGTCAGGTAGTTGTTTTTCTCTTTGACATCTGGTGGGAAGGAGTTCCACAGGGCAGGCACCACTACCGAGAAGGCCCTCTGCCTGGTTCCCTGTAGCTTAGCTTCTCACAATGAGGGAACTGCCAGAAGGCCCTCGGCACTGGACCTCAGTGTCCAGGCAGAACGATGGGGATGGAGACGCTCCTTCAGGTATACTGGACCGAGGCCATTTAGGGCTTTAAAGGTCAGCACCAGCACTTTGAATTGTGCTCGGAAACGTACTGGGAGCCAATGTAGGTCTTTCAAGACCAGTGTTATGTGGTCTTGGTGGCTGTCACCAGTTTAGCTGCCGCATTCAGGTTTAATTGTAGTTTCCGGGTCATCTTCAAAGGTAGCCCCACGTAGAGCGCATTACTGTAGTCTAAGCGGGAGATAACTAGAGCATGTGGGAGATCTGGAAGCAGAACCTGAGCACAAGAGCACTCTGACCGCCTGTGGTGGCAGAGCATAGCCATCATGGTTAGTAGCTATCAATAGCTTTCTCCTCCATTAATCTGTCGTCTTTTAAAGCCATCCAAGTTGGTGGCCATCACTTGTCTCCTGTGAATGTGTGTTCCACAGTTTAACGGTGTGTGACATGAAGAAGTGCTTTCTTTTATCTGTCTTGAATCGTCCACCATTCAGCTTCATTGAATGTCCACAACTTCTAGTGTTATGACCAGTGGCGTAGCGTGGGGGGTGCAGGGGGGGCGGCCGCACCGGGCACAACATCTGGGGGTTAGGGTTAGGGGGCGCAAATCCACGGGTTAGGGGGCGCAAATCCACGGGTTAGGGGGCGCAAATTACTTACCTTGCCCCGGGTGCTGACAACCCACGCTACGCCACTGATTATGACAAAGGGAGAAAAGACTATTCTGTATCCATATGTAATATTCTAATCTTCTTTCTCACTTTTTCTCTAAAGTAAAAAATCCCTTTTGTATAGCTGTCCCATAGCTGAAGTTATCTGGGTGGCTCACAATCAACAACAGCAGAAATCATTAAAATGCAGTATAGAATAAAAAAATTGTATCACATTAATTAAAAACAAAGCCTGAACACACAGTTTTTGTCTTTATGTCCTAGTAGTCACTGTGGGAGAAAGAATGCTGGATGGCGTGAGCCTTTGGTTTGATCCAGCAAGAATCAGCTTAGTTTCTTATCTTGAAGATGATTAGAAGACTGTGGCTGAATCCATGCAGCTTGATCCATCTCTTTGCTACACATTCAAAGCTGCATTGCTCCCACAGAGCCTCTCTTCCACAATGGCATCCCGATTCATTTAAGTCACTAGTGCTCAAAGTTCTATCCCTCTATGGTGGTGAATGATGGCAGCATGCACGCCTGGAAACTAAAGCCTGGATTTGTGGTTTAGCATTTTATCCCCAAGTGACGGAGCACTGAAGAACTTAGTAGACAATTTAGCTTCAAAACACAAAATAGACTTTATTACCTGCTAATTAATCATAGCGAAGAGTAAACATTGTCGTGGAAGAGGCAAAGACAAGGAATACTGCATCACAATTCATTAGGCGATAACTCATACAGAATATAAATAAGGGTTTTTTTCTTCTTTTAAAAAATGAGCCTTTATTTTCCTAATGGCATTATAGGGTTCAGTGACTGTAGCAAAACCTCTGTATTTCATATTGTACACAGCATTTATTCTTATTATATATATATATATATATATATATATATATATGTCGGGGACTCTGCAGAAAGCGATACAAATGAACTATATACACAGTCACCTTTTGTGGAGCAAAACAAATACAATCTAAGAGTAGATCTACAAAACCGAAGTGCACAGTAATATAGTATTTGCTCAGAACATTATCAGCAGCCTTTCATAATGCAGGCTGCTGAATTTTGTACATCCACTTTTATATACAATTTTAAAAATAACGTGAACTACCTGTAGTTCCTACACTAATTTTCAAAGAGGCAGTGTACCTTTTCTGAAGCTTTGCGCTTGCGCAGTTATATTAAAAATAGCATATAAATTTGTCCTCCCTGTCACCCAAGTCTCTGGTCTATTTCAGACACCTTTCTATGGCTATAGTTTGCCATCAACATCAGACCTGATGTTTCCAGGGATTCTGTTTGATATTTATTTTGTCATAATTGCAATGGCTAAACTCCTTGAGCTTAATGGTATATATCGAAATGAAAACTGCAATGGGTTCTCAGGGTGTGATAGCATTTTGTTGGGGGACGTGGAATGTACAAAAACACAGAGTTGTGCTTGAATTGAAATATAGATTACTCACTCAGAGCTCTGCACTTCTGAAAAGCATCTCACCCTGGCATTTCTCAAATGGCTCTCTAGAGGAAATACGCTGCTAAAAGAGTGATTCATAGACCATGGCTTGACGTAGCAATATTGAAGTGTTGTGTGAATCACCTCTTATAAATTTTTCACACACTGAACTCTAAATAGCTTCTTGTGTGATGGCCCACACTTTTCCAATGGAAGCCTTTCCTCTCCTATTGCGCTCTATTACAAAGTACCAAATTACGCTGACGCCATTCTGGTCTGATGGGCAGTTCATGCATAGCAATAATGGCAAGCAATGCAACACCAAAAATGCCTTCAGTTTCCTCTCTTAAAGCACCCGAGCTGTTGGGCAGATGACTTCAAAGGCATCATAGGGTGCAGTTGTGTATTGGTAGCCTTGTGCATTTTGCAGAAGGAGCTCTGGAGTTTTGTGGAGGTGTGCTGTTCAAACAGAATCGCTCTTGGACTTTTCATGACAAGGATAAGAATCATTTTCTACTGCTGAGAATAGCATGCGAGGCTGACTTCAATGTGAAGTATCAAAGAAGTGGCAACAGGCCCAGTCCAAAGAATCATAGTTCCAACTTTCAGACCTTCTGCTGTCACAGTGGACCATGTTTTCCCCAAGTCTAAATTACAATATTCATATAAACTGCCCACAATGAAGTGGTTGGGTGAGATTTCTGCCAGTGGTTTGGTAGGCCATCACCAGTCTTCAAGAGGGTAGTTAAGATTCAAGACATGACATGATAACTGCAATCTGATCTTGGGAAGGGTAAATCTCTCAATCTTGGTTCTTCTCCATTTTTCATTTTCCCCACTATTAAATTCAGTTCACATTTCCACATCTGTTTGGGTTTAACCGCTCCCCCTAAAAAAGTCCTGATGAAAATGAGCCAGCATTTCATTGCAAATTCCTATTAATAAGAACATTTTTGTATGCAATCTTGCCTAATATACACATTTTTTTGCTTAATACAATGCCTTTTACTATGTTATTTTCACTAAAATGTGCATTTTAGGCACACTTTACCCTAGTATATGCATTTTTGTACACATTGCTTGGCTGGATGACTACATTGCAAAATTTGGAGAAGTGTGAATTTTGAATAATGGCTGTGTTCTGGAAAGTGTGCATTTGGGATGTTCTCCTTCACAATCTGAACTGAATTTCTGATCTGTTCCCAGATGGAGAAACACTGATCTGGATTAGATGGAGAAAGGAATCAAACACAGGTGACATGTCCAAAGATGCCCTCTTGTGTTGTGTTGAAATCCCTTTGATTGCATTAATGTGAAGCTAAAATATTCTAAATTGCACCCAGTACCTAAATGTATTCAGGTAATGTATTCCTTCTCTCCAAACTACTTCAAGTTTCTTGGAAGCAAAGTATTCATTTTCATTCACTGTGCTGGCATTAACACGTTGACAGTCTATTGTCTTTCTGATAATTTTGACAGTCATTCGTTCTATCTTATATGATTCCAGCCATCCCAGATACATACATACGCTGAAAAATGTGTAGCACATGTTTAATATCAGAGAACCTGTTCAGCTTTGATAATATGGGCAAAGCAATCCAGCAGCAAGAAAAAAATGATGATCCAGAAATGATGGAATTTCCCTTAATTATTTCTTTGAGTTGTTTGAAGTGTTGGGTTATATCATATCATTAACATTTAAAAATCCAGTATGTATCTAAGACTGCCTTGAATGTTTAACTGCACAGTATGAATAATGCCAAGAGCAAGCCTGACTATACTGAAGTTAATGGGCCGGCTTTTGTTTAAGTACCCTGAAGAGATTATCACAAAGCAATTATTGGACTTAAGATGCATGCACGAATTTGGAAGAACTTCACCCTGTTTGTTTAAGTATGAGAGCTTTAGCATAGGGTGGAAGCTGGATATCTAACGGGTTTTAATACATAGAGGACAGAGAAATAGAGAAATTCATGGAGGAAAGAGCTATCAGGAGCTACTAGCCACGATGGCTGCGATCTGCTGCCACAGTTGGAGGCAGTAATGCTTCTGAATACCACTTGAAAACCACAAGAGGGGAGAGGGCTTTTGGACTCAAATTGTGCTTGCAGGTTTCCCCATAGGCATCTGATTGGCCACTGTGAGAGCAGGATGCTAGACTAGATGGCCTGATCCAGCAGGCTATTCTTATGTTTATAATTCTAATAGCCCGATCGCAAAATTTACTCGAGGAATAAAAGCTTCCAACAGCTGTACCATGTTGCATGTAGTTCTGCATGGATTCACTGAAGGGTGGCCATTCTCATTCCCCACATGCCACTAGGCAAATCTTGTCTAAATCCAAGGGAACTTTTAAAGTAGTTTATGACGAGAAATGGGAACAAAGGAAGCTACCTGATTTCTTCATATTGCTCATTATAGTCTATTTTGATTGACTGTTGCTCTCCAGTGTTTCAGACAGGAGTCTTCTCCTATAGTGTTCCTTTCGGTGATATAATATGAATAATCAGAATGTGCTCCAGTTGTTCCTAAGAATGAGTGAAAACCCAGTTGCCCATTTTCAACCAGATATGTAGGAAGATGAGGAATCTAGTCCTGCGATAACTCAGTCGGTAGAGAATGAGATTCTTAATCTCAGTGTTGTGAGTTTGAGCAAAAGATTGCAGGGGGTTCGACTAGAGGGTCCCTTCCAACTCTACAATTCTATGATTCTAAGTCAGAAAAAGATGAAAAGAGAAACACAAGGATTTGGTAAACTGGATCCTACCAGTGATGCACCTGATTTTGTGTTATGTTCTTTGGATGCTATAGTTATGAGATGCCAACAGATTGTTGATTGATTTAATTTTGAAAGCACCCGAGTCCAAAATCCCCATACTCTGAAATCAGTCCTGACTAAACTTACTTCTAGATAACCACGTGTAAACTAAATGTGATGGAAGCCTGCAAAGCAGAGGTGCAATGGTGGCAAATAGGCTCCCACAACTGGTTAGGGTGAAGATGCCAGAGGCTGGAAAGGGTTTAGATAGCACCATCAACACACATAACACTTTACAGGGAGCCCTGGACAAAACAGTATGCCATCAGTGGGACTTGGCAGGTGTGTGTGCTGACTGTGGTATGCCAGCTGGACCTGACTGCCCAGTGCTGCTTGGAGTACCATGTAAGGATTTGGGTGGGGTTTTTTTGCAGGCTCAGGGCAGGCATCAGGCTTGTGGGGTGCTGTGGCTCCAGCAGCTGCCTAAGGATGCCAGATGCAAACCAGAGGGAGGAATCATTTTTTGGCCACATTCCCCTTTCAGCAAACACTTTGGGCAGAGGGCAGGCTTTGGGAAGGATGCACGAAGGGTCAGGCAGGGTCCTAGAGCCCTCCCACCTTCTTCCTAAAGCTGGGAAAGCACTAACTAGGCTTTGGGAAGGAGACAGGAGGACTCTAGGACCCTTTCAGAACCCCCTGTGCCTCCTTAGCAAAGCCCAGTGCTTTGAGAAGGCCCTTGGCTCAGCATCAGCACCCAGTGCATAGCACTGCCTTAAATGCACCCCTGCTCCATATCCACAGTCTAAATTTAGTCCTAGGGGAGACAGGCAACAAAGAAAGAGGGAGGGAAGTAAGTTGAAGCAGGAATGAAAGGAAGAAAGGGCAAGTTGCACATGCTTGGGCTTTGTTTCAGTGGTGAGTTGGACAAAGTCACTGAAACCAAAACCATCATGAGTCTCCTTTAAATCATCCTCATTTTTTATCATGCTCATCAAAAACCCTATAGTAACTCTGATGGTGTTCCAGGCCTCCAGTGTTAGCAACTGGAAAACTATTCAAACGCCACTGAAAAGACTGTGACAACCTGAATAGAATGCAGATGTTTTTTTCATTTAGCTTTCAGATTTTGCTGAGAGATTTCTCGTCAATGGCTATTCATTCTGGTGGGTTTTCAAAATTGCTGAAATTTTATAGTTCAACAGACAATAAGTAACGAGAAGCATAGAGGATGGGGCATGCCGACATCTGCACTGGTGGCTGGACGTTTCAAAACGTGACACGCTTCCTTTTGCTTGGGGATATTACAGGCAGACTCGTCAAGGTGTCAATCACATCTGAGACAAGATTGACAAGACTCGCTGAGCACCTGCCTCAAAACTGTACAATGTCAGTAAGCTTTTATGGGAAAAAGAAAGAACAATTACCCTTTTTAAATCAAATGGCTTCAATTGGTAGATTCACATAGGGTTAGAGCTTACTATTTTTAATTTTTTTATTTTTTGTAACACGAAGCCCAATCCTATAGGCTGCCTAAGACTTAAGTCTGGTGCTTACTTACTTAAATGTCAATCCCACTGAATCTAGTGGAATATTGGCCTAATTCTCACAACCAGCAGCTGAGTTGTAAATCTGTGCCTTAGCCTCAGACCATAGGTGGGGGTTCACATTATGTTCCTCTATGGGTGTGAAAACATTTATACAGAAAACCAGTGTATCAGAAAAAAAACCCCAGGCTTTTCTCATTAACATATAATTTCCCATGTGAAGCGGGGATTAAGCAGAGCGTGGGGCAGGCATAGGCAAACTCCGGCCCTCCAGTTGTTTGGGACTACAATTCCTATCATCCCTGACCACTGGTCCTGATAGCTATGGATGATGGGAATTGTAGTCCCAAACATCTGGAGGGCCAGAGTTTGCCTATGCCTGGGGTGGGGAGAGAGAGGAACATTCAACTTTGTGAACCCCAACTGCAGTGGTAGAGTCTCTATAAACAAATTTATTACTCTGAGAACGAGGCCTGATTTCTGAATAAATAGGCATAGGATTGGAGTACATGTGTTTCAGTTAACAGCTGATCTCTGACAAAAACATAATGCATAATGGCTTATGGGGCAACCTAACAGCCCAGTCCTAAACTGCTTTGCACTAGCACACGGGTGATCAGGAATACCAGCGGCTACACAAGAGAAGATCGGTATTTGAAAAAGCAGGGTACTATGGCAGATGCACTAGCTCTAAGACCATAGTGCCAGGCTTAACAGGCTCCCATTATATCCTTAAGCAATATATTTTAGTTTTTGTAAAGCACCACACAATTTCCCCCCTTTGTATTGAGTACTTTAAAGGCAGGGCAGTTCAATAAACACAAGTCTGCAAGGAGCTGGGAGGACATAAATGGAATATGACCCTCCATCTATAGCAGGGAGAACTCTGCTTAGCAGATGAAGGATCGATTTTGCTCACTTAAAATGATTTCATATTGATTAGAATGCCTAAGGATCTGTTCATACAAACAGCAGATCATGTGGCATAAACATTCCTGGACCTCCATTTCAAGCTGCAGGTGAGTAATCACATAACTGAATATTTCCCAAATAAGCAACAGCAACCAATTTTTTGGTTTGTTGTTGATCTTAATTTTTTCAAATGTATTTTGTGGTTTTTAAATAATAATAATAATAATAATAATAATAATAATAATAATAATAATAATTTAATTTATATCCCGCCCTCCCCAGCTGAAGCCGGGCTCAGAGCGGCTAACAACAGTAAAATGATACAACATATTGTAGTTTAATGTTGTGAATCGCCCTGAGCTCTATGGATGAAAGGTGGTATACAAATTTGGAAAATAAAACTAAGAAATCAAATTAATAACAGACTATAAAATTCATATGTGGCATAAGGATTCTAGCCTAGCTTCTTCTGACACCTAGCTTCCTTTGTGTAGGACCTCCTCCACCCAATATGGAAGCATTCAGACCCTGTAGTCTGAAGTAGTAGACTCTAGGAACAGTTACAGCAAACAATCTGCTTTTTGTCTAGCAGTGGCGTAACGTGGGGGGTGGAGGGGGGGCCGGCCGCACCAGGCGCAACACCTGGGGGGGGGCGCTCGCACTCGCAGCTCTGCCCCTGCTAAAATCCACAGGTTAGGGGGCGCAAATTACTTGCCTTGCCCCGGGTGCTGACAACCCACGCTATGCCACTGTTGTCTAGCCCAGGCCTAAGCAATCCTTTGGCATGTGGTGCTAGCCTTGAAGCAGTGGTGGCTGCTGCCTATTGGATGGACAGGAGACCAACAGTAGGTGAAGCCAGAGCCAATGACAGGCAGACCTACCCTCTGGTTGTAATAAGGTGGGCAGGTGGGGGTTGGCTGAGATCAAAGCGAGGTTGGTGGGGCAATGCTTTGCAGGCCAGCAAATCCTCTGGCTCTTTGTTTGCCTATTTATAATTTTAAGCTTTAAAGGTAAAGGCAAAGGGACCCCTCACCATTAGGTCCAGTCGTGGCTGACTCTGGGGTTGCAGTGCTCATCTCACTTTATTGGCTGAGGGAGCCGGTGTACAGCTTCCGGGTCACGTGGCCAGTATGACTAAGCCGCTTCTGGCGAACCAGAACAGTGCACGGAAACACCATTTACCTTCCCACTGGAGCATAGAGCATAAATCCTATTTATCTACTTGCACTTTGACGTGCTTTCGAACTGCTAGGTTGGCAGGAGCTGGGACCCAGCAACAGGAGCTCACCCCGTCGCGGAGATTCAAACTGCCAACCTTCCGATCGGCAAGCCCAAAGCTCAGTGGTTTAGACCACAGCGCCACCTGCGTCCCCTAATTTTAAGCTTAATGGTGACTTATTTACAACATCTTTCTTTACTATGTTGTAGGAGATAGGTAGAAATATAGATACATAAAAGAAGGCAAATTTCTCACTGCATCTTTCTGTTTGTTCACTTAAAGAAGGTAGATTTCCCAGGGGGGCATTGAGTATTTTTTTTTTCCTGAAAAGGGGGCGGTAGGCCATATAAGAGATAGAATCCTGATCCCTCCTGGTGTGCAGGGCATGGGGGCTTCCCAAGTGGCCATTTTCAGCAGCCATTTTTAAAGCTAATGCAAGATGTTGATTCTAGTAGAATGATCTATATGTTGATGAAATGATGGAAGTTGGTGGTGGGAAATAGGAAAATGGTGGAGGATTTGCAGCGAGGTAAATCGAGGGAGGAAGTGAGAGCTGGACCATAAAGAAGGCTGATTGCCGAAAAATTGATGCTTTTGAATTATGGTGCTGGAGGAGACTCTTGAGAGTCCCATGGACTGCAAGAAGATCAAACCTATCCATTCTTAAAGAAATCAGCCCTGAGTGCTCACTGGAAGGACAGATCCTGAAGCTGAGACTCCAATACTTTGGCCACCTCATGAGAAGAGAAGTCTCCCTGGAAAAGACCCTGATGTTGGGAAAGATGGAGGGCACAAGGAGAAGGGGACGACAGAGGATGAGATGGTTGGATAGTGTTCTCGAAGCTACCAGCATGAGTTTGACCAAACTGCAGGAGGCAGTGGAAGACAGGAGTGCCTGGCATGCTCTGGTCCAAGGGGTCACGAAGAGTCGGACACAACTAAACGACTAAACAACAACAACAAATCGAGGGATAGCCAACATAGTGCTCTCTGGATGTTGCTGGGCTCAGCCCCAGCCAGCATGGCCACTGGTGTGGATGAGGGGAGTTCTGGTGTACAAACATTTGGAGGGCACCATTTTGGCTACCGCAGGATAAATTCATGAATCACCCATTGAAGGGCCTGCCTGTGTTGTGTTAATTATGTAGCTTGCAGCCAGGTCAGGGGATAAAAAAGGGATCCTAGATGTGGGGGAGATTTTCAAGCCTTCCTTCACTATTTCACCTCACACTACATTTAGAGACGGCGAGTGAAATCTTTCCATTGGTGCTAAGGGGAGCTCCCCCCACCCCAATAATTTAATTGCAGCCTATTTGTGTAATTTTCTTTGGGGTCACAGCTGAGGGTTTTTTTTAAAACCCTGTGATCTCAGCGGAAATTGCCTCTTCCCCCATACCTCCACCTGCCCACCTAGGATCGAAAAAGTCTCTGACTATGGCTACAAGGCAATAAAATAAAATAATCATCAAATAACGTGTAGTTAAGCCCACAGGCATTCAGCTTCTATGTGAATCCGTTTCCTTCTCTGTGTTCTTGTGTCAAACCACAGCTGTGTGATGGGCAAAGGAAAAGCACAGCTCAACTTTTGGGAGGAGGGTGCTTTAAAATGTCATTTGCTACCCAAGTAATTGAAATCTCAGGCGAAAGATTTTGTCACAAAGTACAAGATGTTGCAAGGCTGAGGTTTCTTCCTCTGGAGCCTTGTGGTGAAAGACTGAGCTTTGTAAATTTTATGCTTGCTGCCCAAACTTGATAGACAAATAGTGTTCTTTTTATAAAAGATAAAATTTCCAGAGTGAGGATGCTGTGAATTTTCAGCTACATGGCTAATGGTAACAACTGACTTGTCTTTGCAAAAAGAAACCTGAAACTTCTGGAAACAGGTTTTTCAGGTCAAAAACAAGAGTATACTATTCAGGAGCAGCACTGTTTTTCTAGAAAAATACAGTAGTGCTGGAACTCACCATGAACACCTCCCTCGTTCTCTTAGAATGGCAATGGTGCCCACCTGAGAGGTGCTGGAACTGAGTTCTGGCTGAAAAAAGCCCTACAGTGGTGCCCCACAAGACGAATGCCTCGCAAGACAAAAAACTCGCTAGACGAAAGGGTTTTCCATTTTTTGAGGCGCTTCGCAAGACGAATTTCCCTATGGGCTTGCTTCGCAAGACGAAAACGTCTTGCGAGTCTTTTCCCTCCCCCCCTTTTTCTAAGCCGCTAAGCCGCTAATAGCCGCTAAGCCGCTAATAGTGCTAATCCACTAAGCCGCTAATAGGGGTGCTTCGCAAGACGAAAAAACCGCAAGACGAAGAGACTCGTGCAACGGATTAATTTCGTCTTGCGAGGCACCACTGTATTTAGGAGGGACACAAAGACATAGAGGCCTTAGGCAGGGACGGGGAACCATTTTCAGCTCAGGCGCTGCATTCCCTTCTGGGCAACCCTGAGGGGCCACATGCTGACAGCAAAACTAACGATCAATTTTACCTCAGTACTGTAGGCTTCCTTTTCCACACAGCTTTCTCTTTCCTCCTTCCAGGCAAGCAAGAAGTATTGTCAGCATCCAAGGACACAGGCAAATACACTAAGGGAAGGTGCAAAGTAGAAACAAGAGAGGCTTGAGGCACCTCATCCCTACTTTGAGGAAGGATAAAGTCTACTAGTCAGACTGCAATGGCTTGACTGGTGGTGCTGAGGATGGGAATCCAAAATTCAGATTTCTTCTCAGTTGGCAAAGCTCGCTATATCACCACCCAGCCCACACGGTTCTTGGGAGGCTTCTCTGGGCTACTCGGAGAAAAGCTGAGACAAAAATAAAGTCAACATAGCCATCAGTACTGAAGTTGTTCATCGTATGCTGCTTCCATTATAATCAACCCTCATTGGGGTGAGTAGATTGATGAAGGCTTTGAACCCTGTGCTGTAACCAGGGCCAGCCTGCCCATGAGGCGAGATGAGGCAGTCACCTCAGGGGGCAAATTCAGCCTCCTCCTCAGGCTGGGTTGGTGGCGATTATAATGGATGCGAGGCACCACATCAAATTGTTGCTGGTAAGCATGCATTACCCAAGCCTGTGGCTTGAAGCAGGTGAGGCCTGAGGGGACACCTGTCCTTCTGTGGAAGGATGGCACCCTAGGGTCCCCTCACAAAGCAGAAAGCTTACCTTCACAAAGAGTTATGGTTCTGTTTTCCTCAGCGGAGCTACTAGTCGACCCATCTTTTTCCCCATCTCTCTCACCACCTCCTAACATCCATCTAGACTTTCTCCTCTCGGCCTTCCTCTTTCTTCTCCTCGTTACTTTTTGCTTTTTCTTCCTCTTGAGCATTGACACATCTGTCCCTTTCCCTAGCTCAATTACAGTTCATATAAAAACCTTGGATTTCTCCATCGATTTCTGCAGGCAGCTCTCACGTCCATCCCTGGGGCCATTCAAAAATAACTTCTCAGTGTGAACCAGAAAATGACAATGAGATGGTTCCTCCTATCCATTTTGTTTCCATGTTTCTCTTCCTGTTTTATCCCTGTTTGTTTTAACTTTTGTGAACCCAGTATCACACACTGTGACATATAATTCAACATACATTTGTCCTGGTATTTTCATGCCCCTCCTATGAAGTTGGGGCAGTTCAGCTTAATCACATCAGGGCATGCCATAAGTTTAACATGCACAATATGGAGATGGAAGAGAAAACTAAATGCAGGCCTGCTGTTTTTATGGCAGCCATGTTGGTGGGGGGTTTTGTGTGTGTGTGTTTTGCCCCCCCCCCCCCCGTAATATGCAATTTCTCTCCCCTAATGTGCAATTCCATCCCAGTGGTCACTGGTAAAGGAAAAGTGATTACAGAATCACCTGACAGATATTAAAATAGACCTGTGGTCAACTCTAAATATTATATGATTCTATTCTGCCATGGATGCTTTAGTTGAGATCCCTATATTGCATGGCCTTGGGCTAGATAACCCCTAGGTTTCCTTCCAGCTCTACAATTCTGTGATTCTATTACCAGTAGACTTTACTCGAGAAGTCTAAGGAAGTCAGTGCAGTTCTGAAATCAGTGCAGTTTTACATGGTTCAGTCCACTATCTGGATCCAAAATGGCATCCAAACATATCCAGACATAGATGAAAATCTGCTCCTTGGTCTCAGGAACTATCTGGCAAAATTTGGTCTATATGAAGAGGTGTCCAAATGTTAGTGGGGGGGAGACAACTTTCCAAAATATATAGTAGATTTGATTTTTACCAAATATTCTAACCCAGGGGCTCTAATTGGGTCTGCCAGGCCTCTCCATTTCCTCTGGGCCACCACTTCAGTCAAGCCACGCCCACCTGCCCAGCACATGACATCATATATGACAGCAGGTATGGAGTGGGTAGGAACCTGGCTGTGCCTGCAAACCCCCATGCAAAGCATTGTGTATGGCAGCTCAGCAAGACTCTAAACACACTCACTTTTCTTTTGCCATGTTCCTATGTCATATAGAAACAACCGGGGCCAAAGTGGATATAATATTAAATGTGTCTTTGCATTTAACATGCAGAGTGGTGTGTGTAATTATCAGGATGACAGCAGGCAGGAAAGAGGGAAATTAACTCTTTCCTCTACTGCGGTCCTGATGATAACTCCTCCTCCGATGGTGGTGTCTGTATTGGGAGGAAATCCCTCATTGGCGTCAATGGGGGGCTTCCCCACCACAGATCACAGCAGGTGAGGAAATGGTTACCCCCCCCACCACTTTCATGCCTGCTAGTCCTGTTAATTATCACCCCCTCCCAGCTGTTATTTTCACTGAAACAAAACAAAACCCAGTATGTTAAATGCAACTATGCATTTAATGTCATATCTAATTTGGCCCTAGGAAACATTTAAGCACATTTGAAGCCTGCCAACTCCACTTCCCCTTTTTGCTGAAGCGAATGTGCCCTTGCACTCCATTGTTACAAGCCAAGTTCTAATTGGAGACCAATAAGAAATGGCACATTCTACGCACCTAGTGCATTTCAAGTCTGATACCATCTGCCAGCAACAAACAGCATATTTTCAGGAGCCTGTTATATAAAACTTGCTTAGGCTGTAATTAAGACCACAGTAAGCACTTGATTTTGTTTATGAAATATGCAAACAAATGCATTTGTTAACTGCAGTCACTCAATGAGCCAAATACGTATTTAATCAAGAGGCTACAGTCTTCTCTTAGAGTATGCACTGCACTTCTGTCTTCTGCATTCTTGCTGATGGGAAAATTATTGCCCCGAGCACAGAAACAAAACCATGGCAGCTGTTTCTAAACTATGTACTTGCTTCACTTTAGCTCTTTGGCTAGAATAGATCGCGTCTGTTCCTTTAACACCAGAAAACTCAGGGGAGTTACAAAAGAAACAAAAACTCCAAACACCCTAATCTGGTGGTTCCTATTATGCAGTATATAGAATGATCTCCAGGGTGAATTAAAAATAATCTTATTTAGTTTTTGAACAATGCGCACATGTGCCATCCAAAGTAAGCACCATCTTAGAAGAGCATTCCCTCTTCGAAAATGGTGCCTGCTGCAACACATTCTGTAAAAACAAAGAATGCCTTTTCCTTCAGTGCTATGGTTTGACACACATGCACATTTATGCAGATCTGATTAAATTACATTGAAATTAAATTGATTAAATGAAAATGCATGTTGGCTAGTCCATGCAGTTCCATTGATCCGAGTGACAGGATAGCATGTGTGAATGAGGGACTCCATACATGAAAATGACTGGGTCAAAGACAGGGGTGGAGTGGGATGTGGGAGCGTATAGAAGACACTGCTCAAGCAGCATCTCATTATTACAAGTGTTTATTTGCCTGCAACCCTAAGACCCCTAAAAGAAGCTTCACTCTTCACACATTTCTCACCAAGGACTCACTGAATGTGGTAAGCGAGTGTTGCCAGCCAACCTTCCCACCAACATCGTGGGAAGCGTCCCAGTGGGATGCTTAGGAATGGCTCTCAGTTACACAGACAGCCCAAGAGGTGTAGCCGTACCCCCCACAGAACGCTATTTCCCCCAACAATTCTTATCCAGAGTTTTTCAGAGCCAGCAGAATCAAGGCCACGGGAGCTTTGTTTTTTGAAAGTTCATTCATTCAATGGGATGAACAGGACTCTCTTGTGTCGTGATGTAAGAGCGATGTAAGAGCGAAGGCGTATGAATCGCCATGCTGAGAACAATATCCTGGGCACATGCTCCCCATCGTTTCTCTTCTTCTTACCATGCATCTTATAAGGCAGGGTGAAAATTAGCTTGATTAGCAGTTAATTACACTGACTCCTTGCTCATGGATGGCAGCCAAGGCAGGAGGAAGCCACATGCTCTTCAGTGCGATTGCTTCAGGCAGACATCTGGGTGCATTTCTCTGAATGTATCTGGACATCACATTGGTGTATGTCACTTTTCTTCCTCTCAGCTTGTGGTGTATTCTAACCTTGCTATCTCAGGCTAATTTTTTTAGCATTGGTTCACAGGGACGTTTGGCTCCGAACAGGGAATCAGATGATAGGACTTTTTCAGTTCCCCATTTCTACAGTTCTAAGGCTATCTGAGCCTTACATAATTTGCACCTTCCTATTTATGAGTTCCATGGCAATTTCTGCCGTCACGATAGATTGCGCATTTAGATTGTGCACGTCTGCACATTCAAATCTAAATGAGCATGCAAGTGTGAATGCTCGGCTGTTTCAAATGAGATGCACATTCCAATATGTTTCAATGAATCTCTATCTATGTACTAAGGTGTGTGTTATCTACTTATTTACATGTATTTTGAGTTTAATCAGGCCTGCTCTCATCTGCCATCCCCCCCGGACCTTTTTAATACAGTGGTACCTCGGATTAAGAACTTAATTTGTTCTGGAAGTCTGTTCTTAACCTGAAACTGTTCTTAACCTGAGGTAACACTTTAGCTAATGGGGCCTCCCGCTGCCGCCACGCGATTTCTGTTAACCCAAGGTACTATTTCTGGGTTAGCGGAGTCTGTAACCTGAAGTGTCTGTAACCCGAGGTACCACTGTACTGTATTTGCCTGTTCTGTAGGTCAGTGCTCTCTTTTTTTGCACTTATGCAACGTGGAGTTTTCTTAGACCCTTGACAAATAACTCCTTCTCCTCCTACTATTGGTAGCATAATTTATAACAGCATTGAAACCAGCACTCTTAGCCACATTTACCTTTATTTCTTTTCATTATGTCTGCTAATTTCCCCACACATTCTCTATTCCTCCTAAACTGCAGGTCTCAATTTTATATGAGAGGGAGAAGGCTAGCATAGCTTTCAGTACACATTATTTTAAGCATAAAGATTAAGACCATCTCTCACTGTGCAGAGGTCAAACTGTCAGACGTGCGCAAACTTGCATAATTACATCCATTCACCTTTCATTAATTCAGATATTATGTGACAAAACGTGCTGTCTCGAAGGAAGGATGAACCTTAACACAAGAAGATTCTGAAGTGGCCAAGTCTAACTGATGCTTGGAAATAAATTAGCAGATGTGCAGCACAGTGCTAGCAAATAAATTCAACTGTGTTTCGTGGGTCTTTGTGCCTGTAACCCATTGCTGGGAGAGGGGGGAATGCGCAGGAAAGTCCCACACCCCAACATCCCTTGGAACACAATAATTTCTTTGCAGACCTTCATGCATTTAGACCTGAACAGGGTTTCGAATTGTGTTTGGTTGAGTGTGCTTAGAAACCCTTTGCCTATGCACCCAGAGATACTGGGAGTGGAGCTTATATCTATGCCCATCGCCACATTTTAAATCCTCATGCATTCACGTGAACATGGGTGAATGGGTGGGAAAATCCAAATTTACATGCATGAGCATGCACACACATATTTTTTTTAAAGAACCTGATGCCAGAAAAAGAGATGGCACAATATTTCTGTTGAGCTCAGGTACTGAAATGCTTGTACTAGGAAGTGAGATTAAAGCGGGCCTAATAGCAAAAGAACATATGAAGGAAAACACCTGCCTGGATGCTGCCTGGCACATTTACATTGGTGGAAGTTCACAGTGTTTTTCGGTTGCAATTCTCACAGTTCCTAGCAATTGGCCATACTGGATGGCTGATTGGAGTTGAGTTCAACCATAACTAAATGCCCACAGGTTTCCCATTTCTGATTACAATACAAAGCTAAGAGCACCAATCTTGAGATAAACTAGCTTTCTATTCCATCCAGCATAGCCAACTGCTAGGAAATATGTGAACAGCATTTGGAGGGCCACATGTTCATCATCCTGGGTCAACAATGACTGGCAGTTTTCCACGGCTTTAGAGAGCACTTTTGCAGTCCAACTTAGAAAGACCAGGGACTGGCATGCAAAGTAAGCCCTCTCTCTCTGAACTACCTGTACAGCCATTCCCCTTCAAAATGACATGGAAATAAATGACAGCTGCTGATGGCCCTTCAATTTTGAAAGAGCTGAATCTGACTGTGAGGTTAACAATACACTGTTGACACAATATCATACAATGTGATGGAAAAGCTTTTGGTAAACCTTATGCTAAGTCGTCGGGCATAAATCAGAATACTGAACAGAGTGTTCAGACACATTTTTGCTCTTTACAGCCAACTGAATATCATCAATGATGGTATATTCTTTGCATGGAAAGAAAAAAATCAGTATTTGCAGCCAATTGAATTTTCCAGCTTTCTAGTATGTTAGTTGAGACATACTGGTTATCATGCTTCTCTATTGCAAAGTATAAATGAAAAAAGATGTAATGTTTAATCCTGCTAATCTTAATGGTGGTGTTATTTAAAATTCACTGTAAAAAAGAGTGGAGAAGCTAGAAGCATTTTTTGTAGTCCAATTCTAAAGATAAGTAAGGCTTTGACAACCTATCAAGTGACTACAGTGAAAGGAGCAACAGCAGCGGAGAGTGCTCATATGCTTTTCAGCTGCAACCTGATTATGAGGTTACTAGCAAATATGAAGTGTCCAGGGTGTCACTGATATAGCTGGCTTCCTGAGCGCTGTAGTTAAATCCCTTTATTCTGCTATGGTGATGCAAACCCAATACAGGCAGGGTTGTCCCAACACGGTAATTTGTGTCGCTGCTCACTATATGCTACATTCCAACTGGATGGCAGGGAAGGGGTTCTCTATGGAGGAGATGCTTAATAGCATGGTAGAGAAATGACCCTATGGTCTCCTTGGCTTCAGTACCTATTATTGGACACAAAGTATATATTTAAGAGGAAAACAGGATTTTTGAGAACGTTATGAAAAAGGGGGGGGGGGCTACCTTTTCAATGTTAGAATCCTATTTACATTGGAATTAATTTCATCTCAATAATATAAACATGTAGTAGAAGGAACTAAACCTTGTATTGATTAAGGTTCCAAAGGATTTGCGTGAAGTAGCCACTGGTTTCACCAATTCCTTGTTAAGCTTAGCATTTTTGTAACACAACACTTAATTTGAAATACCATGTTTGCAAACAGAACATGCATTTTTTTTAAAAAAAACAGAGTATTGTTTTGACAGTGAATCAGTCTCTAAGTCTGTCACATATTAAACACCAAGGCCTCTTTCCAGCTATATTTAGTTGTGATTGTCTTACCCTATTGCAGTGCCGTAGCTACAGGGGTGCTAGCCATGTTTTCTGCCCCATGTGAAGCCTCCAGAGGGGAGCCACTGAGGCTCCCAGCTTCTGTGTATATGTGTGTGTGTGTGTGTGTGTGTGTGTGTGCACAAATGTGCAGGGGGGATGCCAAACTGAGTCTTTGTCCTGCGTGATATAAAGCCTAGTTTTGCCCCTGCTCTATTGATATCAGCTTGGACTCCAGTGTCCTTCACAAACATGTTGAACTGCATTGGAAGACATTTGTCTATGAGACTGCAGACTGTGTGTGGATTCTGGAAACACATGGGTAAGGCCAATTGAATGAATATCTCCTATTCTCATTTCTAGCTGACTACTGATCCAGTGGGATAAACTCACTCCATGGGCCCAGATGATATGGTTAGAAAACACACACACACACACACACACACACACACACAGTAAGAAATGACTCTCATGACTCTCTCTCTGCATGTATACGTAAAGGGAATCATGACACATTCTCTCTGAGTCAGAGCCTACGCCAGTGATGTTGCATATCCAAGATTATAAAAAGCATTAACAGCTATATACTGTGTACCATAGATTTACAGCCAGAGGGTACAATCCCAAAAAATCTAGGTGTCCCTATATCCCATTGGAGTCACCTCTACATGAAAATTAAAATGATTTCAATTGGTCCTTGATGTACTAGGCACCCATTTTGTGGCCCAACATCACCTAAAAATAGAAAATATGCTTCCATCAATTACGGTATTTATAGCCATTCTGTTATGAAATGGAAGAACTTCTCAATATACACTAGAGAGCTGAAAATGCGAACATAAATGTGAACATATCTGAATTATTATTTTTTATTAAAGAATCATTTATTTTATTAAATAATAGCTTCATATTTGGTATCACAATGTTCTTTAGCATGGAATACACATGACTTAACATGTGTAATATTATATCTGCAGATCCACCTAGGTATAAAGCTTTACTAAGTTACTAAGTGCACTACACAAAAGCTAAGAATGCAGTAACTCTATTGTACCACTGGAGGGAATGCGTTTTACAAGGCATATTTTACATTGAAACTTCACAAAATATAAAACCAAGTTCTGGGTTAGAATCTAGTGGAATTATCTGCTAGTAGACTAGGGCAACCAAAAAGAAACATTCAGCAATGGCAAATATGGCCTGACTGATAAATCTAATAAGCAAAGGCCACAGAACCTCTCTAAGGAGATTATTAGACTTTTAGCCCACAATCCACAGATAGGCTTCCCCTGCACAAACCTCAGTGACATGTTGTGCAAGAAAACAATTGTGCCCATTTGTTAGATTCGTTACAATTTGGATACAAATTATTGAAAATAAGGGCAACAAGTTAATTTGACTTTTGGGTGTGATCTGGAAGGAAACTAAGTTACCACAATCCCTCTAGAGGGAGTTCTGGGACATTGCAAGAATGGCAGCAAGTGGAAAAATACTCATGGAATTGAACAGGACTTTTTATCTCCTGGGAAAGCTGCAAAAACGAAGTATTATTTTGTCTACAGAGGTCTCTACACTAAAGGAGACAATGGATTTATCTATTGAAGAAAGGAAGGGACTTGACGTAAGTTTGTGTTCCTGAACAAATAAAGCCTCTGTAGAGGAACTAGAAGTTTTTGAATTAGAAGGTTTTTGCAGCGGAACAGGAAAAGAAACCTGAGGAATAAAAACTGGACCAAGCTCGAAGTTGGAACATTTGGGACATCCAGACTTTAAAAGGATCAAGAAACAGAATTTGAGTTATACTCTTAAATATAGAGGTCTGGATGGAAGAAGAATGATCTTTTCTGAGAGTTTCTCTAAGATTGGGCTTTCTGAAATTAAAGACTACCAAAAAGACGGCAAAGTGGAATCGAGAAAGATTTAGATATGGACGTGGGATCTCCAGGCCGGCAGTAGACGGATGGATTTTGGGGATCGAAACCGGGAAAGGGGGGAGGGAGATTTGGAACCCAAAGGCTGTAAAATTATATCATTTTATTTTTTCTTGTTTTACTTTGTGTGATAAAAAAAGGGGGGAATTCGTGGAAGGGAACTGGGGTCGATCTTAGGGAAGTACAAAAAAATATAAAGAGAAATGGCTATACAAGATAAACTAAATTTGAATAATGGGCTAATTATAATTATAATAAGGTTTTAAAATTTGGGGTAAGAATTTGTGGAACTAATCTAATGGAAATGGAATACAAGAGGGGGGGGGGAGTCCTGGAAATATGTTAATGAAAGTAAGGTTTTAAATGTAAATTTTATCTTTCTCTTTTTTCTTTTTTATTCTGGAAATTTTAATAAATATCATTTAAAAAACAAAAACAAAAAACAACTGTGCCCATTTGAAAGGGAGGAGAGGGGCTTGTGCAAGCCCAGTTCCTGGTAGCTGTGCCCTATATATGAGAAGCCCAATCATGATAAGATGGTCTGGGTCCATGGAGAAAAAATAGGATATAAATTATAAAAATATGTAATTAAATAATGGCAGATATACAAGTGGGGCATTCCATCTGCACAATGGACTTCTGCTTTCGCAAACAGGGTAATCTACTATACTGGGTTGAGTAACCCTCTGGAGCAGATGGAGGCTGCTAGAGGAGGGGAAGAAAGGGAATCCCAATGCACCCGCTGGTGCAATGTTGGATCTCATCCACAAATAATGAAAAGAAAAATAAGTTGCTCCATATATGTGGTTTTAAAAGGGCAGATAAAATCTTTATTAAGAAAACACAGTACTGTTGTCCAAAAAACTTACTTAGAAAGGTAATACTTATTCCACCCCACCCCCCATTGTAAGTGGATGATGACTGCTTGACAAGCTACTCATCAGAAAACAATTATTTGGAACAACAGGGTTAAAGACTATCAGCCCATGTTTTACAATCCAGTGTGAACTGAAGCTCTTATTAATCTGTATTCAGAAGAACACAGTTCAATGCATCTGATTACCACATCACTTGCCTTTCTGGATCAAAGCATCACTATGCAAACTATTGCTTGCAACGCCCAGGAGCCAAGTGTTTTGTAAAAAAATAAAAATAAAATCAGAGACATTGTGGGAGCTCAACAATCAATAATGTTAAGAGCACATTTAAGAATAACAAACTGTAATCTTACTGAGGTTCAGCCACAACCAAGAAGCACGGACCTCTCTTATTGCCTTAGTTTGCAGCTGCCTTCTCACTGAAATGTCTTTATGTTTTGATATTTGCTGGTGCTGGTTTTGTATTTAAGCCAGGCAAAGAAAAAGAAAGGAAGGAAAGTATGACAGATTATTTAACCACTCTACGATTTAGCACCCTACCCAAAGAAACAAAATGAGCCATTTTCGTAATCTTTATATAGCTCGTATCAGTAAAGGGAACAATTAATGATCATTTCCCATGATAATAATCTCACACTGTGGACAGTGAAGAATGTCACAGAAGATTGCCCACTTGTGCCTGAGGAATTCTACAAGCAAAGAGGCCGTCCCATTACATTCAGTGAAAGACAAGCGCTCAGTGCAGCATACAATACTTCTGCAGACAGAGCATTTATCTTCTCATTGAAAAGAAAGTACTTGTGCATGATGTATTTGAAGCTGTTTTTTAAAAAAAAAAACACCTATCAATTTAGAGAAAAAAATTATACAAAAGCTACACTCATCGTGTAGCTCTGTTTATGAATAGTACGAGTACGGATAGCAATTTGAGATGTATGTTGTTCCCTCTATCAAACTGCTCTTCTTAGAAAATAAAACAGTGTGATCCAAAACAGATACCCACCAACTTGAAAAGACTGCATGAGGAATCTTGAAAACAAATGGAAGTCAACTGCAGTAGCCTTTAATAGAGGTAGCATTATTAGAATTAGTTGTAGAACAGAGTGCAGCTGAGAGGCATAAATACACAATAGTACAAGGCAAACCTGACAATCATTATAGTCTTTACCACATTTTTCCTTCAGAGATTAAGAAAATATATAACTCCCTCATGTGGCAATAATGCCCCCTTTTTTCTCTTTGATTAACCCAATTCCAAGGCTATTCCCTTCAGCACAAAAAAACAACACTTTTCTTGCAGTTCCTAAGCACGGAGCACATTTGAAAAATTGTTCTATTCTAATGCTTCACACTAAGGGTAGCTTCAACCAGCCCCCTCCCCCTTCTCAACCCCCACAGATAATCATTCACTGAGAATACAGTGCTACTCAGTTGTCTGAATGGGTTCAGTGTGCAATGGACAGTGATGCCACTATTGGATCAGAAAACTAAATTTTTATAGCCCGTTTCAAATTCAGTCAGTAGAAAACACACAGCAATTCCTTATCACTCCAGGCAACAATGTTGTGTTATAATCTCACTACATAGGGACCCCCAAAATCTGTAAAACGGGCTCTGCACAAGGAACGCCTGTGCTCTGCAAGCATGTAGATTTCCCCCAGTCCCAACAGTCCATGTGCAGTTCCAGCCCTTAACCAGAAACCTGCAGACAGCAGGATGTAGATGACATTTCGTTGCATTCATGGAGCCTATCCTTTTTCCAAGCACATGTTGCGTGCCAGGGACGACTCTCAGACCTATTCCTCTTGTGTGCCTCTGAGCAGAGACAACGACGTTTCTCTTTTTAAAAGATTGAATGGACCCTTTGGGATGCACCATTTTTAAAAACTGATAGGCATTTTCCCCCTGTGTATGTTCCCCTCGCTGTAGCGCAATATACAACTTGTACTGGTTTGCAGGTGAATATATGGAGCGAGCAGCTATCAAGTGACTAGCAGCTACATTTATGCTAGGTAAGCTGTTTAGAAAAAAGTAGCAAAAGTCACAGAGGCCAGTATATCTCTGCTGCCTTCACCACATCCACAACACTTTGTAAAACGGTTCTGAAAATCATTGACTGAACTGTAATCTGGACAGCGAGACAAAGAAAGAACTCCTTTGCTCATAGCTTTGGGATATTGTATTAGTAAAAAAGCATACTATATCTTCTTAAATAAATATATCCTATTTGTGGAATCACAGTACAATCCAGGGAAAAATACTGTCATAAGTACAACAGCATGATATAAGCTCCACAAGATTTTACATCAAATTTGGTCTTGTATCTGGAATACAACCTAATGGGAGAATCAAAATCAAATGTACATGTTAAATACTTTGCAGAACTCCCCTCCCCTCCCCCTGTAATACAGTACTAACACAATTACATGAAAATGACATTACAGTATCCTTCTCCCAGCTGATTCTATGCTTGCAGTATCAGCTTCTATGTATATACCTCAAAACTACATGAAATATCAAAGGTCACTAAATAAATAAACAAAAACAAAGAAAATGAGATAGTGCTAAATTTACACATTGAGAAATATATCCTCACTTCCATTAAGAAACCATAGAGGAGGGTAAGAATAATTTGTTTTATCTTATTTAAATTTTTTCTTGTAAAAAAGAAAGACATACACAGGTTCAAATCTAGAGAATATGGTTAAATGCATAAATACTGATAGCTTTTGCTAAGTTAGAATGGGCTTGATAAACTATAATACAATAGAATCAGAATAAACATGAAAGCAGAGAACATAATATTTTGGTTCATTTGAAATAATTAAGGTGCAACATTGCTGTCTCTAAATGAATTCATGGACATAAGTTGATGGGTGACATTGCTGGTATACGAAAATACATGCCACAATTCTTTTTTTTAAAAAAACAAAAACACAAAACAATGGAAATTTTTAAAAAACAAATAAACAATTAAACAGTACATTGTTGGTTTGAATTTTTCTGTGCTAACAAATTTTCTTTCTACCTGAAATTAGGGACACCCATTCTAACAAATTCAGCGCTACAGCAAATCTCTCTATTGAAATCAAAACATTATTCCGAGGGGGGGAAAGCCACAGGGCACCATCCAGCTGTAGATTCTCCTGCAAAAGCACCACTGAAATGACGGGAAACTGAAGAAAAACATGTACTGCTCATTCCAATGGGGTTTGTGCAAAGAGAACTTTGAAGTGGACTGCGCTTCGAATGGACTACAAAGCTTTGCAGGATTTCTGCTACTCTCAGTGCCTAACTGCTTAAAAATTAAGCATATCTACATAAAGGTTTATAAGCATCAGAAAACACTCCTTTTCAGTAAATTGACCCAAATCCAGTCCCTTGCCTAAGGGAAAGTTCATGAGGTTTAAGAAAGGAAGATAATCAAGGTATATTAATTCACATAGAAAAAAGCTAATTTTATGCATCTTTTATAAATGTACCATTCATATAAAGAAATATTTTAGGAACAATATTGAAATTTAAATGGCAGAAGGTGGTACTCCAGCAAAAATGCATCTATTCTAATGGGTTCAACAGAGTTTGTATGTTAGTACGACTGTCAAGATGAAGAGGCTGCACCGTAAGGTATTTGGATTTCAGCTACTTACAATGTTTTAAACCATAGCCAGTACATGGCCTGACATTCCCAAAGCCACCACAATATAAGTCCAAGAGTATGGCATGATGGCAGCATTTTGTTTTGTTAAAATAATTTAGAAAATGTTAACAAAATCAAGCTATTAAAATAGCACCACATGCTCCGGCAGCATGTGGAAGATTTTTCTACCTGAATTTTCTTAAAAAAAAGGAAAAAAAAGCATTTAACTGTCTCATTCCTGTTGAAGTTGCATTTTTCCTTCATCCAAGTCACCATTTGCATCTTTCAAGGAGTCTGTTTTTTGTTGTTGTTGTTGTTTTTACATGGGCTTGAAGTGACACTTTCCTTTTAAGTTGTCGTAATTTTTACAATGAGTATGATCTGTTTGATGTTGTTTCTGACACAGACACTGAAATACATGCATTGGTTACAACAATTAAAGGCTAAGCCAAGCAAATTTCAAGAGTCACTTTTCATATGGCTATTAAATCCAATTACAAAAAAATCCCAAAACACACATCCGTTATCAATTCTGTCAAGTATAAATTAAGAAAGCCTGATAAAATTGTGTAAACTCTCATCATTTAGAGACCTAATCAATAAAAAAGGGGTCTCGCTGAACTGAACACTATCAAAATCCCACCAGAGAGAAGAAGACTCATAGAAAATTATTGCTGGGGTCTGGTCAATAGCATTTGGTTAAGTCTTTGTGCTATGATGCAAAATATGCAGGGAAACATCTTGTGCTGTGGAAGAAGTACCCTGTGTTGAATGTATAACTTCATGTCAAATTCTAATAACAAATGAATATTTTGCTGCTAGGAACAATGTTGCCTCAATCCAGCCAGGGGCTATATGGATGAAGAAACAGGCTTCTATTTGTGTGTCCCTAGCTGGATGGGGCACAAACCAGTGTTGTGTGCACAGTTCCCTTTAATGATCCAACAGCTGGGCTGGGGGGCACTACCCCCAAAGCGAAAATCCTGCCAATCTGCTGTTGAACATCAAACAGCGAATTTGTGGGGCCAACTCTTGAGGGCTCTGTGCACACGCAGCCCTGATTGCTCCAGATGTGCCGTACTGGATCGTAGGCAACTGGTTAAAAGAGAAGTGGTTAAGAAACAGAAAGAAAAAAGTAAAGAAAGCTGGAATCTGCTCTGGCATGAGATGTGTGCATGGGAGTAAGTTAGAACATATAGAGTAAAGACAAGGATCATGAACTGGAAAGGGATCTGTCTGACAGCCTAAATTTAGGAACATTATTTCTCAATCATCACTCACTTACACAACACTCAGCACTTAGCTATCCCAAACTATCATTGGCACTTACATACAACCAATGAAGCCAATTTAGACTGTGCATAGTATTTATGACAATTCCAGTGTCTGTAAAATGTATAATATGTTCATCAGTGTGCATGTCAATTGAAAATTCCCCCGCCCTGCCCCAAAGAGTGAAGTAATACTAAGGTCACTTCTGAACAACATATTAATAGTATTTTTTTTCCTGTTTCACTGCTTTAGTTCCCACATAGTCATTTTAGACCTCTATCCAAAAATAAATGAATCCTCCAAGGCTTGAAAGACAAATCAGTAATCTGCAGAATTGTTCTTCTCAATATGCCAAACCTTTGTTTCAAATCATCCTCATTATTCTATGCTTAATTAAAAAAAAAAAAACCCCAAGCAAAATAAAGTCTGTCAACATTTTTTTGCCAATAAACTCTACCATCCTGGTGGCAAATACAAAAAAGTGCAGAACTTATGGGCCATAGGGCCGCGCATACGCCACTAACAATGGTACGCTTGCCCCACGCTTTCTTGAATTCTCCAAACAGGTTCTTAAATTCACTCTAAAATATATAAATGTAGGCATAACCTATTATATAAACCATCTCCGAACTGAAATCTTCATGTACAAAAAGGACTAAGAATATCTAGTAACTAGTGCAGTGCGTCAGTTTCTCCCCCTTTCCTCTTCTGTATTTTTTTTCTTTTAGAGTAACTAGTTATTATATGAAACTATTTTCCATATTCTGGTTGATAAAACAGATGCTGTGTGAGCTACAGTAAAGTCTGCCCTCTTCCATGTAACTATGTATTTACCACTTTAAAAACCTTCAATAGAAAGCAAAGCTCCAGGATCTTTTCATTTCTGTTGCTTAATAGAGAAAAAAACAACAACACCCTTGTAGCAGATTCTTGTGCCCCAAACCGGAGGGGACCTGACCCAAGCTATAAGCGAAATCTGTGCTACCCTGAACACAAACCACTCATTTTCAGTCTATGGGTTCCTCCATCACATGGACTGACTAGCATCCGTTGGTAAAGACAAGGCTAGGATATTAGGTAAAGCACAACGTTTTACAATAGGGTAGAGTTTCACTGGTCAGCGCAGGAAATAAGCACTGGAGCCTGAGACATTTCTTTTGGCTGTCCATCACATGGGAGAGGCGCCGTTCTCTGATTTCTGCAAAGGAAGAACAGATGGAATGTCAACCCAGAATTAATTTGCAAAATTACGTTTCCAAGCCCATGCAGTAGCCTCTAGTCCCTAAATCCATCTTGATACCTACTTTGCTTTCCCTAGCTACCGACCGCTTTCTGGCCTTCTTGATCCTCCATTTCTACTTTAGTATGTGCCTCTCCAAACTCTTTTGGACTATACACCTGCTTCTGGCCCACTTTGACTAACAGCCAGCTTCTCCCCAAGCCCTGGTTCCTAGACCCTTGTCAAAGCCTGACAGATTTATTAATATCTCCTTTAAGGAATCTTTGCATTCTCAATGCTGCTTAAAACCTTAAAAATGCAAACATTTCATTTGGCTAGCAAAGATCACACGTGCTTGGGAATTATAAAGACAATCTCTTCCACTGACTAGGAATCAGGATCCTCAGTGCTCATTATATTTTGAAGTAAGTTTAATTAAAAAACGAGGAAAGTGCAGTGTTCAGGTGACCTTTGTTCCTGTTCTGTATCACAATCTTACTTTGCATCTGCCTTCTTTCCTTTTAACCTGAGGGATCTGAACTTGACATGCTGTGTCCTGGACATACACACCAACTTTAATTCCTGAATGCATATTCCAAATTTCACTCTGCTGTCTCAGGGTTTGAGAGAGTTAACGCATTACAAACCAACAAGCAGTAGCAAATGGAATGCTGAATGGTCAAATGAATACAAAGGCCTCACTGAAAGCTTGGTCAATAAACACAGCTCCCATCGTGCTCGCTAGTAAAGCGGATTGCTTGAGAGCCTTACTATGGAAATGTATTTTGTATTATCTCTTTCTGTCTCTCTCTTTTCCTCCATAAAACAGTTGCAGGAGTCATGCTGAGGTCTGAATTTCAAACAAAATTATGCTGCAAACCTACACACCAAATTTCATTAAGATATCTCTCTGTTCAAGGGAGATATTGTTCCGACTGTGCACATGAACTTCTGTTCTGATATCTCTGTCTTGAAAGCAGCTTTGCACAATATATTTTGAATTTCCCTGCTTCTTTAGAAAATGAGTATGCAGTTTGAGTTGGTTTTTGAACTTGGCACACAGAAACTGTGGCTTAAAACCCCCCATTACATACTAGCCTGGTTTCTTGCTATGAACAAATTATGCTAAACAGTCAAGCGAGACTAAAGGGTTCACCTACAAATAAGGGGGGGGGGTCAAAGATGACTGTGGGTTGTATCCAATGCAGCACTTGCCTACCTCCTCCTTCTCAACGCAGTCCTTGTAACCCCCTAAAAAGGCCAGGGATGTGAGATGTGAAACCTCCAAGAAAGGTTCAGAAGTGAGAAAAGTTGCTGTAAGGACATAAGCAGGTCCTGCTGGATTAGGCCAGCAGCCCATCTAGTCCAGCATCCTATTCTTACAGGAGTCAATCAGATGCATATGGGAAGCCATAAGACCTGCACCACCAGGTGGTATTTCCAGGAGGCTAGGGAAGAGACTCACTATCAGCACTCTTCCCAACACTTGCTTTTTGGTGCTGTCAGTCTGCTCTGGATGAGAGATGTAGGAGCCAGCCGTATGTCACCTAGCCTGTAAGCCAGCTGTATGTCATCTACCACTCCTTTTTGAACTGTATTTAAGCCAGGTTCCTTGGAGTGCAACAAGACCAGTGCCAGAAACTCTATTGTCAGTAAACTTTTGTTTTTGCTTTGTATTTATGTATTTAAGCCTAGATCAGGGTGGCTTTCTCTTTTTTTGTAACATTGTGTTTATTCTGTGTTTGCTAGATTGTTGATTGGTATTGTTTTGAAAAGTTACTGACATTGTATTTTGTATATTTGTATTCCTGATGTTCTCTATTTCAATGTTTCTAATGTTTGCTGCAAGCCGTTTTGGGCACAGCTTGTTGTGGAAAAGTGGCATATAAGTAAAAGCAATCAATGAAGCCTGCAAGCATCACCTGAGCACAGCTGCACTCTTCCTTTTTGCAGTTTCCAAAAGCATACTGCCTCAGGTGGCAGCAGCAGGAATGAGCACAGCCTTCCTATTCGCTAAACACGCCCTGTCCCAACTGCCAGGCCTGTCCTGAGGATTCCTTGGCCCTTAGGATAGCTTTTTAGGAGTTACAGGGCTGCAGCGGAGAGGAAGGGCAGAGAATTCTGCTTGTGTGAGCACATCTTGCATGAATACTGCATTGGACACAACAATGTATGCAAGTAATATGTACCGAATAGGGTGCTCTTAAGTAGATCACAGCAGACAGTTCAAGTGCTGCTTGATCTGAGTGCTTTATTTCAAATAGAAGTACAGATGCTACAATGAAGAGTTGTTACAAGCCAAAGGGGTGAAGAAAGCACATACTGACCTGTGCACATTTTCCATCGCTGCTACCTCTGCTAGAGCAGCTAGGCTAAAGAATGCAGAGACAGATGGCATGTCTGGTGTAACACTATGACCTTCCTCCAATTCACTGTTTTGCAAGGATTCCTCGCTGCAGTCCATCCCTATACTCGATGCTTTCAGAAGACTACTCTGCAGTTGCTCCTTTGGTTTCTCTTCTATAGTGAAAGCAAAATGTAAACAACAGCTGAAGGGACTCCTAAAGCTGTAAGGATTGGAGACATACATTCCTCCCTCCCTGCTCAAAATGTCCGGCCATGTTCAGTGCTTCTTCCTTCTCTGAACATGCCCTGTTTGGGGCACAAGGTGGGGGCAGGAAAGAGGCCAGACTACAAACTGATGCTCAAAAATTGAAAATATATTCTCTGTAACAGACCCATATTAGTCTTTGTCAAGAGTACAAACTGCTTTGAGGCTTTTTACAATCAAGTGGTATATAAGTTTTATGAAATAAATAAATGCCAACTAGAGGATGCCTACAAGCAAAGAAGGCACTGAATTCTTCTTCCTTCTCTTCTGACAATAGCTGTACCCTGTAGAGGCAGAAATACATCTCCCAGAGGAGAACTTAGGACTTGTTTGTCCTCAACCCAAAACTCCATTTCCTGCCCGCCCAGCCCACAAATCATGTTTATTTTTAAGAAACAAAAACAAAAGAACAAATATTTTGAATTTTGAAAACTACCTAGGAAAAAAAAATCAGTCACATTCTTACCCAGAACTTCTGCTGGTGAGACTCGGCCGTCTGCAGTTCGAACCAGGTGTGTGATCTTGGTTTTCCTTGCTTTTCTCTTCTGGCTGCCAACCAAAGGTTCTTGCATTGTCGCAGACTCTGCAGTATTTAGGAGAGACACAGAATTCCGATTTTCCTGTACTGACCATTGCATGATTGCTGCTACAGTAGCTTCCCTTTCTGCCACTTCAATCTTACAGACAACCCCTGTTGTTAAATGTGACTGTGCTGATCACAACATAGGCTGATAGTGCAGAGAGCAAAGGGCAGCCTGGTTCCTTTTTCCCATGTCCAACTGGGGATTGGCACTTCTGCAACCGACCACCCACAGCACTAACCATTTGCCAGGAGTCAAAGGTAAGTGTAGGAGCACACACACACACACACCATGTCAGAGGTGGGCTTCTATTTAGGCTTGCAGTATAGGCGGTCAGAAGTTTCTGCCTGTCAACCTCTTCCATTGAAACAAGGCAACTATTCCCTTTAATGTATTATTGTTGTTCTGCAAGTGACTTTTTGTTGATTAACAAGCACAATCCGCCAAACAGTTAGTGGTGGCTAAGTGCCACTGAAATCAAGTGAAAGAGAATCAAGAAATTCAGAATGCCTCCATTTGGTCTGAAATTGCTATCTTTTCTACATTCACTTTTTTTTTTAGTTGAGATTGTTGCCAGCCTGTTGCATCCTAGTATTTTGAATACTGTCTACCAATCTTTTTTTCACCACTGTTACGGTGATTTCCCCCCTCATTTCAAACACAAGTGCAGAGGCAGTCTATCTACAATGAACAGGAAAAGTACTATTCTTTCAACACTGAAGTGAGGGGGATAACTACTTCTAAAAATAAGGGTACACATGTTCATAGAATCATAGAGTTGGAAGAGACCACAAGGGCCATCGAGTCCAACCCCCTGCCAAGCAGAAAACACCATCAGAGCACTCCTGACATATGGTTGTCAAGCCTCTGCTTAAAGACCTCCAAAGAAGGAGACCCCACCACACTCCTTGGCAGCAAATTCCACTGTCGAACAGCTCTTACTGTCAGGAAGTTCTTCCTATTGTTTAGGTGGAATCTTCTTTCTTGTAGTTTGGAACCATTGCTCCGTGTCCGCTTCTCTGGAGCAGCAGAAAACAACCTCTCTCCCTCCTCTATGTGACATCCTTTTATATATTTGAACATGGCTATCATATCACACCTTAACCTCCTCTTCTCCAGGCTAAACACGCCCAGCTCCCTTAGCCGTTCCTCATAAGGCATCGTTTCCAGGCCTTTGACCATTTTGGTTGCCCTCCTCAAGACACGTTCCGGTTTGTCAGTGTCCTTCTTGAACTGTGGTGCCCAGAACTGGACACAGTACTCCAGGTGAGGTCTGACCAGAGCAGAATACAGTGGCACTATTACTTCCCTTGATCTAGATGCTATACTCCTATTGATGCAGCCCAGAATTGCATTGGCTTTTTTAGCTGCCGCGTCACACTGTTGGCTTATGTCAAGTTTGTGGTCAACCAAGACTCCTAGATCCTTTTCACATGTACTGCTCTCAAGCCAGGTGTCACCCATCTTGTATTTGTGCCTCTCATTTTTTTTTGCCCAAGTGCAATACTTTACATTTCTCCCTGTTAAAATTCATCTTGTTTGTTTTGGCCCAGTTCTCTAATCTGTCAAGGTCGTTTTGAAGTGTGATCCTGTCCTCTGGGGTGTTAGCCACCCCTCCCAGTTTGGTGTCATCTGCAAATTTGATCAGGATGCCCTTGAGTCCATCATCCAAGTCGTTGATAAAGATGTTGAATAAGACCGGGCCCAAGACAGAACCCTGTGGCACCCCACTAGTCACTCTTCTCCAGGATGAAGAGGAACCATTGATGAGCACCCTTTGGGTTCGGTCAGTCAGCCAGTTACAAATCCACTGAGTGGCAGCATAGTCAAGTCCGCATTTTACCAGCTTCTTTACAAGAATATCATGGGGCACCTTGTCAAATGCCTTGCTGAAATCAAGGTAGGCTACATCCACTGCGTTGATTTGTGTGTGTGACTACAATAACTGTTAATTAATCCTGACCCACCAGGGTGGTGGTGTTTAATTACAGGTTTCTTCCCCACAAGAGGAAACCTTTAATGAAATATATAGGAGACCTTTGCTGAATCAAAGTTATTTCTGAGTAAATATTATAGAAGCCTATGGTTAATATAATGGAATATTAGGCGCCATTTCTAGCTGATTGGCAGAAAAGCAATAAGAGCACAACTTAGCATGGAAGCAAACTGTAGTTTCACTGATTTCGGTGGTATTCAGTCATTGGAAGATTGTGGCCAATCTCTCTCTCCCTCTCTCTAAATAAAGTATTTCCATTTCAAATGCACAAACAAGTTATACTTTTATTTTGTTACTCCTCTTATCATCCATGTGCAATAGGGCATGTTTCTGTTTATATTTCACAAACAAGGTCTCAAGATGAGAGATTAAAAAGCTTGTTCAAGACTACCAAATATGCCCAAGGCTAATCTTACTATTTTCTCAACCTAGAACAGAAAAGAAAGAAGTTTTGAAAAGCTGTAAAAGAAAATAATTTTTTTTAAAAGCAAACTATTCTTAGAGGTTTATGCAGTTAAAATAGTAAGCAGGCAAAACTGAAGTATTTTTAAATAAAACAGTAGGCCTTCTTTCCTGAGGTATAACTTGCCTGTCCTCTTCCCACATAGAAAACCAGGCATCAATGGAAAAGCAATGAGCAGAATGTGTGAAAATTCTGACATGATCAAATAAAATATGTATCTTTGCTCAAACATGCATACATTAAGTGAAGTGAGACTATAAGAGCTTCTGGCCTAGCAGGGTGGCTGCTAATAACTGGGAATGGATTATCCAGAAGCCTCTCACCTTTGTTAGATTTCTGTTGGTCTGTTGAGCAGCTACCAAGCTTCTTCTTCTTTCTTGGAACAGATGCACTTTTCCGGTCAAATGTGACAGGACTGTATTGAGGGAGGCTGTTGAATTTTTTCTCAAATTCTTCCTCCAGCTTTGCTAAGCTAGAAAATGGAAGGCGGGGAAAAATCTTGTTGTTACTCTTTTTTTGATCAACAAGACCAAATCAACAAGATGAAGCCACAGGTCAGACCATGTGGAAATACTTTTTTAAAAAACCAAACAGCTTTCCACATGCAATTGTGCCTACAATTTCAAGAGTCTGCCACGCTAGGGCTAATACCTCAATCTTTTCAGAAGTAAGTCCCACCGAGTCAATGGCACTTACTTCCAGATAAAAGGTGGTTTCATTTAGAATTTTGCTTTGATTTACTGGGATTTCCTCAAATATTCATAGATTATTATTTTATTTTTAGAACACAGAATTTACTGCATTTTGTTAATAAATTGCAATCAGCTGTGAGACAAACTGAAACACAGATATGGTCATAAAGGAATAATATTATTAAGAAAAACTGCCAGGTAAGGTAAGCTTTGGGAAAATGAAAAATCATATTACTATATATTAAAATAATACTATTAAAATGCACAATTACTTAATCATTTGCTGTGAAGTCTGTAATAACAGCATAAACCAGTAAGTCACTTTTATTCAGTAAAATTGTACAACAGTAAAGAGCAGTAAAGCTTTTATGATGCTGTTCTTGCATGGATCATTACTTTGTTTTGTTTGTTTGGTTTTGTGTGTGTGGATTGGGCGGAGGCTTCCCTCTGCACAGCCCAAAACAGCCATGCCAGTGTCACTCTTCCAGCACTGAGCTCCCCATTCCACCCAACAAAATCATGAGTGGGCAGAAGTACTGCTGGGGGATTTGAATAGAATGAGGCATGGAACGGATCCTGAGCTGGCCCCAGCTGCTGTCATGTGATTCCAGGCAAATAATAATAATAATAGTATTTATTTATTTATTTATACATACATACCCCGCCCATCTGGCTGGGTTTCCCCAGCCACTCTGGGCAGCTCCTAACCAAATATTAAAAACTTAATACAGCATTAAACATTAAAAACTTCCCTAAATAGGGCTGCCTTCAGATGCAGAACAGCATTTTGTCTATCTACCACCCTGGTGTTAAGCAGCAAGGCTGTGGATGTTGCTATGCTGCTCTATCCTATCCCATTGCTGCCTGACTGGGATTATAGATTAAACTGTTGGGCTAAAATTCTTCGCCCATTCTCCTGGAATAAGTCCCACTGAACTCAATGGGTCTTACTTCTCAGTAGGTATGTAAAGGACAGCACTCTTGCTTCCAAGTAATCATGCACAGGATTGGGCTACTAAAGGTACAGAAAGAATGAGCAGCTTTACACGACTTTTGATTTAAAGGGAGTTGAAGGCAATTGTGGAGAAAATTGACAGGAACTAGATAAAGAATAATACAGAAGTGAGTGTTCCGGTTTGAGAACTTTCTTTGGAACCCCAACATCTGATGCTGGTTCTGCGGCTTCCAATTGACTGTACGAGCTTCCTGCAGCCAATCGGAAGCCGCGCCTTGGTTTCTGAACTTTCTTTGGAACCCCAACATCTGATGCTGGTTCTGCGGCTTCCAATTGGCTGTAGGAGCTTCCTGCAGCCAATCAGAAGCCGCGCCTTGGTTTCTGAACATTTTACAAGTCAAACGGGCTTCTGGAATGGATTCCGTTCGACTTTCGAGGTATGGCTGTATACATTTTTAAACAACACAGATATTTCACCATAAGGTCTGGTTTAGGAGAGACATTATCTAACAGCTTTACAATGGAATAAGAAGTTCCACAAGGTTGTTTAAAAACAGATTGGGTGCCACAAGACAATCTGAATTCATATACAGGGGGTGAGAAATTTTAGGTTGAAAAAATGTCATTACAGTATTTATTGAGTGCAGACAATGCATCATTAATTTAATGGAATTCAATAGAATTAGAAAGGTTATTGAATATTTTTGCAGATTACTGTGGGACAAAGAATCTGGGTATTATTCCTAGCAAATAAAAAAATATGATACAGAGAAAATTAGAAAAGGGTTGACTAGTTTTTTTAGCAAAAAGAAATAGGATGTGATTCTTCATATAGAAAAAAAAAATCAACTTGCGAAGACAGATTATCTCTCCCTACCTCTCAACAACAGAAAGAAGATAATTAATGCTAGCAATCCAAGTACTTTACGGTGAGGCAGAATCAAAAATCCCTTACCCAGTGGTGCATTATAGGGATGGAAATATTGCTTGCCAGTAAGTTAATCTTCCTTGTTTGTTTGAGAAATGAAAACTCCCAGTCTCGCAATGGAGTATAGCTAGTAGTCTGCTCCATTAAGAAGTTATAAAGATGAACACCTCTGTTTTATCAGATCAGTTAAGCATAATGTATTATTGGTTTTCCCTGTAGCTATGAATCATTCAAACAATGGCTTTAGACTAAGTCTCAAATGGGAAAGTGGCTCAAAAGAAATGGTGAATTGGCTCCAATTCAACAACTGCAATTTGTGGGTGAAAACATGTATTTGGCTACACCAGCATGCAGGAGTAAAGACTATACCAGCAACCTGAAAACACATCCACACACACACACTCTAAATCTGTAGGGATTCCTCACCCAAGTGTGTATGCTTTACTAGGTAAATGTTTACCCATGGTATGCAGTCGTGTACATGTAGCCTTCCAATGTCTGTGTGTGTGGTTTTTTTTGTGTGTTTTTTTGAGCAGGGTATCTGCATCCTTACACAGAATGAATAAAATCAGATCCAATTTTGGAGTATCTGGATTTGACTAGAGTTCATCACTCCTACAAAGGATTGACTCTTTAAAAGCAGATGTCAACAAAGAACAAGAACTTATTCACTATTGGTGCTTTTGTTGAGTCCCCCCATTTGTGAACTGCTGTCACAATTGCTGTAATGACAATTTTGGTTGACCTACTTCTAGTCTACTGTACGCATCTGTACAGATACTGTTAATCATTTTACATATATCAATCGTCTATGTGCTGTATTTCTAGTATGGCTTAAGGCTAACATGGAAATAAAAATGGGTTTGAATAGGTGATTCAACTCTGGAGAGTTCAAGCCTTCTAACTGAGACACAGCCAACGGAATGAGGTTGGTAGGGGATGCCTCATGTGCTGGGACTGTGGCTTTCGACTGCTAGGGAATGCAGCCCCAAATAGGTGGTAAACTCTGTCTAAAGCACAGTCAACCTATGAAAATGAGGCAATTTCTACTTGCTTTAAAACAAGCTTGAAAAAGTTTGCATACTCAAAATGGCACACTTGCACACTATAGCACTTACCCCACAACTATTTCTTCCTTTGGCTTAGGTTTTTTAAGCTTTTTGTTCCCACTTGCCCCACCAGGGGAAAATGCCCAGCTTTCTTCATTCCAGCATCCTTCATGATCAGAGCTGCCGCCTTTTCCTGAGCTTCGTTTCCCTAGGAAAGACATTAGGAAACATAGAGCCTGTTATGGAATCATGGGACATAAAGACAGAAGGAAGCTGGGCAGACAGGCAGGCAGATGGGCACCTACACTGGGACCTGCAAAACTCATGCAACTTAAAATTATTATTGAACATTGTAACTCCCAAGCAGCTCCTCATATATTTGTGAAAGCGGTGTGATTAAATTAATTATCCTGAATCTCAAAGTACCTTTACCTTGCTAAGGCTGAGTCTGTCAAGGAAAAACATCAGATTTAAGCAACCAAATTAATCCATCACTTTTAAAAATGATTTTAAAATCAATTCCTATTTTCAACAAAAGCGCCCAAGGCGATGGACGTGACACCTATTTTGTACAGTAGGCTACATTCCAGCTATGTAAACATCGGGTTTCTGCAGCCACCATACACAAACACACACCCCATCCTGGCAAGCAAGAGGCATTATCACAGTTTCAGCCATGCAAAGGCCCTCGGGGATGGTTTGGAGCATGGCTACTGAGGGGGTGTGGCCTGAGAGCTTGGCAGCAGGGCTGCATTTGGCCTCTGGGCCTGAGGTTCCCTACCCTCGCTCTAGACTTTTGCCACTGTTCTTTCTTGTGCTGTTGGAAGAAACTCCAGATAAAGATGATAACACAGTAGCAGTCACTGCCTGTATCAGACATGCCAAACATAGGCAGGTTAAAAGCCACGTACCTCTGTCAACGTTGGCACGCAGGGATGTCAGCATCCCTTCTGACACCAGAGTTTTGTACAGAGCACCCTTACAAGCTCTTTCAGATTTCCTCGAGCCACATGTCTCTGTCTTTTTGTTACAGTCACTGTCCTCGGTTTTGACCTGCTCTGGTAAGCTTTGTGGCATCATGTCTTCCGTTGGGGTGAGCGGTTCCGATTTGATGATCTCGGGTACCTCGCTTGGCAGTTCCTTGTTGTCAGTAACGTCAAAAAAATCAGGAGGCTTTGATTCTTTGGTGGTCTCTACACATTTTTCCTTTAGAGCTCTTTTCTCTTTTGACTTCACTTTTTTCTTTGGTAACTTTGTTTCCAAGATGTTCCCCTTCGCCGTTGAGGAAGGGCGGGCTTTCTTACGGGGCACTTCTGTGAGTCTCTCTGCCCCCCAGTCCCCTTTTGCAACCGCTTCAATAGTATAAATGACGCTTTCAATGTCTGATTCAGAAGACTGCCTCTTTTTGCAAGCCTTCTTAGGGGTACATTTTTCAAGTGCTTGCTGGTCCGGCTTATTTTTCTTCTTCTTTTTCTTCTTTAGCTTTTCCGGCTTGCTTAATCCTAAGGTGCTGATGTCAGCCATTGTCAGTTCTGGGGAATGGCATACAGAATCCTTTGCAATTGTGCTGTCAGGTCCAAGTAACGTCATGCTGTCCAAAGAAGGATCTGCAATGTGACTGCATCTTGTCACCTCCTCAGACGTTCCAGTCTTTGTCTTCTCATGCTCTTGGCCCTTCACCTTATGAGATTTTTCGATTTTTACTTTCCCCCTCTCTGGTTCTTCAACTTTGAACTTCTCTGGTGCTTCCAAAGCTTTGATAATTCTGGATGCTTCTAGCTTTCCCTTCCCGGGTTCCCTCACTTTTACTTCCTCTGAGGCAAGGCACATCTAAAACAAGGGTAAAACATTAATTTCACGTTTCTAGTGCAAAGCTGGGTAAGAGCTTTGTGACTTGTTCTAGAAAAACCACCCTTGTTCTTGGCAGTTCAACATTACACAGCCTATATACTTGCAGGAGGATTACCAGACAACGGGGAGCACATCCTAATAGCACAATGTGATAAGCTGTGGGTTAAAGCCTCAGCGCCTAGGACTTGCCGATCGAAAGGTCGGCGGTTCGAATCCCTGCGGCGGGGTGCGCTCCCGCTGCTCGGTCCCAGCGCCTGCCAACCTAGCAGTTCGAAAGCACCTCCGGGTGCAAGTAGATAAATAGGGACCGCTTACCAGCGGGAAGGTAAACGGCGTTTCCGTGTGCGACTCTGGCTCGCCAGAGCAGCGATGTCACGCTGGCCACGTGACCCGGAAGTGTCTCCGGACAGCGCTGGCCCCTGGCCTCTTAAGTGAGATGGGCGCACAACCCCAGAGTCTGTCAAGACTGGCCCGTATGGGCAGGGGTACCTTTACCTTTACCTTTATGGAAGACCAGGGTTTGAATCCCCACTCAGCCATAAAACTCAATGGGTGACCTTGGACCAGTCACTGCCTCTCAGCCTAACCTACTTCACAGGATTGCTGTGAGGATAAAATGGGGAGGGAAGCACCACCATAAGCTCTTTGGAAGAAAATGTGGTGTATAAACTTATTAAATAAATAAACACTGTCCAGCATTCTTGGGTCCTATAATTAGCATTTACACTCCTCTGTGAACAGATGCAGACTGCCTCCCACCAGCAGGCTCCTGGCATCATACCTGGGCCTCCTTGAACTGGCACCTCTTAGCCCAATATTAGTTGAAGCCTCTGCCTGATTTGCAGTGGCCTTGGGATCAGGAGGAGACCCAGGAATCCTGAAATTTGCTTTTGGATCTGCAGGTGGAGGGACATCCCCTGGAATGAAGGGAATGAGGAGGTTTCTTATGTGTTTTATGTGGGGACGGGAGGCTCTTCTCTGGACGGTTTCCCTTCCTCCAACTCAGAAACAGAAGAGGTTAAGAGGAAATTCCCCTCACTAGAGTTCAAGAGGGACCTGGGAAGTCCTTGATCTTGGATCCTCATAAATAGAGCCTGAGAGGGCTGAATGAGTCAGGAACTAAATGTTTTGGTTTTCCTAAAGGTAAAGGTCCATTAGGTCCAGTCGTGACCGACTCTGGGGTTGCGGCACTCATCTCGCTTTATTGGCTGAGGGAGCCGGCGTTTGTCTGCAGACAGCTTCCGGGTCATGTGGCCAGCATGACTAAGCCGCTTCTGGTGAACCAGAGCTACACACGGAAACGCCGATTACCTTCCCGCTGGAGCGGTACCTATTTATCTACTTGTAGGCTGGCAGGAGCTGGGACCGAACAACGGGAGTTCACCCCGTCACAGGGATTCGAACCGCCGACCTTCTGATCGGCAAGTTCTGATCACCTGCGTCTCCTAGTGGCATATAAAAGTAATGTTAAACTATACTATTGTCTATTAAGCCAGCCACCCGAGGCTGCAGGGGAAAAACTGGCTCTAGCCAGTTCCACTCCCATGGCCAGAAGAGGGGCAGTGGTGATGGAGAGCGGGACTGCCTGCAGCTGTACCTGCATTCTCGTAAGGAGCAATATCTGTGAAGCACAATAAAGCGAAGCACTTTAAAATAAGGTGTCCCTGTACAAAGTTAAATGTGCTTAACCCACCGACTGTAGTGGGCTGGAGCACTCTTAAGTTCATATTAAACTGTGGCAAATATCTTCTTAAAAATGTTAAAAGAAATACTTGAGAAAAGTGGCACTGTCGTTTGTTAGTTTTTAACCTGATGGTGTCATCCTCTGAATTTGAAAGCAGTGGTGCTATGTAAGCCACGCTCATCGTGATCAAGTGAAAAAAGACTGTACATGTAAGAGGATTTTACAAAGAGTGCCTTTGCTTTCAGCTGCTTTCAGGTCAATATAAAACCCAAGTGTAATTTAGATTTGCCTTGTCTAACCAAAGAAGAGAAAACAGCCACCTCTATATGTATTCATTTATCATTATTTAAATAGAAGCAAAATCTGTGATTGGAATATGGTTAAAACATGTACAGTAGAGAGGATTTTACACTGTATGGACCTACTCAGGGCACAGTGATCCCACTCATTGAAAATAAAGCCTATTCTTCAAAATATCCTAATATTTTAGTTCTCTTTCTTGGTCTCTCTAGGGAATGATGGAATGGTGGGAACTGGCTTCTATAGAGACTACTAACTTGATACATGCAGGTTGTGGTTGCTTAGAGTCATGGGCTCCTCTACTGGACAATACATGTTGCATCACTGGGAGAAGTAGCACAACTCTCTCACCATGCAATTTTCATTTTGTGAACTTTTCCACGGAAGATATAAAGCATTCTTTAAAACCAAGAACAGAAGAATTAAGAGGATTATTTCACATATTGGCTGTTGCCTACTACCCAGTGCACTACTGCACCTTGAAGCTAGCAGTTCTTAACTTGCCGCCTTGGCTCTACGGTGACTGCATGCCTAATGGTTAGACAAGGTAAATCTTGTTCCTTGGCACCAACGTGGTAATTTACGGTTCTATAAACAACAATGCTAATTATGACTGTACTACTGCTCCGCTTCCCAGACCTTGGCAACCAGCATCATTCAGTAGTAATTAAGCCACAGGATTTTAATACTACCTCTGCCAACTGAAACAATGCCGATGTCCCACACTGCTTTGTTAATTCAGGAGGACCTGAATGGGATGTACTTGATGAAATCTAAAGTAGAAACAAAGAAAGCAAGGGGTGGGGGAAGATAATATCACAATGTCACTGATAAAAGTTGTGCCTTCAAGCGCAATGCAAAACGTCAAAGGAAATTTCAAATTCCACAATCACACTTGGAAGAGCTGGGGATCCAAACAGAGAAGAATTATATAAAGAAATATTATGTTAATACTAGAAAGTAATTGAGTAATGCTTTCAAGTATGGCATTCAGTTCCTGCGGTAAACATTACTGAATTAGGCCATCACTAAGGAGACTGTAAAACTACAGGACAAGTGTTTCCTTTAGTGTAAACAGATATATCTTCATTGACCGTCTATGTTCAACTCACTAGAGCTGTATCAGTTTACACAGTTGTAAATCAGGCCATCTTTACCTTTGTATGGTAGTTTGGATCCTCCCATTTTACTTGAAAGGCTGGTGGCGAAATGATCTAATTTACAAATGTGATTTTGTAACAAGGAGCTAGGTATCTTGGCAAAAAATAATAACTGTTTTGCTGTGCAAGAATATATACCCTTGTGCAACACATTGGTTACCTGGAGTCATGCTTTTGCAACTAATCTAGTCTGAATGAACACATATAGGATCATGAGAGCAAGCACTGCCACCTATCTAAACACGTGAACGCCATGCAAACATTCAACTGAATGCATGTAGATTCTCCCCTCCATGCATGTTCTGTCACTCTGGATATGTCATGAGAATACAAGCATTGTATCTGGATATTAAGTTACACAAATGCAGCACATGTGCCATACAAATACATGTGTCTCTGAAATGATTTGGTCAAGGTTCCTAGCTACCTGTACTCACATCTGTGTAAACACATTTCTGTATGCTACAATATATGCAACCACTCCAAAGAGTTTTTGTTCTACAGGAAATCAGAGAATAATTTATGAAGGTTTATAAAGCATAGAAGTCTCACATTCCTCCTATATATAATGCCTGAAGGCAGACCAAAAGAGTCAACAAAATTTGAGCACTAATTTGGCAGTAAGCATCAGTCAAAGAACCCTGATCACTGCTTCTCCAGTACAAAGTTTGTATGTGTAGTAATTTAAAAGGGGTAATAGTGGTGAAGGCGGCATAGTTTTTCCTTTGCTTGCTGTTTTTCTGCTGTGTCAATTTTGCCTAATTGAAATAGCAAACACACCTCTGGATGGTTTAGTTCAACCTTGACCAGTCTGGTGCTCTGTTGGGCAACAATGCCCACCCAAGAAAGCCCTGGTGGGAGTTGTAGTCCAAGACACCTGGCAAGCACCAGGCTAGCAAAAACTGGCCTAGGTGCTGGGGAAAGTAGCAGGTGGGAAAATGTTAAACACCCCCATTCACTTCTCAGCTTCCAAGGCTCCCAGACCCATCTTTATAACCAAACAGGTAGTTGGCTCTTTAATGGTTCATTTAGTATAAGGTGAACAAATACTGTAGTCAACTTCAACATGGGAAACAAACTTTCCAGACTGCCTGCCTGCCACATTAATGTAGGCTCTTCGGAGTAGCAATGCTATCTTCCCTGTCTGGTTTCTAGGAAACTGAATGACAAGCTACAGAAAATTGTAAGTTTTGCTGGAACCTATGGGCCACAGAGCCACTTTGCATGTTGCAGAAAAACCAGCTCCCTGAATTACAACAAAATGTCAATCAAATCTTTTCTGTCCCATTCAAGGGGAGATGTAAGTGTAGCATGAAGCAGGAAATGCTCAGGTGGCAGTTTCTGTACAGCTATCCCCTTTCAAACATTACAGAAAATATGAGACTGACAAGCTGTGAAAACGTGGAGACCTAGCTTTATCTGTCATATGGGAAAGCACATCTCAAGCACATTTAATTCTTTTTGAATTGCACCTGTAATTTCATTTGTATATGAAAACATAAAAGCTATAAGAAATACATCTTTGCAGAAATCCCATGCTTATCTACACAGCTCCTTCTTCCAACACCTTTTGCTAAAAGATACTTCTGGTGTCAACCTTCTGCAGTCCGTATTAAATTCAAAATATTATTAATAAAAATATACCTTTTCTTTTCTTTTTACACTCATAAAAAAGGTGCCTTACCTCAGCGAACTGGAAGAGTGCTGACTTCCTACAGTGCTTTATAGGTTCAGGACTCGCCAACTGTGAAGAAAGGGATATGATTTTTTAAAAACAAAATGCAGAGAAAGTCTCTTTCAACGATGGGTGAGGCAGACAGGCAAGCAGACAGCTGCCCTTTGTGACATTTTAGTTTGTCAATATCAACACAATAAGCTGTAGCGTTGTTGATGTGGATTCTGAGATTCCACAGGATACAAAGGCATCTCTGCACATCATTCTGCTATTTTAACTGGTCTCATGGTTGAGCGTAAGAAAAAAGGACACCTTTCCTATTAGCCACATCATTTGTTTTCACTGGAAAACAACACAGCCACTGGGTAAGCAAAGGGGTGATAAACATATGGAGATGACAGTGAAGAGTGTCATACTGTATAATGGAGTATGCATGACTGACAGGGGACTTTTATTCCTGGGCTAAAGGTTGTCCATTATGAATGACACATGCACTTGATGGTATCATTCCTTTCACAAAGACTTAACATTATTCTCTCCTACGGTGAAATGGATAAAGAGAAAGGAAACATATGAAGAACACCCAGGCTGAACAAAAACGCTGTCTGGGACGACTGCCAAGAATCCTCAGGCATTCTGGGTCCCAGGGCAATATAAGACTGTTGTGCTGCTGGATTTTTTGCATGTTTACAGCCACTGTACAATTTTTACTGCAACAGATTGCTTTCCGCGTGCAAAGTACAGCAATACTTTTCTCAGTGGGAAATTTGAAAGTTGGGGGGGGGGTGTAAAAGGAAGGGGGAAAGGGTAATTTTGGCATACAAAACGTGCCAAAGATGTCCAGAGGGAATGATAGCTTTGCGCTAATAAAAGACACATGGGTTCCAGTAGCTGAAATAAGGATTTTGTGCGCTCCTCTCTTGAATAATCTAAAAGCAAGTACCCTGCCATGTTCAGGATGAAAACCACAGCCTCTTCTCTCGCAAAGAAAGATGTGAGTCACTCTGCAAAGTACTGCTTGGGCTGACTCGGGGGAATAGCTCTGCTGAACAAGTTCAAGATCTTTTCTATCAATGAAGTGTCCTCAGAGCTCTCTCCAAACACTCTAATCTGAGGGAAATGAGTGTAGTTCTACCTCCAAAGATAATTCATTTGGCACAAAAAAGATTCTCTTACATTTCCATATGGCTCTGGACTACTTTATAGCAGAGAATGGCCTCTAAAGTCAACATTACAAGAGCTTCTATTGTAAAATATATGATAACCCTCTAATTTTCAGCAACTAATACACAGCTGATTGTTTCCTAGCTTTTCATGCTTTCAGACTTCTATGAAAACTCAGTGTAGAAAGACTTGCTGTTCTACATTCTCTGACAGATTAAGATATGTGTGCTTTAAAATGGTGAATACTCGAGGCCAGGGTTCCTAAACATTTTTGCCATGGCCCGGTTGAAAATTGCTGAGGGACCCTCTGTCTGGTTGGGGGGGGGGTGTCTGTTATAGCAATTGTAATGCACTGTGCTAGATGCTGCATTATTTTTTTGATAGCATATTTGTTTCTTTTCTTGTGTGTTGTATTTTGTCGTTTTTCAGTTAGAATTCCATAAAATTTGGGTTGCAACGGAATAGAATACAATGGGATAAGTTGGAGGAGCTGCTGGAAATACAATTAAAAATAAATATGAGCATTTAATGTGATGGATGTGCCAATTTTCAACCACAAATCCACAGACACACCATGTGCCACCTGGATGAAGCCCATAGACCACAGTTTGGGAAACCCTGCTCTAGGCTAGAGGTTTTCAATATGTGTTGCCAGGGCTTCATTGAAAGCTTATAGGGACTTTTTTGATCCATTAGACAAGCTTCCTTGAAAGAAAGCTTGTCCTATTATTATTGACACTGAGGTCCAGCTCTGAGGGCCTTCTGGAGGTTCCCTCACTGCGAGAAGTGAGGTTACAGGGAACCAGGCAAAAGGCTTTCTCGGTAGTGGCGCCCGCCCTGTGGAACGCCTTCCCATCAAGGAAATTAACAACTACCTAACTTTCAGAAGACATCTGAAGGCAGCCCTGTTTAGCGAAGTTTTTAATGTGTGATGTTTTATTGTGTTTTTATTATTCTGTTGGGAGCCACCCAGAGTGGCAGGGAAACCCAGCAAGATGGGCGGGATATAAATATATTTATAAATATTAAAATATTAATAAATTAATAGATAAATATGATGATGATGCTGATGATAGACAGGAATCCTCTCAAAGTGCTCTCCCTTCCTGCAAAGTATATAGTCAGCTTCTTGGTATACTGGAGACCAAAGGACAATGGAAAAGAAAGGATGCAAAAATGCAAAAATGAAAGCTAGAATGCAAGTGGTAGAAAACTCACTCTAAGTCTGACCAAACATATGTAAAATCTCATTACCGAGCCTATCCTGTGGCAATGATAGCAGAGAACAATTATTTTCTGCCAGCATGGCGACTTCAGTAGAAGAGCAAGATGGCTGCCCCAGCTGGCATCTTCCCTCTTACTCTGCCCGTCTTCAGACACAATTATAGACCAGCAGCTGGACTCCTTATCTTCATTCTGTTAATTTGTTCTTTTAGGTGCCTCCTCAGGATATTGCTTATTCAACCAGCACTTTTCTGAGCAACATTGTTGGATATTGTTCCTGATAGTTTTGCAGATGGATTCGATGTAATTTTATCGTTTTAATTTTGTATTTTGCATTTATTTTGGGGTTTTTTTGTAATCGCCACGATTTTCTTTTTTAATGCTGGGCAATTGAGACATCCTTTACATAAATGAAAAAATCTTGAGGAGGCTCAAAAAGACCTTTTTTCTAGGGAGAATCACTACAGTGATTCTGTGAACCACCCTGAGACCTCCAGCTTTAGGGCGGTATATAAATTCAAATTCAAATAATAATACAGTGAGCTATGAGAACTTTGTTTTAGGCTATAAAGCAATTTTGAGAGTGCAATTTGTAACGCCACATTTTCAAGAGGTGAATTAAGTGTACCTACGGGACCGCCTCTCCTGGTATGCCCCACAGAGAAACCTACGGTCTGCAAATAGTAACATCCTCAAGGTCCCAGGCCTCAGAGAGGTTAGGCTGGCCTCAACTAGAGCCAGGGCCTTCTCGGCTGCGGCTCCAATCTGGTGGAACGCTCTGTCACAAGACACTAGGGCCCTGCGGGACCTGACATCCTTCCGCAGGGCCTGCAAGACAGAGTTGTTCCACCAGGCCTTTGGTCAGGGCGCAGCCTGACTCCCTCCTCTGGCAACCTGCACAGAATCTTGCTTAATCAGTTGCCATTAATTTGATTTTAATTGATTTTTATAATGAAATATTTTTAGAATGTGCGATTATCTGATTGTTTGATTGTTTGATTGTTGTTAGCCGCCCTGAGCCCGGCTTCGGCTGGGGAGGGCGGGATATAAATAAAATTTATTATTATTATTATTACTTCTCAATTAGATAATGAGACAAACAGAAAGTTTTCTGGCTATCGTCTTAATTTTAAACCTTTGAGGTTTGTTGAATATTTACAGATAAATTGTAAACAGATAAAAACACTGGCATGATCATTGTAATAACCTGCAGCTACGTAAGAGTATATATATAAAGAAGATAAATAAATGAGTAAGTTAAGTTAATTTGGATATGCAGAAGGTATTAAAAATAAATTTAAGGAACCGCAGAAAGAGGGGGAAGGAAGTCAAGTTTTAAAATGTCAAAATGATTGTGAAATCAGTGAAATGTATATACCTGAAAAGTATAAACTTTTTTTAAAAAATTAATCCTATGGGTGTCTGCAAAGAGCAGCCGTTGCTGCACCAACTTCTAAAACTTGTTCAAGGCAGCTGGTACCTTACAGCACAGCAATGTGTTATAAAGCAATATAGGCCTTGTAAGATTAATGCAGAGGAGAGCAAAGAAAGGTGAGCTTGCAGGAGAGAACCAACAGACTGCTGAAGACGCTTTATCTTTCATGCACTCACTGATGTTCCTCCCCAAAAAATGGGGGAAAGAGGAGGACATCTGAGCAAGGGAAAGCAACACCTGAGAGAGCAATGGCAGGGGAGCCCTGGCACTGATTTGCACATCACAGTCAACCATACTTAATGTTTAACAGTGATGCAACATGGAGGAGTGCACCAGTGCAGGGTGCTCAAAAGTTATAGGCTCACCCCTTCACCATTCCTGGCCATACTGGGAGCAACAAACCACACGCCTTTGCTTGTTGTGGCACTCAAAGAAAGTAGCTGGAGAGGTGTGCAGAGGCCGGAGAAAGAGCTGTGAGTGGAGGAGTGCTCCATTGCCCATCCTTCACCAAACCTGCTATAGGCTGGGGCTGGGTGTGGAACTTGCTGAATGGGACAAAGCTGTGGGCAGCCTCAGGAAGCTTTGTGTCTGCCTGCAAAAGCAAGCCTGGAGTGAGAGATTAGGGTAACGTCAGCAGGTTCCAGGTGTCCTCTTCTCTATGACATCTAGTGAGTAAGCTGTGTTTGTTTGCGCCATGGCTTGGAGACCAGGTAGATGATGGAGTGCTGGGGGAAATGCAGGAGGCTGAGAGGTGAGTTGTTTCGGAAGGAGAATGAGCTGATACTAGTTTATGTTTATTAGCAGTTTGTATTATGCAACCATTGCATATGAAACTGTCTGTATTTTTGTAAGATTTGTTAGCTGTCTTTTGTTGTTGCTTTAGTTTTCTGTACAGTGGTACCTCGGGTTAAGTACTTAATTCGTTCCAGAGGTCCGTACTTAACCTGAAACTGTTTTTAAGCTGAAGCACCACTTTAGCTAATGGGGCCTCCTGCTGCTGCCGCGCCGCCGGAGCACAATTTCTGTTCTCATCCTGAAGCAAAGTTCTTAACCTGAAGCACTATTTCTGGGTTAGCGGAGTCTGTAACCTCAAGCGTATGTAACCTCAAGCGTATGTAACCCGAGATACCACTGTACACTGCTTATATTTTTATATATTAAGTGGTATGGAAATGGTCTAAATAAACAATTAAAAATAAGTAACTCAATAAAATCCTGGGCTCATGGTTTGTTTCCTTCTTTCTAATCAAACCATGAGCTGAGACCAAGGTTTGTTTTCAACTCATTAGTTGATTGGATTAAAGAACCATACTCAGTTATTTCAGAAAGGTTTTGGGAACTTTATTACATAATTTACTTGGGGGAGATAAGAAATTTGGACAGAAGACTATTAATAATATTTTTTTTTTGTTATTTGATTTATTAAAGATTTGTTATGTCCAAGTCTCCTTTAGAAAAATTAATAGATAAAAGGAAATGTAGAGGTGGGATTTCATGCATGGAAGAACAATAATTTATTCAGGATTAATGATTTTAGAAAAGCAGGATGGATGGTTTCATATTCAGAGGTTAGAAGAAAAATGCAGGGCTAAAACCCCTAATTGGTTTGAATATTGTCAGGTAAGATCATTAGTGCAAGAATATCAAAGGAAAACTGGGTTGAGGAGAGAACCTACAGAATTTGGAAAAGAAAGTTGTGAAGATTAAAGAACATAGATTAGCAAAGATATATAAACTTTTGGTTAAACATGACACAGAACAGGGACAACTAAAATAATATATTGTGAAATGGGCACAAAATACTGGGGGCAGCGGGCGGAATCCTGATGGATATATGTGAAAATCTTTTGAAAGTAGCTTTTAAGTTCTCTTTATGTGCAGGAATTAAGAGATAATTGTAAAATAATGAGTAGATTGCAAATTAAGCCATAAAAGATAAGTAACATGAATAAAAATTATTTATCTTTATGTTGGAAGAATAAAAAGAAAGATTCTCCCCATATGTGGTAGAGATATGCTTTTTTTCCCCTTTAAAAATGGAAAATGATTTTAAAACCCAAGTGGTAAATATTTTAAGATACAATGTTTCATTTTGCTCATTTTCTTTTAAATTATGTAAAACAGTAAGTTATCTCAGAATGTAGGGAACTTGTTTCTTATCTATTAGTTGTGGCTAGAACGGTCTATGCAAATACTGGAAATCACATAAAACACCAACAATTAAAGAATGGAGAGACAAAAAATGGTCGTATGCAACTATGGCTAAGAACACATTTTTTAAGATATCAAGAATGAGAAGCGAGACAAGGTAAGTTTTTGGTAAAGTGGCAAAAGTGTATTGATTACTGTAAAAGAAAACAGGTTTTTTCACCTAATTGTCATAATGGATTCACAAAGTATTGACTGTTTGGATATATGATATCCTTCTAGCTTTGTTTTTATTTATAATTGAAATGGGGAACGGCTTTATTTTAGTGTAGCTACCAATATGCTTTAAAATGTTTTAAAAGGTATTTTATTACGTATAATTTGATGATTAAAATAAAAGGTGGTTGGGAAAGGTTGGTTTTTGTGGTGCGTTTGTGGGAAATGACCTCCCTAGTCTGGGTTTGTTGTGGGAAATATCCCCTTAGTCATGCTCCCAACATAGCCAGGAGTGGGAGAGGAGTGGAGCAAGGACGTTTGAGTAGCATGCACCACCATGTTGCTTGTTCATAGTAAACCAGAGTTAAACATTACCCATGGTTTAACATGAGATGTGAACACAGCCATAGAGAGGGCTAAGCACCTATCTATTCTGATTCTTACCCAGAAATGCTGCCTCCTATGCCCACAATTGCATTACCCTGGCAAATGTGGGTCTGGGATGTTGTGCTTGCTGCAGTACTGCCCTTGGCCCTGATTAAAACGTTAAGCAAAGGCGGCTGCAATAAGTAACCATGTCATCTTGCATTGCACGGGTTTGGACTAGAGGACCCCAGGGTCCCTTCCAACTCTACAATTCTATGATCCTGTTCCTCATTCCCCTTCTCCAGCACTTATATATACATGTTTCTGGAGCATCATGGGAACGGAGCACAAAGAAGAAGTGGCAATACTGGAATCACCTCCATCTTGTGCTCTGTGATTAACAGAGAGAAGCAATGCTTGAATGTTGAGTAGGGGCCTCAAATGAAGGGTTGGAACCCTGAGCACAGTTTGATGTGGGTGTCAGCAGAACGGTTTGTGGCAGTGCTGCTCTAGTGCCATATCTTGTGTAAGTTACATACACCCAGTGCTTTTCTCCTGGGGGTACGCAAAACCTAAAACATTTTTTGAATTTAAGTTTGGCCTCATTGAGCGGCAGCATTTCAAAATGAGAAGGAAAATGAGAGCACCCCTAAACTTTTTTTTTAAGAAAAAAAGCACTGCATATACCTAACACCAGGACTTGCCACACTGCACTAGCACCAAGCTTCATAGTAAGCCACCAAACTGTGTGCTACATATCTTCGCAGCCTACTAAATTCATGATCGTAACACAAAGAAGAGAAATGTGCGTATAGCTGAAGCTTCCTTCGCTGCCTCTGCTGCAGCAGTTCCTGGCGATGACGAGAGAAGTGCTCCCTAGCAGAAATCATAGGCATTGACAGACATCTGAGGCTATGAGAGGTTACTTTATCATTTCCTGGGATATTGCTATTCAGAAGCAAATTCATCCCAGAACTGATTTTTTATTTAAACTTAAGATATTTTAGTTTTGTGCCTTGAATAGCTACATTATATAGTCAAGCTAAGGGGGATGAAAATCACAGGCAGCGATCTCAGTATACTGTTCCTTTGGTTTAACGATGATGTAGGCTTGGCTAACGAGAGATGCAGCTACAAGGCTGTACTGTACAGAAGCTCAAGTCTGTGCAAAGGATGAAGGACACCCTACAAGGAAGATTCCTTCCCAACCCAAAGAACAGGGATGGGGAGCCACTTCTATGACCAACTCTCTGTGGCCATTTTGACAGGTGGCCAGGGCTGCTCCCCAATCAATCGCAATCAGGAAGAACCTCCTGTATCAACAGGGTCAGAGTCGGAACCTTCCATTGAGGTGGAGTAATGAAATGTCTTCCCCAGGACCTCAAGCAGTGCAGGAAGCACGTAAGGCGGTAGGCTAGGGAACAAAGGAGCGCCTGTCTCTAGATCAGGGGCTTTAAGAATCTAGTTAGTGACAAAGGGGCCTTGGCTTGTCATGCCTTGCCTCCTTCTCCATGAAATCCAGCATCGCACCAGAACATGACATGTAGGATCTAATTGGGATCGTGGGAGGCTCCCCATCACTGCCATAGAACATCCCCCTTCACAAACAAGCAAAACCACTGATCCTTTGGTCAAGAAACTTAAGGACTTTAGAAATACTAATTGTTGCAATTAAGAAAAGGGATGAGAATGATATAGGTATGATGCAGTTGCCTTATACGGATTTAAACCTATTTATCCCAATAAACAGATTGGTATGAAGGCGCTTTTTTGGGTGGGGGGTTAGAACACAGGCAGCATTTTGAAGGTAGGATAGAGACTTGAAGGCACCTGTGAGAAGAAGAATCTTGTATTTTACTGAAGTGTTTTGATCTTTCCCACCACCTCCTTTACGTTAAGGATTTTCTTAATTGAAAGGTGCTAGGGCTCATGTCTATCTGAATTCATAGTTTCTGACAAGTGTGCTCCTCCTCCCAAAAAATAACTGCTAGTTTAAGTTACTCAGTAATAATAGGGAAAGCACACTGTGTAGTAGAAGAAGAAGAGGAGGAGGAGGAGGAGTTTGGATTGGATATCCCGCCTTTCACTCCCTTTTTAAGGAGTCTCAAAGCGGCTAACATTCTCCTTTCCCTTCCTCCCCACAAACACTCTGTGAGGTGAGTGGGGCTGAGAGACTTCAAAGAGGTGTGACTGGCCCAAGGTCACCCAGCAGCTGCATGTGGAGGAGCGGAGACGCGAACCCGGTTCCCCAGATTACAAGACTACCGCTCTTAACCACTACACCACACACTCTTTTTATTACTACTACCTTATTTCTTTCCCAGCTGAGCCTTAGCACTGAAAGAAGCTCTACAGCAGTCGCATGAGAAGTCATACTAAGATGGAAAATCTCTCCTCTCCTAAAAACAAGTGGGAGCAACAAACCATGATCCAAAAACAAACATTGGCTTCCTGATTGTGTTTTTGGGGGAGTAAAACAAACCACAATCCCTAATTCAGATGTAACGATAAACCAGGGATCATGGTTTGTTGTACCCACCAGAGCCAATGGAGGAGCCAAGTAGGAGCCAACTTACAGTTCCCAGTATAACATTAACTATGGTTTACCATAATGTGTGAACATAGCCCCTTGTTGGGCTCATTCTTGTTGTCCTAGGATGACTGCATGCAGAAAGTCTCCAGCCTAATTCTGTGGGGAAATCCTACTTCCTTGAAGGAGGCATTGCTATGTACTTCCACATATCAGTTGCATCTAGCACATTATAAAAATTAAACCTGCTGGAGAAACTATTTGTTATATGCTTCAATTGTGTACTTCAGAAGCACGGCACTATTTGAAGCCATCTTGCTTTATCACACTGTATTTCTACAGTGGTGCCTCACAAGACGAAATTAATTCGTTCCGCAAGTCTCTTCGTCTTGTGGTTTTTTTGTCTTGCGAAGCACGGCTATTAGCGGCTTAGCGCTATTAGTGGCTTAGCGACGTTTAGTGGCTTAAAAAAAGGAAAGAAAAGGGAAAAAACTCGCAAGACGTTTCGTCTTGCGAAGCAAGCCCATAGGGAAATTCGTCTTGCGAAGCACCTCAAAAGACGGAAAACTCTTTTGTCTAGCGAGTTTTTTGTCTTGCGAGGCACCACTGTATTTTTTTAAAAGTCAGATTTGTCATACCTCTGAAAACTGAAATAGTGTTGATTCCTCACTTTCTTTTGAATCTGCAGGGGCATCTGGTTGTGATGGACTTGAGGAAATCTGGGAGTGGGGGCACATAAAAAAAAAAAAAACCATTAGAACACCGTGTTTAAGCCAAATCGGATTTTCATGTTCTGCAGAAATGGCAAAACTTGTCGCTCTTCAGGACACAAAGTGGTATGAATAAGTTACTTTTCTAATGGATTGTAAATGACAAACTATGAAAAATACAAGCATCATTTTCATAGGGAAACCTCTGCCATAATCAGAGCAACAAAAGAAAACAATGAAAAGTCACAATGGTAATATTAAATAAAGTATCACACAGCTTGGAGCTAAGCCAAAGGCTTTGATCCCTTGCATTGACAGACACAAATTAAGCATTTCACCTGGCACATTAATTGCATACAAAGCACCAAAATGATCAGTACCATGCTGAAAGAACTGTACAAGAAATCAGAATTTCCAGACTAAAATAAGCAATATTATTTTGAACTGACTTAGCTGGAAATAAACCCCACTGATTTCAAAGAAACCTATTTACAACAAAGTTTTAAATGAGAGCCTTATGATTCTGGCTTCATTTTTCACCGCTGAGATGTTCAAATGTGCTAGCTGAAAACTTGTTAACAGCAATCTTAACTATCTGGTCAAAAATGTCCATGAAAATTTGGAATACTATGATATTCTGGATTGTTTTCAGGACAATAATGAGCACGATCCAGTCAAAGTGAAACACTTTTACATTCCATTGATTTCAACAGGTAAGATTTAAACACATGCTTAACATTCAAATTGAAATCAACGGGGCTTAAAATTACATACTTAACTCACCCATTGAAAATAATTGGTGTTTTAAAAGTGCTTAATCTCGGCTGGATTGTGCCAACTATTCACACATTCTTGGTTTTCTGATATCAGGTGAGAAAAAAATCTATTAGAAACAATGGCATCTAATTAAAGTAATGTTTGGGGGTAAAAAAACTGGGTACCCTCTATACTTTGATGTTTGTATTCTCCTCTTCGGTCACATCTTAATCTCTTACTGAGCTTTTCTGAGAAAAAGCTACATAATTGTGAATACTACATTGTTTGCTACATCACTGAGTGGTGCTGACATTGGCTCCACAGGTCTCCTGTGTATCTCCTCTTGCGTTGCCACCCATGGTGATGGTCTATTCAGTGGTGCTTAATCCTTAGTAACTGTGTTTCAGATTGCATTTATATAACTGTGCTTGGGTTGAACATTTTAATGGGGCTCCACCAGCACCTTAGGGTCACAGTTCACACATTCCTTGACCAGGTACCCACTTTCATGGGCCGATCCAATGAACAGCATCCAGAAAAAATTATCTACAACTAAAGACATCAAAAACAAAGGAGTGGGGGGTTTGGTGCAACAAATTCAAGTTCTATTTATTTCAGTGGGATTTAGTCATGACTAATGTCTGTTGGGTTGTGTCTAATATGTAGGAAATAATTTAATCTGTAGCAAGTCCTGTACTCATAGCAGCTGGAAATGGTACTGTTGTGCGTCAAGGCCCCGCACCCCCTCCCTTGGTGAATAAAAACACATAGACATGAGTATTTTAGGTTAATGGGCTGAAAAAAGGCCACAACATTTATTGGTTACAGAATGTGAGTGGTATTGGCTTTGGGCATTGGACCCAAACTGACTATATCTGACTCCTGCCCGCCATGCAGGAAGTATTACAACAGTTAACCACCTGTAGGGGGAGCCCTGTTGATGTACATCAACTTGGTGCTCTCCCAGGGTCACAGGAAAGGTCGTGCCATGGCCCTAGGCTCCACCTGGGCTTCGGACAGGAACCACAACCCCGGGTTCCTTTAACACAGAGGTTCTCTGAGCTCTGGCCTTGCTAGCTAGGGGGCGATGGGAGTTGTAGTTCAACAACATCTGGGGACCCACAGGTTGAGAAAGACTTCTTTAACGGAATACCCTTAAAGGGGAGGGGTAGTTGATGGCCACAACCTCACCTCCCATAAACCAAGCTTTTCCAATGCCTAACCGCCAAACCTTATAAAGTTGTGACTATTTGCTACGAGGTAGGCGAAAACCAAGTGGCTGGTGCCAATCTGCCAAGTGGGAAAATTCCTACCAGGCCCCTTCAACAGGCAACCAACTGAAGTCCATAGCAAGGTCAAGGAGATAAACGCAAGAAGGGAGGGAGGGAGGGAGGGAGGGAGGGAGGGAGGGAGGGAGATCCGTGGAAGCCGGGAGCAGAAGGAGGAGCTCCGGCCACGCAGCCGCTTAAATGTGGCTAACCCCCCCCCCCCCAGCCAGTCAGGTTGGCTGACTGTGGTTGTGATGCTCGCTGGGACTCCCCAGTGATGTGGGGGTCTCGACACACACACCCCACTGAGGGCAGGAAAGCGCGAAGCCTGCAAGCAACCCCACCCCTCCCTGAAGAGGAGCAGCTCTGTAAGAATGAGAACTGAATGCCTGGTTCAAACACTACCTTCACCAATGAGCATGTATCTGGAGATGCTAAAGGCTGCTTACATGTTCAAAAAATGGATTTGTGACTTTGGCCCTCGGTTATATGCTGAAAGATGATTAGGATTTGACAGTACAGGATCTGACAACATACGAGAGCACGATCTATCCATCTAATATGCTAATGGATGGTGCTGACCTTGACTTAATACTGAAAAGAGTGTTTCCACACTTTAACCTGAACAGTCACCTGATGAAGCTTGTCAAGATCTGATGCCTGAAGAGGGCATCCATTATAGCTGCTAATTAAATAAATATGTCCTTAGCTGGCACATTTTTGGCTTCAGGATGCTTTCTACTAAATATACGAAAGATATTCTTTCTTCTGCTCAAGAATGCCTACCTAATGAAATGCATCATGTAAAGCATTTAATTAATTAACTATATTTAAGTGCCATTAAAGATGCAGAAGTCACCCATGATCCTCAGGTAATTATGTATGTGACCACTGCTCAAATGGATGATAAATTAACTAAATCATTTTTGGAGCTTATCTGAAAGCCTTTAGTGTTCTTTTTTTTAATTATTTATTAAAAAACCAAAAAAACCAGAAATTAGAAAAAGCTCACCTCAGCAAATTGAAACAACGGTGACTTTAGACATCCTTCAGTAGAATTGGATGCATCAGAATGGCATGTACTTGAAGAAATCTGAAACAAAGATTATTGGGGGGAAAACTTTAGGGACTACATTCTGCTTCGTGTGTCAATTAGAAAGGGGCCTGCCTGTGAGTTGCAGGCTTTTACTGCTAAGTGGTGTGCGCATATATTATTATTTCTAAAGCACTTTCAAATCAAAATGGCATAGGAGAGATAAAAGTAATGACAAACCCTGCCTGAAGACTTACAATGTATCAGACAAAAAAAGTGGAGGGGGTGGAAATGGTCACAAGAGGAAGGAAAACCTGGAAGGATTAATGAGCAAGGAAAAGCCTCAGAGCACAGATTGCTCTTTAGAAGCTGTTTAAGAACCAAAATTGGCAGAGCTGCTTGAATATCGATAGGGAGCACATTCCATGTAGCCAGTGCATTCCAGAGCTGTAGAATAACAACAGATAAAAGCAACAATGAAAAGTAATAGTCAGGTTTTGGGTTTGATTAGAAGTACATAAGGGGAAAAGAAGGAGCAAAGAGAAAGAAAGAACTGAAAAGTTAAGGAGGAGAAAGTGTACAAAAGCACCGTGAGCCAAAAGAAATTTAAACAGAATGCTTTAGGGAAACAGAAGCCAATTTTAGAAAAGAGAAGGGATAGAGAAATACGTGTAAAATAAGGAGCGTGGAAAGAGCCGCAGAATTTAAAATGAAAAAGAGATCAGAAATGGGAAGGATGGGCATTAGATGCTTCCCTGCAGGAAGGCAGGCAGGTACATATGCAAACGAGTCGCCATTTGCCTTTTTAGTAGCATTGCCAGCACAAAGCAGCCACTGGTATGGTATGCAGAAAAATGGAAATCACTAAAGACTGAAGGGAGGAACCAAGTAAGAAATGACAATAAGAGATCACCTTTCATTTGTCCATCCATTCATTAAGGGAAAAATTAGTTTGTGATGAGCTAAATGCAGAAAAATGCCCTATAAAATCATGTAATATAATCTGTTCTAAGAGTATAATGGCATACTTGACACTTAACAAGTGTGCAAACACCAGCATTGATTCTACATTTCATTTTCATGGCTGGGACACGATATAACGCATTCACACTCACATCATGAGGCAATAAGAGATTCCTAAAAATTCAGCGTAGTTAACAACTGTTAATACAACTCTTGAGAAGATGAATATCATTAATGCAATCAGATTAAGCGTTAAGAAATACGAAGTCAATGTATCAGAATAATACTTGCCCATGTATTATTAAATGCAAAGAAAAGATAGCAAACATGGCCTTCTGTCTGCTTTTAACACTCAAACACACACTGCCTCCTTAATGTCTGCCTGATTATTCTTTGAAGAAAATGAAAAGGGTTTTTTTGGTTTTTTTTACCACTGCATGCTTCACTTGCCAGCCAAATGTCTGCCCAGAATGTTTTGGGAAGGAGCTGTGAAAGTGGATTTCTCATAAGAAATTTGTCAGAATGGCTGGTAGACACACCAGGCTTGCAAACAAGGGCTTAACAAGCACCATGTTACTTCCTACTCATGGCATTATGGCTACATAAGCTGTCACAAATGCCCTCCACTCAGAAGTCTGCCTGGCTGATGTGGTCATTGTTCCAGCACTAGGTTAACACTTATTTATTTGCCCAGGCATTTTAAGCTGCTGATTCGCTTATTATGCTGTTTTTAGCAGTCTTTATTTGTTCAGAATGGCTTACTGTTCTGGTTGCTTTGGTTTATACTCTGTACCTGGTATTTGTATAAATGAAGGACAGACTATATAAGCTACAAGTAAAATGATTCAAGTTAAATCTTAGGTTTGCAAATGTTCCCCTGTCCCCACAGACCAGCAAGTTATTCAAATAATTTTCATCTGATGAAGTGGCCTGTAGTCCATAAAAAGTTGCTTAAGAGACCATCTGGGAGCAGCCGCCAAAACCACATAACACTGGTCTTGAAAGACCTACATTGGCTCCCAGTATGTTTCCGAGCACAATTCAAATTGTTGGTGCTGACCTTTAAAGTCCTAAATGGCCTCGGCCCAGTATACCTGAAGGTGTGTCTCCACCCCCATCGTTCTGCCCAGACGCTGAGGTCCAGTGCCAAGAGCCTTCTGACGGTTCCCTCGCTGCAAGAAGCCAAGTTACAGGGAACCAGGCAGAGGGCCTTCTTGGTAGTGGCACCTGCCCTGTGGAACGCCCTCCCACCAGATGTCAAAGAGAAAAACAACTACCAGACTTTTAGAAGACATCTGAAGGCAGCCCTGTTTAGGGAAGCTTTTAATGTTTGATAGACTATTGTATTTTATTATTTTGTTGGAAACCGCCCAGAGTGGCTGGGGAAACCCAGCCAGATGGGCGGGGTATAAATAATAAATTATTCTTATATTATTATTATTATCTTTGCTTTGAGCCCTGCAAGATCTGCTCCCTGCCTTGTAGGCCTTTTCCCACCTGGCCTGAGAGACAAGGCCCGGTTGACTCCAGCTATAAAAGCTGAAGCTGCCAAACAGAATCTTGGGCTGGGGCATTGTTTATGGGGTTTTGTTGTTTATGGGGGCTGTTGCTGTCGTCTTTTTGTATCTTTATTTTGTATCTTATGCTCTATGTGGAAATTGTTCAGTCTGTGTACTTTTTGATGTTTTGTTTATGACTACTTTTGTTATCTTTGTAGTGCTGTAGTTTCTAAAAAGCCACCTAGAACATGTTTTAACTTTGGAAACATGGCATACAAATAAATAAATAAATAAATAAATGATTGATTTATTGAAGCACAAGATGTTATTGTGTGTATATTGAACCATGATACTCTTTTGCCACTACCAGTACAAAATCACATTCTACTTCTTACAGAAATTCAACATGTATGTGCTAAAAGCTGCCAGATTAATACATTTTGTATTGCAAAGCTGGTGAAATGTAAACAGGCAGATGGCTACTTTAAACTGAGCTGCTCTGGTACGGTGGTGAACTTCATGAGCTGTGAGCCCAACACTCCTGATTCTAGGCTCAAGTGTGCTGCCATGTAGGCAATGTCCCAACCCGCACTTGAAAAATGGGAGGTAATGATACAACACCTTAGCAGTAGTGAAGTAAATATTACTGAGTAAATGGCGAAGAGATCGCACTGGCTTATTTATTCTGAATGTTTGTAAGTGATGCCAGTAAATGTTTGATGATGATGATTATCACTGAGATAATGTATTTAAAATTATTTGTTACAACGGTATTTTAAGTAGCTTTGAGTTACCTGTGTTGATTAGGAAAGTGGGATCTAATAGCATGTAAACTATATTTTTAAATGCTTTTTGCATTTAAAATAATGCTACCAAATAATCCGTCACGTTATTCTAAATAGTCTATGGCAGTGGTGGCAAACCTATGGCATGCATGCCAGAGAGGGCACTCAGAGCCCTCTCTGTGGGCACGCACACCAACGCCCCAGCAGGGCTGTAGCTTCCATGCCGGGGGGGGGGGGCGGGAGGGCTTGGATGTGCCGTCCAAAGCATGTGGCACCAGGGCCTGGCGAGTGAAAGAGGGGCTGAGCAGGCATTGATTTCTGCCAGTCTGTTTTTCCTACTCAGGAGTAAGCTGCCTTGAGTTCAGCAGGGCTTAACTCCCAGGTCAGTAAGCATATCAAGACAGCAACATAAGAAGGGGCTGCTGGGTTTACATGTTCTCTGGGCTTTCCTGCAGAAGCCAACAGAAAAATTCATTCCATGGAGTAAGCCATCAAACGGCAGCCAAAAAAATAGCAAATAATAATAATAATAATAATAATAATAATAATAATAATAATAAAACCCATCTGGCTGGGTTTATTTATTTATATATATTTGTATGTGCACACACAGACAATCATTATTATCTTATATTAAAGATTGGGAGAGGGTGGCTCTTAGTACAGCCCTCCAGTGTACACTAGTGGCCAAAATTGTGAAACCTTCTGTATTTCCAAGGTTTGATGGCTCATAGCACCACTTTGTTCTGGAGTAATACCAGTGCTTTTTTTCTGTGGGGACGCAAAGGGACGCATACCTCTGAACATTTTGTGAATTTAACAGTAGATGAATTTCACCGTATTTATTTCCCCCAATTTGAACTGTATTTATTTTTCCCCCGGTGGTGATTTTTCTTGAGTAAAACTGAGTGTACCCCTAAACATATTTTTTGAAAAAAGCACTGAGTTATACCACAAAATTATATATCAATAGAAAAATAATTTAATGCAGTAACTTTTATGAAGGATTATTTATTACAACAGCAGTCATAAAGAAGAAACGTGAAACACACAGAAAAAATGAGATATACGGTTAAATTGCCGTGTTGGCACTTTGCAATAAGTAAGTGGGTTTTGAGTAGCAGTTTGGGCACTCAATCTCTAAAAGGTTCGCCATCACTGCTCTATGGTATTCAAATTATAAATGGCAGAAGGACAAATATGTATCAGACAATATACAAAGTAAATGGATTTTGCTCTCAAGGCTGGGACTTCTAAGTTCACAGAACTGTTTACATTCACAGACAGTTTGACTCAAGATACATCCTCTTGATTATAGTTCCTCTTTACTAGAAACTCTTTAGATATAAAGGACTTCATTCTGCAATACAGTGGTACCTCTGCTTACGAGCCCCTCTTGTTACGTATCCTTCGGGATACACATGCAGCAAACCCAGAAGTATATTTCTGGGTTTCGCCGCGCACACATGCACAGTAGTGCTCTATCGCGCTGCGCGCGTAGAACAGGCACCTCCAGTTGCAGAAACCTCAGAATCCGACCGGAGCTCTGGAACGGATCCTGTCCACAACCGGAGGTACCACTGTACTTGACACCAAAGTGTTTCACATTGTACAACTGGCACAAATGATTAGGTTCTATAGCTACGGAATGGCAAAACTGTGTCACTGGCTGCAGATACAAAACCTATCAAATAGTTGTCAGCAGAAGTTACATTACTATACATATCTGTCAAACATGCATTGCATTAATGAAAGGATGAAGCAGGCAAGATAGCTGCTTACCTCTTGTGCAGTCAAGGCATGTTCTCCTGCTAACAGTAGCATACTGAGGCCTCCCATTTGTGTAGGATCTATCAGAGAATAAAAATATATTGATAAAAATGTTTTATTTTGGAGCCAGCTTGAGCAGGTCTTAAACATACTGGGCCACAGCACTGAAAGGAATTATAAAGATTACATCTTTTAACAAAGACTACTTAAAAGGAATCAACACACACACACACACACACACACACACACACACCATATATATATATATATCTTTTTAAAAAATGGAGTGGGAAGGAAGTCTTGATAATATCACAATAAGCTATTCATAAAGTCACTCTTTTCAGAAAATCTCAGTCTAGTGCTGGTAACTTTTAAGTGTTACAATAAAGTGTAGACAATATACACAAGAAACTTCAGGCACCCTCCTGCATACAACTGTCAGTTGGTACAGCATGAAACTCTTAATCTCAGAGTTGTGGGTTTGAGCTTCACATTGGGCAAAAGATTCCTGCATTGCAGGGGGTTGGACTAGATGATCCAAGTGGTTTCTCCCAACTCTACAATTCTATGATTTCTATTTGAAGCAAGACTATGGGATTGCATGGGATCACAGTCAAGTCTCTTTCTCCCCCATGTTGGGAAGGGAAGTATGACAATGGGACTCAATGAAAACTCTCATATAGGTTTCCCTGTTTAGAACCCCATGCAATTAGCATGCTCCCCTCAGATGTCTCCGCCAATGCGGAGGAGGAGGAAAGGGCTCATGGGCATGTGATGGTGGGCACATGGCTCCACTTTCTAGCCCCATGAAATTAAGATAGAATGCCTGAAAAAGACATTGCTTAACCCCCGCTCCCTCTGCTGAAGCAGAGTCTTGCACACCATCACCTGCAACATGTATCTTTAGATCCTGCTACTCAAAAATACACCTTCCTTCCAATCACAATGGACTGTGTTTTCAAATGGATTGTAACTTGTATTTGGTTAGACTCATCATGAGTCTTTCACTTCTCGAGATCCATTCGATATTAACAGTGAAGCAAAACATGATTTATGCCCAGTGCTGCTACTTATGCAGCTATTGAAAGTTAAACATATTTTCAGTATTTGGAAATTACTTATTAAAGACACAAGAAATGTCTCATGTATAATTTTTTGCTCAAAATATCTAACTTAAGCTGATTTGAGTAGCTTAAAAGAGCCCTAGGTAGGAAGAGTTGCAGCAATATGATCCATCTATGATCATGCAGGAAAATACGACAGGTACTATAATCTATCCATGTATACACGGTGTTGGATCCCACTGAGTAATTAGTCACAGTCAGTTCCCACTGAAATCATGGGACTTAAAGTCATGACTAATTTAGTTTGTATCCATCCCATAGCCAGGAAGGCAGTCACAACAGGGACTGCGTATTTTGCACTGTGTGAACATACCATAAGAGGATGTAACAGGATCAAATGTTGCAGTCATTACTGGAATGAGGTGCTCCACTAACTATGTATCTTATAACTCATTAAAATATATAGAAGGCATGTTTTACAAAAGAGTAACAGCTTCAAGGATATCTACAACCCTATAGCATCCTATTACAAAATGATTGCAGGAATCAACCCATTTTAATAACACAGTGGAACCTCGGGTTTTCGAACGTAATCCGTTCTGGAAGACCGTTCAACTTCCAAATCATTTGAAAAGCGAGGATCAATGGGTGGTTGGCAAATTCCATTGGAAAAAACGACTTCGGAGGTGCATTCGAAAACAGAAGCAATTACTTCTGGGTTTTCAGTGTTTGGGTTCCGAACTGTCCAGCTTCCGAGATGATCGAAAACCGAGGTTCCACTGTACATGATTATAATAAAACAAATATTCCCATTGACTCTAATGAAATACAGTACAATCTTGGTGAAACCTCTGTCTTCTAGGCCTGATTCAGTCATGTACTATAGGCCAGAGGCTTGGGGCTTGATGTCAACAGAGATCTCGAACGAACCTGCCATTGCGAAATTCAGCTGAGGCATTTCTTCTGTCTTCACTAACTTTTTCGGACTTGGCAAATCTTTTGCAGGTTCTGATGGGAAAGCCCACAGCTTTTTCCGGTTAGTAACAGTAGATGACTGGGTTTTCACAGGTTTATTTGTAGGCGGGCACCACTTGTAGCCAGGGTTTGCTTTCATAAATGCATCCTTGTACTATGAAGAGGAAAGGAAAAAAATGTGTCAAGGGACAGCACAGTTTTGTACAAAACCTTGGGGAAATGTAACAACTTAGCATTCATAGTTATTTATTTCACAACATTTATACACCACTTACTGTATTTTTCGCTCCATAAGACACACTTTTTTCCTCCTAAACAGTAAGGGGAAATGTCTGTGCGTCTTATGAAGCGAATGTGTGGTCCCTGGCAGCGGCGGAGCTGGGGGCTTTGGTTCCCAGAGTGGCGGGGCGTGGCATGCCGCTCGTGCGAGTGTCCTAATGCGAGCGTCCCCCGCCCGCGCAAGGGGGTGGGGAGAGGTGAGGCGGGGGAAGAGGGCTTTAGAACATTCTATTTAGAGCTCCCTACGTCCGAGGGGCTCTGTGACTTGCATGAGAGCAGCCAGGAGCCAGAGCGGAGGTGGATATTCTCCCTCACGAGCTCTGTATTTTTTTTTCTTGCTTTCCTCTTCTAAAAACTAGGTGTGTCTTATGGAGCGAAAAATACGGCAATTGTAAAAAACAGAACAAAACCCTAAGTGGTTTACAAAGTACTGATTTTGGGATATGCAATATACAACAGTTTGAATGTTTACTTTGATTCAAGTCAAATGGGGCTTACTCCCATATAAATGTGCACAGGGTTGCACTCATTGCTTATGTTTGTCATCAGAAAAGCTATAAAACCTGTATTATAAAATATGAGTTTATGGATGATCTCAGATTGCCAAGCTACTCCATAAAAACATTTCTCAAAGCATCAATGGCTCAACTATTTTTCTCAACCACCTGCACTATACCAACAAATTTTTAAAAAAGAATGTTCGTTTCTTAACAAATAACTGAAAAATTTGGTCTCAACCTGAAGACTAGGAAATCTTGGTAATATGACCAAGACTGACAAATTTTAATTGAAGAGCGGTGGTTTAGAGGGAAGATTCCTCTTCTTCTCGGGTTCTGCTTGTAAGTTTCCCACAGCTCTTGGCTACTGTGAGTACAGGTTGCTGAATTAGGTGGGCCACTGGCCTGATCCAGCAGGCTCTTCTTATGTTCCTGATTAAGGTTTCTCAATGTTGTGCAACGTGATCACAAAGATAGGTAAAGGTAAAGGGACCCCTGACCATTAGGTCCAGTCGTGGCCGACTCTGGGGTTGCAGCGCTCATCTTGCTTTACTGGCCAAGGGATCTGGCGTACAGCTTCCGGTCATGTGGCCAGCATGACTAAGCCACTTCTGGAGAACCAGAGCAGTGCACGGAAATGCTGTTTACCTTCCCGCCGGAGCAGTACCTATTTATCTACTTGCACTCTGACGTGCTTTCAAACTGCTAGGTTGGTAGGAGCTGGGACTGAGCAACCGGAGCTCACCCCGTCGCGGGGATTTGAATCGCCAACCTTCTGATCAGCAAGCCCAAGAGGCTCAGTGGTTTAACCCACAGCGCCACCCACGTCCCTGATCACAAAGATAGCCTATTGCATTTACAGTATGTCTAGTCTGAGTTGGAAGCACTGAGCCCTATCCAATATATTTTGGGTAAAAGAACAACTTAAGCCTTTGTGTGCTATTGCATTGCAGATCATTCAGCTAATGAAATTGAAATTGTCAGGTTTCCCTAATTACTCTTACAAGGTATAAATATTTGTATCACTCGCCCATACTAAAAATAATAGTTGCAATATAGAGAGCTGGGTGTTGACCAGATTTGAAAAGTTTGGGCTTGCTCCAAGATCTTTTTTTTTTAATAGCCTTATTGAACCTCAGGGCTAGCTCCAAGAGACACATTGTATGGCCACCGCTCTAAGCTGTGCATTATGTCTGGGCAGTGTTCATAATGAAGCCAAATTATAACTACAATTTTTAAAATGCAATTAAAAAGAAAACCTTCTCTCTCCTGTATGTATTTTCATCAATGCTTTACCAGGAAAAAATTGTTAAGAGGACCCAGTGGCAAGTTTTTGTTCATAATTACTGCTATTGCACAGCTAAACTACAGAAAGAATAAAAATTATATGCTTAATTGCACGTCTCATACACATTCTTGGAATGAATGTTACTGAGCTGAACACACTTGGCTATATTGTTCCTTTTCAATAGAGAAATGTGAGACTTGCTTTCAGAACCAAGCCTAGGAGGGAGGGTTTGTGTGAATCATATCGCCACAGGCATAGCAGTTTTCAACACACTATTGTTAGAAGTTTCTAATTGTCACTTTTCACAGGAGTGTTATGCAGTTGTTCTTCTTCCCCACTGACAAAGGTTCAAGGGGAAGTTAAAAATCCCAAAAGACATTTTTGTCCTATAAATTCAACTCTCCAATTTTCCAGATCACTACTGGATTCCATTATTATTACTGTTGTTGATTTTTTACTACCAGTTGAAATAATAAGTCCCTAATTTCAGTATTGAAAAAACCAAATCAAAACTATTTTTATTATTCTGAATCAATAAAGAAGAATATCTAAAGACATTATCCACTACGGGGTGATTCGGAATAAATATAAAGAGGGCTTTTGATTGTATCACACCAGTTATGATACACTGTCCCCAAGAAGCTTTCCCTGAACTAAACTTCAGTTGCATGGTGAAAGACTTATTATTTATCAAGGCATGCTGTATTTTGGATCTTATCTGCTGCCTTTATAGATTAATTTAGGAGAGATTCCTTGCAGCAGAATTTTATAAATACGAGTTTTATAAATTCTGCAGGGAGATCATTCCTTACTGGAGTTCAAGCATTTGTTTCACAGCAGTGAAGCCCAAAAGCAAGACTTGAAAGCAACAGCACAATCTCAACCTGTGATTCACAGAAACTGGCATTCAGAGACATACTGCCTCTGACAGTGAAGGTACACTACTGGCCAAAATTGTGAAAACCTTTTGGAAAAAGTGTATTTCTGATGTTTGATGGCTCACAACTCCACATTTATTGAGTAATACCATGAAATTATATATCAATGGAAAGAAAATTTAATGAAGAATGTAATGCAACAAAGATAGTTCAATTATCTGTATTCTATAAAAAGTTATAGCCAATTAACCAGAAAAAGGAGCACAACTTGCTTAGGTTGATATGCAGTAGTTTCCCTTCATTTGAATGTAGCCAATGAGCGTTAGTGTTTAGAGAGCCAAATCAGGTGTTATGATGGTCTAGGTTATCAAATTATTGATAAATTAAATAGTTAAAATCGGCTTTAGTTAAAAAAAAGTATTCTCTTCTAATGTCTCAAGTTGTTGCAAGGTATTTTTCTTTTTTTAAAAAAAATAAGTCTGATTAGAATTCAAAGCATATCACCAGCAAATAGCTAGTCGTCAAGAAAACCCTTAATTAAAATAAATCTACCCTTTGGGTCTGTTTCAGTAGCAGTAATTTGGAAAGGGAAATATTAGAAAGTAAAACAGGTATTTCTCTTGCTTTTGAGAAACCAGTTATAACATATTTGCTGGAACACCTTTTGGGTTTTAAAATGGGAACAGGCCTCTGTAAAAGGAGGGTATCCAGACCAAAAAATTTGTATATTTAGTAAAAATTTAGTAATCCTGCTTTTTTGAATCAGGTAGTTCGGGTCAGAGTAACACGATATAAAAAACACTGTATGAAATGTATAAACTGAACTGTTTAGCTTGGTCACGAAGCTCCTTTCCTTCTTGAATTCTTGTTTAATCCTCTCCCTTGCAAAACCTGACACAGATTGGGGGAGGAAGGGATTTTAAGCATGATGCTGTTTTTCAAATGTTCACCATTTAAACATGTGGCACAATAATGTCACTGGGTACCTCCTTGGCCATGTCGGTGTATTTCTGCTTTTCTTTAGGGTCTAGAACAGACCACCAATCCGCCAGGATCTTGGTAGCACCTCGGTTGTCCAGACGGGGGTGTTCTTGCCGCACAAGGGAACGGTGGCGTTTGCAGAACAGAAGGAATGCATTCATCGGCCTGCGAGCTCGTTGCTCTGAAGATTCCTCATCTTCTGTTTCGTCAGCATCGTGCTCAAGACCATCAGCACCAAGAAGATGGACCTATTTTACAAATAAAAATTCTACAGATGTAATGGATATTTCTCGTGTCTATTAGATATTTGCTCCAACATCTAACTTAATATTCTGTGTTAAAAACCTGCAAATCCCCTGCAGTGAAGCAATCAATTCAGCAAAATGTCTGAGCAAATAATATTACATTAGCTTTGCATTTACACTTTGTGGGATGAAAGACAGATTCCACTCAGAGACTGAAGTGAGGTTCGACAGAAATCTATCTTGCTGTGCCCAGACTATGGAAGTTCCTTCCAAGGCAGGCTTGTCTTGCACCCTCATTAATGGCCATCTAACCAGGTAGATAAAGTCTTCCTGTTTAAAATGCTTTTGTGATCTGAATGGTTTTAAGGTTCTGCACTGATTTGTGCTTTAAATTGTTGCACTGAACAATTTTGTTGATGGAAGCATGCCCACTTGTTTTAGTGGATGGGCAAAAGAGATATCTACTACCCCAATGCTGTTTTAAATATAGGGTATTAAATGCTTTTATTTTAAAGTTAATTATTTTAAAGTTTATTAAGTTGCATTGGGTGGGATTTTTTTTAAAAAAGGAATTATTATGAAAAATAATGTAATTTATGGTAATTTCCACAACAAATAATTAACTTTTGGAATTTGCTGAATGTGGGAATGGCTACTAAATGATTAAACAAATTCATGGACAATAGTCCTATCCGCAGCTATTACCCATGGTAGCTCAAAATCTCTATTCAGAAGACCTATGTATCTGCATACCAACTTCTGGATGGCTAAATGGGATAGAGTTGTTTCATTCATGAACTACTCTGTGGGCACACAGAGTTGGGAAGAAAAAGAAGAAGAAGAAGAAGAAGAAGAAGAAGAAGAAGAAGAAGAAGAAGAAGAATAGTAGTAGTAGTAGTAGTAGTTTGGATTTGATATCTCGCTTTATCACTACCCGAAGTGGCTAACATTCTCCTTTCCCTTCCTCCCCCACAACAAACACTCTGTGAGGTGAGTGGGGCTGAGAGACTTCAAAGAAGTGTGACTAGCCCAAGGTGACCCAGCAGCTGCATGTGGAGGAGCGGAGACGCGAACCCAGTTCACCAGATTACGAGACTACCGCTCTTAACCACTAAGGGCATGATACAGTGTGGGGCTCGTCTAACATTTGGAAAAGATACTCTTTTTAGATATTACTCAATATGAATGGGGGCAAACCACAATAGTCATGCTGAGTGATATTTAAAAAAACCTATGAATTTGATTTCCAAATGGGTTTTAGAAGGCTTGCACAGGCAACCAATCTCCAACGTATATCATACTAAAGCTCTACTTTTTGACAACCTAGGTTCACCTTATCAATATCTTCTTCGTCCTCTTCCTCCTCCTCTTCTTCTGAAAAGTCAAGGATTTTCTTTGCAAGTAGTGGATGCCACTGAAGACACTTTCTCTTTGGTCGTTTCCCAGTACCCTCTCCGTCTGTTGAATGATCTTTATTCCTATTGCTGCCTTTCATTACTGTGACCTAGCAGAAATAAATAAAATGTTCCCATAAAAAACAAATATGCTGTTGAACACACTTTTTCAGCTTTTACTACCGAATGCTGAATTATTAATCTCAATCCCCAATAGATAATATGCTACCCAAAGGATGTTTACAGATGCAGTCCTACTACGTTATGAATGAATAAGCTCTGTAGATTTTAGTGGAACATCTGCATGAGCAGCCAAGTACAAAATAGGTAGGAGAATGCACACATTTGTTTTACCAGATTACTACTAGCAATCTCTGGATTTGTGACAGATGTTTCTTCCTTTTTTATGATGTCTCAAGATGCACTTAGTGGTGTAGTAGTAAATTTTGAATCCCAGAAGCTCATCGTGACAGCTCCCATAGCAACATCTCCAAGGGAAATTCAGGTGTTCACAGTGGTGGGGAATCTTCAGCTCTTGGGACTAATTAGGCCCAATATGTATCCCAGTTTGGTCCATGAGGCCATTCCCCACAAACCAGTGTCCCTTAAAAATGCTTCCTCTGTTGACAGAAAAATGTTCCATTTGGAAGAACCAGATTCAGTTGCCCACCACTGATCTATCATACAGATTTGCCATGAAAGAGCAGAAATATATAGAATAAGACACATTTTATTAGGATCAGCATGACTGTAGTTCTGTACATGGCTTCCTGAGTGCAAGTTCTATTGAATCCAGTGGTGCGTACTTCTCACTGTATCGGTTCAACTCGCAAAACACTCTGAGCTTTAAAAAAGATCTTCAGGTATCTGGGATGCATTCACCTTGTAATTAGAAATGCAGGCAACCTTGCAAAGATGTATTACCATTTAATCTGCTGGCATGAAGCAGGAACCTCATCAAAGGAAAGAAGTATTCTACCTTTGCTTGAGTAACTTCCTCATTCTGACTTCCTCTATGCTAATCTCTCACAATAAAGCCTCCTTGTCCGCTCATTCACTAGCCAGAGTTAACCAAGTCACACCACTAGTCACACTAGACAGAAGGATGATGTATGCAGCAGGATTATAAGAGGAGCTCTTGCTTATGATTCAGTTGGCTGGGGAGTGGAAGGGTTTTCTGCTTTACCTGATAATGGCATCTGACAGTATGATCTGGATTTTTTGCCTAGAGCTAACCAAAAAAAACCCCTTAAAAATACTTAAAGCTAAAGTTAGAACTATAACTTTAGGTCATCATTGTGTTCCTCAAAAACTGGATAACTTTTCAGTGGAAGTTCAATGCACCTGCTGTTCATATGCAATCAGAAGTATTTTAATTTGGGCATCCCCAACATATTTACACGAGTTCCCCAATACACAGGTGACTTTAAACAGTTTGGTAGCAGCTCATTACTTTCTTCACTAAGTTATAATTTATTCCTCTGGAGCAAGGTATCTCATTTCCCTACTGAACTTCATGGCACTGGAAAAATATTACCCACAGTGTTTCAAGGTTAAAAATCTTTTGTGCTAAATATAAACATATTAACACTGAAGAAATGGCCCAGGAAATAAACAGTCCTAAAAACATTGCAAAAATGGCACTTCATAACTCTTTATCTTGCATACATGCAACTTTCTCTTAAACCATTTGTTCACAAGGATGTGAAATGAAGGAAACATGGCAGCATAAATGGTGGTATTGCGTTAAGGTGTAAGGTTTTTGAAAGGGTTTTCATAGATACCTTTACCTAATACCACTGGTCAACAAGTCATTCAGTCCACTGGGTTAACTTTACTGAATATATTTCAGGGCCAGAATGCTGATCTCTCATTTAAATCTCTTACTGGATATCTGTCATTAGCAGTTAGACTTGTTATAGCCTGGTTTTGGAAAGTCTTGGACAAATTGGCTTAACTGGGTTTGGTGACCAACCCAGCTGACCAACAAAATATGACTAGCTAGAGACAGAAAGACTCGTTTCAGATGACTGGTACTGTTGTATTGATTGCATAAATAAGAAAAACAATCTTTAACCTTTGCAGTCAACTTTTTTGGTTGCTCTAGGTTAAATCATATTCTATGCTTTAGCCTACTGACTGTGTATTTTTATGCTCTATACTTCCAAGTTTTTTGTTAAGGGAGATGTTATTTTAAAAAAACCCCAAACCAATAAATTTATTTTTAAAAAATAGTCAGCTCGCAAATGTGTATAAAAAGGCCCAGATTAGAGAAAGCAGGCTGCAAAAATGTGAATATGGAAAGCTGTTTTCATACATGAGTATGAGAATGTTCATTTTCACTCCCAGATTAAAAAAAAACATGAAAAAGACTCTTATATTTCTGTTGCTAAGGAGCTGCCTTTACCTTATTCTACCATTTTAGAATAATATATTTAATTGCCGATGTAATTTTAATTAAAACCTTTTGACATGTTAACATGATATTACCACATAAATGCTAATTATATATAACTCATACACTTTTCTTTTTAAACTGTGTGCTTAAACTATAGACCTCATTTTTATTTTGCATTTTTCAAAAGTAAGAAAGTGCACGTTAATATTAAAAGGATGAGAAATTTAGCAGTAATGTACGGTAAATCGCGAAAAGTTAGGCAACATAGTACTTTTCACCCAAACATGAAAACTCATTTTATCATAGTAGAGGCACATTGTTATAGCTCCTTTAATAGGCACACAAAATGTTGAGCCATCATCTGGAGGGGAGGGTCTGTAATTTTTGTTCTCAAGAAGGCCACTGGGAGAGTTTGCTGAAGCTTCAGCACAAGGTTTGGCACAACAATGTTACACCTCAGCAATCCTTACTGAAGTTCCTTGTAGGACACTGGTGGACTCAGATTACATTACAATACCTGGTTGCTTGGAAGCCTACATATTGAAAGCTCTAAGTGAGCATAGATCTCTTTGTAAGACATCCAGGTTCAATGCACAGATGCTGGGGAGCAGGGCCGAGCTGTGTGTGTCCCTCTTCCCCTCCTACTAATGAAGCGCTCTTTACATGTCCAACGTGTGTGGGCTGGTATGTATGTCCCAGTCATACTTCATAGGTTGAAAACAGCATCTTGAATTGGGACAAGAAGCACACTAAAGTGGTACCTTGGTTCTCAAACAGAATCCGTTCCTGAAGTCCATTCGACTTCTGAAACTGTTCGAAAACCAAGACTTGGCTTCCAATTGGCTGCAGGAGCTTCCTGCAGCCAATCGGAAGCCAAGAAAACCGCATTGGATGTTCAGCTTCCAAAAAAGTTCGCAAACCGCAACACTCACTTCCAGGTTTGCAGCATTCGGGAGCCAAAACGTTTGAGTTGCAAGACGTTCGGGAAACAAGGTATTAGCCAGTTGAACTGGTGCAACAATGCAAAAAGGAACTGATTTGGGGGCTCCGGGTGGAATTTCAATATTCTGGAGTAAATTAATTTAAGGGGGATTTATCTTCAGGGTTTGATGTTTGGGTTTTAGACCTTACCTCTCAGTTTGTGGGCAAGTCACTTGTTAGCGTTGTGTCTTTTGTAATCTGGATGATATGTTGCAGCAACACTTGTGGGGTTGTTTTTGAGCTCATCATTCACCACTGACTTGTGCTCAGACTGAGGTCTTGGACAAGTCTTGCCCCTCTCTTTCTAGCACTGGGCAGTTACATGCTCCCCAAGAAGCTGACAAACAGAGCACAAGAACAGCAGCATGCCATGCCGTGTTTATTTCTGGCATCCGATAATTATACCGAAGGAATGGGGAAGCAATGTGCCCCCGCCAAAGCTGCTGGACTCCCAACTCCCATCAATGCCAATCAACATGGCCAGTGCAGCCCAACTACATCTGGAGGGCCATCCCTGATAAAACTCAATCTGTACATTTAGGTTCCATTTAAATTTTCATGGCTGATAACTACCTACAGCAGGTATGTTGAGTTTCATGGGGATGAAGCTGAGGAAATGTGTGGTAGAAAAGAGGGGAACTTGCCATGCCCCTACTTTTTTGAAGCCCTGGTCCCCTATGTAAGCAGACTTAACACCAGTGTTTGTTCAGTTCATGGCACAGTAAAAAAAAAAAAAGAGGGGGGTGCTGAAAATGATGGGCAACTTGTGACCTTCCCTATGTTGCTGGACTACAAATCCCATCAGCTTTGATCATTGGCCATGCTGCCTTGACAGATGGGAGTCCAACATCATTAAGTGTCAAAGGTTGTCTGACCTTGTATAGGAACTGTCTATTTTTAAGCTACAGCTGCCATGTGAAAACTGGTGGCATCTGTGACACCTGAGAGCTATCCATTATGCAAATCACCCTAATTGTGTGGAAAGTTTCCATGTTCCCTACAGAGCAGACTGTCACGTTACCACCATTAGAAACTGTGACTTATGAATGTATCCTTACTTCCAAGAAACGGTGTTTGGATTGGGCTGTGTGCCTGCTTTTCTTGAAAGTATGCTTCATACAGCACATTATGCATGGAACACTAGTAAAAAAAACACTTGAATGGCACAAGTTGACAACCAGATTCCTGGATTCTCTTTCAGCATATACCGTTGACTCAGGACAAAGATGTGGATGAACCATGTTTGTTGAATCAACAATCAGGTGCTGTGAAATTTTCTTAGCACATGTCTAGACCATAGTTTAGCATGAAACTGAAAAAAAAAGCTTCTGGAAGAGAGCTTCAGATCTGAGTGCAACGTGAAGCAATCCAATGATTAATGAACTATGAACTCAATATTCATTGTCACTGGACCTTGTATGCACATGTGATGGTTTTGTAAAACTGTTCACTCATTTTGGCTTTTGCTAAATAAAGAATTGGGTGTATTATACCAAACAGACCTACAACCATCTCCTCAACTTGCTTGACTCAGAATACTCAGGACATGCCTATTCCACCAGTTGCTCATAAAGAACATTTAATGTGGCACTGCCTCCTCTTCACGATGGTGTGTATGGAAATAGCTATGTGGTGGTGTACTGTCTTGGGACTGAACATTGAAGCATGGCACGCCAGAGCATGGATAATAGCCCTGGCTGAAAAGCTGATGTGCCAAGTTTGTGCAACCAAAAGGAATTCTAATCCCCATCTTTTTTATAATGTGTGGCAACCGTTTTTTGATTATATGCATCAAGATGAATGCGTTTATAACTTCCCAATATCTCATAGTAATATGTGGAAAGATTTTTTGGAGAGACCTGTAAGAATTTTATTTGATACTTTAAAGCAACGTGGTTGGCTTGGGAGGGGTTATTGGTTTGTTTTTATTATGTATTTTGTGTTCTCATTTTGTATTTTGATGTTGTGAACCACCCTGTGATCTTTGGATGAAGGGTGTCATACAAATGTAATAAATAATAGTAAAATAATAGTAACTGATGCGTTGAATTATATTGTTTTATGTGTGATGTTAAAAAATGAAAATTAATATACCTTTTTTTAAAAAAAAAAAAATTCTATGCCATAGACTTGTCATTGTGCTTCTCTTCACTTAATTCAGCAGTTGTTATAAGTATCCAATCATTCTGAAATAATACTAAAAACCTTCAAGGGAAAAAAATATTGCAAAGTAGCATACAAAACAATGTCACACGAAAAGGCAGTGTTGAATTGTTACTATTTTGCAACCAACCAAAACTGGCACTATTCTGTTCCCTATATTTAATAGGATTAAGAAAATCTTCACAGAATATAAGTAATCCCACAGTATGATTCTAAGCACTCTATTATTGTACTTGTGAATTTTCCAAAATGACGTACTGCTTAAAACCAATCGGCAACAAAAAGTTAATAGGGTTTTCTAAACCCAGACGGGAGATATTTACAGTGGCATGCAGCTAGATCCGGACTTAAGTTTTACTTACAGCAGAACCATTGAAATCAATGATACTTAAAATCAGTAATTAAAAAATGAGTAACTAATTATGTTCCATAAAGTCCCTTTTGCTTTCAAGCCATGGTTGCTGTGAGTCTTTATGTCAGGGGAAACTGCTGCCCCCCAAATTGTTGGCCTTTAGCTTCCATCAGCCCCAGTCAGCATAACCAATAGCGGGAGATAATGGAAGTTGTACTGTGCATTGCAAATGACTGTTCCTGCTTTTTGCCTACAACTCAATGGTCACAGCCTTCCCAACGCTGCTCTATGTGTTGCAAATGACTTGCTCGGAATCTAATTACCTAATTTCCCAATTAACAGAATCTAATATTTTACTGTGCTTTACTGAAAGGGTGAAATATGCAGATTGCATTTCCTGGAGTTTATTTTGTTTATTAGTTAAAGCTGTGATTTGTGTTGCCCTTGTAGTTCAACGACCCAGTGTGTTTTAATAAGGCAGCTCAAATGAAAGTAAAATGCCTGCAGTACTAACATTACTAGGCCCAGCTAGCATTTGGGAACGTCCCTGCTGCAAATAATTGCCCCACCTGTGCGTGTTTGTGAAACTCCCCAGGATATTTCAGGAGCAAAATGTGCAGATGCTAAACCCACCTCAACCACTTCTTTCCCAGCAGACTTCATTCACCCCCTTCCAAGACCTCAAGATTCTGGTTGGATTCTGGTTTCAATCAATTATACAGGTGCTCTGGAGGGAGGATATCAGGTCCCCCCCAATGCTCCTGTCAAAAGAAATACTGTCTATAGGAATCCAGTGTAATTTAGACCAGCATAAAGGTAAAGGTAAAGGTACCCCTGCCCGTACGGGCCAGTCTTGACAGACTCTGGGGTTGTGCGCCCATCTCACTTAAGAGGCCAGGGGCCAGCGCTGTCCGGAGACACTTCCGGGTCACGTGGCCAGCGTGACATCGCTGCTCTGGCCAGAGCCAGAGCCAGAGCCAGAGCTGCACACGGAAACGCCGTTTACCTTCCCACTGGTAAGCGGTCCCTATTTATCTACTTGCACCCGGAGGTGCTTTCGAACTGCTAGGTTGGCAGGCGCTGGGACCGAGCAGCGGGAGCGCACCCCGCCGCAGGGATTCGAACCGCCAACCTTTCGATCGGCAAGCCCTAGGCGCTGAGGCTTTAACCCACAGCGCCACCTGCATAATTTACCCCTATTCCAAACTCTGCTTCTGGGAGGGGAGTATGGACCCAATGTCACATGACTGAGCTGAACAGAGTCTGGAATAAGTATAGATCTCTCCTTGTGTCTCCTGCCCTGGCCACTCTCCCAGAATACTCTTTTCGGGGGACCTACACTGCTATAAGTTCCTGCTGTCTGATCGCCAGCTGAGTCAGGGTGAGGGACTTAAACTAGTGTTATCTGCAGTTCAGCAGTAGGGAGGGACTTACACTGGGATTGCCCCAACTCACCCAGGAAAGCCCAAGATCCACCGAAACCCAAACACTCATCCAGGCAGATCTTGGGTTTGGATTGTGCTGTTAGGCATCATGTAACATTGCTCCAAACATTGCTCATTGCCCCAAATCCTGTCCCTGTCCCTCTGGAAAATGCACCAAAATGGAATTAATATTAGCAGTGGCAGAGGCAACAACAACAACAACATCTGGCATGGTTTCCCCAGCTACTCTGGGCGGGTCCCAACAGAATATTAAAAACACAATAAAACGTCAAACGTTAAAAACTTCCCTAAACAAGGCTGCCTTCAGATGTCTTCTAAATCCTGAATCCTATGTAGCAGCACTACTATGCTGTTCTGTATAGAGAACTGGTCTGCGAGCACACATGCTAGTCAGAGGCATTTTGCTAAGAATGTGTGATGGCGTCAGGCCCATGTAATCTGTCAATTTATGATTAAAAATATTAAAGTCATGCATATGGGAAAGAAAGTATAAATTACTCTAATAAACTCAAATGAAGATAAAACATCCACAGCTTTAGCCATGGCAGAATTTCTGCACTTAGTCCAAAATATGCAGCCTGAAATAGACCTGATCAGATATATAAACCATTTTGATATGTTCACTAAGAGGAAATTAGAAGCAACACATTCTCCAAGAATCTTATTAAAGATCAAGAAACTGTCAAGGGCATACACAATAAGTAATATATACAAGGTGGAAAGAAATCTGTTCCAGCAAACAAAAGTATGGATAGCATTCTTCAAAATAAACTGCACACTGTTTATTAAATTTTCAAGACTATTGCATTACTTATTTCAGAAGTGTGCAATTAAAATTCTGTCAAATTAGTTTTCGTTTTTTGTTGTTTCATCCTCCTGTTACATTTTCTGATATCAATAAAAAGGGGGAGATATTATATGCAGTAAACACTGTGTATCGCCACCAGAGGATTTGTGTCAGGGCCAATTTTCCAGATTCATTGAAAGAGATACTTCCAGGGTGATATTTCACATATTATGTTAAAATATACAGATCATACATAGCACAATAACTGTACGAAAAAGCATCAAGTGTGGGTTTCATCATTCTCTATTTTCACAGGTGCAAAAGAATTCCATTAAAAAAAGTTTAGTATTACCATTAACAGCAAGAGGTAGAGCCCATACCCTCCAACATTTACCAATGAAAATAGGGATGTCCCATTCCATAATGATAATTTTACTATTTATACCTGACACATCTTACTGGGTTTCTCCAGCCACTCTGGGCAGCTTCCAAGGTACAGGGTATAAAACATAATAAAACTTTCAACATTGAAAAACTTTCCTATACAGGGCTCCCTTCAGATGGTTCAGGTGTGGGATAACTCCCTATCTTACAACATTTCTCCAATGAAAATAGGGACATCCTAAGGAAAACCAGGACATTCCAAGATCAAATTAGAAATCGGGATGGCTTCTCTAAATCAGGGACATCCCTGGAAAATAGACTTGGAGAGTCTGGGAGCCCTAACAATATGAACCACACACTTACCCTGTTTAGAGAGTTGCACCACCAAATTACAAATGGCAGCTCTCATCGCAAAGGAGATTGGTCGTTAGTCACATTTTTAGACGAACATTCCCATGCTTCCCTAGAATATTGTAGTCCAAGTGACTTGCTTTCTACATCTTTAGGGCAGCTGCCAAGGATCTGACTCTCCGGATTGGTCCTGCCTTCCCTGAATCTCCCATTTTCATTTTTTGGCCCAGCAGCCATTTTAAAATTTCCTGCAATGCTATTCCAGAGCAATGGTCTGGCAGAGCATTGAAAGGTATTTAAAATGGAAGGACGCTTGCTGAAGCATGTTGCAGGTTGCAGTGCTTTTGCTACCAATACCCACTACTGCTGTAAGAGCCATGCGTTTTCCTGAGGAGCACTGGTAGCTCTGTTTAAAGTGCCACCACAGAGAGGAATATGACAAGCGGACTAACAAGGGACAAATGTGAACAAATGTAGTTACATATACCAAACTTTTTTCTGACTAGGAGATAAGGACTATGGGGGAAATGTGACAAAGCTGAAATGCAAAGCCCCAAGACGTGTACCTCTTTTTGCATTACTGAGCCAATGCAGAGCTTTCTCTACGGTTTGGCTTAGCGAAAAGAAACATATTTAAACTTCAGAAGACAGTTACAGAATGTAATTGGGTTCTTAACTCCTGGAAAACTCGTTTACAAAATTTCAGCCTATGAAATGCAGAGAGAGAAAAGCTCATTTACTTGGTACTAATTACTGGCCAGACAGTGAATCAATTCTGTACCATTTCACAGCAGAGAGCTAGTAATGAGCATTTCTAACTTTCATAGAATTAGTGGTCTAATGGGGAACATGCTGTGAGCAAATGGAATACAGTTTGCTAGCTGAGATTTATGATAAATTGTGCTGTCAGAAGTAACTAACCGCTGAGTAAAAGTCTCCCTTGATTTTTTTTCCTGAGTCTTGTTTCTCATTTCAATGTATAGTGTTGTTGCTCTCATGGCTGTTAACAGCGGAAAGTCAAGGAGGGTGATTTGTTCATTAGGTACTGCAGCAGATCTTTCCTAAAGGACCCAGCGTTTCAAGGAGCATCCAGTCAAGTCAACTTGCTTCTTGAAGTGCTGCTTCTGACCAAGTAGTGGGGAAATAGTTAATTAACAACTTGGAAATGTGCACTTAATTTTCATCTCACCAAATAACTTTGGAACAGAATAATGGGGCTTCCACATCAATTCCATTCCATTATTGATGCAGCAACCATCAATAATATTATATTCAAAAACCTAATCACATCTTAAAGTTCAAGAGAACTCTTGGCTACATTAGGTTGGCCATGAAATGTTTATGGCAGGTATTCCTTCCTAGATCTATGATGTACACACTTCTGTTGTCAAGCTGTTTGTTTCTTTGGAAAGCCGGCTGATGGAGACAAGGAAAAACTGCCAGACCTGATCAAAGGCAGAAAGGAATTAAATCCACAAGAAACTCTGTAATATCTTCCCCTTTTCTGCCTAAGCAGAATCTAATGATTACTAAACTTAAGAATACTAGGTTTGTTTAGAATCAATTTGTTATGTGCTTTTACTTGTAACACATTTTATCTTGTTTAAGAGAAAGAAATTGCTTCATTGTTTGGTGGCATTTTCAAATAGAGGCAGTGCCTATCCAGTACATTAGCAGGTTATTACAGTGGTGCCTCGCAAGACGAAATTAATCCATTCCGTGAGGCTCTTCGTATAGCGGTTTTTTCGTCTTGCGAAGCAAGCCCATTGACAGCTTAGCGGATTAGCGCTATTAGCGGTTTAGCGGCTTTTAGCGATCAGCTGTTAAGCGGCTTATCAGCGGATCAGCTGATAAGCGGCTTAGCGGCTTAGGAAAAGGGGGGGGAAGGGGGAAAAACCCGCAGGAACTCGCGAGACATTTTCGTCTTGCAAAGCAAGCCCATAGGGAAATTCGTTTTGCGAAGCGCCTCCAAAACGGAAAACCCTTTCGTCTAGCGGGTTTTCCATCTTGTGAGGCGTTCGTCTTGCGGGGCACCACTGTACGTGAATACTGTAAAGATGGAAAAGGTAATAGAACGCAGAAAGCATGCCTTAGGCTACAATCTTCCCAGGGATTAAATCCCAGAGTAGACCTATTGAAATTAGCGGATGTAAATTAGTCATGTTTATTAATTTCCATGGATCCACTCTAAATTGGACTAACTAAATCCTTACAATGCAATCTTAGCTATGCCTACTCAGAAGTAAGCCCCAATGATTTCAAAAGGCCTTGCCGTCATGTAAGTGGGATTAGAATTATAACCTTATTTCTGAATAGATATGTATAGGGTTGCATTGTTAGGCCTGTTAAGAAATTAGATGGCATGTGTTGTGAAGATTTGCGACTCCTGACCAATCGTGGGACAACACATTTGAAAATTTAGCCATCAAGAAAAGACAACGGAAGACAATGAAAGACAACAAGAGTTTGAACAGCTAAGGAGTCATTTGGTACAATCCTGTCATCATAAGGCAGCTCCATCTGCCCACCACCACACAGATCGGTCTGCTAAAGCAACAGCCAGCACCAGATGTTCTTGGATTGTAATTTATTGCCCATGGCTGTTCACAATGGTGGCTGGGACAGTTGGGAGTCTCATAAGTGCACGAAGCACATCAGATATGTGTTGCATATACCACCTCAGCCATTGTGATAGCAAACTTGAAAATAGGGTATTATCATAATCAAGATATGTACACAGAATGGATGTTGGCAGACTAACTCTGCGTTACACAGATGTCTGCAAACGTGGCACGAAGGCTGACAACATTAACCCCGCCATGTGGGAATCCCGTACGGATGATGGCAGTGCCTGGAGACAGGCGGTCAGGTTGTGTATCCACAGCAGTGATCAGAGGACAAATAACCGCTGGGAGGAGAACAGAGGGAGAAGAAACGCCATGGTGCACCTGTAGCAGCAAAACCAGACACCTTTATCTGCCCCACCTGCACTAAAACAGGTCTGTCCTGTGTCAGTCTCTACAGCCACAGCAGGCGCTGTAACTCTCCAATGACTTGACTTTATCCCCAAAGACACACTCTTCCATTGTCTCTTGAGACAGACAGATGCCAACAAATATTTTATGTGGAGAGGTAAAAGAAATGGCTGAAGCAGATGCTAACTCCGGGGACTTCCGGGTTAGCGCGATTGGCTAATGGCGGATTCCCTCCGAGCTCCGGAGGGAATCGGCTCCGCTTTGGACGGGTCCTACCGCGACGGCGACGCGGGGACCCTCAGAAACCGCAGGCGCGGAAGCCTGCGGACTTGGTGACTCGGTGGGCACTTTAAGCGCCCCCCGACCCACGAAGAGCCTTTTTAAAGGCTACGGAGAGGGTACGGAGAGTGGCGTGGTGCTGTGAGTAGACCGCTACTCCAGTGGAGTGAAGCCGCGAGCCATGGCCGGAGAGCGCTGACTTTTTTCCCTGAAATTCGGACTTGAATTAACCCGTGAGTAGAATGGAATTTGGACTTTAAAATTTTTACCTTTGAATTCGGTACGACCGGGGGATGTGCTAAAGGGAAGTCCGCACCCCCCTTATCTACAGAAGATTTAAAGCAAGGACTGGAGAGCTAAGGTGGAGAGATTTTTTCTTTTTGGTGTGATTTAAAAGATAATATTTCCATGAATTTGACAGAAGAAGATTTGTGCTGGAGAGTAAGAGTGGACTTTTAGAAGTTTTTGTCTAAACCCCCCCCCCCCCCCGGACCCGGGAGCGTCCTGTGTGTGAGCTGGAGGAAAAGGAACAAGGAGTTTGACAGCTGTCAAAAGAGCTGTCAAACGGGCAGTTAAAGTTAAAAATTCTATTATTTAACACCTCTCTGGACTAAATTCGTTACATTTGAATCAAAGTGGTTGGGAACAAAGTAGTTATAAATAACAAAGTAACAGACTGTTGGGAAAGGAATATTAAGTAACCAGAATCCCCCTAGGGGGAACTCTGAAACATTACAATGGCTGCAGATGGAAAATTACAGGCAGAGATAGAAAGAATGTTTTTTTCTCGTGGGAATACTGCAAGAGCAGAGCATGGCTATTAACAAACAACTTATAACCTTGAACTCTAAAACAAGCAACTCTGCTGAATGCACAAAGGTTCTGACTGGGGAAAAATCTGCAGCCGAATCAGAAGAGATATTTTTGGAATTGGAGGAGAGGGAAGAAGGAGCGGAGAAAGTACAGGTGGAGAGTACCAACCAGAAGCTTACATTGCCAGAACATAAAGAAGAAAATCCCCTTCATGGATCACTGCCTTGCCGTGGCGAAGGGGCTTGAAGAACTCAGAGAAGCTATGAACTATGCCGAGCAGGGCACCCAAGATGAACAGGTCATAGTGGAGAGTTTTGACCAAACGTGATCCACCTGGAGCAGGAACCGGCAAGCCACTCCAGTATCCCTGCCAAGAAAACTCCATGGACAAAGACAACAGGCATATAAAAGTTATGACGCTGGAAGATGAGCCCCTCAGGTCGGAAGGCGTCCAACATGCTACTGGGGAAGAGCGGAGGGCAAGTACAAGTAGATCCAGAGCTGATGAAGCGGCTGGGCCAAAGCCGAAAGGACGCTCAGTTGCGGATATGCCTGGAAGCGAAAGGAAAGTCCAATGCTGTAAAGAAAAATATTGCATAGGAACCTGGAATGTAAGAACCATGAACATGGGTAAGTTGGAGGTGGTCAAAAATGAGATGGCAAGAATAAATATTGACATCCTGGGCATCAGTGAACTAAAATGGACGGGAATGGGTGAATTCAGTTCGGATGACCATCACATCTACTACTGTGGGCAAGAAACCCGTAAAAGAAATGGAGTGGCCTTCATAGTCAACAAAAGAGTGGCAAAAGCTGTACTGGGATGCAATCTCAAAAATGATAGAATGATCTTGATACGAATCCAAGGCAGACCTTTTAACATCACAGTAATCCAAGTTTATGCACCAACTACTGGTGCTGAAGAAACTGAAATTGACCAATTCTATGAAGACTTACAACACCTTATAGAAGTGACACCAAAGAAGGATGTTCTTCTCATTATAGGGGATTGGAATGCTAAAGTAGGGAGTCAAGAGATAAAAGGAACAACTGGCAAGTTTGGCCTTGGAGATCAAAACGAAGCAGGGCAAAGGCTAATAGAGTTCTGTCAAGAGAACAAGCTGGTCATCACAAACACGCTTTTCCAACAACACAAGAGACGACTCTACACATGGACATCACCAGATGGGCAGCATCGAAATCAGATTGATTATATTCTCTGCAGCCAAAGATGGAGAAGCTCTATACAGTCAGCAAAAACAAGACCTGGAGCTGACTGTGGCTCAGATCATCAGCTTCTTATAGCAAAATTCAAGCTTAAACTGAAGAAAGTAGGAAAAACCACTGGGCCGGTAAGATACAATCTAAGTCAAATCCCTTATGAATACACAGTGGAAGTGAGGAACAGGTTTAAGGATTTAGATTTGGTGGACAGAGTGCCTGAAGAACTATGGATGGAGGCTCGTAACATTATACAGGAGGCAGCAACGAAAACCATCCCAATGAAAAGGAAATGCAAGAAAGCAAAGTGGCTGTCCAATGAGGCCTTACAAATAGCGGGGGAGAGAAGGCAAGCAAAATGCAAGGGAGATCGTGAAACATACAGGAAATTGAATGCAGATTTCCAAAGAATAGCAAGGAGAGACAAGAAGACCTTCTTAAACAAGCAATGCAAAGAAATAGAGGAAAGCAATAGAATGGGAAGAACCAGAGATCTGTTCAAGAAAATTGGAGATATGAAAGGAACATTTTGTACAAAGATTTCCATAATAAAGGACAAAAGTGGAAAGGACCTAACAGAAGCAGAAGACATCAAGAAGAGGTGGCAAGAATACACAGAGGAATTATACCAGAAAGAAACGGATGTCTCATATACCCCAGGTAGTGTGGTTGCTGACCTTGAGCCAGACATCCTGGAGAGTGAAGTCAAATGGGCCTTAGAAAGCACTGCAAATAACAAGGCCAGTGGAAGTGATGGTATTCCAGCTGAACTATTTAAAATTTTAAAAGATGATGCTGTTAAGGTGCTACACTCAATATGCCAGCAAGTTTGGAAAACTCAGCAGTGGCCAGAAGATTGGAGAAGATCAGTCTACATCCCAATCCCAAAGAAGGGCAGTGCCAAAGAATGCTCCAACTACCGCACAATTGCACTCATTTCACACGCTAGCAAGGTTATGCTTAAAATTCTACAAGGAAGGCTCAAGCAGTATGTGGACCGAGAACTCCCAGAAGTGCAAGCTGGATTTAGAAGAGGCAGAGGAACCAGAGACCAAATTGCAAACATGCGCTGGATTATGGAGAAAGCTAGAGAGTTCCAGAAAGACATTTACTTCTGCTTCATTGACTATGCAAAAGCCTTTGACTGTGTCGACCACAGCAAACTATGGCAAGTTCTTAAAGAAATGGGAGTGCCTGATCACCTCATCTGTCTCCTGAGAAATCTCTATGTGGGACAAGAAGCTACAGTTAGAACTGGATATGGAACAACTGACTGGTTCAAAATTGGGAAAGGAGTACGACAAGGCTGCATTTTGTCTCCCTGCTTATTTAACTTATATGCAGAATTCATCATGCGAAAGGCTGGGATGGATGAATCCCTAGCCGGAATTAAGAATGCTGGAAGAAATATCAACAACCTCAGATATGCAGATGACACAACCTTGATGGCAGAAAGTGAGGAGGAATTAAAGAACCTTTTATTGAGGGTGAAAGAGGAGAGTGCAAAATATGGTCTGAAGCTCAACATCAAAAAAACGAAGATCATGGCTACTGGTCCCATCACCTCCTGGCAAATAGAAGGGGAAGAAATGGAGGCAGTGAGAGATTTTACTTTCTTGGGCTCCATGATCACTGCAGATGGTGACAGCAGCCACGAAATTAAAAGACGCCTGCTTCTTGGGAGAAGGGCAATGACAGGCCTAGACAGCATCTTGAGAAGTAGAGACATCACCTTGCCAACAAAGGTCCGTATAGTTAAAGCTATGGTTTTCCCAGTAGTGATGTATGGAAGTGAGAGCTGGACCATAAAGAAGGCTGATCGCCGAAGAATTGATGCTTTTGAATTATGGTGCTGGAGGAGACTCTTGAGAGTCCCATGGACTGCAAGAAGATCAAACCTCTCCATTCTGAAGGAAATCAGCCCTGAGTGCTCACTGGAAGGACAGATTGTGAAGCTGAGGCTCCAGTACTTTGGCCACCTCATGAGAAGAGAAGACTCCCTGGAGAAGACCCTGATGTTGGGAAAGATGGGGGGCACAAGGAGAAGGGGGCGACAGAGGACGAGATGGTTGGATAGTGTTTTCGAGGTTACCAGCATGAGTCTGACCAAGCTGCGGGGGGCAGTGGAGGACAGGAGTGCCTGGCGTTCTCTGGTCCATGGGGTCACGAAGAGTCGGACACGACTAAACGACTAAACAACAACAAAGAAGAAAATCTTTGGATTACAAATCTGCGAAAGATGCGAAAGAGGAAGGAGGAAGCCCCTGGAACACTTGGAACACTGGAATTTAAAAGAAATAAGAAATATGATTGGGGCTTCCTCTTTGAATATGGGAGATCAGTTGATCTTTTGCAGCAGCTGTTATTAAGTATTTTGGATGGAAGAGAATTTGATGAGACTGTGCCAGAGCTCCTTCGAGACCTGATGACCAACAAAGAGGATTACCAACAAAATCGGCAGAGAGAGTCTGACAGAGACTTGAAGGCCTCAGATGTGAGGAATCCAGGCTAAAAACTGTTTTTGTGGACACTTATTCGGGAAGGGACAGAAACCGGGGCAGGGAGGGAGGGAGGAACAGAATTTCAAAATTTTTATGACCTTTGTGTTTGGCTATTATGATTTATGACCTATATTTAATATAAAAAGGGGGAAATTCGTGGAAGGGAATTTGGGTCGACCTTAGAAAAGGATTTAATATGTATAAGAAAATTGGATAAGTAAAATTTGGCCAAGTATTAAGAACTAATTTTTTTTTTTTAAAAAAAAACCAATAATAATATGTTAAGGATGAGAGATAAGAACTTGCTGAGTTAATTATTTGAACTAGGATGTATGAAGGGGGGGTGGGGGGAAGTCAGGAAGTGGGGTTAAGAAAGTAAGGATATGAAATTATACATGTTTTATTTTTGTTTTTTTCCTTTATGTGTGTTTGTGTTTATAAAATGTGAAAATCCAATAAAAATTTTATATATATATAAAAAGAAGCAGATGCTAACTCCGGTTCACCCAGTGTGTTCGTAATTTTGTTGATACTTGTACAAGGTGATGCATGTGCAGAAAACCTGAACATGACATATTAACACTCATTATTTATTTGACCGTACAAATGATTGCAAAAAAACCCTACGTGAAACTTCTTTTCTTTTTGTAGCCATTTTAGAAAGCTGTAAATTGGCTGCAGAAATAAAAAAAAGCATTGGAAAGCATGTGATGCTGAATTTTAAAAATAGTGTCCTGTCACACAAAACTCCTTTGTTAACACACTAGTAAGAAGAATGGGGGGGGGGGGGGAGACGACCCACCCATCTCATTGCATGACTATTAGGTGCCACCTAGTGGCCATTATTGTCATACTCTAGCTCTCAAAGTATGCCAGGATTAAAATGCCATACAATCCCAATCTTTAGTTAACATTGGATCAGAAGCATCCAATGAGGCTGGTTTAAATGTAAGAGAACAAGTGGCATCTGCAACAAAGTGTTGCACTGTCGAGTGCTCCTGTTTGGTTAGCCCTTTTTTAGTATACTCCATTCCATTTCCCAACTTACCCAGTTTCCATTTCTAACCCCCTTCCCCTAAAACAGTCTGTCTGCATTCTGTACTGGGTTTGTGAGTCCTTATCAGCTTGTGTCCTCATGTGGAATTCACCCAAATCTTGGAATTCCCCCAAGTCTGCTGATACTTCTTATCTGAACATTGGAAATGTAAGGTGTTATTTGAGAAGGAACCTTCCTTTCTTTAACATGAAGAACTGGGATTTATTTATTAAAAAAAAACTGGTGAAAAAGGTTCTGTGTTGTCAGTCTTCAGGACTGTGGTTTGGCAAAGAAGATCAGATTGCCACTGCTATTACAGTTCTCACTGTATGATTTTTATAGTGCTGCTTTGGTTTTAATTAACCTTTGAGATTTTCTGGGTGGTTGAATTGGCTGGGTAGAAATGTGCAAAATAAAAATCGATTTACCTTTACAGAATGTAAACCAAACGAAGGGAACTAAAACAAGATCACTCTTTTGAAGACTTTCGCCAGGCAGAAAATTAATATCCAGCAGACACTTCCACAAAAACAGCAGACTCTTAATATTAATAAACAACTTAGAATAATATGCTATTAAATTCTCAGAGTGAATTTCTCCGTTAACCACAAATGACAACATAATAACAAGTGATGAAAATAAAGGCCTAGCACAAAATCTCTGAAAACAAGTAGCATTTGATATCCACCCACATGACCGCCCAAAAGCACCCCCCCCCCCCTTTGAATGAGGTTTTATGCTATTATGTGGGAGAAGAAGCTTTTGCTAGTGTGGAGCAGAGGAGCTGGGTAGAGCAGGGAGGGCCCCAATTGCAATAGTTCAGGGTAGGGGGAAGTACGGTGTGGGAAGTGGGGCAGGCCAGGTATGGGGCACACAGCACAGGCACTTAGTGACTGTGCCATATGCCAGCCCCCTCATCCCACCTGGGGAATTGTGCTGGTCCTATCAACCAGCCCTTGGGTCTGTGGCTGCTGTTGCTGAATGCCAGGTTGGCTCTGAAAAAGACCTCCCTCATCCATGATCTGATTGTGGATGAGGAGGCTGGTCTGGTCTGTGTCACTGAGACCTGGGTGGGTGAGCAGAGTAGGGTTGATCTCACCCAGTTCTGTCCACCTGGGTACTTGGTGCAGCATCAGGGTCAGTGTTAGAAACTGAGATATGAAAGCTAGGAGCTAAATGACACCTTAAACCTAGGTTAAGGGCGCAACGACGGAATGTCTAGGCACACTTTTTTATAACAAGAATACAACACTGAAAATGAATGAACTGCAGCTAAAATATTATGTTCATTTTTCATATGGTCTAGTCCTTCCCCTGCCCACCCCCCCCCACACACACACAGAAGGGGAGAGAAAGAGAAACTTAGGATCTAAGATATTATGCTAAAAATGTAATACATGAAGTGATTCTGACAGACTGTTTAGAATCTGACTACTTTTAAAGTGGCATAAGTAGGCATTTTAAGTAGGCATTTACCTTGTAACTTATGATAAGAATCACCTGCATGCTACCAGTGAAGGAAACATTTGTAGACTCTGAGATTTTTTGTGGGCTAATAAAATCTCCTAATAAACATTATTGTAAGCTAGTAACTTCGGTAGATTTATTTGCAAGGTTGGCGTATGCAATTAGGAAATTTACAACCCAGTCCTCAATTTATAGCTCTGTTGGAATTGCATGAGTATCCAGCCATCCTTCTCTACTGCGGTGGAACTGCTGGGAGATAGATGATTATCATGGTGGTTGCACAAGGCTCTATGCACTTGTAAACTGTCAAGAAACAATGAACAAAAATGGCTAGAGTGTCTTTTTCATTAGTGATGCTGATGAAATTTGAGTAAATGGGTCTTGAAACACAGACTCTCCCTACTCATAAAAGCATACTCAATTCAAGTTGACTCTAGGACCCTTCAAGACTAATGCTGACTTGAAATGGAGTTTATCCACCATCCCTGCCACTTGTTCTCCCCTTACCACTGAAAACCAGATCCAGAGCAGGCAGCTGCCTGATTCCAAGTTGAAAAAGACGCTCTTAGGCATGTCCATGAGTCATTTACTGCAAAAATGGTGAAATTTCTTTCCTTTTATTTATTTATTTTTTTGCAATATAGAAACCTACAAACTCCACAATGCCAGCAAGAAATGGTCATATTCATCTAAGCCAGACAGATATCCTCTCTGGTCATTTGGTTCGCCTTTCCTAGTAAGGGGACAACTAGAAATACAGAAGGGGCATCTCGCAGTGGGTAAGATTCACAGACATAAGCCTATCTTTTTGCAACCCTGTGCCACCACTGGTACCTCCTTCCTCTTTTCAAGGGTTTGACAGGGTTGTTTCTGCTGAAGGCTGGGCAATGGCAGAGGAGGAAGCTGCTGAATAAATATACAACTTAGTTTCTCAAGTCTCCTTCAAATGGTCAAAATCCCCTTCAAGGTTTTTTGAGCAATCTAAGGGAACACATGAAGAGCCCAAATTATTTTCATGGTCTCTTATAGCCCAATGCTACTTACTCTAACTGGCATGGCTTTTCCAGTGTTCAACCAGATGTCCCTCACCAATATTAACTGGAGATGGCAAAAACATAGGACCTTCTGTATGCTAAGCATGTGGCCTACCAATCAGCTATGGACCTTGCAAAAGCCATTCATGATTCAGTAGACAACAAATCAGTACTACAGTGGAACCTCGTTTTTCGAGCATCTTGGAAGCCAAACGATTTGGAACCCGAACACCAAAAACTTGGAAGTGAATGCTTCCGTTTTCGAACACATCTCGGAAGTCCAATGGCTTCCAAGGCACGTTTCTTCATTGAAATTGCTGACCACCCATTGCACATTGACTGTCAAACGGTCTTCCGGGATAGATTACGTTCAAATACAGTGATGTTATAACAGCAGATGCTAACAAAGTTGATGCAACTATCTACAATTGGCAATATTATTCTTAATCTTCCTGAATAATAATAAAAACAAAAAAAATTCCTTCCAGTAGCACCTTAAAGACCAACTAAGTTAGTTCTTGGTATGAGCTTTCGTGTGCATGCACACTTCTTCAGACGAAAGCTCATACCAAGAACTAACTTAGTTGGTCTTTAAGGTGCTACTGGAAGGAATTTTTTTTGTTTTGACTATGGCAGACCAACACGGCTACCTATCTGTAACTGAATAATAATGTTATTACCAATTGTGAATAGCTGCATCAAATGTACTAATCTGCCATAGGTTTTGAAGCAGATATCCTCAGCTCAGCTTAACAACTGAACAGTGGCTGTTACCAAAAGAAAGCGCTCATTTAGAAACTGACCCTGTTCACATATTCATGTTTTTCTCTTGAGGAATGCAATGACTGCAAACGATGGAGTTGATTACGGAGGCAATAACAGCAATCTTTCCAAACAGAAGAATATAAAGCAATGTATGACATTAAGTTTTTGAGGCTTGTAACATCCTGAAAAAGTTAAGTGTTTAACTTCTTTTACAAGGAAGTCCTGGATTAACAATAAAGGTTTACATATGGCTCACCATGCCTTTCCAAGACATTTAACTGATCATTAAAAATAGGTGTATACAGGGTTAAACATGATCCTATTCTGAGAACCCTACAGGAAAAAGTAACTGGTCTTCAACAACAAAGAAACAATGCTAATTCATCACATACCATTTCAGTACAACAGCAGGGCCAGCCCAAAAATATTCTACCTTCAATAGTAGTGTGCAGTCTAAAAGTTGAGGCATCCATTTTTCAGCATTGCAAGGAATAATGGGGAGCAGCATCTAGGTGGCTTCCTATAAATATTCCTGAGGGATAGCTGGGATAGCTTTAGTATAAAGCATAAAACTGCATACTTGTAGAAATCAGAGACGGGGAAACTATGGTTCTCCAGATTTGTTGGACTCCAAATCCAACCAACTCCAGCCAGACAGGAATTACGGGAGATGTAGTGCAGCAATATCTGAAGGGCCACAGGTTCCCCATCCCTACTGTAAATTTAATGCTAGCGACTGACACCGAGTTACATTTTCTATTTCAATTATTCCAGCGGAGAAACAGTGAGCTATAGCAGTTATGATTCCCCATTCCCTGCCCTGTTCATAAAACAGCACATAGCTAGTCACAACCCACAGGAAATAAGCAATTACTTCTAGAAATGTTAATGAAATGAAGTGTAAAGAAGTACTATATTCCAATTGGTTTAGTAACTTACATTTATCTGCTCTGAGTAGAGTAGTAATGAAGGCAGGACTAGAAGGCCTTGATCTGTTGCTGTCTGGAGGAATCTAGTCAGGTAAACATACAGGAACCCTCACTAACCTGCACATTGTGATCTAGAATATTGCAGATTCAATGTTCTAGAACGCTTTCCAACTTTTACAGAAAAAAAAAAGGAGTGCAGCTCTTTTTAAAAACCACACATGAATGTTTCAGGGACCGTATCTACAAGCAACAAAGAGAGCACATTTAAACCAATTTACAATACGTGTACCAACTGCATTTCATAGAATCACCAAATTGTAGAGTTAGAAGGGATCGCAAGGGTCATCAAGCCCAACACCCTGCAATGTAGGAAGCTCAACACCTGATCCCCCATCCAATATGAAACCATACCAGACCCTGCTTAGCTTTGCAAATGTGCTGTTTAGGAGAGCTTTTAATGTTTAATAGACTATTGCATTTTAATATTTTGTTGGAAGCCGCCCAGAGTGGCTGGGGAAACTCAGCCAGATGGGTGGGAAATAAATAAACAAACAAACAAACAAACAAATAAATAAATAAATACTAGCAGTTTTACTGCTGCACCATTTAATAATCTTATTTTGTGCATTATTTGCTTTGAGTGCATTATTCAATAGTTTTGAAGTATTTATAAAAGCATAGTTTCGGTGTAAGATTTTATTTGTACTGTACTTACAAGATGAAATAAAGGCACAATTTTATAGGAAAGAACCGTAACAATTAAACTACTAGTATCACTTTCAAAGCCTTATTCTGGAGTTTTTGATAATATAACTTAATGCATCACAACAACTTAATAATAATTCAAGTTGCAAAGTGCTATGTCAAAAACCAAGACCACAAAGCATTGTTTCCAATCAGAAGTTTCCTTCCATAAGCCTAATTTTGCTAAAGAAGCTGGTTTCACACATTAAGAACCAGCTGTTCTGCTTCTTTTCATATTCTGAAGTAACATACAATAAACCAGTCTCATTTTTATGGTCCAGGGACACAGCTGGAAAGATCAATTGCTATTATCATATTTTATTAATAAGTCTGTTCTTAGGGTAATGGGAGGGGGAAGAGAAGCAAAGCTTTAAAACGAATAGCCTTGGAAATGTTAAGAACCATTTTGAGTTACTATTAATCTACAAATTGGTGGTCTTCAAAGAAAGTAAACATTTTATTTTAGTTAGAATATTGCCACTTATGCTTTTCAAAGTAATGGTAGTGAGCTTTATTTTAAAACTGTCAAAAGCTTTATATTCATGTTCTGCATAACTTAATTTTGGATTTCAGAATCTCATTTATTGATGTCAAAGGAAGTCCTTTAACTAGTTTCAGAGGGTAAATTAAGCCCCTAATACCATCCTCAGTGACCTGCATAGGTATCACTCTCTACCTCCTGCTAGGTTCTTTCTAATTAAGAAGAGTGACACCTGACATTAGAACAGCATCATTCCCCACTACAGCTGACAGGCTAGTTCCGGAAACTCTGATTCTCTCAACTAGTGAAAGCATTTTCAGCTCTTTGACCTTCAATTTCTTTTAGATCTGGGAAAACAACCACCGCTCCCCAGTGAAACTGAACAATTTTAATTTAAGCTGATTTATTTCTCCCCATCTAAGAATCAAGTGGGCCTAATGAGATGACGCATAAGGACAGAAGTGTCACTCTATGCCCATGTGAGGCTGAAACAAGCCAAGAAGCAGCCTTTTCCAGGACTCCCAATTTAATTTTCTTCCTCCAAGGGTTCAAACCTTCAGTGGATACCCAACTGTAAATGTTTTTTGGTTTTTTTGTTATGTTGGAAAGTAATCTTTCAGAAATAATTTTATAAAATCTTATTTTATGTAAAAGGGGGGGGGGGAGATATAGTGCTTCCCTCCCAGTTCATAAACACACAAACCAGTATTGTACCTATTTCTAGTCATGCATCAATCCACTTTACATTTTATAGTAATTCAACAGTGTTCCAACTTAGAAAACCTAAATTATTAACTTAAGTTGCAGCCTGCCATCTAGTGTTCCGATTTTCACAAACTTTTTCTATAATGATGGACAGCAAATCCTGCCTACATCAAAAACACATTCAGTTCAACTGAATTTCAGTGGAGCTTATTTCCAAATAAACGTGTGCAAGTCAGCAACAGTGAGGGATAAACTCAGTATACCTCACTGAGCTCCACAGACCTTACATTTGAACAAACATGTCTAGGATTTCACCATCAATTGGGCTCAAGGTTTTTTTAAAAAACGTTTTGAGACCTGATACACTGCGAGGAATTTTTTTAAAAGTCAGAACAATACTGCATCTTTATATACTCGGTGCAGCATTCGAAATTCACCAGATGCCAGGCATGTTTTGCTACTGATACAGGTCCAAATGCGTGGAGATTTCTGGGTGCTAGGATGGCAACCATAGTTTAAAAACCTCTGCCATAGATAATGGTTGATACCATTTCCATTTCCCCTGTGTGCACTTCTCCTTCTTGCATACTGGGACAAGTGAATTGTTGTTGTAAGCTACAGTCAAGCACCATAGTTAAGAACATAGAATTGTATAAGTGTAGCATTGGAAGGGACCCCAAGGGTTATCTAGTCCAAACCCCTCTTGCGATTAGACATTTTGTTGCAGTGACCATAACCTAGATTTTAAGGCGCCATTTGGCGTCTAGCTCATATATCCAACACTGACTGGATGCAATATATTTAGGCATTTCACTAAATTATGAATAATAATATTCCTGCAATTAGTGGTAAATAAATAATTTACAGTGCAGTCTTATCCATGTCTACACAGAAGCAATTCCTATTGAGTTCAACAGGACTTACTCAAAGTACGTTTATGTAGGATTTCAGACAAAATACACTATTCGGATCCTAGATCCTTTAAAAAGTTTCGTATGAAATGACCATTGTAGGAAACTATAGTTTAAGGGCTACCAGCAAATCAGAATATCAAACCAAACTAAGCTAGGGGAGTGGGGGGGGGAGAGAGAAAGAGAAAGAGAGAGAGAGAGAGAGAGAGAGAGAGAGAGAGAGAGAGAGAAAGAAAGAAAGATGGAGGTGGAAGGAGAGTGTGAAGACCCAGCTCATTCCCAGACTCAGATTGTTTTGTCTGAACTGCACAGATCTCAAGTTTACAGATCTCAGATATCACAAGGCAAGTTCCAAAAGAACTGTTATCATCAAAGTATTCCGGCAACTTCAAGGACAGCAATTAAGTACAACAATTCTTTATTCACTATTAGCAAATTTGCTATCCAACTCCTTAAATAAACTCATTTCAAGAAAATAATTGTGGTTTTAACTAATCATTAAGAAATGGAAAAAAAAAACTTTCTAGTATTTAACTGCCATTTGACTATTAACACCTTTTTAAAATGGATGTTAAAATTCTCCAGAGTTGTATAATCCCTTCCCTTTTAGTCTTTATTTTATTAAATGTATTTTTATCCTACTCTTCAGAAGGACAACGGTCCAAGATAAGCTCACAACAATCAGTTGTGAAATAGTTCCCATGCCTAAATCTAAACTTTTATCTTGTGACTAAGGTCACTTTTTCTACATTCATTTTATCATCCTTCCTGCTTCAGGCTTTGGTGAGAAAGGTCAGTGAGGGCCAATTTCACACACATTTGTACCTCTCTACAACAGCTTGTTTATCTCAGGGTTGCTGTATAACGTTTTGTCTACATAGAGGTCATCCTTACTTAAATACATTTTTCTATGTGCAAAATAATCTGTGTCTCCCTAACCGAGCCTTGTAAAGAAGCCCACAGGACTTACTTGTGGTTCCCTAAATCAGATGGGTGAGAGATCGCCTGCTTTTGATGGGGTTACATTCCTCTGAAGAAGCAGAGTCGTAGCTTGGGGGTACTCCTGGATCCTTTGCTGTTGCTCGAGGCTCAGGTGGCCTCAGTGGCTCAAACTGCATTCCATCAGCTTCAGCTGGTGGCCCAGCTACGTCCCTATCTGGACAGGGATGGCCTAACTACTGTTGTCTATGCTCTGGTAACCTCAAGGTTAGATTACTACAATGCGTTATATGTAGGGCTGCCTCTGAAAATGGTTCAGAAACTTCAGCTAAGTGCAGAATTCAGCGGCCAGGTTGCTCACTGGAGCAAGATGGACTGAGCATATTACACCGATCTTGGTCCAACTGCACTGGCTACCAATTAGTTTCCGGGCCCAACTCAAAGTGTTGGTTTTGACCTATAAAGCCTTAAACGGCTCAGGACCGCAATACCTCAAGGACCGCCTCGTTCCATATGAACCTACCTGGACCCTGAGATCATCTTGAGGCCCTTCTTCTTGTGCCTTCTCCTCAAGAGGTCCGGAAGGAGGTAACATGAAAACGGGCTTTCTCTGCAGTGGCTCCCCATCTGGGGAATGCTCTCCTCAGAGAAGTTCGCCTGGCACCTTCATTATACACCTTTAGGCGCCAGGAAAAACCTTCCTTTTTAACCAGGCCTTTGGTTGACCTAGTCAACATCCCGTATCCTTTTAAAATGTGGCTCTTTTGGGAGAGGTATTATTTTACTGCTTTTATTTTTATTTTATATACTGTGATCTTTTTATGTAAACTGCCCTGAGACCTCCAGGTATAGGGTGGTATATAAATTCTAATAATAATAATAGTAGTAATAATAATAATACACAACAGCAACTAGGCTGGTCAGAGCTGGCAAAGGAGAGACTCAGAGCTCTGTTCCTGAACAAGCAGCCAATTGCATTTCTATACAGGGCACTGAAGAATGAGAAACCTCTTGGTTTCCTTGCTAGGCACAGAGTATGGACAGTGTGTCTCATCCCTCCTCTACCAGTTTGCCTATGGCTACCAACCTAGTGCTTAAATAAGAGGCTGTGGTGAACTAGGGTTTTCGGAATTGCATGCTCCATGTTCCCACCCCTCACCAGTTTTGGTGGTGTATATGACCACAATAAAGTTGGTTAAAATGAAACTGATATGCTCTTAAACTCACTTTGAGAACATAGTGAACTCCCACAAAATTAAACGGAAAGCTTCTTTGTAACTGCATCATTAATACATCATTCTGTTATGTCACTCATTATCTGACAGCCTGCCCCTTACAGAGAGACCCAAGAGACTGCTTCTGAAACCTTTGTTTGCACAAGCAAGCAGATCCACCCAGCAGAAATGGTTTGGTTTCTTTTGAGTGACAATATTCGCCTCATAACACACAAAGTAGCCCTCGATGCCAGGGGGTTGTCAACCCGGTCCCTAGTGCCCACCAGTGGGCGTTTCAGGATTCTAGGTGGGCGGTAGGGGGTTTTACGGCACAACCGGAATCCTCCTTCCATCGAGCACTGGTGAGCGGTAAGGAAATTTTACCATCAAGAAAGATGCATTAGTGGGCGGTAGGTATAAAAAGGACGTGGGTGGCACTGTGGGTTAAACCACAGAGCCTAGGACTTGCCGATCAGAAGGTCAGTGGTTTGAATCCCCGCGACCCATTGCTCGGTCCCTGCTCCTGCCAACCTAGCAGTTCGAAAGCATGTCCAACTGCAAGTAGATAAATAGGTACCGCTCTGGCGGGAAGGTAAACGGTGTTTCCGTGTGCTGCTCTGGTTTGCCAGAAGCGGCTTAGTCATGCTGGCCACATGACCCGGAAGCTGTACGCCGGCTCCCTCGGCCAATAAAGCAAGATGAGTTGGTCACGACTGGACCTAATGGTCAGGGGTCCGTTTACCTTTACCCTTGCTCTATGCACTGGCTACAAAAACAAAAAAAGGATAAAATCACTATAAATTGTAGTGGTGATGCAGAGGTTTAATCTGAAATCAAGCTAGATTTAAGCTTGCTTTTGTCTCTGATATCATCTCTCTTGCAACAAGGGTGTTGCCGTATATTGTGGATGTATGTTCTGTATTATTTTATTGATACTATTGCTGCAAGTTTGTCATGGCCTTTGGTTAGAACAACAAACTCGGTTATGTCTATCAGCCTTGTATTGTCTATGCATTAACACAATCATCAGGGGTAGGAACTATCCTGCAGGACTGACACTGCCTGCATACTCAAACAGCTCACTCTTTCATCACAGATGGGGCCGAGTGTTATGTCTTTGAGGAAGGAGCAACTCCTGCTGAAATCCCAGACTGATGAGATTCCGAGTTTTCAATTGGTACCAAAAAATGGTGAAAAGTACTGAGCCAGGGGCACGGTTTATTCCCGTGTTCAAGGTATCCGATAGGGTTTGACTGAATCCTTTAACTCTCTCTCCTCAAATGCCCAGCTAGGCACAAATAAGGTCAATCCCTTTCCATCTCCCCATCAGGAAATACATGCAACAAGTTGTGACTGAAAAGGTGCCAAGCTGTTTCCACAGAGGCTTGAAGAAAAACTGTGATGCAAACCAATAGCAATGCATTTCCTTTCCCTCCCCCACCCACCAGTGAATGTTCACTAACATGCCTTAACTTCTAAAACACCCAGGGGTCTCCACAAGCACAACCAGCTCCCTGCTTCATAAAACTGCAGAGATGGCTGTTCATGTGGAGGGAGCTTGGAATGGCAACAGGAGGGAGGAGCTAGCAAACTCATCCCCACTGGATTCCATCACAGTGTTTGTTTTACACACATTGAACACTTGATTCACATATTAAAGATGCAAGACTAACAGCAGCAAATTTAGCTTTTTTCTAGCTTGAATAGGAGTGTACGAGGTCCCTGTGCAGACACACCCTTGTTGACAACAATCCTTTCATTTATTAACCACTTTGTATTGAGCACAGCAATTATATTGAAAATAAAATGTACTTTGAGATTCCCACAAACGTGGACTGCAATTCTGTGAAGTCAGACAGCTTACATGTAATTGATTTCAGTGGGATTTAACTGCGCACATGGTTGCAGCCATCGTAATTTTGAATGGAGGACAGAAAAGCTGAATTATGGAGTCCTGCATTTAAGGATCCTCCTCATTGTCGCCAAGTAAATTCAACTTTAAATCAAACTGCAATGGTTACAGAAGACTGGCACACATGAGAAACCCTCAGTAACTCAAGTATGACCCAGCGCAAAAATGGAAGTTCAAAAGGAAGAACTGTCCTAGATTTTCTTCACAGAATATAGAGGCTTCTTAAGTATTTAAGGAAATACTGAGACACTATTATTATTATTATTTAGTTTATATCAGAAGTAATTTTCTCTGCTGTGTTTATCTCAAAAACTAAAAGAGAAATGGAGCAATATGAAATTATTTCATGATGCTTCTTTAGGTCAAGTGTCTAATATGGTAAGCCAACTCAAAAACTGCCCCCGCCCTGTAAAATATCATAGGAAGAAAAGGAATAATGTTTTTTTTTAAGTTACAGTGACCCTGCCCAGTGGAGCTTAGCATCTAAATTTTCAAAGTGAAAGAGACAATAGTTAGAAGGAAGAAAAAAGGGGAGCAGGGGGGGAAAGCAATAGAGAGGAGAGGGGTAGCTTTAAGAACAAGATACGCATGTAAGCAAATGCCACTGAAGATACTTAAGTGTGGAATGAAGTTTTAAGCCAAAGGCTGCTTTACTTAAAGCATCACTATGCTCTGTCAATATTCATTCATAATGGAGATGAATGGCTATGCAAATCTCTCTTAGATACATGTGACAATCAGTCATACCTAGGGAAATCTGAAGATGGGATGTTTTCATGCGGACTTTCAGTTTTAGGTAGCAAGTATGAGACATGCTTGTGCTCTAGCCAAGATGTGCAAGTCATGCAGGTTTGCCTGAATAGAAATCTTCAGGAAGGCAGTGACATCACACTTTACTCAGGCCATTCTTTTTTTTTTTTTTTTTGCGTAGGACGAAATCTGAATGATGTTCTCCAGTTTTATAGTTTTCTACAGAAGGGAACAGGAGACCTCTGGTGGCCAAACAGACTATTGGCACTTACATTATTTCCTGTTCTGATCCTGTGAAAGCTCATAAACAGAAGGGCCTATGGAGCATCTTATTACAAGAAATCACCAACTCCAAAGGTACCACATTGGTTTTTGTCTGCAGAATAACATGCCTACTCTTCTGAAATATGCTCTATGTAAACAGGAAATAAAAGTCACTTGCTCTTTTAAAACAAGTATTTTTTATGCTTTACAAGTTAATAAACTTGTCTTGCTCATCAGCATCAACACAAAAAAGTGTGATCACAGGCTATACACCTAAAATATGCACAATTCCAAAGACAGCACAGTGACCTAAAACATTTGTTATGTTTGTAGAGTGGTTTTACAAGTACCTATGCTGTAGCTATGAATGAGAGTAGCTTGTTACAGAAATCTGCAAAAAAAATGCCACTGCACGAAAGCAAGCCATTAATGCATTCCTAGTCAATTAACCCTCCTTTGAAATGTAAACCCTATTTGTCTTCTTCAAACGAAAAGAAATGGGCATATATGATTATGTTCAAATAATTTTAAGTGTAAATTTCATAACCTAAATTTTATTATACTTTTTTTAAAAAAACAACAATTGTCCAACCAGCTGTACATAGACATTTCACATTCACAACACACACAAAACATCTGTAATGTAGAATGGATTTGCTTTACTAGGTGATGTACAGAACAAATTCCTGATAGTTTGTGCCTAGCATCTACCAATCAGGCTGTGTGGACAGAAAGTTTAGCAGCAAGCAGCACTAGCTAGGTGCTAAGGGAAGTATTTACAACCCAAGAAAAAACAAGTTAGTTTAGGTTATGACATCAACACTTCCCATTTTAAAAATCCCCTATCAGTATATACTGTACCATAAAACATAAGAAAAGGTTTAAAACAAACTTCAATAGACCATTGTGGGGGGCAGACTCTTAATTGCCTGCATAGGCCTGGCGTGTGGCGCTGTGGTCTAAACCACTGAGCCTAGGGCTTGCTGATCAGAAGGTCGGTGGTTCAAATCCCCCCGATGGGGTGAGCTCCTGTTGTTCGGTCCTAGCTTCTGCCCACCTAGCAGTTCGAAAGCACGTCAAAGTGCAAATAGATAAATAGGTACTGCTCCTGCGGGAAGGTAAACAGCGTTTTCATGTGCTGCTCTGGTTCGCCAGAAGCAGCTTAGTCATGTTGGCCACATGACCCAGAAGCTGTCTGCAGACAAACGCCAGCTCCCTTGGCCTATAGAGCGAGATGAGCGCGCAACCCCAGAGTCGTCTGCGACTGGACCTAACGGTCAGGGGTACCTTTACCTTTAGGCCTAGCAGAACAGAAAAGTTTTCAGCAGGCCTTTTAACTATCACTCTGATGTGCAAGGTTCAATCCTGTGTTGTCTACTCCTGCAGCCAAAACTGTAGGATTTAACCCCTGCAGAGAACAATATTGAACTCTGCGCATCAGATGGGGAGTGGAGGGCTCAAGCTTACTAGTTGCTGCCTCACTCATTAGTTTCTTCCCACATCCCTGTGGACCAACGTTGACAGGTAGGCAAGACTGCCAACCATCAGTCAGCTGAGCATAATTATGACGTCACATGACTGAAAGGTGGCTGGTCCTGCCCATCTGACAAAATTTGCCTATGGGTATCAGGTGAGATAAAGATCTGGACCACTGCATCAAAAAAGTTCCCAGTCCGATCCAAAAGATGCATATGGGGGGGTTGGGCAATATATCAATATATTGCCCAGGACCGGGATGAGAAGCAGACCAGGATGTTGGTTTCACTCAGCGGTATATCGCTGGTGAAACCACCACTGCTCCTGAGTCCCTCTGCTAGCAGCGTCTGCTAGAGGGAGTCAAGAGTGCCTGAATGTGAAGTATCAATCATGCAGAGGCTGTTTCCAGTTTCCAACATATGCTTCTTAGTCAGTGGTTCAGATTCCACTGCATTTTGATACAACAGGAAGTCTTGATACACATCAAGCAGCAAATAGGACATGAAGATAAGCCTAACAGTATATGTGAATTCCACACTAATTTAACAGCTGCTAAAGCCCTTTACCAGTTTCCTGCAAGACAACATCAAAAATGGGGGGGGGGAATAATATTGAATTTTAAAATTATGCAATTCAAGCATTTGGTTTTGTTTTTGGTTTGGTTTTTTAAAAAACTCACTAAATTATACAGTATTCCGTATGAAAATATGAAGTTTCATTGTAGACTTTAAAACAGAAGAAATGTTAACGAGCAACTATAGTAATTAATTGTTAGTGAGGATAGGAGGAGGACATGAATACCATGTTTCAGCAACTTGATATGCGGTATATTGACTTAAACCGGCATCTAAACCATGCTGTCTCTATACATTGAAGACAACTGCTAAAATTACGTGTGCAGCTCAACCAACATTAAGTACTTGAGACTGCAATCCTAAACATACTTACTATAAAGTTAAGCCCCAGTGAACACACTAGGATTTGCAGCTCAGTCTTGTAAGTATTTATTCAGAAGTAATTTCCTCCTATTTCCACGAGAGTTAAGAATGTGCTTAACCAGCTTCCTGAACACAGTTATGGATCATTCCCCAATTCTTGATCTGGAGGACTGCCCATCCAGTCCAAGTTCTGTTTAAATATACAGACCCTTAAGAAGGAAAAGCAAAAAGGATCCCTGCAGAGCCTCAGACCTAGAGAGCACAATGAGCATGTGCAAAGGTTATCTGATCACACTCATTCCCTCTATAGTGAGCTATATTGTATTTCTATTTAAATTACAGTCATTTTGAAACCTGTATAATTAATCACCCTATGCTAATTTTATGCAAAAATCTATTCCTTTTTTTGGCAATGCATTTCCTCTTTGTTGGGACGCAGGTGGCGCTGTGGGTTAAAGCCTCAGCGCCTAGGGCTTGCCGATCGAAAGGTCGGCGGTTCGAATCCCTGCGGCGGGGTGCGCTCCCGCTGCTCGGTCCCAGCGCCTGCCAACCTAGCAGTTTGAAAGCACCTCCGGGTGCAAGTAGATAAATAGGGACCGCTTACCAGCGGGAAGGTAAACGGCGTTTCCGTGTGCGGCTCTGGCTCGCCAGAGCAGCGATGTCACGCTGGCCACGTGACCCGGAAGTGTCTCCGGACAGCGCTGGCCCCTGGCCTCTTAAGTGAGATGGGCGCACAACCCCAGAGTCTGTCAAGACTGGCCCGTACGGGCAGGGGTACCTTTACCTTTTCTTTAAGTTCAATGGGATGTATTCCCAGGTATGTATGTACAGGGACTGCAGCCTAACTACACTAGCTTTAATCACTGCGGGCCCAATCCAAAGAAGGTTGCTGCAGATTGCTTGTGTAGCAGCTTTCTTTTCTATCACTCACACCACCATCCACAGGCTCCATCATAAAAACTCTCCTTTTGAAACTGCTCTGTGTTTAAGCAGCTTACAACACAATGAATTGTGTGTGGGCTGGGTTGCACTATTTGTGGAAACAGAAGGGGGAAAGCCCAATGCATGAGTATTTGCTAAAGCGTTTCTGTTTACTAAGTAACAGCCGGCTACCATTGGAAAGTGGGCACTTAACCAAAACTATGCTAATAAGGGACAAAAGCATGAACTACTGTTAAGTACATCTTAAGAGATGCGGAAATATTAACACTGATGGTCTAAAGCAGAGGTGCGGAATCTGCGGTCTGCTGGATGTCAATGATCAATGTGTGTAACAAGTGATGGTGTTGGGAGTTGTAGCCATTTCTGGAAGGTCACCAGTTCTATATCCCTGGTATTAAGCCACTGACTTCCTAATCTAATGCAAACAGATCTATCTACTCAGAAATAAGTTCCACTGAGTTCCATGGGCTTCACTACCAGGTGTGTTTAGGAAAGGATTATAGCCTCAAGTGTATAGCCATCTCCAAGTAAATACTCAGACATATGTTACCTGAGACTAATTCATCTACCCATCCATCTTTCAGATTCACCTCTCATTATTTTTGGTGCAAAATTCTACAACTCTGATTAGGACGCTGTGCCAAATATAGTGAATAGGATATTCCTTTCTAAATCATCAGCACCACCATCACCAAGACTTTCCCAGCCTGTTGCTTTTCCTTTTCAGAAAAGGGAAACAGATGAATAAATCCAACAGGTTTTTTTTAAAAAAAAATGTTGCTAGGACTATGAAAATGATTGTTTTCTGAGCAGGACTACTAGCTTCCGACAGCAGCTAACACGAAACACGGAATAATGATTTCAGTTGAACAGAGAAGAACAGGGTGGAGCCAGAAGGCACTAAAGAATGAAACATGAACAAGACTTGGCTCTTGTAGTCTATGCTCAGCTGCACATTCGAACAGCCACCGCATTACTGGCATACCAGTATTACTGCTAACATCAACAACAATAACCCACCCGCTCTTTCACGTGACTTTTTTTTTTTTTTTACAGTTCATCAAAACAGAGTTGAGTACTGGCCTATCGAAATTCTGGTTATACTGAACAGGGCTTGTGCCCTAGATATGTAGTTTTCCAGTACACTTGTTTCCCTGAGGCTGGAGGGGTATTCTCTAGTTGTTTCAGAGAGTTGCAAGGTGGTAGAGGAGAGGCATAATGGTCTCTGGCAGGCAGGTTTTGCAGGATATTGCAGCGCTTCAGATCATGTTTATCCAAAGGCGACAAGTGGGGGGGGGGGAGAGAAGAAATGATAATGCACATGACAGGCAATAATTCCATTTCATGCCAATATCTATTTCTGATTCCAGCCTGAGTAACATTTATTTGTATCTGTGTAACCCACTCTTCATCGATTCTGATACCAGGGTAGGGTACGACAAAACCACCACAACCACCAATTTCAAACACAAACACTAGCAATGCACTAATAACAAATGCATCAAAACAAAAGCAACTATTTAGTAACATAGGCACCTAAAATAAAAGCAACTGGGTAAACCACACAGTCATGGTTACAATGCCTGAGCAAACAAGTAAGTTTTCACCTGGGGCCAAAATGATAGCAGAGAAGCTGCTTGCCTTATTTAGGAGAGAAATGCCGCGGTGCCATCACAGAGAAGGGCCCATCCTGCAACAGCATGAAACTGACGTGGGGCATGAAGCAGAGCCTGCTCTGAAGATCTTAAGGCACAGGGAGGCAAAAGTGCTCCTTCACCTCTTTCGGTCCCAAGTCATTTCAGGCTTTAAAGGAAAGCACCAGGACTCTGAAGCAAAAGGGCAGACAATGTGATTTGTTCAGTGTAACACGATACCATCTGGCTGCACTGATAAAAATTATGGCAGCCGCATTCCACACTAATTGAAGCTCCCAAGCCATCTTCAAGGGCAGCCCCACATACAAAGCATTAGGGCATGCCCTCCCACAATCCTGTTTTGGAAACGAAAAAAATAAATAACAACATTTATGCATTACTTAGCTATCCCACCCTTTCTCCAAGGAGCTCACAACAATGAGGCGAAAGAGATAGTGACTTGCTCAAGGCCAACCAGCAAGTCCCATAGCTCAGCACAGATTTGCAGCAGTTTTCTCCACAAGTCACTGTTCACAGCTGCAGTTCAACGTACATTCTCCACTGAGGCCTTTTTATAACGGTAACACCTAAAGTGGGCCATGGGGACGGCTGTGATTTCACAGATGCTGATATGGGTAGGAGGCCAGTTTCATGTAGTATCTGGAAGTGATACCTGGATGCATCAGACACCCAAAATAAGTTTTGTCCCTCTTAGCTTGCAAAATTCCCTAATCACGTACACCTTCTTCTAAGCCACTTCGTTGTCCAGCCTCAGAGTATTCCTCAAAGTAACAATATCATTTCTAATTATTTTTACGTCTCTCAAATGTAAGCTTTCCATCCACATTTTTGCATTACTGCACTTAACAAAACAAGTAAAATAGTAACTTCTATAAGGGTGAAAACTGGCCAGACACTGTTTAAAAAAACAGCTTGGCTATAAATAATGTATTTTATATTGCAGTATAGCCTCAATTATCCAAAGGTGGGTAAGTAAGGAGGCCAGGATGGGTAATAAAGGACATACTTCTAATCAGAATTGTAGACAAAGGCAACAGCTATTGACACAAGAGTTTGCTTGGCAATTGGTTGTATGGGAATTAGATAATAAAAACAGTCTTTTGGATCAGAAAAGTTTAGATAGTAGAAGTCTTGCTGCATTATACAAGGTACTTCATAAGGCATACAGTCAATATGTGCTTAGAAAAATAAACTGGAGGGCATAAAATGGCATCTTTATGGGCTCCGAGAATATTTCTCCTAAACGTGAAGTAAGAAATATACCTTATTTTTCGCCCCATAGGGCGCACCGCCGCATAGGACACACCTAGTTTTTTTTTTGGGGGGGGGGGGGAAATAAAGAAAAATTATTCCCCTCCCCAGGTGCAGGGCTGGCGCAGGGGAAGCCCGAGCTTCCCCCGACCCCAGCCCCCAGAACAGCCTGCTATCCACAAGCCTAGGGAGCCCAGCGGGAAGTCGCGCCGGTCTCCCTAGGGTTGCGCAGAGCTGCGCGAAGCCCGGGACTGCAGGCAGCTCTGCGCAGCCCTCGGGAGAGCGGCGTGACTTCACACCGGGCTCCCTAGGGTTGCGCAGAGCTGCGTGAAGCCTGGGACTGCAGGCAGCTCTGCGCAGCCCTTGGGAGCCCGGCGCAAAGTCGTGCCGGTCTCCCAAGGGTTGTGCAGAGCTTCCTGAAGCCTGGAGAGCGAGAGGGGTCAGTGCGCACCAACTTTGCGCTGGGCTCCCTAGGGTTGCGCAGAGCTTCCAGAAGCCTGGAGAGCGAGAGGGGTCGGTGCGGACCGAACCCTCTCGCTCTCCAGGCTTCAGCGAAAGCCTGCATTCGCCCCATAGGACGCACACACATTTCCCCTTCATTTTTGGAAGGGAAAAAGTGTGTCCTATAGGCTGAAAAAATACAGTAGGTTGCCATCCACAAACCTTTAGACAGAGAATGCTCTGATTTAATTGTTCTTAATTTCACACCATATATTTAAAGCACATTTGTAGATGACATTTAATGCACATCCTGAGAACTGTAACTTAGACCCTACAGAGCTATAATTCCCAGCACCCTTAAAACACTACAATTTCCAGGGCTTACTGGGAAAAGCCAGTGCTTTTTTTCTGGGGGGACGCTTGGATACGCATACCCCTAAACATTTTGTGAATCTAAGTTTGGCCTCATGGAGGGGCAGTATTTCAATATGAGTAAGAAAATGAGAGTACCCCTAAACATTTTTAAAGGGGAAAAAAGCACTGGGAAAAGTTATGTGTTTTAAATGTGCTTTAGATGTATGGATGGGTCCAAGAGCTGTATATCGAAAATATCCTAACTCAACTAATTTACAGGTTGCACAGAAAGAACTGTGTGGCTCGATCCTACGCATGCTTAGTCACTGAGTTCTACTACATTCACTGGGGCTAGCTCCCAAGTAAGTTTGTAGCTGCCTACATAGGTCAACATTTTTAACAGAGCAATCTGTGCCGATTTTGTGTTGCACTGGGGGTTGGGTTGAAGAAACTTAACCTTCCATCCAAGCCCTCCAACCCTTAACTGCAAAGCTGACTGCAGCATCCCCCAGCTGGTGTAGAGGTCCCCCCTTCCATCTGTCGAACATGTGGGTAGGTAGCAGCCAATGAAAAGTGCTGAAACCAGAGCTGGGAGGTAGAGGGAATTCTGAACCAGCCCTACTATTGTGGTGTGATAGTACCAAGCCCAAATGCTGTGCCTGTTCCAGGCTGGAAATCGATCTGCCCTCAGTACTTGGGTCTGCATAAAGGTAAAGGTAAAGGTACCCCTGCCCGTACGGGCCAGTCTTGACAGACTCTGGGGTTGTGCGCCCATCTCACTTAAGAGGCCAGGGGCCAGCGCTGTCCGGAGACACTTCCGGGTCACGTGGCCAGCGTGACATCGTTGCTCTGGCCAGAGCCAGAGCCGCACACGGAAACGCCGTTTACCTTCCCGCTGGTAAGCGGTCCCTATTTATCTACTTGCACCCGGAGGTGCTTTCGAACTGCTAGGTTGGCAGGCGCTGGGACCGAGCAGCGGGAGCGCACCCCGCCGCAGGGATTCGAACCGCCGACCTTTCGATCGGCAAGTCCTAGGCGCTGAGGCTTTAACCCACAGCGCCACCTGCGTCCCATTGGGTCTGCATACTAAGTTAATAAACTGATACACATTACTGAGAGAAGTATGGTCTCAATATGTACCTAAATCCATGCGGATTAAAAATATTTGATTGGCACTGCCGAATTATGGCATTCATAGAATAGAAATCAGAATATCAAGGCACCCAATTTCTTCTTTTCCTCGGTAATTTGGACAGTGTTTTTTGTCAAAGTTTCCTTAATACCACAAGTCTTTAACTGATGTAAACTTTCAATGTGTCTTGTTTTTCCTAGTTGTAGACACAACTCCAGGAAAGGAAACTTGAAAAACAAATGAAGTAATCAAAAAGATTGAGGGGCAGGCCAAGGGACAACTAATAAACCAAGGAACTTCAAAACCCCTTTTTCCATTTGGGAAAGTAATTTCTGATGTGGAAAAGCTCATCCTGGTACCACAGTGGTTTCAGCGCTGCTCTTATCAGTCATCACTCTTACAAATACCGACTAGTACTATCCTGAACAACTGCATACCATGAAAGGTTACAGGCCACCTGGTGGGGATGGACTATTACCGTATTTTTCACCCTATAGGACACACTTTTTCCCCTCCAAAAATGAAGGGGGAAAATGAATAGCAGCCTGCTGCCGGGCGCGCGGGGCGCCCTGAAGCAGAGCGCCTTGCCGCCGGGCAGATATCCGCAGCCGAGGGAGCCCCGTGGGAGGTCCCACAGGGCTCCCTCGGCTGCGGATAGCAGCCTGCTTCCCGGAGCGCGGGGCGCGCTGAAAGCAGAGCGCCCTGCGCTTCGGGAAGACATCCGCAGCCTAGGCTGCCCTGCGGGTGTTCCCGCAGGGCTCCCTAGGCTGCGGATAGCAGCCTGCTGCACGGAGCGTGGGGCGCGCTGAAGCAGAGCGCCCCACGCTTCGGGCAGACATCGGGCAGCCCCACAAAAAACTAGGTGCATCCTATGAGCCGGTGCGTCCTATGGGACGAAAAATACGGTATATTGCAAACCTTTATAACTCAGTGCAAATGTGAGAAATTCCATGGAACTTTGAATCTAGAATCCAGTTTCTTTGCAGACATGAAAAATATCCGAACACCACCATGGCTATATGATTTCACATCTACCATATTAGTGAAATTCTAGTCCTGGTTCACAGGATATATGGTTCCTCATAATTCATTCCTGTGTGTATTAGAGAAGTCTAATAATACACAACTTAGATCTAATTGCATATTTGCTACATTTAGGAATGTGGGATACCAAGTACTAACTTTTAGATAAATCTTTTGTCTTTTTCTAGTTTTCTAGAACATGTTTCTATTATGGGACTGTAAAAACAAAAATAAAATATTGCTTCATTAATTCCCCCCCCCCCCAATATTTGTCATATGGTCCAGCTGGCCCAGCTTTGCAAGCTGGTCCCATTTAACCCTATTAGCAAGGCTAGATTCCAGTTTTCGTATATATAAAGCAAGTTGATAGCTCTTATAGAATCAGAAATAAGAATAATGTGCAAAATCATTTTGTGATATATAAGCCCTCTCCCACCTTTGTTGTTGTAGCCAATGACAGAAATCACAGCTGTAACTGACATCAAAAAGGAGTAGCTATATCCATAAAGAAAAAACAAGAGTCACAATTCAGTTGCCTGGAGATGGAACATCCAAGTTCCTTTTAAAATTCCCCACACCTTGGGTGAAAGCGACAGCTGCTTATATAAAATGGTGGAGAGACCAATAATTTTAGCATACCTGTTACTAATCAGCAGCATGCTCCCTCACCAAACAAAAAGTAGCAACGTGACTTCATTCTTTTTCGAACTCAGGCCTTACTTCATGTGGAAATTTCTTTTTTAAAAAACAACTTTTAAAATGGCCTTGAGAATAAGCAACACCAGCATAATCCAACATTGTGAGCAGAGGCCTGTGGTTGAGCGATATAAAACACTGATATTGCAGGGTAGCAATTAGGCTGATTTGGATTTTCAGCCAAAAATCCTTCCTGCAAATCACCCTTTAGCTTCCAGCAAGTCAGCCTATTAAATTGTCCTTTCTTGACCACTTCCAGTCGAAACCTAGTACATACTCAGTTGCACAAAAAACCTGTGCTACATTACCCTGTTGCAGACAAGTTGTATTTTCACACTTAAAAAAAAAAAAAAAACTTCTTTAAAAAAGAAATCACAGGAAAATGTGCATAATTAGAAAACAATTTGCATTACATGCAAATTAGGCCACCCAGTTTGGGGGAACTGGAATAGGGCAAGGCGCTGTGGGTTAAAGCCTCAGCGCCTAGGACTTGCCGATCGAAAGGTCGGCGGTTCGAATCCCTGCGGCGGGGTGCACTCCCGCTGCTCGGTCCCAGCGCCTGCCAACCTAGCAGTTTGAAAGCACCTCCGGGTGCAAGTAGATAAATAGGGACCGCTTACCAGCGGGAAGGTAAACGGCGTTTCCGTGTGCGGCTCTGGCTCGCCAGAGCAGCGATGTCACGTTGGCCACGTGACCCGGAAGTGTCTCCGGACAGCGCTGGCCCCTGGCCTCTTAAGTGAGATGGGCGCACAACCCCAGAGTCTGTCAAGACTGGCCCGTACGGGCAGGGGTACCTTTACCTTTACTTTACTATTTAAAAATAAAACAACTGAGAGTTAAAATTAGAAATGAAGAACTTCTATATTGTTTGTTTTCCGCGCAGAAATACAGGCAACAAACGTTTGTTTTAGCACAGAATCCCCTTCACATGTATTCAAAAGCTCTGCAATATGTCACAGCAGCCTTGCCCAACTGTTTCTGCTGCCACCAGAACAACACCCCCCCCCACCCGGTCAGAAAAGATGAGTGGCAACACCATGCAGAATGCCCTGGCTCTCGCCAAGTTTTTTGAGAACCAGGGCGTTCCTGCACACAATGATGCTACTTGGCTTCCTTGCTTCCGGGGTGGGAAGCCGAGCGGCAATCCTTTGTGGAATGCTCAGGCTCTCAGAGAAATTTGCAAGATACAGGGCACTGGTGGTGGAAGGGGGGGGGCAGCATTAATTCTTGTTTCGCCTGAGGTGGAGAAATGGGCCGCCTCTGCACCTAAGAGCCCAGTCAGACTTGGGAGACATTATTTGCTTCACAAAACACATTCTGCTCCATGGGCCACCACTGGGTGGCTGGGAAGGCCCGGCCAGATGGGCAGGGTATAAGTAATAAATTATTATTATTATTATTATTATTATTATTATTATTATTACTTGACCGTCCCTGTCCAAATACTGAACTCAGTCAATGAGTTCAACGGCACTTACACCCAGTTAAGTGGTCATGGGACTACAGTCTTCTGTAATAATTATTTAAATGCAGCCCCCTATTAACAAGCTAAAAATTAAGAATCACAAGACTGCATTTCCTTCAAATACATTTTGATAAAACAAATAAAAGGTTCGAATTATACTTGTGTTTTAAAGCTAGCTCATTTTGCCAGTTACTAAAATTAGTTAGTCATAATTTTTTTGCTAGGGCGGAGTGCAGACTTGATAACATTATCTTGCAAGATTCTTGTAGAATGTCATGCTCATCCATGAAGTTAACTGAGTGATGTTGGTAGTCACTATTTCTTTTCTCTGTATTTAATGGATCACAAATGTTATGTCTGCATAAGCCCTTCAAATCAAATACCTTTATTGGCACCACAGTATAAAACATTTCAGATCACTGGGATAATTAAAAGGTCAAGGGTGAAGCTGTCGAAGGTTGTAAGGTCACACTGCGATCGTGTGCACTTAGATATTGCCCTGTCTGTTCCCCGAAATGATGGTTCGTTGGGAACCCTTTCGGGTAAAATTGTGGCTAAAAAGGAAGCTACTAAAGCAGTGATATCTTTGTCCCAATCTGCCAGGAGAAACCTCATTTGACATCTTCCCGGAGTTATAGGCCTGAGGTCCAACAATTTGCTCAGCATCCTTGGTTGCAGGCACACAGACAGGCTTGATATGGGGTATGTGAGAATCTACTTTTAGTCACTGCAGAGGGGAAGGCATTTAATCTCGTGAGCATAAAGGCTCTTCGATGGGAAGGGGGCATAAGCCCTTTATAAGAACTATGTGCAGAACATGTAGGTTGAATAAATAGGAAAGAATCTCCACTTGTGTGTATACTGGGGCGTGGAGCAGATTTGGATGAATTTCAACTGATGTCAGGTGCTTTGGAGGGATTCTGGGCTTGTTTGGGGTCAAGTGGCATCTGTATAAGGTGTCCCAAACTGAGGAATCACAGCAGCTCTTGTTCTCTCTCCCCCTCTCATGCTCCCCTCCACATAAAAAGCAACTTGGACATGCAGTTATGGAGGTTTTAAAGTGGGGAACTAAGGGTCCGTAAGATGGAACACACCCGACTACTCTTGAAATAAAACTCCTGTTGGCACCTACCTAACACTACTGAATTGGTGCCCCTAATGAAATCACAGTGAGAAAAGTGGCTCCCTTTTACTCTCCTCCCCCACAATCAAAAACTTTCTTTAAAATTTGACAGCTTTCTTTCCTAGGGGTGCCTCTCTCATATCTGCTACTTCAGATCAATTGCCCACAAAAAATAAAGAAATAAATCTTTTTCTTTTTCTTTTTTACTTAACCCATAGCTGTGAAGGCAGACCTTGTGGGAAAAGCTACTGCTACTATCCTTCTGAAATGTGGCAGGATTCACTCCCATAGAAATTTAATAACATTATTCCAAAAATAAAGAAGTTATAGATATTTCCTTTAATATATATATATGTATATACATAAAGATGTCCAGCACAAATGCTGCTGGATCAATCTGTCTATTTCTGGAGGGTTTACTATGCTTGCAAATCTTATCCACTTCTGTCAAAAGAGAGTTTTCTTTAAAAAAAATACACCTATACAGTCGTACCTCATGTTGCGTTCTGCTCTTGTTACGGACTTTCAGCTTATGAATGTGGAAAACCCGGAAGTGTTTACTTCCGGGTTCGCCACTCGCACATGCGCAGAAATGATCTGCACGCTTTGCACATGCGCAGAAGCGCCCGATTGCGCCGCGCACATGTACAGAAGGCACTCTAGTTGCAGAATTTTCGGGGTGCAAACGGCACCCTGAAACAAATTAAGTCCGCAACTAGAGGTACCACTGTAATAGTCAAGAAGGATGTGAGGGAAACAAAATCTTGTTTTTTTCCTGAAGCGAAGCTGGACTCCAAACCCAATTAAAAAATATTCTGAAGGACTTCAAATGAAAGCAGGTTTTCCCCCAAAGCATATCATCAGGGTCTGAACAAAATCCTGTGGTCAGCGGACACCCATAGTGTATACCCATTCTAAGAAATTATCATTTTATTATTCCTGGTCAGTGTACACCTAGTGGGGAAAGAGAGAACACCATACAAGAGAGATGTGAAGGGGAAAGAGTAGGGGAAACTTCCCAGTGGTTTTATCCCAAAAATTATGGACAGTACTAAAAACCCTCAATATTAATATTGAAAGTGGGACAGTAAAAACCAGGTGGTTCAGACTCTTGACTGGATTGACCTCTCTTGAGGATGCTAATCTGCTACTTTTCATGAACAGCAAAACGGAGAAGGTGACATAAAATAAATTGGCAGCTGAGGAGTTGGCATGAGGAGGAAGGGGAAACAAACAGCATGAGAACAGGGAGAGATGCAACAGCAGAAACACAGGCTTATCAATAGTTCCTACAGAACTGATTATTAGACATAACCAATTCCTTGCTGCTGTACAGTCCTTTATCACTTACCATCACCTCACCAGATTCGCAGAGCCTGTCTACCCATCCTTAATTTCGCCTCCTAAAATTTGCAAAAATATATTCAAAAGTCAATAATCTCTCTCTGCTTTTTCACCAAAAACTCATTTTTAAAACTAGCAATTTCTAAGACACTGTTGATTCAAACATAAACAAGAGTTTACGGCAGCAACGAATAATTATAACAAACATAAATAAATGGTTAACTTGTTGAGAATCAAAGCTAAGTTTTTCTCCAAACTGAAATATTTGTTTATTATAAATCAGTTGAGTATGTGGGCAATATTAAGCATCACTTAATTTGAAATGTGAATGAATATAAGATCTGGGTTGGTTTTTTTCTTATTACACAAGATGCGTCACAATAAATATTCTAAAACATCTGAAGATGTAATTACAGTAACATGCCTATTATCTCTTTGTTTTTAGCAATATGTACCAACAATGGGTGGCACTGTGGGTTAAATCACTCAGCCCAGGGCTTGCTGATCAAAAGGTTGGCGGTTCGAATCCCCGCAACTGGGGGAGCTTCTGTTGATCGGTCCCTGCTCCTGCCAACCTAGCAGTTCAAAAGCACGTCAAAGTGCAAGTAGATAAATAGGTACCGCTCTGGCGGGAAGGTAAACGGCGTTTTCATGTGCTGCTCTGGTTCGCCAGAAGTGGCTTAGTCATGCTGGCCACATGACCCGGAAGCTGTATGCCGGCTCCCTTGGCCACTAAAGCGAGATGAGCGCCACAACCCCAGAGTCGTCCGCAACTAATGGTCCTAATGGTCAGGGGTCCCTTTACCTTTACCATTTACCAACACAGAAAATGAAATCCAACTTAGTCATATTCAAAGATTAGACTATGTAAAATCAATGGACTTCAGTTACTTAAACCCATTAATTTCAATGAATCTGCTCTGAGCATAACTTACAGATCACCTAAACATATAATTTTTCAGTTGACAAATTATCTTGTCTGCACTGATAATCATATGCCCCAACTTCACTTTTGCAAATAATAATAATAATAACTAACATGTAAAAGTGAACCTTGAAACTGTTTGTATTGAAGCATTTTTCAAACTAAATAGACATATAAGAATAGCACACATTCTGTGATATTTTCAAACATGAGTCAAGATTTAATGGTCTCTCCTCTTTTAAGACATGCTTCTTTCTCAACTGAAGTGACGTCCAGAAGGCTTGTACTGAAAATCCATTATCATTATTATCCTATTAGTCCTTTTTTGCCACAGCAACTTAATGCAACTTACAATATTCTAAGCAAAAAACCAACACATTAAAACATTAAAACTAGCACACAAAAAATCCAAAAGAAACTAAGAAAAACTAGAAGAAAGGTAGACTAGGTGTGCAAGCCTCTCCCTATGTTTGTACCAAATGCACATTATACATTGGTAGAGCACACAGAAGATTATTGTTGTTGTTTTGTTTTGGGGCAAAATAATTAATGACATCTTTTATTAGACTAGCTAAATATTATGGGTGAACATGACTAGCTATATTGACATTGGCATATTATGATTCCAAGATTCTTAAAAGTTTATTTGGCAAATTTTGGGGTCACACACTTTAAGAAGGATGGAACTGGAAACAGTCAAGAAGTATGGGAAGTGGACAGGTGAGCAGAAAGAGCAAGGGAAACAATACGGACCCACTGGGAGGTTCAAGACAGATGTGACAAAAACTCCACCTCTGGAAGGGATGCTATATGTAAAGAAACCTGTTAGAATGTCCTCCACATCCAGAAAGTCTAGAAATTTGTTTATCACTATGTACAAAACACTCTCAAAAAGCGGCCCTTTTCACTGGGACTTGGAACACGAACCATTCAGCTGTAATTTATTCTGTTAGTGTTGCAAGTCAGTATTAACTGGCGAGATGAGGCAGAGCAGTGGAGCTGCCATCCTGACACCAGCTACACCAGTTTACCTGGATATCTCTGGGGTGGGCAAGGCAGTGGTGAGGTGAGGCTCTGTGGACACACCTTTGGGAATGCTGGATTGGCTCCTCTGGCGTGTCCAGGCAGTCCCAAGCTCTCTGCTGTTCATGTAAAAGCTGTACTGTTGCAAATCATACGGCAAACAATCCTTTGCTTTCTTGCTTCAGAAGCTTCTCGATAAAGTACTTTACAAAGAATTTCAGTAAAAACCTCACTCTGTATAATCAGAAAGCTCATTGCACTTTGATTCACCACAGAAAGTCAGTAAAGCTTTTGGGCAGTCCTAGTGGAGTAGCTATCAGTTATATTTCTTCTATACAGAAAAGCATTACAGGGTAAAATATGCAAAGGCAAAGTTAGATAACCGGCAGCACAAAAACAAGGTGGGTGAATTACAGAACATGTCCAGATCATTCCCTGGTTGTCTGTTGCTTCCTCTCTGCTCCCAATCATTTCCAAATTCTATATCATCAGATTTTGCCCACCTGGGAAACAAGGCCAATCTTTCTGAATTTCTTGCACTATGCCAAGCATCATATTCAGTATGCAATTATCTATATTTTTGTTTCCATCATAGTACAGGTGTCTCTAGAGCAACCTGTCCACCTTATTTTTCTTACTTAGAAGTAAAACAGAAACTAGAATAATCGTATTAGTTCTGACTTCACTATAAAAATCAGGTCATTTCACTTTCAGAGAATAATTTCACTTGAGGTTTTTTGCACCTGAATAAACATTTGCCTTGGATGATCTCACTATTCAATTCATTTGTACTTGATAATACAATATAGTAAGTTGACCTGTGATTTATTGTTTTTTTAAAAATCCATCCAAACTATTCTCCAAATAAACTCAAGGCAGCTAGCAAATATTGGTAAAAACAGAATAGAACCAACAATCATTTTTTAAAAATCCAGTTAATACATTTAACAATATCCAACTTGTTTAACAAATTCTAGCAACACAAGAGTAATATGGATCTAACATAGCAAAAATTACCAAATACCTTTTTTTTCCAAAGCCAGGTCTTCACCAACTGCCTAAAGCAGTATAGTCATAAGGCCTGAAAACCTCACTTAACAATGTACTCTTTAGGGTGGGTGCCACAACAGAAAAGGACCTACCCCTAGGTGACACTAATGTTACCTCCCAAAATAGAGAGATTTGAAACAGATCGCAAGGTGAATAGCTCAAATTTTTTTTAAAAAAACCCTCTTGGGGGCACTTCAAGGAAAAATGAGTTTTCCTATATTGGTTTTTCCTGCTGGTTGTCACAGCTCATCAGGAAGTTCCAGGGGTGTGTAGGTCTATGATACTTCAAAACACGTGCTTTAATAAATGCACAGACAACTATAAAACACATTTTAAGCTTGTATAGGCAACCCCCGATTCGCATGGGGTTTGTGTTCTGGGACATTGAGCATTTGCATAAAATCACATGCAAGTGAGACACCTCTTTCCGTTCCTGTTCTGTCCCTGCCCTTTTAGTGATGTCTTTTATGATGTTTCCAAGTTACTTCCAGATTCAGTGCTGTGTGTGTGTGCAATCACACACATATTGGATGTGCCTAAAATGAGAGTTACCAGTATAATAGAGTTCACTGTAAAATATAATACTTGAAATGGCCCTTGTCTACAGCAAGGAAACCCAAGATGGGAGGCCTCCAGATGTTGCTGGACTACAATTCCCATCATCTTTGACCATTGGCCATGCTGGCTGAAGCTGATAGAGTTTCAGACCAAAACACCTGGAGGGCATCATTTTGGCTACCTGCTCTACACATGACCATTTTGATCAGAGTCAAGTCAATTTCTAAACAAAGACCTGAGTTTTTATAGATGCACACTTACACATATATGCACACATATAAATGCACACATATAGATGCACTGACGTGATCTTCAGTTTCAGTGAACAGAGAGGTGGAATGCCAGAAGACCGATCACAAATAATGGCTATACTATCATATATTACTCATTACTTAAGTAAGTTGACTATAACCTATGATACTGAAGAATATTTGATTATATTGTCACATTCATCTTGGTCAAACATAGTTAATAGTTAGTACAGTGGAACCTTGGTTCTCGAACGGCTTAGTTGACGAACAAATTGGCTCCCGAACGCTGAAAACCCAGAAGTGTACTGGTTTTCAAACGTTTTTTGGAAGCCAAACATCCAACGCAGCTTTCACTTGAGTTCAGGAAGCTCCTGCAGCCAATCAGAAGCCACACCTTGGTTTTCGAAAGTTTCGGAAGTCAGACGGACTTCCGGAACGGATTAAGTTTGAGAACTAAGGTATCACTGTATTGTGGTTTCTGATTATTTTGTTATTACAGTTCCTGTACAGATGAAAATAAATAGAAGATTATTTAATTCAAACTATAAATAACTATCCTTGGGACCACTGGATACCCCAGCCTGATAACCATATATTTAACTGATTAATTGCTGCCCTTATGCATTCAGTGTTTATTTCAACAGGAGAACTTCCTGCAGAACAGTGCCCATTGTTAAATACCACCATAGCAAATGGGACAAACCATTTTTAGAAGTAAACATTAAACTAACTATCATAAGCAATAGTAATGAAGGCTCGGTTTACAGCATAACAGAAGCAGAAGCTAATTTGGCAGGAAACTTAAAACACCAGAGCGCCCCCTCAAAAATTTTGAATCTGAAAAAATATTTTGAGGAATCATATTATTTGGTGGATTTTTTTTTAACTACAATTCATTTTTATAGGATAATTACAGCAGCTTGAGGGCATATACAGAAATCTAATAAAACTGTTGTGGTCAGCATCAAATACCTATTTCACAGGAGGTGGAAAGCTGTTGATGCTCTAAACTATGTCGCCCCACCAAAAAAAACACCCAGGTGGAACACCTACACATATCCCAAAGCAAATAAAACATTGATTTTTAAAAAAGCAGGCCAGACCCTCACAAAAAAATTCCCCAACAAAAAAAGCAAAAGGAAAAAACAATTGAATACAACAAAACGAAACCAAAAAATTGTGTGTGCGTGCACACACACAAACCTGTGGATTAAATTTAATCTCTGCCATGAGTTCACTTGGTGACTTTAGGCTAGGGATGGGGAAACTATGACTCCAAACGCTGCTCTACTGCAACTTCCATCATTTGTGACTGGCTGGGATGAATGGGAGCTGGAGTCCTCAACATTTACATTATTTTGGCAGTTCTTAAAACAAATCTGTAAATTAGGTCAGCACTATTTTGCCTCATACTATAACTGGAGGGCTGAGACTAGAGACTGAAATAGTGGCCTGCCTTAGGGCAGTCAGATGAGTTTGCGGCTATGCCAACTCTTCACTCAGATACTTCAAAATGCAAAGTTCATGCTCTTAAACGAAATACTTTTTTTTTTATTAATATCACAAAAACTAGCTTCACTGCCAAATATTCCAGAATCTGCACCTAAAAAGGTAATCACTTCAAGTGACCGTGTGAACCAGTTTTGCTGCTGAATTCATCACTGTTGATTTAAGACCTATATAGAGAAGAGCATTTCAGATGCATTTGTGATTTCAAAGAAAGCCCAGTACAACAATTTAAACCTTGGCTCTAGATGGATATTAAAAGTTACTTAATTTGTAGACAACTGAACTATATCCACTGAAAAAAAATCACATAATCCCCCATCTAGATATGCTTCAAGACTTTGGCAAACTGAGCACTATACTGATTCCTTTTTTAAATGATACACCAGTGCATTATCTAGAGTAGATTATTTGGAAACACAGATGCTACTAGGTGAATATGCCATATGAAACAGAAAGAACAATATGTGGTTGTGTGTACTCATGTGAACATTGAAGTGGAAAGTGGCTTGTGCAATGGATCTTTCCCTTCTCCCCCCCCCCCTTTTACTTTTGCTGCAGTGTGCGTGGGGGAAGGAGGAAAATCACCCAAAATCAAGCAGAAGAAATGCAAGATTGTGTAAAATCTGAAGGGAATCCCACACACCAGGGGTTAATAGCACAGTTTAAATGCCTAAACACAGCTAATCTAATAATTACATCATACTTAGGAGAGTGGGGAATCAAGCCAGATCCCACTCTCTGCTCCCCTGGTGCTAATAGGTGATCTACTGGTGGTTAGGTGCACACAATGCTTCTGATGCACACATCAGAATGGATTGAGACTTTCGGAATCACCAAGAGACTTGATAGTATTTGGAAAATACGTGTCCACATCTCTTGGGAAGCAAGTTAGTTAGCATTCTTTAAATACCAAAGATAAGTCATTCCTTTGTCTCTTTTGTCAATGTAATTATTTATTCATTCCCTCTGCCACATAAACGACCTCCTCTGCACAATCCAGTGAGTTTTCTGCTTTATCAATACAATTATAATGGACAACGTGGAACTGCCTGTCATATAGTCATCTAAAGAATCTTTTATGTCCTGTGGACAGCAATTTGAAACAGGGGACAACTCTTTCAAATATGATTATATTAAATAAGGGATGCCCTTAAGGGCTATATACAAAAAGATGAATATTGGGGTTCCTTCCAACAGAGTGTTCCACATGTTCTTTAATTATACTTGGAAATGTAGGTTGACAGACGTATAACCCACCTTTCTGATAAAGGTTATACATCTTTATATAAGCAAGCTACTCTAAGTGAATAAGCTCTAAATAGAAACTTATAGGTTGATTATAATAAATACACCATGGTGTTAATACTTTATTAGTGGTTACTGCTTATTAAAAATGTCATTGGTAATGATATCTCATTGTGAGGAACTAGATTTGTACAAACAATACATTTTATGAAATATTTTGAAACGTAAAACACACCACTTGTTAATCCAGAGTGCCCTTTTATTTTAAACACAGTGTGGAATTCTTCCCCAACTAGCATAAACATGTTTGTTGTTGCTATGTTAATAGGCCTATGTAAGAACTTTAATACGATAGTTGTAAAGGTTTAAGGTAAAGGTCAATAGATTTGTTTCTGGAAGAAATTAAATCAATAAAGTAGCAGGTGCAAAACAATAATACTTTTGTACAGAATGTACAAATTAACCTGTGGAACTCATTGCTCTAGGATACCATGATCAGTAAAATTGTAACTGGGAGCCAGAAAGGGATTAGACGAATTCCTGGAAGACTCAAATAATTATCAGGCATCATGTGCACTTATTCTAAAAGTATTCCCAAAGATCTGACTGCCAAAAGCTGGAAGTGAACAACAGGGCATGTGTCATTTCCTATGTGCCCTGGTTTCCTTCTCTGGAGCATTTAGCACTTACTGATGCTATTGGCCGTATATTGCACTGCATAAATCACTAGTGACACCCAGTATGCAAGTTCCTTCATAATTAAATACATAATTATCTTTGAAAGAATTTAAACAGAATATATGTACCAAAGGAAAACAATAGCTTACAAGTTCACACGTTTCATTTATGCTCTGAAGGCAGTTTCATGTCAAAATAGACTCTTGTGAAAAATTATAGCTTTATTTTCAATTCCCATAGGCTAAAATGAATTGCACAAATGAGGTAAAGCTTTTCAATATAGACTGATATAGATTCTTGGATTCAGAAAGTGAGCCTTCCAGACATCCCAGACCTTATTTGCCACTTGTCCCTGACACAGCCATATAACGGCATCTGGAGTTATGAATGCATAAGACATTTCTACACTTTACAATATGTTCAACTTTGTTTGCCACTTTTGTATCAAGAAACGTGTGCATATTCAGATCCAGTATTCTTGTGGAGATGAAAGCATCCTTAAACACGAAGGTGAAAAAACGATAATTTCACAGGTACATGTGGGGAAACCCCAATTAGAAACACCTAATGTAAAGATTTTAAATATATTGTCCTTTGTTTGAAGCACACCATTATGCCAAGCAATAAAGAATGAATAGATTCTGAAATTACAAAATCACGTAAGTTTTGCATACCACATTAAACCTTGGTTGAAAGCAAACTATGATTTAATGGGAATGAGCTGAGTACTGGAACATGCTGCTCTAAAGTTTCTGTGGCACCCCAACCCCTCTTGATGATGCTGCACCAGACATCGCAAGCCAGAGTCTGGCTTGTTGTGTTGTCTAGAATCCAAGCTTGTTTTTCTCTCTCTGTCTCTCTCTCCAAATAAACTCTGAGCAGTAAGCAATGTTCATTTTTGGCTTGTTTCTCGATGTTTGAATGGAGGGGTAAAGCCACAAGCCTAGGTTTGATAAGGTGACAAGACAGACTCAGGCTTGCTTCATTCATTGTGCGGCAGCAGCAGAAGCAGAATTGTAAAAATGTTTGAGTAGAGTGCACCAACCCTGCTTGTTCACATTAAGCAATAGTTTAGCTTTTGTGTTAATGTGAAGTGTGAACCAGGTCACTGCGATGTATATTACTGCAACTTTCAACTGGTCCTAGCGGGGGAGAAACCCAAAAACCCTCCATAAGTTCTCTCTGGCTTTTGGGTATTAATGAAAGATCCGTTTTCACAGGCATGAAATTTTCTCTCCCCTCAGTGAACACTTATACAGGAAATTGACAATGATCAATTATTCATTCAGGATGCAGCTCTGCACTAATTTTTATGTGTTTTAGCCCATTAACTTCAATGAGACTTTCCATGCATAGCTAAGGATATTAAGATGAGAATCTTAATGTCTTCCCATATTTTGTCTACAAGAAGTTTCTCCCAATATGTTGATGCTATCAATAAGTTGATACTATCAATTGTATCTAATTGGCTTCTCGCTTATCCCTTACATATTTTTTTTCAGATACAGGCACATATATCCAACTATAAAAACTACATATTTAAATATCACAACATAATAAAAATTACTTCCCCCCCCCCTTGGAACAGCATCGCCCAACTCAGTAGATGGTCCAGACATAATGGCAAACTATGATTTAACACTACAGGAACAATTTTTGAGCCCACAAACCCCTTTATACTTCTTTGTAAAATAAATGTCTGCGGTTTCTGTCTCTGTTCAGTTATCTTAGCAGTACCTTCTGTGCAAATCACACATACTAATAATATTGGGAAGTTTTCAATTTCTTCCAAAGCCAAAAGCCAAATTGGGTTACTTGAAATTAAAATCAGTGCAGGAGAAAAGACTACCAAAACTGTACTATGTGGAACAATGTCATGGTTTCACAAATGTGGATATCTCATTAAGTTATATGGTTATTCTCTTGTGCATTTTAGGTATCTGACTGCAAATAAATTGAGTTTGAAATCTGGAAATTTATGATAATTTGGCATATGTTCTGAATACCATGTTTTCTTCACCTAGGTTGCATCCAAATGTACCTAAAAATAGCTGCTGATTTCCCCCCTTCTACTACTGGATGAGCCTGGCTTCCTCTTGCTTTGCTCTCTATACATATACCTACCAGCAATGTAAATGTTAAAAAAGACTGGGCTCCCTCAATGTTTCAGGCAGAAGCAGTTTCCCCTGAACTCAGTTCTAGAATGAATAGTATATCTGTCAATAATGTGCGCTTCAAGAGCACAGCAACCACTGCTTTCAAGTGACCATCATGGGCCATATTAGACAGAACATTGCAATATCAAAGTAAGGAATGTATACACACAGTCCTTGGTGTACAAACTACAAAACCATCACAAATATTCAAATCTATTTGATTCCCCTTCCTTTTTTAATTACGGTAATGCAGTAGAAGTGGGACTAGCCCCTCCGCAATCTCAAAACTGCCTTTAGAGGGACTCGGTTATGATAACTTGATCTCCTATTCCACCCTCTCCACCCCACCCATTACTTAACTTTCCTTATTGCTATTTGGATTGTTTAACTGGTTATGTTTTCTTATTTTTGTTGTTGTTGTTGTCGTCTTGTTTGTTTGGTGTGCTACATTATACCATGTTCTTAAACTCTGCAATTTCTGCAGTTTTACTTTGTATATGTTATCTCAAAACAAACGAAGTTAACCTGCACAGAGGATGACTTGATATAAACTGCAGTTCCTCATTGAGGCCTATGATATTCTCTTTGGACTGAAGTTGTTATCCACATCAGTTTTGTTTTTTGTTTTTTTTTTTGGGGGGGGTAAAATCATTGATATTTGCAGATGTTCTTTTACTTCTAAATTATATTCCTGTGGTATGAGGAATAACAGCAGGACAACAAAAGTGGGCTTTTTGAGCCCTTATGGTTGCTAAGAGACTTATAGATTGTGAGCCTGGAAGGAGAAATACCAACCATCTATTATACAATGGTCTGAGAACCTCACTGCTCTGGCTACATTTAAACAAATATATACATTAGTTTTGTATGGATACCTATTTGGACATCTGGTTGGCTTAAATTAACTTATATAGTTAACTTAAGATGCAGGTACTGTATCCATAATGTGAACTGGTGGTGGTTTGTTTTGTTATCAGTATTCTCTTTTTATCCCCCCCCCAGCCCATTTTTATTGACATTTGTTCCTGCACATATTTATTAACATGAGTATCATTCTCTCTTTATTTACAGTTAAAATACTACAAAAGTGGTTAAGTTAAGTGGTTAACTAACTTTAAAAGAAAAACTGTATCGTGGTCAGGGCTTTTTTTCATCTGGAACTCACCAGAACCCTGTTCTGGCATCTCTCAGGTGGGCACCACTGTCATTATAATAGAACATGGGAAGTGCTCATGGTGAGTTCTGGTGCCTCTTTTCTAGAAAAACAGAACTGGTTATGTGTTGGACTTAAGGCTGGGGAGACCCAGGTTATCATTTTTGATTGCCCACAAGGATTAACATGTGACCTTAGACCAGTCACTTCTCTCAGTCTCACAGAACTGTGGTTGAAAGAGCAGGGGAAAATATATGCCTAGCATTCTGACTTCCTTGTGGGGAAATTAGGACAACAAATATTAATTCTCTGATATTTTATTAAATCTGATCTGGAATAAATGTGGCAAAATCATAGCTTAAGGCACAAAACAGGCACATAAGGCCAGTTTCAGGACTTTTGTTCCCCAAGTTCTACTTTAGTGTTTTGTCAAGTCTAGTAGGTCTTTACCCTCCAACTGAACATGCTCAAAAGATACAGAGATGAACCTCTGTAGATCATAGCTGTCAACTTTCAGATTTGAAAATAAGGGATCAACAGCATAGCTGTCAACTTTAGGATTTGAAAATAAGGGATCAGCAGCTTCACCTGTCCCGGGGACAGTCTACGGGATATCTAACAATCTGGGATAGCAGCAGGAAGCGGCACTGGAATAAGGGAATTTCCCGCAAAAAAAGGGAAGGCTGACACCTATGCTGTAGGTAAGGCTCGCCAGTCTGGGGCCTACTATTTATAATGCCCACATGCAGTGGCGTAGCGTGGGGGGTGCAGGGGGGGCCGGCTGCACCGAGCGCAACATCTGGGGGGGGGCGCGCTCACCGCCTCCGGAGTCGCCGAAGAGCCTCGGGCGCAGGCTGTAGCAGAGCCCCATGTCTCGCGGAACCGACGAGCTGTGCGCGCGTCCGGGCTGAAGGCGTCCGGCAGGCAGCGGCTCTCAGCGGTCCCCCCGCACCAGGCAGCCCCTCCTCACAGCCCCGCCGCCGCCGCTGCTGCTGCAGCAGCTGGGCCATGCTGCATTTTCCTCGCCTCTCTGCCCTCCTCCTCCGGGCAAGCGGCGTTGTTTGGGCGGCAGCGCCAGCAGCAACTCGCCTCAGATCACCTGACACGGACCCGCCGCCGCCGCCGTGGCTACCTTACCGTAAATACCCCAGCCCAGGCAGCAGCAAGAAGAAGCTGGCAGCAGCGGCAGGTTAGGGGCGCAAATTACTTGCCTTGCCCCGGGTTAGGGGGCGCAAATTACTTGCCTTGCCCCGAGTTAGGGGGTGCAAATTACTTGCCTTGCCCCGGGTGCTGACAACCCACACTACGCCGCTGCCCACATGTTCCCACGGAAAAGATTTCAAAACAATGTAGGCCCATGGCATTATCTCAGTATTGTTAGTTCCTTTCATGTTATATTATTAAAGCTCTTTGATAGGTTTGTGGCTCTCCTCTGTTTCGGTTTCAATTTCTTGTCATGTAGCTTTTGAAGCAGGACAAAATGCTACGGAAATGGCATACTAAATGTTAGAGAGGTAAGAGGTAAGCTCATTCCTAGTATAAACCAGGATTTGTCAGTGAATCAAAGCTGAGGCTACCACGAGACAGAACATGGCTGCCTCAGCTGGCAGATGCTAGGGGGCCTGGTCGAAATCCTCCAGCTGTCCTCGCCACCCCGAGTCTCTGCTCCTGGCTGTCCCCATCCCTTAAATCTGCGTCCCAGCAGCACTGCTTGTGTGTTGCTGGCCTGGGATGGCTGGATGACTCATTTAGTCATCTTCTTCCAGAATGCCAATGACAGCACAACTGGGAAAGACCCCCTGGGAAAGATCTCTTTTAATGTAGAATGCTTTATTATGTTTTTATATATTTTTGAAGCCACCCAGAGTTACTGGGGCAACCCAGTCAGATGGGCAGGGTACAAATAATAAAATCATCATCATCTGATCAAGTGACCCGGCAGAAAGGCAAGACAGCCCAAGCCATGCACTCCAGCAGGTATTGGAAGCGTGTATGTTGCTTTGCTCACAAATCCACACTGGCACTGCGGAATCTGTGTAAGTGGGCAGGCATCAGGTAGAATAGTGACTGAGAAGCAGCCAGTTATTTAAGAGCAAAGCTGTGGGTGCTACCTAGCCTGCTCTGCATTCCCTAAACTAGATTGCTGTTCTTAGGCAAAGCGTAGAATATATGCTGTGCAGTCGTGTTGTCATTAACTGAAGTAAATGTTAACTTACTTCAGCTTCTGAATGCTGAACCGGAGGGGAGGGGGGCATCTTACCCTTCACATCAGATAGCAAACCGTCTTTGGATGACACTGCCACCAATCCACTATTCTAGAAGAGCTTAGAAAATCAAAGTGGACCGTAACCTAAATCTGAATTGTAGTAACTAATGAAGAATTCCTTCCCTGTGCTGCTACATTAGATAGCAAACCCACCAATGTTTCCGTAGTATAAAGGCAAGAATACAAATCCAACCAAATTTAAACAAACTATAGACTACAGTATTAAGCACAACTTAGGCATCCTCAACATACTTTCCCAAGCAATAGTTTTGTGTGCATAAAGAAATAAAATGTTATTACATATAGTTATACAATATTTCTAAATTGTAAATCTGTTGCTCTTTTTTGAATGCATGAATTTCATTATTATTATTTTTAAAAAACCAACTAGGCAGTTGGTACTCTTTGTGGATCAAGTGACTTGCGTGGGAAATTTCACTCCAAAAGCTGTGTGGTTTGGAATGTGCTGCATATAGCAAAACAGGTTTGCTATGGGATTTATTTTCTTTTATCAACTTGAGCCATCCATCTCACTTTGAGAAGAATAACATGCATGGATTGAGGATATTATTATTGTTGTTGTTACTACAAAATGCATCTCAGAAGCTGTTAGAATGTGAACTAGAACAGAAAGGTAGGCAGGGGAAAAATAATTTTACTGTTAAAATATTTACTAGAAATATAAAGCAGATATACTCTGGCAGAATGGTGATTATGAAGCAGGCTTCAGATCAGTGTGAACCTTTTAAGTTACTGAGACCATGACATTTTGAGGCAAGTGTTCTGTGCTATTATTTAAGATTGCAAACCATTTGCTCCAGAAAATGACCTATTAACCCACTGATTTCAGCAAGACTTTTCTGGTCACATTAGCAAGTTTGAAGCTTGGTCTAAACTATCACAATTTAAATCGAGATTAGAAAATGCTACTATGGAGTCCTGTGCACTGCACCTTACTACAGAAACAGTGGGGATATGGGCTTTCAAATAGGTGTTCCAATGATTAAAAGCAAGTTTCACAAGCAGCAAGCCATGACTTGGGTTATATATATATCACTTAATTTTGTGCATGCACCAAGCAAACTTTGGATAAGACACACATAAAGTAAAGGCAGCTATATAGCTAAACAGCTAAACAGACTAGATGGCAAACAGAGAGGTTGGGGTAGAGGAGAATTTTGGCTGATAGTAAAACTGTGAGTTTGCATCTGGTAAGTGTTAAGGCTGGACGCAGGTGGTGCTGTGGTCTAAACCACTGAGCCTTTCGGGCTTGCCAATCAAGAGGTTAGTGGTTTGAATCCCCCTGATGGGGTGAGCTCTCGTTGCTCGGCCCCAGCTCCTGCCAACCTAGCAGTTCAAAAGCAAGCAGATAAATAGGTACCGCTCCGGCAGGAAAGTAAACGGCGTTTCTGTGTGCTGCTCTGCTTTTGCCAGAAGCGGCTTAGTCATGCTGGCCGCATGACCCGGAAAAACTGTCTGCGGACAAACACCAGCTCCCTTTGCCTGTAAAACGAGATGAGCGCTGAAACCCTAGAGTCATCTGCGACTGGACTTAACTGTCAGGGGTCCTTTACCTTTAAGTGTTAAAGCAGAATGTGAGCGGAGGTAGCAGACATTCAAATGAGCCTCTTTTAGGTGCTTTGCAGGTACCAGGTTGCACCAAGGCCTGCAGGGAAGAAGGAACATAACAATGGTTTATTCCCATAACAATCAACCATTGTTAAATTCCTTTTTCCCAGCAGCCTTGGTACAACCTGTTTTTAAGATTTATTTAAGCTTACTGTTTAATTAGTTTGATCTTATACAACACTTTTCAATGGTTCTAGAAAACAGTCTACTCAGTTAATGCCGCACATATCATCTATGTCTAGAGGCAGAACTCTAATAACACAGTACTATGCACACATTTACTTAGAAGTTAGGTTCTGCTGTGCTCAATAGGGCTCTCATTGCTTAGAAAGTGTATACAGGATTACAGGCTTGGAACAAGAAAATACACTAATCCTAAATATTTTATTTTTTTGTATTAAAGATTTAAAAACATCTCTGTCCATAATAAAATAGTAGTAATTAGCACCTAAAACTGTAGCAACAATAAGCCTAACTGACACCTCACAGTAAGGTTGATATCTATTATCATGCACACCATAAGCACAACTATGGTGTATCACATAATACAATTGTGCAGAACAAGGAGTAAGTTTAGCAAAATCAACAAAAAAAGTCTCAAGCAAGTTACCCGAAGCTAAAAGAAAAATCTTATAAATATTAATATAAATATGGCAACTAGTTAGATCTTAAGTATGTAAAAATGATGCATCAACATAGTTCCCCAAATTTAAAATCTGCACATCACCTAAGTATCCAGGCAGCTCTGTTTTATATATTTCAGAGAGAGAGAGTAAAAAAGTTAATGAAGAGTGGGAGGAATCTCCCCTGATACAGCTTCTGGGCTATCACTAATGTCAGAATTAAAATTTCTCACCAATTTCTCAACTAAATATTTAGTTTCACAGAAAAACTCTTGTTTATACTAGAGGTTAGGAAAATTCTTTCTACTGTTGTTATAAATGTTATGGCTATCATTGAACTGATGCATCAAAAGGGCCTGAAAGCGTAGTGAAATTAATTTCATTTAGTGTATTTCATACAACACAGAAATTCTCTTTGGAATTCCTTGCCAGAGACTGTTGTAAATAATAAAGATCAACAATGTGAGTGGGATAATTAAGAGAAATAGTCTTAACACACCAGCTGAAGTTCGGAATTCCTGTGGCTCCTAACTAATCTTATCACGGCATACACATTCTTGTTGAGACATAGTTTCTCAAACTTTGGGTGCCACTAGAGAACACAGGAGAGTATGGGCAGACTCAAAACTATTTTGCATGTCTTATTGGTGACAGCATTTTATGAAGTGTGAGTCACACAACTCCAATGGGAGTAGTGAGTGTCTCTGACTATACTGTGCTGTTCCAAATTTCATCAAATTGGAAGATAAAGTGGCAAAAGGAGAGGATATGGAATCAAGTAAATAGTAAAGGAAATGAAAATAAAGGGGAAAGTGGTGAGATCGTACATATAATTGCTTCTAGAAAACTTGCAAACAGTGATTAAACAGATTAATTCCTCACCTGGTCCTGAGCAATATAGGGACTTTACATGTTAGTAGCAACACCTTGGACTTGGCCCAGTAGCAAACTGGCAGCCAGTGTAAACCCGAGAAGCAAGGTGTTATATGCTGGTGACAGCTTGTCCCACAAGTAATCTAGTTGTTACATTTTGCACTAGCTGGAACTTCTGGATCAAGCCCACGCAGAGTTCCACATAGAGTGGAGCAAAGTTTGTGCAGTAATCTAACTGCAGTAATCCAACCTGGGTTACCAATGCATGGGCAACTGTGGCTTATTACTTTCTCTGACAACAGGGTCTCACACAAACTTCCAAATCCTGTATGTAAAACACATGTGAAAAGAATAATGTTTAATAGTACAAAGGTGCCCCATGGTTTGGGTTTCGGGATCAAGCCAGACCATGGACAAGTTGCTACTTGGCATTAATCTCAAATCCATAAATTTGGCTTGGCTACGTCAAAAGAGTACAATCAGTTTGTGAGCTACCTTCTATTCACAAACTACGGGATACAGTCCTCAACCAGTTCCCACTGGTGTACTTTTGGCATTAATTACTGTAAGGGTTTATTACCACTGCCATTGAGTATCACCAGTGACATACCAGCAGCAGTAATAAAGACAAGCAGGGTAAAGTACTATGTAAAATACATATGAAATACTGTCTGGCAGAAAAGTAATAAAACTGAAATAAAAAGCATGGATTTGATGGAAATACAGAATTTGATTTCATAATCTTCTATTTATGCTTGTGGACCGCTGACCAGCCATTGTCTGATCTAGCAAACCTCTTCTTAGCTTCTTATAGCTGATATAGCTTGATATATATGCTTTGAGAAACATCTCCTGAAAAGAACAAGGACTGCCAAGTCCCCCCATAGCAAGTGCACCTAAGCTTTTAATAGCTGCATGGCTTAGTAAGTGATTTTCTTTTAATTCTGCCAGAAATCTTGAAGAAATGGAAGCAACTCCAAGATGCAGTCCTTTTTCCAATTTTTGCACAAGACGATAAATAATATGTCACCATATAGATATTTTTTCCTGTTTCTACCTTTGATGATTTCTACTTAGAAACATTACATTCCTTTTTCATCACATACATTTCCCATGAAACCTGGAAATCTAATATCAACATTTAATTTGCTCACTAATTAGTACACCTGCCTCAAATCAGTAATGGTTTGTGCTGCAATCCGTAGTCTTTAAAAGAAAACAGACAACAACCTACTACTACTACTATTCATAAAATCTCAGGGTGGTTCACCTACATTTTATTTCCTAAGATTATAGCCACCATGGAATCAGTTCCATCAGCAAAGCGATTTACTGTATAGGATAGAGTACTATATACTCATCCCAAAACCAGCATAAAATAAACAAGTTTCATCATAGCTCTACTCAGGGATGGGGGGGGGGGGGGGGACTTTTACAGTACTTTATATTTTATGGATTTTTTTCCATTTCATACATTCTTTTCGTAACCATGTATGGATGCCAAATGCATATAAATATTAGGTGGGTTTAGTAGTTTCAATTTTTTTAGCTTTGTTTACTAAATATAAGTAAAATAATAAATAATCGTAACCTGCACCAGAAAATTTTCCAATTCAAACTTTTCCAGAAAGCCTACATTATTTGTTTGTTTAGCAAAACTGACATGCCACTTGATTTTAAGAAAACATCCAAGTGGTTAACAAAATTATAAAACAAAACAAAATTATTGATTAAAAAAATGGTTAAAAACAGGTATTTTAAAACATTCAAAAGATTATTAAAACCAACAGTAGCTAAAAAGAGATAGAACATACATAACTGCTTCACGTGTGGATACACTTGCCTAAATGTTTTAAGCAGGCAACGAAAAAAGCAAGCAACATCATGGGCTGTTCTATGTTTACTTCCTGCTACTGAATGCAGTTGCTGCACAAATGCACTTTCAAGGTGCACATGCAGCAAAATAATATAAGTCTGTTACATTTATTATATTTATTAGCATTATTAGTTTCATAATTTAGCCTACCGTTCTAACACAGAGGGCCTAGAAGGCAGTCAACAATAATTGTTGAAACAAGACTTATCCTTTTAGAGATATTTATGGGGGGGGTGTCATTTGGATTGGGGGAAATGGGGGGGGGGGGGGCTGGAGGGCAGAGAAGAGAAAGTGGAAGTCTTGTTGTGCAGGTTGATTCCCACCATACAAGCAGACAAATATCATCATTGCTGCCCAATCTGAATACAAAACAAAACTCAAAATCAACAAAATCAGAAGCAGCATAAACGTAACAAAATAAAAAACTCACTGCACTCCAAAGTTATGCAAAAACCAAACACAAATATACAACAGCTCAGAGGGCGGGTTACAACAATGTAAAATTCAGAATAAAAAATAGTTAAACAAATTACAGTCTCAGGAACGTCCTGAAGATGCACAACTCAGGTGTCAAAGGCCTGGGTAAACATTGAGTGTTCACTAAAAGTTGTACAGTGAAGATGTCAGATGCATGTCTGTGGGAAGGTAATTTGTCAACTTATAGGCATTTTGAACATGCAAATTTGAAAAATCTGAGTCTAAATCTTTACTTTTTTTAACTGTCCCCACCTCCATGCTGTTCATGTGGAAAGTAAATAATGACATTTCTGAAATTGTAAAAATATATGCTAAAACTGCATGTACTTCTCTGATACACCAGTGCTAATAAAAAAATAAAAGTTACTGAAAAATTATTGATAGCTATCCACCATCCACCATGTGTGTTCTCCTCACTGCATATCCACAAAACAATTCATCTCTCTTAAGTATGTTACTCCAGAGTCTTCAAAATGTTTACCACAAACTCTGAAGTCTTTCAGATCAATTAGCCAGTGAAAAAAGTTTTAGATTGTTTGTTCTCCCACAAAACATTGTTCTGCTCCTGATTTACCCTATCCACCTATATTTATATATATTATCTATTTAATGAAGGAAGTTACTTGGATCTGCTGATCGTGCTCTACACTACAATGCAAATGTCTTGCTCCCAAAGCAATAAACATTCAGAAATGCGTAAGGGAATCTTTCTACTAATCCTTGATTTTTTCCTAAAAATGTCAGCGCCAACGGTCAAACCAGTAAAAATAAGTGATTTGGGGAGGGGGCTTCAAAACATTGGGGGTGGGCTTAATTCAGAAGCAAGGACTAAGAGCAGGCTGGAGTAAAAAGTTCATGTACTGGGAGGTAGTCAATTAAGTTGTATTCAGTCAGTGTAGACCCACTGAAATTAATGGACCTAACTTAAGTCATGTTCATTCATTTCAATGTTTTCATTCTGAATAAAACTTAGTTTAATACCACCCATGATATATGCAGATACCTACATGTGTAACATCTTACAAAGCAACACGTAATTGGGAAAATTTCATTCTATCCATCTTAAAGATTCATACCTTATCTTTTAGTCAAGTTGTCCTCAATGTTCATGTGCCACACATTATAATAAGAATAATAATAAAATATAAAGGGTAGCAAGAATAAAATATAAAGGGTAGGATCCAGAAAGGTGTGAGTGGAGGCAATTAAGTTGTAGCACTTTTCCATAAGTGCTAGTGGATGCTTTTTACAACCAGGTATCTACAGTTGCGTCACACTCTGAGAAGCCAATGCATGATCTAGCCTGTAGTGTAGAAGTGTATTGCACTTAGACATGTGATGCAATTAAAACAACTAACAACTCACAGTAGATAATAATGACTCACATAATAAACTGCCTAATTTTATTCCATTAAAAGTTTGAGTAAAAATGCTCAGTTTTTACTTAGTGCCTAAAAGAAACTAAAGCAATCACTGAGCCAACATGTTTGGGCAAGGTGCTCTCTAGTTGGGATGTCATTTTAGTACTGGTCATCATCTTTTCTGCAGTCAGGCTAGCTCCCTGAATGCACACCAAGAGAGATGTGGAAAGCACAGCTTAAAAGGCTGTGTTTTCTTGGGTCAGCAGCATGGCTTGGTATATTACACAGGTCCAACAAAATGCAAGGCTGGCAAAAGCCAATATATTTTGAAAGATAATGATAACTTTGCCAACTTTTCTCTTTATTATAAACTTTGCATTTGCTGGAGTATTTCTAGCCTTAGAGTCAGATCTATCTTTCAAAGCAGTATCTAGGAAACATATGGTCTGCAGACTTTAAACCAGCCCCTCAAGCATAAAGGAGAATCTTGCTGGAATCTTAAGAATGTCAGATTTTGTTTTGAGGTGTGCTCCCCCCCCAAAAAAAAATAAAAAATAATGTCATTAGGCCTCATGATTTTGCAGGTAAGCATAACTGAAAGGCTGAGAATCGGGAGGCAAATTATATGCACTACAAATCTATCAGTTTTTCAGATCTCATGCTTTATACGCTTCATAATTCCGAGGACGTAACATCACGATACAAAAAGTTTAAACATAGTGATTCTAGATTGGTTGTGCAATGGAAAACTTAAAATGCCTCAAATGCTTATGAGGATGAAATCCAACAAAGACAACACATTCAAAACTGCATGGCTCAGGAGTCACTTTGAAAGTATACAATGCCCATGAACTCTGTGTGTTGGCATCTAGATACGTATCTGTGACTGCTATCAGATTTTTGTGGCATATGTACAAGAAAAACTGCAGATCAATAGTAAGATGCTCGTTCTAATATATCTCCAAACTGTTTTCTTCACAGTCTTAAAATGAATTTTGGAATAAAAGAGGTTCTGAAACTCAATTTATATTAAAGAGCAGGTCCTGACAACTCACAGCCAGTAATACTGATTCAAGAAAAACCCAGAATACAGACACAAATACACGGACCAAACCTGCTTCTCAGAAAACTCCACACCAGGAAGTAACAGAGTATGTAAGAATGGGTTATTATGCTAACGGTATTTATTCCAATTTATTTTTTACACATTTACACAATTATATATAACTTTTAAAGGAACTCATATTTCTGTAGAACTATAGGATACATAATTTTATGCTAAGAACATGCACCAGAGCTGTAGCCAGAAGATTAAAATTTTAGTAAAAGTATATCTTTTTTAAGCAACTAAGGTAAAGGGCCTCTTCATACATTGCATTTTAAAGTCTATACTTCAATGCACAATTTAAAGAGCAGGAATTTACAGTGAGATACTACTAAATACTTGAAACTATATGTATCATAAGGGAATATTCATCAGTGTGAGCAGGATCAGCTGCAATTTCCCTTGTGGGAAAAGGGCTTGATGCCAGATACTGTTGTACTACCACTCCCATCATGCCTAGTCAGCTTAGACAACGGCCAGGGATGATGGGAGTTGTAGGCTGCCCTAAAGCAATGTGTTTATCCCTCTATCACCTGTGTAGACAAAATGTCACAAAATAACTACAGTTGTACCTTGGTTTTCGAACAGAATGCATTCTGGAAATCTGTTTGACTTCCGAAATGTTCAGAAACCAAGGCACTGCTTCCAATTGGCTGCAGTCGCGTCCTGCAGCCAACTGGAAGCCGCACTGGACATTCAGCTTCCAAGGCAAAGTTTGCAAATCTACTTCCGGGTTTGCGACGTTCGAGTTCCAAGTTGTTCGTGAACTAAGCTGTTCGAAAACCCAAATACGACTGTATTACATTCCCCCCCCCCCCAGAGATTTGTTAATTTCTGTAATTAGACTACTGTAACTGCCTCAAAAAAGTTTCCAAAACCAATAATTAGTCAAGAATGCAACAGATAGCCTTTTGCCATTGGGAGCATCAAAGTGCCACTTTACAAAAGCTGCACTGGTCTCCATTCTATTTCCAAGCAAAATTTAAATTTCCAAGCAGCCTTTAAAACCCTAAATGGCTTGCAACCAATATACTTCAATGACCACCTTCACCCACAGAATCCTGCCCACTCATTATGAACTGTTGGACAGCCTCCACCCTGACCCCTAGCGCTAGCTAAGGCCTGACAGGGTGGAATGCAAAAGTGCATGAAGTTGCACCTAAATTATGAAATTCTGTTTGACCACCTCGTTTGGCCTGTCACAGTCTGCAGTCGACTTTTTCTGGCAAGCACTGTCCTGCCAGGTTAATGGAATGCTATTCACTTTTCCTCCTTTTTTTCCTGTATCACTTTTTCTCTTTTTAATAAAATGTTTAAAAAGTTTATGGATCCTTGTTTTTAAATCATTTTTATCTACTTGCTATCCCCATTTCAGTTTTATTGTTTTTAAAGAACACATAATAACTGCAAGTCTGCATTAGTTTGCAAACTAGCACATAGTTTGGTCCTAAGAACTCACATCACATGATCATTGTGACAATGAATAAAGATTGGGAAGAATGTTAAATGCTGAAATAGCTACATGTACAGGCCTGAAAGAGCCACTTGCTTGGTAACCCGTGGACAGTAATAGTTACCTGCAGGTGACCAGGCAATAAAGCTTTATAAAAAGAATGCTCACATTTAGGTGCTCAATTAGGACCCGCAAACCAGTTAAACTCGAAGAGCATTCGCTGTGGTCATTCTGTCCAGGGTTGAACAGTCCTATCTTCTCCTTTCAAGTTAACTGTGAATGCAAATTTTTACTGCACCTTGATTAAAATTTGCTTGGGACTGATGTCGATGCATGCAGGGAGTAGGGAAATAAAGTTGCTTTATGGCAAATGTTTGGGGCCCATTAGTTAGCTACCTCTAAAGTAGAGTGGTTATAATTAAACCTGCCTATTTCCTTTGAGTTTTATGAAAACAAATCAACTCTGGTCCAAGAACTAGGCAATTAATTTGGCTTACTATTGTGTATATACCCTGCCTTACGTATATACTCCTGGAAGTTATATAAGATTATCTCTCATACAGGCACAGACTAGAGCCAGACCTGCTTATCTTAAGTTTCTCCCAAGGTTTCTGCTTCATGAGTTTTCAGGTCATACAAATACATCAGATGCAGTATGCCCACTACACCAGTAAAATATCAGAAACTATAGATGGCACACTGTAAGTGTATTCACTTGTGCAAATGTTTAGAACTAAAGTATTAAAGCCATTATAGAGCTCACTGTAAACTCCCTAGAAGACCTGTAATGTTGTTTTGCACTGGTGTTTTTTTTTAATCTGTAAAAGAAAATAACACTTCAGTGTTTCTATCTGTTAATAGCTTACTGTAGGAATGAATCCAGTTGGAGTCCATCCACTGATGGACTCTGATCCAGCTGGATTTTCCATTGGCAAAATAAGAAACAAAGCAATATTTCTCTCTGTACCATCCCACAATACCTCCTACTGTGTTGCAAAGGGTACCCCAACCATCTAGAACAGATTTTGGAGGGCTGGGGAAAGGTGGAAGGGATTGCTGAAGGTCACCTCAAATCCCTGTCCTGCTGACAGATATCTGTATTGGTTCTAAGAGCCTTCTGTCAGTCAACAGAGGGATACCAATTGGATGCAACAGTCATTAAAGAAAAATAGACCATAGATTTGAATCCAGACATAGTAGTAGTTGAAATAGGCCTACTGGGTGGTATTCAAGTAAGTTTTACTCAAAGTAGACTGACTGAGATTACAGGACGTAATTTCACTAGTAAAACTTAGTTGAATACCATATATTGAACACAATTCTCTTGATTTCAATGGGTCTACTCCAAATGACTGTGTCTGGGTCAAACCCATTTCATACAAGAAAATATATCTACAGGGCTAAATGGCTAAATAAATTAACTAGAAAGATTCTCAAATATACAATGAATTGTTTAAATCAAGCCAAGTCACACATTTAAGTAGCAATAGTTCCTTACTAGTGATGAAAATCTGGGAGCAATTAGATCACAGAATTGACAGCAATGATACAACGCAATAAAGTAAGCAAACGGAAAATGACCAAATGAATATCAAAAGTTCTGTACATTGAAAGGGAACTGGATATCACTAATATAGGTTTAGGAAATAAACTGCAATAATATAGCGTTTTTCCCTATGTATTGAATGATATGTAAAACAGGAATTATGAGTTTATTTTTGTTAGTTGATTATAATGGGTAGAGAATTATATACAAAGATGTTGTATTCTATATGTTTTATAATAAAAATCAGAGGGGAAATGAGCAAAAGTTAAAAATACACATACATTTGTTTCACCTCAGCCACTATATGTGCACAAATAACAAACACTAGAAAATAAATATAAATAATTCTTATATGGTTTGCGCATATATAAATCATTATAAAATGATTTATACAAATCTCTGATGAAACACTTTGCATCGTAGGTATCAAATGTTCAGTTACAAGGCCCAACAAACTATACAGCAGAAGAGCACAATTCTCTATTTTACTTTGGCAATACAATACGTAATACAAGGAGATAAAAGCCTATTTTCAAATGTATTTTTTAAAGCTGCTTTCAGACATCTGGAAAATTATCCTAAATTAGTCTAAATATGGATTTCCTCCGGGTCAACTCCGTGATGTCTAAAAGCAATTGTCCTTTGATTCATCTCAGGGCATTTACTTTCTAACCCTAGGGGTCATTCTGAAACAGAACGAAGCTTTTCAAGTAACTGCTCTGTACTTGCAAACTCCTGTAATAACCTAGATATGGAATCTTCATTCTTTTTACACTCAGGAGCTTCTGCTGACTTACAATGAAGTTGCTCAATAAATTGAGCACAAAAGGCCTACAGCAGGACAATGACAAATTAAGTCAGTTATTAGCAAAGTTCACCTTTGAAGCTTTCAGAACTACCGTATTGACAGCCGGAAGAGGGTTTGGACACAAGTCTTACATGACCTAAAATCTCACCATTCTCTTCTCTGTTACAGCTTAAACTATCATTTGCTTAAATAGTTACGCATCAAAGATGCCTGAGGGTCCATTTATTGATTTTAGTGTTATACCCACCTACACCAATATCTGCAGATATTATTTATGCATTTATGCCCATGGGACATAATCTAGAAAAGTAAGATACACCAGAATCCCATAGAGTTCTATAAGATTTCCTTCAAAGGAAATGTACATAGGAAACCAACTTTATTTACTTAACTGTACTAAATATCACTGATTTCAGTGAGACAAGCCTCATTTGCTCTGGTTTCCACCCGTGAAGAGCCATAAGAGTCATAAAAATATGCCCGCCTGATGTTTGCCTACACATTCGGTAAAGCACAAATCTGAAGTACAGATTTGGAGGTGCAGGACCATGAAACTACTGCACTTCCTTTTAAAATGTAACAATATTGACAGGTTTAAGGTAAGCAACCTGTTTGATTAAAGTTGTTGCTAATTCGATTTATACCTCCCTTTATCAAAAGAACACATTTTATGGAGCACAATAATGATCAACAGAATAGTAATAATAATATTAATAGCAGTAACAACAACAGCCCCCACCGGCAGCTTTAACAGGCCGTAATTATTTTATGGCCAAAGGCCTGGGTAAAGAGGAATGAATGTTTTAGCCTGATGCCTAATGATATGTAATGATGGTACCAGGAGAACGTCTCTGGGGAGAGCATTCTACAGATGGGGAGCTACCACCGAAAAGACCCACTCTCGTGATGCCACCCTCCGAACCTCTTCGGGAGAAGCAACATGGAGAAGCACATTGGATGACAAGTGCAGGGTCCAGGGCAGTTCATATGGGAAGAGGCAATTCTTAAGGTACTGAGGGTATGAGACATGTAAGGCTTTATATGTCAACACAAGCACTTTGAATTTGGCCCAGAAACTAACTGCCAGCCCATGTAGTCAGGGGGCAGGATTGGAACATATGCTCAAACCGTCTTGCCCCTGTGAGTAACCTGGCTGCTGAATTCTGCACCAGCTGAAGTTTCAGAACCGACTTCAGAAGCAGCCCCACATATAATGCATTGCAGTAATCCAGACATGGAGAATCTTCTGAGGCTTTGCATGGCTATCATATCTGGGAGCAATAGTGGACAAGCTGAATATGTGCCTATAGACCCCAGAAACAGGAAACACAGTTTTTCCAGCAGTGGAGCTACTGTTCCCTTTCAGGATGCCTGCTTACAGGCGTTCAAAAGGTAGAATGACAACAAAGTGCAAAGGATAAGTGCAGTCAGCTATACAACACTCATCTATAAGCAAGTAGCTCAAAAGTGTCTGGATGACAGCTATCAGAGACCACTGCATTATACAAATAAGTATCATAATATATATGTTATGTTATATAGATATATGTTAATATATATAATATAATATTATATGTTAATATATAAGTATCATAATATATATGAAAAGCTATTAATAATGCTCAATCTAATTGAGGAGTTCATAAAGTTCCAAAATGATAAATTATAGCTCTCTGAAGAACAGATGGGATAGAATGGAATGCAGGAAAGCAAAATGCAAAACAGTTTGAAGAACTCTGGGTATGCAAGAGTAATAATACCTGCCAAGCCTCAAGACATTTTACCCAATGATGCCTAAAGCATGGACATGACATGTTACTTTAAAACAATCAGCAATATTCCAAATTTTGTTGAAGAAACATACCGGATTTGAGTTTATACACTAGTTGAATTAAATACCAGTTTGCTAAGTGCTGGAACAATACCAGAGTGAATAAAATGAATAAGTTAGCTAAAGAACACTACTTTCAAATCTAGAAGATATTACCAATACAACATACAGCTTATTACCAAAGTTTACTGCAACGATAAAGGAAAGATAGTTTGAATTCTACTATTTTGTTCACTGTTCTTGCTCTGTCCCATGGAAAACTGGTGTCATTGGGAAAGATCTATTTACGTTAGACTGTTATGATATTGGTGTGTTCTATAGCACTGCCCCTTATGTACATTCTTCCTGTGTGTAGTTTTTGCGGTTTAAATATCTCTACTCGTGCTGATGTGTTATGTTTGCAACATTCCACCAGAACAAGGAAGGATCCTGGTCCTGTCCACAGAGATATATTTTCACTTGGTGCCATTAACTTCAATGTTTCATTTGTACCATCTTATCTTCTCCATCCATATCATAGTTATGCACTGCCTAGCAATGCTCAAAAGGAAAATATTGCACTAGTATACATAGATGGCTTCACCAGTGGAACCCATTTTTTATATAGTACTGTGCTGGTATAAAAGGCCCCTGCAATCTTCCCTATCCACTTTCAGTCTTGCAGAACATGCTGCCTTTTAAATATGTGAAGCAGCTGGAAAACAGTAAGGTTATTGCTCTCCTCCGTCCATATCCAGTAAAACAAAAAACTATACATTATTTTCTACTGATTCCATTTATTCCATTGACTGCCTGTGATCCCTGCAGCTCTTTCATATGCGCAACGGACACAGGATTATTATCAGATTTAGGAGTTTAGAGGCAAAGCAAGCTCTGCATGGGCCAGTGAGAACACAAAGCAACAGGCTCCTGGGCTCAGTATGAGAGAAGAGTGGTGTTGACTCAAGCAACAAGTTGCTCAGAATAAAGAGCCAGAGTCTGAGATGTAACTCCATTGGACTCTCGTGTTGCCCAAAGGCTGCTTCAGCTTCTTCTGGCCTATAAGCACTAGTGGTACCAAAGCACAAGCCCCTCCTCTGACAAAGCTGCCATAGTAGTAGCATACATAGTCCCGGGTTTGAATTCCTGGCACTTCACATAACAAATGCATATTTGCCAAAATGCTGGCCCACAAGAGGACAAGGAAAGCCCAACCTTCTTTTTAAAAGTATAAAACTTCACAAACTGTTTTACATTATCTTATGTTTGACTCCTTTCTTTATGATTTGTTGAAATGAACTCATTAACCTGCTAGTTTATCCAGTTTCGTTAAGTCTGACTACTGAGTGTAACCCTGGCTCTTAAGAGGTGTGAAAGAGCTCTCCTGTTAAGACTGTCAAAGGAATTCATTACTGAGGGGGCAGAATGGCTTTGTGTACAAAGCCCAATCTTTTAAAGATTTTTAGCAGATTTGCTAATAGACTTGAACTGTAATGGATTTTAATACTTGAGTGACATGTATTCCACCACCCTGATATCCGATGGGCACAAGATCAGGGACACTTTCCCCAATGAAATTAATAATGCAGTCCTATGCATACTTAACTGGTAAAATCAGCCAAATAAACATATATAAAATCAACCTGCACATTTCTTAACTATGTTCTCATGTCCCTTTGATTTCAGTGGAGCTTAAGCATGCCTAACGCTCTTTGGATTGAACCCAGTGGCTTCAAGCCTACACAGATTCATGTCCATTTATCCAACTGGAACAGCATGTAAAAGTTGTCAGGATCAGAGCCAACACTTGGGATTTATCTGTAGATTTTGCTATTAAAGTGTACTTAAAACCTAATGTATTAGACAAATATATTTAGAAAGAAACTATATTCAAACACTAAAAAGCTCAACAGAGTATGTACAAAGTTGAAGAAAATTCAGTTTTTAGACACTTCTATTATGTTTCCAAGTAAATTACTTCAGTGCTTTCTTTCAAGGATATTCAATTATTCTTTTCTTTTTATATGGACTTTTTAACATGTTGTAGCTTTAATCATCATTTTTAGGTTCCGGTGACACTTTTAACATTACTCAGAGCCGCTCTCCAACAACAGAAAGAAACTTTAAGCTGTCTCTTTATAAAGTTTTATGACAGCCACACATAATTTAGGATACATAATAATCAGAAGTATACGTATCCCTTTAGCATGGCAATCAAGAGCTAGACAGTACACATATAATCATTTTCAGTGCTAAGCCAGTCCTCTCTGAAAACTTCACTAACACAACAGTGAGGAAAAGAGGGAAAACGCACACAGAAAAAAAAACAGCCTTCCCCATTATAAAACCCCACCAAACTTCAAGCAAAGAATCTAATTATATACTGCAGGATTATTTAAACATCCAGTTTGAGTTTTATATATTGATTAAATCTAATCTACTGTTGGTAATAACAACAGTTAGCATGTACATAGCACTTTGTGTTCAAAGTATTTCATATACATTATCTTGCTGCAACACTTACAACCAACCCTGTAAGGCAGGTCATCTCCCTATTTCCAAAGGAAGACAATAGCTACCCTAGGAGTAGTGAGAGGAAAGATCCCTGATATGTAACTTAGTCTCTTTGCCACTAAGCTACACCAGAGTACAGTCGTACCTTGGTTTTCGAACAGCTTAGTTCTTGAGCATTTTGGCTCCCGAACACCGCAAACCTGGAGGTGACTGTTCCAGTTTGCGAACTATTTTTGGAAGCCGAACATCCAACGGGGCTTCCGCAGCTTCCGACTGACTTCCAAGGTACAACTGTATGTGGTATTATTACCGTTAGTGGTGAGGTGTACAGATTAAACCCTTGCTCCTTCACATAAACACTTCAGTCCCCATAGGTTTTAATAAGCAAGGGTAGTAGTCAACAATAGTCCTACTCAGAGTCAATCTACTGCAGTAAATGGACGTGCCTAACCTAACTTTAGATGGGTTTAGGACTACCCCAAGTTTCTATGAACTTTTCCTACTTTTGACCCAACTGAACTATAACATACGAAGTAGTTTTCCAAGAAGAGTAACATTTTTTTTAAGTCAGCATTTTAGGACACAAGATACAACTTACATTCCTGTGAATTCAGTGAGTTAATAACTGAGGTTTGAAGAAAACTATCTTTGCTAGGAAATGTGAAGCCTTGGGCAAGGGAAGTGGGAGTACAGCTTTCCTTTCTCCTAACTTCTAACAAGGCATGCAATCTCGTACTCTATGATTGGAATGTCAACACAGAGAGGCTGCAGTAGTTCCAGTGTGAGGCAGTCACCCATTCCATGCTCTCGTTAGGGATTCTCAATGATCAAGGTTATCTGGAGTAATTCTTGAGCCTGTAAACTTGAAATAGACCCCACTGTTTCTACCTCTGAATACCTATTTCTGGAATACAGCTACTAATCACCAATTCTTATGAACACTGAATATAAAACATAAACCATTATACTCCCCACCACCACCATTAATTACATGTTTCTGTTGTAAGTCATAGGATAGTTCTGCTTTGTTTTGCACTATTAGTGCATAAATACAGCATAGTGTAATCATTAGGTTCAAACAGAAAAGCCTTTGGACAGTCACTCATTATTCTAAAGTTATATTTTGCTGGCTATAATCTTCTTTTGAACACAATAGATCTACATAATTCAAAATTCCCCTAAAACATCTACAGCTGTAAAAAAAATATTGTGCAAATAGTGACAATTTAATAGCTATTTAATTGACCTAAATTAATGACTGCAGAAAAATAAATAGAAGGAAAGAGGAATTTCCAAAGAAAAGTGATACAACACCGAGGCTGCTATCCTATACCTGGGATTAATACTTTCCTGGGATTAATCCTCCCTAAATTTTAATGGAGTAGACAGGTATAAATTTGTGCTGAGAATGTCTTAAATGTTAAAGTCATATGGATGTCGTTCCCAACTCCTTGAAGATGCTTCCAGAATATTGAGTTTAGATTTAACTCTTAGGTTTGGACAGTGTTTATAAACCCTGTTGCATCTCTCAAAAAAACTACATCTTCTGTTATAAAATATTACTTGCAATTTTTAGGTTCCCCTCCCCATTAAAACTATTCAGCTTAGTGAAACGAATATTGAGAGCCCAGCGTGGGCATTTTTACATGCTAATTTCCTGATTAACAAACCCCACATACCAACACAGCCCCCCTATTCCCCACAAACACTGCATGCTGTCACATTTCCTGATTGTGTCTAAATAAAACATGTTCTCTAAGAAATCTAAAAACTGAACAAGCACCTTACATCTGAATGTAAGAGACAGGTAGCCAGTATCTCACTAACATCAATCTTGTTCTGTGTGTGTACAGTTTACATACTTACCCAGGAAGGCAAATGGAAATTACAGGCAGAGGAAAATGAAGCTGTCTCCAAGCCTTTGTCATGTGATAGTGACCTATAAAGTATCAAATAGAGGCATATCATCAGCACATCATGATTTTACAATATTGCAGCTGGCCCAAAACTGCAGCAAGGCTAGAGGGATCCCAAAATTGCAACTTACTTTTGTCCCCCTTTGTACCCACCCAACAGTAAGTTCTTATTAAAATATGAAGCAATTTTGTGCCGCCAGAAGGAAAACACACAAACACACAAAACTGTCAAGTTTAAACTGCAAACAAAACCAGCAGAGTGTTTATAAAGTACACTGGGAGTGAACAAGTGAAAGAAATTGTATGGGGAATTCATCACTAGGGCAGCCCCCCCCCCCATTAAACAGCACACCCAAGATGGCAAATACAGAGAAATTTGAACTCAAATTGCAAATGGGAATCAAACAGGAAGGAAGCCCCTCGATGTGCACATGTAATCGGTTAGTCAGTTTCGTGGATGAATTTAAGCAACATCATCACCGTTCTCCAAAACAAAATCTGAGACCCAGACTGCAGGTCTACACGAGACGTTGCAACATAGTTTCAGGTAGTCCCTATTTCCCGATCCCTCTTGATAAGATCCCCCTCCCACCTCCTTTCGCCATCGCAATCCAAAGAGAGAGAAATATTATATAGACCTGACTTCCTCCAGCACACGGGGAAAGAGAGCATTCGCCTGCAAGCCACCCCCACCCGGCCAGCCACCTACCCCACCATGCAAAGTGTAGGCAGGGCCACTGGGGTCTGGGGGTGAAAGCGAAGGTTGTTAAACATGGAGTGTCGCGAGGAAGATAAAGCAAGCCCAGAGCTTTCCCTTCTTCTTTCTGGTCAGCATCAAGTTTGCATCTTAGTTACAAAATGTCGATCTTAAAGGCTGACAAGACACAGGGAGGGAGAAAGAGAGAGAGTCCATCTTGCGGGGTGGTGGGGGGGGAGAGTGTTGCTGGAAGGAGCCAGGAGCAATAATATAACGTAAGAAAGAAAGAAAATCTCAAACCTCCCCAGGGGAAAAGTCTGCACAACACCTTGTAGGAGAGCCTGGAGCAGAAGAAGGCAGCCGGAGAAGCGGGCGCCGGGGAAAGTGGGGGGCTGCTGCCGGATCTCCCCCCACTCCTCCTCCTCCACACCCTTTGCCTCCCCAGCGAGATTCGGTGAATCAGACTGGCAGCAAACACCTCCCTGCTGCTGCTGCCGCCGCCGCCGCCACTGCTCCCCTCCTCCTCCCCGCGGGCCCGAGCTATGATCCCGCGGCTGCTGCCACCGGGAAAGAGGAGGAGGTGCTGCTGCTGCTGCTGCTGCTGCTGGAGCCACATGGAAGCCCAGAATCCTTGTGGCTGCTCCATCTCCAGCGTGTTAGGGGCGAAGAAGAAGGGGGGACCAGCACCAAGAGAGTGGGTGTCTGGGTGGGTGGCAAGCTGCCCCCCTCGGCCTCACCCGTGCACGGAGCCGGGGATCTGAACGTGTCATGAGCAGGACAGGCAATGGTTTCAGAGCCCCAGGCCAAGTGACCATCCTCCGCGGCAGCCTGCTCCCCCACCACCACCACCACGCTCGCCTCTCTCTCTTGACAAACTTTCCGACAAGATCCACCCGCGAGAAGTCGCTAATTTCCCCCCCTCGCACTTTTCGGGGTGCTGGGGACGACGGCGGCGGCGGGAAGGGGGGGGGGGGGGAGAGAAACGGAAATAACCCCAGAAGACCAAACGCAGCTCGCAACAAGAGTGGCCGCGAACCGGGTATTTGCTTTAACTCTCTTCCAGATCCCCCCCCCCAACCCGCCAGGGCGCTTTCTTTCCGCCTCCCTCCCCACCACGACAGAAAAGGAAAGCGCTGGATTGGGGGGGGGGTGAAGGGAGAGAATAGCTTGCCTATGGCTCTCCGCTCGCTCTCCTCCCCCCACCCCCCGCTCTCTGTCGTACATGTTGTCTCAGCTTCTTTTTGCATCGTTTCATTTTACCTTCCTCATTCAGCGGCAGCGGATTGTTCACAGAGATATTCCGAACGCAAACCTCCTCCTGCTTTCCAGATCCCAGGATTAACGAGACGTTTCTGTTTTGCTCACCCCACCTCCCTGGCAAAAAAAAAAATAAAAAAATGCGCGTTGGTTTTGGGTTTTTTTTTCTGTTTCTCAAAAAGCTCCTATGCCGGATCCAGCCATGCAAGTTTTCATACATTCGCAAATAAAACAGAGAGGAAGGAGAGCGAACGAGGGGAGGGCTGGTGAAGGAAGAAGGAGCGTCTGATTTCTGTAATTTACCAGCGACCCGATCTCGCAGCACAGCAAATAACAGTTCGACACCCATCTGCCGGCTGGTGGCTCCGTAACCCCCCCGGAAGACACGCGTCCCCCTCCCTGTGCAAACGACCTGCAAGTTTTCTGTCATCGCGACCACCCGGTGTCACAACTTACCTTCAGAAACAGGACTTTAAACTGCCAAGGCCTTCCTCTCCCCCCGCTTCCCCTCGCAGCCTCGCTCTCTCTCCACCTTAAACTTATTGACACAACATAATCCCACATTCATGCAAAATCCTGACACAGCCTCTCTCCTCCTCCGTCCGTCCCTCCCCCCCCCCATCTCTTTTATTCTTCCTTGCTCCCGGCTTGCACTATCACTTTTTTATATATTTATATATATATATATAAAATCTCTCCCACCCACCCCCCTTTAAAAAAAAAAACACTAACAAAACTCCCCTCTAATAATTGCACATTTTGATGTTGTTGTTTGTGTGGAAGGAAGCAGGAGGAGGGAAGGAGGGAGGGAAAGTGCCTTGCAAGACATGATCCTCTCTCTCTCTCTCTACCGGAAAACGAACGATTCCCAACTCTCGAAGCCCGAGCAACTGAGCCCCGTTTGTCGGAGGGGCTGCGGGGGGTGGGTGTGCTTCCCACTGCACCCCCTTACCCTGCCCTCGCCCACAGTGACACAAAACACGAGCCGCCGCCGCCGCCGCCGCCGCGCAACACAAATAAATCAACGCACCGACGACATCGTCGCCCCCTCCCCCTCTTACAATGAACTTTCGTTTCTCGCTGCCCCTGTCAAAGAGACACAAACACGCGGGGGAAGGGATGCGTGGGGGTGGGGGGTGGGTTGTTTCGAATCCCTCCTGTGGGAGTCCCGGTTATTCTATTTCCCGGCCCACCGTTGCTGCTGCTGCTGCTGCTGCTCTTGCCTCCGTGCGGTGGTGAGGTTTCCAACGCAGCCTGGCACTGGCTGGCCTACCCTTGGGTTGGTGCTGCTCTTTTCCCTCGCTCGCTCTCCCTTTCCTGCTAAATGCATTGCATAGCATTGCAACTCACCTCTTTCCTCCGCCTCTCTTCATATCCTCTCTCTCTCTCTCTCTCTCTCCCCCCCCCACCTTCTCCCAGCGCCCCACAACCACCACTCCTGCCCTATATAATCTAGAGAGCCCTAGAGCTGCGGCTTCCCCTCGCGCAAGGGCTGCGAAGAAGCCCACCCCTGACCTTCTCTCTCTCGCCTCGACCCTCCCCATCCAAAGTTTGAGGCAGGAAAAGTGAACGGGGATGGTGGGCAGCGGGGACGCCGAGAGGTCTGCGCCTGCCTTCTCAGGGAGTCCACCCTGCTGCCGGTTGAGGAGGAGTCCTTGGGGGCTGCTGCCCCCATGCTTTTAAGTGAGTAATAATAGAAAGGGAAGTGTTGGGAAAGGGGAGCCCCTTCCTCCTGGCTCGGGGTGGAGAGAGGGAGGGGAGGCTGCTGGCTGCACTTACCTCCGACTGTGTGCCCGTGTGTGTGTGAATGAGTGTCTGTTGAGTGTTGGCGGCCGTGGCCAGTCAGTGTTTCTTTATGTGAAAGTGAGGAGAGAGAGAGAAGAGCAGCTCTCAAGCAGAGCCCACACTGTACACTGTTTCCCCCACATATACAGTACATTGCAAAGCCGGGGAGAAGACCGAAAACATTCGTTTTTTATATAAGGCAGCCTGCCATTGGCTCGCGGGGCTGAGGGGCAGGTTGGCCAGCCATACAGCTCGCCTGTTACACCCGAAGAGAAACGCACGCAACCACACACACACTCCCTCTCTCTCTCTCTCTCTCTCCCGCTCACATGCACACACTGGCGAGCGCGTGCACAAACTCACACGCCCGCAGAAAAAAAATATTATCGCGTATTTGTTAAAAACAAAAACAAAAAACCCGGCGTTTCGGGACCTGTAGGCAGCTTTTTCTTTTCTTGGTCAGGTGGAGGGAGGGCAGGTAGAAGGGAAGAGCAAAGTAGCGAGGGGAGGGGGAAGCAGCCGCGCCGGTGCATAAAAAAGAAGAAAAAACATGCCCGAAACTGGTGTCCATTAACTGACATGGGAGGTTTCCTGTGGTCATAAACTCCCAACTCCGCTGGGCGCCGAAGTGGGGCGCTTGCTCGCCCGGTGTGTAGAGCCCCGCGGAAAAGCAGGGCTTTGTGTGACGATTTGCCAAGGGGAGCTGGCAGACAGTTGCCACGGGGCAGGATTTCAGTGGCTGGTGGTGATCTGGCTGTTTAGCTGGGCTGATCTCACGGAGAGGCCAAGAATACCTTACAGAGAAGAAGTTCGCAGCGCCCGGAAAAAAAAATGCCTTTCAGGGGCGCTGCCCAACTGAGAGATCAATACTTTTAGCTACACAAAAGTCTGCCCAGTGACGGGGACGGGGGACGGTGCGAAATACTGATTTTACTGGCTGATCATTTCCCAAAATCTCTCTCAGTCAACAACAGTGCAGCAGCACGATTCTAGGGAGGGCTGGTGATCCACAACAGGGACCTAAAACAGTATTGACTTCATATTGAGATGCTCTCTTTAAATTATTACTTGAGTGGATGGATGGCTTTAATAAAACAGCAAAAGGGTCTTGTGGCACCTCCTTATGGCTTAAGCTTTTGTGGACTAGCGTATAGCTCATCTTGCGGTAGCTGCTTCCATGTATCATGCTGAATACCTATGTCACTAAAGCTTATACCATAATAAATTTTTCAATCTTTAAAGTGCTACAAGACTATTATTTTTTGCAGCAACAGACTAACGAGGCTACCCCTCTGGAAATTGTAATAAAACATTACAGCCGCTCAATGGTGACAGTATGGCCTGTGGCTACATGTCTGTTCCCTGACAAGTTTTAAAGTTCTGTTAAACTGTCTTGTCTGTAGGATGGCATGGATGTATGCTTGAACATGTTTGTTTTATGCATTACATGTGTATACCTTGGCATCGCAAGTGCAGTTAACAGTATGTATGCCTCACTTATGTATGCCTCAAACAAGGATTAATCTATCACTTCTTTTTTAAAATAAAATTAGTGCCAATATCGTATGGTGTGGAGAAAGTCCTATGGCATCCATTTTTCTGCATTTTATGCTTAAGTGTTCAGTATGATATGTAGAAACAACTACTGGTCAGGTTTCTGTAAAGCTTTCACAGTCTTGTACATTACATGGTAACATAATAATAAATAAACAAACAACAATTTATAACTGAAGCAGCTTCTCGATCAGTTTTCTAAATCACGTTTTCAGGCCCTATCCAATGACTACTCTTACATTTTAAAGATTGTATGACCTCTGCATAGTCATATCCCCTTATCTGATGCTATTCACACATAGAAAAGTAGATACCAACAGAAGTCCTAGGAACAGAAAGACTCCAGATCAGCTCCAAAGTTCACAGATTTTCTTTGGAAATACATGCCTGTTTATCGGTTCTTCCATTTTAGTTTCCCATACGTACAAAAGTACATATTAATCCAGAGAGAGGTGAGATGTAGTCTCTTTTCCTATTAAAAGTTCTTGTTTCTGTAATCGAAAGAAAGCATGAAAGGCCCCACAATCCTCTTTTCTAACTGTAAATCTGTGATGTGAGTATATATTTCTGTGCTTCTGAGAGCACAGAAGCTGTTTCCATTTAAGAATATGAAGAACTTAATTCTGTCCTCCTAGACAGTGAAAATGCACTATGACTTTTCACTTTAAAACTGTTAGATTCCCCCCCCCCCTTTTTTATATCTATATAACAATGAGGACCAGAGAGAGGTAGAGGAAGAAATAGATTAAAAGGTCACATTGCAGCTGATAAGCAACCATTTTGACAAAGATATATAACACAACTGTTTTGATTTAAAAGCACTTTGGGAGCAAGGAGCACTTTTTGGCTAGTTAGGTAGCGATGGGGTGGTTGTATGCTTATTAGTGGCAATTAACAAATAATAAATAACTGAAAAGTGATACATATGTAGCAAGTAAAGTTCTCCATGACATAGAATGATGAAAAGTTTACAGTGCAACCCTATACATGTCTACTCAGAAGTAAGCTCCATTTAGTTCAATGAGGCTTTCAGGTAACTGGGTATAGGCTAGAGCGGAGAATATCCAATATTACTTACGGTATCTGAGAGTAAGCCTCATTGGAACACAGTGAGATTTACTTAAGTAAACAGGCATAAAATTGTTTGCATGTTAAATTTATTTGTGTTAGGAGCAGGCCAGAAAGAAAATTGCCAGCCTAGATCCACATATTTGACTCCCGCTTATGCAGAACCTTGATCATGGCAAACTCTTATGTGTGTGGGCAGCTTCTAAGAAGTGCACACCTTTGCTTCTCTAGACAAAATCCAAAGAGTCCTGAGGTGCCTTAAAATCTCACAAGTGCACTCCCAGTCTGCAGAAGCTTATGCTGCATACAAACTGACTGCCTCATGGCTCTTGAGCAAGGGCTTAAGGCTGTAGTGTAAGTTTGATATGTTGGAAAGTAAGCTCTTTTTTAACTCAGTGGTTTGTCCTCAGTGTTCTAACAATGTAAATGAATTTGTTGTAACTTATTTGCTCTTCAACTTGCAAAAGTGTTTGTGTTTTGTATGTGCACACGTAAATAGTATGGCACTAGTATTCTGCTTCCCCCCCCCTTCACCCTCCCCTCTCCAAGCTGTTTAGTTGTATCATCCTATGAACTGCATCATTGTTTTTAAGATGCTTATATTTTACCAAAATACCAAACGTCAAGAACCAAGTATTACAGTTATCTCATCAGTGCCTTTTAGAACATTGTTGGATAACTGTAATACTTGGTTCTTGACATTCAGAAAAATTAAATAAAATCAAAATATGTGAGTACCTGCATCTGATGGATTTAGTTCTAGTTACAGGTAGGTAGCCGCGTTGGTCTGCTGTAGTCGAAACAAAATAAAATAAATTTAATTTAATTTAAAAATTCCTTCCAGTAGCACCTTAGAGACCAACTAAGTTAGTTATTGGTATGACCTTTCGTGTGCAAGAAGTGTGCATGCACATGAAAGCTCATACCAAGGACTCTAAGGTGCTACTGGAAGGAATTATTTATTTATTTATTTATTTATTTATTTATTTATTTATTTATTTATTGTTTTCGACATGGATTTAGTGACGTCCCAAAATTGCTGATCACCTGTGAAAAATCTTAGTGATAGTTCTTAGCATTTAAGACATCTATATTTAATAAATTATCTTATTTACATCTTTTAAAATTGCTTTTATTGTTTATTAAAACATGTTTTTATAACAAGTCTATGGAACAAGTTGAAAGCAGTAATTGGGATTCTGACATCTATTGGATTGCTTCAGGAACAGTATGATATGGTTTGAATGAGGTTGAGGGAGTAGGAATCTAATTCCCCCCCTTTTGGGGGGGTGTTATTCAATCAGATGCATATGCAGCAAAGGAAACTGTAGATGTATTTCAGCATTTTGGTAAGTTCAAGTAAAACTGATTTTCCATTAATTATCTTCATGGATGTTAAAAATAGGTGAGCTTTGACTCATTAGAGGCACCTGTCTTTGAACAGAATCAGGGCCTCAAATTTGACTCAAACTTGTACTATATGAGGAATGGTGAGGCATAAATGCAAGTTAGTTTCTATAATGCTAAACAATAGACATATCTGAAACAAGTCACTGTTTCACATGCTCTCTGACATTTCTCAGAGAAAAACAGTGCATTTGTCAAGCATTGGAGAAACAAGTTCATATTATCATAGTGAGCAAGCCAAATAAATGAGCCATCTCTATGCCCTGCCAAATAATTTCTGAAACATTAACTTCAGACATTTCTCTAGAATTCAGAAAGTACATTTGTAACTCTTGATGTCATAATTTTAGAATATGCAGAGCTGCCTTATTCTGAACAGACCAATGATCCATCTAGCCCAGTCATATCAACTTTGACTAGCCATTGATCCCCTAGGCTTCAGGCAAAAGTCTTTGCCAGGCCTGTTGTATTGGATACTTTAATCACAGATAATAGAGACTGAAAATGGAATTTTCAATGGAAAACTGGTAACTTATAGTGAGATACATTACATATCAGTCTAATTAGGTAAACATTAGAAATATTGTTAAATTCAAATTCAGTTTCTTAAGACACTGAATTATGATAGCCTAATTAGTCCAGTGGGAAGGTAAAATTATTATTTTTAAAAAACCAGGTACTTTGCTGTTAAGAACACCCTCACATCAGGGTCACCTGAATCAGATAAGAAAAGATCCAAATGATCTCACTCAGCAGTTTCAAATATGTTGAACAGAACTGGATACAAGTTGCAATCATGTGGGACCTCATAGCATAAAAGGCATGGGACTCTAAGTCTCTGAGCAATATCATGTCAAAACAGCCACTGGATGGGAGAGGAACCATCACAACACAGTGTCCCCAGTTCCCAAGCCTGCCTGTCCAAAAGCATGCCACAGTCAGTGGTATCAAAAGCCTCCAAGAGGTCCAGGAGAATCTTCTTTGAAAGTCACCCCAAAATGTGACCAAGTCATTTTATGTGCAGAAGCCAACCATGAAACCAGAGTAAAATGAGTCCAGATAATCAGTCTAATCCAATCGTGTGGGGGTTGTGCAGTAACCATCTGCTCAAGTTCCTTGACCAGGAAAGTGATATTTGCAACCAACCCAAAGTGATTGCAGTCTTTGGGTTCCAAAGGGTTTCTAAAAAGCTGTCTCTCACAGAAGGAGACACTATTAACATCCTGGACTCAGCCAATCATTTCTACTAGAAGTAAACAAGCATGAAGGAAAGGGGTCAAGACAAAGGGTAGGCTGCACTCCACAAGCACTCTTTTCACATCCTTATGTCACTACAACTAAGAATTTATTTATTTATTTATTTAATTTATTTATTTATTTATTTATTTATTTAAAAAAGGAGGACCAGGGTGGGCCCTGGACATATTCATCAACTGAACAAAGTTAGTAGTATCTAGGCTGAGGTGGATGCAAATTATTTTATCATCCAAGTGTTTAGCAAAGTAGTCATAACAATGCATAAAAAGTTCCCTTATATCATTTTTTTCAGACTAGGTTCCAAAAGGCTGCAAGCTGCCTAGAAAATCTCTGCTGGATAGCACTGCCTCGACTTGATGGCGGTGGCAAAATATTGTTTCTTCACTGCTATCACCCGTGTAGAGCAGGCTCATAAGTCAGGCTCATAAGAGTTTCCTGCCACTTGTGTTCAGTCCGTCTCCCTAACAGCTTCATCTTATTTTAAAATAATGAGTAAACAGGTTCTGCTAAATGGTACTTAGAAATGAGTGTGTTAACAGTGTCCCAAATCCTACAGAGCAACAGCAACAGCAGCAGGAATCTCAGAATTCTCTGAGTCCATGTGCCTTTAAGGGTGGCCCATTAATAGAGCTGCCACAGTGGCAGAACAAAATAATTGCTTAAGTTTAAGAATCACATGAAAATGATCTGACTATGACGGAGGGGGTGTCAAAGAAAAGTCCCTATTTATATTTTATAATAATTATATTATATTATTATTATAGGGACTTTTCTTTGACACCCCTCCCCCCGTCATAGTTTCCCCAACCACTCTGGGCGGCTCCCAACAGAATATTAAAAACACGATAAAACATCAAACATGAAAAACTTCCCTAAACACCCCCATCACCATATACTGTCTAATCAGGAACATGAAATCAGCAGCATAACCTGCCACGTGTCAATGACATTCTGAAACACCCCCATGGTTTGTCATGTCAGCAATGAATACCTGAGCTGTACCAGATGAAGCAGCCAAGACATAAATGTTTTGAGAACACTTAACATATTGTGAATATTAGAGAGCACACCAATCAGGAACTTTGTACTCTCTCTTACACAACTGCTCAACATCAGGAAACTCCTAACTCCATCGAGACACAACTAAGTCCATTGCCAACTAGTGACTAAACTATATATATTATAACCACAATCTATTGAGTTGGAGCAAACAAGGCTGCCATGGAAGAAATGTTTAACGGGTGCTTGAAGTTTTTAGTCTTTTGTGAATTCCTATAGAAAACAACCTCTCTGAATTATGTGTGGCTTGACACTTTGTTATCCAAAAGTTTTTGCACTTCGCCAAATGTTGTAGTGCACTTCTAGCCTTTTTAATATGTAGTTTAAGAGAAAATGCTAATTTAAACCTGCATTTTTAGGGGGCGAAATGCTTGCTTAAATACATATCAAAATAGTATTTTTGAGATATTTCTTAAATTCATGAACTAATGTAAAAATGGAATAAAAAATAGTAAAACTATCCTGTGAATTAACCCCCTTTAGAGCCATCACCAAATCTTGTGGCAGAAAATTCCATTTTTTTATTTATGTATTCATGTGGAAAGGTATTGGGGAGAAGGTCTGTTTGACCTAAATCTCTTGCAAATCATTGTTGTGAGAAAGGGAGAAGATGTAGTCAGGGCTCCCCCCCCCCAGCCAAAACTAAGTACTGGCACCTCTCAGGTGGGCGCCATTGCTGTTATAAGAGAACAAGGGAGACATTCAGGAAAATAGTACTGGATGTAGCACTGTCCACTTTCCACATACTATGCATAGATTTAAGAGTAGGGACAGGCACAGGTTGATCACAGTAGCAAAAAGGGCAACTGCTCACAGAAATTGCTATACTTGTATAAAGAGCTGCTTATGCATTTTCCAGGTGGGCCTGTGTGTGACCAGGTGGAGAAAATTAAGGTTACAGAGGTACCTCGGGTTAAGAACTTACCGTAATTAGTTCTGAAGGTCCATTCTTAACCTGAAAATGTTCTTAACCTGAGGTACTGTAGCACCCTGCTTGTGGTTAACGCTTAGCTGGAATGAAATATTCAACGCAGCAATAGAGAAATTAAAATAATAATTTATTTGTCAGACAAATAAATATGAGGCACAGTGGTATATGGTTACCAAGCTCTGGCCTGGCCTCCTGCCATTCTGGCCAGCACTTATATTTCCTTAATCCAGCCCCCTTGCTCCTCCTGTGGCTGCCTCTGTCCAATCAGCCTGGTTGAAATTCCTATTGGCTGTTTGCTAGAACCAATCACAAAAGATACACCCATTTCCTTTTGCCCTTTTATGGAAATCAAAAAGCTATATATTCTTCTATCTATAAATGACAAATAAGTAGTAATATATCTTACATGTGTCTCAACAAGGAATCTTAATTACCAGCTCACCTCTTGCCCTCCTTGCCCTATTGCCTTCCAAAACAGATGGTTAATCTTGAATTTTTATCTTAAACATATGTCAAGGATTTTGAGTTCACATCAACATTGAGTGATCTCCTTCATTTGAAGGTTTCTAAACAAAAGGCCTGACAACCATATATCAGGAGTGCTCGATGGCGTCTCCTGTCTGGCAGGAGGCTGGTGGCTGATGGCTGACTTAATTTCAGGATAGTTACAACTCTTACAACTATATGAAATAAGAATCTAGCATTTCTTAAATCCTTTGCATAATTATATTTAAGCTAATATATTTAATACATAAATAACCTTTTAAAAGGAAAAGAAATCTTAAAAGGATCTTAGTTTAAGAAAGAAACAGCTTTAGAAAAGACTTCCCAAAAATGCTCTCTTTCTGCCAGCCAAGCCAGTTGTCTTTTTCACTGCTCTTGACCTTTTTAACCTTAGGAAGAAGATATGGCTCATTTTACTATTTATCAACCCTTAATTTGTAGGGTCAGTGTAACCTTGGCTGTCAGCCTGTAATTCCCTTTTTACGACTTTGAGAATTGTTTTCTGCTATAAATCAGGGGGCCCCCTTGTCTAGGAGTAAAAACATTTTGCCAAGGTTCTTAGGCAGCTGCTCTTCTGCCTGGCATGAACATTTGAAAATCTTTAAGCTCATTTTAAAATACAAACCCTGATTAAACATATAAGCTTTAATAAAAATGCAGGCTTATGATTAGATGCCTCATTACCACTTTAGCTAATGGGGCCTCCCGCTGCTGCCGTGTGATTTCTGTTCTCATCCTGAAGCAAAGTTCTTAACCGGAGGTACTATTTCTGGGTTAGCGGAGTGTGTAACCTAAATCGTCTGCAACCTGAGGTACCACTGTATCTGGGTATAACATGGCAAAAAATGAAACACTCTAGGAATTACTGTGGAGATAAGCTACATGAGATGGTAATATGAGAAGAAGAAAAGGTAAGCACCTGTTAATCTGAGAGTCATGCTATAGGAAGTCTGGGATATAGCTCAGTTGGTAGAGCATGAGTCTCTTAATCTCAGGGTCATGGGTTAGAAACCCACATTGGGCAAGATTCCTTCATTGCCGGGGGTTGGACTAGATGATGCTTGTGGTCCCTTCCAACTCTACAATTTTATGATTCTATTATTTCACCTCTAATTACAAGTTATGATTAAAAGTCTATGTAGATTTATTTCTATTTTTTTGTGAAAAATATTAGTACTTTGTGTGTTAAAGGAAGCCACTTGATCACAGAGTTTAAGATACATGCAGATTCTACCCAGAATGCTCTCCTCTTCAGATAGAATGATATGGACAGCATTGGCTAAGTCAGAATCTTGCTTTCTCTTCAGCTTAGCCAAGGGCTAGTTTCCTTCCTTCTGTTAAAAAAGAATTGAAATTATAACCCATTAAAAACAGTTAAAAGAAATTGCAGTCTCGGGAATAGGGTGGGTCCTGAAAACACGCTTTTACACTTATCACATTTTGCTAAATTTCATTGCTGCAAATATGAGTAGTACAAAGAAAATGATGCAGAATGCAGAGACACATCTTTCTTAGGGCGTCTATTGTCACCATTGAAATATTTTGCATCACTCTATTGTTATTGCCTTTTTAGATGTATAAAAAAATATGTTGTCAGATACAACGGCTGTGCAACTGAGGGTGTGTCAAGGCAGAAGCAGGCAATCTGTCATCAATGAGAGCAGCATCACCCAGTCTCTCAACCTGGAAGCAGGCCTGACAGGGAAGGTTTTTATAGTACCAGGGACAGTTACGTATCCAGATCTGGTTCATTGGTTCAACGAGTGTTCTTTGTATCTGGCCTCTTTGCAGTTCTCTATTTTGGCTAGGTCTGTAAAGCAGTGCTCAGACTGCATCCCACCTTACATTCTTTAGATCCGAGAAAGGGAACCTGTGGACCTCCAGATGTTGTTGAGCTACAAATTTCTTCATCCCAGACCACTAGCAGGGGATAATGGGAGTTGTAGTTTAGTAGCATCAGGAGGGCCACTGGTTTCATTTCCCTTCTTTAAATAATCACTTCACTACCCCTTGTTTACTTATTTCAGGCTGTCTCCTGCCCCCCTCAAACTTTCCTGTTGGCTGGGGCTGATGGGAGTTGTATTCCAAAACATCTGGATGACATCACATTGGGGAAAGTCTGAGTTATACCATAACATTTGTTAAATGAATCTAGGTGCCAGCCTATTGTTTCGAAATCCAGTTTAAGATAATCAAGGACAAACCTAAAGCATTATAATCTATATGTATGTTTCTATATAATTTCTTCATCAAGGTATGCACAAGAACATACTTAGATAGATGCTACACCTATTAATTATTAAAACTATATACCTATAGCTATTATATGTGAAACAGGTAAAGTTGAAAGATACTATTGCAGTGGAAGACTGTATCCCACTCACTGCCTTCCTTTTCCCCTCACCCCTTGTCCTTAACAGCACCGTCATTTTTCTATAACATCAATTTCCTTCAGAAACAAACAGGATTCTTTTCTATAAAAAAATACTCAGAAATTGAAGCTTATTAAATTCATTGAGGCGTTTAAGAGATGCTTCATTATTCCACCCCTTTCTCACATTGCCCGGGGCAGAGGTGACCATTGGTGCCTCTGCACTACCATGATCTTTCATGGTAGTGCTGCATGCTTTACGATGAGAGATGCGAAACATTAGCCATCCAGCTGCTGCCTGAGCCTGCAGGCCTTATATATGAGCTGCTACCATGGCCAGCTACATTAAAGGCCATTGTGTGCTTAGAGAAGGGAGACTGTGAGGCTGCCAGAGGAGTGCACCTTTTATTTGTACAATGCTGTCTCTCCCAGTTGCATGACATATCCACAGTCTTGCTTATTTTCTCAACATGTAACACTTTGTAGAGCAGTAGAGCAGTTACAGTGTCTTTAAAGCTTAGAATTTTTTTTGCCTGGAGCCCACATACACAGATTGTAGAAGACACGTGTTAATATATTTTGTTTTAATGGCCTACATATACTCCCGTTAAGCTATTTTGTTATGATAACAAAATAGCCATATTTTGTTATGAAAAGTAATGATTCTCGACTTTGTCGAAATAGGTACCCCCAAAATGATGTAATACAGAATAGTGATTTTCACACTTTTGCTAATACTGTATCCTGAGGTAAGTCTGTCATTCGGTCAATTAGCCACTTTCATGTGGTTTTAGGTGCAAAAGATAGTACAAAGTAGCTATGGCTAAATTTGACTATTTCCAATATATCTAGTGTAATCTTATCCATAATTCAATTCAGTTCTGTTTTCCCACTAATCTGTCAGTCTTTTTTAAAAAGCAAAAAAAAAAACTTTAAAAGTACAAATTGAATTGTTATTTTTTCTCTGAATACACGTATTTCTCTCAAAATGTAGATTGAAATGCTTATTTTATCTCTAAGTACATCTTAATGTGTATTTATCTCAATGTAATATTTCAGCACGACTTTTGATAGATAAAACTGCCAAGAACTGCATCACAACTTCAGGAGAAATGGCAAAGCTGGTGTTTCAAACTACACAATAGTGCAAGATCTGCAGATTTCATATAAGAATTTCCCTAAGTTATATTTATTAAGCATCCCTATTACAAAATGCCATATTTTTTTTGTTAGATGCACAGTGTTGTAAAGCCTCTTACAAATCTCTGACACATGTGGAATAAATACACCATCAAGTCGACAACGTTCAGAAATTGTGCCTCAGACTTACAATAATCTAAAGGAATTGTGACTCAGGCCCCATAGCCTGGTATAGGTTCAAAATGTAAACTAAGCTAGGACAGGTTGAGTCATAACATTTGCACACATCCAGAGCAGGCTTCCTCAACCTGGGCCCTCCAGATGTTTTTGGCCTACAACTCCCATGATCCCTAGCTAGAAGGACCAGTGGTCAGGGATGATGGGAATTGTAGTCTCAAAACATCTGGAGGGCCGAAGTTGAGGAAGCCTCATCCAGAGTGTTCACAAGTCCCTGCCCCTAAAGTGCTCCTCCGACACAATTTCTTTTATCTTTCTTGTAAGATACCCCCCACATGTCCAAGCCCAGATAAAAGACCTATAAAGAATTTCTTAGGGAGGCTATCCATTTACCTTGCCTAGTAAACACTGCTGTATTAATGGTAAGCATGATCTCATTTGTGGCAGTGGCAATATTGGTACTTAGGTAGGGACCTAACAAAGACAAGGAGGCCTTTTGTCAGATTAACAATATAAACAGGGCCAGCCCAATATATTTTGGCACCTGAGGCAAACTACACAACGGTGTCCTCCCTTCCTGCCAGGGAAGAGGGGGTGAGTGAATATCTCATGGGTGGGCCACGCCTGACGATAAAATACCTCAGTCCAGTAGTAACTGTTGCTCAGTGGCATAGCGTGAGTGGGGCTGCAGGGGCGATTGCTCTGGACACAAAAATCTTAGGGGCGCAAAAATTCAAAAGAAAACGGGAGTAATAATAAGAAATAAAGAAGATCGCGTCATCCCCCTCACACAGAGCATTTCCAATATTTGTGTGGGCAGACTGAGGAGAAAATTTGGGCGACAGCCAGTTGCTAGGGCACCCTCTGCATGGGCGTTAGAAAGCTACCTGCTCCCAACCATTAAGAAAGCCTGAAAGATATACCTCTTGCATCTGGCATATTCATGATTGATGTTTTACAACTGGAATTCTGCTTCGTTATTGCTGTGAAAAGTGTTTTAATTGACTGGGTATTTTTACTGGCTGTTCTCTTTGGTGGAGGGGGGAGGGCAAGATTTGTTAATTTTATTGTATCTGTGTTATCCATTATAATTTTTATTGTAAATTGGCTTGGAGAAGCATTGCCTAAAAAGGCAGCCTAGAAGTACTTTAAATAAATAAATTGTTGGTTTGAAAACATTGCTCTCTTTTTGTGTGTGTAAAATAGCATGGACACTAAACAGTTCTGCTAGCGTAAGGAGTTTTAGCTGTGCAGTGGAACTTCCCCACCTTCTCCTCTCCCTTTAAAAGACAGATTTCAGGCTTTCCTGGCCTACAGTAAAAACAACGGGCTTTTTAGCTTAGCATGAAGCTTGCACAAGCTTTGAACCTGCATCAATAGCTCAGCATCCAGGATAGTGTGGGGTATCCTTACTGCTGGTATTCAGAACTTCTTTTCTAGAAGCAGTACTGGGTGAGTATGGCAATCCTGAAATTACACACTGGCCTATAAAGCAAGAAAATTAAAAAGGAAATTTTAAATTTCAAGCAAAGTTTCCTAAAATTGCAGGGGAGTGAGGGTTGTTTTGTTTTTAAATCAAATGTAACCACAGAGCAGAGTGAGCAGTCCTAGTTTTACCCAGCGAGAGAAGACATACACAGCAAACCTTGCTACTTTTTACACTTCACAAAATAGTGCAAGCTGGGAAGTGCGGGTCCGCTGTGCATCACTAGTCCAGTAGGTTCCTGTGAGACACAACCTCATAGCACGTAGCATTTGAAACAGCAATATATAGACTAACTGTTGGAAGATGGAGACAGATTGGCTAAGACAATGCCTATCACGCATCTCTTATCTCATTCTACTACTGTAATTCTACATCTATAGCACAGGGGGCAAAGCAGATTTCTCTGAACTCTTACTAAGAAGACCTGTAGTTATTGAAAAGGAAGTAGCTGCTACTATTCTCCCTAACCACAACTGCCTCCCGCTTGCCTCTCTGTAGTCTCTCCGTGTGTCTGCTATACAACACACACAAAAATATCAGCCCTAAAATGCACTCACCGGACATATAAACATTCTGACGGGATAATACACCAACATTCTTATCAAATTTATGAACGGTTTAATAGTGCTTCACATGATGCTGGGTTGATGGATGGATGCTTATTTGAATGGTCCTGTCAATGCAAGGTGGGGATGATTAAGGATACTGTTCCAGTAGATCTAGTGTTCTGTGTGATGGAGCCAGGGAGCGAGAGAATGCCTTTGGGTAAACTTTGCAGCACAGCCGTTTTGTATTACACCACATCCAGGGATTTCTCTGTTAATCATGATGTTGCTCATTAAAACTTGATTTGATTTGTGGGCTTTAAACATTATTCCTTGTGAGAAAACTCTTGCTGACTTGCCCTTGTATTTTGTTTCTGTTGAGTCATCCCACGCAGACATTGGAACAGAGGACCCTTCATGTCTAAGAGAAAGCAAGTCGAAAAAGAGCAGTCAGTATTTGCTCTGCCGCCTATTGCCTCCTTCTTCCTTTGCCCCTCTCTTCTCATTGTCTCGTCAGTTTTCACAATGCCTGATTCCTTATTTCTCCTTTAACTATGGATGTGACTGCATACCTTGTTTTTACCGAGTCTTAAGTCCAAACTAGATGTGACACATATAGTTGCATGTACCTTTCTACCAACATCTCCCTTTTTCAGACAGAAAACATCCTATGTCAAAAACAGTAGAGCAGAGAAAGCGGTAGGTGGGAATAATCAGAAGGCTTAACCATTTGCCTTTTGATTAGTTTTTCACTAGCATGGCAAGGATATTGTGAGCAGGGAAACAGCCCAAGGAGAAAGGGTCAAGTTCCTTCTGTCCCTGCTGCTCCTTTGCTCAAAGATGAAGCTTGCTGAGGACTGCTTTTGATTTTATTTTGATTTTCTACTAAAAAAAAACCATTTAGGAGAAAAAAAACCATACATGCCTAGTTATGTCCTTACTTCAGGCTCAATTATAGTTATATTTAAGCAGAAAAAGTTAAATATTGCCCTCCTCCCAACATAGCACAACAAACCCTTCTTAAGATTTATAATATTAACTTGCAACGTACTTAGGATTAGGGAGAATGTAAGAAGCACCCTGCTGAATTTGACAGTGGCCAACCCAATGCCGGCTTAGGGAATTGTGCAAACAGGATACCATGGTCAATGGTACTAGAAGCCACTGAAAGATCAAGAAGCACTATCACACTCCCTCGGTCCTGCTCTTAAGACAGATCATCTGACAGCTGACTAAGGCTGATTCAGTCCTCAAACCGTGCTAGAACCCAGACTGAAATGGATCCAGATAATCTCTATCCACCTGGAATTCCTGCAACTGTCCCCCCCTTTCCACTTCCTTACCCCAAAAAGGGCATATTCACAACCAGATGGCAATAGTTATAAACTAGGGTTCAGGAACCTCCAAATGATGCTCAACTCCCATAATCCCCACTGGGTGGCGTTGATGGGAAATGGATTCCAGCAAGATCTGGGCTTACTACCACCTGTTGAAGGGCAAGATGCACAACTCCATTGTGTAGGGATGTATTCACCACACCCTGGACCCTCCTGTTCATACCTTCTCCACCAGAATGGCTTTCACCAGCCAGGATGGACAGGGGTCAAGAGAAGTTAGGATAGAATCATTGCAAGGGTCCTGCCCACACCACTGTGTGACTTGCGCCCACCGTGCATAATTTTACTAACTTGTATAAACTCCGGTTGTTGTTGTTTTTCTAAACAAAAAATCTGAAACACTGTGGGAAATATTACAATGAAGTACTAACAATAATTCTTTTCACATCATCATCAGTTCTATAATGCAACAAACAAGCTATCACTCTGCTTTGGAACACGTTTTTAAAAGAAAAGCCTGACTTGCATTTCATATACCTTTTAATTGCATAACTTTCTAGAGAAATGCCTGAAGTAACTGATATTATACTAGTCTGAAATCTTGTTTCTTCTGTTATATTTTGCTCCAAGAAAACCCGTTTATCCTAAATAGAACCCAATAAGGCAGACATGTATGTACAAAATATTTTTTCCCAATGTGATCCCATTGAGATCCCAATATGAAATTCTGCAGGTAGATCAATACAATATTTTATTTAAAAAATCATTATATTAATTTTAATCACTTTTTATAATTTTAATTTTTGTACTTATATTTAAAATTTAAAGTCCATCTTGTGACATATCATATTAAAGTCCATGAAGTTCTGATGAGATTGGTGTTTTTAGTTTTGACTTCTCTCAATGCTGGGCTGAGCTTTTTAAGATTTTTGTGTAGTCTGACAAGGCCAAAATTGTCAATTTATTGAAATGTCAAACCCTCATAATTAAAAAAATGGGATGTGGTAAAAAGCTAAAATTTTGATCATTCAACAATTGTACAAAATGTTACGCAGGGACGCAGGTGGCGCTGGGACGCAGGTGGCGCTGGGACGCAGGTGGCGCTGTGGGTTAAAGACTCAGCGCCTAGGGCTTGCCGATCGAAAGGTCGGCGGTTCGAATCCCTGCGACGGGGTGCGCTCCCGCTGCTCGGTCCCAGCGCCTGCCAACCTAGCAGTTCGAAAGCACCTCCGGGTGCAAGTAGATAAATAGGGACCGCTTACCAGCGGGAAGGTAAACGGCGTTTCCGTGTGCGGCTCTGGCTCTGGCTCTGGCCAGAGCAGCGATGTCATGCTGGCCACGTGACCCGGAAGTGTCTCCGGACAGCGCTGGCCCCTGGCCTCTTAAGTGAGATGGGCGCACAACCCCAGAGTCTGTCAAGACTGGCCCGTATGGGCAGGGGTACCTTTACCTTTTTTTACAAAATGTTAAGAAAACTGGATAACATTTCCCCCTAATATCCACCATTTGTTTCTTGGTTTCTTACTGCCAGTCCAAATCTTTAAAGTGTATTTATGAAATTAGGGGTTTTCACCCCTTGGTTCCTCACTTTTTACCAATTAAATCCCATTCTGTTCATCCAGTTTCAGGAGATCCTTCTGGACCTCTTTGTAGTCTTCTTGGGATTTGACCATCCTGATTAATTTGGGGCCACTACACACCTCAGTGATGGAATGTTGATAGCAATAGAATAGTGAAGCCTTGCTTGAAGACTTATAGTATATTTTTGCTTGAGTCCAACAGAAAATTGAATAGAAACAACAAACCCTACTATATATTCCTGCTAACAACTAGCTGTCAACATTATATTGAGTGTATTTATTCAGTAATCGGTGTATTTAATTGGTTAGGTCATTCACCATATGTATAGGATGAGGCTTTTCAACCGGAGTAGACTCATGTAAAATTATATTCAGTGTAGATAGCAATCGAGTATGCAAAAAAATGCATAAATTATATTGGGGTTAATGGGATTTACAGTGCAATCCTATAGATGTTGACTTAGAAGTAAGCTGCACTGACTTCAATGGCACTTACTGCCAGGAAACTTTATATAGAATTTCATTTTAAACTTTGCATAAATGTGTGCCAAATTATAGTCACTATGTTACAGTAGCAATGATCAATAGATAAAAGCCAATTATCTTTTTAACCACTCATTATCTAAATACTCTATTCAACAGGTTCTATAGAATATGACTTCTAATAAAGTGTATGGAGTGGAATCATGGTGAGAATTTAGAGAACATATTGAGCATTCAATCTTACTGTGGTCGAGTCATGCTTCTGAATTTTGAAACTGGCTGTTAGAGATACCAGCACCAGCATTTTAAAAGAACACTGATTTTCCACAGTAAATGTCGAGCTTTTAAGTGAGAATATGCTGAGGTAAAGTAAATTGGCTCTTGGGCTACAGAGCCACCCCAAGGTGTTTGGCTACCTGAGGGGGGGGGGAATCAAAATCCTTTTGTATGGTAAATATACAACTATGAAGTTTATGTTCAAGTAAATGTAGCCCTGTGAAATGCAGCTCCTAAAATATATTTGGAGACAGTGGCATAGCGTGGGTTGCCAGCACCAGGGCCATGTGGAGAGGATGGGGAGGGAAACGGACAGATTACACATGCACATTCAACTGCCTAACAGGATCCACATCACCCAGGAGAGTGCAGCCGCAGAGATAAGAAAAGAAGAATCATTCTGTTATCTGGAGAGAGGCCAGCAACAGAAGCATGCATCTATATTGAGGCATATTTCATTTTTTTGTGCCCCTAACAATTTTGCGCCATGGGCAACCAACCCTGTGTCCCCCTATGGTATGCCACTGCCTGGAGGTGCTGCCAGAATTGAAGATCGGAATGGGGTTTTGTGTGTAGATTATAAAGAGGGTGTATAAGAAGAAACCATCCAGAGAAAATAGTGGAGGGGAAAAAACAGTAACCATCTACCCTCCAGAAGCATTTATTCAGCAACAGTTCCACAGCCCGGGAGTGACAGACTGAAGCCTAGGGCTGCACTCCAGCCCAGGATTGTGTGAGAAGAAGCAGATCTGAGAGACAAATCTCTCACCTAAAGAGAAATTATTTATTGGACTCAATCCCGTCCATATTTTTTTTAAAAGTTTAGAACCTTAACTTAACTTACATATTTTGATTTTAAAATTTTGATTTAATATTTTCAACAACAAATGCTAAGCTTGAAGTTCAATGGCATTAAAAATTAACAAACATTGCAATTGCTATAATATCAAAAACACAGCAGCATATAAATAAAATAATAATAATAACAACAACAACAGTTATTACAACTCAGTACAAACTCCTTATTATTCAAAATATCAGAAATAGCTGCTGAGCACTACCCCTGTACCATTTGGCAATCCAGTCAGATTGGCAGAATACAAATAAATTATTATTATTATCTCTGGGGAGGGGCTGCTTTACCCAGTGTAGCAGCAGCAGCAGCACATTCCCAGAGGCAGCAATATCTTTCATACTATTTCATCTCAACTTCTTTTTCACCCTCAAAGAGAGAATTCAATTACTTGTTTTCAGAGGGGGTGGGAAAACAGCTTCCATCAATGACCCCCCCCCCTTGTCTGCAGTGCCTTTTCTCCATGTGGGGTATTATAGAATCCCTTAGGATTCCCTTCCCACAATCCCTTAGGAGGCGTGCTATGGGCTCTCTCTCTCTCTCTCTCTCTCTCTCTCTCTCTCTCTCCTCGTAGATGTCACAGGCCCTAGAAGAAGAGCCACAGAACTAGATCCCTTTAGATCTTGGCACATCTGCCAAGGCCTGAGCTTTTAAAGTCACCTGGCGAGAAGAAGAACAGACAGCCCCAGTCAGTTTAACAGAATCAGAACCCCAGCAAAGTCATTCCCCCAAATATATTAATCTGAACTGTGCCTCTTCCTCCCCTCTTTTGCTTTCCGGATTAAATAAATCCTGTTTACTGTTTTCTAAATTTTACTAAGTTGCCTTCTAGTTTCCCCCTTTCAGGAGACATGGGTCTGAAGCATGGCATACCATGGCTATTTTTACACTCTCATTTACTATGCACTCATTGTGTTTCCCCTACTAGACTTTTAATCTCTGTTCCCACAGCAAAATCTGTATGTCTCCTGTACTTTGGAGTCCTTCATCCACCTCAAAGCAAGGTGTTAACACCTTTGCATGGGGTAAAGACATCTCCCCTGGTGGATACACAAACAGAAACAAATGGAAGCCGTGCTGATGTGAACAACTAGGTGGGAAAGAGCTGTGAACTTCATTGGACTTCAAGGCAGGAATGTGAACATACCTATATTCAGGCTATAGCATTATCCATCCTCATCCATCTTGGTACAGTTATGAGGCAGGCGCATAGCTGGCAACGTTTTCCTTTTTTTAAGGGAAATTCCCTTATTCCGAATAGGATTCCTCGCAAGAAAAGGGAAAAGTTGACAGCTATGAGTAGGTGGGGAAGCAAAATGTCAGGTCTCATAGTTGCCTGTACAAAGGGTTGTTGGTAGAGAACAGGAGCAATCAAAGCCATTTTGCTGCCTGAGACGAAGGACAAGTTGGTGCATTCCCCATTCTGTGCACAAAATTTGACCAGACAAGGTTGTTGAATCTTACTTCAGCACTGATGGAATTGAGTCCTCTATCACACTCTAGGGCAGCAAGGAGCTGCAGGACAAACCACATGCCACACATTTCTAGCCACTTCCTGCCCCTCAGATTTTGCTGCCTTAAGCAACTGCATCACTCTGCCTCGTGGAAGGGCCACTCCAGTAGAAAAAATAGAGTTATGAAAGTAACTCCTCAAGAAGTCAAGAGACTGGCCTCCTTGACTGTTTAGGAAGCAGCCACTGACTGCTGAAGGTGGTTAATCAAGGTGCATTTACTTGTAAGTGTTGTGAAATAATAAGGGGTATCAACAGATGTGTTGTTGCGATCCTTAACTTGGCACAGGGATGCCAACAGGTGTGTGTCAAAAAGGACCTTCTCGCTATGAACCAATTTTTGTCTCTTACAAGTAGCCTAGGTTACAATACTGTACTCATTTACCTGGAAGTAAATATCATTAAACAAAAAAGTCTTACTTCTGAGTAGGCATATCTACTATTGTACTGTAAATTGATTATACAATAAATTCTGTGGGTGATAATCCATTTTTACTCAGTATAGGTCCATTAAAATTAATGAACATGACAAAGTTAGGTCCAGTCATTTTAATACATCTACTCTGAGTAAAACCTAGCTGAATGCCACTTTAATAAGTACCTGGACATGAGATTCTACATAGCAGAGGATGCGCCTAAGCCTCTTTGCAAAGTTTTCATATTTTGCATTCCCCCTACTTTTTTTTTTTTTTGCCAGTGACAAAAAATGGCCAGTCTGCCAAAAGAAAAAACCATTGGGGGCGGGATTCAAAGTAATAGGAAAGGAGGCAGAAGGAAGGAAGAAAAGTGCTGTTCCTTAAGAATACAAGAATTCCTGGTGTCTGAACAACTTTTTTGTCAGTCACAGCTCTGACTTCACTAATTTGCTAAAAGCACAGGAAGGTGGGAGTAGCCAGGTTATCTTATCTCACAGAAATCTCTTGGACAGATAAGGCTTCCCTGCATGTTTTGATTTGTAACTAGAAGTCCATTCAACTTGCTTTTTTTCTTCTTCAATGAAAGCTAGAGTCTGGTGCTTCTGCTGGCTGTAGGCTAAGTACCTCTTTATTCCCTACACACACCTCACTGACCATGAGGAACAGATCCATGACATATATTTGCATAAAACATGGATATGCTAATTTATTTTCTAAAAGCAAAATTGAGTCAACTTTCAGAGGAATATGTAGTTCTATAAGCAATATTTTTTTAAGTAAAAAAAAAACGGGGAAGGGGGCAATGTCAAGGTCTTAGATCTCCTAGATCACCCTCAAACAATGATCCTGTGCACAAATTTAAACAAAGCAAACTAAATAAACTTATCATTTGCTGCCTTTTAATGGAGCTCCAAAGCTGCTATCTCAGATGGCTTCCTCACTTTGTCCACATTCAGGAAATCATAACTTAATAAGCTGAAATATGAATAAGCCTTTTGTAAACTATTATTAATTAGTCTTCCTGATTTTCCCACTACTGCAAGCTTCAGAATGTCTGCTGTGATATCCCTGTTTCACCTCCTGTTTCATGTGGGCATGTTTTAGGATGCACTTTGCTTTCACTGGATATCAAATAAGTGTGCCAAGTCTCAGTGTCACCTCAAGCTAACTAAAGATGCCAGTCCAACTTGTTAATCCAGATATGAGTTATGGAGAGTTGTAATGCTCATCTCAAAGAAGAAACAAGTGTTACAAGTCTTGAATATTTCTGTGACTCAAATTAAAATCTGTTTTAAAAATTATTATTATTATTATTATTATTTCAACTGCCACATTCAATATTCAGTGCTGGATTCAGCTACCTGGTTCCATTAGAAGAGTCCAGTGTTTTCACTCCTCCCCGCTGCATGCCCCAATATATCCCCCAAATTCACTGTGGAGGATTGCAAGGACCTGCAGAAATGTGTATGGGGAAAAGAACGAAGAGATTGTTCCATTGGGCAAGCAGAAACGCTTGAGCTGATGGAATCTTCTCCTTAGTTCTACATCAAAAGCTACCCTCAGCTTTGAATGTAAGTTCAGCTACTTACTGGTTTAGGAGGGAAGAAGCCTGGATTTCCTCCCTCCCTCCCCCAGTCACCACCCAGCTGCAAACCCAACTGAGAGTGGCCCCTAGATGGCCAACACTCTCATGTGGATGAGCATTGTAAGGAAATCGGCAAGTGTAGATAAATTGAGCTTCTCATTGCTTAAAGGTACTTCAGCAGGGTTCCTGTAACAGTTTGAAAAGCACTTGGTTAAATTAACAAATTACAGGAAAAGAAAGACAAGAAAGAAAAATAAATGAGGTAGAGGGAAATAAAATGAGAGGGTCGGTATCATATCTTCTTTCAGGACAACCACTTCTCTGTTTCATCCATTTGAGCTTATTGCTACATTTGGCCGTCAGTGGCTGCTATGCAAAAACAGTCACTGAAGTCAATGTAACTTGAGTATCAAACACAAGGCCACTAGGAAAATTAAAAACAACAACAAGGCAGTGAAATGGCATTGGCACACCAAAAAAACATGTGAAAAGGTTACATCTGAATGTATTTAATAACTAAAAAGACACAGTGGGATCTGTAGGATTGAAAACAAATCCTATACCAAAAAATGGGGTGAAGTGAGGGGTTCGTCACAATGAGGGATTAGCACAAGAAATTGCTGATAAAGGCAGAACACACAAACACCAAGGTACAGTTAAGTCATCTTTAAACTGTCCTTGACACCTTGCATGCAGGCAGAGACTGCCTCCCACCAGTGTTAAGCATACCAAATCATAACGTTTATTTATGTATAACATTTATAACCTCTTATTTTTCATGCAGCTGGATCACAAAGTGACTTATGATTAAAACAACAAAAACCATATATCCATAAAGTTACATGAATAAAGACATCAGAAGTATTAAATGAGAGGTGATATTAACAATCATAACAATCTCTTCTTGCTCATTCTGCTTTAGTTCAATGAACTATCTGAAAGCTTTCTTAAGGCCTAATGAAACAGGCCTTAAATGCCAAGGCCAGGCTGGATTAAGCCACAACTGCCAGCCAATTGGAGAGAATGTATTGAAAGTGCAGGATAGAAATTAAATGCGTAAATAAATTTGGGCCCAAGGTTTTTAAAATGGCCTTGTTTTGAACTAACTGCACAATAGACCAACTGTACAACTCCCTAAGTGCGTATCAGGTTGCAGCCAATAGATCATGGCCGATTGTAAGATAGTGGCAACATATGTTGTATTATTATTAAACTCTTCCCATTCAGTTTGGGCATTCACCCTTCATCTTTAGTATAATATTTTACAATAGCGGGGGTCTGCACCGCACTGTTAGATAAATATATAATGCGGTACAGGCATCTCATGCATCAGAAATGTTTAAACCAGCACTCCCGACAGCACACCACCACAGGGAATCGATGGATCATTGATGTACCCGGTACATATTGAAAAGCATCTCATCCCTTCCTTATCTAAAATGTCACCCTCCCCAATTCACAGCATAACCTTCATGTAATGTGACCCCATCAACATGGCTGGTTCCTGACAAACTGGACAATGGCAATGATTTAACTATAATCCCTCTGGGAAAGTGTGTTATCTATTCCATCCTCTTTCTTTTGCCATCTTTTCCAGCACTCACCTCTGTCTGTTGGTTAGTGGGGCAAGGGAAAGGCACTAACTTTGTTAAGCTCTAGCAGCCCCTTTCCTTCATTGTGACTGTGGTTGTTATCTGACCTGCTTTATGTTTTATGTTTCTCATTCTTAGTGTGCCATGGTTGAGAGATTGATTATATTTTTTTGCACAGGAGCCATTTTTCCTAAGAATTGTATTTTAAAATATTTATATAAAATATAACATTTATATTTTTAATATTTGTATTTATTTATTTTTCTGCAGAACATACACACACACACACAAAATGGGATTTTAGTGAACTCTGTGGACTTTCCAAAGGATTAGCACAGTCTCTTAGCAATATCCTATCGCAACCAGAGTGGCACTACAATTGAAATTGGCATAAACACACCTGCAAATATTAAGTTTGTTTTTTTAAAAAAATAAAAATAAAAATTGTATTAGCAGTCACAGCTATAGTCGGGTTATTTATAAACCATATTTTCCAAAGACACATATTCTGCTATAAAGGAACCAAGTAGCAGGCCCTGAATTCTACCAGCAGAAGTTCTTTGAGAATTGCCTCTACCTTAATTGAGACATTCTCTGAAAACTGTATTAGTCAGGCCTTTACAATATGATTCCCCCCCTTTAACTAACCAGTGTTTACTGTTGCTTGATTGATATTTTTGTTTATGCTTTTACTGATTTTAGTATAGTCTTGTATGTTGCATACTGCCTTCTTATACTTTTCTGAAAATGCAGATTAATTTAAGTAAATAAAATAAATAAAATAAAATATACTTGTGTGATATATTACTGACAAGCATGTACAGTAAGGTTTCTCCTTCCAAATCTTCCCGCTGCATATCTCTGGAGGGCTATAGTACGTCCTGCATACGGCTGCATTTCTTCTATTGAATATATATTTTAAAGTTCACAGTGAGTAAAGAAAGTACCTTACTGCAAGATGCAAACAAACGCTGGATCTAAGCCAGGCATTCCCAACCTGTGGCCCTCCCAGTGTTTTGGCCTACAACTCCCATGATCCCTAGCTAACAGGACCAGAGGTCAGGGATGATAGGAATTATAGTCCAAAACATCTGGGGGGCCGAAGGTTGAGGATGCGTGATCTAAGTACATCAAAGAAGCGTTTGCAAACTTTGTATGAGAATTCGAGTTGGCAAAAATGGAACTCCACAGCGCCACCTGGTGTCACAGTGTTAGAATGTATAAACATTGCATATAAAGTGTTGTTTTTTTCTTTGCCAATGTAGCCACGTCCAAAGCTTAAATGAACATATGTTACCTTTAAATGTATAACTACCATCATTCACATCTTCTGGTGAATTTTGTGACTCATGGAATGAAATGTTTGAAATAACAAGATCTCTTAAGTATTTTCATTACATACCATTTATTTTAAAGTGTCAACATACAAACAAAATTAAGACTTGGTATTTAATGAAAAAATGTGCCTATTCATAATAAGCAGATGAAGATTTGAAAGCGTAAAACATGGGTTTTGGAAGAAATTGAAGTCCATAGCTATAGGAAAAATTAAAAGAGTGCTTTAGTCACAGAAATCCAGCTGACCAGGATATCCTCCCTTACAACTGTGAGGAGAACGATTAAGCTTTGTCTAGCAAGCTTCATCAATATACCTTGACCTTCATCTATTGAACCTGAAAGAATAGAAGACTTAAATTCACAAGCAAAGGACTGGACCTGGCTGCAATCGTTTATCCATGGAAAAGGCATCTGAACTAAACTTGTACTGTACTCTACAGAGATAAAGGTCAGGATATACTGATGTAGCTTTGTAGGCAAAGCTTCTTCATTCTCAACGAATGTGAGGAAGGATATCCTGATCGGCAGGATTTCTGTGGCCATGCATTCTAGAACAATCCGCCAAATCCTCTGCAACGACCAGAGGTTCCCCTTACGGGGTCCTTGCCGCGGGATCACATTCATCCAGTGCTTTACCAACTGCACTGGCTCCCAGTGGAGTACAGGGTCAGGTTTAAGGTGCTGGTTTTGACCTTTAAAGCCCTATGCGGCCTAGGACCCACGTACCTATGGGACCGCTTCTCCTGGTATGCCCTGCGGAGGACCTTAATGTCCACAAATGGCAACACTTTGGAGGTCCCAAGTCACAAGGTAGTTAGATTGGTCTCAACTAGGGCCAGGGCCTTTTCAGTACTGGCCCCGACTTGGTGGAACGCTCTGACACAAGAGACCAGGGCCCTGCAGGACTTGACTTCTTTCCGCAGGACCTGCAAGACAGCTATTCAGCCTGGCCTTTGGTTTGGACTCAGTCTGACCCTTACGTTTCCCTCCCCTTATGAGGCATCTAATCATAAGCCTGCATTTTTATTAAAGCTTATATGTTTAATCAGGGCTTGTATTTTAAAATGAGCTTAAAGATTTTCAAATGTTTTATGCCAGGCAGAAGACCAGCTGCCTAAGAACCTTGGCAAAATGTTTTTCTCCTAGACAAGGGGGCCCCCTGATTTATAGCAGAAAACAATTCTCAAAGTCGTAAAAAGGGAATTACAGGCTGACAGCCAAGGTTACACTGACCCTACAAATTAAGGGTTGATAAATAGTAAAATGAGCCATATCTTCTTCCTAAGGTTAAAAAGGTCAAGAGCAGTGAAAAAGCAACTGGTCTGGCTGGCAGAAAGAGAGCATTTTTGGGAAGTCGTTTCTAAAGCTGTTTCTTTCTTAAACTAAGATCCTTTTAAGATTTCTTTTCCTTTTAAAAGGTTATTTATGTATTAAATATATTAGCTTAAATATAATTATGCAAAGGATTTAAGAAATGCTAGATTCTTATTTCATATAGTTGTAAGAGTTGTAACTATCCTGAAATTAAGTCAGCCACCAGCCCTACCTCCTGCCAGACAGGAGACGCCATCGAGCACTCCTGATATATGGTTGTCAGGCCTTTTGTTTAGAAACCTTCAAATGAAGGAGATCTCTCAATGTTGATGTGAACTCAAAATCCTTGACATATGTTTAAGATAAAAATTCAAGATTAACCATCTGTTTTGGAAGGCAATAGGGCAAGGAGGGCAAGAGGTGAGCTGGTAATTAAGATTCCTTGTTGAGACACATGTAAGATATATTACTACTTATTTGTCATTTATAGATAGCTCTTTGTGTCCCATAAAAGGGCAAAAGGAAATGGGTGTATCTTTTGCGACTGGTTCTAGCAAACAGCCAATAGGAATTTCAACCAGGCTAATTGGACAGAGGCAGCCACAGGAGGAGCAAGGGGGCTGGAATAAGGAAATATAAGTGCTGGCCAGAATGGCAGGAGGCCAGGCCAGAGCTTGGTAACCATATACCACTGTGCCTCATATTTATTTGTCTGACAAATAAATTACTATTTTAATTTCTCTATTGCTGCGTTGAATATTTCATTCCAGCTAAGCATTAACCACAAGCAGGGTGCTACACTTATGGTTTTGATCTATGGGCTACTATTAAAATGAGGCTGAGTTTTAAATTGTATTTTAACCTGTATTTTAAATTGGGTCCCCCCCATTTTGTTTTTATTGTAATTTTACTGATGTTAGCCGCCCTGAGCCCGGCTCTGGCCAGGGAGGGCGGGGTATAAATAAAAAAATATTATTATTATTTTATTTTGTGGCATATATTCCAGGGTCCTTTAGCAAAGAAACTGATGTGAAAAGTGATCCCAGAAGTTAAGTAGTTCCAAAACAACCAGGCAGGCCCAAAGGAAGCAATTGATATGAACACAGTAGCTCATGGATTTCCAGGAAAACAACCTTTTGCGGAAAAGATGACTCTGTTAAATGTTTTTATTCCATGGGAGAAAGGAGAGGACAACTACACTGAAGAGAGTGTCAAATGAAAGCGTTCTGAAAGCATGACTAGCACTTGCTAAACGTAGCATTTTCTTAATGCTACTGAATCAGGCAAATAGGGGTGGAATTTAATTTTCAATCTATTATTCACATTATAGGATTAAAAGCCTCATTGCCAATCAAGCCTAATTATGTTTCATTTGAAAGTCTGTTGTTACATTCTTGTGCCTATCAGGTTTTTTTTCTTTTGTAAAACAAAAAAAGGAGACAAAAGACAATCCTTCCCAAATTTGGACAGCAGCCTTGATTCCAAGAAGGCTATCGGGATCTTGATTTTGTTGAGGCTATCGTATTCATAGCTACAGGAACCAAATGGCAAAATTAACTGTGATATGTGAAAACTGTTTTGTATACAACTAGAATTTAGGATAATGTGGCGTCCTAGAGATAAATCAGAGGGGTGTTAGAGCAGATTGTGTCTTTTATTTCTTATAGAATCACGCCCCTTCCATCCAGCCCAATGATGAGTGCCATGAACTCAAAAGCTCACTTTGTCTTTTGTGACGTTTTGTTGGCCCTAATAAGTTATTATCTGACTATGGGTTTTAAAGTTCTCCTAACCAGCATGGCTTCTTCTGATTTTTTAACTTTAAAATATCAAACTGAGATGTGGTGTTTCTGCCCCACAAAAAGAACTCTTTTCCTTTCTTAAGTCATAAAACTTCTGTAAGCCTTGTATTTCTAAGGATTACGCCCCACACCGGGGTGGGGGGGTGGGGGGCGCTATTGGGCTGTTTTATTTTTATTATGTATTTTGTGGTTTTATATCTTGATTTTATTCTGTGAACTGCCTTGAGACCCCCGGGTATAGGGCGGTATATAAATTCTAATTTATATCTATTTCTTCTTCTAATTCTTCTTATTTACTATGGCTAGTGTAACCCACCCAGCTATGTACATTTATTATTTGATCCATGTCACTCCTGTATGAAAGGACTCTGACAGCTGCTATACATGTGCAAAATGTGATTATGAATGGCACAAACATGCTGTATCAACTTTTGCCAGATGCAAGTCGCAACAATTAAAAGGTTGAATTTATGTCCAATTTTCTGGCCAGAACTTGCTATTTGTATACATAGGCACAGTTCATAGATCATGCCATGCACATCCATTTTCACCATAGGTGTTGGTTCAGAGTACAAAACATAGCAAAAGCGATTTAAGGTTAGAATGTTGTGTCGCAGTTTACAGCTGCTTGTATTTGGGCTCTCAGGTCTCTTTGTGGAGTAATGAGTAAATTGGTGCCGCCTGCCTTTCAGCATATGAACATTTTGGCAGCTCTAACAACATTTAAAGAGGACGAAGAAGGTACTTTTTAAAGTCCCAGAATGATATAAAAGCTTGCATACACATTTAAATTAAAGTGGATGAATGGGGAGATGTGAATTTCTTACCCATAAATACATATCTTATTAATAAATATGGCTGTGAAATTCATGGGCTATAAATCATACTGTTATTGTGAATAAATACTTTTTATTAACAAATAAAACACTGATGGCCTTATTATTAATAAATAAATCCACACCCAGAGAGAAAGATGCTGCTAGAATTTGGAGCTCAGGAGCACTGAACTAGCTTCTCTTTTCAAAAATAAATTCCAGAGGTGTGTTTAGCTTAAGATTCTCAAACCACCTTTCTTATTTTCATCCTGCACTAGGATAAATCCTTACACGCTGGATATCCAGTCACCTGCCGTCATCACTGCGCTGTATGAATCTGGAATTATCAGGATGGGGAAACAGTGTGTGAGTGTGACAGTGCAGAATAAAGTCTGGTTAGCAACTGTTGCTGCTGCCACATGATATGTGCAGAGATTAGGAAAGAATGAGTTATGACCTCAGTCCAGCTGTCTTATTGCTGACTCACAAATCTGAAGCAGGCAGGAGGGGCTTCTCACCAGTGAGGCATTCATCATGTTGACCGGTGTGGAAAGTTGACATAAAAGCTAAATAAATGAAGTAGGGAAAGAGATGGGCAACAAAAACAACAGCCTAATATCTGAGGAAGCCAAGTACTTGGGAGGTGTGAGCTCTGAAACAAAGCATTCAGCTCCAAAAATAAACCAAGGTGCAGTTGCTGGGATTATCTGGGCTTGTTTGCTTGTTAAATATAAGCCTTTATATACTAACTGTTAGCCACCTTAGGGATCTACAAAGCGGTTTGCAACAATAAAAATGTCTTAATACATTGTGTTGTTGTTTTTTTAAGGAAACAAGTAAAACCGCTATAAAACTAAAGTAAAAAAGTAACAGCCGTCTAAATTACCGCACAGCTCAAACCTGTTAAAGGCCTTAGGCAAAACATGTATCAACTTCTCACCTAAAAAGCATCAACAACGAGGCCAGTTGAACCTTTCCTGAAAAAGATCCCAGCAGCCAGGGTGCTGCTATTGAGATGGCAATAACTTGTGCTACCATTATCCACCCCTTCCCTGGCAAGTGGTACTAAGGTAGCATTTCTGCATCTGAGCTAGTCTGTTTCTGTCTCGCAGCTGGTGGTGCTATGTGACTGCATAAAAAGAAGGTTGGGGACCCTGTGGTACTGAGGCTGAATACAGCCCTCTGGCCATCTCTGTTCAGCCCTCAGTACTCTCCCCTCGCCTGCCTGCTTGGTGTCCTCCTTGAGTGCTTTCTCCTGGCTGCAATGTCTCCTAATCCACACATACCCACTCAATTGCCTGGATGGTGGATGGAGAGACAGGTGTTTGCCTTTTTAGAAATCTCTGGGTTTTGGGTGGCTGGAATGAAACCCTTTGTACAAAGCTGAGAGTCACATCTATTTCTCTGCCAACTTTTATCCTCTGGCCTTGCCCGCCACTGGCATGTGGCCTCTGAAAGCACCTGCCATGCTGCCACCCACTTAATGGTGGAGCTGCTTCAACTTGCTAGGGCAGTGGCCAGGTTGAGGCGGCGTGGGCACACACCCCAGCTCCGAGAATCAGCATGCCTTTTTTGCCATATCATTTTAATTAATTTTACAATAATGCTTTCCATTACAATCTCTCCTCTTATACAGGATTATACAATTTGGCTTTTTAGGGCCATGACTTCCTTCAAACCTTCCTTATGATTTTCTATCTTTCATTTCAAATTTCTGCATTTTCACTACTTAACCATTGCTTTCAAATAAATAACACCAAAGCATCATATTTTCTTATTCTTCTCTGCAGTGATTTTTATACCTTTCCTTACAGAGCTTCTTGCAATTCTAGCAACGTGTTTGATTGACTACAATTGTCTTTCAAATAATTTACAAATTTAGTCCAGTCCTTGATGAACTTCAGCCTGTCTTTAATGTTCAGTACAGTATATTTTGGTGGGAGTGGGGTACTGTTATTTTATTATTTGGTGTAAGCCACATTGAGGACTACTCAACTGAAAAGGCAAATATTTTAAGTAAATTAAATAAATGACTTTGATGCACAGATTTATTCCAATAATGTGTGTGTGTGTGCACGCGCCTGTGAAGGGAGATATATGCCTTTTCTTTTGTGCACTGCAGCACAAAACAGAAAACATGGCAGGCTGCTGCCGATACATACTTTATGGGTTATTCTACAGATCCCACCCCCCACCCAAAAGTGGAAGATTCTCCATCAGTTGCGATGAAGTATACAGGAAAGCCCAGCATTTTCATTCAGACCATGTATGTTAGGGAGGCAATTTTCCCCCCAGATTAAAAGCCTTTACCACACACCCCAATCTGCAGAATGTGTAAACTGAGATGCCTGCAGCAGATAACAGTTGTGGTAGTATATTTTGACAGGAATCTGATGAAAAGTTTCACTGTTGTGATTAAACCAGTGGCAATGGCTGTGAGATTGACACGCACACAGGGCCAACCGGGCGTGGTCACAAGCACATAGATTTTTCGTGCAATAAATGCACATCTCTTAGTGGTTGCAAAGAGTTCATGCAGTAATATTACATTTTCCGAGAGCTCAAAGTTCAAATGATTTGTATCAGGACAAAAATGATATGCATCCATTGCTGTGGTTGTGTGTGTGTGTGTGTAAGAGAGAGAGAATGAGAGAGAGAGAACACAGGATGAAATGCCTTCATACAAGCACATTCCATTAGATAGTCCTTCAGATTCAATTACAGTGGAATCATAGGCATGTCTTCTCAGGAGTAAATCCTACTGATTTCAGTGGGACTTACTCCCAGAGAAGTATATGCAGGATTGCAGTCTTAGAGATAAATAGCCTTTCCCCATACATGCCAATTGTCTACATGCATAAATTTTCTGGGCACGCAGTCTCCCTGCATTCTAAAATAGTACGGTCCGTAAGAATCACGACACATATTTTTTCCTGAACATTGAAATCTGCTCCTAGGTACCCATTTCATCCTCTATAACTTGGCTAATCAGCCCATTTATAACCCTGACCTGTGATCAGCTGCTCACTTTCATTGGAACAATCCCTATTGATTTCAATAGCTCTTGCTTGAGTGTAACTATCTAGCTGTGTGTTTGTGGTTCTGCCATTCCAAGAGATTATTATGTTTGTCACAGGTTTCATCTTAGTCAGGAAAAAGTGGGAGGGTAGTGAGTGTGTACCTTATACCTCTAATTACATACCATACTGACACCTGTAATTGTTTTTTGCTCATCTTCTCTGTTCATGTTCTTAAAAGAAACATCCTTACATCTGGTGGATGTAACAATACATTCACCTAATAACAGCAAATATTCTAAAGGTAGACCTCTCTCTTTGTAACTAAAGGACACACAATATCAGTATATAAAGAATGAGTTGAAAATTAGGAGGGGGGGGGAATGTGAATTTTAGTTGTGATTATAGAATCAGACTCAAAGTGTTGATATTTTCACTAATTCTAATATTTTTTGTGCAGAAAGAAATTATCAAAAAATATTTAAAAGAAGAAATTGCTACATACACAATTATATGTCTAAAATCTATTATCTATGGTACAGGGAAGGGTTCTCCGTTGTATTGTAAGCTGTATTTTTCATTTACAAAAATACTTCTGTGCCATGGTTTTATTATAAATAAATAAATCAAAGCAGTTTTCAACACACACACACACACATTACAAAAACCTAGAATCATAGCTCACCAATTAACATGAACAATAGTATTTTTCTTCTCCAACTGTATGCATAGTGGCATATAAAAGTTTTCAGCAAACATTTAAAAATTACAACAGAAGACGCCTGCTGAATTTCAACCAGAATGGTCTTGATAACATTGAAGGCTCAGTTTTGAGTTGATGTCACATGATCCTCAAGGTCTCCTGGGACAACCAGCAACACCTCCAGTGGATAATCTCAGTCATCAAGCTGAGATACAAGGGTTCAGGTGATCCCCAAGGTACACTGGACCTCAGTTTTTTCAGGGCTTGAACCTGGCTTAGTGGTAGATGAGCATCTAGTGCAGATGTTTTAACAATGGTGTTATGAGGAGGATTCTTGTACCTCTAATTACAGGCTTCCTCAACCTCGGCCCTCCAGATGTTTTGAGACTACAATTCCCATCATCCCTGACCACTGGTCCTGCTAGCTAGGGATCATGGGAGTTGCAGGCCAAAAACATCTGGGAGGCTTAGATTGAGGAAGCTTGTCTTATTATTACCATAACTACTATTGCTGCTACTTTTCTTCTTCCTGATCAAAAACAAAGGAAACAACAAAACAAACTCCAAGTCAGCAATATTTTCACATAGATGAACTTACATACTTCTGTGTTCCTACCTTCTCTTTCATTATACTGTTGCTTGGCCACAGAAAATGTTTGTAATTATTATATGGTCTATGCAGGACCAAGGCCAGTGGTAAGCAACTGTCTTTCAGTACAAGTGGCAGAAGGAGGTGGAAAGGAGCCGAGAGAGTCTTAAGGTTATATAGTATAGTGTAGCATACTATGACCATTTTTGTGTTCTTCCCCAATTCCTCTACCCCCTTTTCATTCTGCTTTTGCTTCATTCTGCTGCATGCATAGATGCAGAGTAAGATGAAATATGAAATGGTAAACAATGCATTATGCACAGTGGTTTTACAGAGTTATAAAGAGGCTCAATTCATTCTTGTCCAAGAAATAAACAGTTGTGATAGACTATTCGTACCCACAAATAATTAATTCAGGGTTTGTAATTTTATTACGATTTGAATTTTCAGCTTCCGCTTTACTATTTGTTCCATTATATAAAAAACATTCCAAAAATGTCATCTCTTAAAAGCAGTTCTCTCTCCTCCCTAAATCAATTTGCTCAGTGTATTTGTCCTCTTCATGATTTAGACATTGTTTTAGATCATTTCCTTTTATTGACAGTGATTCTAATCTGTTGACTTTCTGAAACAGTAACTCCTCGGATATTGGCATGGGCTGCTAAGGCTCCCCATTATTATCTAATCCTTTTGTGGGAACACAAACCCATAGGATCTCTCGGCATGGAGGAAGCAAGAAAAAATGTCTTACTTCTTTAGTAGTAATTCAGTGGTTTTATGCTATGGTCCAGGGACCATTAATAGTTGACTTTTAGGTGCCCTAAAACTATGAGGACGATAACAGAGAATGCCAAAGAGAGGGGTCTTTCTTATGGAACTAATATACATTCTAATGAGGCAAACATGGAAGGTAACCCACACATTCCATCATAGCGACATATAAGAAGCTGAATTCATTATCAAGAATGTGAGGGGGAAGGCATGGGACAGCAGCAGCAACACTACTGTATCATAGGAAGCAAAACTCTCACTGGTTATTTGCTGCTATGAAACACTTCCCGAAAGGTGGGTTCTAAAGAACCAGTGTGTACAACTGAAAGACCAATACCCAGAAAATATTTAGGCTAAAAATATTAAATATTCAGTGCACACTAATTGCATGTGTATTATACACATGTTAAACTAAATTCAAATCCATACTACCAGATCTCAAATGAAGTATAATTATAATATGTAAAGTTGAGCTTAAGTACAATTATAATATTAATTATAATAATATTATATTATATTATATTATATTATATTATATTATATTATAATATTGAGCTTAAGTATAATTATAATACGTAAGGACGCGGGTGGCACTGTGGGTTAAACCACAGAGCCTTGGGCTTGCCGATCAGAAGGTCGGCAGTTCGAATCCCCACGACGGAGTGAGCTCCCGTTGCTTGGTCCCTGCTCCTGCCAACCTAGCAGTTTGAAAGCACAAAGTATAAGTAGATAAATAGGTACCGCTCCGGCGGGAAGGTAAACGGCGTTTCCGTGTGCTGCAGCGAGATGAGCGCTGCAACCCCAGAGTCATCCGCGACTGGACTTAATGGTCAGGGGTCCCTTTACCTTTACCTTTACCTTTACCTTTATGACTGCTTTTCCCACAGGGTTATGTAGATGAGTTGCAATGGGGGCAGAAAGCCCTGATATCACCCTAAGATGGTAACAAAAGCAAATACTACTAGCTAAGTGTCATAGTGATGTCTTCACGCTGGCCATATAGTCTCTAATTTGCTAGGAAATATATAAAATAAATGGTGCCAATCCATCTGCCACCTAGGCAGTAGCTAGTAAGCAAATTATGAAGGAAGACATCATTCATTGTGCATATTGTGAGACAATTTGCTCCCTTGTAGTCAACATTTTTGTGCCAGAAACATTGCTTGAATATATCATTAATTAAAGGATCATATGAATAACTCAAAATATAGTAATATGAGCCATACCGATATACAGTGAGTCATGCATCTCCATATATCCGGTGACTTCCATAATTCTGTTTAGCTACAAGACCAGGAACAACCTGCCTCTGTGGCGTTTGAGAAAGTTGAACAGTTTAGAAAGTTGAACGATCAACACTCTTCCTCCCCCACTTTATGTCAGGAAGCTCACTAAGATAAAGTCTAATGATGTAACCTTCATCAGTTATGCAGAATGGGTGCCAGGAATTCATGCGGTGATGGAGGCAAGGACTCTGAACATGCAGGTGAAGGGCATGCAGGGACAGTCGCAGAGGCACGGCTACCAGAAGAATATGTGGGCCAGTGCACCCGTGGCCCAAGGATGTGGCACTGCCATCCTCTGAACTTCACTATAGAACATCCTGGAAGACCTGAGCGTCTGCATCTTGCAGTACAGTACTGCTAACAATCAGGCTGCAACTGCTATTATTACCATATAAGGGATCCGTTTCAGCTTGCTCCTTGATGGAACAACTTCAGAGCTCTTCCTTTGCGTCCTCACATTGCCCGACAACCTGGTTGAGCCTTGCCACACTGCAGAGCAGAAGGAACGTCCAGTGTGGTTTTCCCTCCAGTCTCCAGATGCCGAACTCCCAAATCCCAGCAGGCCTAGTCGCCGTGGCCAATAGTCAGAGATGATGGGAGCTGGAGTCCAGCAATGTCAGGAGGGAAACATGCTAGCAACCCCCGATGCAAGCACGTAAGCAGAGGCAGTCGAGACAAACTTGCTAGCTCCACACACAAGCCCCACTGCCATTCTCATCACTCTCCACAAGTCGGAGGGTAGGGGTCTGAAGCCCATTCTAGAATGCCGATTTTCCAAGGTTCTAAAATGTGTCAGAAACCTCCATGAGTCCTGGAGATGGCTCCTTCAGGTAGTTGCCTGCCATGATTTAGAGGGTGACGAGAATGACACTGGGGGCAGAACTAGTCTGATTTCCCCCCGTTCTCACTTCTGTGTTAGATAATAGTAATAGTAGTAATAATAATAATAATAATAATAATAATAATAATAATAATAATAATTTATTTGTACCCCGCCCATCTGGCTGGGCTTCCCCAGCCACTCTGGGCGGCTTCCCAAAAAAATATTAAAATACTCTAATACATCAAACATTAAAAGCTTCCCTGAACAGGGCTGCCTTCAGATGTCTTCTAAATGTCAGGTAGTTGTTTATCTCTTTGACATCTGGCAGGAGGGTGTTCCACAGGGCGGGTGCCACTACCAAGAAGGCCCTCTGCCTGGTTCCCTGTAACTTGGCTTCTCGCAGTGAGGGAACCGCCAGAAGGCCCTCGGGGCTGGACCTCAGTGTCCGGGTAGAATGATGGGGGTGGAGACGCTCCTTCAGGTATACAGGACCGAGGCCATTTAGGGCTTTAAAGGTCAGCACCAATACTTTGAATTGTGCTCGGAAACATACTGGGAGCCAATGTAGGTCTTTTAAGACCGGTGTTATGTGGTCTTGGCGGCTGCTCCCAGTCACCAATCTAGCTGCCGTGTTCTGGATTAGTTGTAGTTTCCGGGTCACCTTCAAAGGTAGTCCCATGTAGAGCGCATTGCAGTAGTCCAAGCGGGAGATAACCAGAGCATGCACCACTCTGGCGAGACAGTCTGCAGGCAGATAGGGTCTCAGCCTGCGTACCAGATGGAGCTGGTAAACAGCTGCCCTGGACACAGATTTGACCTGTGCCTCCATGGACAGCTGTGAGTCCAAAATGACTCCCAGGCTGCGCTCCTGGTCCTTCAGGGGCACAGTTACCCCATTCAGGACCAGGGAATCCTCCACACCTGCCCGCCTCCTGCCCCCCAAGAACAGTACTTCTGTCTTGTCAGGATTCAACCTCAATCTGTTAGCCGCCATCCAACCTCCAACCACCTTCAGGCACTCACACAGGTCCTTCACCGCCCTCACTGGTTCTGATTTGAAAGAGAGGTAGAGCTGGGTATCATCCGCATACTGATGAACACCCAGCCCAAACCTCCTGATGATCTCTCCCAGTGGCTGCATGTAAATGTTGAAAAGCATGAGGGAGAGGACAGAACCCTGAGGCACCCCACAAGTGAGAGCCCAGGGGTCTGAACACTCATCCCCCACCACCACTTTCTGAACACGGCCCAGGAGGAAGGAGCGGAACCACTGTATGACAGTGCCCCTAGCTCCCAGCCCCTCAAGACGGTCCAGAAGGAAGTTACTGTCGATGGTATCAAACGCCGCTGAGAGATCCAGCAGAACTAGGAAACAGCTCTCACCTTTGTCCCTAGCCCACCGGAGATCATCAACCAGTGCGACCAAGGCAGTTTCAGTCCCATGATGAGGCCTGAATCCCGACTGGAAGGGAGTTAGAGAATGCTTTAAGAGGGTTCTTCTGATTTAGGCTTGCTAGCAAAAGCAAAGAACTAGTAGAAGGAGAGTTCCAAGAAATTTTTGGGAATGTTTCCTCGTTTATTTCTCTGACTCCACTGATAACCTTCTATGTAAGAAGGAGGTATATCATAAACTCTGAATTGTTAGGAGAGAATGGCAGATTTGAATTATGAGGGTTTTGTTGCTATGAATTAGATCATTATCTCACAGGTTGCATTTTTCTGTAATGTTTGATAGCTCTGGGAAATAACTTCTGGTTGCCTTTTTTTGCTTAGAAGCTTATACCGACAGAATTAGTTGATACTGATAAGGAAGAACAAGAGCTTGATAATTTTCAGTCCATTTAGAAACCAGCAAGTGCTACGCACCCAGGCACTTCTCAAGAATTATGCTTTAGATTGTGTGAGCCTGACCTTGCACTGGAGCTAAAGAAGGGTATTTAGTTTACAGCTTCACACTCACAAATGTGAAAATAGAAATTTGTGAGTGCAAAGCAAAATAAAGGCACCATTTCAGGTTCTTGTAATCCTTTGATTAATACCTGTCAGGATGGCTTCTTGTGCAGCTATAAGAATATTTATTTATTACATTTTTAATCATACCCTTCTGCCAAGGCCTGAGAGCAGTGCACATGATTTCCTCTTTTCACCCTCACAACAGGCATGAGATCAACTGGCCTGATCTTTCTGGTTTAGTGGAGATATGAAACTAGCCCTTGGTTGACATGGTCCAACATTCTAAGCAGTAGTGATACAAGCATTCCCATGACATCTGGAAGGTATGCATAGGATAAAAATCCACACAATGCTTTTCATGAAAATGAGCTTTAACTTTACTCAGGACATTTGTGGGGGAAATCAAAACCAGAATTTTGGGAGGGGGAAGGCAGAGTGAGAGAAAAAACAAACTAGAAGACAGAAACATTTGAAGGTGTGGCAGAATCAAAAAGAAACTACACTAAATGCTATAGCTCACCTCCTCTTCTCTTCTTCTTCTTTTAATTGTACTTTTGCTTACCTCCAAGGTTCTGTTTTTTTTTTTTTAAATAGAGCTTGTTTGCCTTCTTTTTGATAGGAGAAAATATTCCTTGCTTTAAGCATGTCCCTTCTTCAGTTTTTGAAGCTACTCTTGGACACAGTCTGAGAATGCTATTTGGGACCTGCATGTTTAGCTCATGAATAGTTTTGAGTACAGTCTTCAGTTTTTTAATATAGGTTTTGGTTTTCCCGGAATTTATTTCTATTTTACCTTTCATTTCTTCTCTTGTGAGGATCAGATGCCACTATTCCCATCTTAAACTTTTCCCCCTCTATGTTTTCCTGAAGATATCATTGCCATAATTAATTAAAATTTTCATTTTTATCCTACCTAGATGAAATGATTCAAAGGGGAAAGAAGTAGCTGGTGAGAGCAATATAACCAATAACTAACGATCTCACCCTTTCTGCAAACCCTGGGGCAAAAGATTAAACACCAAGTTGCACATATACACATGTAATATTTTTCAACTTTGTGGTTGCATTTCCTCCTATAGTTTTAAAATCGTAAGTCCTGTTGAACACTGTTTCCAGCTCCATTCAGACTGTTCCCAAATGTATTTTTTGCATGCAATTTCTAGACATGACATGCCTTGTCCAGTTCGATTCATCAAGTCTCTATCCTCACATTTAAATTGCTCGTAAAAATGTTACCCATGATGCTTATATTACACAGGTCTCCTTTATGCAGGCTTACTGACATGGCCTATGTTCTTCCATGGGTTAATCGCTGTTGGTTGTATTTGTGCTTATTATAAAGTTATTATGCTGCATTGTGAAATGAAATAGCAACAGGAAACCCACTCCAACAGAAAGGCACTGTGTTTTAAAATTGTGTTAGTGAGGCATCTAATCATAAGCCTGCATTTTTATTAAAGCTTATATGTTTGATCAGGGCCTGTATCTTAAAAAGCTTAATGATTTTCAAATGTTTCATGCCAGGCAGAAGACCAGTTGCCTAAAAACCTTGGCAAGATGTTTTTACTCCTAGACAAGGGGCCCCCCTGATTTATAGCAGAAAACAATTCTCAAAGTCGTAAAAAGGGAATTACAGGCTGACAGCCAAGGTTACACTGACCCTACAAATTAAGGGTTGATAAATAGTAAAATGAGCCATATCTTCTTCCTAAGGTTAAAAAGGCCAAGAGCAGTGAAAAAGCATCTAGCTGGCAGAAAGAGAACATTTTTGGGAAATCTTTTCTAAAGCTGTTTCTTTCTTAAACTAAGATCCTTTTAAGATTTCTTTTCCTTTTAAAAGGTTATTTATGTATTAAATATATTAGCTTAAATATAATTATGCAAAGGATTTAAGAAATGCTAGATTCTTATTTCATATAGTTGTAAGAGTTGTAACTATCCTGAAATTAAGTCAGCCACCAGCCCCCCTTGCCAGACAGAAGACGCCAATCGAGCGCTCCTGATATATGGTTGTCAGGCCTTTTGTTTAGAAACTTTCAAATGAAGGAGATCTCTCAATGTTGATGTGAACTCAATCCTTGACATATGCATAAGATAAAAATTCAAGATTAATTATCTGTTTTGGAAGGCAATAGGGCAAGGAGGGCAAGAGGTGAGCTGGTAATTAAGATTCCTTGTTGAGACACATGTAAGATATATTACTACTTATTTGTCATTTATAGATAGAAGAATATATAGCTTTTTGAGTTCCATAAAAGGCAAGAGGAAATGGGTGTATCTTTTGTGATTGGTTCTAGCAAACAGCCAATAGGAATTTTAACCAGGCTGATTGGACAGAGGCAGCCACAGGAGGAGCAAGGGGGCTGGATTAAGGAAATATAAGTGCTGGCCAGAATGGCAGGAGGCCAGGCCAGAGCTTGGTAACCATATACCACTGTGCCTCATATTTATTTGTCTGACAAATAAATTACTATTTTAATTTCTCTATTGCTGCGTTGAATATTTCATTCCAGCTAAGCGTTAACCACAAGCAGGGTGCTACATTAGGGGACCCCAGAACTTCAGGTGGGAATCTCAGATTCTAGGACTGCATCTAGGTTTGAGGGGTCCCCAGCAAAGTGCCATCTTCTGACCCAGCTCCTACATCAGTGGGCCCTCTGGCAGGCTTATATGCTTCAGCAGTAAGGGCTGAGTGGGCTGAGCGGCTGGGTCTGCAAATCACCCTGAAACACAGTAGTAGAGATGGACAGGCTAACCTAAATCCATCCCATATCAGTTTTGCTGGTGTCCGTAATAAGCCTGTTTCATCCTGTTCTTGTAGGCTTCTGAATTCACACACGATCTGCCTGTAAAATGTATGCATTTTAAAATGTATTTTTGTGCACACTCTTTAGGGGGTGGGGCCGAAAAATAGCATTGCAAAATCCAGAGAAGTCTGAAAACCAATTTACGGTTGGGTTTGGATCTGCGACCGTAAGTTCAGGGATGTCAAATTGGCTTGGTCTGCTGCAAAAAAAGTGGAGCAAATGAATTCCTCATTCCCTAACCCATTATGAATCCCTCCTCCAGTACCTATCCCTATCCCTGTCATTTAATTTCCTACAATGCCCTAGCATAATGCTACACCAGGGGCATTGAAGATAAGTAAAATAGTGAGTGGTTCACATACTCAGCAATTTAGCATTGAGGGTCCAGGATTAGCACAGCAATGAACCCTGCTAAAGCATCTGGGCCACAACAGCTGCCTGAGAGTGCTAAGTGCTTGGCCAACTCTGTCTGAGCCCAAAACTTAGAGATATGGCTGGATCTTGGGAACTCAGACCTTAGCAATATCTGCAGAAGGAAATGCAATGTTAGTCACTGTGTCTGGAAGTTAATATGATCCTTCTAAATTGACCACGCCTGGTATCAACATCTGCCTTCTGCCTACTCCTTTTCTCTTTTACCTACCCTGTTCAACAGAATAGTGTGTGCTGCTTTCTTGCTATCTTTCATGTTGTATATTCCAGAACCTCCAGTTTAGGCTGCCGTCTTTGGAGACCTTGACCTGGAAATGCCATTGTGTAGTTCTTGATTTGGTTATACATGGCCCTGAATGTGGTCTTGAATTGGCAAGTTTTCCAAGATGACAACATGAGCAAGAAATGAACCCAATACTAAATTCACCTTCCCCTTTCTCTTAACTTCAGTTTCCCTAGCCACATTTTTTTCCCTAGACATGGTGCTACGTTGAAATATGATACACCCAAAATCACAGAATAAAGAATATAGCTGCCATTGTTATCCTGTTAGTGGATTGCTGTAAGGAGAGGAATACTGAGCAGAAACAGAGCCGTGAGTTTCACCTAGTGTCTCCTTCATGGAAAGAGAGCAACTTCATCAATGCCACCTGAGGATATCTGCATGGATATCTGCATAGCCTGCTTCCTTCATGTTTTCAGGAAGGATATAAAGATCTTATTCCAGAAGCCATTTGGTCAGGAAAACTGACCAGGCTGTTTTAGCTATGCTTAAGAGTATACTAGTGGGTGGCGCTGTGGGTTAAACCACAGAGCCTAGGACTTGCCGATCAGAAGGTCGCGGTTCAAATCCCTGAGACGGGGTGAGCTCCCGTTGCTCGGTCCCTGCTCCTGCCAACCTAGCAGTTCGAAAGCACGTCAAAGTGCAAGTAGATAGATAGGTACCGCTCCGGCGGGAAGGTAAACGGCATTTCCGTGCGCTGCTCTGGTTCGCCAGAAGCGGCTTAGTCATGCTGGCCACATGACCCAGAAACTGTACGCCGGCTTCCTTGGCCAATAAAGCGAGATGAGCACCGCAACCCCAGAGTCAGCCACGACTGGACCTAATGGTCAGGGGTCCCTTTACCTTTACCTAAGAGTATACTGCAGGTTTTCCCTCATGCTTTTTGTTTTTTTGTTTTTGAAAATTATTTTGTATTGCAAGTCACCTGGATTTTTTGAAGGTAAGCAAAGAGGCAGGTTGGAAAACTGATTAAAATGTAAAAGTAAATAAAAACAGATGTCCTAAGAGCATTTTGATGAATGCATCATCGAGGGATGACGTGATTGCCCAGGACCATAGTTTTCCAGCACATGTACGCTGCATGAACATGCAGCAACACACTTGCATTTACAGCGGCACATAAGAGCATTGTGTGTGCTGATCTGCATGTAGAGATACACATTAATTGGTATACAAAAGTGCTATCTGGTAAAATTCTGGAACATTTCAATTCAGCCTGCAACACATAGATGAAGTAGGAACACAGTCAAGTTCAGGCACAACCTGCGAAGTGGCTCTGTTAACAAGAGGAAGCAGGGTCCATTTTCTCCCAGGATGAAAACTGTGGCTTGCAGTTTGGCATGAAAAGCCTGGGTGGTATTGCTGGGATAGCCAAGGTGGTGTTTTCTAGAATTTGTGGATTACAGCTCCTACCATTCCCAACCATTGGCCATGCTGGTTGGGATTTGCAGCCCAATACAGCAGGTTGACAACCGCTGTGGTATTGTGTTTATGAGTGTTAAAACCTTTTCTGGATTGAATCCTGTGCCATGATCCAGGGGAGTATTTTCATCCATGCAAAGAAAATGTGTGTACGTAGAGAGAGATTCTGTTTTATTTACTAGCACAGTAGTGAAGGTCACTTGTGAATCACCTCTTGAGTGAATTGTGTCTTGATGTGGTGAATGTTTCAATGCCAAACAGCGCACACCAAAACCACCTTTGCTGTGTTCATGTCTCTCTGGATATACTCCCAGACGTATTGGAGGAGCTCCACACTTCTTTGATTATTTCCTTTAATATTTGATCAAGGGCCTTATGCACTTTGAAATGTGTCTGATTCTCTAGGTTGGCCATGTATCCTCCTTTACAGAGGATAGTCCTCAGTCTAAAAAAAAATCTATCTGAAGTGTTGTCTGGTGCAAGTCTAATCTAAAGAACTGTAAGAAAGGAAACGGGCTTGAAGTTGCCCTTCAACAGTTGGCTGACAAGGCACTTTGGTGAGATATTGTTTTATTTATATTATGGTAATTATTTCTACGTTTGCATTTATACCATAAATTAGCTCATATGCTTTTAATGCAAATCTACATCTTCTTCTCCACTCCTTTCTGGTGATGTATTTCTTCTTCTTCTTTTTTTTTTAGCAATGCAAAAGCAGCCATCCTTTGATGCCCTGATGTGTTAATTCTAAGATCTGTCTGTAGGACGTTTCATGTTCCAAGAATTCACCTTGTTCAAGTTTGGGCCAAGAAAGTCAATTTCAGGAAAGCACTAGAAAAGATTCAAGTATTCAGAACTACACAAACACACATACTTAAGAGTATGTAATTGAAAATAGGTAGTTGACAGCATACAGCTGAATGCAACAGTGCGTAGTCCTATCCATTTCTACTCAGAAGTGAGCCCAACTGAATTCTATAGAACTTATTCCCTGGTAAGTGTGAGTAGGATTTCAGCCTAAGGCTGCACATTTATCTTGGAGTGATTCACAGTGCAGTCCGTGCACATTACACATTTATGTAGGAGCAAGGCTTCACTATACTCCATAAAACGCAGAGGTCGTGAAAGTGAGTCCTCCATAGGGTTAGCTTGGTGGGCTCCTACATTCCTAGGAACAGAGGGACCATTCTCATCACAGGTTCCCTCTGGCTGACTCTTCTAAAAGCATTTCAATTAATCCGTTATGTACAGTGTTTCAGATCCATTGCATAGTCCTACTCTCACCTGCTGCTTCCTGCATTCTTTCGCCTTCAAATAAATAACATTTTCAAATAATAATAAATGACTGTACTTGGGCCACATAAGGAACGTGGAACTGGGCTCTCGGGACTTTTGCATAGCCATTCTAGTATTCTGGATTTAGTTGTACAGATTTTGGGGGCATTTGAAAAACAGCCTCTTTTTTATTATTAGTAATTATTTGTAACATTTTGGCTCACCCATAGATATGCCTACATGGTTTATAAGTTTCCTTGTGGGTCAGAGCTTACTGGAGATAGTCAATAACGTTCAGATGTAATGAACTAGCCTTGCCTGGTAATACTATTGAAATTGTGGCAAATTAAACAATTATTTCAAGTTATTAGAGAAGCAATCTGCCATAACCTGCCTTGAATTTTTGACAGCCTGTGCCCACTTGGTGCCCTCCACACCCAACAGACTCAGCCAGGCTGGGCTGCCAGATTGATCAGAGCCGAAAGCCGGAATGTGGCCTGGAGATGCACCGACAGCACTGAGCCCTGACTTCCTATAAAGCAGTTTCCTGTGTTCCTACATTAGTACATTTGTGAGCTCGACGACTTCCAAACCTGCAAAGTAATTGAGCCGCACGCCACCTAGCGGTGAGATCATTTGCCAGCAGACAAGATGCTCAGGGGAAATAATTCTTAACTGCGCTGGAGGTGCCACCAAAATACTGTCTATATAGAGTCTCTTGTCGAGCTTAGATAGGAGCAACAAAAGAAACGCCTGTTTAAAACACTTGCCAGGATTGACTTCTAATAATCCCAGTAGTTTTTAGATTTAGACTATGCACTGGCTATATAACAACAAAAGTGCAGCAGAGCATGTATTTCTGCTTGATATCTTTTGTGTCAGGCTAGCTGTGTACTCTGTGTACTGTTTGAACTGCAGTGTCATCTTTACTTAGGAATCCCCTTATATTTGTACAATTGTGTGTCCCACACTACCTTAGCAAGGGAGTACACACTGATGTACCAAAGAGGTAGGGCTTGATAAGACTTTTCCCCTACAGCTTTATGACTTCTTAAAGGTCTGGCCTATACAGTATTGCTCTTTGCGAAATATCGTGAGCTCCGTTTAGATCCTTACAATTTTAAGATAATGTGTTATGTACTAAGCTTGGATCCTAGAACAACAGGCAAGTAGGATCGTAGAATGCAACAACTGATTGGCCTGCAGGAAAAGACCAACCAGGCTTCAGGAGGGAAGCAGAATCAGCCAATCAGACTGGACTCGTTGTGTAAATAATGTATATAAAAGCCTGAGGTTTGGGGGGCAATTCAATCATTGCAATAAAGAGCATGAAATCACTATGGGATTCCTGAAGGAGCGTCTTTACCCCCATTGTTCTGCCCGGACACAGGTCTAGGACCGAGGGCCTTCTGGTGGTTCACTCAATGCAATACAGGGAACGAGGCAGAGGGCCTTCTCGGTAGTGGCACCCGCCCTGTGGAACACCCTCCCACCAGATATCAAAGAGAAGAGCAACTACCAGACTTTTAGAAGACATCTGAAGGCAGCCCTCTTTAGGGAAGCTTTTAATGTTTAACAGACTACTGTATTTTAATACTTTGTTGGAAGCCACCCAGAGTGGCTAGGGAAACCCAGTCAGATGGGCGGGGTATAAATAAATTATTATTATTATTATTATTATTATTATTATTATTATTATTATTATTATTTCTGAGTATATTTCATAATGCAAGTTCTGCATTATTCAGAAATGTCCCAGGTCGGATTCCTGGAATCTCAGGTGATAGGAAAGACCTCTGCCTGAGATTGCAGAGAAGCTCTGCCAGTACACAGCATCAGGTCTACATGGACAAACAATCCGTTTTGCCATAAGTCAAGCCTCTATGCCATATACAACAAACTTTTTATGATAAACTCACTGGGGTCTTCTAAGACATGGGTCTTCCCCAGGCATGTGAAGGACAACAGTGATGTTTGCTGATTGCTGCAATTGACAATTCTTGCTGACACTTTTGCTGCTGTTTTATTGACAGTTGTTCGTTTTATGAACCATTATTATTTTTTGTTACAATGCATTACTTTTACTTATGCTTTGTATGTCACTTGGAGAATTTATTGTGGAGCAAGCAACTTAAAACAATTAAATAGTGATAAATTTCAGAAATGACTCTTCCTGTGACATTCAGGACTGTAATCATGTGGGAGCAGGGCAAACAGGATTGTGATAAATGACCCAGCGGACACATTAACCTGAGACTGTGGTGCACATGTAAATAAGATGCACACAAGCAAGCAGAATGAAACATGGCCAGTCTCAGGGGGAGAGCTTGTGTAGGCTCTGTTCAGACCTTTGGAAAACCCCTGGTCACATGGCAGGAGTCTACATATGTAACAGCAGGTAAGCCTGCAGACTCTGCTCATGTCCCTGAATGTATGGATCTGGCAAGGACAAGCCAGAACACTTCACTTCCTATTGTCTGTGCATTGCTTTGTCAATGGAGATAATTTCTGTGTGTGGGGGGGGGGGAAGTATTCCTATGGGGACTTTTTTTTTCTTTTAAAAAAGGAAAGAATTGGACTCATTTTACTGGTATAATTAAAGGTGTTTATTTTAACAAGGCATTTGATAATTTATCACACTTGTATCCCACCCTCCTTTGACAAATATTTTTGTTCATTCAGTTTAATTGGCATTTTACTTTTTCTTAAGCTTTTAGTACGTTTACAAGCAATGTTTTATAGAAATTAGTGATTATATTGTATGGATGTTTGTTCTTGTGGGTTTTTTTGTAAAAAATATTTGTTAGTTGTGTTTAAATAATTTTACAGTATGGTTTCATGGCTGTGTTATACAGCAGTCTGAGAAGAGAGCAGAAAAATGGGGTGTAAGTAGGAGTAGGAGTAGTAATTTTATTATTACTTATTTGCATTTTAAATAATACAGTGGTGCCTCGCAAGACGAAAAGAATCCGTTCTGCGAGTCTCTTCGTCTTGCGGTTTTTTCGTCTTGCGAAGCAACCCTATTAGCGGATTAGCGATTTAGCGCTATTAGCGGCTTAGCGGCTATTAGTGGCAAAGCAGCTATTAGCGGCTTAGAAAAAGGGGGGGAAAGCGAAAATAATCGCAGGACGTTTTCGTCTTGCGAAGCAAGCCCATAGAGAAATTCGTCTTGCGAAGCGCCTTGAAAACGGAAAACCCTTTCGTCTAGCGGGTTTCTCGTCTTGCGAGGCATTCGTCTTGCAGGGCACCACTGTATTTTAAACATTAATATAAAATATTAGCTCTATTGTTTTGAAGATAAGAAAACAAGGAACATTGCCAATCAAGCTGCAGGCCATTTTTGTATTTAATACATAATTAACCTTTTTTAGATTATTAATAGTATGGCTCTAATCATATTATTGTCTGAATCATATCAGGTATTATGTCATATGTCATAATGTATGAGAGGAAATGGATAGAACTCAATAATTTATCTCTCTTGCCACTAGAGGTCAGAGCACATCCACTCAGGAAGGATGAATTACTAATGTGACAATTCTGCATTAGCTGTTGTTGGAATAAATGTGATTTTTCTTTTTACCACATGTGAGAGTATAGTAGAGAGAACATAAAAGTAGATAATCCCCACCCCTACGTACAACATTAAAAGCTAGGTGAGAACTCTCAGATGATGACGGAAGCCCCCAGCATCTCTCCCCTCCCCCCGCCGAAAATTCTCATTAAGAAACCTTGTAATTACCAAACCAATTCAAACCAAGGTGGTTGGATCTTTTACTTTAAGCAGTTCAGGAACACTGTACTTCAAGCATGGCTCTGCATCTAACATGAATTTGTGAGACAGCTGGACTTGCCTCAGGATTCAGAACTTGAACTTGAGGGTTCCCCCCCCCCATCATCCCCAAAGTTTCTATCTTTCTGTCTTCACGAAGCCCTTTTATAAAAAGGAGATATTTTATTTTATATACCCACCCACCCTGTATTTTTCCGTCTATAAGACGCCCCCATGTATAAGACACCCCTATTTTGGGGTACTCCAATTTAAGAAAACGGGAAGAGATGGCCCCCATGTATAAGACGCCCCCAAATTTTGGACATTATTTTTTAGGAGGGAAACCTAGTCTTATACATGGAAAAGTGTGTGTGTGTGTGTGTGTGTGTGTGTGTGGAATCTGTACCTTGAAACACAGAAGTGGTGTGGAGTGCTGCAGAGATGCATCTCTTCCTCTAACAACTAATGCACCCTTTGTCATTTATTTGCTGATAGGGGAATCGTCTCTAGGCATAAGCAGGCACATAATAATTCAAATCATAAAAATGCCCCTGTATCCCCCAAGTGTGTGAGCATCCTATTTCAAAGAGCGAAAAGGTTGGACCGACAATGCAAAGCAACAACAACAAAGAACCACAGCAGTAAAATCTGCTACCAAATCTGCCCATAGGAAGGTCAATAGTACACTCAGAACATTATGATTATAATTACAGTATTATATGCCTTCTTGTGCCCAGCTACTCTTCCTCCTCTTTTTCTAGCACCTCTTAATTTTCTTTCTTCCATTCTGAACCTTGTTTTCTTTTTCCTGTCGTAGAGGGCTTCTGAGTGTCTCAACACTGGCAGCTTCCTGCGGCCGTACTTAGAAATATTTTTTTTTTAATTATGAAACCATCAAGCCTGCCATAGGAAACCAGAAACATCAAATCCACAGCATTAAGGTACAACGATCTTCCAGAGAAGAGTCTAAAAGCCTTTGTAGAAAAAACCCATGAATATCTTTTGGAGGCATCTACCAACGTAAGAGGATGCGGGTGGTGCTGTGGGTTAAACCACAGAGCCTAGGACTTGCCGATCAGAAGGTTGGCGGTTCGAATCCCCACAATGGGGTGAGCTCCCGTTGTTCGGTCCCTGCTCCTGCCAACCTAGCAGTTCGAAAGCACGTCAAAGTGCAAGTAGATAAATAGGTACCACTCCGGTGGGAAGGTAAATGGCATTTCCATGCGCTGCTCTGGCTCGCCAGAAGTGGCTTAGTCATGCTGGCCACATGACCCGGAAACTGTATGCTGGCTCCCTCGGCCAATAAAGCGAGATAAACGCCGAAACCCCAGAGTCGGTCATGACTGGACCTAATGGTCAGGGTCCCTTTACCTTTACCAACGTAAGAGAAGGGGAGGTGATGTTTGTTGACTCCTCCTTATCCCTGTAGCTCTCAGTATACTCTGAAAACTTGTTCCAAAGGACTGGGGAAGCCCACCGGAACACCATGAAAATCAGAAAAATCACATAGGATCAGAAATAAAGGCATTTCTGCCTTCACTAGCTCAAAAGCCATTCCCTGAACAGGCTGGCAGTATTAGATTTTCTCATTTCCCCTCCCCATCCCAATGTAGATAGTGTTCGGTGAATGAGGAATTTCCTTATTATTTTTAAATCATCTCCATTAGAGCTAATGACTCCTGCATGCTTTGTCTTTTATTCTCCGTTTGCTGGTGACATTGCCTCGTTTTGTCTTCTGCATTCGCTAATTGCATTAAGCAGTTCTCGCAAAATGAGCTAAAATGAGATGCACCCTGATGAGGGTCAGTTAAGAATAGCAGAAGCCTGCACAGATCCTACAAGTTGTCTCTTCCCTGTCATCTCTCATTTGAAGACAGAAAGCGTGATATTTGGAAAGGATATGAACGAAAAAGCTGTAATGAAGGCCATCTTTTTTATTCAAATAAAGCTACAAAATATGAAATACGGTTTGATTCACCCCTCTACCATTTGGCTGTAACTGCTGAATTGCTAAATAAGCCTGTGCAGGTTTAGTTCTAGTACAGAATAAAACAGCTTCAAAGGAAGCTACCTTATACCAGAGCGGACATTTTATCCATTTAGCCCAGTATTGTCTCAGGGTCTCAGGCCAAATTCTTTACTTCAGTTACTAAACAAACCTTTTACCTGGTAATTCCAGGGATTGAATCTGGAACCTATCCAGTGCAAGGCATTTGCTCTGCTACTGAGCTATGTTCCCTTTCCACCACATGGGTCTTTGTGGGAGGAAAGATAAAAGTGTTTGTTGTGGGGGAGGAAGGGAAAGGAGAATGTTAGCCACTTTGAGACTCCTTCGGGTAGTGATAAAGTGGGATATCAAATCCAAACTCTTCTTCTGACTTTTTAGAAGACATCTGAAGGCAGCCCTGTTTAGGGAAGTTTTTAATGTTTGGTGTTTTTAAAATTCTGTTCGGAGCCGCTCAGATCAGAGTGGCTGGGGAAACCCAGCCAGGTGAGCGAAATAAATAAAATAATAATAATAATAATTTATTGTGTATCTCAAGGCAAGATCCAGTGCCAGCATATAATTATTAGGTGGATATAAGTGACTAACAATGCAAACGTATACCTGCCTGCTTAACTCCCAATAAGTGTTTTTTTTTAATTATTCTTTTACAATTATACCCAATCCCCCCTCCCCCCATTATGGAATCCTAGGCCTAGTACACATGACTCCATACCCTCTAATTATCCCAATTTTCCAGGGACAGTCCTGGAATTACAAAAGTCATCTGGGCTTCTGATTTGATCCCGGAATGTCCCTATTTTTCCTGCCAGTGCTGCTGCTACTGCCAAGCTCAGGAAAGTATATGAGCAGGCATTTGTCCTGAGTGACAGCGGCAAGGAAGCATCCCCTTGCCTCTCCATGGCTGCTGCTGCTGCTGCTGGTATCCTCCCTTGGGCAGCTTGTAGTGGCTACTCGAGAGCAGGTGAGGAGGAGGAGAGAGGCTGCTGCCACTGAGGCCCAGAAGGCAGGGCTGCCCTGGGTGGAAAGAAAGAAGGAGCAGAGGAGACTGCAATGAGTCTTGGTTTTTTAAAAGAATACTTTGTGCGTCAGTGTCTAATCTAGAAGCCTGCAGCTAGGGAAGGGCCTTTGCTCAGTGGCAGCGCATCTGCCTTTCAAGCAGAAATTCCCAGGTTCAATTCCCAGCATCTCTGGGTACAGTTGGGAGAGGCTCCTTGAAATCCTGGAGAGTTGTAGACAATACTTAGCAAGATGGGTCAATGGTTTAACTCAGTACAAGGAGTCCCTTCCTGTCCCATTGATGTTCGCCTGCATGGGAGAAGATATATCTCTTAAATGCAGGAGGTTTCATGCTTTCAAAGGGGGAAAAAAACCCCCCACAACTATGTCATTGTGTGCCTTAGTTGTAAATTGGCTAGTGCCTTCCCTGTACTTCCTTCCCAGTGACTCAAATGAAACTTGATTAATTTTGTGCCGCCAGGGGGCACTGCCTGCTAACATATAGTGAAAGAGAAAAGTCTTCGCACAAATTAACAACTAAGGAAGACGGTGTTATACTGTTAATTCCAACGTGATCACCAACAATTATACTATTTTATTTTTTTCACGTGCTGACCTATATTTTTGTTCAGATATAAAATGTTCCTTTAATGGTACATTATATATATATAACCCATATATATATATGGTATATTACATTATATATCCCCTTCATGGATCACTGCCTTGCCATGGCGAAGGGGCTTGAATAACTCAGAGAAGCTATGAGCTATGCCGTGCAGGGCCACCCAAGATGGACAGGTCATAGTGGAGAGTTTTGACCAAACGTGATCCACCTGGAGCAGGAACCGGCAAGCCACTCCAGTATCCCTGCCAAGAAAACTCCATGGACAAAGACAGCAGGCATATAAAAGTTATGCCGCTGGAAGATGAGCCCCTCAGGTCGGAAGGCGTCCAACATGCTACTGAGGAAGAGCGGAGGACAAGTACAAGTAGATTCAGAGCTGATGAAGCGGCTGGGCCAAAGCCGAAAGGATGCTCAGTTGCGGATATGCCTGGAAGCGAAAGGAAAGTCCAATGCTGTAAAGAAAAATATTGCATAGGAACCTGGAATGTAAGAACCATGAACCTTGGTAAGTTGGATGTGGTCAAAAATGAGATGGCAAGAATAAATATTGACATCCTGGGCATCAGTGAACTAAAATGGACGGGAATGGGCGAATTCAGTTCGGATGACCGTCACATCTACTACTGTGGGCAAGAAACCTGTAAAAGAAATGGAGTGGCCCCCATAGTCAACAAAAGAGTGGCAAAAGCTGTACTGGGATGCAATCTCAAAAATGACAGAATGATCTCGATACGAATCCAAGGCAGACCTTTTAACATCACAGTAATCCAAGTTTATGCGCCAACCACTGGTGCTGAAAAAACTGAAATTGACCAATTCTATGAAGACTTACAACACCTTATAGAAATGATACCAAAGAAGGATGTTCTTCTCATTATAGGGGATTGGAATGCTAAAGTAGGGAGTCAAGAGATAAAAGGAACAACTGGCAAGTTTGGCCTTGGAGTTCAAAACGAAGCAGGGCAAAGGCTAATAGAGTTCTGTCAATATAACAAGCTGGTCATCACAAACACTCTTTTCCAACAACACAAGAGACGACTCTACACATGGACATCACCAGATGGGCAGCATTGAAATCAGATTGATTATATTCTCTGCAGCCAAAGATGGAGAAGCTCTATACAGTCAGCAAAAACAAGACCTGGAGCTGACTGTGGCTCAGATCATCAGCTTCTTATAGCAAAATTCAAGCTTAAACTGAAGAAAGTAGGAAAAACCACTGGGCCGGTAAGATACAATCTAAGTCAAATCCCTTATGAATACACAGTGGAAGTGAGGAACAGGTTTAAGGATTTAGATTTGGTGGACAGAGTGCCTGAAGAACTATGGATGGAGGCTCATAACATTATACAAGAGGCAGCAACTAAAACCATCCCAATGAAAAGGAAATGCAAGAAAGCAAAGTGGCTGTCCAACGAGGCCTTACAAATAGCGGGAGAGAGAAGGCAAGCAAAATGCGAGGGAGATAGTGAAAGATACAGGAAATTGAATGCAGATTTCCAAAAAATAGCAAGGGCCTTCTTAAACGAGCAATGCAAAGAAATAGAGGAAAACAATAGAATGGGAAAAACCAGAGATATGTTCAAGAAAATTGGAGATATGAAAGGAACATTTCATACAAAGATTTCCATAATAAAAGACAAAAGTGGAAAGCAGAAGCAGAAGACATCAAGTGGAAAAAGTGAAAACAGAAGCAGTGGAAAAGCAGTGGAAAAAGTGGAAAACAGAAGCAGAAGACATCAAGAAGAGGTGGCAAGAATACACAGAGGAACTATACCAGAAAGAAATGGATGTCTCGTATACCCCAGGTAGTGTGGTTGCTGACCTTGAGCCAGACATCCTGGAGAGTGAAGTCAAATTGGCCTTAGAAAGCATTGCTAATAACAAGGCCAGTGGAAGTGATGATATTCCAGCTGAACTATTTAAAATTTTAAAAGATGATTCTGTTAAGGTGCTACACTCAATATGCCAGCAAATTTGGAAAACTCAGCAGTGGCCAGAGGATTGGAGAAGATCAGTCTACATCCCAATCCCAAAGAAGGGAAGTGCCAAAGAATGCTCCAACTACCGCACAATTGCACTCATTTCACATGCTAGCAAGGTTATGCTTAAAATTCTACAAGGCAGGCTTAAGCAGTATGTGGACCGAGAACTCCCAGAAGTGCAAGCTGGATTTAGAAGAGGCAGAGGAATCAGAGACCAAATTGCAAACATGCGCTGGATTATGGAGAAAGCTAGAGAGTTCCAGAAAGACATCTACTTCTGCTTCATTGACTATGCAAAAGCCTTTGACTGTGTCGACCACAGCAAACTATGGCAAGTTCTTAAAGAAATGGGAGTGCCTGATCACCTCATCTGTCTCCTGACTCACTCCACCCTCCTATATATAAGGTTCTGGTGACTTCTGCTTCAGTGTATCTGAAGAAATGTGCATGCACACAAAAGCTCATACCCTGAACAAACTTAGATGGTCTGTAAGGTGCTACTGGACAATTTTTGTGCATTATCTTATGTCACAATAAATCTCACAGCCCTGTAGCATCCCACAGCAACCCCAAAGACTCATCATCTTAATAAAATGCAATTTTTTTTTTTTTACAGTGATTGCATGTATCCAATTTACAGTGTAAGATATTCAGGTTGAATCAAGAACATGCTTGTCTAGCTCTTATCCAAATGGAGCAATGATGGGACCAAACCAGAGTATATGGGCTATAATTCTGCCATGCTCAGGGTTCCTCTAACAGTGAACTTCATGGATAATTCTGAGTTGAATCCAGTGAGCTTACAATGATACTGTTATGGATTTGGGGTGGGGAGAAGTAGGCTGTATGCAGAGACCCTTCTAACCCTTGGATGCAGCAAGTGTTTAAAAATATAAGTCAAGCTAGTTTCCTGCTGAGGTGATAAGGTGGGTGATGGGCCTTTAAGGGGAACAAAGGAAATGGATCTGTGCGAGATGACAAATGGGTGAGCTCCCTCAACTGGCTGGTAGTTAGAAAAAGGCAATGGTGAGAAGGGAGAGTTTGATGTGACCCAGAAGGAAAGCAGCAACCCAGAGAGGTAGGGCAACCATGTTTGAGAGCCACGTTTGATTTCTGTTTGAATCCAAGGTTGTGGCTATAGGAGAAACAAGACCCTTTTGGAACATTGATGTTGTGAGCCCCTCCATCTCAGGCTTAGGTTGTAGATACGTGTAAAACGATACATAAGAAAGACTACAGTCTCTGCTGTGCCTCATTCCCAAAAGCAAACAAGCCCTGAGTAAGCGCCTGGAATCTCATACCATTCAGAGATTTGGGGTGGCATGCAACAAGCTACTACTTGTTGAATCAGCTGTACTTTAACTCTTAAGACATTTAGTTCTCATTGCTTAAGCAGCAGCAACAGCAATAGCTGCTAAGTTGGACCTCCAGTCTGTTATTGGGCTACAACTCCCATAATCCTTCATCATTGGCCATGCTGGCTGGGGCTGATGGGAGTTCAACAGCCACAGGCTTCCCATTCATCCTGTACATGGCCTTGTTTTTCTCATTTGCTGGTATCACGCAAAAAGCCTACCATGTACCATATCATAAAAGAGCCACACAGAGCTAAGGTTCTCCAAAATCTGGCAAATCTAGCTAGCACAATGCATGTGCTTAGAAGAAATATTCCTCGGGGGGGGGGTCACATGGGACCACAATAATCTTTTGAGATAAAGTGGGACTTCAATGTTGTTTTGGAATAAAATGACTGTGGGGTTACTTTGACTCCTTATGTCAGATGTGGGGAACCTCAGGCCTAAGGTCCAAATGCCACCCCCCAGACCTTTCTTCGTGGTCCTTAGGACTCGTCCCCAGGCCACCCACTCTCTGCCCAGGTCAGACCCTGTCACTTGCCTACTTGAATGGTTTTGCCTGTCCTTGAACTCTGGCAATGCCTCATGGTTGCCTGAATGACGGTGTGTGTGTGTGTGTGTGTGTGTGTGTGTGTGTGTGTGTGTGTGAGAGAGAGAGAGAGAGAGAGAGACACCTAGCCTACTACCAAGGCAATATACATATTATTTTTCCTGGGGTTTTTTTTGCCTCTGGCTCTGTCCACCTTTGGCCCTCAGACAAAAATATTCCCTAGGCCATAAACAGGGGCATGTTCAGTTATCCTGCACCCAGAACTCAATGTGGCTCTAACTAGGAATGGTATCCCTCAGAGGAGGACTTGAAGTATTCCCTCTGCCCAGAACGTCCTGTTGACAGCTTCCTCCCAAGGTGCAGAAAGAGGGTATCATGTCAACGTTGCTCTAGAATGTATAGTGATAGTGAGCAGCTACTATGGGACCCCTTTCTAATGGTGTGCTACATGTAAGCACGTTGGCAGCAAATAGCTACCTTTTCCCATACTGCATGTAGTGCGGCGTAGCATAAAATGAAAAAGCAGCTCCCAAGTGCATGTGCTTTTGGGAAGTCTTCCATGAGACAAACTGAAATAAGGAATTCATATATGGGAATGGTCAAGGCCAGTGCTTTTTTTCCTGAGGAGACACAGGGGTACACATACCCCTAAACATTTTGTGAATCTTTGAACCGTCATACCGGGTTACAGACACGTCAGATTGCATTTTTGGGGGTTACGGACTGCCGAAACCCGGAAGTACCGGAATGGATTACTTCCGGGTTTCGGTGGTCGTGCAAGCGCAGAAGTGCTAAATTGCACTTTGCACATGCACAGAAGCACCAAATCGCAACCCACACGTGCACAGACGCGCCGCTGCGGGTTGCGAACGTGCATCCCACATGGATCACGTTCGCAGCCAGAGCGTCCACTGTACTTTTGTCCATTTACTGTATTTATTTGAACTATAAAATGGTGATTTTCTTGAGTCAAAATGAGAGCACCCCTTAACATTTTTTTTAATAGAAAAAAAGCACTGGTCAAGGCTATTAAAAAGAAGGAGTCTGGGGGAAAAATAATGCAGGCAACATTTGACCATGGATGCTAAAGTTGTTAACCTGGAGAATATAGATTGTGTTTGAAGATAAACGAAAGAAAGAAAAGAAAAAGCTATTCTGTGCCGTTTCCAAATTGACTCCCTTGTGCAAGGTGAACAATAGTTCCCAGAACAGTTTTAATTCTTACCTCCAGACATTGTCACATCTCTGAGTCTCTGGGACTGCCATGGTACACTAGGCTGAAAAGGCATTCATAGGAAAATGCTGACCCCATACACTGTAGGGCACTGTAATTTAGTCTTACCTGAGACATCGCAAATTCAGAGGTGAAACTTGGTTTCAAGTAATTGATTTCTTTACACCGAGTTCTGAATGTGCTGTCTCTGTATTCAACCCAACATTAACCATTTAGAACCAGTTTTGTGTTCGACAGAATGAGGAGCCACCACTGATTTCAGCCATGCTCCATTGAGCCACTAAGGTAATGTAAATCTTATACCGTTTTCTTACAACACACCAGTGCTTTGTGTTGATAGATTGGATGTGCATAAACTGGACAATCCTGCACTGGACCTCTAACCTGTAGCACTGTACTTTCAAAACCCTAGACCTATGCCTCACATCTTATAGCAAACAAATGAGCTAGGAGCTATTAACTGTATCACAGTTTCACACAGTTAAAAAGGAATATCCTCAGAAAGTGAAATTTATTGAAAAGTAGGGTTTTACTCCATACATAGTTCAGTGAATGTGACTTTATTGTAAACCAGGCTCTTTCTTATTACTGTATTTTGAGATACCACTCTAAAGGTTGGTTTACCCATTGTATTCTTTTTAAGTGGGCATCTAAACGTGAAGTGAACATTTGCAACCTATTCTTAAATCAAGAGGTTTCTGATCCTGGTTAATAGTGGCACAATGGGTTAGTGGGTCTGGCTGCTAACCAGAAGGTTGGTGGCTTGAGTCCATGCAGGGACAGCTGTGGGAAGTGTTCCTGCATTGATGAGTTTGCATTTGATAACTCCCTACTATAACGTAGAGATCTTGCCCCACCTGTGCTGTGTTATCCCTGCCTTTTGAAGAACTTCACGCTTAAACATTTAATTACAGCTGTTCTGCTCCCTCTGTCTGCCTTTTAAAATTTTTAGTTGGCTACTTCCGGGTCGGCGCCATCGCCGAATGGCGGACTCCCTCCGAGCTCCGGAGGGAGTCGGCTGGGTAGGGGTCGGGTCCTGCCGTGCCGGCGACGCGGGGACCCTCAAAAACCATGGGCAGAGATGCCCATGGACTTGGTGACTCGGCGGGCACCGTTTGCGCCCCCCGACCCGCGAAGGAGCCTTTTTAAAGGCTGCGGAGCGGGTGACGGGGGGGGGGGTGTGGTGCTGTGAGTCCAATGCTTCCCCTGCCCAGCGAAGCCGCATGCCATTCGGTGGAGAGCAACGACTTCTTCTTTGAAAATTTCGGATTTGGACTAAAAGGAACAACCCGTGAGTAAATTGATTGGACTTAAAAGGTAAATTTGATCTTTGAATTTGGAGCGAGCAGGGGGAGTGCAAAAAGGAAGTCCGCCCCCCCCCCCCCCGTTGTAGATGGTTCAACGCAAGGATTTGACAACTAAGATCGAGAGATGAACTTGTTTACCTGAAAAAATTTTTTAACTTCACGAAGGGAAATTACAATAATTGTGCTGGAGGAGAAGACTGATTTGTGGGAACTAAAATGCAACCCCCCCAGGAACCGGGAACGATCCGCTATGAGAGACTGGTGAAGAGACACAGAAACTTTGACAGCTGTCAAAGTAGCTGTCAAAGCGGGAAAATAAAAGAGAACTTTGTTACGATGGCTTTGCTGGTTAGATTTGTTACAATTTGGACATAAATTATTGGAAATAAAAGCAACAAGTTATTTGACTTTTGGGTCTGATTTTGAAAGAAATTAAGTTACCATATTCCCTCTAGAGGGAGGCTGGGACATTGCAACAGTAGCAGCAAGTGGAAAAATACTATGAATTTGAGCAGGATCTGTTATCTCTTGGGAAAGCTGCAAAAACGAAGCATTATTTTGTCTACAGAGGTTTCTATACTAAAGGAGACAATGGATTTATCCACTGAAGAAAGGAAGGGACTTGACGCAAGTTATGTTCCTGAATAACAAAAGCCTCTGTGGAGAACAAGAAGTTTCTGAATTAGAAGGTTTCTGCAGCAGAACAGGAAAAAGCAACCTGAGGAATAAGAGCTGGACCAAATTTGAAGCCGGAGTATTTGGAACATCCAGACTTTAAAAGGACCAAGAAATAGAATTTAAGTTAGACTCTTAAACATAGAGGTCTGGATGGAAGAACAATGACTTTTTCTGAGAGTTTTTTCGAGATTGGACTTTCTGAAATTAAAAGCTATCAAAAGACAGCAAAGTGGAGTTGAGATATAGACGTGGATACACCAGGCTGGCAGTAGACAATGGATGAACTTTGGGGATTGGAACCGGGGAATGGGGGGGTGGGGAGATTTGGAATCCAAAGGCTGTAAAATTATATATTATTTCTTTCTTTTCTTTTTTCATGTTTGTTGTTTGAAAATAGGGGAATTCATGGAAGGGAAATGGGGTCGATCTTAGGGAATTATATAAAATATAAGGAGAAATGGTTCATTAAGATAAATAAGATAAATTAATTTGGAATAAATGGGTTATTTAAAATTACAAATAAGGTTTTAAAATTTGGGGTGAGAATCTGTGGAATCAATTTAAGGGAAATGGAATACAAGAGGGGGAGGGGGGGGGAAGTCCGGGAAAGATGCCACTGAAACCAAGTGTAAATCATATTTGTTTTTTCTTTCTTTCTTGCTATCTTTCCTTTTTATTCTGGAAAATTTTTAATAAATATTATTTTAAAAAAATTTTTTTTTAGTTGGCTGAATTATTGTGTGTGATGGGATGTTTTAATTGTTTCATTTTCTGTGGACTAGCTTGGATAATAAGTGGAAAAAATAAATATTGCAGATAAATAACTAAATGGATAAAAGTTATCCCCATTGAGTCTTCTCTCTGCTGTACTGAATCTCAGTACACAGGCGCAGACAGGAGAATAAGATCAGATTATGAGAATCAGGGATTTTGCAAAGGTAATGAAGGACTGAGAAACAGCTTAAGTATTCAACAGGAATATCCCTGCAATAAAAGAAATACAGATGGTGGCTTTGCTTTTCACCTATAAAGATACAGACTTTGTCAACCTTACTGTGAAGAGATAATAATATAATAAAAAGTTATTACTTATACCCCGCCCATCTGACTGGGCCTCCCCAGCCACTCTGGGTAGCTTCCAACAGGATATTAAAAACACAATAAAACATCAAACCTCTGGCTGTGCTGTTCACCCTACCTGAGGGCAGAGAACAGAGGCACAGCCATTGGCAGTATTACAAGCAAGGGGCTGTTAGGCTTCAAAAAATAAAAATAAAAAATGACAGAGGGGTTTGATACTCTTAGGACATAGCTACACTCTAAAAGTACAGGGCTTTTATATCAGTACAGTGGTACCTTGGTTTATGAACTTAATCTGTTCCAGAAGCCCGTTCTTAAACCAAGGCGTGCTTTCCCATATCAGTGGGGGACTCAATTTACAAATGGAACACACTCAACAGGAAGCAAAACATGTTCTTATTCCAAGGCAAAGTTCACAAACCAAAATACCTACTTCCAGGTTTGCAACACCCTTAATCCAAGTTGTTCATAAACTAAGCTGTTCTTAAACCAAGGTACCACTGTATAAGTTTCATGGCTTACCCAAAAGAGTCTTTGTTAGGAGGCTGCCTTTATCAAGTCAAGCCATTGGCCCATCTAGCTTGTATGCCCTGACTGGCAGCCTTTCTTCAAGATTTGAGACATTCCTGCATGCAAATTTTTTGCATGCAAAGCAGATTTTCTACCACTAAACGGCAGCCTTTCCCCAAATTTGAAAAGAATGTTGATTCATCAGTGGTAGAGATTTCTGGCCCCTCCTCAAAGAACATGTTCCCAAGGCTCCCCAAAGAGAGGTAATAACTATTGTTTAAACATATCCTTAGACTAAGGGAGATATGCTTTACTGAAATCAACGAGGCTTCCTAAAAAATTGTGTTTACAGTTGGTATTCCATGTTGTACCATACTGAGCCTGCAGCCATCGCAAAAACCATTATATGAGATACACTAAAAAGTGTGCATTACAGTGCTGTATCTTTTAATTTTAATTATAGTATACTAAGTGGGTATATCTTGTTGTTTTGAGTACACAACCTCCCCCCACCTCAAGACCAGCAGTATGCAAAGCACATTTGTAATGGAAACGAGGGATAAATTATTGCACTTTTTAATAATCCAGCTGACATCATTGCAGTTGTGACCTTGGATGAAACTGTGTCCAGCTGCAGAATATTAAACAGTAGCCAATGTTGCTTTGAAACAAAGAGTGACAGTTTTCATTACTGCCATTACTGATTCAAAAGTATAAACAGGGTTGCAGAACAACAAGAATGCCCAGCCCAGGATGTGCCTTGCCACTGCCTTTTGAAGCAACAATTGGCATCGGAGATGATTTGCCAATAAAAACATTAGGAAAGATACACATTGCAGTTCATATGAAATAGGCATTGTAGATCAGGTAGTGAACAATGGGTAAAATCCTGGGTGCCACAATACAATGATTATGCGTATGATTAATGTTGGCAGAATTCATCAAAGTTGGCATTGACCACCTGCCTCAATGCAGACATCTGCACAATCACTTCCTCATTCCTAATAGTCCGCTCTGGACACTATTGACTTTACTTCTTTCACAAGGTGGCTAAAGCTGTGAGCAGGATAGAACAAAAACCACTTTTTCACACCATGCAGCTCCAAAACTGCCCCCAAAGGCTGGCAATGTAGTAACTGAGTTTTTGGTCATGACTGATGAAGAAAGAAGAGGGGATATCTTCTATCTTCTGCTTTTGTTAAACATTGTCTTTTTTATTTTTAAAAATGCTTTATTTTTTTAAAGAAACCAAAACCATCGACAAAAACAATCCAAAATAAATACATATTACCATAAGAATAATAATTTGATTCACATGTAACAAATTCCACCATGACTTCGGATCACCCCAATGTGGTTCCTAAATTACATTTCCGACTACGCACTTTCCATTGTCTCTCCTAGGTTGTTTCAGTTATATTGGTTTTGTAAAATTCCTTAATTTCATGCAGAAGTCAATCCAGGCCTGCCAAAGAATTTAGATTTTTACAATGTTCTTTTAAGTATACTCTGTAAATATCCCACTCTATTGAATGTTTGTTCTGTATCGTCTCAATCTTGCTGTCATTTTTGCTAACTGCCCATCCAATTTGGTAGGGATGGAATCTCCTTTCCATCCTTTTACAGTTAAAATTCTTGCTGTGGCTATTGCATACATAAAAATTCTCCTTAGATTTTTTGGAATTTCATTACTCATTATACCCAGCAGAAAGGCCTCAGGCTTTTTGGAGAAGGAAAATTGAAACATTTTCTTAAGCTCATTATATATTACCGGTATATCCCAGAATTTTCTTATTTTTTTTACAGTTCCACAACATGTGGATCATCGTGTCTTCTGCCTCTCTGCATCTCCAGAAAATGTTTGACCTGGTTTTATACATTTTGACCAGTTTTACAGGTGTTAGGTACCATCGGTAAAGCATTTTCATGAAATTCTCTTTCAGGTCATTGCACGCAGTGAATTTCAGGTCCTCCCTCCATAATGTTTCCCAAGCTTACATTTGGATATTGTAACCGAAATCTTTGGCCCATTGGCCCATTCTACTTCTTCCTCCTTGACCTCCCAGTCTAGGAGGAGTCTGTACATTTTAGAGTGTGGTGGTTTTTTTCATTTTAATTAGATCTTTCTCAAGTCTTGATAATTCCGTGGAAAAGCCCTTCTGTTTGTCTTTTTGGAATGTCTTGTTTAGCTGGAAATATTGTAACCAATCTGTTAAATGGGTTTGAATGTCTTCAGGTTGTTTTAGTTCTAGCCTATTTTCCTTCTCTAAATCTTTGTAAGTTGCCCAATTACCTCTCTTTTTTTCTTTCTTTTCTTTACCAAGAATGCTTCTATCAGGGATAACCACCATGGCGTTTGGGGCTCTAACAAGTCATTATACTTAGCCCAAAGCAGGTATAGCGATTTTCTAACCATATGGTTCAAGAAGCTTTTGTGAACTTTAACCTTTTCATAATCTAGATAAGTGTGCCAATGGTACCGATTATCGAATCCTTCCAGATCCAGCAAATCAGTGTTTTGTAGTATCAACCATTCCCGGATCCAGGAGAGACAAGCCGCCTCATACAGTTTCTCTTTAACACCAATTAATAGTTTGTGCTTGATCTTGGGTTCTCCCCCTTACCAAATAGAACTTCAGATGTCCCTCTGCCAATCTCTGAAACAGCTTGGTCCCTCAATCACTGGAATTGATTGAAACAAAAATATCATTCTTGGGAGCACATTAATCTTTACTGTAGATATTCTTCCCCAAAAGGAGATGTTTAATCGGTTCCAAATCTCCAAATTCTTTTTTTATCTCCTTAAAATCTTAACATAGTTATCCTGAAATAGATTATTTTTTGTGTATGAGCCATATACCCAGGTATTTTACTTTTTTGCTAATTTCCAAACCACAGTTTTCATGTAATTTGTCAACAGACATTAAAAAACAAGACTGTCATGAATAAGCATATGGACTGAACGTATGGGCCCAGGGAGTGGAATTTTAGGCAGAGAGAAAAGGACTGAGGTATGAGAAGATTAGGCGAGAGAGAGAGAGAGAGAGAAGGAGGTTGCCGTAATCGCAATGGGAGAAAACCAATGAAGGAAGCTTGCTGCTTTTTATAATTTGCATAACTGTAAAATTATTTAGTGATGTAGTAAATATGGGGAGAAAGGCAGTGGGAAGAATTATACCTAGTGGCGGAGTTATCAATATATATTTAGACTAAATCAAGGAGAAGATAAACTTCCATTAAATATTCTTAGGATCAGAGTGCAAGACATCAAGTGGGTGAATACATTGGTTAAACAAAAGGTCTTAAAAATAAATTGGTATTGATTACTGGAAACTCTGGGTGAAATTGATTAAATGGAAAGAGACAGTATGCTAGAAAAAATGTGAACTGACTGTACTCCCAGCAAATTCTATACAATATATTCTTGTTCCATATAGAAATATGTAAACAAAAATTATGAAAGGAATAAATTCAATAAATATTTTAAACAGCCCACTGAATAACTGTCATTAAGATGTTCCATTGCCAAAGGAAATGAATTATTTTCTAAAAGGAAATAACACTTACCCAAATGATGTCATCTGTCCTGAACCCCTGGCCTACCTGGCAGCAAGTCAGTATGCAGTCCAAAGTTCAAAGCCTGAGGGTCAATCCACACCAGCAGAATCCAAAATCCAAAGGTCAGGAAACACAGTCCAGGACCAGTAGCCAAGTCTGAAATCCCACATTCAGGATATAGTCCAGAGTCAAACCCAAAGCACAAGTCCCATAGAGATCCAGGAGAACCCAAGTCAAGGTTCACCAATATGGGCAGCTGAGCAGACCCTCAGCTCTGCTTCCCTTTTGTACTTTGCTGATTGCAGCACCTGGGCTTGGCAAGGAATATGACCCTCACCTGTTCCAAGCCTACTCCAGCTGAGGAATCACACACCACCTCCCAGAACTAGCGACCCCCACCTGGCCAGCTAGGGAGCTGGGCTATGGGCACTTGCCTGCCTCAGCCTCCTGGAGCACCAATCCCACTGCTCCTTACACCTCAAAGCCTGCCATGATCGTGGAGATAGGGGCCCTTCGAACTCTGGTGATGGGTCCTTGTACTCTGGTTCTTGTGCATGAGCCTCCATCCCCTTGCCATCCTCCATCATCCTGTGAGTACTTTCTTGCCCATTCCCTGCTTGCCCTGGTGTGTCCCATTCCCAGCTATCCCCCTCACTAGGATCCTTTTCCTCCTTCCCATCGTCCTGCCAGATCATGACACAGAACTTAATTGAAAAATGCGATTGATGCCAAAAAATTTAACCCCAATGCAAATGTAAAAAGGGAAATGAAGTTATATGTGTGTCTGGATGTGGAAAAAACAACTTGCAACTGCTAACTGTCAGCATCGCCCTTGAGCCAGTGTACCAACTGGACTCATGCACTGCAGCCCGACTGGGCTAGGCGAGCTGGGTAGCACTGCCAGAGACCACCTTTCTCACAGGAACAGGTCACAGTGCTGTGGACTCACAGCTTGGAGCTGAGAGCACCGGATTCACTGTCTCAATAATACAGTCGTTGCGCAGCAGCGTTTTGCAGAGTCTTGCAGAGTATAAACCACTCGGAGAGCAGCTCTGTAGAATATCTTCCTTTTATTCTATAGCTACAACTATAATACAAAACTATATACAGAGCTAAAAGATCTGAGCATAAATCAATGCTACTTTGAGTGCCTGCAGCTGCTCTTAGCAGCAATCTTATCTCTAAACACGATCTCTAGCACTCACTCTCTCTCCGACACACTGACTGACTGACTCTCACACACACAGACGTGGTGCTGGGCAGAATAAGTAGATAGCAGGACACGCCTCCTCCTCTCTGGAGAGTCAGCAGAGACCTCAGGAGATCATCAGGAGATTCTTGGGTATGGGAGGGGTGAAATCTCCTCATCACCTAATTGAAAAATGCGATTGATGCCAAAAAATTTAACCCCAATGCAAATGTAAAAAGGGAAATGAAGTTATATGTGTGTCTGGATGTGGAAAAAACAACTTGCAACTGCTAACTAGCATCTTAGTATTATGATTCAGCAATGGGGGGTGGGGCGGGGCACAATTATCTTAAAACATATTTGTGCCACTTGCTGATCATACAATGAAGATCACATTGCCTGCTGCAATGATACAAAGATGAAGTAGCTCCAAGAAAGATAGATATTAAAATTCAAAAATGGAGGAAAAGACAAAATATCTTGCAAAAGCCATAGGCAAAGAGAATGTGTTTTGTTCTGCTGCAGAAATAATAATTTCCAAACCTGGTGAAGAGACAGATGTGCTATTGCACAATGCTATGCAAGCTATGGCCTAAGAGATATCTGACAATATGAAATACATATGTCTTTAATTGAGCATGACTAATGGATGACGGCTACGTGGAACCGGAAAGCAAAATTCAATTACTCTGCATTTGCGGCTAATAAACAAATTTTGCAAACATTGTCCTTGGGGAAAAAAGAATATAATTTCAGTCTGCTCAGTGCCTGCTTATATATCACTGTTCTTTCCCTAAATAAGGTTATGAGAAATTACTTGCTGCTATAGAATAAGGACACACCTGGGTGAAAATTTGGCAGCGTCCAGAGAAATATACCATAAAACAGAGTTTGCCAGCCTAGTGCCTTCCATGCTAGCTGGGCCTGGTATGAGATGCAGCCCCCAAAATCTGGCAGGCACCAGACATGTAAAGCCCCATAAACTGATTAGCACAGCTAGGAATCTACAGTTATGGAGATATACTCACATGTCATACAAGGTTTACACAATTCTTCTTCTTCATAAAGTACCAAATAATTGGCTTGGTTCTTGATGTGCTGGGTAAATTGTTGGCTGTTGTGAAACTGGTACAATGTGCCCAACCAGTGCGGCCGTTTGTTTTCTCACTCTTTTCCCAGCCTTCACTATCTGCCTGAACATTTTGTCCCTGAACTTGTATTAGGGTGTATGTGCACATGATCTCTGTAAGCACATAAGATGAATAGGCAATTATGCATTTGTTTTATTTGTTTGTTTTAGAAAATGCCAGAAGAATATAGGGACAGGTGCTGCACCCTTCCTTTCACCAGAAGTCCTACCTTTTGATAAGAAGGCTTTAAAACTTATATCACTTGATATAAATTTAATATAAATTTTATATTATTACTTTTTTTAAAAAAAAGTTTGTTTTGGATTACTGTGTAATCTGTGCATTATTAACATCTTGTTGCTGTGATCTGATGGAGCACTTCATGTCCCTTTGACCTAAAATGTGGGTGCTAATCCTAAACATTTTTTTCAGGGTGGGTGTTAGGGTTATGACCCGTGTCCTTCTTCCCCCATGGAGGCATGGAGTTGTTTTGTGGCGTTCTATTCCCACAGTGTGAGGTATTCATTGAATGTAAATTTGTTTTGGGGAGTCCAAAATATTTGTTGTCTTTTCCCAGTACTAAATTACTACAGTATTTTGTTCCAGAATTGACACACCTCCAATGATTCTGTGGTGCGGGTTGATCCTCATTTTTTGTCTGTCTTTGCTGTTTGTATGACTTCTCACATGTGGAGTTACAATCTCTGTCTGTCTGTATTCATGGACTGACTATCTCCTATAATTATTCATTCTGTTTACAAGCAAGCACACCTCCCCTTTATAGGGGTGGATCTAAACACAGGGAAGCACTATGGCAGAGAAGGCTGCCCCCATTGTGGAACATTGCTCTGCTATCTAATTGATGAAAGGCATTTTAATGTTTTGTTTTGTTTTTTATTTAAAACCCTCCCTGGTCTGTCAGCTTCAGACCAAGGTGTCATGTGACATTTTCTACATAGATGCATCATATTGGCTCTCTACTGTATGTGCTGTGGCTTTTGCAGCAGCTACGGGAATGCAAAACAATCAATTTTGCTTTGCATGATTGTTCACTGCAGATCTGGTAGGTGGTGGCAGGCTGCCATAAACTGAGAAGAAACAGAATTACAAGGAAACTGCTTTGCACAACTCAGATTTCTTTCTTTCTTGACAAGCCATTTACCCTTTCTCAGCTGAGGGACATATTTTATATTGTATTTTATTTCCTAGTGCGTGGCAGAAAATGTCTGTTTTGATTTCTTCTCCCACAATGACTACAAAGCTCCTTACAGGATCTCCATTGTGCTTTGTGCCTCACAGGTTCTGTTTCCAGCTTGTGAACATCACATCTTGAATTAACTTATTATGTGAACATGGGAAGGGAGACTCTCTCATCAGCGTGACACCTCTGAGTTGAGGGTTTTATGGGATCTGTCAGCTCCTTACAACTCCTTACAGCTCCTTACAACTGCTGTGTCTGCAGGCCATGGGAGATAAATTTGATCCAGTCTGCATTTTCAGGTGAACTTACCCAATCCATACTTTCCTAAACCTTGCACAAACTGAACCTAGCTGGTGTCCTGCTTTGGATGTCTTCCAATTACTTTTATCTTTGTTGTGCATACCTATTACCTGGCTACAGTGACCATGGGGACATGTGAAAGTAATAAGCACAGGCATCAGTGAAGTTGCATATTTTTAATGCAGGAAAAATGGCATTTCCTTGCTGGCTGTAACCACCTGGCATTCATGGAGCTCATTACTGTATTCTTATTTTTTCAAGAGGAACGATCAAGATTAACTCTTCTGCCTCTATGACTGTATTACACAAATGATTCCTAGTCCACCTTTGTTTCCTTTTTCAAACAACATCTAAGTGTTTCTAGCACTGTGAAGATAGATGCAGACAAGAGAAGAGTAGATTTAATGTTCAAGTGGGTTAGGTAGAATACATTTTGCATATCACATAGGGTACCTACATTAAAGGAAGACCCGAGAAGCAAGATAGCCATTTTTCAATTATGTGACAAATATGCTGTTTCTGATAGTCTTGACAGTAAAAGAAGAAGTTAGTAGTAAAGGATGAGAAAGAGCTGGAAACAGCAAGCTGTTTAGTGAAGTGGAATCAATGTTTCTAATATAGGACGTGGTCCATAACTGCCTCATCGTATTTGCAGCAGTAAGTATTTTGATTGTGTCTCTTCCTGCAGATATGAAGAACATGCCCCTCTTATTGCTAAAGTATTTTGATGTTTGCATTAGAACTAGTCCCAAAAGGGAAGTCGCATTGTGGTTAATTGAACTGGTTATTTGTGGTCACAACCATTTCAGCATTGGTGCAAGCTACAAATCAAAGGGGCCATGCCATCCTCTTGCATTATTCAACTAACTTTACACGGAAAAGATTTGAAATGATGTCTGTGAACCATATTACTCAAGGTGACATGTTAATGCATGAGTGATGGCATGAATTTCCTGGAGAAGATTTATTGTGCCTGTAAATCTAAATAAATATCTGAAGATGGCTATTTTTTTTTTTGCCAGAACTTGTACCCATATAATATACATTATTTAACACGTTATATCATAAGTCAACATGAAGTGTCAACAGCTTATGTCTGCTGCATATTATATAATATATTCAAAAGAAAGGAAGTGTCTGTTTAGTGAGAGGGCATTTCATTTCCATATTTAAATTTTCTTTTTAATAATTGAGCATTTCAAACAGGGCAACTAAAATATCTTTTTAGTCATACAAGCATGTTATTCTGCTTTGAAATACATCTAGATGGAATACAACGCAGGCATTTCAAGTCTTATGAAGAGACATAAACTTGTATCAAGACTTTTCACTGACCTTGTCATAACTTTTCAGTGGACTCGTTTGAAGTGTTTTCAGGTTTTAAGTGTCCTCAAGAATGAGAGATTTTTTTTAAAAAAATGGCTGCTTTTTTTTGGGGGGGGGAGGGGTGGTCTGCTTCTATTAATCTTACATAAGAAAGCATGCCCAAGTCGTCGTTCTATTCCTGTCTTCTCTAAGTGGTGGAAAGTTCAGAACAGAAATTACATGATGCTTGTTTTTCTTGGAGAAGCAAAAACTGGAATCTTTTCGGCAATATCAGGAAATGTGTTTGGCCGCTTTCATATGCTTTGGATCCCATTCCAAACATGCCTTGATCATTGGCCATCATGCCTAAATGCACAGCATCACTCCCAGTGCAGTCACATCAGATGATGCCCTTGCAGATTTCGTTGGGACTATCTTTTCCCGTAGTTGAATAAGACTATCTTTGTCATAGGTCATTCCACCCATCAACAGGTTTGTAACATCATCTCACTACACCCATAAAGCAGAATGACACAGTTTGTTAAGACATGCAGAATAGTAAACAAGTGAAGAAATGTAACACAATGTCCCCCATGTTTGAATTCACCCTCTGACCATTGGCTATACTGGCCAGGGCTGTTGTGAGTTGGAGTCTGTAAGGCCACTAGTTCCCTAACCCTGCATGAAACTGGCAGCTTATGTAATTCTCTTCCTCTTGCCATGCATTCCAATATATGCACATCCCAATGATAATAATGATTTATTTATACCCTGCCCATCTGGCTGGGCAGCTTCCAACAGAGTTTTAAAAACATGATAAAACATCAAACATTAAAAATTCCCTAAAGAGGGCTGCCTTCAGATGTCTTCTAAAAGTCAGCTAGTTGTTTATTTCCTTGAATATTATTTCCTTGACATCTAATGGGAGGGCATTCCACAGGGTGGGTGCCACTACTGAGAAGGCCCTCTGCCTGGTTCCGTGCAACCTCACTTCTTGCAGTGAAGGAACTGCCAGAAGGCCCTTGGAGCTGGACCTCAGTGTCTGGGCTGAACAGTGGGGATGGAGACGCTCCTTCAGGTAGCTTGGTGGTCCTGCCAAGTTTTCATACTACAAGAATAAATCTTACTCCAAGTTTGCAGAACACGTGCATACAGTTAAAATTGGTTGTGTAAATTGGATTTTTAAAAATTTATGAAATTCCTCTAGATACCCAAGTTCCTTGAGAATTTTCTGTTTATATCTAAAAGTCTGTTAGCAGTTCTGCTGTAGCAGGTTTTCCTGTTATTTCCTTCCATGCGTTTGCAAGCATAGCCATTGTGTCACTATCCAAACAACTACTGGAGGAGGAGTCCCCTGCTCAGTGTCTGAGGGCCCCAAGCCTGCCACTTACAACCTGACCCAGGGCTCCTGATGAGCTCTTGATGAGTTTTGTTTTTTGGTTAAATTGCTGTTATTTTTTACCTATATCATTTTAAACTGTGATATTAATGCTGTATTCTTAGTTTTAAATTTTGATTTATGTGGAAATTGTTTTCCATTTGGTTGTGTGTGTTTTTGATGTGGTTTATTTATTGTTTATGACTTTTGTAAATACAGTGGTACCTCAGGTTAAGAACTTAATTCATTCTGGAGGTCCGTTCTTAACCTGAAACTGTTCTTAACTTAAGGTACCACTTTAGCTAATGGGGCCTCCTGCTGCCACCGTGCCACCGCCGTGTGATTTTGTTCTCATCCGGAATCAAAGATCTTAACCCGAGGTACTAGTTCTGGGTTAGCAGAGTCTGTAACCTGAAGCGTTTGTAACCCAAGGTACCACTGTATGTAAATCTTGTCATGTTGTAAGCCGCCTTGAGCATTGTTTTTAACTGTGGAAAGGTGGCATACAAATAAAAAATGGTGATGATTATGATGGCCCCCCTCATTGGATTCTCAGACTATAAAAGTTCTGATAGTATGTAGCCAAAATGTGGCCTATATCCTCAATGCAATTTAAGATTTTAGTTTGATTTATATTAATCACAGACACCAGATGGAGCTGTTGCCTCTCCAAATACATGGTTGTTGTTTTCTGGGGAGACTATTTTTCTTCTAGTGTTATAAGGAAAAAGAGCTAAAAAACAAAAACAAAAGTACCTTAAGAATTCCTTTGCTTCTGTCGATGAGTGACAGTTTTTATTTACTAAGTTACCTCACATTCTTATCAGTATTGTAAAGAAATACCAACATGGAGGATTTTGTAATGTGAAAATTTAATTGACCATTAATAGAGTGATTAACCCATTAAGATGCAGATGATATATCAGATTTGACTTCTCTAATCAGCTGAGAAGTCCAGTTTTCTGGCAGCACATACATTTAGTCACTGCACTTCCTTCCCTCTACAGAGTGCTACTTTTCGTTTCCTTTTATTAATCTATAGATCTGTTTTGATGATTCACTGCACATTCCTCAGCTTCAGGTCAAGTCTCTCCGACAAGTCACAATATCTTTTCAGAGAATTATGAGCACCAAGGATTATCTCCCACTGAACTTCTTAACAACAATATCTATATTAGAGGGCATCCCTGAGGAGAATCCACTTATCTCATATAAGAAGCTGTTCAGAAACCCTAGATGTCTTTAGTAAATCAAATTCAGCAGAGTTGCAATGGCTTGCAGGGAAAGAAATGGGGGCACGGAGGGACCGACTCCTTTACAGTCTGCTTTTAAACACATGCAAGCTGGTGCCTGGGAAATTGCAGTGGAATCTGCTTCCTGGAAAAAAGTGTGGAATTAGAAAATTAATATACCACCCTTTTCACAACCCACAGGACGGTTTACATAAAATTCATGAAAACACAGTCCTTAAAAACACATAAAAACACAATAAAAACCATTGCCAATAGCCACAGCCACCAGGTCTCTCCTCCTCCAAATGCCACAAAAAGAGACGTATCTTAACTTGAAAGAGGTGGTAGTGTGCACCCTCTTGAAGAGGTCCTCCCTAACTCCAGACATTTTAGGAAATTATTGTTCAGTCTCAAATATTACCTTCCTGGGGAAAGTGACTGAGAGGGTGGTGGCTGCAGATATACCTGCAGAAAGCAGATAATCTAGATTCATTCTGGCCTTGTTTGGGCAACAAAACATCCTTGGTCACCCCAATGGGTGACCATCAGAAGAGAGCCACAGGGAAAGTGCAACACTGTTGGTTCCAGTTTACATTTCAGTGGCTTTTGACACCATCGACACCATTGACTATGGTGTTCTTCTGGAGCAATTCAGTGAGGTGGGAGGTCCTGTATTACAGTGGTTCCACTTCTACCTCCAGGGTCACTATCCAAAAGTAGCACCAGGGTGTGGTTGCTTGGCTACATGGTTTTGGAGCTCTGGGGTCCCACAAGGCTCCATTCTGTCTCCTTAGCTATTTGAAATCTATATGAACCCATTGGGAGCTGTCATTCTGGGATTGGGAGCATGGTGTCATCGCTATGTTGATCACATACAGCTCTGTCTCTCCATTCCCTAAGAATTAGGAGAGGCAGTGAAGGCGTTGGATAGGGGTCTTTAAGCAGAGGTAGTCTGGATGGAGACAACTACATGAGGCTGAATCCCAGTTAGATGGAAGTGCTGTGGGTGGGCAGTTCCTGTGTCCGGGAATTATGACTTGCTCTGAGAGGGGCTGCACTCACCTTGAAGGTTCATAGTATTCCTAGGTTCCAACTTTTTACTAGAGCCTGAAGTGGTTTCTGTATCTAGGAATCCTTTGCCCAGCTTAGGCTCATTTGCCAGCTATGGCCATTCCTGAACCAGTATAGTCTGGCTTCAGTTGTGCATGCTCTGATGACCTTTTGTCTTGACTACTGCAATGTACTATATGTGGGGCTGCCCTTGAAGATGGTCTAGAACTAATACAGAATGTGGTTGCTAGGCTGGTAAGGTGGGGCAGCGCAATGAGACAATGCATCACCAGTCCTGAATGCACTGACTGCCAGTGTGCTATCTGACCAAATTCAAGGCATTCAGTGTAGCATATAAAGCTTGTGAGCCACGTACTTAAAAGAGGACATTTCCTGATATCAACTATCTCGGACCCTATGGTCAGTTGGTGAGTCGTGGTTGGTGGTGCCACCATCAGGCGTTGCCCGGTTGACACTGACTTGTGGCTTGGCCTTTTCAATAGTAGTTCCCCATTTGTGGAATGCCCTCCCTTATGTGGTGCATCTGTCTCATTCATTATTGCTTTTCAGAAGGAATTTGAAAGCATTCCTGTTTACTCAGACATTTGGTGGCTGAAAAACACTTCCCTGACAGCTCTGAGATCATTGGATGAGATAATGTTTTTAACTGTTTTATAATGTTTTATATGTACAGTGGTACCTCGGATTAAGTACTTAATTCGTTCCGGAGGTCCATTCTTAACCTGAAACTGTTCTTAACCTGAAGCATCACTTTAGCTAATTGGGCCTCCTGCTGCCACCATGCCGCCGGAGCATGATTTCTGTTCTCATCCTGAAGCAAAGTTCTTAACCAGAGGTACTATTTCTGGGTTAGCAGAGTCTGTAACCTGAAGCATTTGTAACCTGAAGCGTATGTAACCTGAGGTACCACTGTAATTATTTTATTATGGATGCTTTTGCTGCCCTGTGCTCCATCAGGAGGATATGTGGAATATAAATTGAAATAAATAAAATAATAATAATAATAATAATAATAATAATAATAATAATAGTTACATTAATTAGCAGTGTGACAAATAATGTAGCAGAATGGAAAATGCAGCAGAATGGAATCCATGTGGACTGGAGGTACAGACCTGAATGGAAATCTCAGTCTTCTTACATCCCTATCCGTGGTGCTGATTAAGATCTCCCCTGCCTCTACCAATAATTATAGCTACAGGTTGCAGTTCCCCATTTCAGTCACCCTGCAAGGGTGACCATTGGGTCCCTCTGTGAACCACATCACCGACCATGACTGAAAAGACACCTCAGTTCCATAAGACACCTTCTTATGGAAACAGATTTTTTAAAATGATCTTCCTAAAACTTTCTGCTACACATGGGGAGTGAGGCATATGAAAGACTACGCTGGCAAATGATGAACAAAAAACAGATTGAAGATACCTCCTCTTTATAATGTAAAAGGAACTGACTTGTTACATTCAGGTGGTTTGATTACAATGTAATATGAGGACTTGTTTATTTTAATTCTCACAAGGGCCCTTTTTTGCCTCACCCATAAAGGGACCCAAAGTTTTAGAATTATATGTAGTAATAAAAGGCAATTTATTGAATATTGCAGTGCTCTGGGCCCTTGGGTAATAACCTGCAACTCTTCAAACTCACAGGAGTGCCGGTGCCGAGTGCTTAATGACTGTTATAACCACCACAGTGAAAGAGAGTTACTTAAGTACATTTCAAAATGTATAGTAAATTGGGTGACAGTACAGACGTGGTCGTGTTTTGAGACAGCCTGGGGCTTTACACTGTCTGACAGAAGACCCTCTCCTAAATTGCACTTACAATTTAAGCCTTATCCCTGTGAGCCAAAAGGATGTTTTTAATATTCAAGGAAAAACTCTAGTATTGGCAACAGACCTCCTGGAATGAGTCAGCCTGCAGCTTGGAGCTTAGCTTTGCTCCCTTCCAGTACCTCATTATATCACACTTGTCACCTGTGGGGATAAATCAGCCCGCCGTTTCCCAGCACACCTGCCTGCATCTGTTGCTGACTGTGGGATTGTGCCTTTTCCAAGAGCTGTGATTTCATGGTACACAAGGGGGGTTGAACTGATCAGTAGACGATGACTGGTAGGAGCAAAGAAAGAGCACTGTGCAACTGCTTTTGCATTTGACTGCTTTTGTTACCAAAAAAAGAGAGAGAAAAGGTTCTTATTTATCTCTAGTAACTCTGCACAACACAGAATCATACGATTGTAGAGTTGGAAGTGACCCTGAGATTCATCTAGTCCATTTCCCTTGCAATGCAGGAATCACAACTATGGCATCCATGACAGATGCCAATTCAACCTCTGCTTAAAAACTTCCCCTTCCAACATATTCATCATGATTCTCTTCTTGGTTTGACCAATTAATTGCTGATTGCTCACAGTGTAGTGTGGGCTGTGGGATAGTATAGAAGGAAAACTAGATAGATGTAATCTAGATGCAATATTATACATCTATTATAGATGTAATATACCTGTAATATATCTTTTAAAGAGCACGTGGCACTGTGGTCTAAACCACAGAGCCTCTTGGACTTGCCGATCAGAAGGTTGGCGGTTCGAATCCCCACGACGGGGTGAGCTCCCATTGCTCTGTCCCAGCTCCTGCCAACCTAGCAGTTTGAAAGCACGCCAGTGCAAGTAGCTAAATAGGTACCGCTGTGGTGGGAAAGTAAACAGCCTTTCTGTGTGCTCTGTTTTCTGTCACAGTCTTCCATTGCATCAGAAGCGGTTTAGTCATGCTGGCCACATGACCCAAAAAGCTGTCTTTGGACAAACACCAGCTCCCTCAGCCTGAAAGTGAGATGAGCGTCACAACCCCATAGTCGCCTTTGACTGGACTTAACCATCCAGGGGTTCTTTACCTTTTTTAAAAAACAAACAAAAACAAAACACCTTTCGATGTAATATATTCTATTTGAATTTGGGGAAACGTATAGCTCATGGCATCAGTGCTGGTGACATAGCCTCACACCAACATTAAGATTAAAATTCTGATTGCTAAAGCAAAGAGCTCCATGGCCAAAGAGGACAGAACTTAATGGAAAGCCTTTGGCTCCCTTGCTGCCATCTTTGACACACCATTGCTAAGGGTCTCTGTGGATGAAGCTCATTAGTTCTATTTTCATCCTTTTGCCTGCAAATAGTAAGACTGGTCTGGCTATGTATTGGTTGATGAAATGAAAGATGACCGACATTTATTAGTAGATCAGTTACTCTCCTGAATAGAGAGGCCATGCCATGAGGTTCATTTCATTCCTATAAAGAGGGCTGTGATTTTCAAAGACACCTATATGTAGTACTTTCAGAGTGCAGATTGCAGTATAACCCTTGTCTTACTCACCTTTAATTCTATGCCTGTTTAGAAGGGGAATTGAATGTGAAAAATGAGTAAAGCCTACCTGTCATTTGTATTATCTGAAATGATCATTTACACTGCTTGGGTTACATTGTTTGGGTATTCCTCATGAACAAAATTGTGGCCAAACGTTTTTAACCACACCATGATCAGGACCCCAGAGGTCACATAAAGTTGTAATTTTTTAAAAAAGCATTTCTGTTTCTTGCAAGGTGCATTCATGCTGGTAACTTACTCAGCAAGCTTCTAGGTTTCATTTTTACAAACTTTATGAACACATTTAGCAATCCTCAAAGATAACTCTTTCCTTATCTTCCCTTTATCCCCCTTTCTTACCTTTGCTTTATTTATCTATTTATCAGGATCAGGAATGAGGGAACATGCAGCCCTCCTGATGTTGCTCATCTCCAGCTCTGATCATCCCTGATATAAAATGCATCAACACCTGGGGGGTGATGGGTTCACCTTCTGTGATTTAGATGTAATTATAGTTTAATAAAAAGGCATATAATTTAAAGGATCCACTGTATTATTATTTTTTAAAACACTTTAATAATATTTACTAGCAAGTAAGGGTTGAAGCAACCAGGTCACCTACCATTACAGCCAATGATCCACATCTAATTATCCCGGGAGACTTAAGAAATTCTGCACTGCACTAAATTTAGAAGCTCGCATTTGAGCCTGTGAATTTGCCTTCATGAACTTGCCTCATCGCTGTTTATAGAAGACTAGGACAAGAGGGATTGTATGAGTCATACACTCTTGTACGTGCTAGTTTTCCCACTGTGCCACTTGTGGTTATTCTCTGTGATTCAGTTTAATCATCTTCACACTGTTAGATAGAGGCTACACACACACAAACACACAGAGGAACAGAGGGAGAAGCGGGAAATTAGTGTACCAGTAGACTCACTCACTGCAGACATCAGTGAAGAAGGAAACAAAAAAAGAAAAGAAAAACAACAACAACAACATGCTTTTCCGAGACATGAAAGCAAAATGCCAGTTGGGACTTTGTAGCACATCCCCGAAACTATTGTCGCCTGACTTGGCTTGACAGCATTAGAAAAGAAATCACTTCCTCGCTTTGGAAATATGCATTTAAATGTGAGTTTCATTAAATGCACAACAGTATGTTGCTACCTGTTCCAGTCAAGTCTGATAATGAATATGATGCCGAGATAATGCACTTGTCTGGCCTTGTAAATGTTCAAAGTGGGGGGATGAGAAATCAAGATTGGATTGCGCAAGTGAAAACGGGGATGAATAGGCCTGTTGCAAGCAATTTGACTCTAATACCCTTAATTACTTGGTTGCATGAATGAGAAACCCATCCAGTAAGGGGGAAAAAATTAAAACTCCTTGACACTTAGGAGCAGCCAATAATGTTTCATTTTGAGAAGCTTTGGTCACCCGCAGTTAACAGCAAGTCTCTGCAGAAGATAATCAAATAGATAATGGAGGATTAGTGTTACTGTCAACTTGAATGTATAAATGGTTCTCAAAGAAATTAAAGTCTACAACTGAAGCAGCACAAGTACTTTCAGGACTAAATCTCAAGCACACAGCTGAAAATCCCCCAGAGTGAGAGGGATTTTTTTCTATGAATCAAAGCATAACAGTGGTCAATAGTTATTACTTACATAAAGAGTTGGATTGACTATTATCCTAAGCATGCTGCTGAGCAGGGAGGCAGCTGGATTTGGACTTCCACAGCCAACCTTGCAGAGAGTCTGCTTGTCCTTCCCATGGCATAGGGAAGGCTGCCTATTCTCTTGTCACACGACTGGCAGACGGTTCAGAAGGAAAAACACTTATGTGTTCTTAACAGCGTGTTTGGAAGTGTAAAGGTAGACAGTTCCTAGGAAAGGGGGCTGCTTTTGTGGGGGTGCAAGCACTAGATTACATGTAGAAGCTGTGCAGAGCCACAGAACTAAGTTCTACATTGGTCTAAATCAGCAGTTCACAAACTTTTTCTGGCCAGCACCCGCTTGGCTCCATAAACTCATCCCCAGTGCCCCCAACCCTATAAAAGCATTATTCAGAACAGGGGTTTGCATGGCCCACTGAGGAAGATGATATCACAATAAAGTTCAAAACAGTAACAATTAATTGCACATCTATGCAAAATCCAGTTAAAACTATTTGGTTTAATGAATTCAACAAAACTGATAGGCTTGATTCAGCTTTTCAAAGTCTGATAGTTATATATATATATATATGTATATATATATAGAGAGAGAGAGAGAGAGTGCGCGCAAAGGTACACATACCCCTAAACATTTTGTGAATCTTTGTACTTTTGTCCATTTACTGTATTTATTTTCCCCAATTTGAACTATAAAATGGTGATTTTCTTGAGTCAAAATGAGAGTACCCCTAAGCATTTTTTAAAGAAAAAAAGCACTGTAATACATCCACTGTTGTTGTTGTTTAGTCATTTAGTCGTGTCCGACTCTTCATGACCCATGGACCAGAGCACGCCAGGCACTCCTGTCTTCCACTGCCTCCCGCAGTTTAGTCAAACTCATGCTGGTAGCTTCGAGAACACTGTCTAACCATCTCGTCCTCTGTCGTCCCCTTCTCCTTGTGCCCTCCATCTTTCCCAACATCAGGGTCTTTTCCAGGGAGTCTTTTCTTCTCATGAGGTGGCCAAAGTATTGGAGTCTCAGCTTCAGGATCTGTCCTTCCAGTGAGCACTCAGGGCTGATTTCCTTAAGAATGGATACGTTTGATCTTCTTGCAGTCCATGGGACTCTCAAGAGTCTCCTCCAGCACCATAATTCAAAAGCATCAATTCTTCGGCGATCAGCCTTCTTTATGGTCCAGCTCTCACTTCCATACACTACTGGGGAAACCATAGCTTTAACTATATGGACCTTTGTTGGCAAGGTGATGTCTCTGCTTTTTAAGATGCTGTCTAGGTTTGTCATTGCTTTTCTCCCAAGAAACAGGTGTCTTTTAATTTCGTGGCTGCTGTCACCATCTGCAGTGATCATGGAGCCCAAGAAAGTAAAATCTCTCCCTGCCTCCATTTCTTCCCCTTCTATTTGCCAGGAGGTGATGGGACCAGTGGCCATGACCTTGGTTTTTTTGATGTTGAGCTTCAAACCATATTTTGCGCTCTCCTCTTTCACCCTCATTAAAAGGTTCTTTAATTCCTCCTCACTTTCTGCCATCAAGGTTGTGTCATCTGCATATCTGAGGTTGTTGATATTTCTTCCGGCAATCTTAATTCCGGATAGGGATTCATCCAGCCCAGCCTTTTGCATGATGAATTCTGCATATAAGTTAAATAAGCAGGGAGACAATATACAGCCTTGTCGTACTCCTTTCCCAATTTTGAACCAATCAGTTGTTCCATATCCAGTTCTAACTGTAGCTTCTTGTCCCACATAGAGATTTCTCAGGAGACAGATGAGGTGATCAGGCACTCCCATTTCTTTAAGAACTTGCCATAGTTTGCTGTGGTCGACACAGTCAAAGGCTTTTGCATAGTCAATGAAGCAGAAGTAGATGTCTTTCTGGAACTCTCTAGCTTTCTCCATAATCCAGCGCATGTTTGCAATTTGGTCTCTGATTCCTCTGCCTCTTCTAAATCCAGCTTGCACTTCTGGGAGTTCTCGGTCCACATACTGCTTGAGCCTACCTTGTAGAAAGCATAACCTTACTAGCATGTGAAATGAATACATCCACACCCTCACTTTATTGTCTTGAAGAAGTTGTCTCTGCTTCTCAGGGCCTCATGGTTTTTCAGAAGCCCCCATGGTGGCAGTTGGCTGAGGAGGGGCCACCACTGGGAACTGGACATATTTCTCAATAAATTGCATATTAATCATATGCAGGCTGTGCTCATTATCTTTTCCTCACCACCGACCTATTCACCATACTTTTAGAATTAGCAAGAAGGGCTTCAGAATTATGGGTTTTTTTCCAGGGCAAGACTTGAACGTCATTTTCTCTCTTTCTGAAATCAGTCATGGAGAATAATCTTTGAATCTGACACCCCATTTCCTGCCTTTTGTGGTTTCACTTGACAAAGACACCGAGACTTAAGTGTCGCTGCTTAGTGAGTTGGTACCAAATTTAGTCACGAAAGCATCATCCTTCTGAAGCAATTTTGTTATGAACCAAGTTAATAGGTGAATTTTCATTTCCCATTTTCCACTTTGTCAAACATAACTATAGCTATCGTATTTAGTTGTGTCAGAATAAAAAAAGCACCTGACATGAGTGCAGGGCACCTTGCAGCCTTCCCTGACTCTCAGTACCACTGCCATGACAAGTAAATAGGCACGTCAATGAATTGGCTAATATTTTGAGTATTTTCTTTCAGTCAGTTATAGTTATAACCACTCACTGGCCATTCATGTGTGTGCATGTGCATACACACACACACAATGGTAGATTAGATTAGAATGGATGCTCATCCACACAGGAAAACATGCATATAGAGAATGATCCTTAAAATAGATGTCCACAGAGCCCTGATGCTGGCTTCCTAATCTTCTATATTAAGGGAAGGCAACTTCTGCAAGGGGAAGGCTTAACAATTACACTTAGCAATGGGGGCCTACATGAGAAGGGAAGGCTTCCCTTCTCAAGTAGGCCCCCATTGCTAAGTGTAATTGTTTAATTGTACATTGAAATGGAAAAATAATTCTGTAATATGTCTGTATGTATACAATGTAGCTTGGCCTGGAAACTTCCACTGAAGCTAAACAAGAGGTGCATGAGAAGTTAATGTTTAGTAGGGCTGGATCTCTGCTGCCTGAGTCACATGAAAAGTATTCTATTACAAGTCTGTGCATATGATATAATTTGTAGGTCTCCATCTTGCGTGTGTTAGTCTTTGTTCTGAAGCCACAGGAGATAAAGGATGCACTCTAGGAAAACAGCCTCAGGCTAATGGAGGTTGTTTGGAGGAGAAGCAGGATTTTGATTTCTAGCTCTGGATGCACTATATTTCATAATGTAAAATATTTTACCTGTGCTGGGATCAGCATATGATATTATGCAACTATCAGAATGCAACTTTTATTTGTTTCAAGTTGTTTTGAAGTAAAGTTCTGTAGTAGAGCTTTTGAACTGTATGTTTGGACCGGACAATTTTTATTGGAAGAAGAGTCAGTTTTTAAGTATCCAGTTTGCTTCCATATGCGCAATATTAATAACTTCAATACCCACATGGTTTACAAACCTGGAAGAGCAGGGTTCTGAATTGTACAGGGAACCCACATGAGCTCAGCAGGTTCCCTGCTGCAGAAGTTCCCCTTCCAACATGGAATTTGCTGCAGCCACTGCCTTGGATGTTATGGAGGAGAGGCACCCTGTCACTCATGTCATCACATATGGAGTTGTGGAGAAGAATGACTGAAAAGGGCTGATATGCAAATATAATATGGGTTTCACTTGTAGCTGTAGTCATCGCCTATGCTGCAAAGGATTCCCAAAATATATAAGCACCTATTCATAAATCATGTTGATTAGCATATAGCATTTGCAAAACATCTGTCTTTAAACTATGGATTATTTGTCCAATTATGACAATTCATGCACAATTCCCAATCAATACAACATGCAGGGTTCCAGGAGTTGAGCATCCAACTCATGCAGTGCACAATGGTTCTGTTGAAAATTTCACGGAGATCAAGCTAGAGTACTTATCATGTATGAACATTTGCTAGGATACACAGATCTTCCTTTCTAAACCTGGGCAATCATAGTTCTTAAATGCTCTTATTATTTCCTTTATTTTGCTACAGATTACACATTCTGTGCTCTTTGTGTCATTTCAGGGTCTGATGTAAATCCTTCTCATTATCTTAATCAAATTGTAAGAATCCATCTTGCTGGTTAATTGCCTTTGCAAAACCTAGTCTGTTAGGTCAAAGCACAGTTCATGATAAGACCCTTTGCTCCTGTGCAAATTAATAAAATAAAATAAATGCCATATTGCCCAGTAGGTTTCCTTGTAAGACCTTAGCTCTGTTGCAAGCATGCTAAGCCAGACATTTCTAGATATACAGCCGCTTGTCAGCTCTATTTTAAATCCATATTAAAAATGTCTTAAGCAAGTTATATTAAATTCACATTACCCTATACTAGCTAATTAACAGATTTAAAATCCCCCTTATGAGAGTTAATGCTTGCATCCTGGACAACTTCCAAGGTAATTACGTCCTGCCTCCCTAAATTTCCTTGCAGTTTAATTGGAATGCACCACCTTCTTTGCACAAAATTGGGAAAGTATTGCGTAAAACTGGAGACAATGCTCGACCCATCCTCAAAGGAGCTGTATTTTCCAATTTCAATTAAAACAGTGTGTGAGGAAAAAATATATAAAAGCCTTAATAAATGTGGCAAATTTAGGAGAAAAGGGAAGAAGGAGAAAAACAGTAGACAGACAGATACAAGGCATTTTGATGTGGGCAGAAACATTTATGTATTGTTGAATGAGGATAATATGTAGTATCTGGGAATACTGTCAGTGACAGCTCAGCACTGTCCTGAAAGAAGAAACAGTGGCTAAACCTCAGCAGTTGAGTTCTCCTACAAGTCTCCACCACAGAGAGGGGAACACTATAGAACTTCTAGGACAGGGATGGGGAAACTGTGGACCTCCAGATGTTGTTGGACTCCAACTCCTAGCAGCTCCTGCCATCCAGGCTAATGGTCAGGTATGATGGGAATCCATCAACTTCTGAAGAGTCACAAGTTCTCCATTCCTGCTCTAGAAATTTTAATGTCTCAGGTCTCATCTCTAACTGGATCTGTAAAGTCTATTGAAGACATAGGCAAAACCTGGCCTTCCAGATGTTTGGGACTACAATTCCCATCATCCCTAGCTAAAAGGACCAGTGGTCAGGGATGATGGGAATTGTAGTCCCAAACATCTGGAGGGCCGGAGTTTGCCTATGCCTGGTCTATCGTTTCCAGGGAGTGAGAAATTTCAGGACTACCTGCTACACTTGTGACAGCGCTGCCACCATATGGAGAATTTACCACCTCGCGCTTCCATCACATTTAGAGATACCTATCTTGGCGGTTTCCTTCACTACATTAGCGCTTTCTAGGCTTTCAGTCTGTGTACACTCAACACAGCTGGGGGCTCATGGTTTAAGGCCCTGCCCCAAACTACAGTTGTTTGTTTGAATGTGTTACATGTTACAGTTGTACAACTGTGCACAACTTCAAATGAATGCGTGCAGGTTGTGGGCAGTGCATATCATTTGCCCCTCCCAATGTGTGTTCATTGCTAGTCTACAACTCCTATCACTTACATTGGCATGGCCAATAAGTCAGGAATGATGGAATAATGATGATGATAATTTATTTATACCCTGCCCATATGGCTGGGTTTCCCCAGCCACTCTGGGTGGCTTCCAAAAGGATATTAAAAACACAATAAAAGATCAAACATTAAAAACTTCCCTAAACAGGGCTGCCTTCAGATGTCTTCTAAAAGTCAGATAGTTGTTTATTTCCTTGACATCTTATGGGAGGGCATTCCACAGAGCAGGTGCCACTGCCGAGGAGGCCCTCTGCCTGGTTCCCTGTAACCTCACGGTGAGGGAACCGCAAGAAGGCCCTCAGTGCTGGACCTCAGTGTCTGGGCAGAACGATGGGGGCGGAGACACTCCTTCAGGTATACTGGGCAAAGGCCATTTAGGGCTTTAAAGGTCAACAACACTTTAATTGTGCTCAGAAATGTACTGGGAGCCAATGTAGATCTTTCAGGACCAGTGTTATATGGTCTTGGTGGCCACTCTCAGTCATCAGTCTAGCTGCCACATTCTGGATTAATTGTAGTCCCCGAATCACCTTCAAAGGTAGCCTGACATAGAGCACATTGCAGTAGTTCAAGCAGGAGATAACTAGAGCATGCACCACTCTGGTGAGGCAGTCCACGGGCAGGTAGGGTCTCAGCCTGCGTACCAGATGGAACTGGTAGACAGCTGCCTGGACACAGAATTGACTTGCATCTCCATGGACAGCTGTGTGTCCAAAATGACTCCCAGGCTGTGCACCTGGTCCTTCAGGGCACAGTTACCCCATTCAGGACCAGGGAGTCCTCCACACCAGCCTGCCTTCTGTCCCCCCAAAACAGTACTTCTGTCTTGTCAGGATTCAACCTCAATCTGTTAGCTGCCATCCATCCTCCAACTGCCTCCAGACACTCACACATGACCTTCACTGCCCTCATTGTTTCCGATTTGAAAGAGAGGTAGAGCTGGGTATCAGCCGCATACTGATGAACACCCAGCCCAGACCCCTGACGATCTCTCCCAGCGGCTTTGTGTAGATGTTAAGAAGCACGGGGGAGAGGACAGAACTGTGAGGCACCCCACAAATGAGGGCCCAGGGGTCCAAACACTCATTCCCCCCACTCTTTCTGGACACGGCCCAGGAGGAAGGAGTGGAACCACTGTATAACAGTGCCCCCAGCTCCCAGCCCCTCAAGACGGACTAGAAGGATGTCATGGTCGAGTTGTAGTCCATAAAATATGGAGAGACAACTCAGTCGGTAGAGCATGAGACACTTAATCTCAGGGTCGTGGGTTTGAGCCCCACATTGGGCAAAAGATCCCTGCATTGCAGGGGCTGGACTAGATGACCCTTGTGGTCCCTTGCAATTTTACAATTCTATTCTATGTTGTCTGTCCATGCAGTTTAATATGACATCTGTGATATGTTGCCCTAGCATAGCTTCTTGATTTAATAAAGCTGTAATTTGTTTTTATCCTGCTCTGAGCATAGCTCCTATCTCTCTCTTCCCACTATATGTACCTACAGAAGATAAATGTAGTCTCATAAAAAGTCTGCTTTTTTATTTTATTTTATTTTATTTTATTTATTTTATTTTATTTTATTTCTGTGGTGAGCTATCTGTAACAGAAACACACACACAAAGACCCACTATGAATCAAATGCTGTCTTACTATTTGATATTTTCCATGTAAAAGGCATTTTATCTTTCATGTCAAAGCCACAAGGATTTTAATCGTGTTACATCCTCAAGTTATAGTCTTTAATTCCTATCACTAAAACCAAAATTTAGTGATTCGGGTGGGGGGGGTGTGGCTTGCAGATTATAGCCTACAGTGATTTACCCATGTATAACATTACAATTTGCAGCTTTAACTGCTACGTTCATAGTAGCACTTTGTGCCTGTTTACTTCTCAAATAAAGAAGAGATCTGTTTATGTTTCTAACATGAGGGTTCCTCTTTGGCTCCACCTCTGTTGCATGCACAGCTCAGCATGTGTGTAAGTGCCTTACTGTCATTAATTTCCCTTTTCTTGCTGGCCCCCTCCCCTGCACATGCACACGGACTCTGGTGGAAGTGAACTGTGTGCCCCATGTATGAATGTATGTATACATGTGTAGGGACGCGGGTGGCGCTGTGGTCTAAACCACTGAGCCTCTTGGGCTCGCCGATCGGAAGGTCGGTGGTTTGAATCAGCGTGATGATGTGAACTCCTGTTGCTCAGTCCCAGCTTCTGCTCATCTAGCAGTTTGAAAGCACACCAGTGCAAGTAGATAAATAGGTACCGCTGCGGTGGAAGATAAACGGCATTTCTGTGCTCTCTGGTTTCTGTCACGGTGTTCCATTGCACCAGAAGCGGTTTAGTCATGCTGGCCACATGACCTGGAAAGCTGTCTGTGAACAAACGCTGGCTCCCTTTATCACATTTGAACTGGTCACTTAAAAAAACAACACCCCAAAACCCTTCCCTCTGCAGCTTTATGAATGTGTGGTAAAACATTTTCTTTATAGAACTTTTCGTTTTGATATTATGTGTGGCATCAATGAGTAAAACACCTTTTGGCAAAGCATGATTATTTCAGGATGACAGGGAGATGACAACAAGGTTTGTGTGGTTAGGAGAAAATTCTGAATCTCAAATGAACAATGTCACCAGGTAGAATTATGAAACACACTGCCCACAGAGAGGAGAGCAGATCAAAGTTGGAACTATTTAATAATACATGCTCATTTTCTTATGCATTTCTCCCTACAGAATCCTTCTCTCTTTAAAGCCCAGGGAGCCTTTGCTCAGAGTCAAGCTAAGATAAAAAGGAGCAGACACAGGCATTCTAGGCAGGCACACTCAAAATGGAATATGGGCTAGTGCCCTGTCTGCAACAATTGTCAGAGGCCTTATCCTGTTTTACTTACATTTGACCTGTGTTGCTCCATGACCTGAAATTTAGTACTCGAATATCTGAGGTTGCACACATTCAGGGATTATTATGGATGGGTGGAGGGAATAAAAGACCTCTACTTGAAGAAAGATGAGGTACATGAAGGCCACTCATCACAAACCCCCATAAATAGGTAAGGAACGGCACATCTGTCCATTTTGATTTCCTCTCAATTTCTCATTTTTACCAATCATACCACTCTGCATTTCTGCATCAGTTTACAACTTTTTTAAAAAAAATCCTCGTGAAAACCCAGCAGCATTTTGTTGTGAATTTCTCCTAATAGGAATTTTTGCATCTTATTCTCATTAATATATGCATTTTCATGCACACTTTACTTCTGTATATGCATTTTTGTACACATTACCTGGTTGGAGAACTGCATTGCAAAATTCATAGAACTGAGAATTTCAAAGGCTGACTGTGTTTTGGTTTTCATGTTGTTTTGGAAACAGTGAATGGGGTAGGTTCACTTTCTGAGGCAAACTGAATGTAATTCTCCCATTTGCGCTTCGAGACCCCCAACCACCCCCCAAAAAATGAAGACACAGTGACACAGGATTTTAGTTTAAGTTATTGGGCAAAATTTAGGGCACAACTTTATTGAATACAGAATGTGAGTGGTATTGGCTTAGGCATTGGAATCATCCAAACTATATCAGACTCCCACCTGCATCACAGGGAATCTGATAAAAGGATGAAACACCGCCAGAGGGAGCCCCGCCAATGCGGACTGACTCAAGCTCACCCCGGGTGCCCCCGTGGAGTCCTGGTATGGGCCTAGCCTCTACCGTGGGGTTTCAAACAAGACCCAGGCCAACCCCTGATTCCTTTAATTGAATACCCTTGAGCTTGGAGGGGCAGGTGATGGCCACCCCTCCCCTCCCCACACATTGCTGATCCAATGCCTAACCGCCAAACCTTACAAAGTTGTGACGATTGCTAGGCGAAAACCAAATGGCTCTGCCAATCTGCCAGATGGAAAAATTCCTACCAGGCCCCCATTGCAAAACAGGCAACCAACAACGTCCATAGGAAGGCCAATGCACCAGATAAAGGGGTGGGTGGGTGATCCGCTACATGAAGGCAAAGAGGTCCAGCAAACATCACGCAGGAATTAAATAATGTTTCGCGGCCACCCTGAAGCCAAGCCATTGGCTTTAGGGAACAAGTGACCACAAAACAACCAACCAGAGTGGTGCAGGGCATAGCCCTGCCCACACCAGGAGGTGGGAGATGCCTGGGGAGCCCGAGCACAACGCGTACTCTCCTTGAAGAGGATCCAATATGCCTACAGACAGATGGTTGAAAACTGTTATGCTATTTCCATGGGTTGCTCTGCATGTCCACTTGACCACATGACAAGTCTGTCAGCAGCAGATGCTGCTATGGAACTGCAATGCTGTATTCAGTCTTCCAATGGTTCCAGCACAGATGGCGAGAGGCTTACGATGATTACTGTCCACATTTGGTTAGATGTCTGCATGGAAACATGCAGATGCTCAGTTGTGGAGGCAAGCCGTGCTGCTTCAGTTCCATTCTCCCTCCATGTGTACATGGTGAGGGACCATCCCTCAACAGCAGAGTGCATATAAAACGTCCCAGGTTCAGTTCTGGCATCTCCAGCTAAAAGAATCAGACAGCAGACAATGGGAAAGGAACAAAAGAAGTTGCCATTGGTCCATGTAGTTCAGTATTGTCTACATGGGTTGGTAGCGGCTCTCAAGGGTTAAGACAGGATTCTTTACATGCCAGGATTGAGGTTTGGAACCTTTGCATGCAAAGCAGATCCTCTACTACAGAGCGATGACCCTACCTTGAAAGACCATGCCTAAGACACTGGAACGCTTCGAGGCACTTGAGATAGGATATAATAAAAGGTAAAGGTAAAGGTACCCCTGCCCGTACGGGCCAGTCTTGACAGACTCTGAGGTTGTGCGCCCATCTCACTTAAGAGGCCAGGGGCCAGCGCTGTCCGGAGACACTTCCGGGTCACGTGGCCAGCGTGACATCGCTGCTCTGGCGAGCCAGAGCCGCACACGGAAACGCCGTTTACCTTCCCGCTGGTAAGCGGTCCCTATTTATCTACTTGCACCCGGAGGTGCTTTCGAACTGCTAGGTTGGCAGGCGCTGGGACCGAGCAGCGGGAGCGCACCCTGCCGCAGGGATTCGAACCGCCGACCTTTCGATCGGCAAGCCCTAGGCGCTGAGGCTTTAACCCACAGCGCCACCTGCGTCCTATAGGATATAATAGTATGACATAATAGAAGACATCTTTATGTGTTCACTCACATATGTTATCTGAATAGGGCTTTTCTGTATTGAATTCCCATCAACTGCTGGAATAAATTTCTAAAAATGTGTTTCCTGTGTGATAAAGACTCTGCATTCAAAGGCCCTCCTCTGTGTGCTCTACATTATGGTCATCCAATCTCTAAAAGCTGTTCCACCAGTCCATGCTCCCTTCATTCGGATACAACAGCGAAAGGGCTCTGAGAATCAGCTGCTGAGTACATAACCTAATAGCATAGCTAGAAGAAAAGCTTCCTTTAGAGACCTAAAGAAGATTGATTTTTTTTAAAAAAATGCATCTTCCATACACACAGCACATGAAAGAAAAATGAAAAAAGGTAAAAAAGATGGCTTCAAATGAAAGACCATAAAATTCCTCTCACAGCAATTTTCCATGAGTGTGTGTGTGTATTTGTGGACGGTCCTCACCTGTACAGAATACCAGCACCTCCTTTCTTGCAGGTCAAAAGTACACCAGTGCAAGTAGATAAATAGGTACTGCTGTGGCAGGCAGGTAAATAGAGTTTTCATCCGCTCTGTCTTCCATCACAGAGTTTCGTTGAGGCAGAAGCGGTTTAGTCATGCCTGATCTGGAAAAGCTGTTGGACAAACCTCGGCTCCCTTGGCCTGAAGCGAGATGAGCGCTGCACCCCATAGTTGCCTTTGACTGGACTTAACCTTCCAGGGGTCCTTTACCTTTAGCTTTACAGTTGGTATGTGCTGGTATCCACTGTACTTTTACCTGATAAGAATTAACCTTATCAGACCAGGCAAACTAGTTCAAAAAAGGGAAGTGAAGCATCAGATCACTGTATGCGCAAACCTTAGCTATCTTTATTTACTGACTACAGATCTTATTTTCTAGTCTAGTTCTTTAGAAGAAGAAGAAGAGTTTGGATTTGATATCCTGCTTTATCACTACCCGAAGGAGTCTCAAAGTGGCTAACATTCTCCTTTCCCTTCCTCCCCCACAACAAACACTCTGTGAGGTGAGTGGGGCTGAGAGACTTCAAAGAAGTATGACTAGCCCAAGGTCACCCAGCAGCTGCATGTGGGGGAGTGGGGACGCGAACCAGGTTCACCAGATTATGAATCTACCACTCTTAACCACTATACCACACTGGCTCTTTTAGTTAACCGTGACCTCTATTTTGCCTTTTTGGGGTGTTGACAGAACCCAAGAGTGGTTAACCTGAACAAGGCTCTTGTCAGTACTGCATATTCTGGTAAATATATAGATGTTGTACACTAAGGCCCAGTCCTTTGATTGGCAGGAGAGTCAGAAGCATTTCTTAACAGACTGCAGAGTTAATGCATGGATTTCACTATCACAATGGTTATGGTAACCGGCTCAGATGGTTTTAAAAGGAGATGTTTGGCAGATTTATGAGGGGGAAATTCATCACTGGCTGCTGGTTATGGTGACCGTGCTTTTTCTAGGTCTGCTTCCAGATGATCAGGTTTTTGAAGATTCATCCTGATTTCTTTGCACAACATTTGCAAGGAGGTTAGCTGATGTTCACTATTCATTGAGCATTCCTTCTGAACTGAGTGTGAGTAGGTTAGATAATGTATCATCAAGGAAGTGTTATCCCACACTCCACTTTGGGGTAGAGTGGGGAAGACGCTTAGTTGTGCAGCAGCTCCAAATCAGCTTTAATTGCTCAACCTACATTTGATTGACCCCCTTCATGAAAATAGCAAGTGTGGACTGGAATCATCTTAGGGTTATAGGTAACATTCTGCTGTCAATTCTCTCATTTCCTCTGAAGGCTGGCATAGATCTTTGCTATTTTTCTACCAGTTTCACTAGATGTCACTGTTGCACATCTCATTCCTTGACCAGCCTTCAACACTCTACCCAGAAGCAGAATTTACATATTTTTTATACAAAATGAAAGCAAGGTATGAAAAGGACAAAGACGTTGGTCCCTCCAAATTTGAAAGCATTTACCTGACACATCTCTATTGTGATTAGGACCATCTGTTTTGCATAGTGTGAGCATTACGGTATAGTGGTACCTCGGGTTAAGTACTTAATTCGTTCTGGAGGTCTGTACTTAACCTGAAACTGTTCTTAACCTGAAGCACCACTTTAGCTAATGGGGCCTCCTGCTGCTGCCACACTGCCAGAGCCCGATTTCTGTTCTTATCCTGAAGCAAAGTTCTTATCCTGAACCACTATTTCTGGGTTAGCGGAGTCTGTAACCTGAAGCGTATGTAACCCGAGGTACCACTATACTAGCATTTCCCCCCCTTCACGGTCAAAGTTAAATCCCGTGCTATTATTATTTTTTATTTTATTGTTACAAAATTGTACACACATAATAAAAACATGGCACGACTCAAGAAAAAGCAAAGATTTTGCTGGCGGCACTTGAGCCCACTGACATGTTTGGTGGGTGGAAGGGAGAACTCTGAGCTGGCAGAGTGATTTCACTGATAGCAACAGTGTTGGGCAGAGGGGCACCTCCTCTTAATCCAACCTCCTTCAGTGCATAGGGGGGTGGTATGCATTGCTCTGGCAGTAAAGTATTCATCTCAATGGTACTGACCTTAAACTTGACCCTGGGATTAACAACTTCAGACCAAGAAACCTCCTGCCCCATAATCCTTAAAAGAGCTGAGGCTGATCAGGGACCAATAGGCTCTGAAACATTCTGTACTTGCTCTGAAACATTCTAGTTTTTATGATTACTTTACAGTTAACGTCTTATGCAAAATTTGGTTCCTTAAAAACCCATTCATTTGAATGGGTTTGGACATGTCTTAGCTCTGACTGCTGCAACAAGGGAATCATTAACTTCAGTTTTGTTATTATTATATATGCCCATCCTTCTCTCTTTAGTATATGTGTATGTTTATGCGTATGTGGAATCCCCACAACGGAGTGAGCTCCCATTGCTCTGTCCCAGCTCCTGCCAACTTAGCAGTTCAAAAGCACACCAGTGCAAGTAGATAAATAGGCACTGCTGTGGCAGGAAGGTAAGTGGTGTTTCCGTGCGCTCTGGTGTTCCATTGCATCAGAAGCAGTTTAGTCATGCTTACCACATGATCGGGAAAGCTGTCTGTGGACAATCACCGGCTCCCTTGGACTGATAGTGGGATGAGCGCTGCAACCCCATAGTTGCCTTTGACTAGACTTAACACACACACACAGATGCATACATAAAGGATGAGTCCTGTACTTTTAATAATGGTATGGATTATTTTTGCAGGTGAAACTTGTCATACAAGGGTGATGAAGCCACACCTTTCAATTATCTTCCACACTTTGAATCAGGCTAGCTTCTATCCCCTGCCTCGTACTCTCTGTCCCCTTCAGTGGTTTTCCCTACCATAGTTTCAACTTTTTAGAAAGCACCATAAACAAAAATTGCCACTGTGTGACCCACCTTAGGACCCACTCTTTTGTAAGTCCTCTTCAGACCCACCCCTCAAAGACTGATGTCTTAGTAGACGGGTTGGCTTGCAGACCCAAAAGCTCGGGACAGGGAAGTTGATAGGAGTTCAAGATTTTAACTTCACTTCTAGGCATTAACAAACCCTTCAACATACAAAAATATTAGAAGTCTAATCCAAAAATAACAATCCGCTGCTAGTTAGCCTAATGCTCTCTCCTAAGCAGTTTCCTCAATATTTTATCTAAATGTTTCCTTTCAGGAGGTTTTTTATTTTTATTTTTAAAAAGGCCGGTGTCATTTGTCAGATTACTTGCTGATGACAATGTCATTGATATGTGTAAACATATCATTAAGACTGTGAAAATAAATCATGCTCCCTAATAACACACATAACTAATATTACAGCTATGATTGTAAATGATATCATTAACACTCCCATGTGAAAATAAATCACTGGGAAATGTACTGCAGAATTTCTGTTTACTCTGAGCTGCCTTGCATAGGAAATTACAAGGAAGTTAAGCTCAGCAGCAAGAAACTACCTTCTTTGCCTAGATTTTGAATTGTTTTGTGTCTTATCCCGTGGCCCTAAAATTGCTCTTATTTGAAATGTGGATTGGGTAAATGTGCCACTCCACAGACACTCCTGGGTACAGTTAGTGTTGGGCTACCATATATATTTTCTATCTAGGTAGGGTAGATTTTTTTTAAAAAAAGTGAAAAGGAGATGAGATTTGCTTCTTCCCAGGTCTCGAATTGTGCCCATGTTCTCTAGTTGAGGTTTCCACAGACAGAAAAGACAATGGTGATAGTATTCTAGGCACCATGTAAGCCCCTATGAGCCTGAGGGCCACATTTCCTGGGGAAAACCCTCTGGGTAGATGCGACCACAGGCCAGCAGGACCAGAGGCAAAAGGGGGTGGAGCAATGGGTGTGACTCTTACCCCTGGTTCAGAAGGTCACATACCAGTTATGCAATAGCTAGTGGTTTCTACACACTTATTATTCTATGGGTTGATTGAGTCTAAATTTGCATTTCCTCAGAAAGCCCAACTGCCTTTTCCTCACAAGGGACAACTCAGTCAGCTGGTGGTGGGTTCTGATTGGCCAGAGAGCGTTCATGAGCTCTCTGCCGTTATGCAGTAAAAAACCTATTTTGGTTTGCATTGTAAGTGACTTAGTCCTTGAGTTAATTAGCATTTATTGCCCCTTCCAGCCAGGTATCACCACCAGGAAACTCTTCCTGTGGACATCTTGCGGATTCCCAAACCATTTAACTTTTTGGATACTCAGGAGAGTATGGTGCATGCTACTGTAAATGCAGTTCAATAGTGATCAGCAGTGCTATTTTTCTAGAAAAAGAGGTGCCGGAACTCACCTCCCTCGTTCTCTTAGAATGGCAATGGCGCCCAGTTGAGAGGTGCCAGAACTGAGTTCCGGTGACTTCCTGTTGGAAAAAAAAAAGCCCTGGTCAGTTCTCACTGAAATAAGCTAGGCACAAAGGTCCTAGCTTTCAAAGAACCTTTCCTGTAAGTCCTGGTTAAGGTCATTTCCTTTCTTTAAGCTGGAGTGGTTTTGCCTTTGAAGACATCTGCTGCTGCACTCCTTAGATCAGGAGGGAACTTGTACAGCAGCAAAGGAACTGCAGGACAAAGCAAAGGACATTCCATCCCGTGCCCAGCTTCAAAGGAAGATTGACAGACACTGTAAAGACGGGTCAAGAAAGAGGCAACTCTCAAAGGTCTGCTGCATTATTTTTTTTTAAACTTCCTGACTTTCTCTTACATCTGTTCTTACCTTAGTGCAATCACCAAGGATATGCACTTAAATAGACTGTTGTATTTTTCTTGGCCACTCTTTCCCCCGGTTTATTTGTCTTCCTGACAAATGTGCAGCAGCAGCTCTGTTATTAGTACCCAAAAAGAGACAGGCCGGTGGCACTTGGTGTATGTATATTTCTCTTATTACCGCCAAGCCCTGGGAATAGAATGCCTTAGCCTGACAAGATCAGAGCGAGTGCCATCTTTTCTTATTTAAATTTCATTTACACAAAATAATGCTGTTCCTGCTCCATTTCTCCTCACCCTCTTTCTCCTCCTCCCCTGGTCATTTTTCTTTATCACTTCACAGTTGCTCTCCTCGCCAATGTCACCCCTCCTGTGCCGGCAGCGGCACATCTTGCCTCTACATCGTGTAAAAATGCTCCCTCCCTCCTTCCCTGGGCCTGTTTAACTGCTATTGGAGCCATTTGTTTCATTTTAAAATGTAAGACTCTTCCAGGAGAATAAAAACAACTATTTGCCATGTGCAACATTTTCCGCCTTCATGTGGGTAGGGAAATTGTTCCATCCAATTTCCTTTGCTTCTTTCATCATTGTTCCCTCCTCTTTCATCGCTGCCTGCCTTTGGCAGCTCACATCGGCTGCACTTTTCATGCACACTTGAACACCATGTTTATAAATATGTTTGACTTTTCTTACTTGATCTGCTAACCATAAATAGTTTAGATGCCTTTTCTCTGTGAACAGCAACATCACCACCGTCATTAAACAAACTTCCACATATCTGGAGCTGAAGTATGGCTTACGTTCGCATGCTGAGCATATATGCCCATAATCTCATCTTGTATTGTCTGAGTCAATTGCACTGGGACCTAGATACATGATGTATGGGGAAAGCAGTACTTAGTTAGAGGTCTGACTTACTGTTGAGGGCCTGGATTGCACATAGCTCTGATAATATCTGTAAAAACAAGTGAAGAAAGCACTGATGTTCCTTTGATCTCTCACAAGAAGGTCAATACTATTTTGCCTTTGCAACAGCAGAAACTGACCAGCAGCCTTCCAGTGCTTTCTTCGCAAAAGTGTTGTGTAAACTCTACTGCCCCCTCTGGTGGCTTGAAATACTGTATTTCTGCCTTCTTCCACATTGGGGTGGAGACCTTTTTTTTTTAGCCAGAGGGCTGAATTCCCTATGAGCAACCTTACGGGGATGCAAATCCTCTAAGTTTGGGTATTTTCCAGGGATAGTCCCAGATTTCCAGGGTCAGTCCCAGATTTACAGAAGCCGTCCGCATTTCTGATTTGGTCCCAGAATGTCCTGTTTCTCCTTGGGACTGTTCAAGTTACACCTTCTAACTTAAACAAGGATGTCCCTATTTTCATAAGAGAAATGCTGGGAGTGTGAAATTATGCGACCCACAAGCCAAGGAGATAAGTAACTTATACAACCTTTAGAATACATCTGAAGACAGCCTGTATAGCGAGGTTTTTTAAAGTTTAATATTTTATTGTGTTTTATATATGTCGTAAGCCATCCAGAGTGGATGGGACAACTCAAGTCAGATGGGCGGGTACAAATAATAAAATTGTCATTGCTGTTGTCGAATAGGAAGTCCTTATTTTTATCAGAGAAATGTTGGAGGGATTCATGCCAGTGGGTGTGGCCAGAGGCAAAAGTGGGTGGAGCAATAGATGTGACTCTAATCTGTGTACAGTAAGGTATATTCCAGCCACACAAAAGCTACAGGTTTTTAAATAAGCTTAAGTTCAGGGAAAGGACCCCTGACCATTAGGTCCAGTCGTGACCAACTCTGGGGTTGCACGCTCATCTCGCTCTATAGGCCAAGGGAGCCGGCGTTTGTCCGCAGACAGCTTCCGGGTCATGTGGCCAGCATGACTAAGCCGCTTCTGGCGATCCAGAGCAGCGCACGGAAACGATGTTTACCTTCTCGCTGGAGTGGTACCTATTTATCTACTTGCACTTTGACGTGCTTTCGAACTGCTAGGTTGGCAGGAGCAGGGACCGAACAATGGGAGCTCACCCCGTCGCGGGGTTTCGAACCGCCAACCTTCTGATCAGCAAGTCCTAGGCTCTGTGGTTTAACCCACAGTGCCACCTGCGTCCCATTCAGTTCAGGGAAGCAAGAAGCATTATCACAGCTCAGGCAAAAGTACTCAAGTAAGTCACAGTGCAGAGATGATGAGGGGTATAGCAAGGAAAGTTCTAAGGGCCATTTGGCCTGCAGCCCTAAGGTTCCCTACCTCTGCTCGATATTTTATAACCCTCATGGATCCTCTTTAAAATGCTCCTGAGCAGCACTGCATCCTGTTATGCAGGAGGTCCTTCATCACTCTCGCATAGGAATAGAACCTTTCTTTCACCTTAAATTATAAATGTGCTCAGGATCAATACTTTACCAGGGCTCGGCCCAAGTTTAAAAAGTCGGTACTTGATGCAATAACTCTTAACAACCTTATTCACCTCAAGATACAAATGCTATAACCCGGAGGATAAACTTCAAAATATGTTATCAAAATGCATTTGTCCCAACGAGCAGGCAAATGGACGTTTCTGCTCTGCTCAGTCAGGAGCAATCTCTTGAGGGTGTCTTCCATGTCTTGAGGCTGTCTTCATCAACTTCAGGATAGATTATAATGATGTGCTTTTCACGACTGCAGGTGTAGTAGAGTGAGATGGCATAAAATGCAGCAGGAAACCTCTTCAGGGTAATGAAATGCTGCTGTTTTGTTATGCTAGTTCTTTAGCTGCAGGGTTGCAGTCCTAAACACACTTACCTGGGAGAAAGCCCCTTTTAACTCAGTGGGACAGACCTCTGAGTAGGAATGCATAGGGTTGCACTGTTAGTTCTGAAAAATCACCTGCTGAAACGCCAGAAATAAGTAAAAACATCTGACTGATCCTTTTCAGAAGGCCATACAAATACGAATGCACACCATCTTCATTCTGGTACAGAGAGGCCTACCCTATAAGACATTTTGTCACAAATGAAGTGTCCTTTAAAGCTGATGTTACATGCCCACAGATGAAGGGAAGCATGAAGGGATGGCACCCACCCTTGTGTAATATTTCCTTCTGGTGAGACAGTGCTCCACATGTGGGTACAACCAGTAGCAGCCAATGGGGCGTGGATATGTTGGTTACCTGCCTTCCAAATGTGGAGGTTTGCTGCCCAACATATGAGGGAGGAAGGCAGTGGTGAGGTTGGCATGGTGCAGGTTTAGTGGCAGGAGCATTGAATTGGCTAAGCTGCTGTGCCCCCACTGCACTGACCTCCTCACACCTCCCCATACCTCCTCCCCACCAGTTACCAGCAGTGAACTTTGTACTGGGGAAACCAGGTAAGCAACACCACCACACTCTGTTACTGGGTACAGCCTATAAACATTTCAGCCCCCAATATTACATTGGGAAGCACATAAAACAGAAACACACCTGTCTGTTATTGCCCAAATCCAGGGTCACACTAGCTGTATGATGTTAACGTGAGACTGCTCTTGAAATGGCAGCTCTGTATATAACGAACACTCCTACTCCACAATGTAGACCCTACCCATGTCTTGAAGTCAGGATGCGTTTCCCATTTTCCCATTCCCTGTCAGCAGACAATAGCGGTGGGAGGGCAGGAAAAAATGCAGTATGTTGTGACGTTATTAGACATTAACTGAGGAGGAGGGGCATCTAGGTGTGTGGCTGCCATTTTCAGAAGCAGCCCCAGCTGTGTCATATTTAGATTAACCATTCTTGAGCATGAGTAGATAAATAGGTACCACTATGGTGGGAGGGTAAATGGCGTTTCTGTGTGCTCTGGCTTCTGTCATGGTGTCCTGTTGTGCCAGAAGCAGTTTAGTCATGCTGGCCACATGATCCAGAAAAGCTGTCTGTGGACAACTGCCGGCTCCCTTGGCTTGAAGCGAGATGAGCCTCACCCCACAGTCGAATTTGACTGGACTTAACTGTCCAGGGGTCCTTTAAATAACCTCTTGAGAAACTAGTGCTGCAGACAAACTATAACTTTAAAACACTTTCAAAGCATATTTACCGCCTTGAAGAATTCTGTAGTTTGCCAAATGTGCTGGGAATTTTATCTCTATGAGGGATAAACTACTGTGTCCAGAATTTTCTGAGGGGGAGAAAGGTGCTTTAAATTTGTTGTCAAGATATAGTGTGTATGTAGCCTTTTTTAAAGCCCCTAACATACAGCAGAGGCATGAAAAGCAGTGTTTAAGACCCTAAGCCTATCCTGCAAAATACAAAGCAATTGCGGAGCTTACAGTCAAAGAATAATTATTAATCCCCTCACTGATGATGTGGAAGGGAGGTTCTGCAATTATCTAGACACAGCCAAGCATTAATGGCCACTAAACATAAACATGGCTACAGATTCATTAATTCTCCCTAACAGTATCTCATCTACCAATATACTGTATAAATGCCCCATACCATATATCACATTAACTGAGGAGGCTTTGCTCCATTGTCATCTGTGAGCCTGATAACCCCAAGGGCAGACAGTGTCAAGCTGCATATGACAGAATGCTTTATTGATTGGGATTTCTTCTCTCTTTAGCACAAGTCCAATTTTTGAAAGCTTCTCTCTGTCCTATCTCTCTCTCTCTCTCTCTCATCTGCTCAAAATATATCAGGAGGGGGGGAAAGGCAGTCTCTGTTTAAAGACTTTAAACAGTCACCTGCTCAAGGTCACACAAAAGAATGGTAGCAGAGACAAGCAAGCTTCCAAGATCCTTAACTTCCAATTCTCCACATCATGTTCAAATGACACCTCTCTTTTCCCTCAGAAAGAGGAGTAGTAAGAAGTATGATGGCATAAGAGAAGAGGAGCTGCTGATTCTTAGTAATGTCTTCAGAAGAACATAAGAAGTGTCCCACTGGATCAGGCCAACATTTGTCCTGCCTAGTATCCTGTTTCCAACTGTGGGCAGCGTGTTATCTGGAGGGAATGCAGAAACAGGTCATGAAGGCAACAGCCTTCCTAGGTTATTTGATTCTTGTATCTGGTCTTCAGAGGCATGCCACATCATCCTGATCCACAGGTCAGATATTCTGGAATTGATCTTCCTCTGTTCTGTGTGCTATGATTCTGGAGCTTTCCACTGGGCACTGCCACCAACCTGGTCCTGTCAGATTTACTCTGATAAGGAGAAATTGTTTTCAGGAGGCTTGTAGCAGTAGAGGGCCCATGCTGAAATCTAGCATATTTTTGTGAACATAAGCTTCAGAGTCTATTGATGTCATCAGGCATGGGAAAGCGTGTTCTCCCTAATAGAGAGCAGGTGTTGCGGTGGGGTCTAGCAGGCCACCCCACTGTTGCTGGGCAGATCTGTTTGGATGGCCACAGGCAGTCATTGGGCAGCTGAATTTCTGGGGAGATTTTCATGTTGCCCATTTGGGGGTGGGACACAAAGGTTTTAAATACAGTTCACACAGCTTTGGACTTTCTCTTTTGCTGCATGCACCGGATCACCTACCCACCCTCCCTGAAATGAGGGTTATTTTGCTTGACCTTGCTATGTCTGTCATGGGGTCGCCTGCTTTTGGGGCAGGGGCCTGGTAGGAATTTTGTCCATTTGGCTGATTGGCTGGTGCCATTTGGTTTTTGCCTACTGCGTAGCAAATCATCAAACTTGTAAGGTTTGCGGTTAGGCATTGGTTAAAAAATTGGTTGGTGGAGGGGTAAGTGCCTACCCCTCCAATGCTGGTGCTGCAAGGGAATTCCATTAAATCAGGGGGCTTGCCATGCCTTTGTCCAAATCCCTGGCATCAGGTTTGGGCCACTCAAGCTCCTGGGAGCATGCGGGGAGAGGTGAGGGTCTGTTGCCCAGCTTCATTGATCCCCAATATTGTTTTCCCTGACTGGCTTCTGCTGGAATCCGGAAGTCAGTTCTGTCCCTGGGCGGGGGGACAGAAAGTCGTAACCAATGCCTAAGCAACCATTCACGTTTGTGTATTTAAATAAAGTTGTGGCCAAAATTATGCTAAAAACCTTAAACAAAAAATTCTGTGTGAAGTGTGAGTTAATTTGGGGTGGCTTGGGGACCTCAACACGCAAATGTCGTTCCCAATTATTCCTGCAATTGATAGAGATGCGGAAAGCACAAGAAGCTACAATTCCCATGCTTCCCGACATCAATGGATTGTCCACTTTATGCTCACAAGAACATCCAGGGTTTAAGCATGCTCCTCTGCATACTCCCAGGACTGTACAAACAATCAACTTGATGAGGGCTATGTGTCAGGAGTTTAATGGTGGTACTGAACTGTGCCCAAACATTGAAGGGGTCTGGATTCAGTTAGCAGATTATTCAGGAGGGAATCCTGGAATTTGCCATTCTGAATATCCCATTGACAAAACCTGCCATGGTCACTTCTAAGGAACCTGTTACTTTTCTCATCTATTGGTTTTCCTTTTCTATATTCCTTAGCTGATAGTTACTCTCCCCCAAGGCATACAGGTAACTTTCAACACAGATTAGTTCCCCTTAATATATTTTTATTGTAGGGTTTATTATTTTTATTATTAGGTGCTGTATAATGAAGACATGAATGATAATACTTTAATCATTCATTTGTATCAAAATTAGGGACATAAAGGAGCAGTAAAATTATATTATTTACCCGCTTCAATGCATGTTTATGTTTGGAATGGTGATTAGTGATGAAAATGTGTGAGAATAAACTAATACCTGGTACTAGCAAAATCTTATGGAGTTCTGTAAAAATCTTCCACTCACAATCTGAACTTACTTTAGAGGCCTATTAAAATAATTAATCATTGTCATCTATATACTGGTCAAAGCAACAATGGGTTGTATGCAGTCCACTGATCTAGCAGAGGCTTCCATTAGTAGAACAGGGAGAAAAGCTATTTTCACTTAAACTACCTTACCCTATGCTCCCCCAATCTGTTCCAAAGGGTTGGGGGATCCTTTGGAACAGCATGGGAGGTGCTGTAGGAAGAAGGCAGAGCTTGGAAAAAGCACCTCCCTCTCTGTTCCACTGATGGAAGCTTCTACTGGGTCAAAGAGCCTTCCATTTGGAGAGGGACCCATTGGATACAACCTTTTATAATCCAGTTAAAAACAAACTTGTAGAGTTCAATATTGTTCTCTCCATATTACAAGGCTGAAGTTGAGAACTAGCAGCTAATATGAATTTGCCTAGTGAATTCATCACTAAGGTGCAAACTAGCACACAGCTTAGCCTAATATCTTTCGCACTCTTACTGCCAACCAAGTTGGCAAAGGTTTGCACTCCAAGCTGTGTGCTAGGGAGACACTATTTAACACTGCAGTGTTGAACTCATTGTTCTGAGTTGTCTACTCACAAAGAAATATCAGGTTCTTACTCCAAGTCCCATTGAACCTAGTGGGATTTCTTTGTGAGTAAGCAATGCACAGGATCCTGCTGTCTGTCTCTTAATCACCACACTGTATTAGCTCCTAACAAAATCATAATAGTTCAAGGAAAACCACTTTGTCACTGATGAGTATTCTTATTCAGAGTAGTAGTGGTGAGTCCAGAACCAGGGGGGAGCAGCTACAAATGGATAGCTCTAAATAAAAACACAATCTTTTGTGCAGCGTTTGCTTGTCCTGCATTTTAAAAAGGAACTTTGTGATAATTATAAAATTTATTTGGGGAATAAGTCCTTTGACTTCTAATGTCAAATGTTAATATCCAAGAAATTATGTTGGCTTCATCTGAGATTTTGTGTGTGAGGTTGCAAAAGTTAGGAGAATGATCCAAATCAGAGGTGGGGAACCTGTAGCTCTCCAGATGCTCTGGAACTACAGCTCCCATAATCCTTGGACATTAGCCATGCTGGGTGGGGCTGGCACGAGTTGGAATATGGTCACAGGTTAATCATCCTTGATCTAAATCTTAAGCCCTGCTGCTGGGTAAATAGTAGATAATATCTCCAGTTCACATATATGCCATCCAGAAATATGATGCAAGATGTTTATGTAGATATCCTTATGGCTGTATGACTAATCCCCTTTTCTTTTTGCCTCCAAAAAGGGATGGAAAAATCATCACACATAGCAGTGAATGAGCACATTGGGCTCTCCAGCCATGCATGTATTTGTCACCATTTCTGGATAGCAAATGTGTGTGAACTGGCCTTATGAATATTATTTGAACAGCTCTGTATTATAGAGAATATACATAAAATGAAACTGAAGTGCATTTTATAGCTGGTCTTGATAGGAAGGGTAGGGATAAATTGAGCAGACAGTCCTGGTGGATTTAAGTTGTAATTTCGTGGATATTGCATTAGCTAGCAAATGCTAGCAGAAGATGTGTATTATTTCATCTGTGTTCTTTGCCGCAAGGAACCATCAACTATAGAGATCCCTAATGAATCTGTTGTACAATTTTCCAGGGTTCATCAGTTTTCTATATCAATAGGCAAACCTCCTAAGCAAACTTCCATCAGGGCATCAGCATGTGGAAACAGATGACTGCAAAGCAGCCACAATTCATCCTGGCAAGGGGAGGTGGGGATCTGCCCTCTGTCTTCTGTTTTGATTGGGGGGGGGGGAGCTGCATGCAGCTCGTATACTTTTGAACTTGAGTCTGCACTTCCTGTACTCAAGGCTCAGTGCTGGCATAAGTCAGAAGCCTCACTTCTCCCTATGTGTGCAAGATATTCCAGGCTGAACACCTTTAACTGGGTTTTATCCACATTGCTTTTTATTAGTGGAACACCACTGATAATGAAATGGAACAAATTCACCTGTCAATAACAAACCACAGTTTGTCAGTGAAGTCATGCAAGAAACCTACATGGAAATTGCACCTTTTCCAAGCTGAAAAGCTTCTCCCAATACAGTAGTACCTTGGTTCTCAAACCTAATCCATTCCGGAAGTCTGTTTGACTCCTGAAACTGTCCGAAAACCAAGGCGCAGCTTCCAATTAGCTGCAGGAGCTTCCTGCACTTAAGCGGAAGCCGCATCAGACATTTGGCTTCCGAAAGACGTTCGAAAAGAGGAACACTTGCTTCCGGGTTTCGGCATTCTGGAGCCGAATTGTTCGACAGCTAAGCCGTTCTAGAACCAAGGTTCCACTGCAGTAGAAGTTTATGGATTGGCTGCGATTATTGAGTGTTCAGGGCTTCTCTAATTCTTATTAGTTCTATATTTATGAGATCTGAAGGGCACTGCACTCCCTGTGAAGGATTTGGTTTAGAGTTTGTGAATACTCTTAGATCTATTACTGTCATTGGAAGCACAGGTAGCTTCCAGGGCTAAGACTGGTGGCTTAATTGCGGCCATATCTGGATGAGGATAAACTGGCAGCAATGACATAATCTCTGATAACCTCCCATCTGGGTAACAGTAATATATTATATGCAGGACTGTTGCTGAAGATAGTCTGGAAACTTCAGCTGGTGAAGAATTCAGCAGTGAGGTTCCTGATGGGAACTAGGCATTTTGAACATACAGTGGTACCTCGGGTTACAGATGCTTCAGGTTATAGACGCTTCAGGTTACAGACTCCGCTAACCCAGACATATTACCTCGGGTTAAGAACTTTGCTTCAGGATGAGAACAGAAATCATGCTCTGGCGGCGTGGCATCAGCAGGAGGCCCCATTAGCTAAAGTGGTGCTTCAGGTTAAGAACAGTTTCAGGTTAAGTACGGACCTCCGGAACGAATTAAGTACTTAACCCGAGGTACCACTGTATCATGAAGGTTCTCGCTTGCACTGGCTGCCAGTGCATTTATGGACTCTATCCAAGGTGCTGGTTTTAACCTACAAAGCCTTACCTGGCTGGAGATCTCACAATATGTTCTGCTGTACCAGATTTGCAGAAGTTAATGTATCTTAGCATTTTCCTACCAGTTTTACAACTCTTTTCTTCATAGATGCATGGATACAGACTGTTCTGTAGCCAAAATGGTCTGCAAAATGGATTGGTTCCATTTTAATTTATAACATTTATGTCATGCGTAGTTAAGGTCTATAGATGAATGGCATCCCTGGCTTTATGGTTTTAGAGGCTTTCTTGTGGCAAGTAGAAAATCCCTTAATAAATTTCTATCAACATATTGGCACATGTGGGAATGACTGTTTAAATGACAGTATGAAAAAGGGAAATAGTGTTGAACTGGAATCTGAAACATTTGGATTTTTATTCTAGAGTCCAGACCACCTCCCACAGTTCCATGATGCAAACTTAGGCAGGCCAAGCTGTAACCTTATACCCATATACTGAGAGTAAACCACACTGAACTGAATTTGCTTCCATATATTGTATAGCAGGGGTTACCAACCTTTTTGGATCAGTGGGTTGCATTATTTTTAATGGCTGGCCTGATGAGGTGCCACAAGGTTCTTCAAGAGCCCTTGCATTGACTTGTCCTGCCTCACAGCAAAACTGCTTCATCTCTGTCAAGCTCAAAATACCTCTGAAGCATGTTTGTTTGTAATATTTAGATGTTCACACTTCTATATTTGTGGTTTTCCCACCTGGAATCTAAATATTAACCTGTTTGTCAGGTAGGAAAGACACTGTTGCACGCTTAAATGCTCTGATGAGTTTGGGAGAGCTGAGCCACAGAGCAAGTTACAAAGAGGAAACATTGCATGTGACTTGTACCTGCTTTGCCAGTTTCCAGGGATTTTGCAAAAGGGAAATTTAATAATAGCACTGAACACAATAGTATTTCACATCCTTTTGCTCAGTACTCTTTACAACACTCCTGTAACATAGGGTAGCATTATTATCAACATATTGCAAAGAGAGAAGAGTGCCTTGTGAAGGAAACTTACGTGCTGGAAATTGCAAGTAGCAAGAGTGTTGTTGTGCTCATGTCCTCTTTGTGGTCTTCTGGCTGGTCACTGTATGAACAGGATGCTGAACTAGATGGGCCACAGGCCTGATCCCGCAGGTATATACAAATGTAATGAGGCCCTGATGACCACTGTTTGCAAATAAAAGCAGCTTTGGGGAAGGGCAAATTTGAGGGGAGAAGTGGTAGGTGGCAAGGTGTGCTTAATCCTTTCCCTGACAGCTGCTTTTCTTCTTAGCTGTTGTTCACTCCATATGTGTTATGTACTAAGCTTGGATCCTAGAACAATAGGCAAGTAGGATCCTAGAATGCAACAACTGATTGGCTTGCAGGAGAAGACCAATCAGGCTCCAGGAAGAAATTAATCAGCCTATTAGGCTGGTAGGATCATAGAATGCAACAACTGATTGGCCTGCAGGAAAAGACCAATCAGGCTCCAGGAGGGAAGCAGAATCAGCCAATCAGACGGGACTCATTGTGTAAATAATGTATATAAAAGCCTGAGGTTTGGGGGCAATTCAATCACTGTTTTACAAGCTGCAATAAAGAGCATGAAATCACTGCAGGACTCCGAGGATATTTGAAAATGCCATTCTCCTCCCATGGTTTTTCTAGGTATGCACTACTTACCCATGCAAAGATGTGCCTTGAACTCTGAGGCAATTTGGAGCAAGCAATTGACCAGTGCAGAAAGAGTTAAATAACCCTTCCTCCTAGCTGCTTTTCTACTTAAAAAACAAAACAAAACATTCCACCAGAAGTTGTCTTTCTCAACAAAAACACACCAGTGTGGGCTTCCTTACATGAGCTTGTGTGTAATCTGCAGTTAGGCCCTCTAGTGACTTTTTGGCAGAGGCAAGATTTGAACCAGGGGGTATCACAGCTGATCACTCAGCCATGCACACTCCACAGATGGCTCAATTTCCCATGACAGCTGCTGCCATCATTTCTGCACTTTGATGCGAGGGGCCTGTTGTGGTTTGGCTATGCTACGCTTGCTTTTTACCATGCGATGTTGCAGTTACTTGATGCACTGCATGTGGAACACTTTTAGTTTCTGCTATAGTCCTTGGCTGATGCAATTCTTCAATCAATCTTAAAATCTTCCCTCGTGACGGGTGAAGTCACCCAGAAGAACAATGCAGAGGTTTGTTTGCTGAAGCCCATCTTTGTTTTCGCTTGCTTTCGCTGTGCTGCTGGCCAAATCTTTTGCAATGCTAAGATACTGCAGGTAGTGGGTTCGCACAGAATTCCCTACCTACACCTTTCTCTCTTGCTCTCCCCTATGTCTTGTCTGAAAGGATCAGTGGCAACATAAGAGATGAAGTAGTCTTGGCGCTTTAAAAAAAAACCCCACTTTTGCCATGGCAACATTTCAGCAGGGTAATGTTTCTTTATTATATGCTCGGATTAGGTTGTCAGGGTGGTGTAACGCAGTTCGGTTACCCTGGGGGGATCCAACCCATCCAGCCCATTGTCTTGAGCAAGCAACAGCTATCTATTAGACACACTGTCATTTCTTTGCTGCTATTGTTTTCTGTGCCTGATGCTTTGTATATTTCCTTCCCTTTAGTTGAGTCAATTAGCATTCACGCCAGATGGGATTTAGTATGGATTTCATGGCTTGGAGCTCCGAATTTTATGAATTCACTAGGTATGCACTGATGCAGATGTTTCTCCCTTTTCTTTCTTTTATGAACCTCAATTCTTTGATGCCTAACTCGGTTTCTTTCAGAATGGAGGGAAGGCAATGCCAAGGGATGCACGGCATGCTTATTTAAAAGCTCCCTGCAAATCTCCCAATATGCAGAGTCATCCCAAGACATGTCATATTGCTATCTGAATTGGAGCAGCAAATGAGGGCCCACCATAGTCAAGGTGGATGGTACTTGGGGGATAGAAAATCCCACACACGTCTCTTCTGTTCCTTGGCAGCAAAAATACAATTATAAATAATAAATAAATAGACTCTTGCTTTTCTTTCATGACATTCCAAATCAACTACCTAATACTCTGCCTAGTACTGGTGTGCAGAACCTTTTGACCTCCAGATGTTGCCAAACTACAGCTCTCATCAACTCTGGCCATTGGCTATGCTTGCAGGGGCTGATGGGAGCTGTAGTTCAGCAAATATCTGGAGGGTCAAGGTTCCACACACCTGGCCTAAATGCAGGGTCAGGCCCTGCCAAAACCTGTACAATGTAACTGCTCTTCCTTAGGTGAAATTATTTGATAGGTAAATCATCATGTTGATATGCAGTTTCAGTCTTTTCTTACTTCCTGCAGCAGGGATGGGAACTGGATCCTGGCATCAGTCCTGATGTTCCCCAACCCCCACGGGCCCCTTTGATAGGAAGTCAGAGCTGCACAGCTATCAAGCATCTGAAGTCACCATGACATCACCATCAATTCAAGCCAGTCCGCAAATGAAAGATGTTCCTTTGCCTGCGTGGTTTGATTTCAAACCACATGGGGAAAGGAAGCAGTGCTTGCAGCCATTGCCATCCAGCTGACCAGTGGCACCAGTAAGTCCCATGGTTGGGCAGGGATTTGCTTAGACTCGGAACTCCTGAGTGGAATCAGTCCAAGCAGGGATTGTGTTTGGCACCAAATTCAAAAGACTGTGGTTACGAATGCTGCTTGCCAGGGAGCAATCGGGCTCACATTTTTAAGACAGCTGTGTCTTTCCGTTCCCGACATCTGTCCCCATATATGACATCAGATGTAGGGCAGGTGGGTGTGGCTTGGAGAAAGTGGTCACATGGGCTAGAGGTTAACACCCACTGTCCTATCGAAGAAGAAAAGAAACAGCTTGTGTCAGGGCAATAGGTCCTAACGACCGCATATACTGCTGAAAGCTAAGCTTACAATTTCTTTTGATATGACAACATACTTTATCTATCAGAAGGCAGTGAATGCATATCAAATAAATAATCCAATAAATAAAATTGGAGAGAGCAGGGTAGATAAACTAAAAGGGCTTTTGATAGATGAACAGAGATTTTAACAGAAAAGGGGGGGGGAGAGAGAGATCTGAAGCTTGCATGTTTCATTAAGTGCAGGTTCATGTATCACCTGTCGGAAGAAATCTCGATGGCTTTGAAAAATTATCTGTGTGGAGGTGCAGCAAAGTCAGCTTCTACCTTCTGCTAGCAGGGATCTAAACAAATTATATGGTCTGGTGATAATTCTTTAGCCATCAATAGATGCTAAGTAATGTAGCAAGTCCAGAAGAGGGAATAAGCTTTTGAAAGAATAAACACACACATGGAAGGGGGGCAGGGGGAGAGACGACACATGCTTCTGTGCCTGTTGATTCAGAACTAAGCACTACCCATTTCAATGGGATTTATCCCCAAGTAAAGGATGTGGGTGGCGCTGTGGGTTAAACCACAGAGCCTAGGACTTGCTGATCAGAAGGTCAGCAGTTCGAATCCCCGCGACGGGGTGAGCTCCCATTGCTCAGTCCCTTCTCCTGCCAACCTAGCAGTTCGAAAGCACGTCAAAGTGCAAGTAGATAAATAGGTACCGCTCCAGTGGGAAGGTAAACGGCGTTTCCGTGCGCTGCTCTGGTTCGCCAGAAGCAGCTTAATCATACTGGCCACATGACCCGGAAGCTGTATGCTGGTTCCCTCAGTCAATAAAGCAAGATGAGAGTGCAACCCCAGAGTTGTTCACGACTGGACCTAATGGTCAGGGGTCCCTTTACCTTTAAAGGTACATAGGGTTGTAGTTGCAGAAGAGACTAAAGACTGAAAGCCAATACAAATGAACTGAGTGTAATGATAAATGAGGCTGAAACAGGCATGCTAAATCCAAGCCAGTCCAAATGGGTGGAAGGACTTCACAGAAGCTGCTTGAAATGGAATGGAGCGCATGGGATATGAGAAAGCATTTGATGAGACAGTGATATCGTGGTACATCCTGAGGAGCAGACACTCATCATGAGTGCCATCATAGCTGTCATTGGGCAGATCTTTCTGCCCAATGCAGGTGGAGTGGGGGCTGGCCCTATCATTATGAATAGTGTGGCGACTGCCTCAAGTGCAGGTGCTGGGGACTGTTTCTCCCAAGCATTCTGGACCCCAGCCACCCCCTTTGTTGGTGGTAGCCAAGGACAGGGCCTTTTCTGTAGTGGCTCCCACCCTGTGGAACACTTTGCCAAGCATCAGGCCCCAGAGGCTGTTTAAACAGACCTTTGGCTGATTATTTTTATTTTTTTTCGGGTTTATCTCTGATGTTTTACTTCTGATGGCTGTCTTGGGATTTGCAGTGCTTCTGGGAACATAGGAAGCTGCCTTAGATCAGTGGTCCACCCTGCGCAATGTTGTCTGCACTGATTGACGGCAGCTTTCCAGGGTTTCCGACAGGCAGCCTTTTCCTGCCTAGAGATGCCAGGGATTCTCTACTGCTGAGCTATGGCCCTTCTCCATACTGATGTTATATGCTAATATTTTGATCTTATGATTGGGCTTGAAATGGGTACTGCCGCATGTTTTAACACGATTGTGATGTTTGAATGTGTTACTCATCACCTTTATTTTTATTTCTTTTAAATAACCAGGATATAAATGTATGAAATAAGTTTTAAAACTGCATAGTGCAAATCCTATTACAGTATCTTCACCGATGAATACTTTATTAATGCAAACACACTCCACCGAAATTCTGCAAAGCTCTGAAAATTGCTGTGTTAAGCTAACTGGGATTAGCAGACACCCGAGCAACCTCAAGTATCTCTTATGATAAAAAAATAAAACCACCTGCTGACGTTGTGTTTTCATGATTGTTAAGCAGGTACTCTGAGTGAGTCTTGTAGCATTGTCGTTTTGAAATATCTCGTGGCACAGGGCAGAGTTATGGGGCATGCCATTAATATTAATGTTTTAATCATCTATTGATGTAGGAAATCTTTCCGCAATCTATTCCTTGTTAGCTCTAAGGAGACCCATTTGAATGCACCCTGTGTGGTAACCGGGGACAGGACCTTATCATGTTGATTTTAGCTGTTCAATCCCACTTTGCAGTCATTAACTTCAGACAGAATTTGTGTTGTAGCAGTTTAGCATTCCATCCCTGTCAAGCTACACAAATAATTACTGTGCTCCCTGGTGCTCTTTTTTTTTATTAAAAAAATCTGAATGTGATGTCTACTTATGCAAAGCATTCAAATGAAATAGCATTTATTTCCCCCTGTTCTTCACAAAAACAACAAGTTCATTTTTTATCATAAACCCCACCACCACACCTGACTACAATAAGGAGAGGGGTGTGTGTGTGTGTGTAAGTGTAATAGAGGAAAGCTGACCAAGTCAAACACCCAGAGCTCCCAAATAATACAGTAAAAATGAAAAAGTTTGGGGGCTGTAAATTCTTTTTCCTGTATTCATGCTGAGCACTGCCTGACTATGCAAATAGGGAACGTGAATTTCAATTTAGTCTCTGAGGTCCAGGAGATGTCTGGCTCACAGGAACATGCAGTTTTATAGAGCAAAAGCTGCCGAGCGACTGGTGATCAATTTTGAAAAGACAAGGATACTATTGTTAGGTGGTCAGTCTGACTCAAGAAACAACAGGTTACATTAAGGACCATCTATGCAACAGACTGCTGCTTGGAAAATGAGACTTCTTTCTGTCCCTTGCCCTGCAAATCCCCAGGCAATCTCAAAAACTGTTCCAGAGTGTCAGGTGTGCGTGCAGGAGACAGGCCCTGTGACCAATAGGACTCTGCAGGACTGGGGCCTTCCTAAGTTTGTTCTGAAGAGGCAAGGCGCGGCCTTACAGGTGAGGCTGATTGGTAACTCACATTACCTGGTGGCAAGAACTGGGAAGGGATATAAGGTCAGCATTTCCCTTCAGCTCTTTGCCACAGCAACATGCTTCCTGCCTTACTGTGTTTGGCTTCTTGCTTCCTGATCCTTGAACCTCGGTTTCTTGATCCTCGGATCCTTGGCTTCTTGACTCCTGGCTCTCTAACCCTTGGACTCTTGGCTTTCTGACTCCTGTCTTCTGGACTCCCATTCCTGCTCCCACCCCGCCATCTTGCCCCCAGTCCTGACGTCCCCACCCGGGACTTTGATCACCTATGAACCAGACCATGACACAGAGGGTCTGGGAGGAAACAGATTAGAGAATGAAGAGGAGTATACTCAGTTTTGTGTGCACCCCATTATGTTGCCTGCTCTTGGCAGGGTTGGACCCTCCCCCTTAAGGGTCAGATTCACAGTATTGGCAGATACTATTGAATTAAGCCTTATCTTACAAGGCCCACATGGGGTGGGTAGCATGTAGCAATTCCACCAGCTGAGATGGCTATGCCAGCTGTGGTCTTTCCTAGATGGAAAGAACCTTGCTACATTTTGTGGGGTGTCCAGTGTAGAGTGTTGCAGGAATAGGGAACCTGTGGCTCATCAAATGTTGCTGGATTACAGCTCCTATCAGATCCAATCAACATGGCCAATAGTTAAATATGATGGGGGTTGTAGTTCAGCAACATCCAGTGGTCCACTACTTGGTGCTGCCCTTGAAGACTGTTCAGAAACTATAGTTAGTAATCTTGCTGCCAGATTTTGTACTAACTAGGACTGGGTGTATGGACCATATTAGCTGCCTTAGAACAGCTAATTGACTTCTAGTCTGTTCTGGTGTGAAATTCAAGGTGCAGATTTTGATCAATAAAGCCCTAAGCAGGTTATGACCAGGACTGCCTTCTTATATGTGGACCTGATTGGTCTTTAATGAACAAGGTGTGGCCCTATCCTACCTCCATGTGATATTAATAATGCTAAATACTGCAAATCAAGGGAAACTCTGCACTGAATATGTCACCCTTGTGTACATTCTTCAAGCTTCAAGTGAAACGGAGACTTCTGCTTTACAAATAAATCTCCACAAGGAGACAGCATGGAAAAGTAACCAAGATGGGCTGCTTTCTCTAGCTCTTTTTCTTCTAGAAGGCATGGCTGTTGATGCTCTGAGGTTTTATAACTTAAGTTGACAGTATCCCTTTAAGCTGATACAAAAATACTGCCTTGTTTTCAGCTTTCCTGCCCAGCTATTAAAGTGTCTGAAAGATCCCTAGCTGCTTTTGTGCTTTAGACCCTCCTTTTTATGGCTCCGTTTTAGATGAAGCTGATGCCTCCATTTCATGAGCAATGTGAAGATGATTTCCACTTATTTCAAAGGCATCAGTAACCCGTGTTTAGGAGTCTGAGAACAGAATGAAGACTTGGATGGGTTCATATTTTCAGTTCTTTCCCCTTAATGTTGCTTATTACCACGAATCCTTGGGGGAGCTGAGGCAGAATTCTTTCCCCTGCACTATTTTTTGGTACTATTTTAGTAGTGCTATTTTTGTACTATTTGTGTCAGGGCAGGCCCAAGATATTTTGCTGCCTGAGGCAAAGGACAAGGTGGTGTCCTCTTCTGCTGCCTCATCTAGATGTCAGCCAGCTGAATCATGATGGACAAATCCAAAGCAGCTCCATTCACCTGAGATGGGATCAGTCCAGGCACCTCTGCATTGTGGTCAGGAGGCAGCTGGGCTCTGACTGCAGTGTTGAAACTGCCCCCACCCAAGTTAGGGCTGCTCTGCCTAGGAATGTACAGACTTCTGCAACAATACCAGGGGAAAGTGGGAAAGCCCATTTAATGGGTTGTAGTCAACCAAGTTTTACTCACAGTAGACTCACTGAAACTGATAGCACTAAATTAGACACCTTTAAATGGGTGTACTTTGAACTTATACTGAATACCACCCAAGGCTTGAACCTAAACTATAATTAGTTTAGAAAAATATAGGTGTAAATGGCTTTTCCTGTAGCTGTTCTTTTCTAGTGCATTGCTTTTCTTCACAGAACTGCAGTGCCGATCTCTTATTGCACATTACATTTCCATTTGCTTATTTTTAAAAGAGGATTTCCCGCCCCCTCCATTTGCGGCTGTGCAGCTTGGAAACCATTTTAGCATGATTTACTAGATGCTGCAGAATGGGACCGAGAAGGACCTCAGTACTTTTAGTCACACACTCTTAACTTGACTGTTCAGGGTCTTTAATAATTATGTGTTTATTGCCAAAGTTTTCTGTGAATGTTGTTGGGTCTTGTATTGATCCTAAGTAAGCTTAAAAATCAAGCCGTCTGTGCAATGCCTGTATTACCAACTGTGACCCATTTTTAAAAACAGAAAACCGCTATGATCCAGGAGAATTCTGGGAACTGTAGTTTGTTAAAGGTGCTCGAAGCTGTTAAGAGACCCCTGTCCCCCCCCCAAAGAGCTACAATTCCCGGAGTTCCATAGCAAGAGTGATTGATGATTAAACTCTGAGAATTGTAGGCATCGTCTTTAATACCTGACACTGTCTGTTTCACCTGGTGCTGAAAAGGTAGCGTAAATGACACCATTCTGTATGCATCTTTTGGTTGAAGAACTGCACCACAACATTCAGAGAAGTATGGGTTTCAAAGGAAAGTTGTGTTTCATTCTGCATATCGCCTCAGGAACTGTGAATTACGTAGGTTCACATGAAACCGAGGACTTGTCCCTGCCTCCTTCAGCCTGCATTGTTAAAAACAGTACTTCAAAAGTTTCTCATTCTGAGAGGCGTTAACGTTACCCCTCTCTCCTCTCCTCTGCTTTCTCCAGCAAAAGCAAATCATTAAAACAGAGAGATTGCCAAGTCCTGAAAGAACTCCCACCACAGAACAAGCAGCCATTCCGCTCCTGCATGATGCTGCTCGTGCTGAGCACTGCAGGGAAATGAGGTCGGGTTGGGCACGGGAAGAAAAGGCAGAAGGAAATACCAAGCAAAGTTTACTTCAGCAGGTGAAAATTGCTTTGCTGACTGCTTTTCAATATCCCTATGCGTTGTTCTTTTACCAAGGAGAGGAAATTAGATGTAATACCCCAAGAAAGGTAGGAGTATGTGTGTGTATGAGAGAGATGCAGGTAGTAGAGACAGCTCAAACTGTGGGAACTGAAAGAGAGAATATATAGAAAGGAAACACTACCGTTACTCGAGTTTCCTGTGTAAGTAACTCTTGAGGCGGGGGGCAAGAGGCAGGGGTTGAAGAAAAGAGAATAGCATTTCTCAAAGTACTATAAGTACATATCCTTCATGAAGTAATTATGGAGGCATACAGAGAAAGACAAAAGCTGCTATTATATGTTGATGCCATAAGGCTGATCTCTTACAATAGGCTGCTTAACAAAATGTTAATCCAGCTCCATACTGAGAGAACAGGGACTGGTACGTTCGACACTAGAAGTACATTTTTAGTTTAGATATTATAGCAGTCAGTGCTTGAAGTACCAGTAATAAATATGCAGGGTGTATATTTCATCACTAGGTGTGGGCTTTGATGTAGCTTCGCTTAGTTTATTAAACATATTTCCCACTTCCCAAAGGAGTAGTCCCAAAACTATTTACAAGAGAAGTAGGACACAAAATCATATCCTAAAATATTCACTGAAACAATGCAGACAAACTAAAAGTCATCCCAACCCGCCCCCCCAAACACAGGAATGAATAAATGAAACAGACACTAGAAGCTAAACCATAATGACCATATGCCTTTTACTTTGTGGCAGACAGATGACCGAGTCAGCGCCAAGTGAGCTTACCTGGGGAGAGAATCCCCGGTGGAGCTGCAGAAAATGATCATTCTTTTGTTGTTACTCTTGAAAATTCTTTTGGATGGGGGGGGGCATGATATGCAGACAAGGTGAACTGGATATGACACCAATCCACAGGTGGGAGACATCATTTTTGAATAGACACACACATGAAGTTTCTGGCAAATAGAATATTAGCACAACAAGGATTGCTCTCCTGATGAGCTGAGTTTTTCAAACGTGCTTCCTTCATCTGTAATTGCTTGGATGAAGGAACACGCTTATACCTGTCACCATCACCAAAATCCATGATGGACATTCACAGACCACCTGCTGAATAGGTTATCTGGGGCATTAGCCCCAACCCAAGTTTGGCCTGTTGCTAAGACACATCTAGGAAAGTGCTTGTTTGGCCTTCCTGAAAAGTTCATCATATCAACAGTCAGAGAACCATCACCCCAATTAAATATACCTCTCACAGGTATATGTATATTTAGCGCCATTTATTTTCCAGGAATCATGAAATTCCTGAATGGAATAATGGCAGTTGCTTCTGGCCCCAAATCTTCCCTATATTTGCTTTTAAAAACATGTAGGAAAGTGATGTCAAAATGGACAAAAAAATGCTGCAATGCTTGGAGGGTCAGACATGGTTTTTTAATCCTTTATTTTAAGAATTCCCTCTATGTACAGCACACTGTAGATGACATAGGTAAAGAGCTATATAACTACTGAACATATAAATGCCAATTATTAAAAGAGCATCAATAAAAACAAAGCCACTTCATGCCATCTTTTATTTTTTAAAAATATTTTCATTAAGCAACCAGCAAATGCACTGACAGAGATGTCAATGCCAAAGACAAATATCAAAATATTTTTTTATATATAGAGACCACCGAGGGAGCTATATAAGAGAAGGAATGAAAAAGAAATACATAAGAACAAGGGGGAAAGAGAGCAGATCAAAGCTCAGACAGTGCAATTACATAAAAAAATAACACAGGAGAAGCATGAGATTAATGGACCAAACAGGCAAGTGGGAAGAAAAGGTGTACATGTATTTTCAATTAAATTTGTATTTTTTCTAAGATGTTTATTTATAGGCACGATGGAAAATGCTTATGAGGAAGTGATGATCACATACCCTCCAAGAATCCTGATTTGGCTGGGACGGCCCCAGAATGTCTTAAGTTATCATGGCTTCTGTCTTGACCTCAGGGCACCCCAATTTCTCCTGGCCAGAGGATAGGGGCTGTGGAAGCAGTTCCTGGGGGCAGGGCAGCAGCATTGGGAAGGAGGTGTTAGGTCTCCTTCCCAAGGCCTGGTTAGCAATTTGGGAAGAAGGCTGGTGGAGTCTAAGATCCTGCCAGAGCCCTCACACCTCCTTCCTAAAGCCATACAAGTCTCTCCTCTTGCAACTTTTTCCAGGCAAGGGAGAAAGTTCTACTACTATTGTGCCTACTACAACGATTCATCAGATTTGCAGGGGATTTTCCTCAAATAGCATGGTATGGTTTTGTTTTCTGTAGATAAGCACACAACAGGAGCCTCCTCCTTTAAACCCACCCAGACAGAGCCTAGCACAATGCCATTCTTAGCACACTTTGAGAGGGTCGAAGCTGCCACAAGGAAGAGCATCTCCCTCTCCACTCTCTGCTGAACTAGCAAGGAACAGCTCCAGGTGAACTTTCAGCCCTTCCTTGCCAAACCCACCAACTCCCTTCTCCACACACCACTTCCTCTGCTTCTCGTATCTCAGTCCCAGCAAGGAGAAGAGAAGAGTACCGTGAGGAAGAGAAGCGGCTGAAATTTTGTCCTCACTCCCAGGGTCAGTAGTGGGTTTGCAATTAGGTGCTGCACCTCCCCAGGCTGTGGGGGGTAAACTCTGAGCAAGCGGCGTTGCCTCTGCTGCACAAAGCAGGTGTCTCTCGCCACATATACCAGGCCTTCCTGCTCCCACCTCAGCACTCACATCACAATGGTGGGGGAGTGAGGGCTCCCAGGCTTCAACCCCCCCCCCCGGCTGGTGAGTGGGCACAGCGTGGAGGGCGGCGGAGAGAAAAAATGTCCCTATTTTCATATGAAGAATGTTGGAGGGTATGTGATAGAAAAGTAGACATTTAAATAGACATTTAAAATCACCTTAAGGTGCAGATTTGACTACTTCAGGACAGTGATTTACCCAGAAATTACCAGAAAATAGATTCTGGAAAATCAGGTCAGTTTAGACTTTAAACTGGACCAGGGAGAGTCCTAGGCACCAGGAAGAGAGGCATAGAACATTTGGCCCCTAGGTGTGGTGCTCCCCCTCCTGGTTTAGAGGTGACAAGTGTGGTGCAACAGGGTTTAACCTCCTGATTTCAATGAGCACAAGTGGTATGAATTCAGCAAAGCTCTTGGAACTCTTTCTATGTGTGGGTTCTACTTTTAGGATAGAACAGAAAACGAAGTGAATTTTATTTATTACTCTTATTATTTAAGTTTTAATGAAAACAAGGATAGAAAAAAACAAAAGCACACATCTTCAGCTATGCTATGGACACTTCTTTACACAAGTGCATAAATATTGAGTGTCGGAATGCTGGGTCCCAGGCATGGCCTGCAGTGTTGTCAAATTAGCACAGCTTTATTTAAGCCAAGGAGTTGTGTTTATTCCTCTCCTGCACAATGCTGGGAGTTTCTCTGTCTCTCTAGTAGCATCAATTCCTCCTTTCATTCTCCAAGAGACTCTGCAGCAGATGGTGTTCAGCTAGCTACAGTAGCTTAGTGCCTGCTTCTCTTTGCTGGATTATCCAATATCAGTGAAATTTCCATCTGTCTAGGTATTCAGAGAGACATATATATTAGTAGATGATAGGAAAGACATGCATTTTCTGATATTTTGCTCCCATTCACCAGTGTGCTTGTCTGTTCACCCAATTAAAAATGTCTCATTGATTTTAAGGGAAACATATTTATGTCTATTTATTACATTTATATTCTGCTCTTCCTCCCAAAGGACCTCAAGTGTGTTCCTTTAAGTGTGCTTTGGAGCAACTGGAACTATGTGCTTGGGAGCAACTGGAAGTATGTCATAGAAGTGCCACATGTTACTGTGGGAACTTAGAAAGCAAACATTGGAGCCCAATGGTTTGGTGCAATTGTACTGATTTGGATCATTCCCTCCCCCCATGACTTTCTGATTCAGACTGTTGGTTCAGCGCCTTGATGGGATACTGCTGTGCTTCCCTTCTGACCCCACAAAACAGGACAGGCCACCCCACATTCAGGCCACATTCATACCATATATTTAATCATTATACTACATAGCTTCCCCAAAAGAATCCTGGGAGTTTGTTAAGGGTGCTGAAAGTTGTTCTCCTCATAGTTTTATAAGTCACATAGTGCCCTGGGAAGATGGACTGGTAGTTAAAGCACTCTGTGGGGCTTTCCTTGTTGTTGTTGTTGTTTAGTCGTTTAGTCGTGTCCGACTCTTTGTGACCCCATGGACCAGAGCACGCCAGGCACTTCTCTCCTCCACTGCCTCCCGCAGTTTGATCAAACTCATGCTGGTAGCTTCAAGAACACCATCCAACCATCTCATCCTCTGTCGTCCCCTTCTCCTTGTACCCTCCATCTTTCCCAACATCAGGGTCTTTTCCAGGGAGTCTTCTCTTCTCATGAGGTGGCCAAAGTATTGGAGCCTCAGCTTCAGGATCTGTCCTTCCAGTGAGCACTCAGGGCTGATTTCCTTCAGAATGGAGAGGTTTGATCTTCTTGCAGTCCATGGGACTCTCAAGAGTCTCCTCCAGCACCATAATTCAAAAGCATCAATTCTTCGGCGATCAGCCTTCTTGATGGTCCAGCTCTCACTTCCATACATCACTATTGGGAAAACCATAGCTTTTACTATACGGACCTTTGTTGGCAAGGTGATGTCTCTACTTCTTAAGATGCTGTCTAGGTTTGTCAGCATCTTAAAAAGTAGAGACATCCTACTTAATTAGGGATTTCCTAGGGATATCCTAATGATGCTCCCTTAACAAACTACAGCTACCAGGATTCTTTGGGAGAAGCCATGACTGTTTAAAGTGATATCATGGTGCTTTATGTGCATGGTGTGACTAGAACCACAGAGCGCTAGAAGAGAATGGAGCATTGGCCCTATGAGGATCACATTTTCTGTGGTGCATTTAGAACTGTATACAGGAAAGTAGAAACCAGTGTACTAGTTCCATCCCCTCTGTTATAGCTGTTGGTTTCTATTCCCTCACTGAGCAGCAACTGCTTGTCATAAGACATTGTTTACATTCCACAGCCAGAGTTACTGTTGGGTTCCCACGGGAATGGGAGACTGGATGTGACGTACACTGGTTTCCTGTTTTTCAGTGTTCTCTCGGTTTCTTTGTGTCGAGAAGAATTGCTTCTCTGCTCTCACAGAGGCAAGATGTATTTCTGTATGCTCTCAGCATAGCTTGTAAATAAACTTCAGCATGTAGCACATTACCTGCTTATCCTTTCGTCTGCAGAACTACGCTCTGCTTGGGTTCAAGATAAGATGAGCCTGTACCAGCTCCAGATGGTCCGAAGCTGGTCAAATCTCACAATAGCACCTTGCCTGACTCTGCCACTCCCCATCTGTTGAAGGCAAGCATCTGTGACAGGAAGACTATTGTACTTGCATTTGAGTGTGTGAAGACTGCTTCCCACTCAGGACAGACCAACCAGTCTATTTCTGCTCTGTATCATTTTTGCATGTGTCCATTCATAATCCTGTTCCATCCCATTTCCATGTTAGTCAGATTTAAACATAATCTGTATACAAATCTGTATTCAAATGCACATTGCAACAATATTTCATTTCACTATACACAATTCAAAACATATTTTATACCAAAATACATATTTAGAATGCCTTTTGCTATGTTTTTGAGCCAAGAGGTGGGAAAGTGAGAAATTGATTGATTGATTGAATTTATATACCGCCCTATACCCAGAGGTCTCAGGGCAGTTCACAGAATAAAATCAAAATATAAAACCACAAATACATAATCAAAATAAAAACAACAACCTAATAACCCCACTCCCCCCCAAAAAACCTTACATTTTAGAAGGGCATAGGGTGTCAATCAAATCAAACAAAGGCCTGGTTAAAAAGGAAAGCTTTTTCCTGGCACCTAAAGGTATATAATGAAGGTGCCAGGCGAACTTCCCTGTGGAGAGCATTCCACAGACAGGATGCCATTGCAGAGAAGGCCCATTCTTGTGTTGCCACCCTCCGGACCTCTTGAGGAGGAGGCACATGAAGAAGGGCCTCAGAAGATGATCTCAGAGTCTGGGTAGGTTCATATGGAAAGAGGCGGTCCTTGAGGTATTGGGGTTTTGAGCCATTTAAGGCTTTATAGATCAAAACTAGCACTTTGAATTGGGCCTGGAAACTAATTGGTAGCCAGTGTAGTTGGACCAGGATTGGTGTAATATGGTCTGGTGAGCAACCTGGCCGCTGAATTCTGCACTAGCTGAAGTTTCTGAACCATCTTCAGAGCAGCCCTACATATAACGCATTGCAGTAATCTAACTTTGAGGTTACCAGAGCATAGACAACAGTAGTTAGGCTATCCCTGTCCAGATAGGGGCATAGCTGGGCAACCAGCTGAAGCTGATGGAAGGCAGTCTGAGCCACTGAGGCCACCTGAGCCTCAAGTGACAGCAAAGGATCCAGGAGTACCCCCAAGCTACAAACCTGCTCCTTCAGAGGAAGTGTAAGAGCAGGTGACTGTCCAGCCATCCGGTCTAGGGAACCACCCACTAACAGCGCCTCAGTCTTATCTGGAGTGAGTTTCAGTTTGTTGGCTCCCATCCAGTCCATTACCGAGGCAAGACACTGGTCCAGCACTTCCACTGCCTCACCTGCAGATGTAAAGAAGAAGAGTTTGGATTTGATATCTACCTGAAGGAGTCTCAAAGCGGCTAACATTCTCCTTTCCCTTCCTCCCCCACAACAAACACTCTGTGAGGTGAGTGGGGCTGAGAAACTTCAGAGAAGTGTGACTAGCCCAAGGTCACCCAGCAGCTGCATGTGGAGGAGCGGAGACACGAACCCGGTTCACCAGATTACGAGTCTACCGCTCTTAATCACTACACCACACTGGCTCTCCATTGGAGAGAATAGAGCTGTCAACATACTCCAAACCTCTGGATAACCCCACCCACCGGTTTCATGTAGATGTTAAACAATGTAGGGAATAGGGTTGAGTCCTGCAGAACCCCACATTGAAGGTTCCATGGAACTGAAAAGCATTCACCAAGTAACACCCTATGGGGATGACTATCCAAGTAGGACTGGAACCACCAGAAAGTGGTGCCTCCCACCCCTAGTTTGGACAATCACTCCAGAAGGATACCATGGTTGATGGTATTGAAAGCCGCTGAGAGGTTGAGAAGGATTAACAGAGACATGTTTCCCATGTCTCTCTCCCTACAGAGGTCATCATGCAGGGCGACCAAAGCAGTTTCTGTGCCAAAACTGGGCCTAAACCCTGATTGAAATAGATCCAGAAAATTGATTTCTTCCCAAAGTGCCTGGATGTGGACTGCAACCTCCCGCTCCAGAACCTTGCTCAGGAAAGGCAGATTAGCAACTGGCCGGTAGTTAGTTATCTGAAGAATAATTTGTTCAAGAGAGGCAAATTAGGTTGGCTTGCTTAAAAATACAGAATAAGTGACCCGATAGCATAACTGAGTTGTAGCCATTGAATGGTCTTTTTTTAAAAAAATGTGTAGCTATTGCAAACAATTACTCAGTGGTAAACCCCAATAAGGTCAGTGGGTCTTCCTTACAAGTAAGGATGCATGGGTCTCCAGCATTCAGAAAACTGTAAAGGTTTTCACTTGTTCTATAGAGATTTCTGGAAATGAGCCATTTTAGTAAATAGTGAAAAAGGCAGCACTATGTAGAGTCAGGCAGGTGAGCGGAGAAACTGCCATGCAGTTCAACCCAAGCTCTGCTGGTATTCTTTCACATTGTCTCACTGAGGGCAAAGGGAATGTAAAGAAGAACATAAGCTTACCAGGTAGCAGTCAGGGACATGGAGGGGTTGGGCAAAAACATAATAGAGAGAACAACATAAAAAGTAAGTTAGAAAAGAATAGAAGAAGAAGAAGGGTGTTGTGAAGAGAGACATATTTCGTCATGTATCTCAAGCTCGGTAACCTTGGAGAGAATTCTCTGTGTTTATACTTTCTGTCTGTAAGGTCAGAGTAGTGGAAGGTTCTCTAATCTCTCTTACTGTATTCTTGGCATACAGGCAGATCAGTAGCCTGGGAATTTTTCTTTAATGAGAAGCTGTTTATTTCTGCACAGGCATGAAGCATCGGAAAGCTCCACTTGCCAATCACCTTAGTGAACGTATGAGCTTGAATCCCCATGACTGGCAGAGGAAGTTTGCTTGTCTTGGTAGACAGCAAGTGATATAAGACAAGAATATCTATTTTTATTATTATTATTTTTAAAATGCTTGCTTGCTTGCTGCCTGCTTTTTTATATTTCCCTCCAATAGCTTTGTGAAAAGTGTGAAATTGAAGGTGTTTCATCTCACTAGATGTTGCACAACCAGCATTCACAATTTGCAGGCGATCCCCTAAAGCACTCTTAATCCTGCCACTTAGTTCACTTGCACGTATACTAGTCTGTCTTGGCTGATCCCAGGAGGCTAAAATATTGCCCTCATCCCATATCCATGATAGTTGAAGATCATTCTTAATTATTAAAAATGGAACTGCAAGGTAGATCAGTAGATCTGACCAGTCTTTACTGTTATAGCTTATTGTTGTTGTTGTTGTTGTCATTGGTTATGATTATTTTATACATCAGATTGAGTCTCCAGTACATGTATGAATGAGAAATAAAATGACCCTATGCACACTATTTTTTTCTATTTTTTAATTTCAATGAGATTTTTTGTTGACTAAAAATATGTGTTAAAGCTCTGTTCATAGTTAAGAGCAAGATGTATAGATCTAAGGTGAAAGTTTATTCTTTGCCTCGGGCTCTATAGAATCAATTCAAGATTCAGAGTCGCTCTTCAGAAGGCAATGTCAAAAGTGATTGTCAGGTGAAGAATGAGATTAGCTGAATGATGCTTTTGGCTATGTCTCTTGCATACATAGTGCATCTTTACTGTTTCCCTTAAAATAACAATCAGATTTTGCACTGCGGTTTTTGTCCCACTGGTAAGCAAATCTCCATACATTAAATTTCACACATTAAACTGGCCCAAACCAAACTGGTATTAACAGGACAGCAACAATATGAAGTCAATATTTCAAATACTCACATGTCCCACAGAAGTGATGTACACAGCCTTCTTTGTGCTTTAGACTGTTCAAATATTGCTTAATGATTACCGTACTTGCTCACTTCCTTTGATTAATTAAATAATCAACTAGACACATCTAGTTTGCTGCTCACTGTGATCTTGAAAACTTAATCAGAGTGCGGCTATAATTTAATTGCCCTTAGATAAGCCTTCACACTCTTAATACTGCTGTTCTTTTGGAAATTAGTCATCACAACTATGTAAACCTTATTAAGGTAAATATGCCTCAGTTTTTATTGACTTGAAATTGGTTAATTGACATAATCAGCAGTACATGCTGTGCTGGACACAATAATCTCCTACTTATTTTTTCTGTGGCGTGTTGTTGCGTGTTTTAGGTCCACAGTTCCATAAGAGAACAGGTACTGCAGCATGAAATTATTATTATTATTTATGATTATCATTTAGTAAAGAAACATTAGGACATTATGATCAGGAAAACTGACACAATATTCCCCGTGTCTGAATGCAACCTAAGTCTTCTTGAAAAGATTCCTGTCAAAAGCAGAAGGGAGTTGAAATCAGGAATCATCATGGTCCCATTGACATACAAGCCCTCTTCAGGTGTGAAACAGAACACATGAGGGAGGCACAGGGAATACCATTCCAATTATCCTGAAATTCAGGTCTGATGACCTTGTGAAATGGCTCTCAGGGGTTCTAAATGTCAGGAGCACAGAAATTTCAGAGCTTTATGATAATTCTCCTCATGCGTTTGAATATTTGTGGAATGGAAAATGAGTTGGCCTACTCATCCCTGTGCCTATTCTTGCACCAACTGCCCAGGGTGTTTTCACACACGTCATGTTGGAAAAAAGGCTATGGTCATATTTCAACCCAGGCTGTTTTTCAGTTTTTAGGTAGCTGCTGGCAAACAGAGGGGGAGATAACAACTGGAGACCTGGAAGTCTGCAAGGTGCCATGAATATGAATGCTGCTGCATAAATTAATATACAGCATAATGTTTTTAAAATACCCAGAGCTTCAGTAGGCTCATATAGTTGACGAAGGATGTATCTCGGTGGCAGATGGGCACTTCGATCTAGTCTGTAAAGCATTTAGGGACCATACCCATAGGATGAGAAGAGGATCAGTAAATATTTAATTTCCTCCCTCCCTGCAGCTGCTTGAAGGCTGCTCTGTTTTCATAAGCACCTGACATTTATGGCTCAGTAGGAGCCAGAGTAACTTATCTTCATGCCAAGCGGCAAAATCTCAGTTTGGAGGAGTCAGTCTACGCATCCCTTTATCTGACTTCCTAAGGAGCATCATTGCCAATTTTTGTGCCTTTTTGTTAAAAAAGGAAAACTAAACATTTGTTAGCTAATACCGAACTTCATCACTTCCATGAAAAAGGTAAAATATCAAATGACCTTTTTGTTTTGTTTGGAAAGCAACAACAACAACCCAAAATAGTGTATTATGTTGGCAGCAAGTTTTGTTATTTCTCTGTGTTGGTGGCAGAGAGAAATCCAATTCAGTTCACTTTAAAAGGCAAACCTAGTTAATTTGCAGTTTCCAAAACAATACGGGAACTGAAATACAGCCATCCTTGGAAATATGAAGCTCTCGGAAATCGGCAGAGCAGCTCTCCAACAAAGCACCACGTACAAAAATGCTTATATTGGGTTCATTAAAATGCATCAATTAATACAAAATGCCCTATTTTCGGGAAAATTGTTTGCAAAAATGAGCATCTTTGGCAACATTGTATGCAAACGTGTACATTAGGAGAAATGCCCGTTAGGATGATAATGAATAATGAGTACTAAAAAAAAAGGTGGAAATGTGTAGAACTGAATTTAAAATTGGAAAACTGAGAAACTGTCAGAAACAGAAAGTGACAATTTCACCCACCCCCAACTGGTAGCTTGCCTCCTCTTCTCACCATAGTTATGAATTTAAATGTGAGCTACTATCCCCACTGACTTATTTATTATTTCTTTATAAAATGGATTATTAAAGGGAAAGGTATCCTTCCTTAAATCCTTGATTGGTTGCCACTCAGCAATGACCAGCAGTTCCCACTAGGGAACCACTTCCGTGACTTCATCTGGGCTTTGTAAATAATCAAACTATTTATTTTTTGTGCTTTCTACATAATCTGAAAATGCTGCTTATTTAAAGGACCTGACACAGAAAATAGGATGAGCATCCCCACTCCATGATTTCATTTTATTTGCACTGCTACATCCAAGATGCTTGCATACCCAGATATTAAAACAAATAAACAAATGGGAATAGTATTTAGATAGGGGAGCATTAAAGACACACTAAGAACTCAAAATGTTTAGAAAATAATGGGACTGATATGGGGATTTGATAGAGGGGCTTGAAGCATTTCATTGCATTCATCTTTTAAAAAATAATACTGAATCGTTGTGTTGTTTTTTTTGTAACATGCTCAGTTGAATTGTCCTCTGTAGGAATGGGGAAGAAATTTGATTCAGTTCATATTTAAGGCCAAATTTACCATTTCCAAAACAATATGAGAATCAAAATATAGCCATTCTTCAAAATTGGCGTTTATATGAATTTTGCAATGCAGTTCTGCAACCAACCATTTATTATTATTATTTTTAAAATGCATATACTGGGGGGGGAATGTGCATAAAATGAAAATATGAATGAAAATAGCATACAAAGTGCATTTTAATAGGACAAAACTGCTTTCGAAAAAGTGTACTTTAGTCAAAACTGCATACAAAATTATGTTTATTTGGAGAAATTCACACAAGTGCTAAAGAATTAGAAACTTGAACATTTTTGGCCTCCAGCAATATGATTTTTCTCAGGCTGCAGAGCAGAAGGAGAGAAGCAAAGCAGAACGATTTCATCACTTCTGCTGAGAGGCCAGTTGTCTCCCTCCCTCTTCGGCCACCTAGTGGTAGTTATTCTTCCAGAATTCCTGAACTGTTTGCATCCCAGCATGTGACTAACTGCCACTTTAAGAACTGGTGCCTAAACTTGCCCTCTCCCAAATTCCTCTTTCCTTTGGTGCCATGCATTTAAATAAATACAAAAACTGAAGGAATTGCCTCTTCCTCCTACCCCTCTGTCTTCTTTTCTCTCCAGGGGCAAAGGATGGCAATGGGGAAGGCAATTGGAACATAAATAGCAAATGGGATTGTCACAGAAAACATAAAACCATAAAAAATATAAATGAGACAACAGCCTCAAAACCATTCGACTTCTTAATGGATAATTAGATTTCCAGCGCTCACAAAATTTCTATTATACCACTTCAGGTATAGGCTAGATTCTGCTCTACAATGTAATTATCAATGAGGGCCACCTCCCAGCCGGCACTCTGTCAAATTGACTGTGCAAATTGGCATTTGAATTGCAAGCATCTATATTGACTTAATCTATCCAATTTCATCTAAGCTAACAACTGTACAAAAATCCTGTGGCACAGAATTTCAGAATAGGTGAAGAATAATGGATTTATGTACATGAGTTTTGCTCTGTGCATTCTCTATTGATAGCCCCATGACATTGCACCTGTCAGTGGGACAAAGAGAAGGGCTATTTGGAACATGTGGTTTGTAAGATGTGAGGTTGGGGCACTCTGCGTGTACTCAGACAATCATTTATTTTGCAATGTTTGTATTCAATAAATTGATTATTTATTTGTTGAATTTTCACCAGTTCATTTATTTTAAAATGAAAGGTATGCTTGGGGACGGGGGGCTGAAATATTTACTGTGGGTGCCTAGTCTATCATGCTATTTCACACAGTAACTAACCAGTTGCTTCTGGGAAGTTGAGAAGCAGGACATCAAAAGGGTTAGTTTTTGCTAGAAGGAGTTGACATCTTTCCAAAGTCTGAAAGCCTGCCAGCACTCTAGACAAAAAGAGAGGAAAAGGTTGTGTTATCTAAATCACAAACACTCCTGTGAATGAAACATTCTTTGCCACTACTACGATGACTAGGAACAGCGACTGGGAGGCTAAATTGACCTAGCTCAAAGGCTTCGAAAAACCAGCACTATTTTTAAACTCCCAGCCACCTGAGCAGAAATTGAAATGTTTTGCTGAATAGCAGAAGTTCCTGCTCCATAAATATCCAATTGAAAATGCAATGTCGGAGTCAAGGCACATGAATAAAGATTGGGACTTTGGCTGTATTTGAAGTGAATAGCTGGGTGGGGGTGAAAAAGGATGAAAGATGTGGAAAACATCTTAATATACCAAGCAGTTTCTTTTCAAGCCTATACAAAATGGAAGTTGGCACTGCCGATTATTAGAGGATAAAACACACTTTAGATCAACTGCAGTCATTTCTCACTAGGTCAGAAAGATCCATCTTGAAAGGGCATGATATGAACCAAAAAGTGGCTAGGGGAGATTACATTTTGCCTTCCTCCTCATCCTTATAATCATATTTGGCACAGATATCAGTAAATATCCAACTGAATGCGAAACGGCCAGTTTCCTTTACTGCAAGTGGGAGGAAAATATTGCATAGGGAGAATTTACCATTTCAACTTTATTACCATAAGAATTCAGAAGCTTACATTGGAAAGGTGAGAGCCCAGAAGTTGGGGAGATAGCAAGCCATGCAGAAGCATTACAAAAGGGACTGAGTGGTGAAACTGGATAATAGACTAGACTACGACTCAAGAATTTGGCACTGTGGAATAAATAATAAATACCATTTCTGCTTCTATTTTCCAGAATCATCATAGCCAGAACTCAGTAAATAATAGTATATTCCACTCAGTATTAGTAAGAACCCCCACAATCCTCTTTCCTCATGAAGATCAGAAGTTTGAGAAAAGATGTGATAGTTAATATGTGGTTCTGTTATAGTATATAAGATTTATATGTACTTTATAATTTGTATAGAGGGTCTCAGGGAGCCACAATAGAACTAAGACTGTTTTCCAGGTGCCGTAGTCCATTTTACTTTACAATGTTACCTTGGAAATGCATGAAAGGAAGAACTATCAATGACTACTACTAATGAAGACTACATGCCTCTGAATACCAGTTTCTGGTAATCACATGGGGAGAGCCATGTTGTGTTCAGGTTCTGCCTCCTGGTTTCCCCTCAGCACCTGATTGGCCACTGTGAGAACAAGATGCTGGACTAGATGGGCCTTTGATATGAGCCAGCAGGACTTTCCTTATGTCCTTATACCTCAAGCTTTTGCCAAATGTATTGCTTTGCTTTCCAATGGACCACCTCAGCAAGTGTGTGTGTGTGGGGGGGTCCTGTCATCTGGGCAGCCAAGGAGCTCCATATCTACTGGCCAGGCTCGCACCCTGTGAAGGTCACTTCAGTGCTGCTAATGTAGTGGTGTGACTTCACCCCCCCGAGGCACAGTCCATTGTCTCTTGGGACAGATGAATGTCAACAATACCTCAGCTTAGTCTTGGGAATGTTCTCAAGAGGATTTGACATAAGCCATGGCTAGCCAAGACGCACAGCTAAGAGTACAGGAGAGCTTCTCCACATAACTAACTAAGTAGCTGCCGACTTCCCATCTGCTCTGCTTATAACTGGGTTGGCTGAGTAATGGCCACACGTCCAGTATCATCAATACCTCCTTTCCCTTCTAATTCCTTGTGTCTCTTCTTTGGCATCAGGACTCTTGCATTGGCTGTCCTGTTGCCTGTGCATTTTTAGCCCCTGCCTGAGTCTCATTTGTGATTTGAAAGCTGATGTTGCATCATTGTTTGGGAGAAAGAGACACATCTGCCTAAAGCCAAGAAGAAAGCTTAAGCCACCTGCGCTTTTGGACTTCAAACTTTAAAAATGTGAAGCGCAGCTTGAGCTTAAAATGTGAACTGGAAGATGTGCATTTTTGGAAAACAAAAAATTAATATAAGGCAGTCAAAATTGCATGTTCAGCCATCTGTGACAGATGCTTTAGTTACATTGCAGGGGGTGGTTTAGATGACCCTCGGGGTCCCTCCCAACTCTAGAATTCTGTGATTCTATAAGAAAAAAGGAGGAGGTTGGCAAATCATGAAGCACTTTGAATGAGGTAAAAAGTTGAGAGTAGTATCAAACAAAGAAAGGATCGAGGAACTGGAAATTCCAGCATGCATTCAATTTCCCAGTATTGGATATCTTTGTACAAAGGTTCCTCAGATGTCACCAAATGATGCTGCATGGCTCTTAAAAGCTTCAGTTGTTCTTCAGAAGCAAAGAAGCTGTTGGGAACTGGGCTGAAAAGGAGGGCTGGGAATCTCCCCCTCCTCCCTCTCTGCTTCTTTCAGAGGAGGAGGGGGAGTGGGAAGGATCACCCCCCCCCATTGGTTCCAAGAGAAGAGAGAGACTGGGCTGGATTCCAGCAGAATGCAGAGTTGCCAAGTTATGAGATCTTGGGAGGAGAAGGGGGAGTTGGAGAACTGCCAGCAGAAACATCTTTAGAGAGCATAGAATTACCACCCTCCCCATGTACACGCAGGTCACTTAGAATTCAAGAGCAAAGGGCTCAAAGACATTTGACTGCTGAGGTTTCCTGTAGAGCCACAGGCTGTTGCTGGGGAAGGAAGGGGAGGGGATCAGGGTGAGCAACGCCACCATGGAGTACTGGATTCTTTGCCTTGCTCCACTATTACTGAGTAAAACCACAAATACAAACTTTCTTGTTTCTTCTTTGATCCTTCATGCTACTGGGGAGAGGATCCCTCGAGTCTGACAGAGGCCTTCCTTGTGATGGATTAATCATGCACAAAGCACCACCAGTAGTGCATTAGTTTCTCATTGGTTGCACCTGCTCTGCACATCTCCTGCTGCATCTACTTACAATCTACTTACAATGCATCTACTGAGGGAATACCATGTTTCTTCTGTGCTCAGATACCATTTCCCCACAAATGTTGTGTGTCCCGAGCCCTTATTAATTTATGTGTGTGATGTGCTTAGTGACAAACAACACAAATCCTTTCACCCTGAGCCAGATTCTCATGTGCTGTATTATATCTGACTGGTAAATCTGGGATACTGTTGGTCAAATTTCTGTTTGAAGCCTCTGCACGGTAACCATTTGTGTTTATACCCTGTAGGTCTTATGACCTCATCCAAGCTATTGTTGGTCCTAAGTAATATGACATGCTGCTGTAGAAGCAACTGCATGCATGAAAAAAAGTCTCTTAAACACAGCAAAGGAACATAGGATGCTGCCTTATCCTTAGTCTGACCATTGGGTCCATCTAGCTCAGAACTGTATACACTCACGGAGGCTTGTTCAGATTTTTGTGTGAACCTACCTAATTTGCACATTCCAGAAGAATGCACAAACTGAAATACAGCTATACACACTTTTCACACTCCTCCAAATGTTGTATGCATATATACATGTGGGAAGTGTGCATAAAAAGTATGTTAATAACAATAGCATAGAAAAAATGCATTAGGTGAAATTGCTTGCAAAAATATGTATATCAGGCAAAATTGCATACCATAATGTGTGTGTTAGGATAAATACTCATCAAAATGCCAATGAACTTTCATCAGGTCCCCCCCCCCCCCCAGATTGCAAACTGATCCAGAAATGTAGTTGCTTGAACTTAAAATTGAGAAAATAAGAAACTGGGGAAAACCAAAATTGACAGTTTTGTCCGTTCTTAATTTACAGGTGGGTTATTGCAGTCAAGGGACGCGGGTGGCGCTGTGGGTTAAACCACAGAGCCTAGGATTTGCCGATCAGAAGGTTGGCGGTTTGAATCCCCACGACGGGGTGAGCTCCCACTGCTCGGTCCCTGCTCCTGCCAATCTAGCAGTTCGAAAGCACCTCCAAGTGCAAGTAGATAAATAGGTACCCCTCTGGTGGGAAGGTAAATGGCGTTTCCATGCACTGCTCTGGTTCACCAGAAGCGGCCTAGTCCTGCTGGCCACATGACCCAGAAGCTGTACACCGGCTCCCTTGGCCAATAAAGCGAGATGAGCGCCGCAACCCCAGAGTCGACCACGACTGGACCTAATGGTCAGGGGTCCCTTTGCCTTTGCCTTTGTATTGCAGTCAAAGAAGACTGACTTGCCTTGCAAAAAAGTCAACCTACACATTCTAATTCATATATAGGTCTGCTTCATCATCCAAGGAAGGAGAATCTACCACCTTCTGAGGGGGTTTGTTCCACTGCCAAAAGGTTCTTCTCTTGCTGTCAAAAAGTTCTACCTGATGTTTAGTCGGAATCTCCTTTCTTGTAACTTGAATCCATTGGTTGGGGTCCTACTTTCCAGAGCAAGAGAAAAAAAGCTTGCTCCATCTTCTATGTGACAGCCCTTTAGTTATTTGAAGATGGTTATCATGTCTCTTATCAGTCTCCTCTTGTATCCAGGCTAAACATGCCCAACTCCCTCAACCATTCCTTGGTTTCCAGACCCCCTGATCATCTTGGACTGCCTCCTCTGCACATGTTCCAGCTTGTCAATATCCTTCTTAAACTGTGGTGCCCAGAACTGGACACAGTACTCCAGGTGTGGTCTGACCAAGGAAGAATAGAGTGGGACAATGACTTCCCTTGATCAGGGCATTATACCTCTGTTGATGAAGCCTAGAATAGATTAGCTTTTTGCTGCTGTATCACACTCATGTTAAGGTTGTGGTCTACTAAGACCCCTATATCTTTTTCACATGTACTACTAGCAAGCCAGGTGTTTCCCATCTTATATTGGTGCATCTGGTTTTTCCGCCCTAGCTGCAAAACCTTACCGTTCTTCCTACCAAAATTCTTTCTTTTCTTTTCTTAGCCCAGTTCTCCAGCCAGTTAAGGTTATCTTGTCTCCTGTGGCATTAGCTACCCCTCCCAGTTTGTTGTCATCTGCAAATTGGATGCACATCCCCTCCATTCCTTCATCCAACTTGTTTATAAAGATGTTGATCAACAACAATTTGAGAACATTCAATCACACACAGAAACATGTCATTTGAATCATCTCTCCTAAACCTTTTTGCTGTTTTATGCATTTATGTATTATGCAATATGTGTTATCAGATTCTCTGCATAGAATGATCCACATCCTTTCCTATTTCAGCTTGCAGCTCCAAAATTAACAAGTTTTTTTTCAGATGTTCAAAGCTTTTCTCATCTTTTTTTTTTCTTTTCTCCAGCAATTCAATTTTCTCCAACACTTCAGCCTCCTTTGTCTGCAGCAATAGCATAATGGGAGGAAGCATGAGTGTTTCTGAGGAAATATTGCTACCATCTGGGGATAGCTAGTATATACGTGTTGTCCTAGCCTTGTGGCATTAATCCCTTCTCCTTACAGCATGGACTTTGTGGAGGTTGATATAAAAATAGTATATTCTGTTTAACCCACCCTTATATCCTATCCAGTGTTTTAGAGAGCCAGATTACATGTTGCTATTCTTCCTTCAACCCTTACTTGTATGGGAAAGTGTTGTCACCACATCAATCCAAAGCACAGCATTTCCCTCAAGTGCCCTCTTTCATTGCTCCATCTCCCTCTGGAAGCTCATCGTTATTATGGCTATGTGATAAGAATCCACCTTGAAATCTGATCTCCATAAAGGATGACAAAAGCTAAATTGCCATTGTCTCAACTTGCGATCCTATCCCCACTTACCTGGAAGTAAGCTCCATGAACCTAGTGGGAGCTGCTTCTGAAGAGACATATATAGGATGGCTCTGTGACTCTCTTGTATGAAGGCATCTCTCCAGGGCCAGCTCAAAATAAAGGAAAACATGGCACCTCTATGCACTCCACATGCAGAAGCTGACAGCACTGGAAGTTGATTCTTACTTCAGTTTCAGGAACAGTTTAGTGTTTTCCAGTGCACTTGAGGTAACAGGCTGATTGTTGGGGTGGGGGCGGGGGAGACACAATTCCAACTAAGGGAAATGGCTGAGGAAATGGCTTACCAGGAACAGCCAGGTGGCTGCTGCTGCCCCCTAGCATTTGCTGCCTGAGGCAGCTACCGCACTTTGCCTGATGGTAGGGCTGGCCCTGTATTTCTTGCAACTTACTGGAGCCCAGACTAATTGGCCACGGTTGTTAACTTTTCCTATAAATTCACTGTTATACTAATGTCATGTTCTGGTGGGAGAGAATTGCCTTCATCTCTGTCACACTGAAAACCAAAACAATGGAAAACATTAAAATATTTGCCTGTCCCTGGTCATTAAGAAATAAAACTTCTAGAGAAAAAGGAAATATATTAAGAAGTTAAGGTGGCAAGCCAGTGAACATGAGCTACTATTAACAATCTGCTGCCAAAGTTAGGAAACCAGAAGGTCAATGCAAAATTGTTTTCCTCCTGATCCGTTTCTTCTATGTATTACTTTTTTATATTAAAAAAAATCAAAACTCTACAAGTTACCTCTTGAACTAGCAACCTTTTCAAAATTTGCTTCCCTTTAAGCAGTGTTTCAGCGCAAATGGAGATTCGTAGTGAAAGATGACAACATCTCTCCACATTCCTACATTTCTAAAACTACAACCAACCTTTTGAAAGTTTCTAGGATAGTGTTTACATAGAGCTCAGTACACTATTTTGAATGGAAGCAGATTTTCAGGAGCAGAGGGAGATTGGCTCCAGCTAGGCAAGGAAGCACGGTCTGAAAGCAGCCTGTTCTCACCTCAGATCTGTTTCTCAGACTAAAAAGCCAGGCCAATGCCTGATCAGTCCAATCAAACCAAATTATGTATCCCAAATTATACAAATTATCCAATAATCAAACAAATCCCAATGTTATGCCTAATTATAAATTATTATTATTATTTAGCTGACTTCCCATGCTTCGAGATCAGAGGGAATCCTAATAATCTCATAGTTCTACTGCATTTCAAAATATTACAATAATTCCCTTAATACATTCTGATGTTAATCCTTCATTATTTTCTGCAAGTGAGTTTAAGTCCAAATAAAATGTTTCTGTGTGGATTTTATGTCAAAGCCTGAGGCTATTTAACAAGGCCAGCTTCAAATTTAAGGAAGTCTTTGGCAAAGTACCAACACTGGTGGGCCTCCTCTGCCACCAGCTTACCTGGCAGCAGGTAGCTATGAGTCACCATTCAAAATTCCTAACGCTTTCCCAGAGCACCAAATGTAGCATCTCTGACAGTTGTTAAGCTGGTAATTTCCATTCTACTTTTTAGACTACAGCACCTGTGACACCAAAGTGCAGCAGAGATAGGTCCATCACCTCCTCATGCTGGTGCCAAAAATAGGACCACTAGGTCTTGTTGCCAGAGTCCTCAAATTTAAACCTCCCCAGGCTCCATGCTTTACAGAGAATGCTCTAGAACAGTGTGATAGTGGGGAGCAAGGTCAAAATGAATGAACTGAGAACCTGAAAGCTCTGGTCAGGTAAATGACCAGAGTGAACTCTATCAGATACCCAAATGAATCTGCTTATTAGGAAATCAGTTGCCCAAATTAATGTGGTTGGTAGGCCAATTTTAGGCCCATAAAAACCTGTGAAACACTAAAAGTATTCCGTTCATGGCCTCTTCTGTTCCAGAGTTATATGTGGATGTGCAGAAACTAGTTGGCTGCCCAGGTGTGCTTCATATAACTGAATTAGCTTTTGCTAGAATCCTGGCATACAAAGATATACAAAGTGCTACCAATGGCAGAAGAACAATTGATATTGAATTAGGACAGTAGTGCTGGAGGCAATGGGAACAATATCAAGAGGGAAGGGAACAGCAGACTGCTATAGGGCAGGTGGGGGGAAAACTTCATTAATTCTTCTTCTCTCTTCTGAATCTTCTCCGAGTCTGTCTGTGTTCTCATGCCTCCTTAGAAGCACTATTCACTGACTTCCATTGCGGTGTATCATTGCCAGTGATCCATTGATTAAGAGCTCCCTTAGTACACATTGGTGAGAGATTATGTCAATGATCCATGAATTAAATATGATGAGATCTGAACAGTTACATTTTTAATTGAGCAAGTGTGCCAATTCCATTGATAGTGCCAGATGTGAATATGTGTTCAGTTTTTCTGCAAATAGACTTTCAGCATTAAGAACATAAGAAAATCCCATCTGTAGTCCATTGAATAAAGACATTTGGGTACACTCAGGGTACATGCACACACACACACACACACACACACACACATATATATAGCATCCACTCTGAGTAGTTTAGTAAGCACTCATTGAACTGCCACATTACATTAAAAATGTGGAAGAATTTCATAACAGCTATCTGGTTAATAATTTGCAGCCGACTATATGAATAAAATCATACTTTGCATTTCAAATGCCATACACTGCAATAACTCTCCATTAGTCTTCTGTAGTCTTAAATTCAAACATAGGTGTCATCTGAGCTTCCATTATACTTCTTGAGCAAATTCACAATTTATGGATTTGTCTCATTTCAGTGTCTTTTTACTGTTTCCCCTTCTCTGCTTGTATTTCTTTGCTTTACCTGGTGTTTGCCCTAATTTGTTTTAAAATGATTGTATTAGATCAGAAAAGTTGACCACCTGATACCTTACAAGGAGCAGGCCTCAACACTTAATTTTCTTGTGGAGAATTTCAACAAGCACATCTCACTCTTCTCCACCTCCATAAATATACATCACAATAAATCCCAAGTCATATATTTTTCTTATGGTTGCTTCGCACCCCTTCCAAGTATTCATATTGTTTATATTATACTAATGCACTTTTAGGTTAAATACTGTCTTGTGATATTTTACATGGCAGTATGATTTATAAATATTTAAATAAATAGCTTTTTAAGAGGATTAGACAAATTCACAACTGATGCGGTTATCAGTGTTGACTAACCATGATGGCTATAGTCACAGGCAGTATGCTTCTGAAATTGCAATGGGGAGAGTGCTGTTGTGTTTGTTAGAATTCCTGGCTCCGTGATTGCAGTCATAGGATTGTTGTCTTTCACATGACGGTATATGTTTTGACTCCACAGAGTGGGAAGTGACAAAAACAGGACGTTTGTGTTACTGTGTTCTATGAAGTGGGACTATTGTCCTTTGTTCTTTTTTCTTTGCTGTCTGATGCTAAAGAGAGAGGGAGCCATGTTGCAGTGCTCCATGTGTGTTTATATGTAAATAAAGTAGACTAGCCAAAATGCTGAGTAGCTGAGGTCTGTTACGCGAGATGTGCAAACTCTGCGTATCCCTAAGTGTGCCGGTGCCAGTTGGCATTGGTCGCTGTGATGTTCAGGCTGAAAAAAGCTTATGAATCTCCTGAATGAAAGATCAGGAGGGAGAGAACATGCCAGTCGGGCATGTGTCCCTGCCAGGGTCCTACTCAAGTGTAGGCTGAACTCCTGACAGTGTTCAGGTTCTGCTTGCAGATTTCCCAAAAACATCTGGTTGGCTGCTGTGAGAATAAGTTGCTGGACTGCATGGGCTATTAGCCTGATGCAACATGCTCTCCTTATGTTCTTAAATAAATGTGTAAACCTCATATATGTAGTCTTCATTTACATGGCTGATTCCCAGTTCCTTTTCTGGGACTCCAGTGCATGATTTTGACCTTATGTGCATTAGGATTTTACATGCCTGGGTGGCCAGGGAAAGCTCTGCACTTGAGCCATTGGGATTGTTTGGACAATAATTGAAAGAGCCAGAATTCTGTGTGACTTCCAGGTGCATTAAAGCAAAACAGGTATCATTTTAACAGAGTGAGATTAATGTGTACAAGAATTTGTATAGCCAATACAGAGAAATATTTTTCACTGACGTTCCACGGGTATTTGGAAGTAAATAAAGATTGAATTTCTTAAACCGGTATGAGACTAGATGATGATATAAGAAATTTATGCTTGTGAACATTTTGGAAAGTGCTCCAGGATCAGAATGGTCCTAATACCTTTTAGATTATTGCTACAATTCACACCTGATGCGCACAACCACAGGAAAGCCATCTGCTCCGATATCAGTTTTGCCGCTGTGGGCGTTTCGTGAAAGAAGGTGGAAAAAGAGAAGAGTTAAATCTACTTGTCAAATTTTCACAAAGGCAGAACATATCAAAACATTTACGACATGTTTAATCTTTATAGATGTTGCATTTCCCCCTTCTGATCTTTTGGCTAAGATCGATCCATTAATTCCTGCCTGCCACAGATGTTCCCTTTTCCTTCCTGAAAAAAAGAAAGGATGGCAGTGAGTGATTATTACACATCCAGTCTTGTGGCTGCAGCTGCTACCTGTCAATGTATTTCTTTTTCCCATTACTTGTATCAACGCTGCCCACTGAAGCCTTAGAACTGCTAAGATGTTCTGGCAATCCCAGTCTTGTTTATGGAGGTCGCATTCTGTCCTGGAAACCAGCACATGGACATCCTGCAGTTTCACAGTGGGCTTGCCCGGTGCAAATACCAGCACAGTCGGATTGTACCGCAAGCTCTGAACATCAGCCCCGCCTGATGGTGTTTCTCTAGAGATTTTCTCTCTCTTCCCTGTTCAGTGCCTGTTCCTTAAATAGGCACTGTGACAATAAGCCTGCCACCTCTTCAATAGACAAAGGTGCTTTGCCTGCAATGGCTGGCAAACAGATCTGTGGCTAAAGCTTTTCCCATTACAGTGTTGCCATGCTTCCCACTTCTAAGATTGCCTGTTATACTCTGAGCTTATGATTGCAGTAGTATGATTACATAGTTGCTCACATGGCGGGTGACTTATTTATCTCCTTGACAACTGATGGGAGGGTGTTTCACAGAGAGGATGCCACTGCTGAGAAGGCCCTCTGCCTGGTTCCCAATAGCTTCACTTTTTCCAGTGAGGGAACCGCCAGAAAGCCCTCAGAGCTGGACCTCAGTGTCTGGGCTGTATGATGGGGATAGAGATGCTCCTTCAGGTATACAAGGCTGAGACTCTTTAGGGCTTTAAAGGTCAGCACCAACACTTTGAATTGTGCTCAGAAACGTACCAGGAACCAATGTAGATTTTTTAGGACCAGTGTTTTATGGTCCTGGCGGCCACTCCCAGTCACAAGTCTAGCTGCCACATTCTGGATTAGTTGTTAGTCTAAGCCACCATGCCAAATGGAGCTGGTAGACAGCTGCCCTGGACACAGCATTAACCTGCACCTCCATGGACAGCTGTGAATCCAAAATAACTCCTAGAGTGCACATCTGGTCCTTCAGATTACCCCACAATTACCCCATTCAGGACCAGAGAGTCCCCCAAACCTGCCCATTTTCTGTCCCCCAGAAACAATACTCTCTTGTCGGGGTTCAACCTTATTCTGCTCATCGCCATCCATTGACATGATTTCTTCCTTCCTCTCAATCCCTTTTCTTTTTGTGCTCTGTCTTTTAGATTGTAAACTGGAAGGAGGGGACCATTTCATTACTGCTATCTGTAAACTGCTTGGGCCTTCACTGACTGAAGTTCAGGGTGAACGTGTGTTAACAGAGCAAGCTTACTATGTCAGGAAAGGGTCTGGTGGGACAAATGAAGAATCCAAAGTTCATTGGGCTCTCGAGAGTAAGTTAGGAAGTGGAGGGAAGCTGGATTTCCTTTTCAGTATGCCAGCCCCAGGACCAGCATACATCTCCCTCTAATCCAAGGGCATGTCAGGAGAATAGGAGGTATTCAGATCCAGACCCTCATCTGATCTTATCCTGAGTGCCCACCATTTCTGCCCTTTTCACTATAAGCTTCTCTCTATCTCTCATCTGACCTGATTTGCCCATGGATGAGGAGATCTGCAGTACTCTTTGGCCTCAGGGAGTAACTTCCTAGGAATCATAAATGTATGCTCTAAAAAAATAGATTTGTGTTCTAGTTAGACATTTTCATGGCTGCCTTCTTCTCTCATAGTGTGCATGTTTATAAAAGACAGGTCAGAATCAAAAAATCAGTGTGTTGTTTCTCAGGCCTGTTCAGCTGTTGAAATTAGTTTCCAGAAGAGGGCAGCATTCATATATGCAAGGGAAAAAACCTGGGTGCGTTCCAAGGTACTGAAAAAGCACAGCCAGATTCATAGGCTGTCAAAGTCAATAGAAAATATCTAGTGACTTCAGTAGATTTTTTGAGTAGGCACACAGTTTGAGGAGATTTTGGCTATCACAAAACTGAACTGAATGACAAGGTTTATTTAAGGAGATGAAAAAAGTTGATATTATTTGGATATGCTGAGGGAATTGGGTATGTTATGCCTTGAGATGAGAAGATTGGGGTGGCAAGTCTGAATTATTTGAATTTCCTCGTTCAAACAGTGCTGCAAATACTATTTCATCCTCCATATTAGGGCTTTGGGTTAGGTTTGTAAGATATAAGGGAAATGAACATTTCATTCCAGTGACTGAAAGGAAACGAGAAACAAAGTGGGTTAAAAATAAAAGCAATGCCTTAAGCTTTAGTGGTCTCACCTGAAAACATATGAAAGCATAATTTTAATTTTTGAATAAGTGGATAATAAAGGTTAACATAAGTAGAGGTGCCCAGTAGTCCTACCAATTAAAAAATACTGTATGAGTCAGAATGTAGGACAAAGAAATGGATGTTTGTAATCAGAAGCTACATGAAATCAGGAGTTCACCAGAAAACAGAAGCCAGGATCAGAAAACCAAGTCAGGTATACAAGGTTGAAGAAGTGTGGCATCTAGGAGGATGGGAAGAAAAGAAAACAGCTGTAGATATAGGAGCCAAAATTAGCAACAAAAAGCAGAAACAGCTGGTGTCTGTTTTATGTTGAAACTGAGATTATTTTTTTTGCAGTATATAACAACTTTTCTGCTTGCAATCAACACTTTATAGCAACATAGGAAGCTGCCTGATACTGAGCCAATGTCCCTTGGACCATCTCGTTCAGTGTTGTCTACACTGGCTAACAGCAGCTCTCCAGGTTTCAGACAGGGGTCTCTTCCAGCTGCACCCAGAGATACAAGGTATTTGAACCTAGGACATGAAAAGCAGTTGCTCTACCGCTGAACTACAAAAGACAATTTTGTGTAGGACTTAACATGAAAGGTTTTCACAGTGTGTACATAACATTTAAGCACACAAACACACCCACACAACATGCAGGTTTTTCATTGCCTGTAAAATATATGTGTGTGTTTATGTGTGCATGCGTTCACAGATGTGAATGTAAACACACACAACCAGACACCTGCCTGAGATGAAGGACAACATGGTGTCCCTCTAATTACGTGAAAGAAGCTGACTAGGCTCACAGCTAGGAAGGAGGAATCAATTTAGTTCGCATGCAAAGTCAAATTTACCAATATTCTGAAAGAATATGTGAACCAAAACACATGTGACCTTTGAAATTTACACTTCTATAGATTTCACAATTCCAGCCAAGAAATGTGTATACAAATGCATATATAGTGGTACCTCGGGTTAAGAACTTAATTTGTTCTGGAGGTCTGTTCTTAACCTGAAACGGTTCTTAACCTGAGGCATCACTTTAGCTAATGGGGCCTACCACCGCCGCCCCGCTGTTGCTGTGCGATTTTTGTTCTCATCCTGAAGCAAAGTTCTTAACCTGAGGTACCATTTCTGAGTTAGCGGAGTCTGTAACCTGAAGTGTCTGTAACCCGAGGTACCACTGTACGTGTACCCTGGTTTTCGAACTTAATCTGTTCTGCAAGTCTGTTCGACTCCCGAAACCATTTGAAAACCAAGGTGCAGCTTCTGATTGGCTACAGGAGCTTCCTGCACTCAATTGGAAGCCGTGTTGAATGTTCCAAAAAACCTTCACAAATCGGAACACTTCTGGGTTTCCTGCATTCAGGAGCCGAATTGTTCGGGAGCCAAGCCATTCAACTACCAAGGTTGTGGTACAAGTATGCATATAAAACAACATACATTAAAAAATGCATTCCATGTGGAAATATTGCTTTGCAAAAATGTGTGCCTTAGGAAAAATTGTGCATCAAATTGCATATCGTAGGAGAAATTCGCACATACATGGTAATGAATTTTCATGAGAAACTTTTTTTTTTTTTAAAGCAACTAATTGGAAAAATGAGAAGCTACGAAAAACCAAGACTGACATATTCACCCATCCCTACTTGCAGATTAATCTTATTTCAACACTGGTCTCGGGACATACACTGGAGCACAGTAGGATGGATTAGAGGGCGCAGAGCAGAGGACACAGCACACAAAAATCTGTACTCCAGTTCCTCAGTGTTGCTACCTGCCCCTCAGTATTTGATGTCTGAGCCACCTCATCCTGTTTTGTAGCAGAAGTGGCCCTGTTTGTGTACATTTCCCCATTATTTAGAAGTGAAGTGAAAAACACTTGCAAGATGATCAGATATTGCAAACGTATGATTTTCAAAGGGTTTTGGTTTCCCTGTCCTAGTTAGAGAAAACCATAGTTTGCTGTGGTATTCAGATCTGTCACTATGGTTGCATTAATCATAATTCTTCCAGTTCAAATCTCAGAGCAAACTATGGACTGCTCAAAGTGACAAAAGAAGGTTGAATGGAAGGAGGGAAAGGAAATAAGCATGTGAATGATGGCAAAATCATGGCTTGACTGTGTGAATGAGCCACTGTGTTAACCTGCACTCTCCAATCTGTTGTCTCCAAATATCGGAACATTTTGCATCTCTCCCCTGTGCTTTGTTTTTGAAATGGCAGGAAAGACACAATACAGATATAGCCTTAAAGATCAGAAGCCCAGCCATGTGAATTTCTCTCACTTTGCTTGTTTATTTGATCTCAAAGAATGAAACAAGTTTTCCCTTTTTACAAGGCTGTCTGAACAAACCATTTTTGTCAATATTCAGTAATATGTCCAAATTGGTAACACAGAGAGAGTGGGTCTTAGTGCTCTTTTCACACTCCTGAACTTGAGTAATACAAGGATATTTTAAGTGAATCTCACTCAGTTCAGATTGGGTTGTATTGATTGGTCTTGGTCTTTCATAGTGAGGCAGATGACTGAAATACTGACAATAGTGTTCTCTTACACACAGGCAACCCGACTTAAGCTATTATTGAACTGTTATTTCCACTTTATTGTCTGCCTATAATCTTCTCTAATGAGATTTCCAATGCCACCCTAATTCACCTTTTTCGTCTGCTAAGTGTTTTTCTACGGCCTATGCCTCTTCATTAAAGCCCAGATTTTTCTACACTTCTTAAGTCTTCTCATTAAAAGGTAAAAACTTCACCAGTAATTCTTTTTCTTTTTCTAGGCTACACCAAATTTCTAGCCTTTGTTTTTCATCACAGAAAATAATGAGCAAAGGCATTAGGATTTGGTTTCTCAAAGGCTGGTGGTACTGAAATAAAGATCCCTTGTCAAGTTACAGCCATGGAGATATATTTTAAAATTCTACTAAAAATGTTGTTGTGTATGTAGATGGAATTAATACAATAGAGAAAGATGTACGGCGAAAGATTTATTTTCAGTTATTTATATTTTGGCAGCTCAAGCAAACCTCCTTCATCGTGAGATTTTCTCTAGCGCGAGAGTGAGGAAACTGTGGCTTTTCAGCTGCTGTTGAATGACAGCTCCATTAAGGTTGAGAAACCATGCTCAGTGACCAGGGTTAACATCTGGAGGGCCAAAGGTTCTCTACACCTGATCCAATGCATCTTTTGAAGAGTTGGTTGCAAGTGGGAAAGAGCACCAGTTTGGGAAATAGAAGGTGACAGTTATGGCATGCCATGCAGAATTGACATTATCCCCAGATGGAAAAACTCACCTTTTGGTTGCCTGTCAAGGGCCAGACAGAGGCAGAGACTGGAGAAGAGAGGGGGCCTAAAACCCATCTTTCTCATCTCACAAAGCAGCTCCCTAATTGTACAGCCACAGCATCAGACAGGCACACTGGCATCAGCACATGGCATGGTGGACCAAATGCTGGGGACCACAGGCCCTGGACAGCCCACCATTGACACCAGCATCCTTTGGGAGATCTTATAATAACATCTGAATTCCACCTGCCTCCCTTTGTAGGGCTTGATCATCTAAAGAGGTATGCCGGGTGAGGTGGCTACAAATGTCACCATAAAGTTTCCCCCATGATGCTTCTGGGCTTATAAGCATCTTGAGGAAATCACCATGATAGCAGTTTTGGCTCCTCCACCCAGGACTTCTCTTCAAAAGTTCCCTCTGGTAAGCTCACTGATGCACCAAATGTTGTGCTACACCTATAGGGTTAGATTCATACCACAGCTCCACAGTGGCAAGGGACTTCTGAACATGTGGTGGACCTTCCTCTTTCTCTCCTGACCTCTCTAATCCTTTACACACTCTCAAAACCAGATCTAAAGAGTTGGGGGACCCTCCAGAACAGATTTTGTGGGTGTGCAGGGAGAGGAGAAGAAATGGAAGTCCTGTTGCACCATTCTGCTGGCATGGGATTGGATACGATCCATAGCAATACATATAATATGTAAAAATTGTTCATGCTTTTGTTGGAACAGTGTGTGTGTGTTTGTGCGTGCACAACTCGCTTCTTGTTGGGATTAAGAAGCATGGTGAGAATTAGAAAAACTCTGTGTGGATAAGCTTGACAGAGATTTTCAGAAAAGTCTAGCCCCTAAGGGACGAAAGGCATCTCATGGAGCTTGCTGCTCAGAAAAGCTAATGAAATGTCCCCCTGCCTCTTGCTCTCTGTTGTAAAATGCACATGACATGGCTGCCGCTCTGTAGCAGTCAAGGGGGAGGAATGTTGGGATTCAGAACTTACAGGGTTAAGATATTCTGAGTGATGCCTCACATTCTGACGTGTAATTTGGAAGGTGGGAGGAGTTTTGCCTTACTTGTCTCTGTGTCTTCGAGAGAGACAGCAGCCATTAGCCATGAGTGCTAGAAGTCCGGGAGAATTTATCTGAGAAATGCTGAGTTGTAAATATTCTGCTGTAATAAAAGACTGATAAAATGGACACACAAGTGCCTGGTGTGTTTGCATGGATCTGAAGCAACAGTTTTTCCGCTGTGTTTTTACTCTGCAAGGCGAAACCGGAGAGACGCAGATCGGCGCAGCTTGGCTGAGGAGCGTGCCGGACCGCTATAAACTGCAGCTAATTGGGGTCGTAAACCAATTAAGCTTCATTTTCTAACCTGACAGGGCTTGTCTCTCAGCAGAGCAGATGGAGAGGCCCTGCTGCAGTCACATCTCTCCCTTTGCTAATTTACTTTATATTTTCTGCCTTAAATCACACACACACTCATAGGCTATTGCTTTCTCTCATCCCCCGCCCCAAGTAGCAGCCTAGAAAAGTGTCCTTAAAAAAAATATTATTGATTGTGGTGAATGCTGATAGAAAGAGACATGCAAATATTACTATCTTGACAAAAAAGACAATGACAGGATGAGATCAGGCTTCTTAAAAAAAAAAAAGTCCTTAAGAAACAGAAGTTATCTAATTGCTTATTTTACCTAGAGGTAGAGCAATCTATTTCTATCTATCACATAGTAATGAGAAGTCATTATCTTGAACTCTTCTTTAATTAACATCAATCCTGATTAGTCAGAATAAATTACGCCTTTGTCTGTTACCATAGTAGTAGATCCTCCAATAAAACAGGCTTTTAATCAGACATTACCGTTTGCCCAGCACTTCTGTGTAATTATTACTTTACCTTCCTTCATGGGCAGTGTATTTTGTCATATTTGAATTATGAACTATATTATAGCACCACTTCTCAGGACAGATCTGGGCATGCTACACTTCTGCATGTTAATAGTAAAACGTGTATGAAAATGAAGGGAACATTATTAGATTTGGATATAATTGGGTGCAAAAGTACAAAGCAGAAAGTATCAGAGCCCAGGGTTTTGTTTTGTTTTTTTGGCTTGGGGTGGGGAGTAGCAGATATCTTTTAACATGCAAAATATATTTGGGAACTCATTTCAGGTCCGTATAAAGGTGGGTGGAAGCAAGAGCACAAAATGGCAAACGTGCTAACAGCTGGGGGGGGAGTCTTAGGCAATACTTTCCTTATGGAAGGTCTCTGCTATTACAATCACAATGGCAGCACATTAATGAGGGTAGAGAGTGATACAGACACTCTGGCTGCCAGTTCTCTGCTTCGGTTTATGCAAAAGAAGTAGAAAGAACAGGAAAGCAACATGAGCACATCAGTTGTTAGGACCCCCCCCCTTTTCCCCCTTCCACAGTGTTACAATTCCCAGAGTTCCCTGGGAAAAGGGATTGACTCCTAAACTACTCTGGGAATTGTAGCTCTCTGAGGGTACTTCTTGTTGTTTAGTTGTTTAGTCGTGTCCGACTCTTCGTGACCCCATGGACCAGAGCATGCCAGGCACTCCTGTCTTTCACTGCCTCCCACAGTTTGGTCAAACTCATGCTGGTAGTTTCGAGAACACTGTCCAACCATCTTGTTCTCTGGAGCCTCAGCTTCAGGATCTGTCCTTCCAGCGAGCATTCAAGGCTGATTTCCTTCAGAATGGATTGGTTTGATCTTCTTGCAGTTCATGGGACTCTCAAGAGTCTCCTCCAGCACCAATAATTCAAAAGCATCAATTCTTCGGCGATCAGCCTTCTTTATGGTCCAGCTCTTACTTCCATACTAGGGTACTAGGGGTCTCCTAAGAAGTCTCAGCACCAGGGCTTTTTTTCAGCTGGAACTCATCAGAATGCAGTTCTGGCACCTCTCAGGTGGGTGCCATTGCCATGATAAGAGAACAAGGGAGGCGCTCATGGTGAGTTCCAGCATCCCTTTTTCTAGGAAAATGGCACTGCTCAGCACCCTTAAAAAACTACAGCTCCCAGGATTGTCTGGGGGAAACTATGACTGTTAAAGTGTTATAATAGGGCTTTATATAGCATGGATGTGGCCATAGCCTAACCTACCTCACAGGCTCAGTATGAGGTTAAAAGTGAAGAGCAGGGAAAACCATGTAAGATGCCTTGAGCTCCATACAGGGGAAGTGGGATGCAACAGGAATGAATGAATGAATGAATGAATGAGAAAGAGCCCTTTGGGAACAGACCAACATTATGTTAGTAGCAGATTATGCCGAGCTACTTAACACACCACTGCCTGCCCCCAAATAGTGGAAAGGTGGGGAAGTATGGATGCTCTTTAGACTTCTGTAGCCAGACCATCTCTTTCCCTCGTTCACAGAGAACTGGAATGGGAATAAAGGAAAACAAAAGATATAAGAGTGTTCCAGATAGTTCTGGAATTAGGTCCTAATTTTTAATCTGGCCAGGAGGCATGAGGAAGCTCTTTTAGCTAGTAAAGGATTTAGCACATTGAAGTGATTTTGGGATGGCCTGTGTATAAACCCAGCTGAAAAAATTGTGCAAATGATTTAGAAAAGACCGTCAGAAAGGTGCAATGCTGAACACTCATGAAAACTTGGGCCTTGCCTATGAATCATGATTTTTAAAATGATGGATCCTCCCCACAAGCGCTTCTCGTGTAACTTTGTGTTACACGATAGATGTAACTTTGTGTTGCCAGCACTGATGTGAATAACATTTACCATCAATGTTTTGAGACACAGGAGTGAATTGTGATAGTAATTTCTGTGGTTGTAACTCATAATGCATGAAGTGGGCCTTGTTTTTTGAGTCACCTTCAAAGATGCATATTTTGATGAAGTTTGTGCTAACTTTATTGATATTAAAATATATTTTTTTCTTTATAAAAAGTATGTATGTTCCCAGAATTTTAAGCTTCTGGTAATTACTATGAAATTAGTGCAATCATGTTTTGGATGGAAGGCTGAGTGGCCCTGGGAAGGTCATGCATGGCCAGGGAACCGCCAGGACTGGTGAGGGGGCCTAATGTGCCCCTGGGAAAGCCACGCAAAGCCTGGCAGCCACCACAGGCTACCTGCGTATCGGTATCAGTATAGCCAGGAGGGGACAGGGGGACAGTTCTTCTAGGTACTGAAGACTCCCAAACCGGTAACAAGGGGTGAGGTGATCCCCTTTGGGTCTAGAAAACTTCAGGTGTGGGATTGTTAAGAGAGTGGGTAACTAAGGAGAAGTGCCCCTTGCTCATGAACCTAAGTATTAAGCTGTGAAGGAAGTGGTATGGTGTTGAAAATATTTAATTGTAATATCTGCACGACAGAAACTGAGTTGAGCATTTTACCAACTATTCTATAAACTTGAATATTTACCACCTGAAGTGTAATATCTGATTTTTAGTAACTGAAGTTTAAGAGTTGTGCCTATAGTATTGTGTTTAAGCCTGAGATGTCTTATAGTTTTCTTTAAGGTAAATAAGTCAACTTCTACCTGAAAGAATCCACTTTGTTCCTGACCCACTTTGTTTCATAAACTTCTTTTTGTTTAAACTTCTTTTCTTGTTTGTTTGATCGGCTCCTGCCTGAGATTCTAAATCATTACGTTTTCCCTCACACAAGTCCCACACTAGATAATCTGTGGTAAATTGTAGAAATTTGTGTAATTGGTGTACCGTGAGGTGGGTGCACTATATTTAATTGGGGGCAGTTAGTGGAAGTGGATCTGCGACATTATTAATTGGTGGTATTAAGTGGTGGGTCCACTACAGCTTCAGAGGTGGAGGATTAAGGATGGGGGAGAAAATTGATCCAGTTCGCATTTAAAGGCCAACCTCCCTAATTTATACTTTCCAAAACAAGATGTGAACTGAAATGCATCCGCCCCTTCAAAATTCACACTTCTCTGAATTTTTCAATGCAGTTCCCCCAGCAAGGTAATGTTTATTTATACCCCGCTCACCTGGCTGGGTTTCCTCAGACATTCTGGGCAGCTTCCAACAAAAGATTAAAAGTACATTAACATATCAATCATTAAAAACCAGGATAAAGTGTTCAAGGGAATTTTCTTTAAATCACAAACTGAAATATGGAGAACTGAACTTAAAATTGGAAAACAGAGCAACTGAAACTCACAGCTTCCCTCTTCCCTTGGGAGGGAGATTCTGAAGTCCCCATTTTTCAGCTTCTGTGGTCCTTAAATTTGTTTCCATAGCCTCATTTGATCTATTCAGTTATAGAAAACTAATCACATTGAAGAAGAATATTAGCAGCCTGAATGCTCTTAATTAAAGCAATTTGGGTTTGGAGTGGAAAAGGAGGATTTAACAAATTAGATATTCAGTAAAACAACAAAAGGATTTCTCTATTGATTTATTCATTCAATATAGTGAACCCTTTTGAGTTATTAACCCATGTAATAGTAATAGAGTCTTAGGCATAAAGAAGAAAAATATATCCCAACATGGAATACATGGGGGGGGGGAATGGTTGGGGTTTGCCGCTACAACTGGTTTTTTTCATTGCTGCCTCAAGAATCCTCATTCTACTTTACAAGAGTACAGCATAAAAAATCCAGTCATGTGAACTAGTGGATATGGATTTATTTGTCCTTAGAGAACAAACATTACTTGGCACTCTTTAAATATTACTTTCCAAATTCACCAGCCACACATACTGAATGTTTTTTAAAGAAAACAATTGCTCATTGGATGAAACAGGCTCCAGACATTAGATGTAAATGTGCAAACCCATTAAAAATACTGTTTTCTTTGAGAAGATGTCCTATTATTGCTGTCACTGTTGCAGTTGGGTAGCCTTTATAAGCAGTGTTGCGATTTGTGGAATGTTAACTAACAGCCCTTGCAATTCAGTAAAATTCACAAAGAGCACCATCAATCAGTCACAGGAATGCTGTGTATTAGTGATTTTGTTCTTTGGCAGTGTCATGCTCTTCTACATAATACATCAGAGTGAAATCAGAGGCATAAACAAAAGATTAAAATGATCGTTCTTCTCTTCATTATCAGAATATAAAATAGAGCACTCTCCTCAAGGGCACACTGCAATTTATGTGTTACATATTGTTATGAACTGTGCTGTCCTCTTATTCAAAGCCCATCTATCTTTGTAATGGCACAGATAGGACATCAGCTTTATAGGATCCTATTGGCCCCTTGTCAGTTCGTGTACTATAGCTTAGCCCTCTATTTGAATGAAGACACCCACCAACCACTCATTATTCTGTATTATTACATCCAGCTAACATAGAATTACCAGCAAGCAGAGAAAGAGGTAGGAGGAATGACCCATACGGTTTTCTCCAATTCCATTGTAATGTAGGAAATGGGATTTAAGGGGTTCTCTGGTGGTTCGATCTACAAGTCCCACTTCCTATGATACAAAAGAAGTGGGGAAAGCAGAAGAAATAGCCACCCACTCCACCCACTACTGCTAGGTAATGTATAAACTAGATGAACTAACAGGGGAAAGAGATTTGGGGAATTTCTGGGTAGAATTTCTGGTTGTTAAGGTAGTTGAAAAGTTCTCCTCCTTAAGTCCAAATTCATTCTACTTGAGTTCAGGTATTTACCAGTAAAAAAATTAAAATATGCATCACTCAACCTCAGAAGTTCTTCACAATGGTAAATTCAATGTTATGCCACATCACTTTCTAAGCTTAATATTGGTTTTAGCACATTTCTCCCAATATTTCTCCTCTGTAGTCCAGAATGACTATTAGTAGAATCTCAGTCTTAATCAAGTTGGTACCCTCCAGCATAAATATCTCTGGAGGGTATGGCAAAGGCTGTCATAGCTTGAGATACTTCCAGCATCTGACTCCTACACTACACTTGATCTTAGACAAAAGATTGAGAAGTGATGGCTACTGTTAGAGAGTAAAATAGAACATCTTTTGAAATGGAGCACTGAACTGACCCCAAGATGGCTTTCCTTATCTTCACACATAATGGTCAATTATAGGTCAATGGGATGAGCTGCTGGAAACAACACATCAAATTAATTTCAGCATAGTGGTAGAGGTGGAACAAAGATTGTCAGGACAATGATTTTCCCATTTTAATTGAAGCAGTCCAGAATTTCACAATGTTGCCCCACCTGCAAGATGTGTTTCACTTTTTATGGCTTACTAATTTTGTACAGTTTGTAAAACTAACTTTAAGATGAAGTTAAAATGTAGGTAACAAGTTAGGCTGGCCTAGAACTATAGAAACCCATTATTCTCACCCTGGTCATTCTATGCTTCTTTGTGCCATTCCCCTGCTATCAATATTGAAAAGTGACAGGAGCTGCAGACCACCTCCAGAACTCTATATACTAAAAGAGGCAGCACCTGAAATATTATCACATTGTTATGTTGGGGGAATGAAGCTCACAGGTATTCATAATGGAGTTCTCCTGTGTCACACACCTGCATGCTCCAACTCCTCTGAGCTCAGTCCAGCTCTGAGCTTACCCCTTGGGAATTCACATGGAGCGCAGGAAGGAAATAACCATCCCATTTGATTGTTCTGCAGCAACAGGTAATCAGAGAAATATGGCCTTTTGAATATGGAGACTGTGGCTAATAGCCATTGATAAACATATTTATGAATATGTCTAATCATTTAAAAAATCTATCCAAGCAAATGGCCATCACCATATCAATGTACTCCATAACGTAATTATGTATTGCGTGAAGGAACATTTCATGGAAAGCATTTATCAGGTGGCTTTCAACATGGAGATGTGTCTCCAACTTCCCTCCTCCCACTTCAGTTGCCCCGATTACCCAATTACCTTCTGGCTTTTGGCTCTCTTTTCTTTTGCTATGATCCAGTTTAATACCTGTCCTGTGGCTAATGTCTAATATGTACTTTGATAAGTTTTTCTTCACTCACTTATGATTCTTCTTTTTGTTTTGTTTATTTTTAAAAGCTGTTTTTAACTAGATCTTCAAAAGGTTTATATAATTTCACAAAACCATGTTTTCCTTGCCTCTTGATAATCTGATCCATTTTTCTACATCAACTGGCTCACTTCTGGCTAGAACATTCTTGAAAATAGATTTGTCTCCTGTGTTTTGGAAATGGTGTCATAAAACACATAAATCACACAATGCATTCCTCACTTTGCTGGTTTTACATTTTATAGATGGCTCTTAGTCTTTTAAATGTTCCAGAAAATCATCAAGCTTTCTTCCTGAGGTGAAAACCAAATGCATAAATGAAAGCCTGTGTTAGGATATTTTGCCTTTCTGTGGCATATGTTTCACTGTGTTAATTTTCAGAAATTGATCTTACAGCTTCCCTATTCTTTTTCTTTAAACAATATAAAGACCATAGGCTTGCAATGGCCCTGGAAGTCATCTAGGCCAAGTCACTTCTCAATTCAGGATCTGCAATGCAGAGACATTTACTGTATACCTGGCAGAAGCAACACTGTACAGCAGTACCTTGGTTCTCAAATGGCTTAGTTGTCGAACAAATAGTCTCCCAAATGCCGAAAACCCGGAAGTAAGTGTTCTGGTTCGTGAACGTTTTTTGGAAGCCAAATGACCAACGCAACTTCCACTTGAGTGCTGGAAGCTCCTGTAGTCAATCGGAAGCCGTGCCTTGGTTTTCAGTTTTGGGAAGTCGAACGCACTCCCGGAATGGATTAAGTTCGAGAACCAAGGTACCACTGTAAATGCTTTTAAATCTCCTGAGGCAGCCTGTTCCACTATTGAGCAGCTCATACCTTTAGAAAGGTTCTCCTAATGCAGAGATGGAGAACTTTTTTCAAGACTGAGGGCCACATTCCTTTCTGGACAACCTAACAGGGGCCACATGCCAGAGACAAAAGTGGGTGGAACAATGGCTGCAAATTTCCCCTATGCACACTCATACACTCTTCTCTATCCTCCAGGTGGGCAAGAGATGTTATCAAAGCTCAATAATACATTTCCGCTGGGCAAAAACTCACAGTGAGGACAGGCACAGTTGGCAGGAAAGGGTGGTGGTGATTATTGGAAGAGGAAGGGCCAGTGTGGTAGGCGGGTCATGGCTGAGCATACCTATGGGTGGGAGCACAACCTCATCCCTTCCCCTCCCAGAAAGCTGCAGCAATGCAGATGTAGAGAGGCCACATAAGCATGGACTGTGCTCCTGCCTTTAGTTCTGCCAGTGCATCTACACATGCCTTCTCCTCTTGACAAGATGCAGTGACAGTGGTCTTAGGAAGCCTGGTAAGCCTTGCCATTCCTGCCTGCCATCTGTTCCCACCCTTGGCCCCAGCAGTGTGTCTCCACAGCACTGACCTTCCCACCTGCCTGACTCCTCCCAGTAAGCCATGGTGATATTAGTGCCGGGAGGCCAGTTAGCATCTCCAACCATCCCTGCCGTTTGCTCCTGAATATTGCGAAGTAGGGTAAGGTTCAAAACTGGGCTGGTGAGGGATGTGGCCTGTGGAGAAGGGGTGCTGACTGGGGTAAATTACAAGGCCCATATAGAGAGGCCTGGAGGGCTGCATTTGGCTCCCAGTTCAGCACTCCTGCCTTACACTTTTGCCAAAAATTGGATTCCCTACACTTTTGACTCATTGTTTGCAGTTCTGTCCTTTGGAACAGCAGAGAACCTGTCTGCTTGTCTTCGGCATAGCAGCTCTTCAGATACGAAAGTGTCATCACATCTCCTTTTAAATACTGTATTCTGTTTTCCAGAGTAAACATGCCTGGATCTTTCAGCTGTTCCTCATAGAATTCAGTTTCCAGGAAACTTCCCCATCTTGGACACCAGTGCCCCTCAGTTAAGTTTACCAATGTTTCTCATGTAAGCTTTAAAAACTTTTCAGAAGACTCACAATACTTTAGATACTTTAGGTCAGTGACACTATGAAATTGGCAGATACAAATGACATGAAGTGCTTTCCACATGGCTTGTTTGTATGAATTGGACCTAAGGTAAGCTTACAGGGCCTTTTAACATTCTGTGTCTGTTCTTTTCTCATTCATATATCACTTTCCTTCCCAGCACTGGGTGTGTTATATTCATTTATTTCCTTTCCCAAGTAGCATGGCTTAAAAGATAAATTGTGAGAGGGAGGTGATTTGAACATATGCATGTTGATGATACTTATTTCAGTGAAACATTACATATTCCACTTTCCCTTTGAAAAACTCTTCAGCATTAATGCCACAGTCTTTAGAACAAGTACAAAGTCCTACACATTTCAGCATTATTGACTTCCAAATAAACCTGCTGGGCTTTTAATCTAAGTTTCTTGAAGTTTCCTGCTGGACACGACTAGGCAATTCATTATTCCCCATATTTGTAGCATAATTCTGATTTGAATGCATCCCTGGCACTTCTTCTTTGATACCTGCCAGGATATATACCTACAGTATAATCTTGTAAATGTCAAGTACCAGTAAGCCTGAGGCTATAATCTAACGCCTCCTTTCTTGGGGGTCAGCCCCACTGAACTCAACAGGATGTACGTCTGAGTAGATGTTCACATGATTTCACTGAAACAGCATTTCAGAATGTAGAAGGTTGTCAACTGAATCCACAGCAATAAATATGGTTTATGGTAAAAGAGGTGATCATACAATGGATGTTGAACAGGTCAAGTGAAGCCACAATCATATGAAATATATTTTCTTTTCATCCATTATCGGATTTACCAGCAGTGTTAACGGTAAGCTGAAAATTCCTATTCAACGGGCGTATGGTTGTTTTTTTTGGTGGATTTTTTTTTTTATATACATGGGTTAGCCCCTGAAGTATAATTTCAGTCATTAGGAAACATCGCTTAGCATTATCTTCGCTAATGTTAAATTATGTTGTTAATACAAAATGTGCTTCATGCCCTCAAAATGCCATTGTGGATAAATGCACTGAGATAATGAAGCAGAAGTAAACAATAAATATTCATCTAAGCCTTTTTGCTTATGAATTTCTCAGAAGGTAAGAGTCATGAATAACTGAACTGATCCAACGTACAGGTGATACTTGATGCAAGATTTTCTACTAACAAAAGGTCAAAAAGCACAAACAAATATGAGGTGGAGCCCTCACCAGACATTGCTTTCAGAATGATTGAAAGGGCTAGCCATGTTAGTAGCATTGTAGAAAAATCAAGAAAGAACCTTGTGACACTTTAAAGACTAACAAATTTATTATAGTATATGTTTTAGTGTGCTAGAATCTATGTCATTAGATGCAGGGTTATCCTGAGCGATGGTTATGGATGGACGAATCTGTCAATTTTGAATTCTTTCACAGTTTCTTATTTTTCTATTCTTAACTTTAATTTGCCCCATCTCCATTGTCACACAGACTTGTGAAATTTTGTAAAAAAAAACAACCAAAAACAAATCAGAAATTTTAAAATGTATTTTTATATAATAATCTTCTAAAATATTGTTACGCATTTTGGGTGTGGGTGTTAAACTGTATGTATAACCATGCTAATCTCTGCATCCAGCAAGTGTCAGAATCTAATCAAGACCTTTAATCCTTGGATCCGGCAGATATTAAAATCTAATCAAGCCTTCTAATTCATGGAAATAACCAAGCTATCTTGCTGGTGAGATTATGGGAAATTAAGAGGCTTTCTTCGAGATGGCAAATGAGTGGGACACCCCCTCCCCCCAGCTAAAGCCAGAGTTGAGAGCAGGCAGTGACAGTGATGTGAGCTGGAAGCAAAGTAGCAAGGTGGAGGGAGAGCCATGCCTGATTTCTGCTGGGAGAAGCAAGATCTTCTTGCAGTTTTAATACTGTGAACCTCTCTATCGTAGGGTCAGGTTGTATATATGTGTAAATAAACCCTATAGCATAAAGATACCACAGTCTCTGCTGTGCCTCATTTCCAAATGAAACACAAAACTTGGATAAGTGCCTGGAGCACTGGGAATCCTGCACCACATGGAAATTGGGATGGTATGCAACAATATTTATTTTGCATGCAATTCTGCCTGGTACAGGATTGATTCAAGTACTTACTTACTTACTTATCAAACCTTTATTAGGCATTATACAGGTAAAACCATAAAAGGAAAATAACATATAAAAGCCTTGAGATATATATAAAAAGGCAGGAGTTGGCTACATACAAATATAAATATATACATATAGAATCAGTGGTTTTCCTTGTTAACCTGCTCCTTGGAGGACTGCTGCCAAAAACTCGGCTACCCCCGCCGTTACCCTTTGGTCAGCGTCGGATAGGTAGAGTCCCACACATTCAGCTTGCTGGGGTTCCAGACCACCCGAAAGGGGGGACAGCACGCGTTGACGGAGCGTACTGTACAATGGGCAATGAAAGAGGATATGCTCTACAGTGTCCGGGACATTCATAGAACATCTGCAGAATCTCTTGCTTCTGGGAATGTTTTGATATCTTCCCCAGACAAATGCTGAGGGAAAAACATTCAAACGGGCCAGCATAAAAGCCCTACGTTGGGCTGGGATTATTAATTTAGAGACGTAACTGGCTCTGCAATCTAAGATATTTAAATCGTAGAATCTGGGGGAGCAAATTTTGTTTACAGCTGCCATAATATTTTGTCTCTCGACATCCTTTAGTCTAGTTAGGATATTATGGAGAATATATTGCTCATTAGAATTGTACAGGAGCTCCAGCTCGATGCCTAAAGATTCAATTTTTTTTTCAAGGTGCTGATACCATCTTGATTTATAAGGGTCTTTGAGCAAATCAGCGAGCAGACTTGATGGAGGGCAGCGAAAATGGCAGCGTAACCAATACTTTATTGAGGTGGACCATGCCCAGTATTCCATTGTGTGTATGCCTATTTCTGCACACATTGTTTCATATTTGATCATAAGAGGGAGTCCAAGAATACGTCTCAAAAAGCTGGAGTGAATCTTTTTTATATCACTGTTATATGCTTGGACCCATAGCGGGATACCATAGAATATCTGGGATTGCACTTTTGCTTGAAATATCTGATTGGCCGCAGGAATAAATTGATTACCTTTCTGATAATAAAAACGGGCAACTGCTGATGAGATGCACTTTGCCTGTTTTATGGCATTTGTGCGATGGGTTGCCCACCCATCAAGTAATGTTACCCATCTAGAAGGCAACTTTGTATATTATTTTCATGGATATATGTATGCTTGTGTCTGCTTTTTATGAACACACACATTTCTGTATGCATTATTTGGTTAGAGAACTGGGTTGCAAAATTCAGAGAAGTGTGAAGGGGAGCTGTGTTTCTGTTCAGGAAGTACTAATCTGGTAAATTTGCAAAATGATAAAATCATTCTCGAAATGACCTTCAGAGGCTTTTGATGTGTCAGAACATCCCAACAGCCAGCTATCATGCCCAAAATGTATTGTCTGCAAAGATAAACACTATGGTGACAACTAGTTTGGTTGTATTCCTCTCTTATGTATCCTGCGGCAGGAGGTCTAGTCTGTTGAGCTATATAAAACATCTTGCCAGTGATATTGCATAGCAATGTCTGACTTCAGTGGTTTGGTCACTCTGCACTTCTAAGGCATCACTTTTTATTTCCTCTAGGGGTGCACAAAAGTGCCAACTTGGCCAATTTATAGTGGAGGCTCTTTATGTGTGGAGAGCACAGAGAGGAATTGGCCCCAGTGGGTTACACATCAGCAGTGCTGTTGTTTCTGTAAAAGTCAGGCTCCATCCTGATTTAGTGTATAGAGGCTGCAACAGTGAAGCAGGGAGAAGGCAGACAATTCTCTTGGCCCAACTCCCCTCTTCCCCTACCCAAACCATGCTTTTTAAATCAGCGAGGATGTATCTTGCTCATTGCATAAAATCTAAAATGGCACCACTCCTCATTTCTCCCTCCCAAACTTGGCTCAGCAAGGGGAAGGCAATTGGTTAGGAGATGATGCAAATGAACCAAATAGACAGTAGACCAAAGACTATGTGCAAAGGAAATCCAATGGAATATATCATCAGAAAATCCTCATGAGGTGGGAACTTTTTCAAATCTGTAAATGTAGCGGGAAGGGATCTGGATGCTGGGAACATGACATAAGGGCCCATATTAACTCTGTTCTTGTTAATTAAGCAATTAACCATTTCTGTCCAATGGGCCCTTCCCCCAAGTTTATACTTGTGACATTCTGTGGAGACTTAGTGGCTGGAATGATAAATGTTAAGAGGGAATATTTTATCAAGCTAAATGCAAATTTTATCAAATATAAACACCACCAAGCACAACAGATATGCCTAATCCTCCAGAAAAACAATCTCTTAAAGGACCTGTTGATGGCATTTTACCATTTTACTGTGGAGAGCGTATTAACTTATGGTCTCTGTGTGTGGTTTGGGAGCTGCACGGCCAGGGAAAAAACAACGCTATCCAGGGTTGTAAAGACTGCAGAGAGAATAACTGGGTGCACTCTTCCCACCTTAGATCAAATCTATGCTGCCAGGTGCCATAAGAAAGTGGCAGAGATAGTGCAGGATAGTACGCACCCCGGAAATGATCTCTTTCAGCTTCTGCATTCTGGAAGAAGGTATAGGGTTATAAAGGCCAGGACTCACCACCTGAAAGACAGTTTCTACACTAATGCAATTCTGGTTCTAAACACAGCTTAAGGGGTCTCTATAGTATAGTGTATTTTAAAATGGGGTTTCAGAGTTTTTAGGGTTTTTGAATGTTTTATGTAGTTTTGTAGTAGTTTTATGTAGTTTTGTAGTAGTTTTATGTAGTGCTATGTAGTTCTATGTAGTTTTATGTAGTTTTTCAATTTCATTGTTCTACATGGGACAATGACAATAAAGATATCTATCTATCATCTATCTATCATCTATCTATCTATCATCTATCTATCTATCTATCTATCTATCTATCATCTATCTATCTATCTATCTATCTTCTATCTATCTATCTATCATCTATTTATCTATCTATCTATCTATCTATCTATCTATCTATCTATCATCTATCATCTACCTATCTATCTAAAATACAAAATATACATCCTCATCATACAGCAGGGATGGCAGAGCTCAGGTTTGGCGCTGAACTCAGACCTCTATTTCTGACCCTTGGGGTTCTTCCCCAGTCACTCCCCTTCTTCTCAGGCTACACTTTTTACCAGCCCTACTTTCTACCCTCTGTGAGTGTTTCTGCCTGATTAGAATGTGCCCTTGATATCCTATAATGCTTCTTGCATACCTGAAGAATAGACAGAAATGTGGGAGTAGATTAGCATATGTTGCTCCACCCACTTTTGCTTCTAGTCCCGCCCACCAAAGGCAAGTGGCCCCTGGGACATTGCCTAGAAGGAATGTGGCCCTTGGGCCCCTGTTCCCTGATAATACGGAAGCATTCCTTCATCTAAGGCTGCATTCAGACAGCACTTTATTTTCCTGCCTTTTCATTACCTGATAATTCCCATGTTTTATGGGATCTCTCACACAGCATAAAAGCATAGTGGAATTTAGTGAAAATATAGTGCTCATTTCCATGTTTCCAGGGGGGGAAACAGTTTGCAACCCTCTTCTCTTGGTAAATCATGAGATGTTTTTGTTGTAACTTTGTGAGATGAAATTTGAGGCAGTACTTTAGCATACCGTTCTTTCCTGCCATTTACAATTTAGCACAGCATGGTGGAATATTGATCAAAAAGCCACAATTCCATAATGCAACAGGTACTGCTTTGTAAAACGAATGTTAGAAATTAGGGCAGAAGCACTAGCATTATAACCCGTAAAACTAAAGCAATAAACCTCACATCTGAATGCAGCTTGAGTGTAAGCTGGCTGAACTAATAGCTGCTAATGTTGTATATTCACTTTGCAACAAAAACCAAAAAAAAACTCCCTTTATTTGTTTTTTGTTTTTTAAACTGAGCTCTGCTGCTACAACAGATGCAACTTCCAAATATTTCTCATTAGAAAAGTAATTAATATGCATAAATCTGTTTGCCAAGCAATCTAAAAGTGAATCAAGAATTAAATTAGACGCAACACACTAGCTATTTCTAATTTGGCTTTAAATGAAATTTTAGGGAGGCATTCAGGACAAATTACAAAAAAGGGGGGAGGGGGTGTTCTCAATGTATTGTTGTTTTCTTCATTAGCTTCATAATTCTAAGAAAATAGAAAACTTGTTTTTATTTTAAGATCGTGCATCAATTCAGTAGCATTGGCAAACATTTTTCTTGTTCCATTGTTGGGAGAGAGGCGGGGAGTGCAATTCTATTGGTTGTCCATGACATCCCAGCAGCCTTGGACACTATTGACCATGGTGCTCTTTCTGTCACAATGTTCTCTGAGGGTCCAGGAAGTTGCTGCTTTGGGCCTTTCCTTGAGGAGATTTCCCTCTTTCCTCTTGCCACTGCCAGAAGCTTCCTTGGGTATTGGGGCTGGGTTGTGAAACTATGGATGTGCCTTGTTGTTCCCTCTACAATGGTGTAGATAATATATAGGCAAAGAGCTTATACGCTTATAGGGACAGAGGAGTTGGACTCAGAATTGGCTCTTCTGTTACACCAGGCATCCTTGTATCCCACCTGAACTGGGCTCTGGCTCAAAACAGCCCTTCTCTAGAAATCAACTATAATTCAAAAGCTGTTGAAAGGAATCCAACATCCATCCCGTCTCTAGGAAAGCTCCACACCTGCTTTGGAGCAGGGATGAATTATTTTGAATGCTGCCATTTCCTATCAGTTGTTCACAGCTGGAAGTAACCAGTAAGTTTGTTGTTGTTGTTTTAAATGCATTATGGTGAATTGCACTGGAATCCATTTTAGATGAAGAGTGGTGCATTCCATATTTGGTTTCAAAACTCATGGTCACTCAAGCTTTCAATAGGTACTGCTAGACTTCTTCAAACCCAGCCATTTAGTTCTTCCCTTCATCATGACACAGTGCAGAATTACTGGTGCAATTCAGTGCGTCCCATAATAGCAGGAACTGCAGAGCTGACGACGTCTCTTCTTGTTGAACAAAGCATGTATGTGTTCTCAGTTAAACACACACACACACACACACACACACACAAATAAAAACAGAGTAATGAACAAATAACGAGCTACTTACATCTAAATGGCACAGCTCTGTTTCCAAACGAGTCTTTTATTACAGCATGGAACCATGTATGAAATAATTCTGAAATGTTATAACATTATTTCTCAGATGTTGTTTTATAGATTATCGCCTCTGATGGTAATTGCATAGGTCTCAATCCCTCATTTTCGGCAGCTTGGTGCTTTGTACTTGTGGCACCCTATTAAACAGAACCTTATGAAAAATATTCTAAATTTAGTAATAGTCTAAAGCAGGGCATCCATCAGAAAGCTTGTTCTGTGTCATAGATGCAATATGATAATCAAACCAATCTTTAGCCACAGAAGCCATTGCTATCATCATAATCATCACCACTGCCAATGTCAAATTAGCTCAGACTTTAATTTCAAAAGACACCAACTGTTTATGTCACGCTGACATAAAAGCTTTGCTCATTTACTATGTAAAAGAATGAAATTTTACCGTCTCCCTTCATTTTCCCTTTCCTTTCTCCTCCTACTTTTACCCCAACCACATATTGCCTATAACAGTGATGTCATGACTTTCTATGACAGATACTTTATATGTACTATTGCTATCCAAGAAATATATATACATATACGTGTGTGTGTGTGTGTGTGTGTGTGTGTGTAATATTCACATTATTTCCTTATTTTCCATTATTTTCTAACCGAGTAAAAAAAGAAAAGAGTACCTTTTTTGATACTCTGCCTCCTTCAATCTGTTAATGTTTTTGAGATCCTTTCAAAATGAGTAGCACTCTACAATCAAACTGATTGGCTAGTGATAGTTTAAATTGTTGAAAATTGATGTTAATGAGATTTAAATAAGTGAGAAACATGGATTGATGATGAAAAGTGTGAGGTGGGGGAGAGATACAATCCTAACCCTAGAGTGGCAAATTATATTATACTGATATTGCAGTTAAGGCTCACTTCAGATATTACGTAGGTGGCATGGCTATCAGTAAACTTGGAAATAGAGTGGGCATTTATGCAAAGTAGTAATCTTTTGTAAGGGGAAAACATTGCATAAATGGTGCATAGACTCTAAAGAGAGATCAGGTTATGTAAGAAAATAAGAATAGATCAGGTCAGTGGCCCATCTAGTCCAGCATCCTAAACTCACAGTAGCCAACCAGATGCCCAAAGGAAACCCACATGTAGGAGTTAAGTGTAGAAGTAGTAGTAGTAGTAGTAGTAGTAGTAATAATAATAATAATAATAATAATAATAATAATAATAATAATAATTTTATCATTTATACACCCATCTGGCTGGGTTTCCCCGGCCACTCTGGGCATCTTCCAACAAATTAAAATGCAGTAAGACATCAGACATTAAAACTTCTCTATACAGGGCTGCCTTCAGATGTCTTCTAAAAGTCTGATAGTCAGATAGTTGTTTATTGCCTTGACATCTGCTGGGAGGGCGCTCCACAGGGCAGGCACCACTACCGAGAAGGCCCTCTGCCTGGTTCCCTGTAACCTCACTTCTCGCAGTAAGGGAACTGCCCGAAGGCCCTCAGAGCTGGAGAACGATGGGGGCGGAGACGCTCCTTCAGGTATACTGGGCCGAGGCCATTTAGTGCTTTGTGGTTTCCAGAGAGACATAGTACCTCTCATAACTGAAGCAGAGTCTAGCCATTGATAGCATTATCCTATATAAATATGTCTAATCCCTTTTTAAAGCCATCTGAGCTGGTGGCCACCACTGCCTTCTGAGTCAACATATTCATTGAGCTATCCACTATGAGTGCAACATCTCGCTCATGGTCATGAGTTACGATATAGATATATATTCTGCTTCATGATCTTGGGCTCTACAAATAATAATAAAAAAAGAACTGAATTCACCTTTACTAGACGCCTGATTTTTAGGTACCCTGGATCAATATGCCCAATGCCTTTAGAGCAAAGAAGGTACTAGTGTTAATTTTTTGTGCAAAAATTTGGGGCTTTCCAAATATTGCATCTGAAAACGTTTAAACTCATATTTTGCATATGACTTGGGGCTTATTAAAATGTACTTATTTAATTAGAACAGCATAATTTTGTGTTGAGGCTATCTGGTCTAATAAATTCTAGGGATGCCTAATTATTGGCTCAGATTAATTCAAATAGGTGAAAATTGGGTCTCTAAGGTCCGCTAGCTCTGGGCAGTTTCTCATTTCAAAGATTTCCAAATATTGCAGCAATATGTATTTTTAGTGCAGGCACTGAATTCACTTGAAAATATAACCAGAAACATCTTTAAACAAAGAGTATCAGATGTAGAAGCACAAACTGGCAGAGCTGCCATTTCCTCTTCAAGTCTTATGCATTGGTTAGTAAGTGTAAAATATCAGCATCAATGGAAAAAATGCCTTTAATTTCCTATTCTAATGGGAAATGGGAAACTGGGCTCTGCTTCGAATGGATGGAATTATTAGTTCAACTGGCAATGTTTGCGGACATACCAGTCCAAAACCTGTGATGTATCTGTAGGACAGCAATATTACAAAATGTACCTCACCATATTCTTGAATGGCATTGATTCTGATAATAGAGAACATTCTCTGGAGCCCTTTCCAAAGGACATGAAATATTAGGATGACAGTAATGAAAAATACTAATTACAATAACAATCAAGCATTAATTAATGGATTGTGAATTGTGCATGTTAAACTACTGTTTTTTTGTGTATTGTTGTTTTAGATTGTATGCCCTTCAGGGTAGAAATTTTTATTTTAATTGTGTACAGGAGTATGTACATTGATGGTGCCATGTAAATAAATGATGGTGATTATAATAATAATATGATTTTTATAGCAATTCATTATATATCTCTTTGTAATAAATACGAGTGACTCAAACCTTGCACTTTATTATTCCAATAAATGATAAGCAAACTCCACTTCCCTACAAACTTTTCATCGCCCAATTTGCCTTCTTATATTATTTGTCAGATGGACCATATAGGTCATTTCCCACGCCTTAGAAAACAAAGAGTCTATAAAAGGTAGGGTGGAATTTCTCCAGTTTTGACAAATTATCATTCCAGCTGCAGTTAGCAAATGGACCATTTCAATGTATTCTCTGATGTCATGCCCCTTGTTTGTATTTTTGTGTGGGGTTTAGAATGTATTTTATTTTTAGATGGACTTTAAATGAGATGGTCTGAAGACTAAATTAATAAAAAGGAGGGGGGTCCAGATGTATCCCCTCATGCTTTCAATGAAAGCTCCCCTTGCATGCTGAAACAACTGCTGACAATGCCCTGTGTTCAGTGTTAGTGAGAGAAGGATATGGCAAGTGTGCATCTAGGGCCCCTTTTTCACTAATGCAAATGTGTGGCTACCAGGCTATGTGGCTTGAGAAGTGCATCAGCTTGCGATGGTCATGGCCAGCAGGCACTTTCCTGCTAATCTCTAACATACAAATTGTGAGTGGGTTCCCCTGAACACCTCTAATTTTCTGTCCTCTCCCTCCAAACTGATAATGCTGAAATTTGATGGCTGTAAAATAAGAGACACGGGGGAATGATTAATGGACTTCAATGTCTGTACACTAATGCGCAAAGCATGGGTAATAACAAGATGAGCTTGAGCTCTTGGTACAGCAAACTAAATATGACATAATAGGCATCACTGAAACCTGGTGGGATAAGTCCCACGACTGGAATGTAATAATGGAGGATTACAATCTATTTCAGAGAAACAGACCAGACAAGAAAGGAGGAGGAGTGGCGTTATATGTCAGGGATGTGTATACCTGTGAAGAGATCCAAGATTTAGAACCTCAAAGCCAAAGTGAGAGCATTTGGGTCAAAATTAAGGGAGAGATTAATAACAGGGACCTCATTGTGGGAGTTTACTATAGATCCCCAAGCCAAACGGAGGACATAGATGATGTCTTCCTGGAACAGATGGCCAAGCATGCAAAAGGAAGGGAGATAGTAGTAATGGGGGACTTCAATTACCCGGATATATGCTGGATGTCAAACTCAGCCAAGAGCATAAGGTCAAACAGATTCCTCACTGGCCTTGCCGACTTCATAAAACTTAGGGAAGTGCTGGGTGAGATCCCATGGACAGTAATACTAAAAGGAAAGGGAGTTCATGATGGCTGGGAGTTTGTTAAGAGGGAGATAGTAAAAGCACAACTTCAGGCAATACCAATGAGACGGAAACATGGAAGGTGCCTAAAGAAGCCAGGGTGGCTATCTAAAGAACTTTTAACTGAGTTAAGATTAAAAAAGGATGTGTACAAAAAATGGAAAAGGGGGGAAACCACCAAAGAGGAATTCAAACAAATAGCCAGCACGTGTAGACACAAAGTCAGAAAAGCTAAAGCCCAGAATGAACTCAGGCTTGCTAGAGAGGTTAAAAGCAACAAAAAAGGCTTTTATGGGTATGTTCGTAGCAAAAGGAAGAAGAAAGAAACAGTGGGGTCACTCAGAGGAGAAGATGGTGAAATGCAAACAGGGGACACAGAAAGGGCTGAACTCCTCAATGCCTTCTTTGCCTCAGTCTTCTCCGATAAAGAAAATAATGCCCGACCTGAAGAATTTGGAGCAAATGATTCAGCAGAGGAAACACAGCCCAGAATAACTAAGGAGATAGTACAAGAATACTTGGCTAGTTTAGATGTATTCAAGTCTCCAGGGCCAGATGAACTGCATCCAAGAGTATTAAAAGAACTGGCAGATGTGATCTCAGAACCACTGGCAGTCATCTTTGAGAATTCCTGGAGAACAGGCGAAGTCCTGGCAGACTGGAGGAGGGCAAATGTTGTCCCTATTTTCAAAAAGGGGAAAAGAGAGGACCCAAATAATTACCACCCAGTCAGTCTGACATCAATACCAGGGAAGATTCTGGAGCAGATCATTAAGCAAACAGTCTGTGAGCACCTAGAAAGGAATACTGTGATCACCAATAGTCAGCATGGATTTCTGAAAAATAAGTCGTGTCAGACTAACCTGATCTCGTTTCTTGACAGAATTACAAGCCTGGTAGATGAAGGGAACGCAGTGGATGTAGCCTACCTTGATTTCAGCAAGGCATTTGACAAGGTGCCCCATGATATTCTTGTAAAGAAGCTGGTAAAATGCGGTCTTGACTATGCTACCACTCAGTGGATTTGTAACTGGCTGACTGACCGAACCCAAAGGGTGCTCATCAATGGTTCCTCTTCATCCTGGAGAAGAGTGACTAGTGGGGTGCCACAGGGTTCTGTCTTGGGCCCGGTCTTATTCAACATCTTTATCAACGACTTGGATGATGAACTCAAGGGCATCCTGATCAAATTTGCAGATGACACCAAACTGGGAGGGGTGGCTAACACCCCAGAGGACAGGATCACACTTCAAAACGACCTTGACAGATTAGAGAACTGGGCCAAAACAAACAAGATGAATTTTAACAGGGAGAAATGTAAAGTATTGCACTTGGGCAAAAAAAATGAGAGGCACAAATACAAGATGGGGGACACCTGGCTTGAGAGCAGTACATGTGAAAAGGATCTAGGAGTCTTGGTTGACCACAAACTTGACATGAGCCAACAGTGTGACGCGGCAGCTAAAAAAGCCAATGCAATTCTGGGCTGCATCAATAGGAGTATAGCATCTAGATCAAGGGAAGTAATAGTGCCACTGTATTCTGCTCTGGTCAGACCTCACCTGGAGTACTGTGTCCAGTTCTGGGCACCACAGTTCAAGAAGGACACTGACTAACTGGAACATGTCCAGAGGAGGGCAACCCAAATGGTCAAAGGCCTGGAAACGATGCCTTATGAGGAACGGCTAAGGGAGCTGGGCATGTTTAGCCTGGAGAAGGGGTGATATGATAGCCATGTTCAAATATATAAAAGGATGTCACATAGAGGAGGGAGAAAGGTTGTTTTCTGCTGCTCCAGAGAAGCGGACACGGAGCAATGGATCCAAACTACAAGAAAGAAGATTCCACCTAAACATTAGGAAGAACTTCCTGACAGTAAGAGCTGTTCGACAGTGGAATTTGCTGCCAAGGAGTGTGGTGGAGTCTCCTTCTTTGGAGGTCTTTAAGCAGAGGGTTGACAACCATATGTCAGGAGTGCTCTGATGGTGTTTCCTGCTTGGCAGGGGGTTGGACTCGATGGCCCTTGTGGTCTCTTCCAACTCTATGATTCTATGATTCAAGGTTGTACCAGGAGAAAAGTTTCAGGTGAGTAAGCACATTTGTTTGGGAAAGTTTTCTAGAGCCCATCGATATCACTTGGCCTACTCTGGCCAGTTAAGACACTATCCGTTGTTCCTCAGGGTCACCTGAGACTTCAAGCCATTACACTGGGAAACAGACATCAATAGTTGTGTCCCCAATGCTCTCTGCAAATTTTGATTTCAGGTAAATGCTAAGACAACCACAGGTAAAATGCTTCAGCAAGAGGGAGAGACTGTGTGTCTGGTGCCTGCCTGAAGCATGAGAATTAGAGGGAAAACATGGAGAGCTTAGAAGGGATGTTTAGCTGGCACCTGTATTTCTTTTCTCTTATCTATTTCACACTTATCGGGTGTGTGATTTTTCTGCCCAGCACACATTAGAGTCTGTAAGTAAAAATGACATTTAATTTTAAGCACCAGTGCATACCATTTTTAGTTAATGTACCGTGTCTCTTGGGTGAAGAAGAAGGAACTGCCTTGCGTAGCACTTGCCAGCCTCAAGAAACATGATTCCAGGAGAGAAATCAAGAGGAAGATTCCAACAAAATATGACTTAAACACTATATTTTAAAGTGTCTCTTACTGCCCTTGGGACAGGGTAAGCAGCACACCTAAATACTTTGGCCTAGTTATCACAGTGAATGGATAAGTTGTGAGGAATCCATTTCTAGACTGGAGCACTTCAGAGTTCAAGTAGGGACTGCTTCTCCCTAGAAAAGCAAATAAATAAGCTCCTGTGTACAAAAAAAAGTAGCATGAAAGGCTAGACTGTGGCCCTGTAAATGTCACTCGTCTTCCATCAGCTCCACCCACAATGGCCAATGGTAAGGGGTGGGCTCTCCAAAAACAACTGGAGGGCCATAAGCTCCCCACTCTTCCTTTAATTTAGCCTTCCTTCCTGACACACCAGTTTTCTATTTGTGCTATTCTGCTCTTCCTCTTTCTTATTGTCATCAGACCCTGGCAGCTTCCCAAGTTGAGAAACACTGTGGGCAGCTGAAGAAGAGGAGGTGGGGTTAAGTAAAAGCAGCAGCCATCATTGCTACCTGCCTGTTTATTGGTAGCAGCTCCTCCTCTTCCCTTCCTCCTTTTTTTGCCATTGCAGTGACACTATTGGTTGCATCTCGCCACCACAACAGCAGCGGAAATGACCTGGGAGTAGTTTGTAAAATGAAAATTAAATGTATTCCTACATTTAAATACAGTCGTACCTTGGAAGCTGAACACCTTGGCTCCTGAACAAATTGGCTCCTGAACGACAGAAACCCAAAAGTGAGTGTTCTGGTTTTCGAATGATTTTTGGAAGCCGAACGTCCGGCGCGGTTTCTGCGGCTTCTGATTGGCTGCAGGATATTCCTGCAGCCAATTGGAAGCCGCACTTTGGTTTTCTAATGGTTCTGGGAGTCGAACTCCCAGAATGCATTCTGTTCGAAAACCAAGGTACCACTGTATAATGTTGAAACTATTAGGCTACAGGCTACATTTAGGTTCTTGTTCTGTTGCATTGATTCCCATTGCAGACACAGGAGCATAAGGATTTACTTTATATTGACTCAGATCATTGGGTTCGCCTAGCTCAGTATTGTAAAAACTGCCTGGTAGTGGATTTCCTTTGAGGCAGGAATATTCCCCAGTCCTACCTGGAGATGCTGGAAATTGAACCCAGGACCTTCTGCATGCAAAGCACATGCTCTACCATTGAGCTACATCCTTTCCCGAGGCTCCCCATTTCACTCTACACCCTCTTCAGCACGACATTTCTGCCCCAAAGCCTGCTGAATTTGTCTTCAGATTCTTCAGCATATCCTGGTGTACATCACACCACATGTTTGGGTTATTTGTAAGGGCAGAATGGCATCCCTTTATCTTAAAATACTTTGCCAAATATCAGAAAGCCGTACAAGAATGGAAAGGAAGAAAGTCGTATCTGAGGGAATAGCTCGTCTTATTAATGCTACCCATTTCTTTATGAAACATTACAGTTCTTCAAAGCTAACCTTAAAAGGGAAGATGAGTTCTAAAGGAGACGGGAATCCACAGATTTGACAAGCTCTTTCTTTGCTTCCTCAGAGGCTTCACGGTGACACGCAGGGCGCCATCCAATTTGCCACGTTTTTGCTTAAATGGGTGAGAAATGTTGCGATTTATTTTTATAAATGGAGTCATTGCCTCAAGCCAGTCAAGATTCAACATCTGAATAACCATGTATATGAAACACAGAGATGTTCGAAGTGCTCCACAGATGTCCCTAGAGTGGTTCCCTTGAAGCCGCAGCAGCAGTTCTATCAAGGATGAATCTCAGCCATGATTTTTACGCTGAGGCTGAAAGGTTTGTTTTATTTTGATCGCTCTTTCCCACCGGAACCTCTGGCAATCATGTGGCTATGCAAGATAAGCTCTCTGTTGAACACAGGGCACTTATAGCTTACAGAATTTATTAATGCAGAATGCAAAGTTGAAGTTACTTGCTGCAGAAATCAGCCACACAAAAAGGAAATATGGTTTAAAATTATTGCTATAACTTAGGGCAGGGAAACTTTTTGTCTCCACGGGCCAGATATTTATCAAGATCAGCCTTGTGGGTCAAAGTTGACACATGGGTGGGACTGCTCACTTGTCAACCACATAGGCAAGATTCATTAATGAACACTGTCAGTGGAAGCTCTGCCCAAGGGCTTCCGTTTGCACAGTGAGACTTTCTCCCCCTCCCTGCGTCTGGTGAAAATGGGTCTTGAGGGGTATGAGAAAATCCCCAGAACAGCAAGTGGGGGAGCTGGGTCATTCTGTCTAGTAAGCTGATATGCTTGTGCAGATACAACATTTCATAGAATCATAGAGCTGGAAGAACCCTGAGGGTCATCTAATCCAGCCCTTTTCTATACAGAAATCTCAACTCAAGCATCCATGATGGATGGCCATCCAACCTCTGCTTAAAAACACCCGCAACCTACTGAGGGAGTCCGTACCACTGCTGAATGGCTCTTACCATCATAAAGTTCTTCCTGATGTTTAGTTGGAATCTCCTTTCTTGTAACTTGAAGCCATTGGTTGGGGTCCTATCCTCCAGAGCAAGAGAAAACAAGCTTGCTCCATCTTCCATGTGACAGCCCTTGAGATATTTGAAGATGAATATCATGCCTTCTCTCAGTCTCCTCTTATCCAGGCTAAACATACTCAACTCCCTCAACCATTCCTCATATGGCTTGGTTTCCAAACCCTTGATCATCTTGATTGCCTTCTTCTGCACATGTTCCAGCTTTTAAATATCCTTCTTCAGTTGTGGTGCCCAGAACTGGGCACAGTATTCCAGGTGTGGTCTGACCAAGGCAGAATAGAATGGGGCTATGACTTCCTTTGATCCAGACACTATACTTCTGTTGATGCAGCCTAGAATAGCAATAGCTTGGTTACTGCTACATGCTGCTACACCACCACATGTCTCTTCTTCCTCTGAGGAGTGGCAAGAATAGTTTTGTACATTGTACCTTCCACAGCCACCTCAGTGTGTTTTGAGGTCTGCAACTGCTGTCCTAGTGCAATGTAGAATTCCACCTGCAATATCATTCTGATGTCGCAAGATTAGCAGGTGTGTTGTCCCTCTGGTCCATCTGCCCAAATTCCTTGTGTAGGCTTCCTACTTGGGAACCACAGTGCATGGGACATTTAAAGCTCCATGTTTGATATTTTGGGAAGCTCTGAGCATGATCAGTCCTCCTTGGGCTGGTTTGTGGCAGGTGGTGGAAATCCCCCCCCCCACTTGTACTTATCCCAAGCCTGCCAGTACCTCCCCCTTTTGCATGGATTATGTCATTTTGGCTATATAATGCCTTGTACTCAGTGAAATGAGGTCACTATTAGTATATATGATAAAAGAAGCAGTCTTTTCCCAGGTAGAAATCTGAATATATATGCAGCAAAAAAATCCTCTTTTAAGAGCAGAACTCCATTACAGCTGATAGCTGTTACTTCAGTGTAGCTTAATTAGAAACTTAATGCACCATTAATGTAGCAAGAATCAGCGTTAAAATTACAACATAGCTGGCTGAAACTGCTATGAAACTCACCCAATGCTCTGCCTGTCCTTTATCTTATGATTAGCTCCCCATCTTACATCTATGCAGTCAAAACTGCAGAGCTTAATGGAATAATGATGTGCATGCCATCTCTTTAAAAGGTGAGATTCAATACTTTTAACACATTATATTTCTCCTACAATGGACTTCTCAAGAAGGAAAGTATGGTGAGAAATTAACTCATCATCAATTAATTATCTTATGAAGTAGTTCACAATTCACTCTAGCCTAGAGTGAACAAGGGAAAGTGTGTGCGAGCAAAAGAGATGAAGCCATTTGTTCAGAATTCTATAAAACCTGTTTTCTCCAATACCAAATCTTTATTTTTACAGAGTAAAATTTCATAGGCCCCTTGTTGCACACGGCTGAATTTGAGATGATTTGTATTTTGTTAGAATTTTAAGGGTATGTATTTTGTAATTCTTGAGTTGTCCAAAATGGAGGGAGGGTTTTTGAAATGAAATTCAGTTGAAACGATAAAGAATGGCAAAGGATGAGAAATATCAGCTGCCTAGATTGCCAAAGATGTTTCAACCGAAAGGTCAAGATGTGGTTAAGATGTCAACTCTGCCTACATGCATACATGGACAAATGACGAGTTGACCAACGATGCACACCCGTTATGATATCATCCCATTAGCTATTGTTATGGCTTTGTGACCTTTTGAGTCATTATCATGTTCCCATTGAGAAAGTAGTTTGGATGTGACTTAGAAAATTCATATACATTTATATATACATTTGAAGGCAGCTAGTGTAGTGTAGTCATCATAGTGTTGGACCAGGGTCTGGGAAATTAGGTGACCTTGGGCTGCTCCTTGTCTCTAACCTCCATTTGCATGGTTGTTGTGAGGATAAAATAGGGAAGGGGAGAGCCATGTCTCCATTGACAGCAGAGAAGCAGCACTGGCCTCAGCACCAGAGGTGAAAAGAAAGGAGGGTGGTGGCGGTGGCAGCAGGGCAGGGTAGCACTTCCTGTTTCTCCTCAAGCAGCAAAATGGGACATGCTGTCAGCGAGCTTTGTTAAATATTCACATTGGTCTGATTTATAACTGATCATGTGCCAAGCTTAACTTCCTGCTAGCAACTGGTGTGAGTTTGTTGAAGCCAAGAGCAGCTTGGACAATTGGACAACCCTCTACTCAGCCAACATGCACTCATATACCATGCTGGCGGTGGCACCCTCCCCTTCCCAGTGATGAAGGGAATTCCTAACTCCTCTAGTGCTACATCCTGGCCACCAGCAGTGTTTCCTAGCAGATGACCTCCCTGGTTGGCATTGCCATTTCCCCTTCTTGATTCTGTACTCAGAACCACAACGTGCATTGCTTAGCGACATTGAAAGCAGCTCCACCCCCCCAGCTCTACTATAAATCCAATATTTATTTGTTAAATCCATATTAAGACCCATGTTAGCAATGTTTTCTCCTAAAACCGATAAGCTCAGTCACATAGCCTATGAAGTCCACCTAGTGACTTTGGAATTAAAAGTAGATATGAGAACAGGATGAGTTCTTTGAATTGGAGACTTACTTTTCTTATTTCTAGTAAGAAAACAACCTTTACTGTCTGTTCTTTTAAAAACGAACATTTCCAGAAGGTGTCCATTAAAATAGAAATCCAACATCCATATAGAATATTTCACCCATGAAGGGTGACTATTATAGTATAAAAAGGCCCATAAGTCACAGATGCAAAGGCAGTCATGAACTATGAAGGGCATTTTCCTCCCCGCACCCAGTGAAATGAAAAGGATCACACTTCTTAGATGGGCTCTTCTGAGGTCTTCTACTAATTTGTTTAAAACCAAATCAATATGTTTATGACGTTCAGCAGTGATATTTCAATATGGGATGAGAGATAAGTTGAGCCATAGCAACTTTCAAATATAATGTTATCATTCAACCCATTGCTTTGTCTTGCTACTAAACAATAATACTGGCAATTTATGGGGTGGGTGAATGATTTTCCATTATTTTTACAGGTTGCTTTCTATTCTCAAAGCAATAAAAGTTGACTTCTCCTAGGGTAGGTGAGTATGTCAATTTTGGTTTCTCTCTCATTCTCATTTTTCCAGTCCTATGTTCAGTTCTCCACATTTTCACATCAGTTTGTGAAATACATACATTTTTTGTGAGGGAAAGTCCTCATGAAAATTAACCATTATTTTAGTGCAAATTTCTCATACATATTTTTGCATGCAATTTTTCCTAATATACACATGTTTACAAAGCATGTGTATTTCCCCCTACTATAATGCATTTTTGTAAATTATTTTCACCAATATATGCTTTTAGATGCACACTTTACCCTGGTATACACTTTTTTGTACACATTACCTAGCTGGGGAACTGCATTGCAAAATTCGGAGAAGTGTGAATTTCGAAGGACGGTTGTGTTTTGGTTCTCGTATTGCTTCAGTAAGTGAGAACTTGGTAAATTCACTTTTAAATGAGAACTGAATTGAATTTCCCATCCCTTACTTCCAGGCTTACTCATATAGGAATGTTTGGATATAGAAATGTTTCCTACAGAAGCTGGTGAATGATGGATCAGGAAAGTCTCTAGTAAATTGCTCCATTATTTCATCAGTGTGTATAAAACTACACTACCAGGCAGATCATTTCTGTACTAACCCTGGTTACAATCTAGCTTCAGCCCTGGAGTTCTCACCTTTGCAGCTCTCCTTTCGTTTAGTGGATTTGATAACCCTTGCCGAAGTCACCCAGGGTTATTCCCACTAGCTATAAACTTGTATACACAGTAAAATTCTATGGAATCATGTAACTTATCCTTACCACTTCTTCACTCTTTGCATCTTTATCTCCTGTGTCATTTCCTTTAGTTTCCCAAGTGGCCTGTTTCAGTGATGGAAGTTGAATGAGCATTTGGGGAGCGAGGTATTTCCAATAACCTTTCTCATATGTTCCTCATAATTCAAGGTAAGTTTGATAGATGCTTGAGTGGGGAACTTTAGCATGGATCCATCATACTTAACAGCAGTGATGACAGTCATTAGTAGTGGTCCATGGAAGATGTCTGGGAAGTCAGAACAATTGTGCTTTCATTGCCAACCAGCATTAGTTCAGAAAGAGGAATCAGCTTATCTAGTTTCAGTCTAGAAGATGTTTCTTTATATGTAGTAGACTATCAGTGTGCACAGAATATGAATTAATTAAAATGAATAACGTGTCCTTAGAAAATGTTTATAGTGATTAATTCTCAATGTAGTGTGGGATATTTGCATAATATCTTGTCAGGCATTAATTATATCCACAGATAGCAAATTATATCCAACTGTAACAAATTGACTGTTATCATTAATTCTGTCACAAATGGGGAAAGATTATACATACTGGTTGTAGCATGGGTTATTTAGCAGGGCACAAGCTATTAGTAAGGGAAATATCTGTCCTACAAAAAGAGTGGGGTATAACTAATGGTAATTCCATTATACTCAATTGTGGGATGACAAGCTAATTTCTATCCCCAACCCTCCCTGGCCCCAATAGAAGAGAACAAAACAGCCACAACTTGAAATAAAACTATAAAAGAATCTAAGAAACATGGCCATAAAAGAAGTTTACAGAAAATGAATAATTGTGAAAATAATTGGCAAGGGAGCCAATTGTTCAGGGTTCCAAATTACATGGAGAGTCTTAATGAGCACGCTCTGTGAGTTGGATGGCAACAAGAGGGATGGGGTCAAAGCTTGGCACCCTCATCCTCACATGTGAGCAAAACATCAGTAAGTAGGCAGACTGAGCACACATCTCAAATCAACTAGTATTTTTCTTTTGGAAATAAAATAACTCTGGTCTTTTAAAATTAACAGGATAGTTAAATGTATCCTGAATATAAAAACATTTACATAAAGTAGTTACAGTGTAAAACTATCCTCCTTGAATATCACCTTGATCTAACAGTGGTAGAAAATGAGATGATCTGAGAGTGAATGAATTATATCATGTTCTGCATTAAAATTTTGATGTCTTTGCATTGAACTCCATCTGCATATTAAAGATAGGAAATGACTTTACATTCCTTATACTTGTCTGACTAGAAGACAAAAAAAGCACCTTAATGAGGGTGATGCTTGCTTCTTGAGTTAAAACAAAGAATACGCTCATGCAAAATATTCCTAAAATTCTATTAGAATCTGGGTTGTCATATTTCATTGCAGAAGTACATTTTGTCTCAGCTAGTTACATGAAAAGAGAAATATGTTGCAATATTTAGTATCTTCGGGCTTGGAGAGGTGAGGTCAAGAATGAGACTCCATCTGCACTATACATCTAAAGCAACACCATATCACTTTAAACAATCATGGATTCCCCCAAAGAATTCTGGGAGCTGTGGTTTGTTAAATGTGCTAAGAGTTGTTAGGTGACCCCCATTTTCCCCACAGATTCTGTAGGAAGCCTTCAGGAATGCAGATGGCTCTCCATAGTCTATGGGCCAGACCAAATACTGGTATAATGTAAGATGCCAACACTTTGTTATATTTGTGTGTGTGTGTGTGTGTGTGTGTGTGTGTGTGTGTGTGTTGTATTTTGACAGGATAGCCTATTCTGACTGAGTGCTATAGCTTTTCTGGAGATTGTATCAACTCATGGAGAGTGACAATGATGGGGAGTGAAGCTAGTACACTTCTTTCCACTCATGTGTTTAATTTACTTGAAAGTATGATTCCTGTATTGGGCTAGTATCATTGGGAATATCTAAATAAGCTCTGCTGGAACATATCTTTGTCCAATTTAGTCCAGCATCCTCATTCCAGCAGTGGCCAGACAGATGTCCCCGAGAATTTCGCACACAGGGCAAGAAAGCAATACTACTCTCCTGTTGCTTGCTCCTAGCATAAGACACTCAGAGGGTTCTGTTTAGCTATCCTGGCTAGTAGCCACTGACAGACCTATGCCTTTTTTAGGATAAGAGAAATTCAAGGTGGATAAGGGTTATCAATGGCTACAAAACATGGTAGCTAAGCTAACTCGAACCTCGTAGATAAATAGTGACACTGTCAACATAAAGATGCTAGCTTTATTCATACTTTCCTTTTGTTTCACCAACTTCTTAGATTTTTGGATTAACCACAGCAAAACCATTCAATGCACTTTAAATTTATTCCGTGTAATATCCCAGTAAACTAACTGGAGACAGTGGGAGGAAGACACAATATTGATACAGTTTGTCAGATATAAGTCTGATGTGCTAGCTGTTAACCAAACATAGGTATCTGTGTTTTTTTACCAACTCAGGACATTGGTCCATCAATGCCAGTACTGACTACAATGGGTTGGAATAGCTCTTCAACTTTGCCCAGAGGAGTCTTTCTCACCCCATTTGAAGACACCAATGAATGAATCTGGGGACTTCTATGTGCAAATAATGTTCAGTGCTGAGCTACAGTCCTCCAACAACATAGCCACAGTAACATAACCACAGTTTATATGTGAGTGCTCAGAGGCCTTGCTGCAATATTATATAAATTCTCTTTTCACAATGTTCAAATTACTAGATGTCTTGTGTGAGCTGTTAAATGAGCCAATAAGAAATTGTAATGTGTGAAATGCCCCCAAGTTGTTAAGTATTGGTTACAGGTTTTCTTTCTATAGCAAGCCAAATGATAAACTGGGTGTCTCTCGTGACTATTTACTATTTATAACAAATGAGTGTGAAAGTTTCAAGCTGCATCAAAAGGTGCTGGGATTTCTGAGAATTCTTTACCTTCTCATCCCATAATACTGCCTTGATTTTATGTGGGCCTTTCCTCAACAGTTCCATCCAGCATTGCCAATAGTAAAAGATGATCAGAGTTATACGAAGGGCACTATGTTGGCTACTCGTGCCTAGTGTAATAGCCAGGAATGAGGACATCAATGAACAAGTCTATAGAGGCCTTGCTAGAATAATTAAATGGACAAAGAGATGATAAATTAACCATTCTAACCTGTTTCAACATTAGTTTTTTTATTCAATTACACTTCACCTGCTAATGAAAGAGTAGGCTTTAAAAATTCAAATGGCTCCACACTTCTGGCCTCTTGCCATCACTGCTGCTGTGCTACTGTATTTTGGAAAAAGTTCTGAGCACCAAGACCACCTGAATGCATCTGTATTCAGACTACTAGTATTTGATTGATTATATGAGCAGTTATGAGCATCCTTATAATGCATGGTCCCATCGCATTGGGTGATGAAATGTACTGTATGAATGACTGACCCTAGTAATACTGCTTTCCTCAACAAAACTAATAAATATTCATGTAGTTAGCAAGCATCACGTTGATGTTGAGTTGATGCATAAGCCTTCAGTCTGAAATTATGAGCCACCTACCTAAGTAACAAACATCTTCTCTGGATTTATGAGGACAGTTTCGAAGCGAGCTATTTGCAACCCATCACCAGAAGTACTTGACTTTGTTAGATGCAGAATTCAAGAATGATTTGAAGACAATTATGTCAGAACATGTATATGCCTCCTGTTGTCTATGCTCCGATAACTTCTAGGTTGGAGCACTGCAATGCTTTTGAATGCAGCTTGGAAACTTCAGATGATGTAGAATTCAGCAGCCAGGATGCTCACTGGGAAAAGCATGTAACACCTATCCTGACACTGCCAATTACCGTAGTTTCCAGGCCAAATTCGAAGTGCTGGTTTTGACCTATGAAGCCTTAAATGGCTCTGGGCCACAATACCTCAAGACCGCCTCTCTCCATATAAATTGACCTAAACCCTGCAGTCATCATCCGACTCCCTTCTTCATGTGCCCATCATGGAGTTCAGAGACTACTTAGTATACTCCAGTGGAATTTCATCACTTTAACGCCTTCAGCAATACACAGAGGCATTCAGCATTTCAGTGTCAATTAAATACTTATCCTTAACATTCTCTCTCTGCAGTCTTTTTGTACTCTTGTCTACTGGGTAGATTAGCACAGTGTTTCCCAACCTTGGGTCACCAGCTGTTTTTGGACTACAACTCCCATCATCCCTAGCTAGCAACACCAGTGGTCAGGAATGATGGGAATTGTAGTCCTCAAACAGCTGGAGACCCGAGGTTGGGAAACACTGGATGAGCAGACCTTGGAGCTATATAAAAAGCAGTGACAGGGGATTGGCTCTCTGGAATTACTTGATTTCCAGGGTAAGGATGCTTAATGATGGTTTGTCCCTCAGTTTGAAGTGAACTGACCTAATTTGCACTTCCTGGACAAATGGATCTGAAGGACATTATCTTTCAGGTCTCACATTTCTTTCAATTTTGCAGTACAATTCTCAGCTCAAAAGACATACAATAACGAGTACATTAACGAACATTAGGGGTAGGGTTGCCATATTTCAAGAGGTAAAAATCCGGACAGAAAAAGTTGCTGAGCCCCTCCACCGCCGCTGAGCCTGAGTTGCCCATGCCAGTGCCAGAGCCTAGGTCACCCATGCCAGAGCCCATGCCACCCACACCTGAGCCAGATCCAGAGCCCATCTAGCCTGTGCCAGAGCCCAGCCTGAACCAAAATCCAGGACATTTGCTTTAAAATGTAAAATCCACCCCCCATGGGTATGTAGAACACGCAAAAGAGGGCATATCTGGGAATTCCCAGGTGTATGGCAACCCTAATTAGAGGTAATATGCTCAATGTCTGCAATATGCATGCAAAATGCATAATTTGTGAAAAACTGAATACCAAAATAATGCATTTTTCCATATGGTTTTCGGTTTTCTTTTTAAAATGCAAATTGATGCAGAAATGGACTTATGAATGAGCAAGACTGACATTTCCACTTCTCTCTCACCATTGTTTAGTGCCTATTAATGCCTCATCTGTCCTAGTACTCGCATCCAGTATGACTAAGCCCTTATCTTGAGATGGGATTATCTCTAACAACCTGTATTTGCTACTGAATGGTGTCATGTTATAACAGTATTTGCAGAATATGAACAATTTGCATAATTTATTCTCCTTGTGGTAAACTTTCTAGAAAGCATCATTTTCATTCACTTTAACTAAACGAAGACACGTGACTGTGGTATAACTAATGTAGTAAACTGTAAAGATCTCGTGTTAAGAAGACATTAAGTTAAAATAGCCAAACTGAGATTCTTAATTGGAAATGTACATGTCTAGTTATGATTCACTTTGAGACCATTTGCAAAGAGAGCAGCTATTTAAATGCAAATTTATTTTATAATATGTTTTTCAAATATCCATCTAATCGAAAATCAGAACTTGCCCTGCACTTGGATTACTATCATACTAAATACTAAGAGCTGCCTTCTGTGCTAGTAATCTATTGCAGCTAATGGAATTACACCAGGGAGCAACTGGGTACCGTATATCTTTTACACGCTACTAAAAATAAAGCATCCTTGTATTAACTAAAAGAAAAGCAATTAACCTTTCTTAGATACTGCATATACACTATTTTATAGATGAGAATTCTAATTCTCTTTAACCCTCATGCTGTGCCTTCATCACTCAGCTAGAACCTGCATCACTTGATGTTACTAATTTAGTCACAAGTGTAAATTTGGTATTTTACATACAAATGAAGCTTACAAAAATAGTGGCCTTCCTAGTCATATTAATTGAGTCAATTTCCAGGAGCTGCTGAATGTAATTTTCAGCAAGACAAAGATCTGGATAGTTAGAATATATATAGAGTTCTTTTCTTTTCTTTTTTTCCTTTTTTATCGAGCCATTTCAAGTTTGGAACTCCCTTGTGTTTGTGTTTTAAAAGAATGGTGGAAAAAGAAGAGGTTATTATCCCCTGAGCTGTAATTGGTAAAGGAAACAAAATGAACACTTTGCATATTGAGATAGCTAATTGGGAGTAATCTATTGTGGGTTTTATAATAAATTCATATGCTTTGGAATTCTAGCTTATGTATATAGCACATGTGTCAAGCATAATATGCATTCCTTTAGTAAATGAACTTATTTAGTTGTGCCAGGTTTTGGTAGATGAGTTTATGCAAGAATATGGTGTTTTTAACCTATTTAAAAAGTTGAAAACATAGTTTTTTGCTTGTGGGGAACCTTTGGCTCTCCAGGTGTTGCTGGAAAACAACTTCAATCATCCCTGATCATGTGGGCTGGGGCAGATGGGAATTGGAGTCTAGACAGCATCTATACTGCATCTAGACAGCATCTATATGTTTCCTACGCATGTTCTAAGGATTAAATGGTACAGAAATGAAAATAATTTGTTGATTAATTATAACAATATGCATTTGATTTCCCCCTTGATCCTCCTCTGTAGTCACTAATGGGTTGCTATATGACACACTCTTAGCATATCCCAGAAAATGCATAACAGTCTAGTGTTTCAGGATCTCAGTATTCATCTTCCCAGCCTCCTCCTCCACTTTCTCCACTTCCTTTTCCTCTAAGACAGACTTCCTCAACCTTTGGCCTCCAGATGTTTTTGGCCTACATCTCCCATGATCCCTAGCTAGCAGGACCAGTGGTCAGGGATGATGGGAGTTGTAGTGTCAAAACATCTGGAGGGCCCAGGTTGAGGAAGCCTGCTCTAAGATGTCCAGCTTAATGTTTACAACGTAAAAGAAAGACCCGCATTTGGTTGTGTGTTTACAAAAACTTTTCTTCTTCTGAAATAATTAGGAGATACATCTAACTACGGCAGTTCAAAATTTAGCAAGATGTGCTCATTGTGGAATAGTGCAATATGATACATTTGTTAGTGTTCATTTAAAAAGAGCAAAAGTATCAAAGGAGCAGTGCTCTCCAATATGTATAGATGACTCCAAACCTTTAAAATGGTGTTTATTAGTGGGTGCAGAGGGTGGCAGAGAGGGGAGGGTAATGAAGAGAATAAAAAGTATTTTCCAAAAAATGTGTTAATGGAATTCACTGCCATAAGAAGTGGAGATGGCCACCAACTTAGGAGGATTTAAAACAGGACTATTTAGTTAGTCAGTTAGAGATGACATTTATGACCCTCCCTTTTTTATCTAAGGAGCTCAATGTGTTGTACAAGGTTCCCCCCGCTCCTCATTTAATCCCCACAACAACCCTGAGTGGCAGTGACTGACCCAAGGTCACCCAGTGAGCTTCATGGCCAAGTGGGGATTTGAACCCTGGCCTCCCAGGTCCTAGTCTGACACTCAAACCGCTGTGCCACGCTGGCTCACATAGATAAGAACAATTCATAAAGGATACCAATATTAGTGCTAGACATGATGGCTATACATGTAGTACCTCCAGGGACCATGCTTTCAAACACCAATTGCTAAGAAACGGGCAGGAAAGGATTGTTGCCCTCATGTCCTGGTTTTGGGCTCCTCAGAGGGCTTCTAGCTGGCCACTGTGGAAAACAGAGCGTAGGACTAGCTGCGTATTTGGTCCGATCCAGTAGGTCTTATCTTGTGTTCTTATTCACAAACAGACAGTTTCCTTGTTCCTCAGTAGAGATTTTCCAGAAGGATGTCCCAAGAGGCACTCTATGTATTAAAGCTGGAAATTACTGCTTGAACTTTGAAAAGGACTTTGAAAGTGGTTGAGGCTGAATCTGCTAGATATAATAAAGTAAAAGGTTCTTAAATACTGAATTATCAAAAGGTCCCTGTAGAAGGCTGAACACTGCAAATTGACATGGCAGTTGCAACAGTTCTCTTAAAAAATAAATCCATTTTGCAATCTAAGCTGTTCAACAGCAGAGATGCAGTACAATGCTTCAATGATCAAAAACCTTGCCAATTTGAGGTCAGAGTTAAGGTTCCCACATGTTAGCTTAAGTCCACAAAGCCAGGAAATTGAAAGGTAAGGCTGACACATAACAGATGTGCCCCATGATCAGCAATGATATTGTGCTTGCTTACAACTCCAGCCTCCACTTTCCCTTCATCTTTCAGGCCCAAATCCAGATAGGGAGCATTGAATGTCCAAGATCAGCAATGATGTTCCACATCAGCCTACACCTGTATTGTCTTCTGAAGCTTCTGAGGAATCCTCCTGGGAGTCAACCCATGCCATGTGTTCAGTGTTACCTTGTGGGATGGATTGTTTGTGTGGAGCTTCGGTGTGGAGCAGGCTGTGAATGTGGGGTTTCAGTGTGTGACAGGGTTTCTGTGAAGCATTTCACTGTGGGGATGCATGTGTGGGTTTTGGGTATAGCCCCCCATTTGTCCATGGCTCCCAAAAGGCCAGTGATCTTCCAGAACTAAAGGAATAGGCCTTGTACAAAGCATCCACCAGGTGGCTCCTACTGTAAACATTGCCATTCTGTGAAAAAAAGGGGGGGTTCAAAAATGCTTGGTGCTTTTGTCTTATTTTCCCAGTACAGTGGTACCTCAGGTTAAGTACTTAATTCATTCTGGAGTTCCGTTCTTAACCTGAAACTATTCTTAACCTGAAGCACCACTTTAGCTAATGGGGCCTCCTGCTGCTGCCACGCTGCCGGAGCACAATTTCTGTTCTCATCCTGAAGCAAAGTTCTTAACCTGAGGTACTATTTCTGGGTTAGCGGAGTCTGTAACCTGAAGCATATGTAACCTGAAGCGTATGTAACCCGAGGTACCACTGTAGTTGCTGCCACAATTTTTTGAGGCAGGAAACCTCAATAACTTTTTAACTGCTGCTCAGAACTTCACCAGACCAATGAAGGATTGTCTTCTATGAAAAGCTTGAATAAACACTCAAGAAAATCTAAACAAAGCAAGAAAATATGTGTATGAAAATAATTGAGCACTGCGGTGCTATTGATTTTTCTGGTGCTATTGGTTAAACATTAATCAGTGCTATTGTAGCTTTATGCAGCATCGTTGGTCAGCCTATATGTTTTCAGCACAACTATAGATTTTCTTTGGTCTCTTCATACTTCTTTTGCTTCTCTAAATAATCTTCAGGATACCCAAACATGTGCACTGTGTTTTGTTTAATTTAAATCTGGAATAACCATGCTACTAAGACTCAAGGATTATGGTGACATGCAGGTTGTGCCTGCATCTTCCTAGTAACCCAGCCAGAATGGAATGGAATATGATGTCATGCCATTTGTATGTGTGAAGCAGGGAAATGCTAATGTGATTGCACCATTTTCCCTTTCTTTTTTGCTTGTTTGCAGTGATGCTTTACGGGGGAGATGCAGCAAAAGATTTGGCCTAGCAGTGGTCATGCATTTCCATACAGCATGTCATTTTGGCCTTATAGAATTGACTGTCAGGTAGGGAACATATGAATGTGTGTCAATCCATTCCAACTTTCATTTGCACTTTTATCCAGTGTTTTTATGTTTCATATGGTGGTTTATTTTGCAGAAGTCTTTCTCCTATTTCATTATCTGCAAGGGATTGGACTAGGCCCATACTGAGTCTTAGTAATCACAGCACCCCTTTCTAAGTGCTCACAGACTGACTGTTTAATTATATGTTGTAGGACATTTCCTGGAATCAGTATCAAGCTCAATGGTTGGTAGTTACCTATGTCTTCTCTCCCCCCCTTTAAAGATGAGGACATATCCTCCAAGATGGAGTATACCCCCCCCGGTATACTCCAGAGCTTAGGGTGAGAAAACTAGCTGGGAGATGGCTTGAATGCAAGTGAAGGAAAGATCCGAATGAATGCAACCAAACACTGGTAAGGGCTCATTATCGAGCCTGTTGGTTTCTGCTTCCTTCACTGTGCAGCAAAATGCTTGTCACAAGACAATTGTTTACATTCCACAGTCAGAGTTACTGTTGGGTTTCCACGGGAAATGGGAGACTGGATGTGACATACACTGGTTTCCTGTTTTTCAGTGTTCTCTCGGTTTCTTTGTTAGAGAGACTGTTGCTTCTCTGCTCTCACAGAGGCAGGATGGATGTTTGTATGCTCTCAGCATAGTGTAAATAAACTTTAGCATGTATCACAATACCTACTTATCCTTTTGCTGCATGACTATGCTCTGCTTGGGCTGAAGATAAGACGAGCCTGTATCAGCTTCAGATGGACCGAAGCTGGTCAAAATCTCACAGAGCCTACCTAGTGGCAGTGAAGGCATATTTTGCTGCCTCCATGGCATCCTCATCATATCTTCCAGCAGAGCTTTTCTGGGTTGGATGGGGCCTTTTACAGGCTGGCATAATAATAATAATAATAATAATAATAATAATAATAATAATATATTATTTATGCCCCACCCACCTGGCTGGGTTTCTCCAGCCACTCTGGGCGGCTTCCAATGGAATATTAAAATACAATAACCTATTAAACATTAAAAGGTGATAGAACCAACAATAGCTCGCTGTGACTTGTTGCAAAGCATTTTGAGGATAAAATTGCTTGCATCCACCAAGACCTTGACTCTGCTGTTATAGCAGATGAATCTCACGGGATGTCCAGAGCACAGTCTAGTCCTGTTGTGTCAGATGAGTTTCAGATGGTAAGGCTCGAGGATGTGGACAAGGTGCTGGGATTGGTCAGGGCAACCAGTTGCGCTCTAGACCCTTACCCTCTTGGCTGATTAAAAACAGCAGAGAGGGAACAGCTGACTGGACCAGGGAAGTGATCAATGCCTCTTTACGAGAGGGGGTGGTCCCTGCCTGTTTGAAGGAGGCAGTGGTAAAAGCACTCCTTTCCCTGGATTCGGAAAACCTAACTAACTACTGGCCAGTTGCTAATCTCCCTTTCCTGAGCAGGGTTTTGGAGTGAGTGGTCGCAGACCAGATCCAGGTGCAGTTCCTCAGGCCCTGAGATTTGAGTTGATTTGAAATGGCTAGGTGTTCCCTTACCACCTTCTCCTATTGTGGGCTTCGACTCCTTTGTATCCTTTATTCTGTTATCATCAAGTTGGGCACTGCTTTCCTTTTGAGTGAAAACAGAGGCAAAGCAGGTGTTTGAGCAGTTCTGCCTACTGTCTGTCACCTAACAGCAAACCTGAAGTTTGCAGAACGGTTGTGCAACGTTACATTGCTACATCTGGTGTGCTGTTAATTCTTTACCTAATATGCTATTGTTTTTATTCTCATTATATAACCAATCATATGTTGTTGTGAGTACAGAGCCTGGAGTTGTGATTCTGCTATAAAGCCAACAAAATACACTTTCACAACAAGAGAATAACAATTCTGCAGGAAGGATGATAATGTGCAAACACAGTGTTTATAAAGACTAACAAGATAGAGAGAAATTAAACTAGAAGAAGCTCTCCATGGTAACTAAAGATCTGTTTAGTGGAAGATTGTTTTACTCAGTGCTATTTTTCTAGAAAAAGAGGAGCTGGAACTCACCATGAACACCTCCCTTGTTCCCTTATAATGACAATGGTGCCCACCTGAGAGCTGCCAGAACTTAGTTCCGGAGAGTTCCGGCTGAAAAAATCCCCGGTTTTATGACATACAAACTTTTATCTTGCAGTTTAAAGGGGCCAAAAAGGATATTTTGATTGAGAGACAGTTGTCACTCCTACTGATGCTAACTGAAACAGGATTCCAAACCGAGTTAAGTCACAAATAAGTACCCATAGGATTGAAAACAATTTTAAATGGTTTCCATGTAAAGGAATGAGACTATTCTTTAAACAGTTGCATGGCTGCACAGTAGCTCAAACCACAATGTCTATTTCATGACATTAGTGCGGTTGGTGAGTGGCAGGAGCGGGGGCCTCAGGCACTCATGCAGGGGAGTCCTCCTGGGCAGCAAGCAGTCCTTGTGAGGCCTGTCAGGACCCGCCCTGGGCCAGGTGGTGAGTGGCAGGAGCGGGGCCCTCAGGCACTCACGCAGGGGTAAAGACAGCTATGATGTTATGCGAATGAAGGCCTACGAGGCTGTAAACTTCACATTTCCAGATTCTTGCAAGCACCATTCATTACTACCTTAATGTAACAAGTGCATGACTGCAGACCCACACAGATACATAATTTATTTAGTAGAGTAATTGATTTCATGGATTCTAGTCTTGAGGGATGCTCACAACACAGAAAACAGATTTGTTTATTCTCTTGCAACAGAAACACAGAACAACCTTGATTGGGAATTTATTGCAAATATATTATAATCATTATTTTTATTACGTACTCAGACTTTTTAAAATTACAATTTCACAGTTGTACACTCTTTGCAAAGTGGTATGCAAAGACAGCTTTGTGAAGTAGGAAGTCACAAGAAGGAAGGGTCAAGACTGCTGGTGATTTAAAAGTGGAGGCTGACAGCTTTGTCCTTGATGCACTGAAAAATGGGGAATACTATTGTAAACATTGAAAGGGCAATACTAAATTCAACAACAGAGAAGACAAAAATTCTATCACCAGCAGTTTCCATTGATTTGTTGCATCAAACATCCAGTTTCTCTCATAAATGGAACAGACCTCCTGTTTAAAAATAAGGAGAATAAGAAACAAGGTAGTTCATCCTAGGAAGGTCTACTAGTATTCTGAGATTATTGGGAAAAAACTGAACACTCTCCATTTATTGTATACTTTACAAGCTCTATTGGGGCGTTCAGCTTGTGGTTCACAAGTTATGCTGGTCTAATTCCTCATTTCCACAGAGAGTAGCACTAATAGCCAACGGCCTTGCACTGAGGATAAGTGAATTCAAGTGGTTCCACTTGGTAACATTTTTGCAGCAGACAAACATATCCATTACCCACTGTCATTTTTTAAAAGAGTGGATTGCAGGAGCCAGACTGACTTCTACAGTTCACTATACAGGCATATGCAAAGAGGGCTAGATGGTCACTTTACCCACTGCCTGTTTGAAGCATGCTAAGTTGGCCCATGCTAGTGGTTCACATATTGACATCCTGGGCATCGGTGAACTAAAATGGACGGGAATGGGCGAATTCAGTTCGGATGACCATCCTATCTACTACTGTGGGCAAGAATCCTGTAAAAGAAATGGAGTGGCCCTCACAGTCAACAAAAGAGTGGCGAAAGCTGTACTGGGATGCAATCTCAAAAATCACAGAATGATCTTGATACGAATCCAAGGCAGACCTTTTAACATCACAGTAGTCCAAGTTTATGCACCAACTACTGGTGCTGAAGAAACTGAAATTGACCAGTTCTATGAAGACTTACAACACCTTCTAGAAATGACACCAAAGAAGGATGTTCTTCTCATTATAGGGGTTTGAAATGCTAAAGTAGGGAGTCAGGAGATAAAAGGAACAACTGGCAACTTTGGCCTTGGAGATCAAAATGAAGCAGGGCAAAGGCTAATAGAGTTCTGCCAAGAGAACAAGCTGGTCATCACAAACACTCTTTTCCAACAGCACAAGAGACGACTCTACACATGGACATCACCAGATGGGCAACATCAAAATCAGATTGATTATATTCTCTGCAGCCAAAGATGGAGAAACTCTATACAGTCAGCAAAAACAAGACCTGGAGCTGTCTGTGGCTCAGATCATCAGCTTCTTATAGCAAAATTCAAATTTAAACTGAAGAAAGTGGGAAAAACCACTGGGCCAGTAAGACACAATCTAAATTAAATCCCTTATGAATACACAGTGGAAGTGAGGAACAGGTTTAAGGATTTAGATTTGGTGGACAACTATGGATGGAGGCTCATAACATTATACAGGAAGCAGCAATGAAAACCATCCCAATGAAAAGGAAATGCAAGAAAGCAAAGTGGCTTTCCAATGAGGCCTTACAAATGGCAGCGGGGGGGGGGGGGGTTGGAGAAAACAAGCAAAATGCAAGGAAGATAGTGAAAGATACAGGACTTTGAATGCAGATTTCCAAAAAATAGCAAGGAGAGACAAGAGGGCCTTCTTAAACGAGCAATGCAAAGAAATAGAGGAAAACAACAGAATGGGAAAAACCAGAGATCGGTTCAAGAAAATTGGAGATATGAAAGGAACATTTTGTACAAAGATTACCATAATAAAGGACAAAAGTGGAAAGGACCTAACAGAAGCAGAAGACATCAAGAAGACGTGGCAAGAATACACAGAGGAATTATACCAGAAAGATATGGATGTCCCGTACACCCCAGGTAGTGTGGTTGCTGACCTTGAGCCAGACATCCTGGAGAGTGAAGTCAAAGGGGCCTTAGAAAGCACTGCTAATAAAAGGCCAGTGGAAGTGATGATATTCCAGCTGAACTATTTAAAATTTTAAAAGATGATTCTGTTAAGGTGCTACACTCAATATGCCAGCAAATTTGGAAAACTCAGCAGTGGCCAGAGGATTGGAGAAGATCAGTCTACATCCCAATCCCAAAGAAGGGAATTGCCAAAGAATGCACCAACTACCGCACAATTGCACTCATTTCACACGCTAGCAAGGTTATGCTTAAAATTCTACAAGGCAGGCTTAAGCAGTATGTGGACCAAGAACTCCCAGAAGTGCAAGCTGGATTTCAAAGGGGAAGAGTAACTAGAGACCAAATTGCAAACATGCGCTGGATTATGGAGAAAGCTAGAGAATTCCAGAAAACATCTACTTCTGCTTCATTGACTATGCAAAAGCCTTTGACTGTGTCGACCACAGCAAACTATGGCAAGTTCTTAAAGAAATGGGAGTGCCTGTTCACCTCATCTGTCTCCTGAGAAATCTCTATGTGGGACAAGAAGCTACAGTTAGAACTGGATATGGAACAACTGATTGGTTCAAAATTGGGAAAGGAGTACGACAAGGCTGCATATTGTCTCCCTGCTTATTTAACTTATATGTAGAATTCATCATGTGAAAGGCTGGACTGGATGAATCCCAAACCGGAATTAAGATTGCCAGAAGAAATATCAAAAACCTCAGGTATGCAGATGACACAACCATGATGGCAAAAAGTGAGGAGGGATTAAAGAACCTTTTAATGAGGGTGAAAGAGGAGAGCGCAAAATATGGTCTGAAGCTCAACATCAAAAAAACGAAGATCATGGCCACTGGTCCCATCACCTCCTGGCAAATAGAAGGGGAAGAAATGGAGGCAGTGAGAGATTTTACTTTCTTGGGTTCCATGATCACTGCAGATGGCGACAGCAGTCACGAAATCAAAAGACACCTGCTTCTTGGGAGAAAAGCAATGACAAACCTAGACAATATCTTAAAAAGTAGAGACATCACCTTGCCGACAAAGGTCCGTATAGTAAAAGCTATGGTTTTCCCAGTAGTGATGCAAGGAAATGAGAGCTGGACCATAAAGAAGGCTGATCGCAAAGAATTGATGCTTTTGAATTATGGTGCTGGAGGAGACTCTTGAGAGTCCCATGGACTGCAAGAAGATCAATCCTATCCATTCTGAAGGAAATCAGCCCTGAGTGCTGGAAGGACAGATCCTGAAGCTGAGGCTCCAATACTTTGGCCACCTGATGAGAACAGATGACTCCCTGGAAAAGACCCTGATGTTGGGAAAGATTGAGGGCACAAGGAGAAGGGGACAACAGAGGACGAGATGGTTGGACAGTGTTCTCGAAGCTACCAGCATGAGTTTGACCAAGCTGTGGGAGGCAGTGGAAGACAGGAGTGTCTGGCGTGCTCTGGTTCATGGGGTCACGAAGAGTTGGACATGACTAAATGACTAAATAACAATCAACAAAGTAGTTCACATATACTCCAAGCCTCCAGTGTGGCTGGAGTATGGTATTTTCACCAGCCTCTTGATTTCAATGGACACAACTGATGAATCCTATGCTGGACAGAATTGCCATGTTTTGCAGCATCCTGGGGCATCCCTGACATAAGAGGGTCTAAATAATATTTCCCATCTTTCCTGACTTCCTAGGGGCTGAGTATCCTAGCATCTATTTACTCTGTGTTAAAAGTTTGCCGTGGAGAAATGGGGGTCAATGGCTACTAGTCACAATGGAAGTGTACTATTTCCGGAATTGGATGGATATGTATTAGCTATGATGGGTGTGTACTATTTCTGGTGGTACACCTCTCAGTAGCAGTTGCTGGGGATAGTGCTATTGCATCATGTTTGTGGGCTTCCCCCAGGCATCTGTTTCATCACTATGAGATTACTGGAGTAGTTGGGCCTGTGGGCTGATCCAGCACAGCTCTTCTTATATTCTATACCCTCCAAATTCTTAATTTTCCAGGGACAGTCTCAGAATTACAGAAGCAATCCCGGTTTCTGATTTGATCCCAGAATCTCCTGATTTTCCTTGTTCCTCCCTTTCATGTATCAGTGAACAATTAAAAGTGGTGGGGAGATCAGACCCCCCCCCCCAAATTCCAGTCCTTTCTGGAAACAGGAGCTTTTGGTCTATGTGTTTGTGTAGGTGCAAAAACAGAGTCCTGTTTATACTGAAAATAAAATACCTGCACCAAATGAAGGAAATGGTGAAGCTGGCCGACGAAGCCCTTCCTATAATTTTTAAGAAAAGGGTCACCAATTCACTTTAAATTCTTTAATTGCAATGCTTCGGCAGCCAGCCATTTTTAAAGAAAACGCAGAGCAAGCAAACAACTTTCTAAAATACTTTGTAGATACCTCTTCTTCCATTCTATATACATTTAAGAAGCCATACTTTCCCAGACTGATAAATGTGATCTGAACTTGGCTGGCTGCAGTGGGGTAACCATTCACAACATTTCAGTATTTGCTTCATGAATTTCTATGGAAGTAGCCGAAGTATGGCTTTCCAGTCACCTTTATCCAACTGCCTCATTAGTTTTTATGAAGCTAACACACAACATGGCCTTAAATAAAGGCCTGAAGGATTGTTGCAAAGGAATAATAAAATAACTTTTCTGAAGTCAATAGCATGTCTCTGTGAAAAATAGAGCATATAGAATTCAAATTGGAAGTCAATGTGCAAAATATTTAATAATGCTTTTTTCAGAATATTGTGAGGCAATATTCAGGCATACTTTTAACTGGTATTTTATTTTTAATGGATTATGGGCCGCCCTGGATGAATACCAATGGATTTCCAGTGAGGGTGTTCTCAACACTGCCATCATGTCAGAAGGTCGTTCTACCTTTCACATCATCTCTGCACCATGCTGTTTCAAGGAAATTATTCCACTCTCCTTACTGTAATGTTTATAGTAACTCCTCTGGATTGCCTGAAATATTTCCATGCCATCACCTGGCACTAGCGATTAACCTTTCCAACTTAAATGGGAGGGTCCACGTGGCAAGCCACACTGAGGCCAAAGAAGGACAGCTCACCATGAGGTTAAGTTAGTATATACGGTGAAGTAAGATGTTCCCTCTGGAACACCTTTATTGAGCATTCTAGAGACCTTGGACTGCAATTCTGTCACCACATCTGACCTGTGTACATTGCAGTTCTCTGCCAAAGCCTGCACTCAAAATTCTCAAATGTTTTATTTTTCTGAGAAAGAGGCTTCTGTGTTTGTAGTTTGGTGCTATCATCATCATCAACATCATCAATACTCTGCCCATCTGGCTGGGTTTCCCCAGCCACTCTGGGCAGCTTACAGTACATATAAAAACATAGCAAAACTTCAAACATTAAAAACTTCCCGATACAGGGCTGCCTTCAGAGGTTTTCTAAAAGTCAGATAGTTGTTCATTTCCTTAGCATCAGATGGGAGGGCATTCCACAGGGCGGGCGCCACTGCCGAGAAGGCCCTCTGGCTGGTTCCCTGTAACATCACTTCTCACAGTGAGGGAACTACCAGAAGTCCCTCGGAGGAGGACCTCAGTGTCAGGGCTGAATGATGGGGGTGGAGACACTCCTTCAGGTATACTGGGCCTAAAATTCTTTTTAATTTCAATGGTTATGGGATTGAGCTTATTTTAAGGATATCATGGAATGCTCAGGAAGTACAGACATCTGGGAAGGCTGCAGAATGTGGGTCACTGGAGAGATAACTTGTAGAATGAATGAAATATACCTACAAATACCCCTCAACCCCCTCAAAAGCGCAACAACCTCCCACATGCTACCTGTGAGAATTTTAATGAACTTTTCTCTCCCTTTTGATTATTTCTGACCATTTCCCCCCATCATTAATTGCTAAAGAAAGGTAACACCCACACCCACAACATTGAAATAATTGGCACAACACTAGTATCTAGTTCCTGGATGACTAAACTTGGCAAGATCTTTACTATAGCTTTCCCTGTTAGACAGGTGGCTAATTCCCCCCACCTCTGAATAAGACTCAAAAGCCAGCATATTGGTGGAATGGTTATATTTATTGAAATATAATATAAGATCCACAAATCAAGAGTGAATTAATAGGTGAGAGCAGGTGACCTTAATTTGCTCAGTTGCCCTACACTATATGCCAATGCTACCAAAGAGACCAAATTCAACAATAAACAATAACTAGTCGTACCAAATTCATTTCTTTCCATTAGCAAGTGAGCAGAATGTGGACAAGTAGAGGTCGGATTGGCCAGATCTGCTCTACCACAATTGGTCATGCTTACCCAGGTGACCTCCTTGCCACCTCCCCTCAGGGAATCCCAATGGAGTCTCCTTCAGGTAAGGGGTAGGGCATTGAGCAAATTCACTCCTGCTAATGGTAGAAGTGACATTATTACAATAAGGATTTCCCCCTTTCACAAAAAAGCAATGAACATTAAACCACGCTGTTTCCTTTTATGTCATTATGCAGGCATGATAGAAGATGACCACATTTTCTTTCCAAATAGCATTTTAGGCTTTCATCATTGGCAAGGTTCTGCAGTGAAAAGTTGTCATACAATATAGGATTCTGAAGGGAAAGCACACCAGATGAATTTTTTTATAGCAGATATATTAATCATTTCTTCAAACTAGAGTTCCTGAGAGATTTTCCAGTTCTCAGTGAAATATTATGCACTTCATGAGACCAGAAAATCAATGCTGAAAAATGTATTCTATTCATTAGATGCACGCCTGTGTTCATTGCGTTGTTTCTTCTGCCATGATTTACACTGGGTTTTGTTTTCCACAGCTCCAAACTAATATCAGCATAATGCTTGATTTATTCTAACATGCATTATGATGAATGGAACAATAGTAAACAATTTAGGTTTCAGGAGGGACAAAATTGGAGGGATCACCCAGGAGGCACAGAGGAATGTCACAGGGGTATATGTGTTTTTTCACAGTAGATAATTCCAAATAAATCACTGCAGCTATGGAAATGTAAAGACGCTGAAAACCACATGGGGAGTCTTCCCCAAACACTTACATGATTTGCCAAATGCTGCTCAGGAGAACTTAACTTAAGTCTTCCCAGAGTTGGTTTTCAGGGCTAAGGAAGCATGTAATAACGTATGGGTGCCTTTTGTGAATATGCAGTGCCTTTCATTAAATTCATCACCACATGATAACCTCAAACATCTGCTGAAGTCCACGAGGACCCATCACTGAGCAGCTGACATTTAAATATTTTCACGTTACATGGAGTACAGTTCAGGGAGGGGCATTGTGGGAAATTTAAATGGCAACTGCTTAGCACCAAAGTTGAGTGCTGCCACTACCCATTAAACCCACAATGCCCATGGGAGGAGAAGGACTTGACTGGCATAGAAGGGAGCCTTCCAAAGGGCAATATACATAGAGCCCCTTCAGTCCTGGGGTTGCCTCTGCTTTTCATTTAGCTCTAAATAGTTCCATAGCCCAAACACAGGTGTCATGGATTCTGGGGCTTGACCAAGTACCTTATAATTTGAGATTTGGACCTAGGCAGATGAACCTGTCAGCTTAAGGCATAGAAAAGAACAGAGGCTCACAACATTGGCTCTTGCAGTTTCCAGACAATATGAAGCCTGTGAAGTGAAACCAGACATAATATAAGTACCAAGAAGGTGGTCTTCAGCTCTTGCCTAGTGAGTAAACCAGTACCAACTGTCAGGGACTGGACAGAGGAGGAATGGTGGAGACCACCTCCCCAGCTTGACCCATCCAGGGAGGAGGAAGACAGTTTAGATTTACAACAGGGGTTTGAGGGAGGTCACAGCTCAGAGGCAGATGAGGAGAAAAGTTGGGGAATAATGGAGGAGGAGGAGGAAGCACTAGCGGGGTGATAGCCAATGGACACAGTGACTTTAGAAAGCATTCCAGACCACCCCTCCCAGAACCCGGCGAGCCTTGAGCTCAGAGACAGAGGGCATGTAACAGCACCCATAGGAGAGATGACAAGAATGACGAATGAGGAAGTGGGAGAGACAGGGAGTGGAGATTCACTTGGGACAATGCCACTATCCAAAAGGCTGGGTTCTATAGCCTCTCTCTGTAAATACTGAATAAAAAGTGGATGGTATGAAACATTCCCTTGTCTTTGTACATTCCTGGGCAACCAGCTGGGAGTCGCTAGCAACTACCAACTGCACTTATATCCTGTCTTTGTGTCCAAACTGATCCTGGGGGGCCCTGAGTTGGAGAATGGACATGCCAGATTTCAAGCCAGTGTGGCACAGTGCTTCAAGTATCAGACTAGAACCTAGGAGTCAAGGGTACAAATCCCCACTTGGCCATGAAGCTCACTGGGCCAGTCACTGCCTCTCAGCCTAACCTGCACCACAGAGTTGCTGTGGGGATAAAATGAAGAAGGGGAGAACCACGTACACCAGCTTGACTTCCTTGGAGAAAAAGCTGAGATATAAATGCAATAAATAAATAACAATTTGGAGAGGAGCAGTCCTGGTCATCATTTCCCAGGTTTTCTTCCCCTACTGATTTCTTCACCTCATACTGATAACTTCCCAACATGCATTAATAATCTTAGACCTCATTAATGTACATTTCAAAAGAGTTCACCTTTCCATTTTTCCTCCCGCTATTAATTCCCCCCTCTGCCAGGATTTTGGTGGCTGAAAGGCAAGCATAATTTCATTTAAGATGCAGGCACATTATGTGTTTGGCACTGTATTATAGAAGTATAATTCAATTTTTGTTTTCATTGCCAAAGATCTCTTTCCTTCAGCAAGCATAGCCTGCAAGGCCCACCCTATCAAGTGTCCAGGAGCAGCTAGGCTTTCCCAGTCTGGTACATCTTTTGTTTCATAAGTGAGTCTGGGCATTCTTTATCAAGAATGGACCAAGTTACCATCTAACCTTATGATCTATCCCCTGTTGAGGGTCAGGCCCTGACCAGCAGATGCAAGTAAGCCCATAACCTTCCATAAGCAGGAAATAGGTGCAATGCTGAAATAAGGCTTGCCATACATCAGGAAAATTCCTGACATGTCCTGGTCTTCGGGTGTAAAAATGGCATCGGGGGGGAATGTATGGCAACGAGAAGGAAAAAGCAGCAAAAACAGTTCCAAAAGTTTTAAATTACTATTTTGGGGCATTTCCCAGAAAAAGCTCAACAATTTTGGTGGGCTTATATTAGAAGAGGAAATAGTTCCAGGTGACTCTTAAAAGCCAGGACTTGCACTGCCAGGGAAAGTGAAAATGGGAGTATGGAGATGTGTGTGTGTGTGTGTGTGTGTTTGCTTAGGTTGGAGTCCTCATATGTGCTTCTTTCAGAAAACTAAAATTTATTCAGTAAACATCTTCCTAGAACTTTTGGCAATGTTCTTAACTGATGAACCAGGGGGTTATCAACTCCCTGAAAGTGGTGCCAATGGATTTCCAAGAGATAGTGCCCTAACAACAGGAAATCAAAATACAGTCATACCTTTGTTTTCAAACAGCCTAGTTCTCGAACGTTTTGGCTCCTGAATGATCAAAACCCAGAAGTGACTGTTCTGGTTTTCAAACGTTCTTTTGGAAGCCAAGCATCCGAAGGGGCTTCTGCAGCTCCTGATTGGCTGCAAGAGCTTCGGTTTTTGAATGCTTTGGAAGTTGAATTGACTTCCGGAACAGATTCCGTTCGACTTCTAGAGTACGACTATACTTGAAGCAGATTTGCTCCTTCATTAGGAGAAGGGATGCTATTATTAGTCTAATTCATTTATTCTCTTCTGCACAAATGTGAGTACCATTATGCAAAGGAGGACAGCAAGGACAAGCCCATTTGCCCATTGGTGACATGTTCCTATCAGCTTTCCTGCAGCCCCTCCCCACCATCTACTTTCTTAACTGCATGGGGTAAAGGTAAAGGTACCCCCGACCTAGGTCCAGTCACGGACGACTCTGCTCATCTCGCTCTATAGGCCGAGGGAGCTGGTGCTTGTCTGCAGACAGCTTCCAGGTCATGTGGCCAGCATGACTAAGCCACTTCTGGTGAACCAGAGCAGTGCACGGAAATGCCGTTTACCTTCCTGCTGCAGCGGTACCTATTTATCTACTTGCACTTGATGTGCTTTCAAACTGCTAGGTGGGCAGGAGCTGGGACTGAACAACAGGAGCTCACCACATCATGGGGATTTGAACTGCCGACCTTCCGATCTGCAAGCCCTAGGCCTTGTGGTTTAGACCACAGCACCACCCGCGTCCCTTAACTGCATGGGGAGCCTACTCAATTAAAGCAGATACCTCATTGCTTCAAACATTCAGCTTCAATGGGATCATCCTCACCCTCCATCTTGTGGTAATTGCGTGTGGGTGAGAAGAATGTCAGAATAAGGCTATTATCTTGCTAAAATCCTAAAAGCATTGAGTCTGCTTAATGGAAGGTGCAGCTTTAATTGAAAATATCTGTCTAAGACTTCCTTTGTAGAAACAAAATAAATGCTTAGTTGGGAAGCGGGGTGGGGGAAGGGAGAATCCTAATTTAGAAACAAGAGTGATCCATTTGAGGTTTTTGGTTTTTGGTTTTTGGTTTTTAAAAATGAAAATAATCTGTTTTAGGAAGATTTTGCTTTTTTCTGTTCTGCAAGCTGGCTATCATAAACCCGGCTGCCTTTCAGATTGGCAAATCAACTAATCACTGTAAAATGCAAGTTGTATTGAATGGGTAATTGACTACAGGTGCAAAGAATTAAATATCCATTTTTGCCGCCAGAGGAATAAAAGAAAGAGAAAAGCCATCTCCTCAGTGCCAGCGATCATTTGGAAGCTGCTGTTCATGGACTGTGCTGATAATCTTGCCAGAAAAAGAGGACTTCCCCATAGCAATAATGCCGTAGAACGGAAAAGTCAACGAAAATCTTACAGCAAGATTTTCAAAGGAAACCATGCAATGCAGATACAGATGAGGTTTAAGAATAAAAAAATCAATTCAAGCAAAAGATAGACCCTTCTGGCAGATAACAGCAGTGACTGCTTTTCATTTTTCTTGTGTGTGTGTGTGTGTGTGTGTTTTTATTTTAAAAAATACTGTATTGCACAATGAATTCCCATTGTTCTCAAGATTAATGCATTACAGCACTAGTGAGCAAATATTTACAGCTAACATTTATTATTGATCATGTGTGTGGCAAGGGGTAGAATAACAATATTATTTCTGGATGAAGAAGAGAGGGGGTTTTTTTGGGACCTCATTTATCAAGTTTAAAATGCAAATATTTACTTAGAACTTAAGATTGAGGCTGCTGGGTCAAGCTAATGGTCCATCTAGTCCAGCATTCTGTTCTGAAAGTGGCCAACCAGATGTCCGTGGGCAGCCTGCAAGGTGAATGTGAGTGCCACAGAACATGCTTTGAATGCCAAAGGGGGGAAATTAAATCTTTGGCATAGCCTGTTAAAAGAATGGTGAGGGCTTCTGCCTGATGTTTCCAGTCTGAGCAGACAATACTGGGTAAGATGGACAAATCATCTGACCTGGTATACAGCAGCTTCCCATGCCCCTAGGTCTGTCTTTAAGAAACATTGATGAGACCTTCAGATTTTTAACCCTCTTTTAAAAGTGAAAACTTAATGTGTTGATTGCAGTTGTTGTGGCTGGGTGGAAACCAAATCCATAGGGTTAAACCTGTTGTTGTGTAGACAACCTAAGAATTACTCAGAGTGAATTCTATAATCCATCTTTATGTTTTAGTGATAGCTGAATCCTGCCCCTTGCGTATTAAATATATGCCCACTCTTTCTACACTTCTCAGTTCTGCCATATGAGAGCAAGAAGGCTTTCATTAGAACCATGGACTTCAAAAGATATATGAAATATGGATCCTGTTCTTAGGTAGTTCTGCTCAAGAACAATTCTTGTCCATTGCTTGCAGAGCCAAGGAAGAAAAGCATGAGAATAGCAGCAGTAGAAGAGAAAAATAACGAGGTGGGGGGGGGGAGTGAGTGAGGGAATTAGCAGGTTTCTGTATATACAAACATTATTGATGGAAAAATAATTGTGTATTGACTATTCAGATGAAATTCCATCACTGGTAGCAGAGGGAACCGTGAATTTCATTGTTTTCTTATTTTCCACACTCCAAGGAGTTTATCCTCTGATCAGATTGCCAGCTATTTACATGCAGTCCTCCGATTAGCACTAATGGGAGCCAGACATGCTAATCTTCTCACTAAATTCCAACGGAGCTATGGGCTTGATAAATCCCACATGCTGTGATAGTTTAAGGGGCCCATAGGTATGCAGCAATGGCATGCTTATTAGCTCTTTGGCCGTGGAATGTAACTCTGAAAAACCAAGCTCTGTCCTTGATTTAGGAAAGCATGTTGCTTGTTGACTTACCTCCTGCACTGATGTTTTATTGAGTGGGGTTCATACATAACACAACATTGACTGATTAGTCATCTCCATCAAAGCAAATTTTTAGAGGATGTTCAGGAACAGAATTTCTAGCTAATTGGATCAGATTACATTTCCTCTAATATTTATGGCTCTTTGCATGCAAAACACACACTCTGTGCTTGTAAATGTTTAGCAGGAAGCACAGTTTATCATTTTAACACGCATCCTGTTTCAATTTAACAGTGCCTTGCCATTTTGAGTGTTTTTGTGATTGTGGCGCGACTTTTCATCTGGGATGCATTAGAATAATAGAGTTGGAGAGGACCTTGTAGACAATCTAGGCCAACCTCTTGGAGTCAATCAGAGGTACCCAGTGTGGTACCCTCCAGAAACTGCTAAACTTCTATCAGCCCCAGCCAGCATGGCCAATAGTCAAGGATGATGGGTGTTATAGTCCAGCAACATCTGGAGAGTAGCACATTGGCTGCCACTGGACCCTTCCAACTCAAGGTGCAGGAAATCCAGATTTTGACTTTCTCCAACAGAGCGTATGGCTCTGTTTGAAGACCTCCCTTGAGCGATCGCCTTCCACCCAATAACTGATTTCATTGCTGAACTGCTCTTATTGTTAAGAAGCTTTACCTACGGTAATGAATAACTGAAATATACTTTTTATTTATTCGTTGCATATACATCACACTCTTTTCTCCCCCTCCACATTTAATACCACAACAACTCTGTGAGGTAGGTTAGGTTAAGAGGCAGTGACTGGCCCAAGGTTACCCAGTGAGCTTCATGGCTGAGTGAGGATTTGAATCTTGACCTCCCAGGTCTTAGTCTGACACTCCAATCACAATATTGCACTGGCTCCCGTAATTACCACATATTTCTAATATTGCCATTTGTGGCAACAGTGAATAAGCCCTTCACCCCATTCAATGTGACATAGAAGTCAAGAAGCACAGGTGACAAATCCCATGAGGTAAAACAGTAGTCCCCCAATGGCACCATCCCAAAAGGGAAGCTCTTCGTTCATATGACCCAGTGAACCTCTGACCATGAACCAACACAGTAAGATGTCAACTTTGACACTTTCATCTTCTTTTGTTGTAAAGGGGATGTAACATAACAAGACGCTTTCTTTGGTGTGCTTAGTTTTGTTAATGATTGCAAATTCTTCATGCCATCCAGTCTCATTGCAGCAAACAGTGTACAAAACTTCCGTCTAAGCATGTACAAGCACACAAGTATTGCCTAGATATGCTAAATGAAAGTCATTTTTGCAGGACATAGGAACCTGTTCTTGTTTAGAAGAGCTTTTGAAATTGCATCATGAAATTGTAATTGTCTGGATGCTGCATTCATGGGCTGTGACACTTCAGAAGGGAAAAAATACGAAGACGATTAGCCACTGAGACATTGCATTAAACTCTTACCTATAATGAGTACGGGAATGTTGAAATAAAAGCACAGTATCATAGGGGTCCTTCATGAGTGACTATCTGATAAATAGCAGTCATTTTCATCCAGACAAAATCACCCTAAAGAGGCTCTTTCTGTTATGATGCTTTTGTGAGTCTGGAAACTATTTCAACTGGAGATAGGTGAAATAGTTGGTTTCATGGCACTGCACTTCCAGGAGTCCAAAGGAAATAAAATCCAGCCCATTGTAACCTGACCAACTTTCCCTCGCTTTAGTAACATGGTGGATGTCACACTTATCCAAATGTGGGTTGTGTTCTCAAGAAACAGGGAGAGAGAATGTTGTGAAGAATTATAAATTTTAATACAAATGCCCATCCATCTGGCAATGCATTTTAAATCATCCCATGGACATTCATTATGGCCTTTTCTCCCAGGTGTGCAGGCTCTGCCAAGTGAAAAGGTGATGCTGATGGTGGTGGAGGGAAAAAAATATGAGTTTGAAAACAGTGCCTTTGTGGTCATGGATAACGTAGGTGGGTGTGATAACATTGCAAAGGTAAAGGGGACCATTAGGTCCAGCCGTGGCCGATTCTGGGGTTGCGGCGCTCATCTCGCTTTATTGGCCAAGGGAGCCGGTGTACAGTGCCCAGGTCATGTGGCCAGCATGACTAAGCTGCTTCTGGTGAACCAGAGCAGCGCACGGAAATGCCGTTTACCTTCCCACCAGAGCAGTATCTGTTTATCTACTTGCAAATTGACATGCTTTCAAACTGCTAGGTTGGCAGGAGCAGGGACTGAGCAACGGGACCTCACTCTGTCGCGGGGATTCAAACTGCCAACCTTCTAATTGGCAAGTCCTAGGCTCTGTGGTTTAACCCACAGCTCCATCCGCATCCCTAAAACAGAAACACACCAGTCTATTATTGCCCAAATCTTGAAATGGCAGCTCTGATCGGCAAGCCCTAGGCTCTGCGGCTTAACCCATTGTAGAGATGCACAAAATCCAGTTTCTGAGCTACCCATGAAAGTACTCTAATATATTCTCTTTTTTTTAAGGAGCATGAATGATAAGGAACTCACAAATTGTTTGACTGCAGGACAGATCTCCAATCTTGCCTTATTTGCTCTTCTTTCCAATCTGAATGTTTCCCATCATTCTTTTGTTTTCAGAACTACTTAGCACAGGTACATACATATTTCTTATGTTTGTTGGCTTTATCTAAAAGTATTTTTTCCCCTACTGGAGGACAGACAATGGCACATTCACTACTACTTGTGATCTTTGCACACATACCCTCCAGAAATATGCCAGCAATCAGTAAAAATGCATAGTTATTTTTAGCTTAGTGTTTCCAAAACAAGTTCTCAGGAAAAATCCTCTCTGTCTCTCCAGCAGCGCTGGCAACTTTGATGGAGAGCTGCCAGGATTTTTCACTGCATAAAATAATAGGGAAAGATGAGTGAAGCAGAAAATGGAGAGAAGCAGCTTCTTGAATGGAATAAACTAAATGCTGTTGAAATGGCACAGCTGAATTGAACGTGTTATCTGATAAGCGTCTATATTCAAATCCTCAAGGCTATTCTGGTATATGCACACAAATCAATCAAAACTAAAGACCACAAAAATTGTCTGCAGTAGTGGTTACCAGCACTGGCTTGTGAGATTCTTCATGAGCTTTGAGTCCATCAAGATTACCCTCACTTTGATTTGAGGAAGGAGAATCTAGGTCTTTTCACAAAGTGACCTCAGTTTAGTTTAGTTTAAGCAATTATGGTTTAGTATTATGAGAACAAGCCACAGTGAATCTCGGGCTCATGTGCTCTCCTTCTTCCCTTTTCCTCCAGTGTGACCATGAAGAAGAGATTGGAGGCTTTTGCCCCTATTTTAATTTATTAACAGTTTTAGCATTACATCTGAACTATATAATGGCGTTCATTTTAGATATAGTCTGTTGAAACCAGCCAGCTTCTCACACTACAGTTTGAAGTTGGCATGTTTCAACAATATGTTGTTAAGATTAACCAAGTATATTTGGTGCGAGCAGCATGCTAAACTGTGGTCAATGCACAAGAGAAATGCAAGTCGCATTCTTGGAGACACACTTTAGTAGATGCGGAACATGTGCAAGCCTCAGGCTCACTTAGGCTAATCTGTGGCGTGGTAAACTATGGGTTAGCATTATGCCCACCATGTGGTGATTAATGACAATGTACCAGTTTATTCAAATTAAAATGAAATACTTCATTTAGGAACCTAAACAACCCAACAGTCTGTGTCCATTGAATAGAAAATGGTTACTTAAGATCCTCAGTTGCATAGTATATGGTAAATAATATGTAGGTCTTCAGAAGTAAGACTTGCTATCAAAGAGAGATTCTATATTTTAAGATTTAGATATATTTCATAATGAAGTGCATAATTTTTTGAGTGAATCTACCACATATTTACCCTTTGTACCAATGAGCTTTGTACCAATGAGCATTCTATATTCTTCTAACGTTGGTCTTCAAATAATTTAACGCTGTTCCTCAAAGAGCAGAATTCTAAACATTGGTGGGGGGTCTTAGGTCCTGTTGGGGGGTGGCGTATCTGTGGCCCTGGTTCTAATAATAGAGAAAAACCTAGTGAGGAAAGGAGCCACATCTCTTCATATGTTGTACTGCCAACAGTCCTAGTCTTGTCCCCTCTGCCAACAGAAAGACATATGTTACTTGGCCCCTGCCAGCATCACTCAACCTACAGCTCTGTCCTCTCTTTTCTTCTTCAAAGAATGTGGGAGTCATAACACCACATATATTTTCCATGACTCTTAGCTCTGCCCCATATCTTATAACCTGGCCTCACCTGATAGATATCTACAGTAAATAATAGTAGATAAAGTTATAGAAGAATCCAGCAATTGATAATTAATTATTTGCATTCTTGAACTATTCTTTAATCCTGTGTGTGTGCACTCTTTCTTTCTTACACACACACACACACACACACACACACACACAATGCTTTTTTCTGGGGGGATGCAGGGGTACACATACCCCTAAACATTTTGTGAATCTTTGTACTTTTGTCCATTTGCTGTATTTACCGTATTTCCCCCGATTTGAACTATAAAATGGTAAGAGTACCCCTAAATGTTTTTTAGGGGGGAAGTACTGCACACACATATATGCAAACACATGAACACCACATTCCTCCTTTTTCCTCCAAATGCCACTTTTATTTCTAAGGTAAAGGTAAAGGTACCCCTGCCCGTACGGGCCAATCTTGACAGACTCTGGGGTTGTGCGCCCATCTCACTTAAGAGGCCAGGGGCCAGCGCTGTCCGGAGACACTTCCGGGTCACGTGGCCAGCATGACATCGCTGCTCTGGCGAGCCAGAGCCGCACACGGAAACGCCGTTTACCTTCCCGCTGGTAAGCGGTCCCTATTTATCTACTTGCACCCGGAGGTGCTTTCGAACTGCTAGGTTGGCAGGCGCTGGGACCGAGCAGCGGGAGCGCACCCCACCGCAGGGATTCGAACCGCCGACCTTTCGATCGGCAAGTCCTAGGCGCTGAGGCTTTAACCCACAGCGCCACCTGCAGTTCCATCTTCCCCTTCTCCAGTTCCTCCTTTCTCTTCCCCTCTGTCACGAGGACTAAAATTGCCAGAGAGAGAGAGACCATTCTTTCTCCCAGCAAGGTCTTCCCTTAACTCCACTCCAAGTCATTTACTACACACATATGAATCCCCTCTTTTTTTCCTTCCTGTCCCCTCCACTTTCTCCTGCCCCTGCCATTAGAATCTTGGGAAACAGGCAGTGAAAACAGCACAATGATGGACTTAGTGCAAATATAGTATAGACAGACAGTGAGACATGAATGAAGAGTGTGGAGTGCAGGACAGAATATAAGTGAATATTATCTTGATGTGGGAAGTGCTCAATTAGTTTATTATAAGGGGAAATGCCAATTCAAGTTGACTCAAACTGATAGTGTTCGTTGAAGAGTTGGCCAACAATGACAATGTGGTGGCAGATTAAATGTTTGACAGTATTTTTCATGAGAATTAATGACTGTGATAGGTGTTTCGAGAATAAGAAAGTAATAGCTTGGTAATATGACCTGGTAAGAAAATGACTGCAGTACAGTAAAAGAGGAGCACTGTAAATAGGAGAGAGTACACTATTTGGATTTTAGAGGAAATTGTAACTGACAAAACTGAGCATTGACCCCATTTGTATTTAACGTTTACACAGTGCATACACTGTCAAGAGATTGGAATATGATGACACACACATAACAGTAAAAATCACCTGAGCTATATGGAGCCAAGTTATTCTGTCCAAAGGAATAACCAATACAATGATGATTACAGTGCTTTAGACTGATTGAGCAAATGGTTTCAAACGGTTCCTAGGCAAGATAATGCCTGCCTTTATGGAAAAAAGGGAGAAGAGAATTGAGAGAATGAAAAACTTTATGAATTTATTTTTGACATAAATATTTTCATTGCAACCCAGCCAGATGGGCAGGTTATAAATATAATAATAATAATAATAATAATAATAATAATAATAATAATAGAAACTACACCGAGGGACTTTCCAATCCCCAATTCCTTCCCTACTACCTGCTTGCTATAAGGAAAGTATTGATTTCCTACCAGAATAAGATACAAAATAGAATATCTGTTCTTATTATGCTAAATTATCTGTTCTTATGAGGCGACAGAGAAACACTGGGAGCCAGGCCTAACCCAGGGGAGAACCTCAGTTGTGCAAGGGAGGTGTGTTAATCTTCTGGGCCCCTCTCTCTGGCCCTACCAAGACCACACACCCTCTTGAGTGGTTTGGCTTGGCTGGAATCATAGAATTGTAGAGTTGGAAGGGACCTCAAGGGTCAACCAGTCCAATCCTCTGCAATGCAAGAATCTCAACTCAGTCATCCCTGACAGATGGCCACCCAACCTCTGCTTTAAAACCTCCAAGGAAGGAGACTCCACAGCATCCCAAGGTCCGTTCCACTGTTACATAGCTCTTACAATCAGAAAGTTCCTCTTGATACACAAAATCTCATTCTTGTAACTAGAAGTCATTGGTTTGGGTCCTAACCTCCAGAACTGAGAAAGCAAGCTTGCTCCTTCCTCCATGTGACAGCCCTTTATATATTTGAAGATGCCTACAATATCTTCTCTTAATCTTGACTAATCACACCCAACTCCCTCAACTGTTCCTCATAAGGCTTGGTTTCGAGGCTGTTTATCATCTTGGTTGCCCTCCTCTGCATATATTCCAGCTTGTCAAGATCCTTCATAAATGTCAGCGAAGCTCAGATGCTGACAGGAGGAGAAAAAGCAGGCACAGGGAGAGGACAGTTAACAGCAGAAAGCAGAGAGGAGGGGGAGAGCAGCTGTAATCTGAGCACTGACCAAAGGGACAGACAGATGTGTGAGAACTACGATAGTGGGCAAGATGTTGGAATGCAGGAAATACACTCTGCCAATCTTGTAGGATTTCGAAAGTGGCAGTTACCGGAAGAGAAGGTGGGGGCTTCCGTGCTGGGGAAGGGGGAGGAGCTCGGTCCAGGCAACTCCATCTTCTGGGGAGGACGATGAGTAGAGAAGCTCCATCTTAGTTTGTTGTTTTAGCAATAAATCTGAAATAATTAACAGCCAGAGTCGTCTTGCATTTCTGGGTGAAACTAAGCCGTAACAATAAATTGTGGTGCCCATGACTGGACACAGTATTCCAGGTGTGGTCTGACTAAGGCACAGTTCAATGTGTCTTACAGTTCAATGGAACTGTGACAATGCCTCTTATTTACCTGGATGGAGAGAGGTGTGTTCATGTGAATGCATAGAAACCTGACTTTTGAGTGGAAGCAATGTAGCCAACAAAAATGAGCATCACAGATATTGTGCTGCTCACTTTTGACCCTGGCTACACCCACCGTTGGAAGATTGCTCCCAGGCTAAAAAAGGTTCCCCAATCCTAGGCCTGGTCATATTTTTTTTAAATCATGCCTTCTTTGTTGCTAAGACATCCTTTTAAATTACTCTTATTGACTTACTTCCATTCTCCAAAGCTTTAGGATGTGATTCTGAAAAGAAACGGTATGGATTTCATAATGAGAACAAGTAATCATATACCATATTTCATTCTGCCTCGAAAATCAAGTGAGCAATATTTCGCAAAGAAAAGGTTGGGTGGGCCTAAATAGCCAACTGACATTTCATCCTATAATTGTTGCATTACCTCCAATTTTCCTTGGGATTCTAAAGGTTATTCTGCTGCTGTTTCCCTGTATTTGTCACACTTGAGTCACAATCTTTGCAAAAAACCCTTTCCCTTTGTGCCTATTGTCAGAGGGAAATGTTTACAAAGCATCTGTATGGCAACAAAATGAGTCTCAAAGGGTAGAATAAGCTCAAGGGTTTAGGACAGGGATGGGTCACCATGGTGCCCGCCAAGAGTTGGTCAACGGCAACTTCCATCAGCGCTGGGCAGCATGATAATTGGCCATGGCTGATGGGAGTTACAGATCAGCTCTATGTGCAGGACATTGCATTAGCTGTGCCTGGTTTGGAAATAAATGATCAAGGGCTGGATAACAGTTAGTTTAAGGGAAAATGTAGATTCTCTCCCATGCAAGGATGCCTCTACCATTGGCACATTGAGCTAATGTGCTGCATTTCAGTTTACCTATCGCCAGTGTGACAGACACATAGAATTGAACATGTGCTCAGTTGCCATATCTTCCTTCTCACTTTCACTGCTCTGTGCTAGGAATAAGAACCTTGCTGAAATTGCTGCTACAGTGAATAGGTGGCCCTGTATGATCATTTAGCCCCTGTCTCTTAGTACAAATGAAGAGAAACACCTTTCACAGAAAGCAGCAGTGCTGTAGCAGGGCTAATACCATAATAAAAATCATTTATTCTAACGCTGGCTAGAAGTATTAATTTCAAAGAACAATTAAAATCTTGATTTTTGCTTAGTATTTCAAAGTGCTTTTGGTTGGTCCTGAATACCAAACCATATTAAAGAAGAAAACCTAGTCTAAACTCTTGTTTAATTACAGCTGGCCAGCCTTCAACTGAGCAATGCTGAAATCTCACAAGTAAGATGTGATCGTACCATACTTAACATAAGAAAAGCCTTGCTGCATCAGGTCAAAGGCTCATCGAGTCTAGGCTGCTGTCTCACAGTGACCAACCAGATGCCTATGGGAATTCCACATGCAGGATCTGAGTGCAATAGAGCTCTCTTCACTTGTGATTTCCAGCAACTGATATTCAGAGGCGGACTGCCTCCGACAGCAAGTTGTGGACAATGAGTGGACTTGAACTTACAACCTTGCCTTGACATTGGTTAAGAGCGGTGGACTTATAATCTGGTGAACCGGGTTCGCGTCCCCGTTCCTCCACATGCAGCTGCTGGGTGACCTTGGGCCAGTCACACTTCTCTGAAGTCTCTCAGCCTCACTCACCTCACAGAGTGTTTGTTGTGGGGGAGGAAGGAAAAGGAGATTGTTAGCTGCTTTGAGACTCCTTAGGGTAGTGATAAAGCGGGATATCAAATCCAAACTCTTCTTCTTCTGTACACTAGCTGGTCAATTACGCCACTCTAGCCCCTGGCCATTGTGTGCTCTTTGAAATCCAGGTATTTTAATCAGCCTTCCAAAATCTGGTGCATTCCAATGTTGTTGGACTTCAACGCCCATCAGCCCCGGCAGCATGACCAATGGTGAGAGTTATGGTCTAAAACATCAGGGCAGCATCAGGCTGGGGGAAAAAGCTGATTTTGATTAAGCTCTACTATTACGCTCTGTGACACCACATCGCTCTCAATAAGAAACACCCGCCCGGGTTTGCCTTTATGTTATTTTCCACCACATCTCTCAGTTCAGTTCCAACTCACCAGGGATTTCTTTGAGTAGACAGCAGAAGATTTCCCCTGGATGACTTTGATTAAAAATCTGTGTGCTATTATAAGATTTGCCTGCCTACACACAGATCTACAGAGATAGGCTTAGATAGAAATAATTTAATACAAATAGATTAGCAATATAACGGTAAATATGAAATAAATGTCCTGCATGTTGCCAATATACAGTATTATATTTTATATTTATGTGTGCTAAGATGGCTAGATTTGGAATTGTAAAATGGAATTCATTTTCCAAACAGATCTCTGTTATATTGAAAGCAGTTTTCAGCTTCTCATATTCTGAGCACACTCTAGGTGGTGCTGGTGATTTACACTAAACAACTCTTTAAAAACAAAACAAAAAACAGAGTTTAGAATGGGGCTTGCCATTTTTTAAACTTTTGCAACAATCAGGAATATGTAGGGAGAACAACTTTCAACTATAATAGTTATCCTTTCCATAAGTCGGAAATGCAAAGTCTGTTGTGCTTCAGAGACTGCAGATGAAGGAGAACAAACTTTTCCAACTTTATCCCTTGCTCCTTTCTCTCTGAGATTTAAGCTTGTTAGACTCACTTTCATGCGCTAAGTGATTACATGCCAAAAGCTAGAGACAGAGTGTGATGCATAATACATTCTTTATAGATGTTAATTTACGCAATTATGTTACATGCGAGAGTTGCTGAGGGGCTGAGTTTCTGTGATGGCAAGCTATCTGTGCTGATTGATGGCATTAATATCCTTATCTTAAAGTGTAATTAGACTTAAAAAAAAAAAAGTGTCAGTCCCACACATGGTTGGTTGGCACCAGAAATTACCTCCCACTAAACAGATTTCAAAAAAATGAAACTGGTTTTCCTTCTTCCCCTTTTCCTTGTAGGTGTCTGTTGACTTGCTCAAAAATTCAGGAAAACAAACCTATTAGTAATAAAAATAAAGTGAACAAGGAATAAAGGGAAGGCTTTTCTCCAATAATGTGCAGCAAAGTAAATTAAGCTATAAATTACAATGTACAGAGGATGAATTGCTTTGCTGTGGCTGAGTTAATCAAAACACACAGGAGAGGCCACTGAGTTTGAAAGCACTGTTGTAATTAGGGTCTTGACTTCTATGTTTTGCATTTATAGGATTTGCACAACTCACATTCTATACGCGGCACAAACCTGCTTGCGAGAAAAGAAAAGGTAATGTTATTATCTCCAGCTTTGACCTGGCTAATGAAAGTACAGAGGGACACATTTTGACTTGACCAAGGCAGGGCCAAGTTAATCATTATTTTAACTGTACAATAAGAAACGTTTTCTTCATGGTTGAGAGGGAATACTATGTGGGTTTGTTTTTTGATGTTTTGCTTTGTTTTGAGAGAGTGAGAGAGAGAGAGTGCATTTCTGTACAGACTGGCAGCTAGTCAAGCTGATCTCCAGTGGGATATTGAAGGGGGAAGGTGAAGTTCTGCCCTTATGATAACTATCTGTAGACAGAAATACAAGCAAAGGTTGGTGACCAGCTAGCAACCTGCTGATTGCATGGCAGGGGCATTGTGGATGCCTCCTCCCAAGTCAATTGGGGGAGGGTAGAGAAAACTCAGGACACTGTTGTGGGTGAAAGCAGACACAACTTTTTACTATTTGATGTGACGAAGGCAGGGTTGACATATAGTTGGGTCAGGATCTGTTAGACCCTAAGACTTCCAATCTAAAGCTCAAAACACCATCCAAGCACTGTTGGAGCTGATCAGCAGGGACCCAGTGTCATGCATGCCATGCAACTGGAACCTGGTTGGTAACCTGAGAGGAGTGGCACCATGCCCAGCCCACCTGAGATCAGGTCAGGAACTTCTGCGACTTCTCAAGACCCCTTAGGAGGGTCCCCCTTATGTTTCAATCCTTTCTGCCTAAGTTGTGGCGAATTGCTATGATGGACAGTGCCTAAGAGTCATGTACTATCCCCTGAGAAAAAGGTGAAAACCTCTCAACCAAAGGTCAGTTGTGGTTGACAGTATAATTCTCTTTTGTCACTGAAAACCAGCCGCAACTCATCACCTTAGTGGGAGACTCTAAAACTGAGGGAGGGAAGTCTGGGGAAACAGTCACCTATGAGGAGAGGAAAAGGCTGGTGATGGAGCTGGTGAGCCCATTTAAAGGGCCCGTTGTGCCCTGACATGAATTCTACTCATTTTGATCCATAGCAGATTCCAACCTACAGTTAGCAGAGTAAAAACTTAAACATGTTGCAGGATTACTGAAAAATAAACCCGAGGCAATTAATATTTCATCCATCAGAGCTTTACTGCTGCTGAAGGCAAATGAGCATAATGGTCACAAATACAATACATTCAGGATTGGCACTGTCCATAAGAAATCCAGGTGCAGCAGACTTAACTTAAACTGACACTAACTTATAATAAGACTAAACCTTAACACCGCATCAGAAGGAAGAGAGAAAGAAAAACCCAGGCTCCTTCTGGCTTTACTTTTATAGTCAGCATGATCTTGACAGAAAGAGATAACAGAACCAGTTTGAGCCAGTTTCTCTGAAGGACTAACCCAAACATCATGGAACGTCTGTTTGTTTCTAGGCAGAATAAAAACTTGCATGTCAGCTAGAATCTTCCAGCTTGCACCAGTTTCTTTCACACAGAGAAGCTTCTAGAACCCACTTGAATTAATTAGAATAGGAAAGATCACTACACATCAGATCAATACTTTCTGTACCAAGAAATGCAAACTGACAGTCCCACCCCCTCACAAGATCTGGCCCAGCACCATGAAACCTCCAGGGTGGGAGTCAACCTCCCCCACCCAGCCATGGAGGCGTTTGCTCTACCTCATAATCCAGCTCTTGCTTGTTAAATTAGGTGAGCTGTTGTTATCCAAAGCTCACACCAGGGGATGCTAGACCAGGCTTCCTTAACCTTAGCCCTCCAGATATTTTGGGACTACAACAGCCAGAACTTCCTAAGCTTAATAAGTAATAAAGAGAGTCTGAACAAAAGAAAAACCTTAGGAAGAGTAAAAGCTTGCTGGCAAGAAAATATTGTAAAATGGGTTTTGGGTGTAAAAATGACGTCGGGGGAATTTTGCCAAATCAGAACCCTCCAATGGCAATCCAAGGTCAGACTCATTGCAAGGTAGCTTCCTATGTAAGAAACACAAACACACACAGACAAAATAAACAACACTCGAACATAAAAAACCCCATTTAAAATAGTTCCAGTACAGATGCATCCTGGGAAAAAGATCTCCACTTAAAAGGCTTGCTGACAGAGAAAGGTACTCAGTAGGTGCAACAAACAAACAAACAAACAAAACAACAGAGATGACACTTGTAATATCTAGTGGTAGGGAATTCAAAAGTGTAAAGCAGGGGTCAACAAGGTTTACCTTGCCTAGGCCGGTTCACTCCCGCGGAGATCACTCTGTGGGCCAGACACGATTTCTGGCGCCATGGAAGCAAATCCCTGATCCGTGCTGCGTAGGTTTAGCGCAGCACACAGGGACTTGCCGATCAGGCGGCTCGGGTTGGGGAGCGGCTCGTGAACTGTTTAAACAACCCCCATGGGCCACTTGTGGCCCATGGGCCCCAGGTTGTCGACCCCTGGTGTACAGTGCAGAGTGCTAAAGGCAGGATTCTAATATTTTATGGACTGGACCTCCCAATAAGATGAACCTCTTGATAAGATGGAGGTCCTCTGACTATATAAGGGGCAATATGATTTTTAGGTATCCTGGTCCCAAGCTATATCTCCTCCATGGTTGCTTGTGAGTAGAGTTTTAAAGCTAGAGGATTATATATATATATATATATATATATGTATGTATGTATACACAAACTACAACTCTTCCTTTTGTAACCTCACACTGGTATTAGAAGACAAAAAGATTTCTGACCTCCTCCAAAGACATATAAGAACACAGCAGCATCTCTTTGAGAATTCCTTTCTTCCTTAATTGCACTGAGATGATAAGGAAGAAAGTGTGCCATACAATGTGGATCACTGGGGGCACATTGCCAAGGGATACTTATTGAAGTCTTGGCCTGGTGTTGGAGAAAGGCAATGCCAGACCCAGTATTCTCTCTCTTCCTGGAACTTGCACTCTCAGCTGCCCAATCGAGTCTCTCTCTCTCTCTCTCTCTCTCTCTTCTCTCTCTCTCTCTCTCCCTCCCTCCCTCCCTCCCTCTCTCTCTCTCTCTCTGTGTATAAAGGTAAGCAGAATTCTACATTCTACCAGTTCACCAAGCACAAAATAGATCATAAGCATATAATGTGGTTCCCCCCTATTTGTCTTTAACTAATGGAAATAATGGTATAAGAGCATCCTTTTAAGCATGAATATACCAGATTTTCCGCATCCCTGGCCAGGTGTATCATACAACTCCCCAAATGTCTTTTGAAGCATGCCCTGTATGCTTTCTTTTCCTTGTGGGTAACTCTTTGTAATGCGGCCTGGTACATTGTGCCATCATTTGCCTTATGTGACATGATGAAACTTGAGTTCACAACACGTTCCAGGAAAACTGGAATTAGTTTTTCTTTTAACACCCCCCATACACACATGCACACATGCTCTCTCTCTCTCTCTCTCTCTCTCTCTCTCTCTCTCTCTCTCTCCACCCCCTTTGTGGTATGATGATGACAATAATGATGATTAGATCATGCAGAGTCTCAGATTACAGAGCGCAGAGGTAGTTCATTTCCAAGTCACTCAGCAGGCACACACGCATAAACAAAGAAAATATTTTTAGATTGGCAGATGGCAGTCTTTTTCTCTTAAGCTTTAGGATGAAATGCATATAGGTGCAAAGAAATCATAGAATCATAGAACTGTAGAGTTGGAAAGGACCATGAGGTTTATCTAGTGTGTCTAACCCCCCTGCAACATGGAGCTAAATAATTCTAAATAACAAAGAAATATTTTCGCATTTTTCATGTGGCTTAAGTGGTCATAGTGTAACAGTGCAATTGAAAACAGAGCAGGTTACAACAGGTTAGGTTAAAAACAGGTTAATTTCCACACTTCTTTTAGAAGCAGCATTGCTGAATGGATTCATTATGCTGGAGAAGGTCAGCACACTCCATTATCCTCTGCAACAGTTATGGAACATCATTTTTAGGTGCATGGATTGGAGGTGGACTTTGACACAGAATGCAAGGCTAATTAAGTATTATTGGTTCTATATTATTTATAATAGCCTATACCAAGGGTAACCAACCTAGTGCCTTCCCAAAATGGCTGGACAACAACTCCCATTATCTCCAGGCCATTGGCCATGCTGACTGGGGCTGATGGGAGCTGAACTATAGCTGGAGTTTGCACCATGTTGGCTATTCCTGGTCTATAAAGTGTTTCCCTCTGGGTTATTCGTTTTTCATTTCCTTCTCTTCCTCATGCAAGGCAACTGCTCTACCACTGAGCAATGGCTTTTCTAAAGGGTCTGGGGTCACTCCTGGAATTTGCATTTGAGTTTCTGAGACTGTCCCAGATGTTGCATCATTCTGGGGCATTCTTGCTGGTTGTTGGAGAGGGCAGCTGCCACTTTCCCCTTCAAATGCCCTGGGCAAATAATAGTGGGAATAATTATGAGAAAATAATAGTGGCTGTCAGCAAGGGATTGTGGAAATCAGTTCTGGTGGCAAAATAAAAGGGAGGGAGAGAATGAATGTAAGTAATGAAACAAATCAAAATGCAAATGAATGAATAATGAAACAAATGAAATTTAAACAAATGCGTAAGAAAAATGAGCAAGGGTTTTAATTATGAAAACAAATGCAGCAATATCTTGCCTTACTCCCTCTAGCTGTGGCCAATGATGTGCAGATGCTGGTGTGAGGATGGCCTTGAGGCATGGAATAAGTGACAAGAGAGATGGGAAAGAATTTGTCACAAGGCTGTTTTCCATGGCAGTCTTTGAGAGAGGAATTACAAGAAATATAACATTGCCTTACAGGTTGTAGGGATTCTAGCCTAGGAGTGCAAAATGCATTGCTAAAAAAAAATACATCTCACCTTTCCAATTTTGCAGATAATATCAGCTGACCTTGGGCCAGCTTCCTAAAATTCATTTTAACAGATACAATCTCCCTTATAACTACATCTGGCAAATCTTGGGTGGGGGAGATCTGCCTTGGGTGTCCTCTGCCGTTCTCATATGGTTGCTGAAATGGATTGATAGAGATCTATCATTTCTATCAAGAAATGTATTTTACAAATAAAATAACAAAATAATAATGCAGAACCACCAGAACCATGAATGACATTTCTGTTTTGCATTTTCTCTGGTATGTCAGATGTTTTTGTTTTTATGTGTCAAGTGGGGTAGTTTTTTAAATTTACATTTGATTTTCAGTGGCCTGTTTACTACTATTCTTCCCTGCTCTGAAGCGGATTTAGCAACGAGATGTATTTTCATTTTGCTGCATGAATACACTAAATCCAGCCATGAAGCTTGACCAAAACAGCTGGAAAGCAACACTGAAATTAAAGCGACAGAGTTACCTCTCTAATCTGCTGAGCAGTTTATATAAATGCTGTTTACATAAAGTGAATCCCCAAACAGACAAGCTTAAAGATATTAAATCAAGGCTTTGTAAATGATGGGCAAGCTACAGAGAACAATCCCTGGTGTGTATGCTTTTCTTTAAACTAACAAGGTTATCTACCACCAAAAGCCTCTTAGGGTAAGCTTAATTAAAGCCAATGGAGAAAATATGTAAGCAAAGGAGTCGTTTTTTGGCTAAAAAAAGAGGGGGCATATTCAGTTTACGTATTTGTGGAGTTCTTGAACAAAGGTATTTTTGCCTAGATGCATTGAAAGAGACAATCAATGCTCATCATATATCAAAATTAGGTGTGGAAGCATGTCTGCCATATTTCTGTCTTAAGAGCAACATAGAGACCCTCACTGACACTGAGTGATCTTCACATGATGTAAAAGTCATTTTTGGAAACCTGATGGAAGTTTAGTGTTGATTTCTGTGTTAAATGCTTTCAGGGAGGAAAAATCTGTTTGCAACCCCATTAATCAAAAAAAAAAATAAAATAAAAATCTTAGGAGTTCTGTGCTGTACTTTTCCCCACCACATTAATGGATGGTGCCACTGCTGCTCATGTGATTAAATCTGTGGTAGTATTCTGACATACAGTTATTTCCTGCCATTTTCATGGGTGAACCATGGCGGAACAGAGACATGAGTGAGCATAAAGGGTGGTGACAATGTCCTAGGACACCAGCTATTGTGTCCCACAATGCCCACTTGGTGTGTGTGAACGAAACTTAGGCAGTAAAAAATATAAAGATAAAAAGCTGCAGTTTGATGATGCAGCAAAGAATGCAAAGCTGAGATGGAAACACTAACACAATAATCGCCACATCTGACTGCATCCTGAGGGTCTGTATACTCCATGCATTCAAACCACATTGCTTTCTCTTAAAGAATCTTGGGAACTGTAGTTTCACCTTACCCAGCTGCTGTTCCCAGCACCTTCAACAAACTGGGTTCTTTGGGGAAAGCCATAGAGTCAACAGAAATTGTAGAGTTGGAAGGTACACCATGGGTCATCTAGTGCAACCCCCTGCAATGCAGGAATCTCAACAACAAAAATCAGATGTGCTTGGAATGTGCTTTAAATAATAATAAGTAGAAGAGTTTGGATTTGATATCCCGCTTTATCACTACCTGAAGGAGTCTCAAAGCGGCTAACATTCTCCTTTCCCTTCCTCCCCCACAACAAACACTCTGTGAGGTGAGTGGGGCTGAGAGACTTCAGAGAAGTGTGACTAGCCCAAGGTCACCCAGCAGCTGCATGTGGAGGAGCGGAGACGCAAACCCGGTTCCTCAGATTACGAGTCTACTGCTCTTAACCACTACACCACACTGGCTCTCACCAATGTGGTGTGTGTGCATTTGTATGCAGCCTGAATTGTAATGCGCCTCCTTCACCATCTCCAGCACAGCAGAACCTGCTCTTGCTTGCAAGCAATCAATTTCAGCCTCAGCAATATCTTCATGTATCAGCAACTCAATGGGGTTCATGAGAGATTGATAATGGCTCTCTGGTTCTTCTGCCCAGAAATGCCATACCAACTCTATATGCAGGCTCTCTAAATTAAACCTTTCAAATCTGGGCTGGAGGCTGCTTGAATGCCATTTCTTGCCTCAATTTAAAATCTTCCGTGTCACCCCATCTGCCAGATGAAATGCCAAGCCTCTGAAATGCCTTAGAAGGCTGGCATGCAAACAGTTTGCTGTTTGCCTCTAATCTCTACTATGTGTGGTAGAACATTTCCCTGTCATTCTGTGCTATCGAGCTACTGCCGAGCTAAAGAGGCCCGGGTATAAATCTCAGGCTGATGAAATGGATGAAACATGACAGCTTGACCCCAAATGCTCATAAATAATAACGCTTCCAATTTTGTGAGATATACTGTACAAAGAAGTTCTTTGGTTACCTTGGCTGTGAAGCAACAGCCTCAAAACTCCCCAAAGACAGGGGCTCAATCCCACCCCATTCTTATCTATTAGAGTTGTAATGAATCCTATCTGAGGCAGGGGAGAACTCACCTTAGAGCCGTTTCTGTGGTGATGGACATGGAAACGAAACTGTAATTATCTTCCACTGTTTCATCCAGTTAACAGTCAGCTGCCAGTGGAGCCATTCTGAGTAACTGGAAGGTTTTTGCATCTTAGGCCACAAGATCTAGGACTGTCTTGAATCTGAGTTGAATTTCAGCCTCTATAGTCAAAGCACTATGGTGGTCAGTCACTCATAAATGCTAAACACTGACAGGGTACAGTGGGTGGACCAATTGTCATCTCTGCCTTTTCTTCCTCTCCTCACCTGGGTCCATCTGATTGATTAATTGATGTTACAGGTCTTCAGAAGCCAGATATTCAAACATATCCCATATTTTTTTCCCTTCAGCAGCTCCTTCTGCCAAACTTAACACCACTATTTAAACATGAGAGAGTTTAAAGAACAGTTTGCTGTTTGACATGGATAGTTTTATATTTACGACAAATATACACAAAAAACAACCTCAAACCCTCATCATGTATGAAGTGTTGCATGCATACACATCCTTAGAGTTGTCACAAAAGTTTGTCTAGAAGAAAAAAATCAAGGTGAGTTTAGAGATTTCTCATCAGGGAATAAGAATGAAGAGTTTTTGAAGACAATGGAAGTTTAATAAAAATTAGCAAACTACACATTCCTAGGCCTGCGTTTATCCTGGATTGTTCTGACAGCTCTGAATTCATGGACAGTAGATGGATGTTCAAAAGGGGAGCTGCTGATTTTCTTACTGTGCTTAAAAACAAAAGTGAAATGAAAAGCAGATGGATCTGCCCCAGCAGTGAACCATTGGATACAATACTCTGCTTCACTGGGTATCCAAATTATTTTCAGGTAGTTTGGCACATGTGTAATTTATGTGCTGCATTCTCTTACCTAGTACTGAAAGGCTGTTTCTCAAATAAGGATTGTTCTGTGAACTCTTCACCTTCTGCATGCACTGCTTCTCTCCTAAACTCTCCTAATATTCTGTGGAAGGTTAACTTGGTTGAAGTGAATTCAATGTACTTTCCTTTAACCCTGTGAGACTCTGCTTGTGCTGGAGGTCACAGTCAAAATCAGGAGTGAGTTTTTTGGGAGGAGTAGGCTGTATGCCGAGACCCTTCTAACCTCTGGATCCAGCAAGTGTTAACATATCAGCCAGGCAGGCCAGTGCTATTTTTCTGGCAAAAGAGTTGCTGGAACTCACCATGAATGCCTCCCTTGTTCTCTTAGAATGGCAATGGTGTCCATCTGAGAAGTGCCAGAACTGATTCCAGTGATTTCCAGCTGAAAAAAAGCCCTGAGCCAGGCAGATCCTGATGAGGTGACCACCTGAGTGTTGGTGGGGAGGAAAAGGGGGATGTGCAAGATGGAAAATGGGTGAGGTTCCTCCCTCGACCCACTGTTAGTTAGAAGAACAAAGTCAGTGTTGGGCATGGAGAGCAGAGTAGTGTGAACTAGAAGCAAAGCAGCAAACTTCAAACTGAGAGAGACAGAGCAATGGTTGATTTCTGTTTGTATGCAAAGCTGTAGCTATTGGGAAAACAAGGTGCTCTTGGGGTGCTGATGCTGCAAACTCCTCCATTGTAGGCTCAGGTTGTATAAATAAACTGTGTATCATGGCTGCGCCTTATTCCCGGAACCCCTGAATCTCACACCGCTTGGAGATTGGGGTGGTGTGCAATGTTACTTTTGCAGCCGTGTCCCGTTTCATGCAGCAGGGAGGTAGGAACTGCCCAAGTCACATTGTGTTCACTGATATTAGCCATAAGAAACCGGCTGAAGCCTAAGCAAATACACTCTGTAGGGGTCAATGTCCATGGAACAGAAGGAATCAAAATGTACTTGCAGACCTTGGGCCACCATCTATTTAAGTTCAAAACTGATACATTTGGGGCTGCATATTCACCTCCATCCCAAAGTCATGCAGCTCTTCCCACCGAAGCTGTCACTGTTGCTGTGTTGGGGCATAACATCTGAAACGGGAAGCCTGTTCTATGAATGGAGGCTCCCCTTGTGATTTAGAACCCTGGTCACCTAGGATTTTAAACTGTGTGGGGAACCGCAACATATAGGTTTCATACAGCAGATGCCTCAGACATTGTGACCTGAAAACACAGTGGGATTTTGGGGAAAGGGGAAATTAGTAACTGAACGGTAATTACAAAGGTTTTCAGAATCCAAGGAGGGTTTCTTAAGGAGTGGCCTTATCACTCCTTCCTTTAATCAGGCAGAGACCACCGCCTCTCTCGCAAGGAGGCATTGATCACCTCCTTGGCCCTGCCAGCAGTCTACTCCCTGCAAGTTTTTATCAGCCCAGACTGAGCCAAACCTTTGATTTTAAACTGGATATCTGAAAGGTGGGATTGTATTTGTTTTTGTAAAGACACTTGGAGCTCTTTGAGCAACAGAAACCATCTAAACAACAACAACTGTTGGGTGATCAGGATGGGATGGGGTTTGTGCACATGCTCCAGCATTGCAAGGCTGTAAGAATCTAATATTTTTAATATATGTGTGATTATTATTATAGATCCTCCATATAGGCATGGAAGATCCACACTGTAACTTTCTGTAAACATAACTTAGACGCTGCTTGGAGTACCTCTAACAATATCAGATGGTCTAGAAGACGGTTGGTGAGTCACTCGGTGTTAGTGGAGCAGCAAAGCTCCTTGTCCTGTGGTTCGCAAGTGCCTAACAACCAGCTGGCTGCCAGGTGCTTGTGAAATACAAGACAACAGACTCTTACAAGTGGATGGGACAATCTACCTGTTAATTATCATAATGGCATCAGGCTATTGGTGGGTTAGTTGCCCCACTCACCTCTCAAAGTTGGCCTGAGGAGGGTGGCTGCAAGGTGCGCTGCAGATGTCTTAAATGAGCCAGCCCTACTAGCTTCAATAAGGTTATGAAGCAGGCACAATAGAAAGTAATTGTAGATGTAATTTCTAACGGTTTTGTGAAATAACATCCAGCTTATTATTAATATGAATTGAGGCTGCTACAAGCATGGTGTCATCTTTCCAAGGAGCTGAATAAATTTGCTGTGACATTCGTATGGAGATCTCTGGAGATGCTCTCCAGATAATGATGAGTATTGAATTAATTCCCATGGTGTTAAAAGGCAGTGAAATATGATTCATTCCAGTTGATTTACCTTTTTGTTGTCACAGACCTGGGAGATGAAGTTTAGACATACTGTGACGAAAACAAAATCTAGTGGCCAGACCTTTTACTCAGTCTTGTAAGCTGACAATTGATCTAGAAGTGATCTTCAGCCCATCTCCCGTGCTCAGTTTGTGCACCTTTTCCTACAATATAGTGACAAAGATACTAAGAGAAGCAATCAGAAACCAACAGAGTAGCTCCTGAGATTGCCTTTTAACTTTAACAAACTGACAGTTCATTCCTATTTCTAGAGGGCTTTCCTACCAATCTTAGACACCACATCAACGGCCCAGTGAGCCAACTGGTTGACTTGGTTGACTTTAACAAAACTACAATTCATTCGTGTTTCTAGAGAGTTTACCAATCTATATTAGAGAACAAGCCAAACCAAAAATCTGTTGGGGTTAAGGGAGTTGGGATCCAATGGATCTCTGGCTCAGCCAGCTGGTTTCAAGTGCAGCTACATTATGCCAGCATAAGCCCCACATCTCTGCTCAGCAGGAGACATTTCAACATAAGTCAAGGCTCGGTTGGCTGAGATGAAACCAGTGGATAGTTTCAGTAGAACCCCAGAAAAAATTGGCATAATGAGTGGCAGGGGTGGGACTGTGTAGAGGATTCTGGATTCTATGCTGGATTCTATGACATGGTGACTTGGCAGAACTTATGCCAGCGGAAAAAAGAGGTGGTGTAAGTCAATCTCTATTTTAAAGGCTTGTTTTCCCTGTCCCAGACCTAGGCCAGCTCAGCTGGCGATATCCCCACTCCTGAATGGAGTTTGGAATAGAGGTAATATATGTCAGCTTAATTGAAGGCAGATTACATTCCATCAGCTTTCTTTTTTTAGGATTACTCTGCCAGGCATCAATATAGCAATGAGCCGATTGGTGGGCCAAGCTGAGATTGTTCATATCCTCCAAAGAAATGAAATCATACTACCATGTTCCAATTAAAACCATATTCCTCATAGGCCATATCTGCAGGAAGGAAAGGATGCATAAGGTTGAGTGTTGAGGCTTGAAATGAGAGCATGCCATTTTAAATTGCTGTAACCTGTCCTGGGACCTCAGGGCGAAGGGCAGGTAAATAGTAATAATAATAATAATAATAATAATAATAATAATAATAATAATATCTCGAAGAACACTATAAAAATTGTACCATCCATCTATCACAAGCAAGAACACATACAGACTTGGGTAACTAATTGTAAAGTTTGTTACACTTTGTACTCTTTGTACTTGTGGTTCTTCCATGGGCGTCTGGTCGGGCAATGTGAGAACAGGATGCCAGATTCAGTGGCGTTGGGGCATTTGTCAATGTCCGGGGCACACACACTCGGTGGGAGTGGGGGTGGGATGCGGAGGGTGAACAAAGCCAGCCACGCCTGCCCAGCCCTTGCTGCCAACACCACCAGGCCGGTATGGGGCATGGAGGGCTCATGGGACCATGCCTGCCCATAGCAGGGGGAGCCTGGCCCCTGTTGATGTGGCTCTTGGCGGGCACATCCCTGGCCCCCCACTGGCCTGGTGACCATTCGGCTAGGGGGCCAGGGATGCAGTGGCAAGGCCAGGCTGGGCTCTGGGGTCCAGAGACCCCTGGAGGCAGCAGGGCAGGACGGGGATCCTTGCATGGGGGGTACCTTGTTCGTGTCCCCTGAAAATTCCCCTGGCTAGATTAAATGGTTATTTGGTCTAATCCAGCGAGACTCTTCTTATGCTTTTATGTCAACAGATTCAACCCAAAGCCTGAGTTAATAAGGAGGTATTCAGTAAGCAAGTACTCAGTTCTGGTATGAAGAAAGAGAGAATCACTATTTTTATAATTCACAGTAACAGGGAATTCATAACCCTGCTGAAGATTTCTCCAAATATGTCTCTTTTCCCAACTCCAGTGACCATTATAATTAAACAGTGATTGTAATGCATTTAAAGCACTAAAAGAAGGGCAACACATATAGAGTGTTTATTGTGAACAATTGGCTATCATAGCAAATCTAGTCTTCTAGGGCTCATAAAAAAGCAAAAATATATTGCTTCGCACAGAGTTTTCTTATCTGCCTAATCAAAATAATTTGAGCTGACAGCTGACAAAAAACAACCCTCTATAGAACAAGATAATTTACCTGCATACAGTTGTAATTGAAAAGCCAATTCGTGAGTACATTTAAGTTCCCCAGAGAAGTGAACAGTTATGCACAGTGACACAGACTGACATAAATACAAGCTTAGTTGAAGACTGAGAAAGATTGTCTTTATTTTTTCAGTTCATGATGCTGTAACCGTTGATAGCCAAAGTTATGTACTTGAAGTGGGTAAAGATTTGAAATGGACAAGTTAAAGAGACTTAGGGTCTACAGACAGGATATGGATCATGCATGAAAAAAGAACCAAGCAAGTAAAAGATCTCATGATGAAAGATATCAAGATTTACTAAACCAAAGATGCATTGAAGGTGGGAGAAAATTCCCTATTCCAAAAGTAATCTGTGGACGGATTCAGACAAGTTTAGATTAAAGTAGTATCAATCTATCAGTGAACTGGAATCAGGCTAGAAATGAATGTTAATTACAGCAGTAATCATAAGTTTATGGTTTCTGGGATTTCTGCAAACCACTCATGTATTGTAGTTGCTGTGGTCTAGACCATCAAAAAAGATCCCTTGGCAGAATCATGCGTAAGCTTGACCTGCCAGTCATTGTTCATTTGCACTCAGCCTGTTGCTCATGTGGACTCTCGTGATATGAAGTATCCCTTTCCTCCACCCTTTCAGACAAATATATATATACTTTTTTACTACCAGAAAGAACAAGCTTGATGTAAACTGCTTAGTGGTTGCCTTATGGTTCTGCCAGAAACAATTTATGGCCCTGTGACAGTGGTGAAAGAACTAGGACAGGACACAGGCTTGGGTAAAATTCAGGCCAACTCTTTATTGACTATAGCAGAAAGCAGGGTTGGCATGGAAGTTGGGCAATGCTTCTGTTCTTCATTCCACCAGCCCTTGCTGATGGCATGGCCCTCTGTAAGGGAAACACACCAACTGCCTCCATGGGAATTGCCCAATGTGAGCCCTGGTGTGATGCAAGACAAGCATTCAGGATCTCACTGGGTGATTGGGGAGAGAGATTCCAGTCCTGCAGGGGCCCTACCCTTAGCTCAGGGTGTGCTGTGGCCAGTCTTTTCCTCCAGACCCCTTATGGGAGCCCCCTTTACTATGCTAAAAAGGTAAAGGTAAAGGTACCCCTGCCCGTACGGGCCAGTCTTGACAGACTCTGGGGTTGTGCGCCCATCTCACTTAAGAGGCCAGGGGCCAGCGCTGTCCGGAGACACTTCCGGGTCACGTGGCCAGCGTGACATCGCTGCTCTGGCAAGCCAGAGCCGCACACGGAAACGCCGTTTACCTTCCCACTGGTAAGCGGTCCCTATTTATCTACTTGCACCCAGAGGTGCTTTCGAACTGCTAGGTTGGCAGGCGCTGGGACCGAGCAGCGGGAGCGCACCCCGCCGCAGGGATTCGAACCGCCGACCTTTCGATCGGCAAGTCCTAGGCGCTGAGGCTTTAACCCACAGCGCCACCTGCGTCCCATTTTACTATGCTAATCCTGCCCAATGCTATTTCTTCCACAGGGGAGGACCAACCCCACCTACCTCTGCAGCCAATCAAGAAGGCCTAAACAAAGTCTTCAAGCCACACGTTGTTTCCTGCATCAGAATGATGCACCCCATCTAGTGAAAAAGGTCCGTGAGCTTGTATCGAGCCAATTACCTAGTCATGGAGTGATGCTACATCAGGGCACTATGGGGAAAATTAAAATGGTGGTGGATGGACTGTAGCTGCCCACTACAGATCATGGCATTGCTGCTGTCTACCACCAGTGGTAAGTCTGCTGGGGAAGGCTACAGATGCTGGTGCTGCTAAGGGCCAGCCTAGGTCAAAAGCAAGACAGTCACTTGCCTGTTTGCCAACAGGCAGGTTCAGCATGTTTGCAGCAGACATACAGAGCCTTCAACCATTTACAGCAGAGGAGCTGCTCCCATGTAGACTTACCTGCTCTTTCAGATCTGTTGGGGGTGCTCTATTGACGGCAGTGATACAGGAGATGGCATATGGTCCTAGTTCAATGCCATCAGCACCCATGGGTCACCAAAGATTGCCAAGTGATATCTAAAAACAGTTCATGGAATTCCCTCCCCAATAAAGCTGTCATCACCCATTGTGAATTTTCAATGCCAACGAGAGGCCTATTTATTTACTCAGGACTGAAAGATTTACTGCTGCCTTTAAACTGTGGTGATAGATATGTTAGTATGTTATGGCTTTCGTATTTGATTGTTTTATTGTGATTAAATTTATTTTTTAAAGACTAATCCACTCTGGAATGCCTTCTTGGCAACAAAGAGTGGACTATAAATATTCTTACATATTTTTTTTTTAAATGTAGCTCTTGTAAGCAGTCAATAGCCCCAAATAAAACAATTCAATTTCCTTGCCTACCTGGTTTTCTTCAGCAATAAATTAATTCACTGTTCAAATTTAGCTTTTTAAAAAAGTGGAGGGAGATAATGTTTTAGGTCTTTATGCAAAATAATATATTATTTTGAACATAGCCAGAATGCCAGAAACAAAAACAGGTATGGTGCCTATGGCTCAATTTTCTGTAGACTTTGACATGAGCTACTGAAATGTAAGGTTAGCAGTCTGCCATGACATATCTTGTCTAACAGCCAAGGATCCTTGAAATCTGTAAACAGATAGATAAGCACATATTCCCATAAGGAAACCTCTAGAATTCTAGTTGAATCCAGCATCTGATAATATTATATAGTGCGTGCCAAGGGAGAGTTAAAAAGAAATCCCACACACAATACCATAGACTGAACAATAGGGATATGTTTAGAAAATAGCAATAGCAACTGTTGGTCCAGTTTAGAGTACTACTCTGGGGAGGAAAACATTTCCTACAGCTTAATAACTGAGGGGGCAGCTCCATGTTTGAGACTGGTCTTTACAGCTAGATCTCAATAGATTTCTGAGGCCAGTGTTACTAAATTAACAGTGCAGAATCCACAGAGGAAACTGCCAGTGTACTGACCTGTCAATCACCTGCAGCATGCTCTGTCCACATTGTGAACAGGGATGGGTCCCAGTTCAAACTTTTCCTTTATTTGGAATTTCTGCTCAGAGGACAGGCATAATTTCTATTTCTGTTTTGGGATAAAAAATGAGAATTGGATTTTTAAACTCCTTTGAGTTTTCTTATCCTTCTGTTCTTTATATATGCAAATTATTGTTCCTATGACTGAAATATAGAAAGCCTTTGCACATTCATTTAAGACATGAAAACAGGATGAGAGAGTGAGTCGTGCTTCGTGTATTTGTGCACGTCACTGGGGTCTGAAGAGGAGGAGTTGCATGTGTATATCTGCTCCAGGTCTGCATGTGTGCACTGTGCATTATCGGGAGCACACGTGTTTCTCTATCGGACAATAGTGCGAATCCTGACACAGTCAGCTGGCACTTTTTTGGGCCTTGAGGAACTAAGCATTTATTTATTTATTTATTTATTTATTTGTTAGTTAGTTAAAGATTTTATTGATTTTCCATTTTCAAAACAAATATCAATACTAAACATTAGTTTTTCATCCCCCCCCCCCCCCGGTTGACTTCCCTCAGCTTCCATTTCTGGTTTATTACATCAAATGATACATTCTGCTGTTTATATATAATACTATGTTATCACAATATTATATTCCTTGTTTTATGTAAATAAAATTGTAAATCCTGCCGACGAGTGCATTTTTTCTGGTGTTTCTGCAAATATATTGTAAAAGGTTTCCATTCTTTTTCAAAGTCCCTTTTGTCCTTTTCTCGCAGTTTGTCCATTAACTTTGCTAACTCTGCATAGTTCATCAGTTTTTCTTGCCATTGTTCATTAGATGGTACTTCTCCAGTCTTCCAATTTTGTGCTATTAGAATTCCTGCTGCTGTTGTAGCATACATAAATAATGTCCGTTTTTCTTTCGGCAGCTCTTGTCCTAAAATACCTAACGAGAAAGCTGCTGGTTTTTTAACAAATGTTATTTTAAACATTCTTTTCAGTTCGTTGTATATAATTTTCCCCCTTTTTTATAATCTTGCAATCCCACCACATATAATAAAATGTACCTTCCCCTTCTTTACACCTCCAAAAGTTCTTTCATTCTGTTTTATACATTTTTGCCAATTTTACTGGCATGATATACCATCTGTACATCATTTTCATGTAATTCTCCTTCAACAATATACAATCAGTAAATTTTAAATTCACTTTCCAAAATCTTATCCAGACCTCAAATTGTATGTTATGACCTACATCCTGTGCCCACTTAATCATTACTGGTTTGACTAACTGATTTTCACCTTCCACAGCATCAAGTGTTGGGGCAAAGGGAAAAACAGTTCATAGTCAGGAAAGGAGTGCACGCCAGCTTAGCCAACCCAACCCAACTGGTTTCCTGTATTTGCAGGGACCCACAGGGTAGAGGAGGGGAGGGAACTGAGGGTACCGAGGTTTCTTGCCTAGAGCTCACACACACAAAAATGGAGTTGGCTCTGGGAGAGTCACATTTTCCTGCCAGACCTTCAACAGGAAAACTATAGATTGCATCAGTACAGTGGTACCTCAGGTTACAGACGCTTCAGATTACAGACTCCGCTAACCCAGAAATAGTACCTTGGGTTAAGAACTTTGCTTCAGGATGAGAACAGAAATCGTGTGGCGGCAGTGGGAGGCCCCATTAGCTAAAGTGGTACCTCAGGTTAAGAACAGTTTCAGGTTAAGAACGAACCTCCAGAACGAATTAAGTTATTAACCCGAGGTACCAATGTACTTGTATTGCTTTTAGGTGTTCTTATTGGTTTATTGCTTGTGTTTTTGCTGCCCTGGGCTCCTTTGTGGGAAGGTGGGATAGAAATTTAAATAATAAATAAAATCAATAAACCCAGTTACAGCTAAACAGAGTGGATATGCTGGTCTGAAGCCGTTTACTCTGCCTAGAGAGTAGTATTCCTTTAATGTGGAATAAAAGGGCTTGCTTAAAAAAAAAAAGGAACAGGGCTTTTGCTGTTTCATACATTATCTTGGTTCCTCTACCAGTGCAGTGACAATAGCCAAGAAGAAAAAACTGGCCTGTCGAGTCCGAGAGCTGCCCTTGTTTTCTTCTTAGAAAAATAAGCCAAGATGCTGCCGTTTTATCCCCTTGTTGCACATTAGCTGTGGGCCAGACAGCAAAGTGTCAAAGCCTTGGCTGTGCTTCCATGAGCCAGAGAAGACTTGCTCTTCCACTCTTAAGTCTTTTGCAGAGGTCACAACTGATACAGGGTGGGAAAGAAGAGCTTCCTTTTTGATGAGTAGACTGGTCTCTTTTCCGAACAAACTTTAAAGACAAACATAGCCTGTCTTCACCAACAGAGAGCAAAGGTGCTCAGGGTCTATTTGCTATACAGTGCTGTCCCAACAGGTAAATGCTAGACATTTTTTGTTTTGCTGCTGCTGCTTCTGTCTTCAGTTCTTCCAGTTCCCAGTGTCCCTCCCCTTCCTAATTGCCCAGTATTTACAGATGTGTTTCTGTTCCCTGAAATTAGTTCATCCATGGGTCTTTAAGAAGCACTTTTGGATTATTTGAAAGAAATATCATAACCAAATGAAATCACAGGCAGGATTTGAAATTGAGCAACTGGGTGGAATGATAATATGTGAAATATATAAAAATATGAAATACATATAAATGTTTGGGGAACCCCTGGTTGTAAGGGAGGAAATTGCAAATCATGCTCCATAACCATTTTTTATATATACTACCATATCTTGCTTCATTATACTTATAGCATTATCATGGTTGTGAAGTGTGTCACAATGGGTATTCAAATCTTTAACTGGTTCAAACACCTTATTTTGAAATGGGCTGTTTCTCTCCTTCAAACATGCATTTGCACGTGTGATAAACCTGTGGATTAATGGCTTTTTAAATCTATGTGTAAACAGAAGCTGCTTTTTATATGTTTCAGAGGAACAGGATCTTTCCACCCTCCTTTTTGCCCCTATTTTTGAATGTTTCCTTCTGTAAGTCATTTCTTAAGGGACCAGCAAATGTCACTATCTCAGCAGAAAAGACTTGCAAAGGTCAGGCAAAATTGCACTGTTAAGCTTCAGGGACACTTTAACCTGTTTCCTGAATACAGAAGTTTCTTATAAAAGAGATCCTTAGCATTGCGTTCACTGTATGTGCTAATAAATGTCACTTTATGTGTCACCTTCAACCCAGTAATGCAGTTGCTACAGGGATTTGAAAAATTGAAATAAATCCTCATTAAAATTCCACAGTGTCCACTATTTATTTAATTTTTTTTTTTTTTTTGGCTTCATGGGTTTTAAAAACAGATGTGTAGTTAAAGTGTTGGTCTTTTTTTAAATACAAAGGCATTGCTATGGAAAATCCTCCTTTCCTTCCCCTGCTTTTCACGAGATGCAAAATAATGATTTTAGAAATATCCTCATTCTAGACCTATAGCAATATATAACATTTCCCTGTCCTTTCTGGGATATGCAATATTATATGCACTTTGACTAGCTGCATGATTTCAAAAATAAGGCATTCGTCATGGTTTATCAGATGGATGTGTCTTACGTGGAGTCAGATTGTGGGTTCAATTATCCCTGAATTTCTGTTCTGATAGCACCTCTCTGATGTCCAAAGCAGGGATGTTTCCCAGCTCTATTGGCTGACACTGGAATCCTGTACATGCCTGCCCAAAAGTAAGTCTCATTGAGTTCAATGGGGCTTCTTCTAAAGTATGTCAGTATAAGATTACAGTCTCAGGCTTTTAAAGTAGTGATTGAGCTTTGTGCATACAAATTTACACCCAGACTGCACTTTTATGCACACTTATGCAGGAATTAGCCTGAGTGAAAACACTGGGGCCCACCTCTGAGTGAACATGCACAGTCTTGCACATGCAATGCTGCATGCTACATTCTTCAATAGCTTTGGATACCATACATTCAAGGCACATCCAATGCATATTTAAAGTACATAGCTTTCCCTAGAGAGTTCTGTGAACTGTAGTTCCCTCCATAGAGGAGCCTTAACAAACTACAGATCCCTTGATTCTTTGGGGGAAGTTGTGTGCTTTAAATATTCGTTGTATTTGCTTTAAATGTGTAGTGTGGATTTCATATTCACCCATACAGGTCTGTAGCATCAACAGTCTTTGCAGAATCATCAAGTTAGAGCTGAGTACCTAGGCCCAGTATACCTTGTTCAGCCCGGACACTGAGGTCCAGCTCCGAGGGCCTTCTGGCGGTTCCCTGCCTGCGAGAGGTGAGGTTACAGGGAACCAAGCAGAGGGCCTTCTCAGTAGTGGTGCCCACCCTGTGGAATGCCCTCCCATCAGATGTCAAGGAAATGAACAACTATCTGACTTTTAGAAGACATCTGAAGGCAGCCCTGTTTAGGGAAGTTTTTAATGTTTAATGTTTTATAGTGTTTTTTATATTCTGTTGGCAGCTGCCCAGAGTGGTTGGGGAAACCAAGCCAGATGAGTAGGGCATAAATATTGTTGTTGTTCTTGTTGTTCTTGTTGTTCTTCTTCTTCTTCTTGTTGTTGTTGTTGTTGTTATTCCCACATAGTCATTTAATAATAATAATAATAATAATAATAATAATAATAATAATAATAATTTTAGAAAACTTCTATCCTACCTTTCCATTGTACTATACAAATTGCAAATTATTTGGATCTTAGTCGTAGGACATAGTGATTTATTCTGGTATTTGATCTTGGTCATAGCATTTCTCCCTCTCTCCCATCCACTCCTCCCCGACCCCCACCCCGCATCTTGTAGCAATATTCACAATGATGTTCTGGCCCTAAGTTGTGATGAAATGACAAGATTATAAGCAGTGATAAAGAGTCAGAGATGGAATTTCCGACTTTTGATCTTTCACTGTTTCCCTTAGCATTACATTGTAGGAAGAACCCCGTCAGACGCTTTATGGTTAAGAGTTCACATATGCCTTGAGAGATTGTCATAACAAGATAAGCCACACGATTCCAAAGGACGCAATACATTCTTCTGAATATAATCAGTTGTATAATCATCTGTGCCAGCGCATGACCTATAGAAAGGTCACTGAGGAGTCTGAAAGTGGAGCCATGAGGCTTGAAACAGCTTCTGGGCAGAGTTGAGCAATAGGACAACTTTTCAACGTTTGGCTCTGGGTGCTCCTGCTGATACTCTTGCTCCAGGGAAGTTGTAACAAATGTGGCTCAAAAGAAAGAAAAGCAGGTAGGAAAGAGAGGGCAAGTTGGGAAGAGCAGCAGACGTTGTGGAGATAATAGCTGAGATAGGCAGGAGGGCAGATTTGTGGTGTGTGTGTTTTTTAAGGAAGAGAAATATTCCCCCTACAAATGCAGATGAAAAGGCAAATGGGCTACTGTGACAGAAAATGAGTTGATAAGGAAGAAAGTCCACAGGAAGGAATAAAATGGGGAGAAATTACAGTGACAAGGCAGATAATAAGAATAGGCTACTTGATTGATTGATTGATTGATTAAATTTATGCCATACCTTTCCTCACAAAGAAGCTGAGGATTGCAATGCAAAGGGGAATAAATTATCAGTTTGTTTGTTTATTTATTACATTTATATTCCACCTTTCCTCCAAAGAGCTCAAGCTGCCATTCATGGTTGTCTTCCTCCCCATTTTATCCTTTCAACAACTCTGTGAGGTAGTCAAAACAAAATAAAAAAAATTCCTTCCAGTAGCACCTTAAAGACCAACTAAGTTAGTTCTTGGTATGAGCTTTCATGTGCATGCCAAGGGTCTGGTGACTTCTGTTTCAGTGTATCTGAAGAAGTGTGCATGCACACGAAAGCTCATACCAAGAACTAACTTAGTTGGTCTTTAAGGTGCTACTGGAAGGAATTTTTTTTATTTTGTTTTGACTATGGCAGACCAACACGGCTACCTATCTGTATCTGTGAGGTAGGTGAGACTGAGAGGCAGTGACTGGCCCAAGCCAGCCTTGGGAGTTTCATGGCAGAGCAGAGATTTGAACCCAGACCTCCCAAGATCTAGTCTTGTACTCTAACCACTACACCATACTAGGGATTGCTTCACCCTGAACAGAAATCCCCAGAAAGATGTACATAGAAGCCCAGGAAAATGCCTAATAGCAAGTCATGCCATTGCTCCATTTATCTCATTGTTCCATTATCCACTGCCTGCCGTTGGATCTCCAGAGTTAAATTGTTTGCCATTTACTTTCAATTTATTTTCTGAGAAAATGTGATATTATTGAGTAGAACTGACCATGTGATGTCAGCAGGATTTACTTAAATCTGAGCTGAGATGAAATGAAAAGTAAGCTTTGTTCCAGGAGCAGTGGCCTAACCTGTTCAAATTCCGGGAGAGTTTGTGTGAAGAAGAAAATGAGCTTTAAAAGCAGCTTTGAAAGACTAACAATGCAAACCTAGACATATTTACTCAGAAGTAAGCCTCCCTGAGTTCAATATAGGGATGGGAGTAATATTCAATTTAATTTGCATTTATAGGCAAACCTACCTAATTTGCACTTTCGGAAACAATATGCAAACTGAAGCACATCCATCCATCGGAATTCACTCTTCCCAATTTTACAATGCAATTCTCCAGTTATGTCATGTGTACAAAAATGCCTGTTCTTGGATAAAGTATGCACTGAATGTGAATTCTAGGGGTCAAGTGCACATATTAGTGAATATAGCATAAGGGAAAACTGATAAGCAAAAATGTATATACTAGGACAAGCTGCACAGAAAAATGCTGCTGAATTTTCAGGAGGACATTTTCTAAGAATAAATTGAAAACTGATGTTGAAATGTGGAGGACTTAAGAATGGAAAAATGAGAAACCAAAATTGAAAAAAAAATCCCATCCTCATAGCACTTACTGCTTGGTAACCGAATATAGGATTGGATCTAAAGTGGTTGACTGAAGCATAATATGCTGGTGCATGTTTCAAAAGGCACCTGAAGTGGACTTCAGACATCCAGCTTGTTTCCACTGTTGTGAAACAGGAGAGGGAGCCCTCACTACACCGACTGGGCAGGAGGGGAAGCAGTGGAGAATTATTCTTTGTCCTTAGTGAATTAGGGACGAAAGGGATCTGTCACTGTAAAATTCAGAGGAGCAGCTGGTGTTTGGCATGTGTGCATTTACTGGCACCTCTGTCCTACACACATTGACTTGGGACCATCGCCAAAAGAATATTTGTTTCAGTCTGAGGCAGCACAAAAAGTTAGAAAGATCAATCAACCAGGAAGTTAGTCCTTTTGCCCAGTTCCTGTTCATTTCAGTGTGAGCTAAGGAGAACTTTTTTGTGACTTTTGCCCAGCTGTGTCACACAAATATTGACAATAGCAGAGAGATCCCAAATAGCCAGAACATTCATATTCTAAAATGATTTAGGCAAAACGTTTGGAAAGGGTTTTAGAAGCTAAGCACTGTTGTCACATTTAGTTCAATTTCAGTTTTGTTACTTAGGCACCTCACCAAAAACCTCTGAGTAATCTTAGCAGTCATGGAATAAGAAGATTGATCCTCTTGTGAATCAGGAATTGGATAAGTAGCAGGAAGCAGAGAGTAGGTACCATAAACGGACAGTTCTTAAAATGGAGTGATTTTAAGAAAGTGGATTCCCCTAAAGATCACTTTTGAGACCTGTGCTTTCTAACTTGTTCAGAAACTATCTAGGGAACAGGGGTGAGCAGTGTGGTGGCCACATAATTAGTATCATTGATGATACTAAATTGTTCAAGGTCATTAAAACAAAAAGGGATTGTGAGGAGCTCCAGTGGGTGGGGAAATGGCAGAAGCAAATAATGTAAACAAGTGTAGAGTGATGCAAAAATATTAATTTCACATACAGTATATGCTCATGGGGTCTGAACTGACAGTAACTGACCAGGAATGAGACCTTGGGGCCATAGCTCTATGAAGGTGTTAACCCAGTGTTCAGCAGCTTCACAACATGCAAATTCCATGCTAGGGGTGATTAGGGAAGGAATTGAAAATAGAACTGCCAATATCATAATGGCATGACCATTTGGAATTCTGTACAGTTCTGGTCACCTCATCTCAAAAAGGATATTGCAAAAAAGTGCAAGTAGATAAATAGGTACCGCTCCGGCAGAAGCAGCTTAGTCATGCTGGCCACATGATCCAGAAAAACTGCCTGCGGACAAACACCGGCTCCTTTGGCCTGTAAAGCGAGATGAGCACCACAACGCCAGAGTCGTATGTGACTGGACTTAACTGTCAGGGGTCCTTTACCTTTACCTTTTCTCTTTTTTTTACAGCTGGAAAAGGTTCAGAAAAGACAAGTGAAATAATCAAGGGGATGCAGCAACTCCCATATAAGCATTTGGGCTTTTTTAGTTTAAAGAATAGGTGAGTAAGAGTAAGAGTAAGAGTAAACTTATGCTTGGCATGGAGAAAGTGCATTTCTCCCTCTCATAACACTAGAACTCATTGGCATCCAATGAAATTAAATGAGGGAAGATTCAGGACGGGTTAAACAATGTTCTTCTTCATGCAACACATAGTTAAGCTAGAGAACTCACTCCTTTGGGAGACAGTGATGGCCACCAACTTGGATGGCTTTAAAAGAGGATCAGACAATGTCATATGCAGTATATCTCTGAATGCCAGTTGCCTGGGATTGCAGGTGGGCAGAGTGCTGTTATGTTCATGTCCTCCTTGCAGGCTTCCCACAGGTTGGCCATTGTGAGTAGAGGACGCTGGTCTAGATGGGCTATTGGCCTGATCCAGCAAGTTCGTCTTATGTTCTTCTTATTTCTGTACTAATTGACATGGCCCCATGCTGTTCAAACCATATAAAAGTGACTGCAGGTCCCATATGGAGATGAAAGTCTTCCATCTGCATCAAAAGACTCATTTGCACAATAGAGTATGGGGCCCACTGGAACATAATGATGTAAATAGGATGTAAATCTGCATCTCAAGAGCCACCACAAGGCTGCTTCTTCATTCATAGATCCCTAGCTGGATTTGGAGCCATATTTTAAATGACTATGGATTCATAAAGTGTGTGTGCGCGCACAGAAAGATGATAGATAGATGATAGATAGATAGATAGATAGATAGATAGATAGATAGATAGATATGTAGATATAGATATATATTCATCCAAAAAGATCATAACGCTGTATATGTACTACTGAATATATATATATTATTGTATCATTAGCTTTGTACATGTACTGCTGTATGTATTGCTTTGCTGAATTATAGTCTTTACTTGATTGATCATAACTATTATAAGTTGTAGACACCCTCTGTATGGCACCTATAATAATAAACTATCTTATTCTGTCTTGCCTTCCCATATATTTCATTTTACAGCTTCAAATATGCAAGAAAGCAAACAGTTGCTTGCCTTTAAATATGTGCAGGAATGTATGTAAAAGGAGTTGGTCCGTCTAAGATCTGTGAGTCATCTTGTGGAAATATTCTTGCAAAAATAATCCCAATTTACCTTTTTTCCTTTTTACAAATTTCCTAATTATATATGTCAGAGAAGTCTGAAAGGTTACTCACAGTCTCTTTTGGATTCTCATTAGCTAGAAGTGACCACAACCTGGCAACTGTGAAGCAGGTGTCCACATCGCAGCTGAGCTGAAGCTCTGTACACACTGCTACTTGAAAGCACATTCTTTTCCTTGACTTCTGGGCACTGTGGTGTACCCTTCACATAGCCACAATTCCCATAAATCCCAACAATCTATGTGCCCGGAATTTTTTGAGGGGAGGAATGTGTTTTAAAGGCATAGTATAGGCACAGGCAAACTTGGCCCTCCAGATGTTTTGGGACTACAGTTCTCATCATTCCTGACCACTGGTCCTGTTAGCTAAGGATCATGGGAGTTGTAGTCCCAAAACATCTGGAGAGCCAAGTTTGCCTATGCCTGGCATAGTATTTACACAGCCTGAGTGTTAGCCTTGTCACGTCTTTGAAACAGAATGGATGCTGAGGTTGGGGTATAGTCTTAGTGGAGAACATTAGCCCTCAAGGATAATGTTGTAGCACACACTGGTGTGGAAGGTAGAAAACCCTGAACTACAGTTACATTGCCAAAGCAACACCTCTCCTCCTACAGAAGCTTCACTCTCCAGGGCTGTCATTCTGAAACCTTTTATGAGCTCTGCAGTAGCTCTTACACATAATGTCAAGCACATTAATTCACTCATTGTATAAATTAACTTCTTGAAATGCTGCTCCTTTACATCCTTGGATGAAATGGATTTTCACCTTGACTAGAAATTGCTGTTAACGTATTTTCAGCTCTCCTTTTCTTCGTGTTTTAATTATGTTAGACACTGGAACTTTTTTTGTAGTTCTTTTTCCCCCCACTGCTCTGGAAGAAAAGATGGTGTATAGTGAAAAAATGGTCCCAAGGATAAACGCATTCAGGTATGCCGTTACATAATAAAAATCTGGCACTTTGTAAGAACACAAATAAACACAAATTTTCTATTTGTACATTAGTATCTCACCTTTTCTTCTCAGAGCTCAGAAACTGGGATCACCTTTATCCTCACAACATCACTGTGAAGTAGATTAGGGTAAAAGCACAGAACTGTAGAGTTGGGCAGAACCCCAAGGATCATCTATACAAACCTCTGCAATATAGAATAATTAGTAGTGACTTGCTGAAAGCCACTGTCCTGGGGTCCTTCCAGCCATATCATTAATAGTGTATAGCTGCTGTTCAAGCCTTAGGAACCAGATTGTCGTTCAAGAGTTGGAGAGTGTCTGCTTGAAGTGTGGGGTCCTGTTCTATTCATGTAGGTCCCCTGTACATTTACAAGCCCCAATTTTCCAGATTTCTGAAATATTTCAGAAGCTTTCATGAGTACAGAAGGTTTCCCACTTGATAAAAGCAAAAAGGTAAAGGACCCCTGGTCAGTTAAGTCCAGTCAAAGGCGACTATGAGGTGTGGCGCTCATCTCGCTTTCAGGCTGAGAGAGCCAGCGTTTGTGCACAGACATGTGGCCAGTATGACTAAACTGCTTCTGGCACAAAGGGAAACCATGACAGAAGCCAGAATGCATGGAAATGCTGTTTACCTTCCCGCTGCAGTGGTACCTATTTATCTATTTGCACTGGCGTGCTTTCGAACTGCCAGATTGGCAGGAGATGGGACAGAGCAACGGGAGTTGACCGGGTCGCGGGGATTCCAACTTCTGACCTTCTGATCGGCAAGCCCAAAAAGATTAGTGGTTTAGACCACAGCGCCACTTGATATAGTCACCATCCAAATTATGGAGGATGGTGAGAGGAATGGTGGTGTAGAGCAAGTGTGCTCATTCTCATTCCCTCTCCCAGCACGTGTTAAATTAACTTGAAATCTACCTAAAAAGAATTTCTCTCATTCTTGGAAGAGTCCAAAGGTAAAACGATTGTAGCATTTTTAAAATATGTATCTTAAAAAATATATCAAAAGTTAACACATCTATAAGCAGGGTCAAACAGCCAGACACTAGTACTAAAAGAGTATTAGAACTAATTGAAATATTTGGTCGAGTAGCAGGTTTTAAATTGAACAAACAAAAAACGAAAGTGTTGGAAAAAAAATTAACAATGGAAGAAAGAGAGAGTTTTCAGAATGAAACAGGCCTGGAAATAACAAAAAAGGTAAAATACCTGGGGTTAAACTTAACATCCAAGAATGTGAACCTATTTAAGGATAATTATGAAAAAAGTTGGGCAGAGGTAAAGAAGGATCTGGAAATATGGTCAAGGTTGAAACTTTCTTTGTTAGGCCGAATTGCTACTATTAAGATGAATGTATTGCCTAGAATGCTGTTTTTATTTCAGACGTTGCAGATTTTGGACAAGATGGACTGTTTCAAGAAGTGGCAGAAAGATATATCAAAATTTGTCTGGCAGGGCAAAAAGCCCAGAATTAAATTTAAGATCTTAACTTAAGTTTTTAATCTGTGATATTTTAGTGTATTTTTGGTTTTTATGGAAGCCGCCCAGAGTGGCTGGGGAGACCCAGCCAGATGGGCGGGGTACAAATAATAAATTATTATTATTATTATTATAAAAGATAGAGGGGGGTTTGCCCTGCCGGACTTAAGACTTTATTATGAATCGGCAGCCTTCTGCTGGTTGAAACACTGGCTACTTCTTGAGAACACTGACATTTTGGACCTGGAAGGGTATGACAATAACTTTGGTTGGCATGCATACTTATGGTATGACAAGGTAAAGGTGTATAAAAGTTTTAAAAACCATATTGTAAGGAAAGCATTGTATAATGTTTGGATTAGATATAAAGATCTGCTGGAAAGTAAAACCCCCAGGTGGGTGTCACCAATGGAAGCCAGGGAAGTTAAAAAGCTTAATATGGACTCTAAATGGCCAAAATATCATGAGATTTTAGAATATGATGGTGAAAGGGTGAAACTTCAGAGTTATGAGAAACTAAAGCCTAAGGTTCGAGATTGGTTGCATTACCATCAGATAAATGAGACATTTAAACAGGACAGGAAAATAGGATTTCAGAAAGAGAAGTCAAAATTAGAAACAGAACTGTTGGAATCCAATACTAAGAACTTATCAAAAATGTATAACTTGCTGTTGAAATGGAATACACAGGACGAAACGGTGAAATCAGCAATGATTAAATGGGCACAAGATATTGGTCATGATATTATGTTTGCTGACTGGGAACAGTTATGGACCACCGGTATTAAATTTACTGCATGTAATGCTTTAAAAGAAAATATTATGAAAATGATCTATCGGTGGTACATGACCCCAGTCAAGCTTGCAAAAATTTACCATTTGCCTAATAATAAGTGTTGGAAATGTAATGAGACTGAAGGTACTTTCTACCACCTTTGGTGGACCTGCCCAAAGGTTAAAGCTTTCTGGGAAATGATCTATAATGAAATTAAGAAGGTCCTTAAGTGGACTTTTCCTAAGAAACCAGAGGCTTTCCTCTTGGGCATGGTTGGCCAAGTGGTGTTAAGGAAGGATAGGATTTTCTTTATGTACGCCACTACAGCAGCAAGAATTCTACTGGCAAAGTATTGGAAGACGCAAGAACTACCTACTCTGGAAGAATGGCAAACAAAGGTGATTGACTTTATGGGACTGGCCGAGATGACGGGCAGAATCCGTGACCAGGGGAAAGAGACAGTGGAAGAGGACTGGAAGAAATTTAAAATATATCTTAAAAATAATTGTAAAATTGAGGAATATTAAGATGTCAGGGGGTAAGAAGTAAAGAATTGCAGCAGTAATCAAAAAACTAAAGGAATCTTTATGAAAGGGAATTAAGATAATGGGCTTAAGGGTTGCTAAAGAACCATTAAACAAGGATGCAGGGATGGGGAGGTATGGGGAAGTCAAAAGAAAGAAGGGTATGAAATGATGAGTTGGAAATTATATTGTTTTGTACTGTTTTTGTTATCTGTTTGAAAAACGAATAAAAATTATTTAAAAAAAATATATATAAGCAGGGTCAAATGCTAAAGTGCACTGTAACAAGTAAGGATGAAGGGCTTCAGTTAAAATCTGCACAGAAATTTGGGTTCGTGTAGATTATGAGTAATACATAGGACACAGTCAGAGCCTTACATGAAAGAACAAGTATCTCAGTTCAAAGAATTCAGGTTCTTTCTTTAATCGTGGGCACATGTATAGGCAGTGAGATGATCTCATGTGCAATGACTTCATATTACACAAGCTTTGTGTACATTTCTCTGCCCTGCCTACTTGTGACTTAGGACTGAACTAAAAACAAACTCTGCTATGGGCAGTTTTTGAACATTCCAAAATTGCTTAGATCAACAAATTACGCATTGCCATGGTATTTCCAAACAAACCTAATAACTAATGCCTGCTAGGTTTCTGCCCCAGATGTTGATGTACAATGCCTGCTTTCATCTTGAAACTTCAGCTCACTTTTATGTGACTGCAAAATCAAAACAAATCTAAAAGCTACCATGTTATAGCGAATCCACCATCCTCTCCTGTTGCAGTGGGCTGTGGCGAAATGGTAGGAGACTTCTGAGAGTAATAATCCCTATTTCTAGGAATCTATAAGCTACTGCTATCCCTGTTTCTGACACATCATGGGGCAAATCTTCATATTTCGAAATGCATGCCTTATATTTGCTTTCCAGTCAACGTGAGGGGAAAGGATGCAAAATTTTGAGATTCAAATTCCTTGAGGAATGCGCACCTTGCATTCTCAGTGACTTATCAGAGTAGAAGCTCATGGCACAATATCACCATAACCCTTACTCACTATTAGTCATGAAGCCAATGCATAGAATTAAGAAAAGGGCAACAGCCTATGGTTGAGGGGGTGGCTAATCAAAACACATGTGCCGGTAACTAATCAGAATGACCTTCAATTCAGACTATTTCTTCAAAGGCACTGAATCACCCTGGAGGCTAACATTTCTTTTCTTAACAAACTATAGCATCCTATGACATAACCACAAGGTTATGAATTCCTCCACTCACTTCTTCACATAATCTCCTTTTAAAAGGCCATTCAGCTTCTAATTAATCTTGTCCTCGCCTGCAAAGATATAGTATACCTTTATTAATATCATCATCATTACTAATATTACTGGTGACTTACATTGCCTTTTGCAGGCAATTCTCAAATACATTTGACTAAAGCTGCCATGAGTTATATAGTAGAATTATACTGTTTTCTATTCACTTCGTTTTGGACAGAAAGACTGGTTATTGAGGCCTGGTGCGGCCTCTGATTGTTTGGGGCGGGGAAGAATGGGATTTTTTTTAGTCTACCAAATCTCACCTGCACTTGTTATTCAGGCATTTTTAAAATCAGTTTTGAATAGAGGTGCATACTATAAGTCTAGACCTTAATATTGCAATCCTGGGAGTATTTAGCAGTAAATTTTCTTGCAGTAAGTAATTTGGGTTTATTTCTGAGCAAGCAAACATAGGATCAGTCTGCATGTATATATTATGAGCTTCTTCTTTTTTTTGTAATCCCCACCCCACTCCCAAATAGTTTTCGGTTTAGTATCCAGTGCCTGCAATATAACCTTATCCTTTGGCTGATGCATCTATTGAGACCCAGGATTAGTTTTTATGCCCTGAGGTAGGTGAAATGAGTAATACTTTAAACCCTTCTTGGCATCATTTATAGCATCTTTGTAATTGGGAAATTATATATCACTGCCAGGGGATTAAATTAGTTCCTGCATGAGAATGTGTCTCACTCTGTTCTACTTCTTCTGTATCTTTCTTTTCAAAAGTGAGCTGACTCAAGACCGAGATGGGCCTGAACATTCATGGTTCTCATTCACATTTCAAAGCAAAGTGTCTAGATAGAATTCCTGAGGTCCCTGAGGTGACTCAGAATTAGGCCCCTGGATAACATAAAACACTTGAGAACATGAATTTTCACACTAATCCTTTTAGAAAGGAACCGTGTAGCCAGAGGCAGATTTAGGGCAATGCAACCAGTTCCACCACACTGGGCAGCAAGCCTAGGAGGCACTGCAAGGTGTCACAACTATGAAGTAGTGAACTGAGCAGAACAGAAGGGAAGAGGTAGAGGGCTGCCGAATTTTGGCCTCATACAAGGCTCCACTGAAATTTGAAAGACCAAACTCTGCCCCTGATGCAGTGGCGTAGCGTGGGTTGTCAGCACCCGGGGCAAGGCAAGTAATTTGCGCCCCCTAACCCGTGGATTTGCGCCCCCTAACCCTAACCCCCAGGTGTTGCACCCGGTGCGGCCAGCCCCCCCCCTGCACCCCCCACGCTACACCACTGCCCTGATGTAGCTTCTGGCCACCTGAAAATAAATACTAAACTCTTCTACCAGCCAGACTTTAGCTTGGTCCTTCTATTTCTAGAGCCTCTGCATAGATTTTCCTCCTTCCTTGTTAGCACTGAATTATATTTCATTTGTTCACCTTGTGAAACCCCAACCCAGCCTTGTTGTTGAAGCGCTTTCATTTTGCCTAGGCATTTAACCACCCAGTACCTTAAAGGGCGTATCCCATAAAGTCTTCCTATTTGTGCAACGGCTTCCACTTGCTCCATGGAACTTCCCCACTCTCTCCTGCCCCCCATGTTCTCAGGGTTCTTCCAAGCCTCCAGAGAAGATTTATCAGAGACATGTGGGAAGAGGATAGGGGGTGGGGGAAGGTTCTGTTTGTGCAACCGGAGTCCTGTGTGAATAGGACAACTTCATTGGATGCAACCTTTCTTTTCATATTGTCCTTCTCATTTCAGCTGGATTTATTCCATATTCAAGGTTCACCATCAGGTGCAGCTATAGTGGTGCTGTCAGGGTATGACTTAGGAACAGAAGTCCAGGGCCCCATGTGTGTATTCCCAAATGCAGATGGGCTGGCTTACAACATTATTAAGTAAGTAAAGAGCTCTGAAATTACTTGAATGCATTACTGAACGGAGCTGGTGGCCACCTGCTGTGGGTCAGATTCCTAAGCATATGTGTGTATTATAAAACTGCATGCTTCTGAAAGCACATTCATCATTTGTGATCAATGGCCTCCTCCGTCTCCTTTTCATTTTAAAATTGTGCCAACAAAACTCGGTCAACAAGGCAGTCTGTTGAATTACTTGGGAAATGAGGGTGAAGGCAGGGCTGGCTTGAGATATTCTGGCACCTGAGGTGGATCCCAAAATGTCACTCTCCTCCTCACCAGGGAAGAAGAGGTGAGGGGAGATCTAAATCAGAAACAAGGCGGGAAAGAAACATCCACATCAGGATCCACTGCCCTGTGGCAGAAGTGGAACAAGCCAATCTGGTGCCCGGGGCGGGGCCAGCTGACCATGGGGCAGGGCTAGCCACCCACAGGGGCAGGGCCAGCCAACTGAAGGGCGGGGCAAGCTGGGGCAGGACGCTCCACATGGCCTCCAAGGAGTCTGCCTGCCTCCTTCCACTCAGCCGTCCTACAGCTGGGGAGGAGGCAGCGGGTGGACCATTTGGGGCAGCGTGGAGCCTGCAGGCACCCAAGCCACTGTGTCACTTCCAGGAGAGATGCGTGGCTTGGGCAAGCTGCAGGCCCTGCGATGAGTGCCGCCCGGTATTTTGTCACCCCCCAGTGGTGACACCCGGGGTCGCCCGCCCCTGCAACACACCCCTTTCTCCACCCCTGCCTGGTAGATCCTGCTGCCTCAGGCTGTCACCTCGCCTTGCTTCATGGGTGGGTCAGCACTGGGTGAGGGATTCCTAACAAGATTGAGAATTGCAATTGCTGCTTGTTTTAAACAATTCTAGAATGATGCTTTTGAGGAAACCTTTATAAATGGTGAATTTTTGCAGCGTGCACAAGCATGCAATTTGGCAAGAGAACTGGCAAGAAAAAGCAGCCGCAGCAAACAAGGCATTAAAGAGGCTCTCCTGGATATGTATATCATCTTTTTAGATCCAGTAATTTGATGCAAGTAATAGGATGGAGGAGACAGAGGAATCCAACTGGCTCTGCCTGCACGCCTGGATTTAATGTGAAATTTCTGTTTGCAGACTTTATGTAGCACTTTAGAAACAGTAGCAGAGAAAGAGTCGTAGAGTCCTAGGCCATTTTCAGAGGAGTGATTGAGTAGCTCCTCTGATTTCTGGCTGTGCTTCATGCAGATGCCAGAGGTGTGATACATATTAAACACAACATTGTTGCTTTGTAATGCACAGGTGTGAGTGAATTCTTAGGGTGTTTTTATACAACTCATGTTGGACCTAGTCCAAAACAACATAGCTCCCAGAGAAAACATTACGTTGTGTGATTTCACTTCAGGCCAATTCAAATAGCTGTTTTAAAATGATAAGTCAGTGAGTAATAACCACCAAATCTGTGGCAGAGTGTTTATCTGAGTACCCAAAATATACCTATATACAACTTTCCATATTGCTATGTGAATAGTGGAACATTAAACTGTACTGGGCATGTGGGTGAAAGAATGAGAATCTCTACAGATTTAATAGTTGTTGCTCCTCTGTGGCTAAACTCCATGCCTGTCCAGCAATGGCAAACTCATATAGGTAACATACACCATTTCCCCCTCCAGGCTCCTGTGGCTGGTGTGATTTAATTGATTGCATGTGAAGACCCCCAAAACCACTCCCAAATATATACATAATAGACACAGAATTTTAGTTTAAGGTTTTGGGCATTAATTTTGGCCACAACTTTATTGAATTACAGCATGTGAGTGGTTGTCTAGGCCTTGGTTCCCGGCTACCTGGCCCTGTACCGTGGCAGGGCAGGACTGACAAGTGGACGCCACCAGAGGTCAGTAAGAGAAAAAATACTGGGGAAGCACGGAGTTGAGTGCAGGCTCCAGTTCACCCCATGTGCTCCCAGGGACTCTGGTGTGGCCCTAACTCCTGAAAGGGGATTAGACAAAAGCAAAGCAAGTCTCTGGATTCCTTTAAAGGAATTCCCTAGCAGCAGCAATGGAGGGGCAGGCACAGCCAAACACGTCCCCTCCGGAAAACATAGAACCAATGCCTAACCGCCAGCCTAACAAAGTTGTGACGATTTGCTACACGGTAGGCAAAAACCAAGTGGCACCAGCCGATCAATCAAATGGCAAAATTCCTACCAGGCCCCTGTTCCAAAAACAGACAACCCCTAGATAGGCATAGCAAGCCCAAAAGAACAGCCCTAAATATAGGGAGGGAGGACGGGTAATCCAATGCACATTGCAGGAAAGAAAAAGCTCCCAACAACATGCAGCAGCTTAAATAGCCCCTTGGTAGCCAATAGACATCCCAACAAGCCAAATTTCTGTCCCAGCAACTAAGGGGTAGCCAATAGGGAGCTGTGGCTATCCAAACAGTCCCACCCCACAACAGGGAGGCAGTTTAGATGATCCAACCACAACACGTGCTCTCCACAATGGAGGACACAATTTGCCAGTTTGTTTCTGGACCCAATTCATTGTGCTCATTTTAGTGTTTAAAGTGGTTTAGGCCCCAAATATCTGAAAGACTCCTTCCCTACAGGATCCTCTTGGGTGCTAAGATAAGTAGAGAGGGGCTGTCTTGGTTGTTTCACCACCTTCAGAAGTTTGGTGGGAAGGCCCAGGAAAGAGCATTCTACCCAATTGTGGAATTCTTCACCACAGTAGTTCATTTGGCACCATCACTATAAAGTTTCCATCATATGCTGAAGACGTACCTCAATTTCACCTGTCCTTTGACACCTGAGATATATGTTTTCTGCACCCACCCTATTCCTAGGACTGTAATTTGCTTTAAATATTGAATTTTAAATTGTTTCGTAGCCCTCCTTGCCATCTGACAGTGAAGGACACATGGAAAACTGAAACAACAACAAATTAAATGATGGCATACCTCAGGTTATTGGACCACCCCAGTATCATCTTCCTGGATGAGAGAGATACCACACAATCCAAGTGCCCTATGTAATACAATACTGACAATCTAACAATTTATTTAATAATGAATGGAGTGTTGTTGTGTACTGGTGTGTCGTGATTCAAGAAATAGTCAGTCATATATTTTATGAAGAACCCTGTAATTTACTGACCTTTTTTATATCCATGTACCTTTTCATTTATGCATTTTTGAATACCATCATCATCATCATCAAATCTTTATTGGCATCACATACAAACTTTCAGAATAAATAGGCCAGTGCGATCTCGTCACCATTTCAACAGTACAGTGGTACCTCAGGTTAAGTACTTAATTCGTTCCAGGGGTCCGTACTTAACCTGAAACTGTTCTTAATCTGAAGCACCACTTCAGCTAATGGGACCTCCTGCTGCTGCCACGCCACTGGAGCACAATTTCTGTTCTCATCCTGAAGCAAAGTTCTTAACCTGAAGCAATATTTCTGGGTTAGCGGAGTCTGTAACCTGAAGTGTATGTAACCTGAAGCGTATGTAACCTGAGATACCACTGTACAGTCATTTGCCAAAGGGAAGAAGAGGCGAGCAATCCATTTCAATTTTTGAATATGATATGTTAATACAAATTAGTATTAATTTGCTATTTTATGTTAGAGCAGGCAATGTTGTTTTACTTTTTTCACTTCTGTGTATTACTGTGCATGTTTAGATACCCTTATACAGTGATCTGAACTTTTGTATAATTAAAGAAAATTAATTAAGTTATGTCTCTTAGTATTTGTAGCTGTCTCTTATTTATGTTTGTCACACCCAATGTTAAACACATCTTCCTAGTTGACTAAAGATATGCCAGAGATAGGCACATTCTGTCAACAATTCAGGAATAATTAACTTCTGTGCTTGCAGTTTCACAGATCTCTGGTAGCCTCTTTTCTGATGTGAATCACGATCCACTAGAGCGCTCCTTGTACACGATTGACATTGATTTCATTTTGTAAATTGAATTGGGAGTAACCATGTATCTTGGCTGCTTTTGTGTAGTAATTGGACAGTGTGCTACAAAATTTTAAAATGTTTCCATCCTCTTTATCACTGCCATCATAATAAGCAATTGAATCCATATTTATAAGACAGTAAAAATGTTATTGGCAGTCTCTTCTTCCACTGTTCATAGATGAACTGTGAGAAGGAGAATAATCTTGTGGCTAATGCAGTAAAAAGAAACAATGCTCCAAAATAAATTCTGGTTGCTTATTTCTGTTCATCTCCTGTTCCAGAGGCTAGGACCTGAACCAAATTCAAGTTACAAGAATGGAGATTCTGACTAAACAGGAATAACTGTTCAACAGCGGAACAGATTCCCATGAGAAGTGGTGGACTCTCCTTCCTTGCAGGTTTTTATATAGAGGTTGGATAGTCACCTATCATGTATGATTTAGTTGAGATTCCTGCACTGCAGGGGGTTGGACTAGATGACCCTCGGGATCCCTTCCAACTCTACAATTCTGTGATTTTATGATGGAGAAAAATAGATAATTAATTATTTTCTTTCTTTTTTGGCACAGAAACAAGCAGATAATACTGTTACTACCCCATGGTTGCTGCATGCTTGCTTGGTGCTCACAGAGTAAAGATGTGGATTGGTTACCAACACATATCTTTTTATTTAAGTTATTTACAGGCATGCCACACAACACAAACAGGTCACATGATTTGAATAGTTAATCATTATTTTAATATACCATATTTTTTTGCTCTATAAGACTCACTTTTTCCCTCCCAAAAAGTAAGGGGAAATGTGTGTGCATCTTAAGGAGCGAATGCATGCTGCGCAGCTATCACAGAAGCCAGAACAGCAAGAGGGATTGCTGCTTTCACTGCACAGCGATCCCTCTTGCTGTTCTGGCTGCTGAGATTCAGAATATTTTTTTTCTAGTTTTCCTCCTCCAAAAACTAGGTGCGTCTTGTTGTCTGGTGCGTCTTATAGAGCGAAAAATACAGTATTATTATTATTTTTTGGGGGGGGGGGGGCGGATATTTTCAAGTAAAACATGGAAAGCAGGGCTTGTCTAGCCTTTCAAAAAGTTTTTACAGTTTTCAAAGACACCTCCTTGCGCCTCCTCTTTTATTCTTTAAATTGCTCTTCTCTCTCTGTTGAGAAATCCAAAGTTTAGTTATAAGAGTGATGATCAAGCAATTAGGGAGAAAAAAGGCACCCTGCTGGGAGCACTCAGAAGCAGCTCACTTAACTGGCTGTTCCCAGACTATGTTGAATATTCAAATCACACAGTCCACAGAGGGAGCAAAAAGGAAGAAAAAAACAGCAGAAGAAAATTGAGTTAAATAAATTAGATTAATGAGTAAAACTGAGATCTAGTTGTGGGCATTAAATAACAAGAAAAAAGAGCTCAATTAATTCATCAAACATATTTTCCCATATCAGAAAATTATGCATTTCAAAAAACAAAACAAAAAAAATCTGACACCCAGTTTGAATCCTGGCCAGCCATTTTCAGTTTTGCTGTCTCTTTGAAAATCAGTTCCACTGCTTAGTCACAATGCAGTCAGAGCCATAGTCTGACACTGCACTCTGACAGTACACAAGAAGGATTTCCTGTCCCAGATGGTTGATCTTTTATGGGCTAATTTGATATCCCTTCAGGAGGCATATGGCCTAAGAATTGCCATTTTGTGCGAAACAAACAATCTTGCTAGCTCAGTATTCTGGGCTAGATAACTGGCTCATTTATGTCCCCAGATGCTTTTTCTTCCTCAAGGTTGTGCACGTGTAGAGAAACGTTGGGGTGAACTGACTGGATGGTAGAGACAGCTGCAGCCATTGCTATGAATATAGCTGCACCTCCCCCCCCCCCCGGTGACATCACAAAATGGTGGTGGCTCTTTTCATCTACCGCAGCACCTCTCCACACAGCAGAGAAAACAGCCACCTGGGTGAGCGACTTAATCCTTTCACAGGGTCCAAACTGCTGCCTAAGTCAACAGCACCAAAATGACTAAAACTAAGCAGGTCTGGATCAGGTCAGTACCTAGGACTCAGCTACGTTGGCAAAGAAAAAACACTTTATATGCGCTGTTTATGCATTCTGACACAGTGACAACAAGATGGCGCTGTGGAGTTCCGTTTTTGCTAACCTGATTTCTCATACAAAGTTTGCAAGGTGTTTAACTGAAATGCTTCTTTGATGGGTCTAGATCCAGCCCTAGATGGGTGGCCACAAAAAGAAGCACACGTATGCCATCTTTCTTCTTGGCTGAAGAAACACAGGATACAAATGCAATAAAATAAAATAAACTTTACCCATATGAGTATTGCCAACAGGATTTGGGCTTTTTGATGACCCCCTGTTGCTACAAATCAGTTGAGTTCATTGGAGTCTTGCAATGAGGACCCACTGACCATAGTCAGATACTGCTGCTTACGTGTGTGATTTACCACAGTTCAGGTTTTTTCAGAGGTTTAATACAACAGTTGGCCAGCCTTATCCTCTTCTCTTTTACTTGGAAGTAAGTCTCATTGCATTCAGTGGAGCTTGCTCCCAAGGAGCGCATTGGATTGAATCTTAGTAGGCTATCTCCTGGTTAAGAAATCCTGGATTAGATATTATTATGCCACAGAAATCGCTATCAGATCTTTATTTTCCATTATAGCCTCACTTCTTGAAGTGGTATCACAACTTATTTGTCACAATCAGTGTCAGAAGCCTTATCCTTTTCCACAGTACTTTTCGCTGTAAAAATGTCTCTGTATCTCTTTGCTGACTGTGTCATTAACATTACTGATTGATCTGCACCCTCAAAACTCAGAGACACCTGATAAGGCTCCTGAGGATGTCTAAAAACATACTCAGAAGCAGAAAATGTAGTCTGAATAATACCTTAAGGAGATTGCATATTAAATACTCAACAAGATCTATGGTTAGGGCTGGCTGCCATTTTCAGGAAATTGATTGCAAGGAAATGCTTGTCAGCGTGCTGATATTTTATAGCTGTTCCAGGTGGCTGCTGCCTGAAAAGGAGGGCTGTTTTTTATGTCGCACTTGTGTCTGAGCAGCAGAGAAGTTTAAAGACTCACTGAAGGCTTTTGTATGCTGCTTTCGGCATTTATTTTGGCATTTAGTTCTGTCCGGGGGTCTGTGTGTTATGCTTAAGGTAAGATATGCTTACCCCCAGGTAGATTCCTGATTCCCTCTAGCAATGCCATAGAGAAGATTTGTGGTAAATGCAGATGCTACCTAAGGAAGCCCTTTCGTCACATATACACTAAATGTTTGGACAAAGGGGACGGGGAATGCACCACTGGCCATGTGCCCATGACACATGCATACTCAGTACAACATTTTGCCAAAGGACCCTTAACACATAGGTGCCATTTTACAGACTTTTGCACTTAACATACATATGCCATGGTGAAAAGGTTATGTAAAGGTAAAGGTAAAGGTACCCCTGCCCGTACGGGCCAGTCTTGACAGACTCTGGGGTTGTGCGCCCATCTCACTTAAGAGGCCAGGGGCCAGCGCTGTCCGGAGACACTTCCGGGTCACGTGGCCAGCGTGACAAAGCTGCTCTGGCAAGCCAGAGCCGCACACGGAAACGCCGTTTACCTTCCCGCTGGTAAGCGGCCCCTATTTATCTACTTGCACCCGGAGGTGCTTTCGAACTGCTAGGTTGGCAGGCGCTGGGACCGAGCAGCAGGAGCGCACCCCGCCGCAGGGATTCGAACCGCCGACCTTTCGATCGGCAAGCCCTAGGCGCTGAGGCTTTAACCCACAGCGCCACCTGCGTCCCAATACCAATAGGGGAAAAGGTTATGTACAGCACCACAAAAACATACTGAAATACATTAAAAATAAATTCTGGTTCATCCCAACTCTAGCTAAGACATTTGTGGGGGGAAATGTAGATCACAGCCAATGCTTGTAGTTGTTTCTAGTTGGAACCTGTGCAATAAAGGCTGCTGGTTAGTCAAAGCTAGACTTTCTTGTCTTTACATTAAGGCAGAAGAACATTTCCAGACATCATTGAAATCAGTGATGGCATCGGGTGCTAGGAAGCATCTGACTGAAGTAATGAGAGGCCAGGGGCAAAAGAACTCTGTCCATCCATGCAACATGGTCAATAAGTATGTTCATTCAAGAGTAACAGTGAATTCACACTGTGCATTCTTTGTATCTGAAGAAGTGTGCATGAACACGAAAGCTTATACCCAGACCAACATGGCTACCTACCTGAATCAGTAAATTCACACCTAGTACTTAAAATTGCTACCATAGGCCAAACCTGTACAAGTTTGCCTGGATGTAAGTCCCACTTTTTCCACTTTAGGCAGTGGTAAACTGTCTTCCTATCATTACATACTGTCATGATGTGTGAGCATAGCTGGTATTTTATCTTCCCTCCTGCAAGTGGTAGAGATAGCCACCAATGTGGACGGCTTTAAAAGAATATTGTTGTTGTTGTTGTTAATTGAATTTATATACCCCCCCTATATCTGGGGGTCTCAGGGCAGTTCACAGAATAAAATCAAGATATAAAACCATATAATAAAAATTAAAACAACAATCTACTAGCCCACTATGATCAACCAAAGGCCTTCTTAAAAAGGAACGTTTTTGCCTGGTGCCTAAAGGTGAAGGTGCCAGGAGAACTTCGCTGGGGAGAGCATTCCACAGATGGGGAGCCACTGCAGAGAAGGCAGTTGCCACCCTCTGGACCTCTCAATGAGGAGGCACACGAAGAAGGGCCTCAGAAGATGATCTCAGGGTCTGAGTAGGTTCATATGGAAAGAGGCGGTCCTTGAGGTATTGTGGTCTTAAGCCATTTATTAGATAAATATTAGATAAATTCATGGGAAATAAGGCTACCAATAGCTACTAGCCATGATGGCTGTGTTCCACCTCCATTGTCAGAGGCAATGCCTTTGGAAAAAAAACAGTTGCTGGGAATTACAGGCAGGGAGAGTGTGGTTGTGCTTGCAAACTTCCCATGGGTTGGTCACTGTGAGAACAGAGTGCTGAATGAGATGGGCCTTTGGTGTGATCCAAGAGGGCACTTCTTACGTTCTGAACCCTTCTGACTGGAGTAGGAGCATGCACATTTCATTTAGTGTTCCTGCATTAAGATGCTCTAACTGAAATGCTTCAGTCGTGGGGTTGCGTCATCTCTGATAATAATGGCAATCATATAACTAAATAACTAAACGAAAGAGAAAAGAAGAAGAAGAAGAACCAAGCTACACCAAATTAGAAGCCCAACATTTTCTAAATTGATACTACCATCTTTTTCAAAATTATAATTTGAAACATCTCCCAAATTCCTGGCAAGAAATCCTTTGTGCATCAGTAAGTAGATCCTTTCATTAGCTGTGCACATTGGCAAACATACCGATATCTGGTGCTGTTAGTTCCTGCTGTTATATTCCCTTTTTGGCACAAAATGTTCTTTGCCACTGAAACTCTGCCATTAGATACACCCTGGCTTCAGTTCTCGTACAATCTAATAGCACATCTTTCTTTCTTTCCTTTTGGCACCTGGGAGGATTTCTCCACTAATAGAAAGAACATGAAGCAATTTTGTAAGAGACGGTCTAGAAATGCGGACAGAGCTATGATGAAAGGCACGAGGGGAGTTTGTTTCATTCACAAAGGCACAGTTGCCTCTCTCATTGCAGACACCGCTACACTGTTCCACCTTTTAGGTACCTGTTATCCAACACCATTATAGCTGGATCCCCACAGCAGCATTTTAGTAGTTCATATAGTTTGGACGACACCCAAGAACTCTGAATAACCTTTGCTCAAGATGGAAGAAATGTTGTTTGGAAAAGCAAAGTACAGTGAATTCAGGTTTCTATCTATTTTGGATAAAGTTGGGCTTAAGGGCATAAGAACAATCATACAGGATCAGACCAATGGTTCATCTAATTCAATGAATCAATCAGAAAGTCCAGGAGTGGCAGTTTGGAATTACTTTTATTCCTACCCTTCTGTTTCTTCTCAGCATGTGGTAGCCAGAGCTTTATTGTCTCTGAACACGGTTGCGCTTTATTCATAATACTTTGTACTAATGGTTCCTGGAATCCTAAAGACAAATATATATGTATGGAGTGGCATACAGAGAGGATTGTAGCTACAGTGGCATCGTGCAATAGACCAAGACAGAATCTACACACATATATAAAAAACCGCTGTGAAAATTCTTTTTAAAAAAACGTTTTGAAAAATACATTGCATTTTTCATAGCTCCCTATCGCCATCTAGTGTCACATTTGTATTTTGCACTTTACAACACATTTAAAACGTTTTATTTCCAGCTGTACAGCTGAGTCTCAAGTAGTGTGATTTGGCCAGACTGTATTCAGTGTACCCACATATAGGCTGAAGTAGGTAAAAAAAATACCATACCGCTTACAGAGTTGCGTGTGGTGCAGAACCAGACTTCTGACTGGTACTACTTCAATTAATGTGCTTGGATAATGCTAATGGGAGCTGCAGAAATCTCATACCCACTATGGCTTAAACCAGTACTGCTGGCTATTGTTATGGGCTGGATATATGGCAGGCATGCCAGCCCCCAATATGGGTTGGAGTCTTCAGTTTGCATGCAGATAGTTAGAGTTTGAATCTGGTGAGAACTACAATTGAGTAAGTCCCATGAAATAAGCAAGTTGGAGGAAAATGAGATATGAGAAACAAAGAACAACCTTCTGGATGGCAACCTGAATTTATAAAGTCTTTCACTGGTTTCCAAGATGGGCAAGGGTAACATTACATAACTAACGGGCACAGGTAGTCTGATAAAATGTACAGTATCATCATCAACCATGTCATATATGTATTCTGCTACAGAATTGCAGCAAAGTCACTTGGACATTGTGGGACACGGGTGGCGCTGTGGGTTAAACCACAGAGTCTAGGACTTGCCAATCAGAAGGTTGGCGGTTCGAATCCCCGTGATGGGGTGAGCTCCCGTTGCTCAGTCCCTGCTCCTGCCAACCTAGCAGTTCGAAAGCACATCAAAGTGCAAGTAGATAAATTGGTACCGCTCAAGCGGGAAGGTAAACGGCGTTTCTGTGCGCTGCTCTGGTTTGCCAGAAGTGGCTTAGTCATGCTGGCCACATGACCCAGAAGCTGTACGCCGGCTCCCTTGGCCAATAAAGCGAGATGAGCACCGCAACCCCAGAGTCGGTCACGACTGGACCTAATGGTCAGGGGTCCCTTTACCTTTACCACTCAGACATCTTAGCCAATCTGATTATTTCTCACTAAGGTGCCCTAAACCTGCTGAGAGAGGCAGACTTGGATTTCTCAGGAAATGCAAACAAGAGTGCTTACTTTAATTAAGGCAGAATATGGTTTCTGGATGGATCCAATGCTCACAAGGGATAACTAATAGTGAATTAGAGGCATTACCTGCATTAGATATGGCACAGAGCTCTGGGGGTTTCATTAAGCAAATACAATCATAATATCCGTCATTGTGGGGAAATTCTCTTCTACAGCAGTCACTCCTGAGAGGATTCTTGGCCGGCACCTCTGAGAATTCCTTTAGTAAATGATATGCTTGCTTCTTGGAGCTAGTCTATGTCTCTCTCACACAGAGAGGGTCTCAGGGCATGTACAGAGTTGCAACTGAATTGATCTTCTTGACAACAATCTAGAGACCCTTTAAGTTTACAGACTGGTACAAGCTTGGAAACATTTCACACACTTGCTGAAAGGCTGGCTGGTAACTGCTATGCTGGCGTCCTTTGGGAGGAATGATGGGATATAGGCTTAATACCTGACATATCTCAGCTTTCTGTCAATAGCTTTGTACACTGTTCTGCCACTTTTGGTCTCCTTTTGTGGACTATCATTAAAAAGTACAAGCACAGACAACATCTTATTCCAGGAGGACAAAACGGTATTTCTCGCCATATCTCACTCTCAGCTGAACAAGCTCCTAATGGGCGAATGCAAAGAGAGTTAGGCACTGAGCAAATATTATGCTTGTGTTCATTTATAAGTGATATTGTATGTCAATTTAGATAGGTAAATTAGATGAGTTCTCTTAAGCTTCTGCCTTGGTTGCTTATGCATCTCTTCAGACATTTAAAGTGGTTCACTATTTTAAAATTAGTTATCTTAAAATCTTAATTTATAATATATTACTTTATAGTAAGAAAAAAGTTGTCACACTGCAGTTTGCATGGCTGCAGAACAAGCAAACAAGGGGACAAACAAGCATAGCTGTCAACTTTTCCCTTTTCTTCTGAGGAATCCTATTCGGAATAAGGGAATTTCCTTTTAAAAAAGGGAAACGTTGACAGCTATGCAAACAAGTGGTTCAGGCAGGCCTTCCCATGCTGCCCCTGTTGCCATATTCACTACCAACAATCACCTGCCCACTTGCTCACATGTGTGCACAACAGGCCAATTAAAGTCTGTGGTCTGAGAGGGCAGGCTGCTCAGCTGAGCAAGCACCCAAGTTCTGTATTTTTCCTACCACACATCACTTAGGATATTTTTGTATGCTATTGTGTGTTATTCCCTCCTAGCAGCCTGGTACCCAGCATTGCTCAGAATTCTATCAAAGTAAGAGAATCTGTGCCATTTTGAAAGCTTCAGTATGCCATCTTGGTTCAAAATGGTGCTCAGATATAAACAAAAACCTGCTCCTCGTTCTCAGGAATGATCGTGCAAAATTTGGTTATGATATCCAAAAAAAGGTGTTCAAATATTTAGCAAAGAGATAAACAAACCACTTCCCCAAACATATACAGTGGTACCTCTGGTTACCTACTTAATTCGTTCTGGAGGTCTGTTCTTAACCTGAAGCCCCACTTTAGCTAATGGGGCCTCCCACCGCCGCGCGATTTCTGTTCTCATCCTGAAGCAAAGTTCTTAACCCGAGGTACTATTTCTGGGTTAGCGGAGTCTGTAACCTGAAGCGTCTGTAACCTGAAGTGTCTGTAACCTGAAGCGTCTGTAACCTGAAGTGTCTGTAACCCGAGGTACCACTGTAGTAGATAACCATTTCATTCTCAGTAAATACATAAAGTGATATCTAACATCATACCAAGAGACACAAAAACATGTATTTTTCCTTTCTTCCTCCCTACAGCCCCCCTTTGCCCCCCACATCTGTCCCAGATAGCCCTCACCACCACCATCCAAAGCAGAATGTGGAGGTGCACAGGGGTGAGGAGAATCTGTCCCACCACACAAATGGAATTCCATTATGCAAGTGGTCTGGCATTGTTATCCATAATTTAAATTTTAAAACACATGTCATTGAGTCTATATATGAGTCAAAAACATAGCTTCATTTCCTTGGGAATCTAAGCCATTAAGAGATATTTGCTTCCTAGCTCTTCTTTCCTTCTGTCCTTTTCCACTATCATAGTGTGGTAGGAGCAATTAGTACTCCTTCCTTCCTCATGGGATGTGGGGAAGGAACACTGATCAGTGACAGAGCAGAGGATATGCATGCAAATGGTTCCAGGTTCACTCCTGGAGTGGCCGCCAAGACCATACAACACTGGTCTTGAAAGACCTACATTGGCTCCCAGTATGTTTCCGAGCACAATTCAAAGTGTTGGTGCTGACCTTTAAAGCCCTAAATGGCCTTGGTCCTGTATACCTGAAGGAGCATCTCTACCTCCATTGTTCAGCCTGGACACTGAGGTCCAGCACCAAAGGCCTTCTGGCGGTTCCCTCACTGCGAGTTGTGAGATTACAGGGAACCAGGCAGAGGGCCTTCTCGGTGGTGGCGCCTGGCCTGTGGAACACCCTCCCATCAGATGTTGAGGAAATCAACAAGTAGCTGACTTTTTAGAAGACCTGAAGGAGCGTCTCCACCCCCATCGTTCTGCCCAAACGCTGAGGTCCAGCGCCGAGGGCCTTCTGGCGGTTCCCTCATTGCGAGAAGCAAAGCTACAGGGAACCAGGCAGAGGGCCTTCTCGGTAGTGGCGCCTGCCCTGTGGAATGCCCTCCCATCAGATGTCAAAGCGATAAATAACTACCTGACATTCAGAAGACATCTTAAGGCAGCCCTGTTCAGGGAAGCTTTAAATCTGTGATATTTTAGTGTATTTTTGGTTTTTATGGAAGCCGCCCAGAGTGGCTGGGGAAACCCAGCCAGATGGGCGGGGTACAAATAATAAATTATTATTATTATTATTATTATTATTATTATTATTATTATTATTATCTGAAGGCAGCCCTGTTTAGGGAAGTTTTTAAAGTTTGATCTTTTATCGTGTTTTTAATATTCTGTTGGGAGCTGCCCAGAGTGGTTGGGGAAACCCGTCCAGATGGGCGGGGGATAAATAATAAATTGTTATTTTATTATTATTATCATCTCTAGGTAGAGCTGGCAATGGTCAGTGTCAGCCATACTGGCTGAGTTGGACACAGTTGGACTGCCCTGACTTAGTATAAGGCAACTTTCTCTGTGTTGCTGTGTGTACGTTCATTATGTAGTATCTGAATTTACAGAAATGGGTTCTGTTGCTGGTTTGCCTGGTTGTCCCTTTTTCTATATATCCCTGCTAATGCAATTTATCTACAAACAGCCCCTCTCCCATCTGTGATAATTGTGCTAAGAATTATCAAAGGAGCAGGGGTTAATATTAGGAAGGTTCGAGTGTAAAAATAGCATCTTAATTAAGAAATCTTTCCTGGCAACAAGTAATTAAAATAGAAAACGAGTCCATGCAACATGTAATTATCCCTCTGAATTTAACAGAATAATTGTAAATGACAAAACCACTAGCAAAATACATCAGTCTGTTCTTGCCAGTGTCAGATCATTTGAAAGGTAAGATATTTAGATTATATACACCCGTTTAGTCCTCTCCAAGCTCCTTGCCAATTTGCATTTGCTATTTCCCTGGGCACCATCAGACTTAACAATATCTTTTCCTTAAACGGCAAATGTGTTCTGTGACGAAGTTTCAAAGCTAGTGTACGAATTCAGAAAATTTCAACCTATTTCTCATTCAACGCTTCTAAGAAAATCATTTTCTGTTTTTATTTTGTTTATTGCCGTGGTGATGGGCTTTGGGGTATGATTAGGAAGCAAGCGGACAATTGTGGAAAATGTTATCAACTGAGGTGACAGGAGCTACAGATCTAGAAAACGAGTCTCCAAAGTGGTTTTGGACTTGTAGTTTTAAAGCAACAACCCTCATGACATATCAGAAATGGCTTTTGAAACTTATGCAGAGGGCCACATCCTGCCCTCAAGCCTGAGGTTCCCCATCCCTAATGTAAAGATTGAAGGAGCATCTCTTCCTATAGCAGTCTGTCCATATGTAAAGGCAGAACCTTCTTGATGTCCCTCGGCCAAATTTGCTATACAGTGATGTCCATCTGATTGTGTATATAGTAGTCCACCCACACCTCATTGCTTTAAGCTGAATGCACATTTTAATGACCAGATTCAAATCAGATTTGCATCACCCAACCCAATTTTTGCACAGTTAGTCAGTCACATGGGTCTTTCATATTCTCTCCTCCAAGAGAAATCTGTGAAGCAGTAGAATTTCTCACTGCTTAGAGAAATTGGGCGTGTCACACAATACATATGCTGGATAATATGAATAGTTGACTACTTAATTACATTTATAGGTTTGACTGATTATTGACATTTGCACCTTCCCAGCTACCCAGTTATACTTCTGCAGTAAAAAAAGGATTTTATCTTTAATTGTGCCTTGATGTATAATATTTTTTTTAAAAAAAAACCCTTACCCCATGTTTTACATTTGTTACTGCAAAATCTACATCTTACACAACATTTTTGGCTAAACATATCAGTTGCACATTAAATAACATAAAATATTCTTTTAAAAGCCAGGACACTGCTCCTTTAGTTATTTGATTTTAATAGCCTCTCCTATTTTTAAGTTATTGCTCTTCATGGGTTTTAAGAAGCATAATAATTCAGATTCATGCGCAATGTGAGATCCATTTATTTTATATATTTTTTTATTCCTCAAAAATGAAAAGCTGTGATTTATAATGCCGCAGCTTTGATACAGAAGACCAGACACTTCTAATCAATCAGACCAAAATAAAACTGTTATTTTGGAGCTTTCTGAAGACAGATGTGCTAAGAACATAGATGGAAATTGCTTCAAGTTGTGTGCGCAAACATGAAGTGAGATTGCTGGTTACCAGGGCATACCAAATGTTATTGATGGTGGGGGTGATGTGGAGTTGCAACAAAAATAATACTGTGTAAAGTCCAGTTGGTGGCAAATGAGGAAACGTTTCAAGAGCCAGGTAGGATGCACAAGGCACAGTCACACCTACCCCCTGCTCTGCCCTCAATCCTTGTAAATCAACTCCTTTGTTCTTAACAGGATACTCCCACCCACCAAATGTAGCAAATACCACATTGGAGGCAATCTTGCACTATTCAAAGCTTGATTAAGCTTCAGGAATTTTACAGGCATTTCTGCCTTATATCAAAACTGACTTCAGATATTCAGGTAGTAGAGGCCTTGGGCGTTGCATTTTCGTATGTCATACACTTTTCCCCTTCCATGCAACTTTAGAAATTGAAATAGGATTTTGTGCTAAAGGAAATCAAGAGCCTGGTTCTCATGCGCCCAACCATGAAAACACAGGATGGATTTACCCAATAAAAAAATTAAAAAGTCTCTGTTCTACTGAAGTAAGAAGATAAATACTAGCTTTTCAAAGTCTTCAGCTCCCAGAAGCCACTTCTGGTTTCCCACTCTCAGACTGTCAGAAGAGCTCAGCGTATTATCAAAGAAATGATAGCTTAGTGTAATAGCAAACACATTGACAAATTTGCCAGTGCTTGGATCTCACTCTAAAGACAATTGAATAATAAACATGCATACTCTGAAATTGCTCAAAAAACACCATGCAGAGACAAAACTGCTCTCGTGTTCATGGTAACAACTTCCAGGGGAGTATTCGTGTTAGTCTCTTGCACCAAAAACAAGTCCATTGATGACTAACAAATGTATAATACCAAAAGCGGACTCTAGCCTTTGAAAGATTTGCCCACTATACATTTGCTAGTCTACAACATGCTAAAATATTCGTTGTTGTTTCCATCGTTTTCATGACTTTCTTGACACTACCAAAAACCATATATCCCTTTTGATATTATTTCTTGCAAAATGGTCATTTTTTTCATTCACATTTCCCTCCTGAGGCCTTCATCTGCCAATTTCCCTCTGCAATAACATAATGTAAGCCTAAACCTCGGTTGAAATAGATCTAGAAAATCAGTATCCTCCGAGCGCTCCTGGATGTGGTCTGTGACCATCTGCTCAAGAACCTTGTCTGTCATGGGCCAGGAGTCAGCTTCTCCTGCTGAACAGCAGCCTGAAGGGGGCGTGAATCCACCTGTAGCTGATCAGCCTTCAAGGACAAAGAGGAGAAGGCCCTGATGAGACCCAGCTGGCTTCAGTCTTCTTAAGCAGAGCTTCCAGCAGCAGTCAAATCCCTAGTAACAATGCTAGTAGTTCCTGGCCCTACCATATTGCTACCTGCTCATCTTTACCCTTGACTCCATGATCATCAGATTCCCTCACCCCTGGACCATCTAACCATGTGGATTGCTGTTCGCCTGACCCTAGGACTGGACCTGACTTTGGATGCTGACTCTGCCTCCAAGTAAGTACACCTCTTCTGATTGGCTCACCTCCCACTCCACTGAGCTCTGCACACTGTTGCTCAGCAATGAGACTACAACATTGCCCAAGAAGAGATTAGGAACTGGCCAGCAATTACTTAGATTTTCCAAATCCAGGGAGGGTTTCCTGAGGAGTGGTTTTGCCACCCCCTCTAGCAAGGAGACATTATTCACCTCCCAGGCCCAGCCCCCTGGCACCACCCTGCTAGTTTTTTATCAGCCAAGAGGGGCAAGGGTCCAGACCACAAGTGGTCACCCTGACTAATACAAACACCTTGTCCACATCCTTGAGCTTTGGTGAAACATGGGACATGGCTCTATCTCTCTTCATTTAATCCTCACAACAACCCTGTGAGATGGGTTAGGCTGAGAAGCACAGACCATCCCAAAGCAATGAGCTTCCTGGCCAAGTGGGGATTTGAACCCTGGTATCCTAGGTCCTAGTCCAACACTCTAGCCACTACACTGCACTGGTCTCAGGTACAGTGATCTTCGGATGAAGGGTGGGATATAAATTTAATAAACAGCAGCAGCAGCAACAACGAATAAGGAACAAGCCAGAGGTCAGCAGCCTAAGGCCCATGGGCCGGAAGCAGCCCATAAGGGTTGCTTAACCGGCCCATGAGCCTCCCCCAAACAGAGCCACCTGCTCGGCGAGTCCACGTGCGCTGCACTAAACTGGCATGGCATGGCGCAGGGACTCTCTTCTGTGGCTCCAGAAATCACTTCTGCGCATGCCCAGATGCCAGAAATCGTGTCTGCGCATGTCCATGGCACTGGAAATCGCTTCTGTGCATGCCCAGACGCCAACAATCGCTTCTGCCCAGGTGTGATTTCTGGTGTCTGGGCATGCGCATAAGTGATTTCCAGCACCGCGGACATGCGCATGTATGATTTCTGGCATGGCTCTGCACCAGCCCCGCCCACGGAGGATCTCCCCAGGAGTGATCCAGCCCATGCCCAGTAAGCCTTGCCAACCCCTGGAACAAGCAGTGGTCAGGAGGTGTGGGAATAGCACCTATAGCAGCAAATGACTCACAGATTGTACTGTGTGTTACAGCTTTACTATGCCTTTTAATAGCTGTACATTCTGGGGAAAACATATTTTTTTAAAAAACTTCAGCACTCAGCAATGGAGAGGGGACACCAGGAGGGCATTTATCTACTAATGCCTTGCTTTCCGCTGCATATGATTACTGTAGATAACTCCCTGCAGTATAAGCCCTCGCCTATCTGCTCTGCATTCATGGACTTCAAATCCCTGTGTGCAATTCACAACAGCAAAGAGGGAGGAAAGTCGCGCAGGAGTGTCCTGGCAGGGAATCAGCCAATCCATGAGCCTCTCTGTGTGCAGACTCTACTCGAAATCTCATCAAGCACAGATGTCTCCACATGGGAAAAATAATAGGATTTATGGGCATCATTTACATAGTCCATGGCTATGACCTCTAAAGAAAAGACGTAATCTAAACTAGGGTGTATTTTATTTGGAAACTATTTTTCAAGAGAGAAGCTGTATTTGCATATGCTTCTTTTGTTATTGTGGAAGTAAAAGGGAATAGTGACCTGTAATAATTTCTGTACCACTTGCTTTCTTTGGCAGTTAAGGTTGGCGGAAAGCCCTGGGAGGGGATGTGAACAATTGAGGGTCACCAGCAACATTGGTTTTGTTCAAATATATCGTAGGTAGGAGCAGAATGGATTTTATTTCTGTACTACATTCAGAGGCTGGCCATGCAACCAAGTTGCCGGGGTGGTTTACATAGATGATAAAAGAGAAAATGCAGTCTGCAATAATAAAGCACAGGAAGCCCATCAAAAAATGTCACATGGAATCAGCATAAAAGACAGCAGCTTAAACCATTTAAATGCAATGTAAGGGCAAGAACTGAGATGATGCAGCAGGAGGAACCTATACATGGAGTCAGTGGTGCAGGGAGGGGGTGCCTAAAGAGGGAGTAGTTGAAGAGGGGCAACCAAGGCAGGTGAAGAGGAGCCCTACCATTCCCACTAAGTATAATTTGATGGCGGCAGAGGAATATAGGCTGTCACCATACATGGGACTATATGCCAATCTCACTGCTCTTTGCTCCAAGTGCAGCATCAGAACTGTGCAACCCAGTGCATATCAAGCCTACCTCTCCAAGTATCAATGCTGTGCCTTCTGGTCACAAGAGGGAAGTCCCCTCCAGCGCTCTGGTTGCTACTCATTGGCAGCTGCCAAGAAGTGCTTTCTTCATAGGTAACCACAACTTCTTAGGACTAAGTCTCAGAGATGGTGTGGTGGTGGTGGGTATGCTTTTTGGAATGTTTCAGCATACTTCTCTGAAAATGCATGACATTGGACTCGAGTTTTTGCCACCAGCGTTTAGAGCAAGCGGAAAGCCTTGCGCCGATGGGATGTGTTAGTTGAATACCACCAACAATCTCTCCCAAGGATTGTTCTTGAGGAAAACAAACCACAATTCTTGGTTTGTACACAGTTCTAAGCCTAATACCATGGTTGGTTTTCACCTCACTCTAGCAGGTAGGAGCGAAGTCACTGAGACTCACCTGTTCATGGTGAACTGTTAACTATTAACTACAATGACATATTGTGAGCAGTCACGTTCCTGCTGCTGATCTTCCACCAGATGTTTGGTAGCTAATTGGTTTGGGTCTTAAACTTATAATGGCTATGGGTTCATTTCTGTCAGCATTATATAAGTGGCAGTACTGCTCAGAAAAGCAACATAGCTGTCCCTAGTGTTTACAAGGAGGCAGCCATGTTGTTGTTCTGCACAATAACCTCTGAGAGCATTGGAGTGCCATGCTGTACTTTCAAGGAACCCTGTGTGCTAGCTGAATGACTAATTGTTAAAATGTAAAAAGGTTTTGTTCTTTGAAGAACAGAGGTAGCATTGCAGGCCTTGGACTACCTCATAAGTACTTAAAACCACACACACAATTGTGTGTTTCTGTGCAGATTTTTTTTTAAAAAAAGATTTTCCATTAAGAATCCAGGGTGGAATTTCAGAAGAGATAAGGGATACTTTGTCCCTTCCCCGGGCTGAGTTGTTATGGATCAGACCTTAATGGGTCGATCCATTCCTATTTCTAACATTGGCTCAGTTGGCATGATAGTTTTTCACAGACTTGAAGTACTTCACTGAGAAACCTATTTCAATAGTGCCCATAGCAGAATGTGTGGGGGAGAACAATCTGTAGCCATGCTTCCTTAAAAAATACCGGGGGGGGGGGGAAATCAAGGTCTTTATTCAGCAGCACACCAGGCTAAGCTGAAAAGCAAGGCCAGCTACTATTAACTGAAATGGGAATGGATTCATAAATGGAACATAAAATGGAATAAAATTAGAGAAATAAAAAGAAGTATGACAGGCAGCTCTAATGAAGCATATAACATAAATTACTAGTATCCATTAAGGTATTTAGGGAGGTGAGGAAGTGGCTTGTTTTATAGGAACTGTGTTTCATTTGATACTTTCAGAATATAATCAGAAATATGGCCATTCTCCAGCTCAGCTCTCTGTAACTTTTAACCCAACAAAAGCCGAAGAGACATTCACTGCAGCCTGTTAGGTTCTCAACAAATCCCCACCCCTCACATTTGTGGAGTCTCGGGCGGGCAAGAAAAAAACCACAGAAGGCTTACTCATATGTTATGGGCCATCCAAGAGTGGCTGCTGGGCTGTACTTGGCTTGGTAGGTTTGTGCAGCCTTCTTGAGATCTCCTTATTTACACTCACTAGGCTATGAAAAGGCAGGAAGTGATGGCATATATTGGGTGATGATGATACCTTTTAATTCTTTAAACATTTTGCATTTGTGCAGATTTATTACTATTGTGGTATTACTATTATTAAAGTGGTGTACAGAGTCCTATCTCTCCATGTTTTAGCCTCACAACAAGGCTAGGGATATGGTAAAGGGCCCAAGGTCACCCCTTCAGTTTCATGGTTGAGTTGGGATTTGAGTCTTGGTCTCCCAGGCCCTAGTCCAACACTCTAACCACTACAACATACTGGCTTTTCTATTGTTGTGGATAGATGCATTCAAATCCCTTGTTCATTGTCATCTAATACATTCAAAACACATAATTCAGTTTTTAAGATCTTGCTGTTCAAATCTAATGAGTATTGGGTATTCTTTCTTGTTCTCCCTTTTCAGAATAATAACCTGTTAACAGTCTGGATGTTTCACTTCTTGATAACAAAATGTTCTTTCTTTGCAGTTAAGTTTTCTGGGAGACAAGTAGCGAAGTTACATTTGCTTCCTTTTAGTTTGTTTGCCGGTGTTATAAATCTGGCTGCACCAAGAAGTTGTTTACATTCCCTGTTTGATGTAATTTTTCACATTCACTGTTTGCTTAATGCCACAATTCTCTTAGGCCGTTTTCTGCATCTCTCAACAGCACTGGGGTGTACAATTTCACTCGGAAAACAAACAACACTGGCAATGTGATCTTAAGAGAGTTCTGCATCTAAAGCACAGTAAAAATAAAAAGTAAAGACAAGAAACGCCGTCTTCTTCTTCTTCTTCCTGGTGGTGAATGGTTATACCACTCAAAGTTATCATGCCTCACCTAAATCCCTAGTCCATCATTTGGCTGGAGCACTGCATTGCAAAATTCAGAGAAGTGCAAATTTCACAGCTATTTTTCAGTTTGCCTGTTTTGGGGAAAGTGAAAACTTGGTAGGTTCACCTTTAAATGCGAACTGAAGTGGATTTCTCCTCCATCCCTACTACCTCCACAATGCATCTCCCTGGGACCCAAAAGGGTTGGGACCCTTGGGAAAGGCATAAGTTGTTGAGTGGGTGTTTGCAGTGGGATCTCTGCATGCCCAGAGTGCTTCTGCTCCATCTTTGCCAGTTCCTACTTCCTAATGCAGCTCATCATGCCATAACCCAGGCCTTTTCTTAAGGGGACCTATGCAATCTGGCTCACTCCAAACAATTCAAGCAACACATGTCCATTGGAGTATTTGAATAAACTATCTGGGGAAGTAGGGGTGACCACCTGCATTTACAATGGATGTTTCTACATTAAGAACTACCTTTACAAGCTCAAAAACATATCCATAATAAAAAAAATGAAACCTACACGTTTTTTTTGATGCCCTTGAATTCAAAGTGGGGGTGGGAGCTGTTAACCTGGAGCTTAACTATGGCTGCATACATGCAGTGCTGGTGCCAGCCTATTCTGTGCCCTAGGCAAGGCTAACTATTTGCAACTCATGCCCCCCAAATGCTAATTACAATTTTCAAAAAAAGAGATCTTGTAGAAAAAGAGAAAGGCACAAAACTTGAAACTGCTAGATTTATTTTAAATTGCAATAATAGGTAATACAACCATCTTTATCTTAAGTACAAAAGAAAGTGTTTTAGCGCACACATCATTTTGAATAATCTTGTGAATTATGGTGTTAAATATTAAGTCTCTTAAAAGTTTCAATTTCATGCACATCAAAATCTCACTTTGCGTTCCTTTTCCTTTGCAAATGTTGTCACCAATTCCTTCAGGTTGGGTGCTGATGCCTGGGCATGTTCAACTGATATAGTTACCAAGACAACCAGTCTCTTTTTGCAACAGTGTTGAGCACATGTAAGTTTTTATAAGTTTGAGCTTCAAGAAACTGTGTTCACCACTTGACACTGACACTGGAAGTGTGAGAAGGATCCTTAGAGCAACAGAAACATTAGGCACAATATTCAGGATTTTTTATTGTAGTATGGAGAAAAGTACTCCATGCGATAGCATACACAGTATATATTTAAAGCACATTCCCTTTCCCAAAGCCTGGAAACTGTAGTTTGTATCGTTCCCAGCATTTTGTGGGGGTATGTGCATTTTAAATGTATAGTGTGTATAGAAACTACATAACTTTTTCCCCCTCCTCAGTTCATTTTTCTGGTTTTATACAATTTTTTAAAAAGGGAATTTTGACACCCATTTTCAAAATAGCAAAGTTTGATTCAAATCCACCATGTGGTTTTGTAGCCCTACTTTTCTCCTGGACTCTGTATTGCTTCTCCCCTCCCCTGTTCTCATATGGTTAATAGTTCTCTACATGAGTATATTAGCAGAAAATGAAAAAAAACAACAACCACAAAAAACCATTTCAGAATCTCTCACTCGCACAATCATGCCTTCAAACTGTATATCACATTGAATATTTGAGGGGAACTGGAACAGAAAGAAATGCAAATTTGTGCTTCCCTACATTAGCAAATTTCTTTCTTGACTAGCTATCTATTTGATATAATGCAGCCTGGGCACTTTCTTTATTTCTATCCCTGAATCTATTCTGTACACTATTAAAAGAGAGCCTGTAAAAATTGGGAGAGAGCCATTTGGCTCATACAGTGATGAAAATTCTGTCCTTAAATATGCATTTGGGCCATTCCATAAAGCTGTTTCATAAATTTCTCGATTTCTGAGTCTGGAGGATACAGCACATTGGATCAACTTTTTGTGGTGCTAATGCTGCAGAGTTGAATACCAAGTGCAATATTCTCTTTCAAGAGCTAGAATTGTTCAGAATGTCATACTTAGACGGTAGACAGGTGTGACATATTGGGGTTAATGGCATAGGAAAGTTGCCCTCCTGCTTTATAGAAGAATTGGGATTAGCTATGATCCAAGGAAGGCACAAAAATCTGTAGTAAAATATATCATAAATGAAATGCATCAGATTAGTCTAGCTGTGCTGAATATTTAAGCATTTTTTTTTTTTTGAGGCATTGGAGCTTTTGACAGTAAAAACATTTTCCCCAACCCTCTAGTTATGAGTCAAATCGCCTCATCTCAAAACTCTTTTCCTTCCTTGCTGCTGCTGCTTTCCTGATTATTGGGTTTTCTACTTTCTGGACATAGTTGCCTGGGCAATTGCAGCCAACCAATCAGGGATCGGTATTCTGTATCAGACACTGTTATAGCCAAACAGGTTCTCCTAAACACTTTCATCACGGAGAGCAAAATGAAATGGCATTCAGGAAGCATTGCCCTCATTTTCAGTGGGTGGACATGGTCGTCTCCTTCCTATATAGATTTCCTGAAAGATTGCTGAATGGGGGAGTTTGTGGTGCAGTAAGGCCAAATTTAAAATAAATCCCAAGCAGGCATTGTAATAAACTCTATTAGTGAAAATGAGACTGAGGCAACATGACTGAAACTACATCCTTGGTCCCTTCCTGTATAAATCAGCTAAGAATTCAGGGACTCTCTGTGACTGGTAGTGTATGAATCTGCAGCAAGGACTCGTCATGTTGGGAGTAAAAAGTCAAATCATTCCCAGTTCTGGGTATAAATTGAAGCTGAGGCACATTGAAAATGAAGCTGTATTTATTTATTTTTTTACATATTTTTAAACTCATAGGCACAATACAGAAACACTTTTAGTTTAAATGAGAACTTAAGAGTCTCTTCAAAAGAGACTATAGGAAATCTGTTGCTCCCCAGAAAGGCTAGCCATTTTACCCTGCCTATAAAACAACTCTAGCCATTTTCTAAGAACTTTCTTTCCATCTGAGGGATTTACCAGGTTTGTCCTACCAGACAAACTCCAAAGCCCCTTAACTACTTACCTAGCCAGGTCCTATTGGGCAGGTAAACTCTTAAAAGTAACCTTTTTTCATCCTCCTGATTGGATACTTTCTACCCCAGACCCAGCCAGGAAGTTGACACAATGTTCTGTCCATCAACAGCCTAACAACACTCCTGCACATTGCCTGGCATCATGACCAAACCAGGATGCTGACTCATGTATTAAATGTAGTATCAGAGTGGTGCTGACCTAAGCCTCAAATCCCTGCCATATTACCACTATGTGTGCAGGATCAGGTGATCCAGCTTCAATGTGATGTTTGCATAAGGGACTCTGCACTCCCCGAGTTACATTTAAATCAGACCCAGTATCTACGTACCAAAGAACTGTTCAGCTAGCAAATGTTCCTTGAAGGCTTTACTGGTTTATCTAATGTGGCTGGTGAGATTTACGGACAATAAAGATGAGGTACCATAAGAAGAAACTATTTTATGATGACAGCACAGAAAAGGAATGGAGTGTTGTTTTGTCTAAGTCCCTAGTGAGCAATGGAAAACAAATGATGAGTCTAAATATTCAGAAAATTCATTTGCGTTGATGGTTGTCTGGGAAGAAGGTTCTCAGAAGTAATTTGTGGTGTTTTGTATGCATGTCTTAATAATTCACAAAGACATGACTGCGAGACTTTATTTGGACAAAATGCATCGATGACAATGGGAGATATCTCTTCTGGTCCAAAAATGAATGCAGCTGAAGTTGTTACTTAACTCAGAATTGCCGAAAGCCTGTTTTTATTTTATTTTATTGCAGATCACAGCGTAAATGATATACATTTAGGAACATAGGAAGCTGCCTTATATTGAATCAAACTATTAGTCCTTCCATTATAATTTGTTTATATACTCCTTTTGGCCCATAGCTCCCAAAATGCTGAACAACATATTCACACAAAGAAACAAATGATACAAGTGCAGGAAGTCAATCATCAAAACAATATGAAATAGCAAAATTACTGGCGTAGCAGAAGCTTTGAGGGTGACAGCAACTGTCTACAAATCAAAGTTCTTATGCATGACCTTTCCCATATACTTTGACATCTTTTTACAAGCACAAGAACCCACTCCCTCCAATGAAAGACACAGAGAAAAGCCCTTTATGAGCATAACAGCATGATGTACTTGCACACCAAGGTCCCATGACCCTCAGTTCCCTAGTGGTTAATAAACACACAGACAGGAGTATTTAGGTTTGTGGGTTCAAATAGGCCACAGCTATACTGGTTACAGATGGTAGGCATAGGTGCACCCCAAGGGGTCCCTGTGGGATTGTGGCATGGCCCACATCCGGACATTGGACAGGATCCCTTTAACACGATACCCTTAATGAAGAGGGGCAGGTGGAGGCTACAACCTCCCCTCCATCCAAACAATGGCTTACCCAATGCCTAACCTCCCAAAGTTGTGACAATTATTACAAGGTAGGCAAAAACCAAATGGCTGGTGCCAATTTGCCAAGTGGAAAAAATTCCTATGTGGCCCCAACAGTATGGCGGCCAAGAGTTGTCCATAGCAAGGTCATGTCAGAGCAAAGCATAAAAAAGAGGGTGGGTGCGTTGGGAGATCTGGCAAAAGGGCAAGAGAGAAGGATCCCCTGGCCGTGCCACGTTTAAATTTCCTGTGGCCACACCTCCTACCAATGCTGATTAGGCAGCAGGGCCACACTGGGCGTGGCCCTGCCCAGTGCTGGCAATGCAGCCTGGACGTCATGAGGGGGGTGTCAACTCCCCGCCCTCATGCAGGTTCATGGGTGTCTGGTCACAATGTCGCCCACTGAAAAAGGTGAGTGGACTGATTCAGCAGAGGAAACACAGCCCAGAATAACTAAGGAGATAGTACAAGAATACTTGGCTAGTTTAGATGTATTCAAGTCTCCAGGGCCAGATGAACTGCATCCAAGAGTATTAAAAGAACTGGCAGATGTGATCTCAGAACCACTGGCAGTCATCTTTGAGAATTCCTGGAGAACAGGCGAAGTCCCGGCAGACTGGAGGAGGGCAAATGTTGTCCCTATTTTCAAAAAGGGGAAAAGAGAGGACCCAAATAATTACCGCCCAGTCAGTCTGACATCAATACCAGGGAAGATTCTGGAGCAGATCATTAAGCAAACAGTCTGTGAGCACCTAGAAAGGAATGCTGTGATCACCAATAGTCAGCATGGATTTCTGAAAAATAAGTCATGTCAGACTAACCTGATCTCGTTTCTTGACAGAATTACAAGCCTGGTTGATGAAGGGAACGCAGTGGATGTAGCCTACCTTGATTTCAGCAAGGCATTTGACAAGGTGCCCCATGATATTCTTGTAAAGAAGCTGGTAAAATGCGGTCTTGACTATGCTACCACTCTGGATTTGTAACTGGCTGACTGACCGAACCCAAAGGGTGCTCATCAATGGTTCCTCTTCATCCTGGAGAAGAGTGACTAGTGGGGTGCCACAGGGTTCTGTCTTGGGCCCGGTCTTATTCAACATCTTTATCAACGACTTGGATGATGGACTCAAGGGCATCCTGATCAAATTTGCAGATGACACCAAACTGGGAGGGGTGGCTAACACCCCCAGAGGACAGGATCACACTAATCTTGACAGATTAGAGAACTGGGCCAAAACAAACAAGATGAATTTTAACAGGGAGAAATGTAAAGTATTGCACTTGGGCAAAAAAAATGAGAGGCACAAATACAAGATGGGTGACACCTGGCTTGAGAGCAGTACATGTGAAAAGGATCTAGGAGTCTTGGTTGACCACAAACTTGACATGAGCCAACAGTGTGACGCGGCAGCTAAAAAAGCCAATGCAATTCTGGGCTGCATCAATAGGAGTATAGCATCTAGATCAAGGGAAGTAATAGTGCCACTGTATTCTGCTCTGGTCAGACCTCACCTGGAGTACTGTGTCCAGTTCTGGGCACCACAGTTCAAGAAGGACACTGACAAACTGGAACGTGTCCAGAGGAGGGCAACCAAAATGGTCAAAGGCCTGGAAACGATGCCTTATGAGGAACGGCTAAGGGAGCTGGGCATGTTTAGCCTGGAGAAGAGGAGGTTAAGGGGTGATATGATAGCCATGTTCAAATATATAAAAGGATGTCACATAGAGGAGGGAGAAAGGTTGTTTTCTGCTGCTCCAGAGAAGCGGACACGGAGCAATGGTTCCAAGCTACAAGAAAGAAGATTCCACCTAAACATTAGGAAGAACTTCCTGACAGTAAGAGCTCTGCCTAGGAGTGTGGTGGAGTCTCCTTCTTTGGAGGTCTTTAAGCAGAGGCTTGACAACCATATGTCAGGAGTGCTCTGATGGTGTTTCCTGCTTGGCAGGGGGTTAGACTCGATGGCCCTTGTGGTCTCTTCCAACTCTATGATTCTATTCTATGATTCTATGACTTACCACAGCCGCTGGGGAAAAACAACTGACCAATTAAAACAGGCCAATAATATGTAAGTGCCTGTGGCACGTTGTTGGGCAAGATTCTAGAATAAGTTTCTTTGAAGGAAGATTGAGATTCAGCAGATACTACCAGACTTCAAATATAATCTGCATATTAGAAATGGAGAGTGTTAGATTGGTGGATCCTTTACTTTTTCATGAGATTTCTTATTGGGAATTCTCTACACTATGGATAGGGAACGTGTGACTTTTCAGATGATATTGGGCCCCAGCTCCCACTATCCCTGACCTCTGGCCATGCTGGCTCAACTTTGGGGTGACCACAAGTTCCCTATTCCTGCTTTACATTATTAGTACCTCAGTCTGAAACATTTTATTTCAGTTTACCTATTTGTGATGTCAGCAGGATAATGCTACCTTTCATCACAGAAACTGGGTGGTGTTCATTCAAGTTAGTCTTGCGGACCCAGATCACATGACCAGACTTAAGCATCATGTTGTTATGCGAGTTGACCCATGTTTCAGCTGACCATGTACTGAAGCCTTCATGCAAGAGTGAGGTGCTGTCTTATTCTCAATCAGACAATCTAGCCCATTTTGTTATCCAGTTTGACAGCAGCTTTTCAAGTTGTCAGGAAGAAGCTTATCCCAACTCTTCTGGCAGAAATCTTTTAGTGGGAGATATCAGTGACTGAGTCAGGATCTCACTGCTGCATGTGCTATGCTTGCTTCTGAACTATGATCCTAATCATCAGTGTCAGTGAGATGGGAGTTAAGATGTCTTCTTCAGCCTTGGGCCCAAAACAATTGAAATAATAATAATAATAATAAATCATTTTTCACAGGGAGGAAAAAAATAACACAGCACAGATTTCTTTCTGTCCATACTTATTAGTTCAAACAAAATTAACACTTCGGGCATGCAATGTTAGGGGTATTTGGCCCCAAGGTAAAGACTAGTTGTTGCTGCAGAGAGCCCAGAACTGTTGTCAGATTCACGAAACATTCACAGATGCTCTAATTGCTTAACCAGGGATCAGCCAAAGCAGAGCCCTCCAGATGTTCTGGATTTTAAAAACCCATCAGCTCCAGCCAGCATGGCCCATGCTCAGTGATGATGCAAGTTGTAGTCCAGAATATCACCACATTGACTATCCCTGACTTTCCTGGAGGGTAAGAGCTACAGAATATGTATAAGCTGTGTAGAATCTTGAAGGAAACTGAAAGGTTAATTAGGGATGTGATGGACTGTACTTAGGAAGAGTTAAGAGGTAGGAGAGATGGGCAGATGGAAACTGAGTGGGGTTGAAGGGAGGATGTCAGATCAAGCACACAGGTAGAAACAGGAAGGAGCAACCGGATTCTTGAAAAGGAAGAGATGGCATTAAAAGGAGGAAGAGGAGAAGCAAATCAAAACTGTTTTTTTAAAAAAAACCAACCCTACACAGAGTGGGACAGGAACTAGTCAAATTTTGGTTGTGTGTCTTTAGAATATTGTGAATATGAGAAGCAATAAAATAAAATAAAATATGGCAATAACTTTCTTTTAAACGAAAGGTCAGCATCTCTCTGAAGAAGCAATTATTCTCTCTGTAGTCAAGCCATAGTGTTGGAGATAAGTGTTTTAAAGAACAGTGGGGTCTTTAAATGGGAAATTTGGAATCCCACTGGGCAGGAAGGCAGTTGTGTGTTTCAAAGAGATGTAGCAAATGCGCACACCAGATTATTTTCTTGAACACCCCTGTTAAAACTCAGCTCATGTACAATATCCATTAACTAGACATCATTAAATGTCCCCGCATCTACATATTTGTATTCAACTTAACTTGATTTTTTTAATGTAGGAGTTAAACCAAAATTGTAATTTCCAATCCAGAACGCCTTTATTCAGTCCTATAAAACTCCTACGTTGTTTCACAAAGTTAGATGATAATGATGCATAAAAATACACTTAGGGCTCTTTTAGACAAACCTGTTTATTGAGCATTCATCCTGATTCATTTGCACAAAATTTGTGTAATGGTTATATGATGTCTGTTTATTCTCTCTTTTTTGTGCAGAGATTATATGCATAGCTGTCAACTTACAGATTTGAAAATAAGGGACCAGCAGCCAAAATAAGGGACCTGCAGCCTCGTGGGACTTCCGGTTGACAGCGATCCGAGCGCAAGCGGGGATTTTCCCTCCTGGGGAATCCCGAGTTTTTCGGAGGATTGGGGGTGTCACAGGGCGCAGTGACCCCTTGAAGTAGTGTCAGGAGGGTGTCCTGACACTCAGGTTCCCGCAGGCAGCCGAAACGCGAACCTCCCGGCCGTCAGGTAGCTCTTAATAAGAGTGACGAGAACGGCGGGGGGGAGAGCGGGCTGCAGGGAGGCCATAGCTACCTCCGAGAAACGAAGCCCCGAGCTTGCAAGGAGAGCTCTCAATTCTCGATTTGGAAGAAATTCGGACTTAATTGGATATAAAGAAGAACATTGAAAATTAAGGAAAGAAACCGGAGGAAAAATTGGAAGCTACGAGACCAGCTTTCCGTCCGCAATCAGCTTAGACGCATAGAAACAACAAAGCGATTAAAAGTGAAAGTAAGTTACCGCTCGCGGCTGCTGTTTCTTCCCCCCTTTTAACTGAATAAAAATAACCCTTTTTGGGAAGATACTAGTTATCAAGGAAGATTTAAAGGAAAAGGGGGGACAGAGGAGCAAGACGGAGTTGTTCAAGTCCTTTGGGGGGCTTGTGAAATTGACTTGTCGTAATCAGACTTTGGTGCGGTGGTGAAATAAAAACTGCGCAATAAAAGGGGATTTCCAGACTCCATTGTTAAAGTTATACAGGACTGTCTGACGTTTGCCGAGAAAAGAAGGTTCATTTTAAACTGATCTGGACTGATCTGGACTGGCGTTTAGGACTAAAAATAATTCGGCTCACTCTTTTGAAGACTTATTCTTTCTTTTTTTTTGGACGACAACTTCTTCTTATTGAACAATTTAATTATTTGAGCAATTTAACACGGCTTGGAGACCTTGCCCCTAGTGGTCAGAAGATATACAACAACTTGTTTTTTTATTTTGCTTTGTTCTCTTCGGGATTTTTTCTCGGTTTTTTCTTCTTTTCTTTCTGATAAATCTCTCGGCTTTGGGATTACTGATATACACAAATTTGGATTAGCCTATTTGGTGGCAGAAGATTTCCCACCTATATTGATTTTAAGGATTAGCCTAATTGGTGGCAGAAGATTGTTTTTGTTTCGTTTTGGATACTTTTCTTCTTTGGGTTCTCTCTAACTCCAGCAAATTGGTAAAAGTTGGGTCATATTTAAACAAATACCCGCACTGATGGAATAGCCAAATTGGTGGCAAGAAGACGTTTATAGACAATCTGAACTGTGGAGTTTAATTGGATTGTATTTGATTATATTGATTATATTGAGACTTGGGACTGGGCTGGATGGACTTTGAATGGATGAAAGTGGTATTTGTTTTTTCTTGAATTGAATTTTGGAAAAAAGTGTCATTCATATATTTGAGATAAGAATTGTTTTGAGGAGGGACACAGTACAATTTAAGGTTTGGATCCAACTGAATTGGGGATAGTGGGACTGTTTTATATAAAAAGGGAACGGGTAGAAAGTAAGGAGAAGGAGAAAATGTCTCACCCACAGAAGAAAGCTGGGGAAGGAGGAACACCGGGAGAAAGAAGGGGCTCAAAACCTGAGGCAGATTTCAAATCCGAAATTTTAAAAATGTTTGCAGAAATTAGACAAAGTGAAAAGAATTTGGAGGATAAATTAGAACATGTAAATACCAGAATTGAGCAAGTGGATAATAAAATAGGTAAAATGGACCAGAAGATCGATGATACAGTAAAAGAGTTGAAAGGTCAAATAAAAGAAGTTAGTAAGAGAACACAATCGGTTGAGGAAGGATTAAAAAAGACAAAAGTGGAGATAAAAGAAGTTAAAAAAGAAGAGGAGAAGATGAAAGCGGGAATTTCAGAAATGACTAAAACACAGGAGGAGTTATGGGATGCAATCTCCATGAATGAATTGAGACAACGGGAGGTGAACCTAAGATTGAGAGCAGTTCCAGAGGTTCAAGGAGAAGATATAAAAGATAAATTAATAACAGAAATTGCTCAATGGCTGGAATTACAAAAAGAAGATGTAGAGAAGAGAGTTCAAAACGCATTCAGGATGAGAGTAAGGACAACCAAGACAAGGAAAGTTACAGGAGATTGCTTGATTACTTTTAAAGATAAAGACATGAGGAATTTAATACTCCAGAAAAATAGAGAGAAGCGATTGAATATCGACGGGAGTTACATAATTATTTTCAAAGATATACCGGTTAGATTATTGAAACGGAGAGACCCTTATAAACCATTGGTCCAAATTTTGAAGAAAAACAAGATTGAATTTAAGTGGGAATTCCCTCAGGGGATTTCCTTTATATACAAAGCCAAGAGACACAGACTGACAAGTCCTGAAGAAACAAGCAAGTTTCAGAGACGCTACAAAGAATTGATGGCAGAAGAGGAGGAGGAAGAAGGTGCAGTAGGAGGAGCTGACCCAATGGGAGGAAAATTTTTAAAGGGGAAATCTAAAAAGAACAGAGAGACAGATGAAGAGGAGGAGGAGAAGGATGAAGAAGAGGAAGAAGAGGAGGAGGAAGAAGAAAAAGAGGAATTATAAAGAGAAAATTTGATAAATTGCATATTTTAATTATCGGAAGACATGGCATTGAAATTATGGAATTGGAATATTAATGGGATGAATGATAAGAAGAAAAGAAACAGTATCGAACAATATTTAAAAAGAAAAAATTTGGATATCATCTGTCTACAAGAAACACATGTGGCAAAAAAGCATAAAAAAATCTTGATTAATAACAGATTGGGCAATGAATTTATATCCTCAGATAAAGAAAAGAAGAGAGGCATAGTCCTTTATGTTAGGAAAAACATAGAAGCTCAACAGATCTTCAAAGATGAAGAAGGAAGAATAATTGCAATACAGATCAATTGGCAGGGCGAAAAATTAATAATTGTCGGGATCTACGCACCTAATGGAAACAAGACTGATTTTTACAAAAAATTGGAAGAAAGATTGTTTGAATACATGGATCAAAAAATCATAATAATGGGAGATATGAATGGAGTTGTTTCAACGGAAATGGACAGATTAAGAGAAAAAAGTGACAGTAAAGAGGGGAAACTACCGAAGACCTTTTTTACATTGGTGCAAAACCTCAATTTAATTGACATCTGGAGACTCAGACACCCATTAGAAAAAGAGTTCACATTTTATTCGGAACCGAATCAGTCCATGTCAAGAATAGATCAAATCTGGATCTCGAATGAATTAACTACTAGAATTCAACAAATAGAAATCCAACCTAGAGTAATTTCGGATCATAATCCAATAAAAATGGAGATAAAGATGTATGAAGAAAGAACATTTAGATGGAGATTGAAAGACTACCTTTTGGAAGATGAAAGAATTATTCAAGATGCTCGGAAAAAACTGATGGAGTACTTTGCAGATAATATGAACAAAGGCACAAAGACCAGCACAGTTTGGGATGCAAGCAAGGCGGTAATGAGGGGATTCTTCATCCAGCAGAATGCGATCAAAAATAAGAACAGAGAGAAAGGGAAGAAGGAAATCCTAAAACAAATAATGGACAATGAACAAAAGTTAATTAAGAAGCCAAATAACATCAAGATAAAACAAAATATTAAAATCCTGCAGACACAGTTCGCCATGATTATAAATAAAGAAGTTGAATGGAACATTAAAAGGCTGAGACAAAGGAATTTTGAATTCGCAAATAAACCTGGAAAATGGCTGGCATGGCAAATAAAAAAAAGGAAAGAGCAAGGTACAATTAACAGAATTATTGTGGATGGCGAGGAAATAGAGAACCCAAAAGGTATCAGAAAAGGATTTTTGGATTTCTACAAGCATTTATATGCAAAACGAGAGAAAAACAATATAAAGAAGATAGAGAACTTTTTGAAAGGAAAAAAGTGCAAAAGATCCCGACAGAAATGAAAGACAGACTGAATGCCCCAATAGAGAATGTGGAGATAGTAGAAATTATAAAACAGATGAAAAAAGGAAAGGCACCAGGACCAGATGGATTTACAGCAACGTATTATAAAGAAATGAGGGACTCCTTGACGGTACCACTGAAAGAAGTTATGAATAACATCTTGAAACAACAGGACATACCAGGAACATGGAAAGAAGCCTTCATAACACTCATACCTAAACAAGACTCTGATCTCACACAAGTGAAGAATTACAGACCGATATCTCTGCTAAACACAGACTATAAGATTTTTTCGGGTATTTTAGCATCAAGATTTAAGAAGATAGTGCAACAGCATATCCATAAAGATCAAGCAGGTTTCTTACCTGGCAGACATATGAAGGACAATGTAAGAAATATAATAAATATTTTGGAATATTTGACTGCCAGTAATGAGAGACAAGCTGTTTTAATGTTTGTGGATGCAGAGAAAGCGTTTGATAATGTCTCATGGGAATTTATGTTGAAAAATTTGGAAATGATGGAAGTGGGAGAAGACTTTTATAATGGTATAAAGGCAATATACTCAGAACAAAGAGCTAAATTGATAGTAAATAATGTAATTACAGAGGAAGTGAAAATAAAGAAGGGTACAAGACAGGGATGCCCTCTCTCACCACTGTTATTCATCATGGTTCTGGAGGTCCTGTTGAGTTCTATTAGACAAAATGAATTAATAAAGGGGGTAACAGTAGGTCAAAACCAATATAAAGTTAAAGCCTTTGCCGATGATCTGGTAATTACGATGGAAGATCCGACAAATAGTCTAAAAGAAGTTATAAAAGAAATTGATCAATTTGGAAGAGTGGCCGGATTTGTATTAAATAAAAGGAAAACTAAACTTATGGTGAAGAATTTGGATCAAAGCGTGACTGAAGAAGTGCAAAGAGAAACAGAGATGGAAGTGGCGAAGAAGGTCAAATATCTAGGAATATGGTTAACCCAAAAAAACATTGACTTATTCCAAAACAATTATGTGACAACTTGGAACAATATTAAGAGAGACCTCGAAGTGTGGAGTAGGATGAAGTTATCTTTTTGGGGCAGAATTTCTTCAATCAAGATGAGTGTGCTTCCAAGGATGTTGTTTTTATTTCAAATGATCCCAATAATCAAGGGGACAAAGATCTTCAGAGATTGGCAAAGAATGATTTCAAAATATATCTGGCAGGGCAAAAAGCCACGAATACAATTTAAACTACTAACTGATGCGAAAGAAAGAGGTGGCTTCGCCCTGCCGGACCTGAAACTTTACTATGAAGCATCCTGTCTCTGGTGGATAAAGGATTGGATAACACTAAAAGATAATAAGTTACTGGACTTGGAAGGGTTTGACAATAGGTTTGGCTGGCATGCCTATTTATGGTTAGGAAAGAAGAAAGCTCATAAAAGTTTTGCCAACCACATTTTCAGAGGTGCCCTTATAGAAATTTGGGACAGGTACCAAAACATTTTGGAACCAAATGTACCACATTGGTTATCCCCACTGGAGGTCATGAGTGTCAAAAAGATAAACATGAGAGAGGATTGGATGACTTATGGAGACATTGTAATTAAAGAAGGGGGGAAATGGAAATTGAAGCCATATGAACAAGTTAAAAAATATGTATATGATTGGTTGCACTACTTCCAAACAAATGATATGTTTAAGAAGGATTGTAAAGAGAGGAAATATATTGAAGGAGAGTCTAGATTCCAGAAAGAAATAATTAATAATGATTATAAGGTATTGTCAAAAATGTATAAAATGTTATTGGAATGGCAAACAAAGGACGAAGAAGTTAAATCAGTTACGATACACTGGGCCAGGGATTTTGGTTATAATATACAGTTAGCAGATTGGGAGAAGGTGTGGAAGGAAAATATGAAATTCACTGCATGCATGACGATAAAGGAAAATATTATGAAAATGGTATACAGATGGTATATCACTCCCATAAAATTAGCAAAAATGTATAAGACATGTAACAAATGTTGGAAGTGTAAAGAGAGGGAAGGGACATTTTATCATATGTGGTGGGAGTGTAAGAAAGTAAAAGGCTTCTGGGAAATGATATATAATGAGTTGAAAAGGATGTTTAAATATACGTTTGTGAAGAAACCAGAAGCTTTCTTGTTAGGAATTACAGGAAGAGAAATTAATAGAAGTGATTATAAACTTTTTCAATATGCGGTGACTGCGGCAAGAATTTTAATGGCTCAAAAATGGAACAAGAAGAATTACCAACATTGGAAGAATGGAGACGGAAATTGATGGACTTTGCTGAACTAGATAAGCTGACAGGTAAAATTAGATACCAGAAAGAACACAAGTTCACACAGGACTGGAGAAAGTTTACGATCTATCTGGAAAATATTTGTGATGAACAGACAACGCTAGTTGGATTTAAAGAGGCTTTGTGATGAGAAAGGGTATTGTGAGAGGGACAAGAGTTGTAAAGATTTACTAACTGGCAATACAATCACAAAGGAAATGTGAAATAAATATAAAATTATGAGGATTGTGGAGGGAGCGGGGGGAAGTCCAAAAGAATTTGGCATTATAGTGGATGTGAATGTGTTATTTAAATTTGTAAAAGAAAATTTTTCTAAAAAATTAATAAAAAAAATTTTTAAAAAGGGACCTGCAGCCTCACCTGTTCCAGGCACTCCAGTCTTCCTGTCCTCCTGCAGTCTGGTCAAACTCATGCTGGTAGCTTTGAGAACACTGTTCAACCAACTTTGTAACCAGAGGTTCAACTGAATAGAATCTGAATCACATGCACCACAAGGCCTATGCAGCCTCAACTTAAGATGGCTCCCCAGCCTGGTTTTGCACTGCAAAGTTTGCAGCAGCACGTGCAACAAAATGGTGTTCAGCATTCAAAAACTCCCTCAGCTTGCATTAACTAGCCACACACAAGGTATGCAAGCTCCACCCCCCAGTCATTGTTAGACTTCTTATTGGGTGAGCAACACAGCCAAGCAACACAGTTGGAGCCTCCCTCCTCCCTGGCCGGCAGGGAGGGAAGGAGAGGAGCTGCTTCCTTTGAAATTTAAGGGACATCATTTAAGGGACATTTAAGGGACATCCATCAATTAGGGACAGCAGTGGGACATGGCGCTGGAATAAGGGACTGTCCCTTCAAATAAGGGACACTTGACAGCTATGATTATATGACATCACTGTTTTCCCAGACTTTCCAATACTTTACCTACCACATATTTTTCCCCAAAATGGATTTGTGGTGCAAGTGTGCTAGATCCAATTAAATTGCACAACTTAATTTGCAGCTATGATTCAATCACAATAAATCAAATTTATCAGCAGGTTGGAAGTGGCCTGGATTACATAATTCGAATTTTATTCCAGTTGACAAACCAAACCAATCATAGTCCACCAATGCTATAAAGTAGCACAGTTGGAGTCAAGTGGTTTTGCTGTGACTTGAAAAACTGTATGTGAGGCATTGAGTGTCTGGCACACCACTCTGCCTGGCTGGTGGGTTGCATTCAGCTTGGTGTAATAATAACTTGGTGTATGGTGTTATTGGTAAATCTGTTATCTGAACTGCCACCAGCAATGTCAAAACAAAAATCTATAAAGGGCATTTTCTAGTGGAAAAATGGGATATACCTGCAGTAAATCATAAAGAAATAAAAATGTACAGTGGTGCCCCGCAAGACGAATGCCTCGCAAGACGAAAAACTCGCTAGAAGAAAGGGTTTTCCGTTTTTCGAGGTGCTTCGCAAGACGAATTTCCCTATGGGCTTGCTTCGCAAGATGAAAACGTCTTGCGAGTTTGCTTCCTTTTTCGTAAAACTGTTAATACCCGGGGAATCCGCGCTCCGCAAGACGAAAAAATCGCAAGACGAAGCAACTCGCGGAACGAATTAATTTCGTCTTGTGAGGCACCACTGTATCTTCCTTCCTTCAGTGGGACTCTCATGTAAGCGAGTACAGGATTGCAGCCTAACTGATGCTAAAGGAAAATGTAAACTGTACCCTAGCAGCACAAGTAAACCAAACAGTGTGTGAAGCTGACTTGAATCCTTCCAAGGGATGCCTTTTGTGAACTTCTTGGCAGGCGTGTAATCAGCAAAATGTCTGTTAATTTTTCAAATGAATTTGGGGGGGAAAGGGAGAGACAAAACAAATGCTTCAATTGTCAGAAGGAAGGAGCTAGCATTTAAATGCAAAATAATTGGAAGGAGAGAGATTGTGCACTTTTTCAGTTTTGCTGATGTTATTTTTATTGCAGTATAAATGGACTAGGCCAGTGCGTTGGTGGTTTAGCTTCCATGTCATCTCAGCAGATCAATCACACCACATTCTCATTAACATCATGTAAAAAAAAAAAAAAGATGATCCTGGTTTTAAGCAGATAGGAGTGTTTCCCCTCCGCGCTTGCTTTCACTAGTAGCCTTATCAGACTGCAAAGTGCAGGTTTCTGCTTCTCCAGAGCCAGAGAGCTTTCCTCCAGCAAAGCAAGCCAGGTTTGCTAATGGAATCGTGGATGGGGCTCACTGCTGTATTTCTCCCACATCCAGGTTTCAACATCTAAAATACCTGAACTGCAAAGGTCTCTTACAGTGTTCTTTGTCCCTGAATGATGGGCTAAGTTAATGCAGCTCCTGCATGCTAAATGCAAAACACAGTTCTTGCTACAAGTACATTCGGCTCCTGGCATCCTCATCACCTGAAAGTTATTAGCAATTTGGAGAAAGGTTCAAAGAATAGCGACAAAAGCAATTAGAGAGCCAGAGGGAGGTGGGTTTTTTTTTCTTTTCTTTGTAAGAAAGGCTATATAAAAGGACAAGGACAGAGAATCATTTGTTGGGTCTGAAATACGTCTTGGAGGATTATCTGGCCTGTCCCTCTGTTCTTAGGCAGTCCCATTTGTATCTAATTGATCCCTGAGAGCTGTTCATCCAATCTAGTCACATCTGCACACTGCAACTAACGCATTTATTAGCAAACCACCCCCCCCCAATCTTTCAGCTGCTTTTTCTAAGAGCCCAACTGGTTCCTGGGACTTAATAGGGGATTTCTGCATTCATCAGAGTATTTTGGTTGCCACTTTCTATACCTTTTTGCAGCTGTTTGGCAACCTTTTGAGATGGAGCAACCAGATCAATTGACAGAATTCCACGTATGTCTAAAGCATAGTGGAAGCATCCTTTTGGACCTGGAAGAAGGCAAAACGTGAGGGTAGAATGGGGGTGTAATGGGGTGGGGCGTGGCTTAATGGAGCAAGGCATGCTTATACAAGCTCCGCTGACATGCACAGGGGCTGGGAATGAAACCTTCACATGAAATGGTCACTGCCTGTATTGCCTCTGCTGTTTCATGGTGCCTGGTTGGTTTATAACTTTCCAAGGTTGCTTTAGATCTGATGTATAAATGAGTTTCTGTGTTTGGCATCACATCATTCCTATGTGCTGGTTTGGCTTTTTTGGTGGGATTTGTATCATTGTTCTATTATAAAGTTTTCTTCATTTATTGGAATGCGCATTGCTTATTATGCCCTGAGGTGTGTGCATTTATGTATAAGTGAATGATTGTTGTGGCTCAGTACAAAACAAGAATGTGTTTCACAGCACAAAATTGGGAACCAGCCAACTCCTCATATTGATCACCTCACGTAAGAATGGGATAATTGATCCTCATTCTCAGCCTGGCCCAAAGAAGCCCAAAGAAGCAATGCACCTAGATAAGCACAACCATAAAGTAAGTTTTGGAAATATATAATGCTCTTGCCGTTTAATGGAAAGCATGTCCCTCAGTGTAATTTAGTGGTGCTTCAAGTCCACTAATTTCTTTCATGTGAAGAAAAATTGTGCTGACTCTGCTTAACCCACAACCTTGAGAAGAAACACTACTGTAGAATTCAAAGTGAAGAGAGATTTGAAGGCTGAAATCTTATCCACATCCACTCAATAGGTTGGGGTGGGGAAGCTCAGGCCTAGTGGCCAAAGACAGCAGTTCAGGACTCTGTCAGGCATATGCTAGCAAGTCTTTTCTTTGCATTGTTCACATGTTCAGTTTGTTCTTTCTGTTTTTCGCTTCAACACTTGGTTCATGAAAAGAAGGAGATGGGAGCATCGGGAGGAGAGGAGATAATGTGGTTGACAGAACATCTCTCAGATACGAAAGGGGTTCAGATGTCCCACCTGACATGATGAAAGAACATTTGGGGGATCACAAAGCAGTAGGAGCTATTCCTGCCCACACCACTGATGCATAAGATTCAAATTTAGAAATAATTACTGCAATTTGACCAGGAATATAATATATCTTAACATAGTGGGGCAGACTCTTGTGTGCTTGCTTATCTTGCTTTTCAGTTGCTAACTGTTGTTGGGCTACTTCAGTGCCCCTCCTTTCCCTTTATAGTTCTTTATTTTTATATTGGGCATGGACCAGCTCTTCAGATAGAGAACTTCTTCAAACAAAGGACTATCCCCTTCAAACAGAGGACTGTAAAATAGGGCATGTGGCCACCCTACCTTCCTTTCTGCTGCTCAACATATGTAATCCACCATGTTGCATAGGCTCCTTTCAGCATGGTCCAATGAATAACTAAATTAAACTTGATTTATATGTTAGACTTATTAATTTCTATCCCATTTTTCAATCCAGAGGGAACCCCAAGGCATCTTACATCAAATAATAAAATGTAATTACATTAGAGCTGCTTCTAATGCACTCTGAGAGCATGTACTCCCCACAACCTCAATTCTTATTAGGTCATTGTGGATGTTCTCATTACCTTTCATCCTAACTCCTTCCCTCTGATTGCTGGCAATTGGGTTGATCATTGTCTGGTTATGTGCTCCTTATTCATATATTTCCAGGGCTCAGGTCTTTCACGGTGCAAGGGCAACCAAGAAAGGAGCCATAAGCAAAACCTTTGCCTTAGGTGAGATACTGAGTGATGGTGACTGGAAGTTCTGTTACGCATTCCTGGCTTCCTTTCCATTGGCACTGCAAGTGATTTTTTAATTGTTATTTAATACTGTTCACTGTCTAAGAGCAGGAAGGGGAAAACCAGGTATCTTTGCTGAGGGCAAATAGACAGGGACTGGGGAGGGTGCAAATGAGTAAATTTAGGCAGATAGATGTTCTCTATTTACCAATCCCAACTTCATCTGGGAATTCAGTACATACCACACAATCAAAAAGAGAAAAGAATAAAGTTCAGCCAAAGTAGTTTAAAGTTGATAAAGATGTAACTTAAAAGTTCATTAGAAATACAAAGCCCAGGCACCATTTTATGACTGAAAGGGTATAATTTGGGGGAATTACAGGAAGAGGAAAAACTGGCATATTTGAAAAGTTAATACAATGCTGCTGCAAATTTCAGGAATGGAACTGTCATTAGAATTAATACAAAATAGTAAGACATTACCTAAGCTCACTAATTTAGTTCACTTCCATAATACAATTTCTTACTAAAACACTGAAAAAGCAGAGAAAGGACAACTTATTATGTTATTAAAAATAAAAGGCAAATGCACTGCTTTGGTCTTCCTTTCTTCAGAAGAGGAAATAATTTTAGAAACTATTTAAAGAATGTTCCCAGGCATTGTAAAGTGACCAAAAAACATTGATTCCAAGCTAGGGCTGAGCTAAAATGTCACGAACATTTTATCCCTCTGAGAAATGCACACCATCTGTTCAGAGAACTTTCAGGGGACCCTTCTCTGTTCTCCTCCTGCCTGTTGGGATAGGCACTGCAGAAGGAAGGCTGATTACCAATAGGCAACCTGCAGCCATGGTGTAACATTTACCAGTATTCAGGTGGCAGCAGATTTCTTGCATTATTAATCTATTTAGATCTGTGATTGGCTGCAGCTTTGACACCATTTTTGATTCTTTGAAAAGTTAACCTCCCACCCCAAACCTTAGGTCTCCATTTAAGAGTCACTCAACAAAAATGCTCTCTCTTATGTGAAGTGCTAGAGTTGTAGAGCAACATGAACTCATTTCTCTGAAACACCAGTTTTTAGCTTTCAGGGGAAAATTCTTTCCTACCACCCAAATATGAACATGAGAGAAATGCATTCCTGCGGTACTCTAAAATAGAATTATATCTGACAGATTTCTGCATCACCGCATATCCTGTCTCCTCTATGGATAGTTTATTGATTTTCCATTAAAACTGTTGCACAAATCATAACAAACTATAGCAAATCTTTAAATGCATGCCTATTCATTAATCACAATCTGGCCATAATGAAAGAAATAGAGTAATTATTTTTATAAAAGGTAGTTCCGATGGCAAGAAATTTGGAAGGGAATAGACTTTGAACAGTGACAGTTACTAAATCGTAAACATTTTGCAAACTTCACAGCTATCACATCAGCACTCACAGCATCTTCATGATAGGTGGCAATTTGCTTCACAATAATCCTGAAAGATCTCAATGTGCTGTCCATATGAGAGTATATTGAGCATGCCTATGATATCATCTGAGTTCTAACATCAGGCATCTTTATGACTTTGTCAGACTTGAACGTAGTGTTTCAATTTATGTATCTGCAAAAATATATATAACTCATCACCTTTATCTCTGTCTTCAGAGACATAATGCAGATTTCCTCTTACAAGGTGTTTTATCAACAACTGGTAACTGCTGACTCTGAAGAAGAATTTGAAATTAAAGGAGACGGCTATAGTTATATATACTGAAGTCTTATTTTAAGTTAACCACCACAAACTGTTGACACTCTGAATGCCATTTGCATGTTGTTGTTTTTAAGGTAGGTGCTGAAGTTTTCCAACAAAGCTGACATCCTATAAATAACAGCACTTTCATCTTCTTATTTTGCATTACAAAAAGCATGAGAGTCATCTTGCCCCATCAAACTTTTATAAATGCTCAGTTTAAACAGGAGATCAAGGCCCTCTTTCCCTAATTCTGATTTTGTGTATTAAAGTCTTAAGAAAATGTCTCAGTCTCAGCTGATATTACATTCCTCCCTCTCCCCATTTCCTTAGCAATTTTTTTTTTAAAAAAATGGCATCAGTTCAGAGAAAGAGAGAGAGAGAGAGATCAGTGCTTCACAAGTGTTCTATTATGGTTATCAATAGTGCCACCAGTATTTTGCATTGTAAACTGCCCTGTGAACCATGGATGAAGGGTGATATAATAATAATAATAATAATAATAATAATAATAATAATAATAATAATAATACCAAATTTGCCTGTGTCACAACGGTAATGTTGGCAGCAGCAAAATGAAAAACAGAGCTGCTTGTAACCTTCAGGAGCCAAAGAATAGTACAATTATCAAGTTGGAAGGGACCACGAGGGTCATCTAATCCACCCCCTGCAAGGCAGGAATCTTTTGCTCAATGTGGGGCTCGAACCTACAGCCATCTGAGAACATGGATTGTGGTCACAGCAGCACCTGAGCTGGGAACATTTAGGGAAGTTTTCATGAGGAGTGCTAAGGAAACAGGAGAAAGTGCATTGATCTGCCCACTGTTCCCCAAGTACTCATGATGGCCGAGCGATCAGCAAATATCAGAGAAGATTTGAGCGCTCCTCAACACTTTTTGTGTGCTTCTTAGCCAAGGGGGGCAGGGGAGGAAAGTGGAGAGGGCTAGGAGAACAAAAGTACTAGAGTGTGACCATTTAGCAACATCTCCAGGTGGGAGACGAGGGAAAACCATATTTCCATTTTACACTAGGTAATAGCTATACAGGGACGCAGGTGGCGCTGTGGGTTAAAGCCTCAGCGCCTAGGGCTTGCCGATCGAAAGGTCGGCGGTTCGAATCCTTGCGGCGGGGTGCGCTCCCGCTGCTCGGTCCCAGCGCCTGCCAACCTAGCACTTCGAAAGCACCTCCGGGTGCAAGTAGATAAATAGGGACCGCTTACCAGCGGGAAGGTAAACGGTGTTTCCGTGTGCGGCTCTGGCTCTGGCCAGAGCAGCGATGTCACGCTGGCCACGTGACCCGGAAGTGTCTCCGGACAGCGCTGGCCCCTGGCCTCTTAAGTGAGATGGGCGCACAACCCCAGAGTCTGTCAAGACTGGCCCGTACGGGCAGGGGTACCTTTACCTTTACCTTTAATAGCTATACAGCAAGATATGGTAACTCAGGTGTGCATCAATTTAACGTCCAGACAGGTACCTCCCAGAAGAAGAACTCCAAACTAGCAGGTGACAGGTACCTATGTTCTTCTTGCCTCACAGTAGCTAGCAAAACCTTATGAGGTCATCATTTTCTATGAAGCTTCAAGATTGGCTAACAGCAGAAAGAAATGCAACCTCAGAGCAGGCAACAAGGATGTGTGATACCGCATCTAAGGCTTTATAAACTGAACTGCCATGAATTATTGCAGCCTCTGCTATCACTTGCTGATAACACACACTTCCATTGTTTATTGTGATTGATGTTAATTACTTTTGTATTTAGAGTTTTCCACTGAAGACTGGATTTCAGTGAATATATTACTGTCTCGTTTCAGTAAACAACACTTTCTTTACAACTTGGCCTTTGTTATCAGAGAACAGAGAACCAGATTTGGGGTGGGGGGGCAGAAATAGCTTTGGCTAAGTGATTGTTTATTCCTTTGAGATAAGATTTTTCTATTAATAGAATCAGACAATTTTTCAGGGACATTGCACATTAATTAAGTTATGTGCCAGATTTCAAGGACTCCATGATTTGGTTCTCCTTGTGGGCTGGCTTATTACTAAGCATCCAAAACAAATTTGCTTCATATTTTCTAGCTCTCTCATGTGATCATATGAATCACACAAGCTAGATGGGGGGAAAACTAAAGATTAAATACTGCACAATTCAGACATATTACTTGGGGCTCAAAGTACTTACCTATCAAAATGGAGTCTCTGTGAGTTATTGCAGATGGCTCCCTGCCCCACCTCCTAACCATACTCTTTCAGGCAGGATTCCATCTGTTGTTCTTCTCTGGCATCTCTTACAGGTAATACCTTTTAATGTCTGTCCATCTTTTAATTCAGACATACAGAGAGATCTATGGTGAAATGGAGCATAGTATTTGAATAAAAATCCTAGTAGCGGGGTGGAACTCTTGGAACTTTACATTTGATGCAAATATCTCAATAACAATCTGGAAGGAACTTTTTATTAAGTATGGTTACGAGAAGAAATGTTCAAAAAATCATGACAAATAGTATATAAGCCTAGAAATGACTATCAGAACAAATAGAAATTGCCCAAACGTATGCTAGAAGTGTCAAAAAGAGAAGGGTTTTTTTATCATATATGGTGAGAGTATTGTGCGGCAAAAAGGTATTGGGGGAAAATAAATATTTAATACTCCCTCAGTAATGAAGCCAGTCATTGTCTCCTTCACTCAGCCAGTCACATGGTCACTTGCTCAGTCTGCCAGGTAGTCTCTCAGTCATTCTTTCAGCCAATCAGTAACTCAGTCACCTACTCAGCCATTCATTAAATCACCCAGCTTCTGTGCTGGGAAAAGCAGGGAGCCCATGCATTTGACTAAGAGGTGTCATGTGCAAAGGTCTTATCAGAAGAAAGTTACACAAGCAGATTTTAAAAAGCAGCTGTACTATCCAATCAGCCCAAAGTACGAAAGGACGAGAGTTTAGTGTCAGAGAAAGATTGCACCCAGGGTGCTATCTTAACTCAGGCCTGAAGGGTCATTTTTACATACTATCTTAGTACAGTGGTACCTCAGGTTACATATGCTTCAGGTTACACACGCTTCAGGTTACAGACTTCTCTAACCCAGAAATATTACCTCAGGTTAAGAACTTTGCTTCAGGATGAGAACAGAAATCGTGCAGTGGCAGCACAGTGGCAGCAGCAGCAGGAGGCCCCGTTAGCTAAAGTGGTGCTTCAGGTTAAGAACAGTTTCAGGTTAGGAACAGACCTCCAGAACGAAATAAGTACTTAACCCGAGGTACCACTGTATTAAGCAGCAACTATGTTTATGTGGTTCCTTTCCCTTCCGGAACATCACCTCTTTGTTGGGCGCTGGAATGGAAATAAGCACACACACACACACACACACACACACACACCTGTTGGTTATCCATGTTGCTGCTTGTCAGTTCTTTACATTGCCACCACTGAGATCTGTTGTTCTTACAATGTTCAAGCAGGGGCTTTGTACACCACCCATATCATGTAAGGTAATACACCAAATCTCTCCACCCTGAGGTCCTCTAGATGTTGTTGGACTACAGCTTCCATTCCTGACCACTGACCATGCTGACTGGGATTGATGGGTGTTGTAGTCCAAAACATCTAGAGAGCACCAAGTACGGGGAAGGCTGTAAAATATGGATTGTGTTCAGCCGCATCAAATTCTCGAAAGCACTTGAAATACTCTTCATGGGGAACCTCTAGCTACAGTGCAATTTATACTATTTAGTGACATTGGCAGGAAATGAATTAAAGCAAGCCACAGACAGCACTCAATGAGATAATAACATCAGGCTTTTCTATGAAACGAAACAGCAGAAGAGGCTGGAGGGGGAATCGGTACCAATTATTGCACCCACAACCTACCAAATCTACACCACAGCACTGAGCACTATAGAAGAAGTTTTTAGCAGCTATAATTATTATTTTTTCAGCAGATAAATATTGTAGCACTCTGGCAATCTAAAACAACCTGATTCACCTATCACAATTGTGCAGCAGAGGGAAAGTACCCTTTTGTTACCCATCATATCCAGTTTGATCCAGAAAATCAGAGTGCTCTCAGAACTCAATCCCACAGCCGTCCTACCATCTGGAACCCATTAACAACACAACTTTGCATTAATATATCTGGTTCAAGAGGAGGTCTCTCTAATTAGTTGCTAGTCTGTGCAGAAATGAACTCTACAGTTCATTACGAGACATGATAACTGAGTGTAAAAGTTCTAGCACTGCTGTAATAAATCAAATCAGCTGGATAATCTTGTGAAATATTAACAGGCAGGAATAGTTTTATGCTCAACTTGAAATTCTAATTGCTGGAAGGACAATGTATAGCTGTGTTGTTTAAGTGAGCTACAGCAGATGTCTTCATTTGCTTCTCTTCGCAGGTTGGTGGCATCTCTATGTTCGGATGAAGAAAAGATGTGTGTTTTGTTACCACACAAAACTGTGTACAGTATTTCTAAATACAAACAAAGCAAGAAAATTCTTTTTTATACACAATGTAACAAACTTGAGGAGATATCATCTCTTATATCTGATCATGATAGATCATGCTATTTCCATATAATTACTCATTTATAATCAATCATAATATAAAAATACTGATAATAAAGAGTCTCAACCCTGAATATATCAAAATATGAAATAAATTTAAAAATTAATAAAATTATCCAGTAGCTCCTTAGAGACCAACTAAGTTTGTTCTGGGTATAAGCTTTCGTGTGCATGCACACTTCTTCAGATAACAATCTGAAGAAGCATGCATTCACACTAAAGCTTATACAGTAATACCTCCACAAACATCCGCCTCATTTAGTGTCCATTCCAGCGAATGTCCATGGCAAACCTGGAAGTACCGGAATGGGTTACTTCCGGGTTTGCCGCTTGCACATGCACAGAACCACAAACCACTGTACGCGTGTGCGCAGATACGGCACTTTGCCCTGCATCCTTTTCGGCTAGCGGCCAGGGCTCCAGAACAGATCCCCATCGCAAAACAAGGTACGACTGTACCCAGAACAAACTTAGTTGGTCTCTAAGGCGCTACTGGACAATTTCTTTATTTATTTCAACTGCATCAGACCAACACGGCTACTTACCTGAAACAAATATCAAAATATGGTTATCCATATGTTTGGGTTCCACCCCGTGATGTAATGCAAAATTAAATATATGAATCAAGTCATTTGAAATGTGAGCTTTGTTTCCTTTCTTTGCTCCTCAAATAGTGAGTTAGCTTAGTCACAGTAGCAAATTACCATACTTTTACAAAAATGATAAACAAATGAATAAAATAGTGTTATTTTTGGCCCGGGGGTGGGGATTGGAGAGCTCCTGAGTTCTAGTTCTTAAAGAGTTTTACTTGGTTTAAAATCCCAGTGAAAGGTGTGAACGACTCCTTGGATGGCTGGGCGAGGCATTTCTGCTAATTACTGCACTACTGCTGGAATTATTGCTATTTAACATTTATATGGCATTAACGGTATGGGAGGTCAAACCGGGTAGAGATTGTAAGTCGCTTTGCATATGAAATGAAGTTGACATAATAACCATATGGCTGCTTTGAAAGACAAAGCTGAGCTGCTGACATTTGAATCAGCCACTAAATTGGATGATCTGCCCTTAAGTACCATCTCTGATAGCATCAGAGCAAGGTCAGTGGAAGAACAATACAAATTGCTTGTCCTCTAAAAAGAAAGCATAGTACACTGGCCTTTGCCAACCTAGGGTTCTCCAATTGCTTTGGACAACAGCTCCAGCTAGCAGCCTTTGCCAACTTAATGCTGTCTAGATGATAGGGCTCAACTCCCACCATCCCGCAGTCAGCACAACTATGCAGGCAGGGGCTGATGGACAGTTCAAAATGGTGAAAGCTGTGTTGCATTAATGTTTATTGTCAAAAGCTGTTGCTGTCTTTTAAACTCCACTAGCTATTCTGTGTTGTAATAGCAAATTTGTATAACTTAAGTAGAGGAAGAAAGAGGGAGACAGAAAACTTGAACACTTTCCAGTTTGGCAGGTTCACAAATAGCTTGAGATAAGGGCAAGCAAAGTGTTTTCTAGTACTCTTATCAGTGCTTCACTTCAACACATCAGCCCTGTTTTGTCAACAGAAATAATTCCACTGAGACTTAAAAATGCATTTCCAAATGTATGTATCTCCTGAAAGGAAAAAACCCCTTCAGTACATTGTGGCAGTTTCTGTATTACACCGCTGTTTTCTCAGGTAGATGTATATGGCATGAGAGCCTTGAACTTTGAATCAAAGAGGCATCTACGACTCTCTGGCCCTGCAGCTGGTGACGTCTTGCCTTAGCATGTCAGGATGAGAAATGCAGACTGTCAGACCCAGCGGCTTTCTTTCTTAAAAAATCTGACCCTGTTACTTAATTCCTCACATCTCTCTACCTCTGTTTTCAGCACAAAGGACAAAGCTGCTTTCATTTTGTCCAGAAATTGAGGGGAAGCATCAGGATTGTGTAATATCAACCAGTGCTATTTTTCTAGAAGAAGAGGTACCAGAACTCACCAGGAACACATCCATTGTTCTCTTACAATGGCAATGTCGCCCACCTGAGAAGAGCTGGAACTGAGTTCCAGAGAGTTCCGTCTAAAAAGTCCTGATATCAACCCATGCCAACAAATGGTGAACTACGACAGGCACAAAAGTGCTGTTAAATTTCTCTTGCTGTTTTCTCTTTAAAATAGTTCCAATAAATTCAAAGGCAAATCTGATTCCAGCACATATGTTCTAACTGCCCCTATTTACCAGGAAGGTAAACATGGAGTTTATTTTTTAAAATGCATTCTTATGGAGATGGGCCATAGCTCAGTGACAGAGCATCTTCTTCTTCTTCTTAATAATAATAATAATAATAATAATAATAATAATAATAATTTATTTATACTCCGCCCATCTGACTGGGGATCCCCAACCATTCTGGGCAGCTTCCAACCAAATATCAGCAATAATACAGCATAGACATTAAAAACTTCCCTAAACAGGTGTCTTTTAAAAGTAAAATAGTTGTTTATTGCCTTGACATCTGCTGGGAGGGTGTTCCACAGGGCAGGTGCCACTACCGAGAAGGCCCTCTGCCTGGTTCCCTGTAACCTCACTTCTCACAGCAAGGGAACTGCCAGAAGGCCCTCGGCGCTGGATCTCAGTGTCCGGGCTGGATGATGGGGGTGGAGATGCTCCTTCAGGTATACAGGACCAAGGCCTTTGCATCAGAAAGTCCCAGGTTCAGTTCTTGGCATTTCTATGTAGCGCTGGGAGCGACTCCCTGTCTGAAACCTTAGAGTGATGCCAGTCAGCACAGACAATACTGAGCTAGATTGTCTGATGGTCTGACTCAGTATAAGACAGCTTCCTATGTCCCTTTGCACAAACTTGGGACTTTTCTCCACAGCTAGCCAAACCACACACAGAAGTATGGAGCAGGACGAGCTGGTATGGCAATGGTTTCCCCTCAAAAGCTTTTCTCCATCTAGTTCCCTTCCAGAATCAGGATTTGCCTGAGGTGACACCAAACACATTTAGGGGTCAACATTCCTTGGGAACGCAATAGAAATCTTCCCATAGCAATCAATGGAAGTTGCTGACTCATTATGCAAACACTTACCTAATACAGAATTTCCTGAGAATGCATTGTGTTCAGATAGCAGGACCTGGATGTGTGTGTGTATATAACTGTGTGTGTGCATATTAATAGACTTTAAAGTTTTCCTTATCACCCATGGGTAATTATTATTAAAGTATAACCACATTAATTCAATTGCTTAAGAGGCAGAATTCAACAGCATCAGTCCTTGAGCATACCCTATTCTAATTCTTTATTTTTTTTAAAAAAAAATCCTTGGGATTAGTATAAGCACTGGAGATCTATAGAGAGCATTTAAATATATCCATTATCTTTTGATTTTGTGCTCCAAAGACTGTAATACTTTGTGCTTAGATTGCTTAGACAGGCACCACAATTTTAAAGTGATTCAAGGACTTTCTTAAGGATTCTCTCAAGTCAAGTCATTTACTTTTTTTGGCCCAAAGTCCCTTGGCAACAGCAGTTTTCTAAGCTCCTGCTGCTTCTGAGTGCTCGGCACAAAATGTGTGTAGCTCGCAAATTGTCTGTGCCTCATCTTTCAAATGTGTGATCCTGATAAGGATCTTAATGGAGGAGGGATTTTGCATTTGCCAAGTTTCCTATCTGGCAGCTCAGAAAATGCAGCAGCATGGCCCGGGCACTACACTAGGGACAGAACTGATTTCAATGGAGATTGTAATAAATGAGGGCTTTAAGCTTATCATTCTCCACAGGCTGTGGTGCTTAACAGCTGCCTTTCAGATCCCAAGGACTGTGAAAGCACAAAGCTCTGTTGGGATGACAGCACATCATTGGGGTGTTTGTGTTTGGTCATATAGCATCACATTAGTCGCGCTGATGCACCAAATGGAACGCTCAGGCCCTGATCTTGAGCAGCAGCCAAGCATTCCTTTGTAAAAGTATCTTCCTAAATTGTGCTGAGCTCATAGAGATATACAGGAGGAGGAGAACTAAGGTGACTCTCTGGGCTGGCTCTGCATCTACTTGCTCCCTCTTGTTCTATCTGCGACTTATACCCTTCAGGGGTAGGGGAGAAAGGGGGCGCAGGAAAACATTGCCAAAGCCAATCCAGAGGTGTTATGACATTTATAAAGGTAAAGGTAAAGGGACCCCTGACCGTTAGGTCCAGTTGCGGATGACTCTGGGGTTGCGGCGCTCATCTCACTTTATTGGCCAAGGGAGCTGGCGTACAGCTTCCGGGTTATGTGGCTAGCATGACTAAGCCGCTTCTGGCAAACCAGAGCAGCACATGGAAATGCTGTTTACCTTCCCGCCGGAGTGATATCTATTTATCTACTTGCACTTTGACGTGCTTTCAAAATGCTAGGTTGGCAGGAGCAGGGACTGAGCAACGGGAGCTCACCTCGCTGCGGGGATTCGAACCGCCAACCTTCCGTAAATCCATGTTTTGCTCAAAGGTTGTACAGGAACCAGAACTTCTGCATCGTTTTGGTCGACTCCTCTTTGTCCTGCTTTTGCTATCTTTATCTGATAGAATTGGGGCTGGCTGTGCTGTGCAGGTGGCCTTGTCAAGTTAGTACCTGCAGTGGCGTGATGCAAAGCCTGCCCAAACATATCACAAGAGATTGAGTGAATGGGCTTGCAGGCTGTTTCCAGCATGACCCATTCCCCAAAGGAGCAGAGTTTAGCACCCCCAAATTTCTGCACTGATGTGGAGCACATTCGATTTGTGCAGTGTATCTTCAAACTGCTACATGTGGGATGGCAAAATAAATAACTCTAAATAACATTTCTTTGAGATTGGAAAGTTCAAGCTGAGTAGAATAAGCAAATGATTAACACGATCTCAGTAAATCTTCTCCTTCCATCCTCCAAATAACTCTTGTCACAGTATTCCCTTTCTTGTTCAGGGTCAGCTGATACTTGGAGGTCCTGCTGGCCGTCTTTCATTTTGGTTCTTTTATCAGAGTTCAGATGTAGTGCACAGGCTGAATACCTCTTTCCATATCCCCAAGGCCTCAGGTACAGAATGTTAGCTGTGTTACATTGTTCAGTCTCTGAAGGTCAGAACTGCCATCTTATACCTACAGAGCAGGGAAAACCACAAAAGATAAGAGAGGCAAAGCATTAGGGATGGACAAATTAGTCTATGTCTAGTTCATGTCACTTTCACATGTGGTCACTCATAAGCTTGTGGGGACTAATGACAAACTAATACCATCTGCCCTGAGACGACTATTGCTGTGTGGTGGCTATTGTGCCGCCTTTAGCACCATCATGGTAGAATGCTGTGCTATCTAGAAACAAAAATGTTGTGCTTTGCTATCTAGAGACACCCAGGAATGGGGGTGTCCTTCTTTTGTCCTGAATATGGGTCTCTAGAGGGTCCCTTTCAGTTGAGGGAGGGAGGGTTGTCTGAAGTCCCCATGTGATCAGCATGCTCCTCCCCCTTTTATTTTGGAGGTAGAGTTGGGATCTCAGTGAAGGGATTGGTCTCATCTAGAAAAAGTGGGGCTTTTAGCAGTGCCCTAGCTATGGACGGGGGCTAACTGGTTAGTTTGTTTTTTGCCCCAGGTGAAGCCTCCGGAGAGGCTCCACTGAGGCTCCCAGCCTGTGTCTGCGAGTACGCAAATGTGCATGGAAGGTTGCCAAACTGGGTCTTTGACCTGGGTCAAATAAAGGCTAGTTTTGCCCATACTTTTAGTCTGACATTTTGGGGCTGTGTTTATATATAATGATGTGGTGTATATATAATGACATGGTATGGTTGATGGGAGAGGGCTACTAATTTTGTATTAATTTTAATCTGCATGAAAATTCCACTCGAATGCATTCAAAAACATGGTTTAAAATCTTCTCTCAAATTACACTGCTCAACTCATATTTTATCTCAGGATGCACCTTTAAATGCATCTCAACAAGTTTTTGAGTGGAGAAATGCACTGATGATGATGATACCCCACTCATCCGGCTGAGTTCGACAACATTTGGAAAAGTGCAAATTCCAATAGATAGTAACATCTGGGAGGTGCCAATCAGGTCGATTCTGGTTAGACTTCACAAAATCCAGTCCCTATGCCCTCTACACTTTAGATTTGCTTGGGTTGAACAGAACAAATTGAGTGGTGGCCCCGTGTAAATCAGACAGCTATCCTGGTAATGATGTAGATTTAAAGGCACAAAAGAGGTCAAGCCAGAAACCTGCATGGCCATCTTCAGTCTACAGTTCCCAGAAAGAACAGAAAGCACGTTAAGTCTCAGACAAGCATGGGCTTGGTAGGTCACAGAGTTCAATTCTCTGGACTAAACCACTCAACCTTCCCTTGACATTCCAGATTCCTTAACATTCCAAGGCATAATTACTCCAACAACTGAGCAGATTAAGAAGTCAAACAACAGAGGTGGATGAGAGGTGATGCCCACAGGCAACAGCCCTTGTATTGGTAACTGTGCAGCATTGTGGAGCACAGAGAACCGATTAAATGACTCCAAGTGACCAACTATAGTAGAAAGAAAATATTGGCCTAGAATTTCATTTCCACCTTAGTTCAAAACCCATGTGAATAAGAAGCACAGGGTACAAGGCCACTTTGTCATTATTTTGAAACAGTATTTCATTTTCTTAGAGAACAAACAAAATCTTTTAGCACAAATTAGTCTGTAATCCCAAATGAATATAATCAGAATTCAGCAGAGTGTAGCACCACAAGTGCTTGTTGAGCTAGTTCCAAGAACAAATGAGAATTGAAATTTAATTATCAACTTACTTCAAATAATGCTTCAGAAAGTTTTAGCAGCTTATAGCATGCAAACACACACACACACACGCACACACAGAGAGAGACCTGGCAAGCCACAAAAACATCTGGCTCTTTCAATGTTGCTGAAGAAATATTGAATTTGCTAAAATAACTGGTCATGTGGTCTGATGTGCTTCAAACATTTGCCCAAGACAGCATTTCACAGTGTTCATAGTTCTCTCCCTCAAATTATCTCCGACATGTTTACGTTGGCAGTGTTATCAGTGTCTCTTTGTTGTAATAAGCTTGGGGGATTGCTACAAATAATTTCCAATGTGTAATTCTAATTAGTGGCTAAAGTTGTCATATTTCCTGCTATCTAAAATTAGATCAGAGAGACACGTTGAGATGAAAAAATCCTTCTTAACTCCCTAAGCTTCCAAGTTCTTATTTGTTGGTTGAAATTGCTGTTTTGAACCTTATCATTAAGTATCTGAAGAAGTCTGGAGTCTGAGGTAATAGCAAAACATGTAGGATGGGAAGGAAACATGGTCCCATTTTGAAGTGGGCCTTTTAGTGAAATATTGTGAGTCCTCTGAATTAACTCCTCTGAGGAAGTTCTCATAACAATGGAATAAAGTAACTCAGAAACTTGGAGAGATACATTTGATTTTAAAATGAAGTATGTGGTAGGGCTGTGTGCAAATGGCCTCTCAATAGTTTCCACCCTATTTATGGGCAGAGAAACTGTGGGGAGTATTTCCATGTATTTATCTAAGAGGAGAAGAAATTATCCAACATTTCCTCAGGCCTGGAGTTCACTAATGATTGTAGTGATTGTTGAAGAGAGTGGTAAAGACTCACTCTAGAAGGATGTACTAGTCTACTCCGCACTTGAAATACTGTGCATAGTTCTGGTTGCTGCACCTTTAAAAAGAGCTATTTTAGAGCTGTGCAATTTTCAGAAAAGGGCAATTTTCAGATAATGGAACTTCAACCATTCCTCTATGAGGGAAGTTTTGCTGAGTTGGGGCATCTTTTTAGTTTATAGAAAGTCCAGTAAATAGGAATATGTAGGGCTGCCGTATGTCTTCTGGAATTCCCTAGTTTTTAGGCATTTTTGTAAAAAAGAAAGAAAGAAAGCGAGAGAGAGAGAGAGAGAGAGAGAAGCTCAACAACTTTGGGGTCTACCTTGAAAAAGCTTAATAACTTTTGGGGTGTCCTGGCTTTTACTTTTTGAATATGGCAACCCCAGGAATATGATAGATAAGTTATAAAAGTATTCATGGTCTAGAGACTCTCTCTTTCTCTTTCAAAAAGCTAGAACCCAGGGTCATCCATTGAAGTTGAACAGTGGGGCAGACAGACAGAAATCACTTATTAACCAGTGCATAGTTACACTATGTGATGGCTCCCATCTTGGATGGGTTCAGACAATTTCATTAAAGATAAAGCTATCAGTGGCTGCCAGCCTTTGTTGGCTGTGTGCTACTTCCGGTGCCAGCAGAGCTTTTCTTCCATTTTGATGTTGTATTCTGACACTTGCCTTGGTATAGCATCTTGTGCTTACGTTTGCCTTTGTACAGAATGTTCTCATTCAGTTCTGTCACCTGTGCTCTCCAGTTCCCAGTGCAGAACAACAATGGAGAGCCATGCCACAGATATCCGCTCTCTGCACATGGTGCAGGGCAATGGGTGAAGCTAAAGCTGCCACACATACCATTCACCAATAATTGCACCAGGTGCTACTCCAGGCAATATGAAAAGCAATTACCTACTTCCATTCAGCAAGGAGTGTGGGAGTGCAGAACAAGGACAAGTGTTTCAGCGATTACATTCTACAGGAAATCTAGGACTTGGAAACACTTATAAAAGTAATGTTATGATTTGAATGCATCCTGTGTTTCCTGAGAAGGCAAAGTGGGGGGGGCACATTTCAGGAAATAGCAATCCTCTAAAAATCAGGTTTTCTGCACTAAGGAATACGGATGGAGAGAAAAACACATAACTGAATAATGTCACATTTAAACATTAATTAGCTGGAGTAGTTGGGTGGGTGCCCACTGAAAATGTCATTTCCTGCCAAGTCTTATGATTTTTTAGTCTTGTGCTCTTCAGAGGTTTCCCTAAGCCTCAGATCTTGTAGTCTGGTTATTTGAAACCATCAACTGTTGCGATTCTATTCTGGAAATGAAATATGCCTGTGACCTCCTAGAGTAAAAGTTCTAATATGCCACACACACAAAGACACAAATTAAACAGGACCATGAAATTCAAATGATGCTCTAAGGAACATTGGGGAAGTTGCTGTTCTTTCAGCCTCTGATTCTCAAAAGACAAGTCAAGTCTTGTTGCTAGGGGTAGATGTTCCGCACTTATACCTGTGGCACACCAGAGTTAGCTATGTGCAAAATTGCCCACTAAAGGGCTGACTGGTCTAAATTTGGCCCATGTCATTTTAGCACAGGACCAAATACGTACTGTTCTTTCGCCTTTTTACATGCACATGCATATTCTTAAACATTCAAACGAACCTTACATTCACAATGCGATTGGACAGCTACCATTTAGAATTATTTCTTCTTCTCACCCTTCCCCGCCCCACCCTATTTGCACCCCCATTGCTCTGGCAGGATTCGTTATGCCGGCTCCCTCTCCTGCACTGCTTAGTTGAATCCTGTCCTATACATCTGTTGATGCAACCTAAGCCTTAGTCACTGCACCATGCTGCTGATTCATGTTTAGCTTGTGGTTTACTAAAATTCATAGATTCTTTTCCCATTTACAGCTGCCAAACTATTTGTCATGGGCATCTTTTCTGGGTGAGTGTGTGGGGTTAAGCTGGCATTTAAAACCCAAAAGAAGAGCACCAACAACACTCATCTTGCTTTTTCAAATCTTTAAAGCATGTGTTACGTTACTATGTATCTTCCTTCCTCTACCTGGAAACAAGCAGAGAGGATTGACCTGATGTTTAAAGCTCAAATGGAGATTTGCACTATAAACGCATATATTTATATTTATTTAATTTATATTCCTTTCCCCCCCTTCCTCCTAAAGGAACCAGGATGGCAAACAACAAACAACAAAGCATCTTTACAAAACAATTTCAATACAGATGCAGACTGGGCAAGATCTCAAAAGGCTTGTTGAAAGTCAGCACAATAGTTGGAAGTCTTCAGTAAACTCCAAAGAGACAACAGAGACAGTGCCTGTCTAATGTTCAAGGATAGTGAATTCTTATGTGGAACTGACTTCCTGATAAGATGGTATCTACAGGAGGCCTTCACTTGCAGAGAGCAGTAATTGATTGGGTATGTAAGGGGTGATCTTTCAGGTATCCTGGTCCCAAACTGTATAAGGCTTTATACACCGAAACCAGCACCTTGTACTCAGCCTAGTAACTAATTGGCAGCCAGGGCAATTATTTCAACAGTGGAATATATTATCTTCCAGTGCCCATATTGCAGTATAGAATGTTGCATTTTTATGACTCACTTGAAAATGGGAGATGGGTAAAATAATTTGACATGCCCACCAATTTTATTCAACTTGACATTATCATCCTGCTTTGAAAATCGATGTGGGGTTTAGCTGGCACTCAAATTTGCAATACCAAATGCATCCAATGCAAATTCTATGCAGGGTGAACTCACTGAAACTAACAGACAGGAGTCTCTGAAGTCCATTCATTAACTTCATGAAAATAGGATGGATTAGAAAAACAGGTGGCTGTGTGAATTTGTGCTGCACGAACTTTTCAGGGGGTTTGTTTTTTGCTGCCAAAGTTCACCCTGGGATACCCATCCAAGAGTAATGCAGTGTAGTGCAGTGACATCTGCATTTGGATATCAAAACTGAAGTCTCACTTTGCTTGGCTAACCAACAAGCCCACTCATAATAGGTGGCAATAATTCTCTTTATGGTAGGACAGGCTACCACTTTTTATACGGTCATGAGTGGACTATGGCAATGTCTCATTTTCATAACTGATCACATTTGTAACACAAAGATATAGAAAACCAAAATGCTATGGCAGTCCTAGCAAAATAGGGCTTTCCCTCCCCCTCCAACGTATCTGGTCTTCTGTAGTGGGAGGGTCAGGCGAAAGGTCAAGCTATTTATTTGCTGTGTGCTTCAGACAATTCTACATAGTTTTAGGACAAACTTTGAATTCTGCCTTTAGCATTTCAGATGTTGTCTGCCACTGTCACATCATGTAAAAAGGTAAAGGTACCCCTGCCCGTACGGGCCAGTCTTGACAGACTCTGGGGTTGTGCGCCCATCTCACTTAAGAGGCCAGGGGCCAGCGCTGTCCGGAGACACTTCCGGGTCACGTGGCCAGCGTGACATTGCTGCTCTGGCCAGAGCCAGAGCCAGAGCCAGAGCCGCACACGGAAACGCCGTTTACCTTCCCGCTGGTAAGCGGTCCCTATTTATCTACTTGCACCCGGAGGTGCTTTCGAACTGCTAGGTTGGCAGGCGCTGGGACCGAGCAGCGGGAGCGCACCCCGCCGCAGGGATTCGAACCGCCGACCTTTCGATCGGCAAGTCCTAGGCGCTGAGGCTTTAACCCACAGCGCCACCTGCGTCCCTGTCACATCATGTACTCCTGTGGAAAAAATACTGCATGTGCTAATATCCTTGGCCATCATTCACCAGCATCCTGAAGTCATTTTTGTGCTGCCTTATGGCACTTAACTGACACTTCGTTTCTGTTCATTGTAAAAAATGAGACTGTAAAGCTCCAGTAAACCATTACCATGCACCAGGCTGGATCAGATGTCTGTTCTCTAAACAAATTGTGGGGGTTTTTGTTTTTGTTTTAGGTGTGAACTCAAAGAAGAAAGCTGATTCCCACCCCCCTTTAAGACAGACAAGGCGGTGGGGTTGGGGAGGTAAAAATACTCAGTGATTTGTTTTGTAAAGATATACACTGGACGGAAATTTATTTAGCAAGTAGGAATTGATTGGTGGAAGTACACAGAATATCCAGTTATTCTGCAGCTATTTGAAAAGGATGTCAGTGATACAGGTAAATCATATGTGGAAGTGTAAACTTCTTATGCATCGTGTGAGATAGACCACAATCAATGTCAAATGATGGGGTGGATAAATGAGAAGAAGATAACACACAGCCAGAGGAAAAAATTAATCCCATGGCCAGATGGCATGCTGAAACAAATGAGCTGAGGAATCTACCCAAAGGTGGAACACATGATAAAATATGGTGGAACAAGGTGGGCAGCCATCCTGTAGCAGATACTGGAGGCTGTAGCACAGAGCTGAGCAGACAAAAGGGCAAGCTATTGACAGTAATCTCCCTGCTTACTCAGAAAGACTTAAATTATTGTTGAGCAAGAAGTTTCTTAAGATTTGGCCTCTACAGGAGAGGCTCCTGGATGTGTTTACTTTGTTCAGATATAGATGGGCTCCATCCCACTTGGCTTGTAGGCATTGTAGCCAGTGTGGTGTAGTGGTTAAGAGTGGTGGACTTGTAATCTGGTGAACTGGGTTCGCTTCCCCGCTTCTCCCCATTCAGCTGCCTTGGGCTAGCCACACTTCTTTGAAGTCTCTCAGCCCCACGCATGTCGCAGAGTGTTTGTTGGGGGGGGAGGAAGGAAAAGGAGATTGTTAGCCGCTTTGAGACTCCTTCGGGTAGTGATAAAGTGGGATATCAAATCCAAACTCTTCTTCTTCTTCTATGGGTACAGGCTAGGGGAAAATAAGGATGTAGCACCTTCCATATTGTACTGAACTATTCTCCAGCTCCCCAGTTAAGGGATTTTTTAAATATATGAGCCAGCCTCCCCAAACCTGATGCCTCTCAGATATCCCATCACTCCTGACTATTGGCCATGCTAGCCAGGGCTGATGAGAGTTGTGGCCCAAAATATCTGGAGAGTACCAGATTGGGGGGTGCTGATCTAAGCTATATATACACAAGGTTTGTATAGCTGAGGTTTCTGCAGGTTAACCTGCTGACAGCATTATGCTATCTTCTCAGTTTTCTAATGGGTAACGATAAAACAAGGTGTGTGATCTTGTGAGAGCTAGTGGCAATAAAATCCTTTTGCCAGCAATCCATGATTAGGGACAAAATTTAAACTAGTTTCTCCTTGGTTGAATGCTGTTTCTTCTGGTCAAGCAAGGGAGATTCATGCACACATCCAGGGATGTCCACCATCATGTTCATCTGATATTATTAGAACTTGATGGGTAAAGAATCCCATCTAGAGCCACTAATAGGATATAACTAATGAGACTAGACTTTGATGTTGGGAGCACTGAAACATGCTTCCCTCCTACATTTTGCACTGGTACAGTTCCAAAAGACTGTACCACATATTTTATTTAAAGTGCTCAATTAGCCCCGTTTTTTGGCCCACCATCTACCTGAATATTCTGAAGTAACTTTTCCTCTCAGGTTGTCTATGGACTTAATTAATTTCACAAAGTCTATTTATTCACATATTGGCAGCTGGGGTATGGCGAATGATAACCACACTGTACTGTACTTGTGTTCAGACACTTCAGATATGCAAGTAATTTAAGGATAAGAGAGAGTTTCTGATAATGAAGAGAATTGCAAAAGAACGACAGCAAAGTCCCCAGAAGCAAAGAACAAAACAAAAAAGGCATTGCTTTAGAACTCAAAAGAAAGCACCCTACCAGCTCAGCTGAATAAAAGATCAAAGATAAGAAGCAATTTTTGTGAAGGGAAGCCTGCATCCAGGGCTCATTTTAAAAATGAATGGCTAAGAATAATCTATGAAAAATTAACTGCCGTGATTGCTGCAGGTTGAGATTATCATGATAGAGAATGAGAACACACCATAAACAAAACCATTGCAGCCAGATCCATGGTTTGCTTAAACTAAAGGGCCTAGACTTCAGCCATAAACTGAATAAACTGAGCATTGATGAAGTCCCATAGAGGAACTTAATTTGCTAATTATGACCAGTGGATTTCTGTAGAAATCTGATAATAGAGATGTATTGTCTTCTATATGAAGTTCAAAGTTCGGTGTAATAATTTGTTAATAACACACACACACACACACACACACACACACACACACATCTGTACAACATCCATCTTCTCTAGCCAACAAAGCTAATAGGCTTGCTCTTAAGATCTATTAATCTTAAATTCACAGTAACATGTATCATCACAATAAACTCCAGCTAAAACTTGTTTCACATCCAGTCATGCAGTATTCTCAGTTCTGGCATTACATAAAAAGTCTCTGGCTCTGAATATTTATGCCTCATGACATGGCTGTCTTTTTGCATCATGGCCAACGCTAATAGAATTGGGGATTGCAGCATTTTCAGAGCCTTTTTCTGAGGCTTTAGAGTCTGAAGATCAGATTTTAATGAAATGGGTAATTAGATATTCCAACAGCATAAAATAGAAAAGTTAGTGGTGTTCAGCTACTTTTTCTTGTCCTGAGCTCAAAGGCACAAGTGAGCACCACCAGCAAACGTCCTTGAAATCCCACTACAGTTTACAGCCCAAGTGTTTGAAATTCAGCCTGTCCCTGCATACACCGGCATGCAGCTGTCAAACAGTGCTGAGTAGGAAAGCAGGCCAAGGTGAGAGAACACACTGCCTGTGACCTTGAGAATTATTGTTGCCATGAACAACTCAGGTAGCTTATCAGTTCCTGAGGATATGAAGAAGCACAGCGTCAGCATCTGAACTGAGGGCTGAGACAGCTTTTGGAACATGAGGAAAACATGTTTTTTCATTGGCAAAAAGATGGGGACATAATGTTGCGTATTTGTAGTCATCCATGCTTGGGAGAAGGAGGTGGCAACAGGACGCTTTTTCTAAGTTTAATAGCCATGCACTTTCTGCCCATATGCTACTATGTCATATTCAAGGGTTTTGTATTAATTTACAAGGCATTGAACAACTTGGGCCCAGGATACTTCAGGGACCAGCTAATCCCTTGTATCCCTGCTCATTTTGGGGAGGAGTCACTGTTAGCAGACCCTCATGGCTCAGATGCATCATTTGTATCCAGAAAGAGTCAGGTGTTCAGTATTGTGGACCCAATTTTGTGGAACTCCCTTCCATTTGAAGTTAGACAGGCCTGCTCCCTGTTGAACTTACGGCATCTACCAAAGGCTTTTTAATGTCAGCAGAATTCTGATTTTATAGTCTCATATATATATATATATATATATATATATATATATATATATATATATTCATTGCACTAAGTTTTTATACCCCTTAGAGACTGCTGTAATTAAGAACATAAGAACAGAAAAGGAGTCTGCTGGTTCAGCCCAATGGCCCATCAAGCTCAGTATCCTGTACTCAAAGTGGCAAACCACATGTCTGCAGAAAAGCCACAAGCAGGAACCCAAGCCAAGAACACTCTCCTGTCCTGTGCTTTCCAGCAAATGATATTCAGAAGCATTACTGCAGATGACTGTGGAGGCACAGCTATGAACTTAGCTACATTAGTAAAAAACAACAACCCAACTTTTGAATTCATTATAAACATGCAACACCAGATGGCGCCAGAGAGCAAAAAAAAATCCTATGTGATTTTTACATAGCGTTTTTTTCTTCTGTTATAACTATTTAATTTCTGACTTATTTATGGCATTTTTCCTGTGTGTAGATCCACCCATAGTCAACATGGCTGGTAGCCTTTGATAGCCATTGTATATACCAAGTCCAGTATACCAAATTCACCCTTTTGTCCATCTAAGTGTGCATTGTCTCCAGCTGACTGTGGTTTCAAGAAGAAGGCTTCCTCAGCTCTGCTTGGGACATACCAGGGATTGAACCACAGACCTCCTGCAGGCAAAGGAAGTGCTCCACAGCTATGCTAGAGTCTTTCACATGGCTGGACTGCAGCAAAGTTGAAAAATGTATCCCTAGAACACATTTTTAAAAGAGACGCATATAAACTGAACCTCAGTCCCACAGCATCCAGGCATTACAGATGTAGATTGTAAACGATGTTCCTTTCCATTGACATAATGGAAGCCAAGTCTGCTTACATTGCTAACAGGGCAAGCCTGAACCAGAACCGCAGTGACAATCTTTGTTTATCAAGAGTGTGTTTTTTATTTTTATTTTTTTAAAAAGAGGAGACTCTCATTACCATCCCTGAATTTCTGTTGGGAATTAAAGGGCATTTGAATTCCTTGCAAGGTGCACTCTGCAGACCTCATGCTCAGAGTTTTGAGACCGAATTGATGCTAGAGATAAGCTGCCCAAATCTTCAGCCACAGTTGCAGCAACATACCTCTTTAACTAGGCTCGCTTTAATGTTTCGGGTCCTGCTGAGCGTGTGGAAATCAGGTCCATAATAGCGGCTGCAGCCATTAGCTGCTCCTTTTGTGATTTCCATCATTATCACGCTGTTTGTGAACTACAGCTAGAAACGGGCTGGGAAAGATGAGATCTCTGTGAGATAAAGCACATGCACACACACACAAAGTGTGACAAATTGCACGGTAAGGTTGCGCTAATGGCTTGTTATCTAGTGAAATGAAATCTCTGCCAAGATAATACACAAAGTATTGGGCATCGGGCATCTTTTGATTGTTAGTACAAAGATACAGAATCAAACCTCTCTTCAGCTCATTCCACACGCTGATTAGATGCAAAAAGGATACCGACCATATAAACTGAAACAACAACCCTCAAACCCATTATGCTTCACTCAGCCTCAATGTTCTGACCCTGCTCCCTTTCCATTTAGTTCACACCCAGGACAATGCCTTTGAAGAGCTTTAAATCCTGAGTTTTCTTTTTAAGCTAGTGCTGGAAGAGAACCATCTGATCCTTTAGCTAAAGGGAAGGAAAAACGGCACATTTTTAATGGACAAATTTAAATAAGAAACTAGACTGTATTATGTTTCTTCCTCTTTACCAAGATATAAAAGAGAAGCTGATGTCCTTGCACAGGTCTTTGAAGTCAGAAATAAAAGGTTAGCAGACTGAAGCATTCCCTATTACTATGCATTTACCCAGGATGCACGTATAGTCAGTTCTATGAACATGAGAATTACTGTGAGGAATGAGCCCAAGGTTTCCCAAGGCTATGTCATGAACCTATCTTCCAAGATATAAGTTTCCTGTAAGAGCTTCATAAACTGCTGGTGGTGTGCCCTGAATGACCACACAATTAATCAGCATCCTATACTTTTTGTGGCTGCGAAGATGAAGCCATAGGCAGTTTTAGGGGAGTGTGACCGGTTCGCCCACAGAGGCACTGAGACAAGAGGGCACCGCAGGGGATGCTGCAGCAACAATGACCCAAGGAAGGCAAGAGGAGGGAGGGGACCAATTTTTGGCATCACACAGGGTGCCCAAAGGCCGCCACTGGTGAAGCAGGAGCAGGCGAGGGTTGTGGGCTGAAGTACAAAGACTGACTAATATGCACTTCCATTAAAAGGAAGTGCATATACACTTCCTTTTAATGGAAACAGTTGTCAGCTTGTATTCTGTAAAAGCAGGGCTTTTATGGAACTTGTTGAGCTTTTCTTAGAGGAGCTAGCCCTCTCAGACCCAGTGTGGTGTAGTGGTTAAGAGCGGTAGTCTCATAATCTGGTGAACCGGGTTCATGTCTCCGCTCCTCCACATGCAGCTGCTGGGTGACCTTGGGCTAGTCACACTTCTCTGAAGTCTCTCAGCCTCACTCACCTCACAGAGTGTTTGTTGTGGGGGAGGAAGGAAAAGGAGAATGTTAGCCTCTTTGAGACTCCTTCGGGTAGTGATAAAGCGGGATATCAAATCCAAACTCCTCCTCTTCTTCTTCTAAAAAGGTTTCTCTTCTTCACCCATCCACACACAGCCTCTGACACACAGCCTCCAGGAACAGGGAACACACCAAAGAGGTTCTGGTGAATTCAGGCTGAAAAAAGCCCTCTGTAAAAGTCACATTTAGGAGATATCTTGATTGAAGTTGATAGAACAAACTTTGTTAACACACCAGTCATCAATAGATATTTATTTCCTTCTTTCCCCTCTTTCCCCTCTTCAAACTTTTACAAATGTTTGGTCCAATGAAATATGTTTACTCCAAAGAGAAATGCACATTGAAGAAAATGGATGGCTTGAAACACGTACTTGGATTTTGCAAGATTTGTTCATGAAGTGTTGTGGGAATCTCATAACAGGCCCTCAGAGCTTTCTGTGGAGAACTATGTGGATTTTTCATTACATTTTTTCTCTCTGAAGAAAAATGTTACCTCACAACTCACTTAAAAGGCAATCCTTTTAATAGCGCAGAGGCATGGCAGTGAAATGGAATGCAACATTTTAAAATGCATGAATACATCTCAAGATAAAATGAAAAGAACCTTTGTAGCCTGTTGTAACCCAAAGGACAAGAACCGAACACACTTATCCTTTGTACTATTGCAACTACACAAAGCCCAAGAAGTTAAGGATGCACATCACCTTTATCATGGTTTGCATTTGACAGAACTCTTTCACATCACCAAATGTAATGGTGTTATTTGCCCAAGCTTTTTTTTAAAAAACAACAACATTGTACTGCAGGTTGAATAGTTCTTTCTTTGTTACTTTAGATATTGTGTTTTGATTTTTTTATTGTTTCTTTTTAGAATTGCATGGATATTTGCTTTTTGACGTGCACTGTGCTGCAATCCATGTGTGGATGAAGATGCCATTTAGAAATAGGAAAGAAAGGAAGGAAGGAAGGAAGGAAGGAAGGAAGGAAGGAAGGAAGGAAGAAAGAAAGAAAGAAAGAAAGAAAGAAAGAAAGAAAGAAAGAAAGAAAAAGACAGACAGACAGACAGACAGACGGACAGAAAGAAAGATGTAGCTATATTATGCTTGCTTTCTTCCACAGAAGAGCCCCTCGTGGAATTCTCCACTTTGAGAAGATACATGCTTATAATTCAATAAGAGTAAAAAATCCTCCTCTTTAAACTCAGTCTAGCGTTACAGATGGTCTGAGACAAATTTTTAGTATAAATAATTTATGTAGTGTCTTCTAAAACAAAAAAACCCCATAGTAATACAAAAGCATCTGTGCCCTGTGCATAATATGATAATTAAAGGGTGGACCTAATGACCCATCCACAAAACAGGGGGGCAGAAACTCCCCCTCCTTCCCACTTACCCATCTGTGCCGAAGGAGAAAACAAATGCCCCATGGTTGGTAATTGGAAGAGCCACAATGGATGGTTCTGAAAACAACTCTGGAGGGGACTGATGATGGCTGCCCCTCAGAGATAAAATTTTGCAGATGGGGACACACAAACAAGTAATAGTGCACTAATTAAGTTGACAACACAGCCCACAATGTCTTTGTCAGAATAGTGAGTGTCAAGAAGTTTATCCCTGACACTGAAGACTCTTTTTGTTTGCTACTGAGGATCAATTTTTTATCAGATACCTTTATGTCAACTTTAGCTTGACAATTCATTGCTATTATATTATATTATATTATATTATATTATATTATATTATATTATATTATAATCTCCCCCTCTTTTTGTATGCGTCTCACCATGTACATTTACTTCAAGAAACCATTGAAATGGCATATGGGCAGTGCAATGAAATGGACAGACAGCAGAATATCTTCCAAGTCTTTTCAAGGTGCGCATTCCTATCAGACTTGCAAGTCTTGTTTAAAAAATAAATAAATAAAAATAAACTAAAGGGCTAGCAGATGGTTTCTGATTGATGTGTTTATATTTCAGAAATCTCATGGGGTGCACAATGAACCGTGAATATAAATGACGGGGTCTTATTGTCAATAGGAATACAAGAGCAAGCTTGCTCTCTCTTGACACAAAACAGCTTTTGGGGAGATGGGATAAATAATACAACATCATGAGTTGACTTGGCAAGTGTATTTGAAGTATAATCTAAACATGCATTTTTTTCTGTCTTTAAATGTAGTGATAGTGGTATCCCTATTCACATGTTAGCTGCATGAAGGGCTGACAGTGGAGTTAGCCCGTGTCACAGGGATCACTGTTTGAGTGACCTTTGCTAGAAATAATGAAATGGGCCCATCTAACAACAAGGCGTGCTCTAGTCCATGGGGTCATGAAGAGTCGGACAGGACTAAATGACTAAACAACAACAACAAGGCACGACAAAGGAACAAATCTCTTTGTTTGAAAACAAGGACATACCTGTGCTAATAATATTTCACAACAACTGAAAATAAACAAAATAGGAAAAGGGAATGTCATTGTGCTAATGAGAGCCTAAATCACATGTATATCAATATATTTATGTTAAAATTCTCTGTTGGTGTAATTTTGTGCCAATTGTCAGATGATAGAATCAATAAAAGCAGGAAATACTGCTTTACTACAGATAGTACAGAAAGATACAATAAAAGCTATCAACTTGATTGCTCTTAATATGCTGCCTTTTTTTTGCAATGTAACATTGAATAGATTCAAACAGCAGGCACTCTGATTTTGCTAAATCATATTCCTCCCTTCAAAAAAAAAATATAAGAATCTGCAACAGCCCTCTCACAATACCCATATATATGCCATCTGCAATCAGTGCAACTCTCCTATTCAGATCTTCAAAGCATAAGAAATATCTGGATTTAGGGAAGAGAAAGTGTGGAATTGTGTACCCCGCAAATTTCCTGGGGGAAAATGAGACATCCCTGAAAGAGCACATGTCTGGGGCTCTGTGATCTTGCATGGGAGCATAGGCAGGAAGACACACATTCCAGTTTTGAGACTCAAGAAGTTGGAGGGTAGGGAACAGTGGTAGTTGGAGAACGCCTCTTGGGTGAGGAAGAGTCAAAGGAGCCACAAGAGGTTCACAATCCACCTTGAGCTGAAGGATAGACAGGATAGAGAGGGCCTTAGAACCCATTAACAGTCTGTCCAGGCATGGAGATGGTAACTTGAGCTGTAAAAAGTGGTAGAATGGCCACATGAGTAAGGCCTAATTGTTTAGACACAAGGGTCTTGGATTGAATGAAGCATTCCCCTCCGCCCTTCCCAAGTGTGGCATGGAAGGCAAGAACCAAGAAAGAGAGGCTGTGGACTGGATTCAAAATGTGATATGAGCTGTACCTGGCTCTACATGGGAAGCGGGTGGCTCTATGGTCTAAACCACTGAGCCTCTTGGGCTTGCCGATCGGAAGGTCAGCGGTTCGAATCCCCACAACGGAGTGAGCTCTCGTTGCTCTGTCCCAGCTCCTGCCAACCTAGCAGTTCAGAAGCACACCAGCTCCCTTGGCCTGAAAGCGAGATGAGCACTGCAACCCCATAGTCACCTTTGACTGGACTTAACCATCCAGGGGTCCTTTACCTTTTACCTGGCCCTAAACAATGAAGGTTCCTGTACAAGAGGTCCTAGGCATAGTGAAGAAGGGCATGTGAGTTCAAGACCTACCACACATATATGATCAGTTCTGCACATAGCAAGGCAGGGTAAACTGAACATTTGGCAAGAAATTGAATAGAAAAATTAATTGCTTTCTGGAAGATTGCCTTTGAGAGGGAAAAAACACATCAAAGGGCAGGAAGAAGCAGCTTATCCATGGAGATACTGATGAAAGGTTTGAAAACAAGTTGAAGCCTTTGATAAACGTTGATGTAAGATGGGTAATAAGGTTGGCTGCTTTGAAGAATCAGAAAATAAAGCTCAGAATTAGGTTCTTAACTTGGGAAGGACAGGTGGAATGGGGAGCCTTTAAAGGGGGAGCCTTTAAAGATAATTTCAATCAATAGTAAATTACTCGGGTTGTTTGCAGGAGAGCTTCATTATCAATGAATTATTATTATTATTATTATTATTATTATTATTATTATTATTATCTGGAATACTTAAGCCTAATTCTCCATTCTGTAATGCAGAATGGAGAATTAGGCTTAAGTATTCCTAATAATAATAATAATAATAATAATAATAATAATAATAATAAACAACTTTTATTTGTATCCCCCCCCCCGGCCGAAACCAGGCTCAGGGTGGCTAACATCAAATATAATAATAATTTATAATTTATACCCCGCCCATCTGGCTGGGTTTTCCCAGCCACTCTGGGCAGCTTCCAACCAAATATTAAAAACACAATATAGCATTAAACATTAAAAACTTCCCGAAACAGGGCTGCCTTCAGATTCTAAGTTCTTGAGCCTGCTTCACTTTGGAAGAAGGGTGTGTATTTCCCTACTAGTTGTAGACAGCATTTGTTTAAGTATTTCAGAGTATTCAGAGTATTTCGTGTATGTTATCTCTGTAATAATTTCAGTAAGATAATTCAAAATTATTATACCAATTTTGAAGATGGAGACTGAGGCTGAAAGATACGGTAATGGCTTGTCAAAAGCTACATAGTGAGTTTTTGCATTTCTTAATTCCTTAATGCATCTATGTTAATCCAACTGTGCCATTCCTCTGGAATGTTTGATATCCCACACAGTACTACTGTATAATCATTCAAAACAGCAAAAGCAATAATAATAATAATAATGAATTTATTTCTGGTTCAAGAAGTATACCTCTGGCCCTGAATCAGAAACTCTTACTCATCAAGTGGCTTATCTGTGGTGCAAATCAGACGCAAATGAGCCTCGCTGACCTGGGTATACCACTCAATGTGTGTGTAAGTGACAGTCTTAGAGGCTTTATTGCTTCAGCAGTTGAGATCAGAGACATCATCCTACATCTTCCCTGTGTATAATATGAGACATATGGTTCATGCTTGCAGAGATCATCAACTTGCCTGGGAAAACTCAGACATATTTTGCTGCTTAAACTATGTTGGTTAGTGCAAGCTAATATCCACATACAGTGACTTCACTCTTACTAACTTTTGAACATTTCCTGCTATACGACATTTCTTGTTCTATGCTCAAACACAATTCAGTAAAAAAATGTAGCATATTAGAAATTCAGTGAGTCACCTTTACTTAGGATGGTGTAGGATTGCTATTCCACAATTTATGTTACTACCACTATGGGGGGAAAAGAGGTAACCTTACCAGTTTATTTTAGCATCCAGCTGTCTCTGTGTGCCTTAAGAAAATGCTAGTAGAATTATATGCCTGTAGAATGCTGTTATGGGACGAGGGTAGCACTGTGGTCTAAACCACTGGGCTTGCTAATCAGAAGGTCGTTGGTTCGAATCCACATGACAGAGTGAGCTCCCAGTGCTCTGTCCTAGCTGCTGCCAACCTAGTAGTTCAAAAGCAGACCACTGCACATGGATAAATAGGTACTGCTGCGGTGGAAAGTAAACTGTGTTTCCGTGCACTCTGGTTTCTGTCACGGTGTTCCATTGTGCCAGAAGTGGTTTAGTCATGCTGGCCACATGACCTGGAAAGCTGACTGTGGACAAACACCGGTTCCCTCGGCCTGAAAGCAAGATGAGCTCCACAACCCCATAGTCACCTTTGACTGGACATAACCGTCCAGGGGTCCTTTAAAATACTCTTCCCAGGAAAGCATGCCTGGCTCCTCCTTTATCTTTTTTTTTTTAGGCACCAGGGAAATACTTTTCTTTCCCCAGGATTTTTGATAAAGATATGTGTGTCAAGAAGCTCCCATCCCTTCTAGCATTTGTCTAGACCAGGGATGTGGACCTTCAGATCCTGCTCTACAGCTCTGATAATCCTTGACCATTTGCCATTCTGGCTGTGGCTAATGGGCATAGCTATCAACCGCCCCATATTTGGTGGGATAGTCCCTTATCCCAGCGCCATGTCCCGCTGCTGTCCCTTATTGATGATGTCCCTTGAATTTCCCGGGTTTCAAAGGAAGCAGCTCCTCTCCCTCCCTCCCTGCCGGCCAGGGAGGATCGAGGCTCCAACTGTGTTGCTTGGCTGCGTTGCTCACCCAATAAGGAGTCTAAGAATGACTGGGGGGTGGAGCTTGCATGCCTTGTGCCGATCAAATTGGCTGTGTTGCCTGGGGACTCGCCTTTGCTCAGCGCTTCCCAGCGGAGAGGTGACAGTGGTTTCCCTTGCTGCATCCCCTTTGTTGGGTTGCTGCACTGTGGGAACCACCGCTTGAGGCTTTGTTTGGCTGCTGGCGGGGCTTTCTGCCTTTGGCTCGAAAGGGCTCAGAAGTTGAACATACCTGTGCTTGGAAAATCCTTTATTTTGGCTGATGATCCCTTATTTTCGAGGCTGCTGGTCCCTTATTCTCAAATCTGTAAGTTGGCAGCTATGCTAATGGGAGTTGCAGACCAACGCATCTTGAGGGCCCCAGGTTCCCCAACTCTGATCTACAGGGTCCCAGGAGACGTACCTCACTCTTTGAAAGCTATCACTGTAGGCGGATAGGAATGCCCTTAAAGGTATATGAATAAAATATTCATTGTCTCACTTATCCATGTTCTGCAACATTAAAGGAAATGAAACAAAAGGAATGAGTGTCCAACATGACCAGGAGCATCTGCCTCTATTAATCTGCCAAATCCAATGAATGTCAGACAGTCTGGTGGTTTCCAGCTGGAGAAAAAAAATGTGCCAGGCAGCTGGTGCAGCTCAGAAATATGGAGATAAGTAAAAACGGGTAGGTTGAGGGAGGTGGGACTCTGATTCCTTGTTCCTTTTCTCATTATATCATGCTTGGGGCACCAGTGGTGTATGTCCAACAGCATTAAAGGAAAGGGAAGTGGACTCAGACAGCTCTGCTCAAGGAAAAGATCACTATTGGTTCAGCAGGGGTAGCTAGTTTCTTAATGGTTATTATTTTTTCAAAATCTTTCATCATGCATCTAAAGAGTGGGCACAGAGGAGGGAGTGGCGAGTGGGAGATGTAAGACGGAAACAGTTTTACTTTGATCCCTTATGTGTAAATGGCCCAGAAAGCAAGTGAAGAACAATAAAGATCTATTCTTGCGTTCAGAGGACTGAAAAACACTTCTTTCATTTGTTCTTTGATTAATGGCCCTTGCCTATCTCATACATGATGATCAATATCCATTTCCTAAGACATTTATAGGGGGGTTTAACATTTGACATTTGTCTTGCCTAGGAAGATTTTTTTTTCCTATTAAAAAAATGGTTTCAGTCCATCTTCCCCCTTTTGCTATTCTTTTCCTTCTTTCGTAAGTCCCTCCCATTCATTTCCCCCTTTCTTGTGATTTCAGTTTCCTTGCAGTTTCTTATGTTTCAGCTTTTCACAGCTGCAGTGTTTTCATCAAGTCTCTCACCTTCCTTTTCAAACAGTGTACTAAGAGAAAACAGGAGTCATCACCTGCCTAAATTGCTTTTAATATCACTGTCTTATTCCTGGAGTTCTATGAAGGACTATGTTGAACTGAGAGAAGAGGTAATTGATGATTTTGCTCCTTGGAAACTCTTTTGAATAAACTCTGGTCTTCCACAAATACTGATGTTAATTAAGGTTGGATAGATCAGTCTATTTCTGGCCGGTGTCAATTTACCATGTGTTCAATCATAAGTCTGCTGCATTGCATTAATCTGCAAGCATTGTTTAGCAAAATCCACAAAACAACAGGTTTAAGTATTTTGATATTTTATACCAAAGTACATTATTACATACTTATTTTACAACATGTACACATTTCTAAAGTATTTTATCTTAAAATATCATTTTGGTACATGGTTTTGAGCTGAGAGGTGTGAAATCTGAAATATAGTTATGTTCCAACGTACACATTCACTTAGGAAGCCAAGATCAGGTCAGTCTGCATCAGAATTCAAAGCAATCTAATTTTCAAGCATTCCTAATGGCAATATAATTTAACCCTAGAAGCGTAACACCTCCATGTGTGAAGTTCTCTAGAATCACAGTTGAAAGAGCCTGGATCCTGTGCTAAAGAGAAGGACCCTTCCTAAAACTATTAGATGTCTAAAGCTTTCTAACACTACCCAATGCCTGTCCAGTCTTTGCTAAGAAATCCCTAAGAAAGGGGGATTTCATAAATGCATTCTCAAGCCAGCAATCTGATCTCCTGTAATTTAAATCCACAATTCTAGGCTTAGTGGATATGGTGGACAATCACTTTCCCTCTTCTTTCTGATATCCTTTTAAAGTATTATAACACTGCCAGCATGATGTATCCCAATTTGTTTCGTTTAGGCTAAAAGTAAGTTGCTCCTTCAAACTGAGTCTGACTCACTTTTTGTCACCAACAGAGAATCCTTTTTTTTATGTACTGTTCCTCCCTTGAATTGTGGTGACCCAAGAGCTAACAGAAGTCAAGAGAAGAACCAGTCACACACTGATTCACATATAGCAATGACACAGGATACTGAGAGCCACCATCTTCCTCCCAATCTTCCCAGTGTCTCATCATACAGAGCAATACACAGGAAGTAAAACAGGAGCCATCTCCCACTATTCTCATGACAAGCAAACAACCCACTCTGCTGGTAGTTGTGACTTGATAGTCCAGACTACAGAACACTCACAAGGTACCATTGGCACACTTCTTCCAGGTTGGAACTTCCAGACAGATTTAATCAGCATTGAGCTGGTCTCCTAAACAGGTACAGTGGTACCTCGGGTTACAGACACTTCAGGTTACAGATGCTTCAGGTTACAGACTCCACTAACCCAGAAATAGTACCTAAGGCTAAGAACTTTGCTTCAGGATGAGAACAGAAATCGCATGACGGCGGCGCGGCGGCAGCGGGAGACCCCATTAGCTAAAGTGGTATCTCAGGTTGAGAACAGTTTCATGTTAAGAACGGACCTCCAAAACGAATTAAGTTCTTAACTCAAGGTACCACTGTACATAGGAAGCAGAGGCGTAGGAAGGGGGGGTGCAGTCCGCCCCGGGTGTCATGACTGAGGGGGTTGACAAAATGGCAGGGGAGTGGGCGATACACCTCACGCCCGGCAGCAGCAGCTCTTCTGACCTGGTGGCAGAGAGCAGCCCTCCTTAGCCGTGGCGAGGCACACCTGGAGGCGAGTGAGCAGCTGCTTCCCCGCCCCTCTCCTACCCTGAACTGTGGCACATGGGAGGGCACCTTCCGTGTCCCACGCTCCTCAGGAGCGCACCCACCCCGGACAGTGCGAGCATATGCTCTGCTGATGATGGAAAGATGCTTTCTACTGAATCAGACCAAGGTTGTCTCCCAGTCCTACCTGTGGAGATGCTGGGGATTGAACTCTGGCCTTTCCCAGGCTGAAATGGGAGAAAGTCAGAGCATGGAAGTAGATGAGACAGTTCCTCACTCTATTCCTTTGCTGCCATAAACGAGACTTACTTGTAATTCAGGGTATGTTTGTATTAGCGTGTTAGACAGCAAAGATGCCTTAAAGCTATGAAAATCAAGCCAGCATTTTGAATGGTACTGAACTGAACTGGAAGCTAATTCAGACAGAAAAGGAGAGGACCCGTCTGCCATGCCCACTCTGGGTAACTTGTAGAGTTCAGGGTGTGCATATGCACACACTCAAGCAAAAGGAGAAAAACCGGCTCTGTTTTTCAGTAGCTGATATATATTCATGGGAGCAGCTTGGTTCACTGACAAAGCCACTAATTTTACAAAGGAAAGAAAACTTTGGGGTGCTGAAACATTTCCCCCTCTTGCAAATCCAGGTCATGCCAGTTTTAGCTGTGCTGAAATCATTTTGCTCTGTCATTATCACTACATCCCAGGACAGATGCCAGGGCAGAAAGGCATTTTCCAAACAGCATGGAACAGAATAAAATCAGTCCCTGAAATGTTTCAGCAAGTTATCTTGAACCAGAAAAGTCATGTCAGCTGCTAAATATTAACAGTGGAGGAAATGAGTCCTGAAGTCATGAGCATTTGCATGCTGTCCTCGGGAAATATTCAATGTCATTGCAATTCAGAGACTGCATTAAAAGAAAAGGAAAATTCAGAGACAGCATTAATAAGGGGAGGGAAATCAAGCACAGAAATAAATCATGACTCTACTGGCTTCCTAGCTAAAATGTGGTTTTATGGCACAGTAGTTTTTCATTCTTATAGTGTGATAGTAGTACTTAGAATACACATACACCTCTTTTTTTGGTAATAGTACAAGTGTTGTTCCCAAAGCCAACTAGATTTTCATTTGTGTGTGCCTTGATATAAATATGATCTATAAACATGTAGCTAACCTGATATCACTTTAACAGTCATGGCTCCCCCCTCTCATGCCCAAAGAATCCTGGAATATGTAGTTTGTTAAGGGTACTGGGAACTGTAGCTCTGTGCATTCTTAGCATCCTTAGCAAACTACAGTTCCCAGGATTCTGAGGGAAACCGACTGTTAAAGTGATATAAGAGTGCTTAAAACATAGGATGTGGATGTGAAATAAATCTTTCTTGCACTCTTCTAGCCCTCGTATGAAATATATTGCTTTGGAAGATGCCATATTCTTGAGAAATTTCTCCCTCCTTCACATTTTAATATATAGCATCATTAGTATACATAGCCGTTTACAAAGTGACATATACAAAACCTCAAAATCGAATGATAGACAGTTTGCTTGTGGCAGGGAGACAACAAAGTAGATAGGGAGGCAAAGAAGATAGGGAGGCAGGGAGAGAGAGAAAAAAAACTGGAGATGCGAAGGCAAGGTTAATACCAGTACTTTATAATAAGGAACCTCATTGCCTTTGAGTTTTTCCAACCCTTATCCCCCCACAACTGCAAATTTCTTGTGTCTAGTCTCCCTGCCCACATCCATGGCTTGCTATGTACAAAGATGGTAAACAATTTAGCATTTGCCAAAGGCTCTACAAGTTTGACTCACACAAAGGATCACTCTGCGGTATAGAACGAAGTCACAAGAGTGGGATTATAGCTGGAAATAGTTTAGGGGAAACCTCATGGTATTTCTAATCCAAACAGGGCTGTTGTTTACCTAGGAGTAGGAGGGAAAGGATGTATCTTTCAGTCATGAACTATTTGCAGTCTCTTGAGTTGTACTCACTGGCATGACTGTCTGCCGGTTGGGGAGTGCTTTCCCTAATCCTAAATGCATCTCTTTATTTTAATGCACACAGACACACACAAATCCAGCTAGAAAGAGGTTTAGAATGATCCCTGAGACCACTCTTATTAAGAGTGGTCACCTGACCCTCTGCATTTTTCTAGAGGAGAGCCTTCCTGAATCCTGGGCCAGCAGGCAGTTCAGATGAACGCTGCTTGTTCTGATCTAATGGTGCTGCTTCTGAAAATGCTGGGAGATCTGGTAAACCTAGCAATACAACAATAATACAGTAGTGCCTTGGGTTTAGAATTTAATTCGTTCTGGAGGTCCGTTCTTAAACTGAACTGTTCTTAACCAGAGGTACCACTTTAGCTAGTGGGGCCTCCCGCTGCCACCGTGCGATTTCTGTTCTCATCCTGAAATAAAGTTCTTAACCCGAGGTACTATTTTTGGGTTAGCAGAGTCTGTAACCTGAAGCGTCTGTAATCTGAAGCGTCTGTAACCCGAGGTACCACTGTATTAGCAATTGGAGTCCCTGTGTCTTTTTGTGTTCAGGTGGGGAGCTTGTGGGTGCTACTGGCCCTGGCCCTGCTTTTTGAGGGGCAGCAGGGAGCAGTGGTAAAGAACAGAAACCAAAAATAGTCCAGCGGAAAAGAAATCAACAGTGTTGACACCAATCTCAAGAAACAGATAGTGAAAATTCCTTATTGGGAAACAGCCAATAAGGCCTAGAACATTGTCTCTTGTCATGACTATTTGCACCAGTTCCTCGGAATTCCTTCCTGAGAAACTTCTTTCAGGTACAGGAATTTGCCCTACTTCTTCAGATCCAAAGAATTCATTCAGTTTCTCTGCAATTTTGTTTTTCTTCTTTGGGTTGGGATCTGCTGGTAGATTTCTGGGTGATTTGAAGTAAATCGCAAGTGTTTCTGACTCCCAGTTAGCAACAAAGGGGAAACATCTCTCACACCAGATTAGGGGGGAACCAGGAGCAGATTTTTGTCTGATACTGATCACAATATCCTGGGTTAAGCATGTGCTCAGAGATAGCGTGTTCCTTCATAAAAGAATTAAAGCAATTCTGTCAAAAGAGACAGGGTTTTAGTGAAAACAAAGTAGGTTCCATAAGCCTGAAGTCTTCCCACCACTAGCATAAAATATGATGTTGGAGTTAATGGCCATCCATGCTGGTCCATCAGACCTCTTCTTGTGTTTTTATATATGGGAAACACTTTCAAAGTTCACAGCTTGCAAATAAAATAATATTATTATGAGTAATGCCACACAACTTTGCCTGTCAAGCAAAGATCACATGGATGGCTCCTGTACCTTTGAGATAATCAATTAAGTTCAAAAAAAGAGCATAATACCCCAGAGAGAGATTGTGAGCTTCTTGGATGACAGCTGGCTGTAAATAGCTGTGGGTTTTGTGATTGTCCAAAGATCATGTTTATATGCTTTTATTGCAAATGATAGTTTGCCATCCCTAAGGCTTGGGGCAGGACACGTAAGGAATCCAATGTTTGATAAAAAGCTAAATATTGGTTACTGGCAAATTGATGTGGGAAGGCTATTTCTCTCTTTCCCTCCTTCCATCTGCAGAACAGCATGCCACTGATGAAGGCGTCTTGCTCTGTGGGAGGATGATTTTACTGAGCAGCAGTTGGTCCTAAGCAGCCGTGTTGTGTTTTATAAATGGGCTTAGCAGCCAGCTCTGAATACATTTGCTCAGAAGTTCACGTGGATTTGCTTCATGGTTAAGTGCAGTGTCTTGGCTGCCCTGGCTCCCCATACCAGGAAATGCTTGAGTTCACTTCTCAGGCACTAGGCTTTTAGCTTCAAGCTCAAGAGTTGCCAGCAGCCAGTTGGGCTGCAGAGGTTTTCTTTGTCTGCCTCTTGCAGTCAGATGAAGTTGCCAGTTGTTTATGTACCGCTGCGTGGTCTCCTCTTCCTAATACCTAATACTTAAATATGCTTTAGGTCACAGCCTGAGGCTGCATATTTACATGGGAACAAGGTCCATAACATTTAGTAGGATTTTAATGCTGAATAAACATGCATATGATTCAGGGTTGGTGTCAGCACCCAATACCTTGGTTAGCTGCAGAGATCCCAGTGTCCCAGCAGAGACCTCTTCTCACCCCTGCCCTGGGCCGCTTTCGTTTCCCACAAGCCCATCATTCTGAGCAGCACTGGCTGCCTGCCTCTAGCCACCATTTTAATTTCCCACAATTCTCTCTGCATGTCGCTCCAGGGCATTGTGGGAAATTAAAACGGTGGTTGGACCAACCCACCCAGTCCTACTCAGAGGGCCACTACTGAGGCTGCTGCCACCACAAGCAGATAAGCCCACCAGGGTCCATGAGTAGAGGAGTGGGGAAACCAGAGAGCATTTTGCCCACCCTTCCTAATCTGGACCTGATCTTTATAGAACTGTATTCTAAGTGGGAAGTGTAAGAGCTAAACGTATTATTGAATATATTCCAGCTACTTGTGTGATTGGGTGCTTTTGTTTTCTCTTTGCTGGTTTTTATTATGATGTTCTATTAACATCTTTTAAGGCAGTAATACTAACTCTCTCTCTCCCCCCCCTGCCTCCCCATGTACTGTTAGTAGGGTTGCCATATTTTGGAAAAAAGATGACACATTGGCTGACTTCTACTTTTAGCTATGGATTGCTTTGATGACTCTCATTTTACATACCAATGAAAAAGAGGACGTGTCCTGGAAAAAGAGGACATATGGCAACCCTATCACAGGTCATCACCATATCTTCAGCCCTGCTGTATATAGCATGCAGGGTGAAAGGTCAGTGGTACAGGCATATGGCTGGGGCAGCCTAAACTGGTGCAGCAACAGGACCCAATATCAGCACGTGAGAGAAGCAGGACCATCTTGAGATCCCTAGACTCCTGGGCTGGCTCAGCTCTGTTCCACCCCACCTCCAACAAAAGCCCAGAATTGATGACTTTGGATTCCACTGGTCACACTTTCACCTGCTGGTGGAAGGAGGAGTTCCATTCCAGTAGAATGATACTAATGTATAGCACAGTGGTTAGAGCATGAGACTCTTAATCTCAGGGTCATGAGTTTGAGCACCATATTGGGGAAAAGATTCCTGCACTGCAGGGGGCTGGACTAGATGTGGTCCCTTCAAAGTCTATGATTCTATGAATCTATGAGTCTGTGGTGATCTACCCAATACAACCACACCCACCAGCCTGGTGCAAAGAGGGTTGGATAGCTCTGCCATTCATACAGTATTTTTTATATTTTAAGGTTAAAGCATTTTAGACCTCACCCAGAGAATTTATTGTTCAATGGGCGGTATAAAATTGCAAATAAACAATAAAGAAATAATTCACAAAATAACAATATTCATTCCCCCTGTTTAGTTCCAGTTTCAAGGGCATTGGCCTCATGACTTAGGTCAAATTGGAAGCCGTTCACTGAGTGAATGCTGATAAAACAAATAATATTGACCAATGCACCTGGCAGTTCTATCTTGAGAAGGAAGTCAGTGGCTCTGACAGCTGGAAGTCAGTAAAGTCTATTCACGCTGAACAGATTTTCATAGACATATAGGAAAGATAAGGCAAGTTGTAAAATGCTTTTCCAGGTTAGCTTCCAGGTTATTGATTCAAGATGCACATTGCAATTGTAACATATTTCCTGGCACTGCTCCAATGCAAAAGCTTTCAGGAACACTTTTCTTCTTCTTTAAGACAAATGTGGATAATATTGCTGGATTATCTACACTGGAGATTACAGTTGAAAAAAATGCATATATTCCAAGAAAATGTTTACTCTGCAGTGCGTTTCAGTTTGTAAACCAAGATGTTTGTGACAAAAAGCATGGCTTTAGGATTAATACCATACACACTTAAGTTCTGCATTTGCTTCAAATTGACATTGATGACTTGTCAGTTGAGAAGCCTACCATTGCCAAAGGGCACACATGATGCTTCCAGATGGTCCCATGGCAGGGCCAAGTCACAGCTGCCACCTGCTTACAACCAGTGATGCTTAAGTGGCCTGGAGGGATCTGCTGTTTCAGGGAGACATGGAGCAGGGGTTCATATTATGCTGTCTCCTACAGCTCAACTTGAAGTGGCAGGAAGAACGGGGTGCTAGCTCACCCCTCCTCCATGTTTTGCCTTTGTACGGTAACAGACCCTCCAAGTATCCCTATTTTCCAGGGACAGTCCCGGATTTACAGAAGCCATCCCGATTTCTGATTTGATCCTGGAATGTCCCGGTTTTCCTTAGGACATCCCCATTTTCATCTGAAAAATATGGGAGAGTATAGAGTTATGCAACTTTGAGCCAAGGAGTTAAGTAACTATACAACCTTTAGAAGACATGTGAAAGTATTGGATAGTTTTTAATGTTGGATCTGTTATTATGTATACTATATATGTTGGAAGCCACCCAGCGTCACCCAGAGGAAGGGTACAAATGTAATAATGATGGAATAGGATGTCCCTATTTACATCAGCGAAATGTTGGAGGGTATGCAGTAAACAACTTTGTACAGAAGAACAGAGTGCTCTGCAAAAGGAAATATGTGATTGTGCCTCTGGTTTGCTAGCAATCAACACCTAAGGCAGCATGCTCAACATCCATTGAAAGCATGCTTAAAGCATAGAATTTAAAGTATCTCAAGGTTAGGCTGAGAGACCACTCTGGTCAGTAGTGAACTGGATGGACTGTTATTCTGACTCTGTAAAAGACAGTTTCCTGTGCCCGAATCCCTTCCTGATCCCAATAACAGGTAGTGTCTGAAAGAACTCCAGATTTTTCAGAAGAAAGTGCAATGGTGTCTTGTCATGTTTTTTAATTTTTTTCAGTATTTGGTATTGGCAAAAGTGAGACATACCTTTCCCCGGTGACTTCTTTGTAGACAAAGGGATAGCAAAGAAATTGTCTTGCTAAACAAATATTTGTTTTTCATTTAAGACCGATTTTACAAAGGAAAAAAGGAAATTCTAAGACAGCATTAAATATGGAATCTCTGATTTTTCAGGCATACCTTCTAGTTCTGAGTGCAATCAGTGGCCTTAGAATATTGCAAGCACAAAAATACCGTAATCCCCCCCACCAGCAACACACACTCCCCATAAAGCCCAGGGATTGGGAACCCTTGTAAAATTGTTCCTACTAGCGTGACAACAGATGTTCTCTGAATATCTATATCAAAGCTTAATCTTTTTTGAAGCTGAAATAGAGAGTGAAGATAAATCTTCATGAAGAGCCAGGAACACAAGGGAAAATGGGAGTAGAAGGAAGGTCTCTGTTCTTATTGGAGTCATGGGATTTTCTTTTTGCTTCAAGGCTTAAAGGAAAATGTATTAAAACAAACACAAGTCCTAGCTGAAAATGCTAAACTAAGATGGGAGGGTAACATTGTTAGTTAAAACAACAAAGCTTCTTGTGGCACCTGAAATACAAATACATCTCTGTTTGCTTTTGCTTTTGCACGCAGGGGGGAATAGATCATATCTCATTTGATTCTAATGATTTTTGTTTCCAATGGAAGATAGTCTGTTGAGAGAAGAGATTAAAGCTGCACTAGAGTTATAAAAAAAATACACATCCTTAGGGAGGCTTTTCTTTATTCCTGCTAACTTATTGGCATATTTGTGGTTTGTACGTTCTGCACTAAGCAACCGAAGTTCAATAGAAGCATGTTTGCCTGGGTTCAAAGCCCATTCCTGCTACCATGTGTTATTCTCTAATAATTCGTGACAGATGCAGAAAAAGATCTGATAGGATATTGATACATACACCACTGGCAGAGGAAGAGGGGGGCGGGGGGCGCACTGCCCCCGACAGCGCAATCCCAGTGGGGTGCTGTGACGTTAACATATGAGAGTGCTGGAGGTGAAATAGTTAAACAGGTTACCCAATCAGAACCCAGGGGGGTGGAGTCAGAGGGACTAGAAAACCAGCCCTGGGATGGGCGAAGGGGGGAGTTCGTTGGGAGTTGGATGGTTGGTTGGAGTGGGAGTGACTTGGGATAGAGTCTGTGGGTAGGTTGAGTTAGTGTAGTGAAATAAGCTCTGTCAGGAACAGTTAGGAGCTAGGAAGACAAGTAAATATCTGAGAGGTGGTTTAGTGAGGGAGAGCAGGTAGAGGAAGTTATAGGTCTGGATAGGCACTCCATGATTGTAATTGACCGATACCGTTAATGAAACCACACGCTTGTTAAACTGCAATAAATAAACGGAAGTTTATGTTCCAATTTAACCCTGACTGGACTCAGTATTGTACCAGGTAGGGCCTGGGTGGTGGCAGCAAGAAATAAAGTGGTGGCACAGGGATCAATAGAGGGTGAAATGTCTGGGGACCCTGTGTGATCGCCACAGGTGCCATCGCAGCTGCCCCCCGTGCCTGCGCTGGGCACCATGCCCCCAGAATGTGCACCATGCCCCTGCGGGTGGCGCACTACGCCACTCCCCTGCGAGCAGCGTGCTGCACCCCTGGGATGCTCACCATGCCCCCCCGGGATGCGTACCAGCCATGGCCCCACCTGCTCTACGCCCCCCGGTGCCGGAGCATGAGGCTCTGCCACTGACACACACATACACACATATACATATGTAGGATAAAAGTAAAGTACATGCTAGCAAGCTCCACTGGGCTTTTCTCATTCCCCTTATACAGTATAACAAATCCCAGTTCTCTCTTAAATCCCAGGTAAATGTATCAATATGAACTGATTGAATTCTCTTAAAGAACTACATATGGTCCCTTGGCTGAGATGGCTGACTTGACAGTGGATTTTGCATTTCCATATCCATATGACGACCCTCACACTTTGGAACAAATTGTGAATCTGTCTTAACAGCCATCTTAGTGGGGCTGTGTCCTCAAGTAGTTATCTTGTCTCTAGCCCTCCTTTCTTTCCTTGTGGTTTCCTGATTCTGGATCCCCACCCCCGATGTGGGATTTGTTAAAAGGGTGAGTGACTAAGAAAATGAAATTCTATTCCAGTGTTGCACTTTGGTTGGAACAGATGCCATTGGTGTATCTGATATATGTGGCATGGTTCATGCTAATACACACTGTTTGACAACTCTCTGCAGGTCCAAAACAGGATCCAGCAGCGTAGCGTGGGTTGTCAGCACCCGGGGCAAGGCAAGTAATTTGCGCCCCCTAACCCGGGGCAAGGCAAGTAATTTGCGCCCCTAACCTGCCGCCGCTGCCAGCTTCTTCTTGCTGCTGCCTGGGCTGGAGAGACCTGGTCTGAACAAAGACATTGGATTCTTATCTCATTATACATGACAAAGCCATTTTTCACCTTCTCACCCCTTGCTTTTTCCTGTAAGACCTATTGCAGTCGTTAAGAGTCGTCAACAGGCTCATCACAGCTATCTGCCAATCACCCAATCCCACCACCCTTCTGAGTAATACCCCTCCCCACCTTCTCACTATATAGAAGGGTCTGGTGACTTCTGTTTCAGTGTATCTGAAGAAGTGTGCATGCACATGAAAGCTCATATCAAGAACTAACTTAGTTGGTCTTTAAGGTGCTACTGGAAGGAATTTTTTTATTTTGTTTTGACTATGGCAGACCAACACGGCTACCTACCTGTAACCGCTCTCTTATGAATGAGGGTCAGACCAAGGGCTGTTCACTTCTCAGAACCTTTTTTGAGGGGGGTCCCCCTTTATCCATCTACCCTTCCCAATGCCACTGCCCCAGGTTGTGAGAAAGAAACTTGCTACAACCTGAGAAAAATGTGAAAACCTCTCAATGCAGGGCTGACTGAAGTTGAGAATTAAATTCCTCTCCAACCAGATAAACCAGTGCATGATCCAGGAAGGGAGTATTGGGAAAGAGAAAGGTGGATGGAGGCCAGGTGAGATGGCAGCTGGTCTTGCTAAAGATTGATAGCACTCCTGAGATCCCACTAGGTTGTGCAAGATACATGGATATCCCCCTCCGCCCTCAAGATCTTGCAAAAAGCTCATCCTTCCTCCTCTACCATGACAGCCATCATGCCACAAACCAGCCTGATGACTTCAACAGGTTTGCTAGGCCTAGAGTTGCTTGCTACTAAACTACCACTGAACAGTTGCCTGTTATACAGTGAGAGATCATTTGAAAGAAATGAAAACTGTCCTTTTCTTTTTCTATTAGTAATACAGTGGTACCTCGGTTTCCAAGCGTCTCGGAAGCTGAACGTTTCGTTTTTCGAACACTGAAAACCCAGACGTAATTGTTTCCATTTTTGAAAGTGCCTTGGAAATTGAATGGCTTCTTCTGAGTTTTTTTCAATTTTCCTCAAAGGAAATTGCAGGCAGCCCTTTGCATCTCGGTTTTCAAACATTTTGGAAGCTGAACAGTCTTCCGGAACAGATTACATTTGAAAACCGAGGTACCAGTGTATAGTGTTTCAATTGTTAACATATGAGTGGTAAGGTTTTTAAAAATTGGGTTCAATCCTAAAGAGAGAGTTAAATCCAAATCTTATAAAGAGGATTTTAGCCATATGTTACTCAAGCAAATGGGCACAGATGATTTGGAAAATAATTCTAAATAATATTAATGAAATATTTAATGTGATATCTGGATTCAAAATTATGGTTATTAAATTGTCTTAATACCCTTAATATTCAAAATTATTGATCATAGGTTGGATTACTTTTCCAAAGTTTTGGGAAATCTACAAATAAACCCAACATATGGTTAAGGAAAGTGTTGGATTTAAATTTAATTAATTGTATATCAAAATGTTGAGAGCAATTATCCACAAATCTGTGAAATTTGAAAACTGCTAATGAATTGTATTTATACTATTTTTGTTATTGATGAACAGAAGGGTACATTTGGATTCACTCCAATACATGTTAATGTCTTGACTTAGTTGCACTTACTTAAGGTGTAAATATTGCTATAAATGTGGAGGCTATGTTCTTTTTTAAAAAAATCATATATTTTCTGCAATGGGTAAAATTTAAGTGTAAATAGTTAGGTTTATCATGGTCTTAAGGTTCTGAATTTCTGCCAGTTCTGTTATTTGGAGCATGGTGTCATTCTACCTTGTCCTGGTCCACAGCATGCCACACGTACCTAAGGAGAGTCAATACTTAACGTGTACCTTAAATTCACGTTAAGTACTTAAATTCTTTCTTCTTCATGGATCACTGCCTTGTTGTGGCAAAGGGGCCTGAATAACTCAGAGAAGCTATGAGCCCGTGCAGGGCCACCTAAGATGGACAGGTCATAGTGGCGAGTTCTGACTAAACGTGATCCACCTGGAGCAGGAACCGGCAAGCCACTCCAGTATCCCTGCCAAGAAAATGCCATGGACAAAAACTAAAAAAACTAAAAAAACACACACACTAAAAAAACACACACTAAGATCATGACCACTGGTCTCATCACCTCCTGGCAAATAGAAGGGGAAGAAGTGGAGGCAGTGAGAGATTTTACTTTCTTGGGCTCCATGATCACTGCAGATGGTGACAGCAGCCACGAAATTAAAAGACTCCTGCTCCTTGGGAGAAAAGCGATGGCAAACCTAGACAGCATCTTAAAAAGCAGAGACATCACCTTGCCGACAAAGGTCCATATAGTTAAAGCTATGGTTTTCCCAGTAGTGATGTATGGAAGTGAGAGCTGGACCATAAAGAAGGCTGATCGCCGAAGAATTGATGCTTTTGAATTATGGTGCTGGAGGAGACTCTTGAGAGTCCCATGGACTGCAAGAAGATCAAACCTATCCATTCTGAAGGAAATCAGGCCTGAGTGCTCACTGGAAGGACAGATCGTGAAGCTGAGGCTCCAATACTTTGACCACCTCATGAGAAGAGAAGACTCGCTGGAAAAGACCCTGGTGTTGGGAAAGATGGAGGGCACAAGGAGAAGGGGACAACAGAGGACAAGATGGTTGGACAGTGTTCTCGAAGCTACCAGCATGAGTCTGACCAAACTGCGGGAGGCAGTGGAAGACAGGAGTGCCTGGAGTGCTCTGGTCCATGGGGTCACGAAGAGTCAGACACAACTAAACGACTAAACAATAACAACACCACTTGAATTATTTAGAGCTGAGAGGCTTGGATATGGCAATTGGGAATGCCTGAGGCTCAATCCAAGTAACCAAGTCTGAAATCCAGCAGTCAGGATACATTCCAGGGTCAAACCCAAAGCACAGTCCCATAGAGGTACCAGAACACCCAAGCCAGGTCCACCAACATGGGCAGTTGACCAGACCCAGCATCTCATCTCTGCTTCCCTTTTTGACTTTGCATGCTGATTGCAGCATCTGGGCTTGATGTTCCAAGCCTACTCAAGCTAAAGAATCACACACCACCTCCCAGAGCTAGTGAGCCCCACCTGGCCAGCTAGGGATCTGGGCTGTGGGCCCTTGCCTGCCTCAACCTCCTGGAGCACCACTCCCACTGCTCCCTATGCCTCAGAGCCCTCCGTGTTTGTGGAGACAGGGGCCCCTCTGGCTCTCGTGATGGGTCCTGCTGCTCTGGTTCCTGTGCACTGACCTCCATCCCCTTGCCATCCTCCATCATCCTGTGAGTACTTCCTTCCCAATCCCCAGCTTGCCCAGGTGTGTCCCAGTCCCAGCTACACTCCTTGCTGGGAGCCTCCTCCTCCCTGGCATCCTGCCAGTTCGTGACACATATGGTCTGTGGTAAATTCAGCAATGGAAAATTTCTGTGGTGCCCACCTTCCTTTGATGCCCTAAGCACATTCTTATTTTGCTTAATTGTTAATCCATCCCTGGGCTGGGGCTGATGGGAGAGTAGTCGACTGACAGCCTGAGGACACCCCATCAACTAACACAGTCTTAGGGCATGGCTTCAGGTCAGATGGTGCCATTTCAATCCATGTTCAATCTGCAGCACTCCGAAGGGGTGCTCCAATGAGACTCCAAGGAGGGCTGTTTCCTTCCATTTCTTCCAAATACTTCTAATCTATCTCGGCTTTTGACTGAGAAGGCATGGTATCTAAATAACTGTTACACCCTAGGGAGAGGAGGAAAAATCACATCAGCTTTAAACATATTCCCAAGCTATCCCCATATGGAAAAGATGTCTGAAACTTATTCATATGAATATAATTTATGTCTCCTTACATAGCTTCCAAATGTCTGCAGGTATGTTTAAGCCACTCTCCTCCTTTCCCACACAATGCGATGTTGTCTTGTCTCAGCAGGAAGCAGCTGCAAGCGATAAAAGTCTACTTGCAGGCAGTGCACAAAAGCGTAGCTCTGCAGCAGAAGAAAATGTGGCATATATATGCCTAAGTATATAGTTACCAAAGTTGGATATGAACTCAGACATTCAGAACAAGTTGGGGTTTATTTGTTTATTTATTGCAATCACTGTTTTGTTCTTCAAGCACGAACAGTTTCAACAGATGATGAGGTATTTTTTAGCAAGGAAATTTCACGAATTGTCCTTGACTTGTTGCTGTAGGTGCAGAATAACACCCAAATAGATGCCTAAAATCAGCAAGGTGTTTTTATTTTCTTTTTTTTAGATGTGCTTGAAATTCTGAATTTAAGAAATATATAAAGGCATTTTGCCAGTGGCATTTGTTGTTGGAGGTTATATTCCTGCATTAGGACAATGAAGCAGGAAGTGTTGCTGTTGTCTGTTCTCGGCTGTTTTCAAGGTCTTAAAGTGATGAGCAGAGTTTATACAAGGGTAGGCAATCCCTTTTGTGCGTAATTTTTTTTTAAGGTTAATAATGGCATATAAACTGGAATTAGTATCCATATTTCAAACGTTAGGATCTAGAAAAGGTGCTATTTCAGCAAAAGGTCCTTGTACATGCCACTTTCTTTGAACAGAAGTGATGGCAAATTGGTGCTTTATTGGCTTTTAGCTACCATGGTATTTCCAAGTGCAATAATATAAATATGGTGAATTGATAAATGGCACTTAAGCCTTCAATGTTTGCAGTGGATAATATTGGAAATAGAATGATAGCAGTACATCAGCAACCTTTACATCAGGAAGTCTGCTAAAGAACTGCCCTGGTTGGCTATCTCAGTGTATAGAAGCTGTGTTCAGACAGTCACTTAAACACATGAAGGTTAAAAGTTGGAGGAGAGGCACAAATGCATGCTGCACATCCAATGTCCCTATGCACATTGGCCCCACCCACTCAGTCCCTGACAATTCCATGTTGAACTGGGAAACTCTGCAGGAGGCTTTTGTTCATGTTCACTTGAACACAAGTAGAATTTGATCCAAGACCCTGCTTTATCGAGGTTCTCAAGAAACACAGGAAGGTCAGGTCCAATGCACAGAGGGTTGAATGTTTACAAAGACACAGGGCTTGTGCGAGTACCTTTGCTTTTAACCATTGTGGATTCAGACATTTTCAGATCTGAATGTGACAATACAGTAGTCTAATTTGGTATTAACGTTTCCAGTGATGGATGTAATTTTAAAAATTCTGAGTGGCGTTCACAGAACCTGTTCAATCAAAGAATTACGTACAGTTTCAGAACCTCCTCCCTCTCCTCCCCTTAGGCACCCCTAAACCCAGTGCTTTTTTTCTATAAATAAAATGTTTAGGGATACTCTCATTTTGACTCAAGAAAATCACAGGGAAAGGGAAAGAAGCCACAATCAGAGGTGGTAACAACGAAAGTGACCAAGCACCATGCTAGATTCCAACTCCTACTTCACACATTACTCGCTCACTTCCCTCTGAGACTCAGGAAACACCATGACAGGAAATGAGGCTGCAATCGGAGGGTAACAATGGAATTGACAATTCACCGTGCTAGAGAAGAAACTAAAATTTTAAAATATTTTAGTTTCTTCTCCCATTAGATTCACAAAATTTTTAGGCGTATGCATACCCCTGCATCCTGTCCCGTCCCCCCCAAAGCATTGCCTAAATCTGTTCTGGGGGTTCCTGCAATGCTCAGGAGAAGATTATGGAGGATGTGACATACATGTGGCAGGGAGATGCAGAGGAGTTCCATTGCACAAGTGTAAATTCTTGTGCTGACAGAACAAGTTAGTTGGATACCGCTCACTATCAACCACTCTACATGAGTTCAAAGAAAACCAAACTCAAATGTATGGATAAATTGAGACATGTGAAACTTCTTAATTCTGTCATGGAACAAACTTTAAAAGTTGGAGGCATCAGAATGGGTGAATAGCATCAAATGTGATATAACTGATTATAAATATAACTACTACTTGGAGACAGCACCATTTCCTTCAAAATCTCTGGAGGTCCATTCTTAACCTGAAACTGTTCTTAACCTGAAGCACCACTTTAGCTAATGGGGCCTCCCGCTACCACCGCGCCACCGGAGCACGATTTCTGTTCTCATTCTGAAGCAAAGTACTTAACCCGAGGTGCTATTTCTGGGTTAGCGGAGTCTGTAACCTGAAGCATATGTAACCTGAAGCGTATGTAACCCAAGGTACCACTGTAATATGATTTACTGGATAGCTACAGCTTGAATTTCCTTCAAATCCAGTTTATGGGTTTTCCCACAGCAGGATACAGGATTAGGTAGGCCTTTTGTCTAATCCAGAAGGACTTTTGTCCTTATTTAAATCATATTTGCTACATGCTTTGTGAGAAGTTGAATTCTGTTTCCCAATGCTGAAAAAAACTACAAACCAGAGCATCTACTAAAAAGACCATTCACATCTACCCAAGACCATTCACATGCTTATTCAATGGCTGCCTTACCTGTCTTCTTGTAAATGTTTATTTACTCATTTGTTTACATATAAATGAACTGAATGTCATTTATATACTGCTTGATTGCAATAATGGTTTACAAAAAGTGAAATATTAAAACTATTGGTAGAAGACAGTTAGAAACCAGATATTTAAAAATATTCAAAATCATTAAAATCAGCAATAAGCTAAAGGGAAATCAAATCATGGATTGACTTTTATATGTCATTTTAGTCCCAGCTTCCAGTAAAATGGCACTGGGAATTCTGATATGGAAGTCCCTGGAAGTGTGCAGTCATTGCGCAAAGGCATAAAAGCTGACACTTCTCCATTTGCTGTCTGCTTTACTCACATGACTCACGCTATGACATTTGTTTTGTTTTTGCTATTTCCTTGTTCTGATTTAATATGTTATTTCCCATCCCCCTTTCCAGTGGATTACACACACACACACACACACACACAGGCTTAAAAATTAACATTTGAATTTAGTTCAGAAATCTGTGATAATAGTTCAGCCCAGCAAAGTTAGTGCTGAAGTATCTGCATCTCTTTTGAATGCTGAGTTAAAATGGATAATTCAAGTGCTTTCAAGTGCACCGAATTCAAAGCTTTGGTGGACGTTTGGTGTCTCCCAGAGCTCCCACTACTATTTTGTGACTTTGAGCCACCCTCAGTGCCGACGAGGGCTTCAAAGGCATGAAAGAGCCCCGAAATAGAACTGAAAGCTCCTCTCATGCAAACCGGAGGCTTCATCTGCTATTGAGCCAGTTGCCTACCATGTGAGTGTCACATGTTTGAAAGAAAAATGAAACAGCCTGCTGCAATGTTTCAAGCAGACTTCCAGTGTTTCGCATTATCTTTTCAGCATAAAATTCTTCAGCGTGAGGAAATGGGATGTGGGCTTTTGTTTGCTATTCCTTTTTATGGTTTGGTTCAAAGCTGGCTCCTACAGATCAATAGATAATCTTATAGGCTGCAGTCGGTTTCCTTTTATTAGGTCAGGTGGAGAGTTTTCAGGATAAATGGGAGAGAAATTTCAGTGATTAAAAGAATGTGGCCTACCATAGCTTCATACAGCTCAACTTAATGACTGCTGCCAAGACATAAGAACAGCCTGCTGGATCAGGCCAATGGCCCATCTAGCCCAACTTCCTGTTCTCATGGTGGCCACCCAGAAGCATGTGAGAAACCCTCAAGCAGAAATCAAGCACCAGAGCATTCTCCCCTCCTGCGGTTTCCAGCAACTGGTATTCATTGCTGCCTCCAACTGTGGAGGTCATAGAAGCTAACTCCTAGGGGCAGAGGTCCCTTCGCCCCCTGTAAAATATTTGAGGGGGTGGACTCCCCCAAAGTTGATGGACATTGCCATTCAAATGGTGTGGGTGTGTGCCATATCTTGTGATTGATTATCTTGGATGGGGCTCAGCTGGGGGACACCCCCCCCCCGATATTCTATACAAGTTGGAGGTGGAGCATAGTCAATTCATAACTAAACTTGGCATTTGGGAGCACCACCTCTTGCTGGTTCACTGCCCATAGCGGCTGCCTTAGCGCACCTAATGGGCAGGCCAGCCCTGAAGTCACAAGTCTGGACCAAAGAGCAAGTCAGAATCAGAGGACAAACACAGAGATAGGACACAGAATAGCCAAGCATGCAAATCTCACTGTATAGCTCAGCCAGTAGAGCATGAGACTCTTAATCTCAAGGCTGTGGGTTCAAGCCCCACGTTGGGCAAAAGATTCCTGCATTTCAGGGGGTTGGACTAGATGGCTCTCATGGTCTCTTCTAACTCTACAACTCTACGAAATCCAGATTCCAGGAATACCTTGTTGTTAAAGCATGACTTTGCTGAAGAGAAAATCTTCTATTGCCCAGCAACTGTGACTACTCAGTAACTTTAGACCCTGGACATAATTCTCTCATTAAATTAAACAAAACAAAACTAATACCACCACTGGGCATTCCTGCTTTCTAGCTGGGACTGATCTTGCCAACAAGCATCTGGAAGATGGTCACACACTTTCCAACTGTGTTCTGAAGGAGTGTCCACCTTCCATCTTCTGCTGCATTGGAAGACGGCTATGCAGATGTCCCAATGCTATGCAGATCTTTGGTAGGACTCCGGCTAATAGGACGATCACCCTGGACCTTCTGCGTGTCCCATCATCAAGAGAGGCACACACCTTTTTTGCAGTGGCAACACGACTATGGAACTTGCATCCTTTGGAAGGCTAGGCTGGTTTCATGTTTTAGTTTTAGGCTGGCTGTTAAACCTTCTTTGTTCCACAGAACTATTGGAAAATTTTAAAATCTAATTAATTTCACTCTGTGTTTGAAAGATGTCCTTTTCATGTTCCTAATCACCTTGTTATGATATTGTTTTATGATTTTTTAAAAAAGAAAAGTTGATGATTTAAAATTGTAAATTACCTTGGTAGCCCTTAAATGCATTCCTGTTTGATGCCAATGGAACTTTTTAAATTTTCAAAGTTTTGTATTTGAATGAACCTAGATCTGCCAGTGAGTTTGGCTGCTTGCAGAGAAACTGTAACATGCGCCATGAACCTTATGTGATGTGCCCCTCACTCCTGCCTCTCTTACTCATGCCTTATTTCAGCTTTTTCTCACATTTCCCAAGTTTTGATATCTTGCCCATTTCTAAACCTGTTTATCAAAGCAGATTCATGACAAGGTCAAATTGCATCTGCAGTCTCCATATGACAACAAAAGATAAACCTATGTGAATATGAATAACAATTCTGAGAAGTTGTTTTTAATTAGTGTGCAATTGCCCCCATTGGTGTCTGCTGTTGATTGAAAACTATGAATTAATTTCCATTAAAAGTATTTTCTATTTCTATATAGAGTTGCAGTGTTCCACCACATGGAAGGACTTAGTTTGATGCTCTGTCAGAGAAAATTTTGAATTTTCCTGAAATCTGAACTCATATCTCAGGCTGTTAAATATGGAAATCTAGTCACATAGTGCCCCAATCTGTGCTCATGGTTCTTGATGCAGGAAGAAAGACCAGTTTTCATAACCACACTGTCCTTGTTGGATCAGCGAGTATCATTCTTGTCTTATGTATGTATGACCTCCTCAAGGTTATCAATTTAATTGGTAAATCTCTGTACTACAGTGATTAAGTTTAACAGAACATTAACTAATGGTGTAGCTGGGAAAGCAATGTACTGTACAAAGTACAGTATTGCAGACTAGCAAAAATATAATGAGAACAAAATGAACTGCAAGCTCTCAGGTGTTATGGGGCATAATTTGGGGCTGTTAGATTAGATGAGCACTGATGGGTGTAGAGGTCCATATGCCTAATAGGCACTGCAAAGTGAGATAATTAAGGCTGCAATCCTATTTACATTTTCCTCAGTGTAAGCCCCATTGAACAGGGATGGACTTACTTTGAGGGAAACATGAATGGATTGCACTATGAGGCTGCAATCCTATACTCACTTATCTGGGAGGAAATCTCATTGCACCCAGTGGAACTGAGTGAACACATACAGGATTGCAATGCTGAACTGCCCAGTCTGTCAAACGGATTTCTTAAATATAGAAGCATTTAAGAGCTTGCACACCAAATGTGTTTCAAGCCTCAAATCCAGCTTCTGTCCACCCACATTGTTTCCAAAGTGTCCGATGAAGAAAAAATGAACCAGATTTATATATATTCACTTTAGTTTAGCTTACACACCCTTTGTGTCAATAAATAAGGAGTAAGGAACCCACTAATCATAGCGTGTAGTACTATAAAAAGCTGGGGATATGATTATTTACTCCAAAATAACATTGGGTATTCTGTGTGTACTAGTTAGCCTGAGTCTTGTTTCTGCCTCTCACACACAAAATCAGTGTGCTTTGAATACTGTGAATGGAACCAAGCCAGTATGACTTAATATTGAGCAGAGATCAATTTTATTATCAATGGGGTTTATTTACAGAGTACTTAAAATGGCAGCAATCTGGGTGTGGAATAGCCATTGCTGCATAGGCATATCCTTAAATGAAGAATGTCTGTCTGTTCCTCAATCCCCCTGCGCCGGCATCAGTCCAGCCAAAAGGCTAGGGCAAGGCTAGGGAGCAGGGGAGGCACATTAGTGGCCCAAGGCTCGCTGGTAGGTCCAGGCCCACTGTCTGAGAAACACTGTGCTAGGATACATGCTCTGTTAATTCAGCCTAAGAGTGAGGGCCCACAAGTTCTGCTAGTACCTCAAATGGATTAAATGGGTACCCTCAGCCCCACCTCAGAATCATCTGCAGAACGTTGGGATTTCATGGTAGAGCTTTCAAAGGGCTCCCTCAGAATTAAAAGTCCAGGAGGAAATAGTTCCTTGAAGGTAGGAAGTTTGAAAACCACTCAACTTTAAGATGTAGAAGTCATAATTTTATTTGTGAAATGGTTGTTGTTGTTGCCATTGACATAGGAAGCTGTCTCTTATACCAAGTCAGACCATTATTCAATATAGGTCAGCGTTGTTAATATTAACTGGTAGCAGCTCTCCAAGATTTCAGGCAGGGATCTTTCCGCAGCCTTATCTGGTGATGCCAGTGATTGTGTTTGGGACCGTCAGCATTCAAAGCATATGCAACATACAACAGCCTTTCCCGAAACAGAATATACATTATTCTTACATCTTCTCTTTCATTATCTCAAAAACACTTAAGTGCTGTGTACAAATAAAAATGTATTGTGTAACATTTATTTAATATTAATATTATCAATAACAATTAGTTATAATATTAAAGATGCTGTTCTACAAGATGTTTGCAGCTTCTCGATGCCTTCAGCAGAGTTGGTGCGGATAAAAGCATCTTCAAATTTGTGTGGTTTAATGCTCATAGTCCAGGATTCTAACCAAAATGACATGCTGACTTCTGGCACGTAAATTCCTATTATAATAAGCATCCAACATTTTATACGTCTGCTTCCTTGTGTTTAATATTTTGAGTTACATATAAATTAATACCCTCAACAAATATCTTGGTAGATGAATTACTTTTATTCTTTAGCTGAAAAAGTGCCAGTGGTTATTTTTTCAATGTCGCCTCAGATTTTGCATTGTTGAAGTTTATTTGGCAGAGTTGCATATTTACATTGGATCCTTTAAAATCCCAGTACTCTGCTTAAACACATCATCTTAAAATCAGCCCCAGGAGCAGCAAGTAGTATAGGGAAAGGTTACAGATTTATTAGTGCTGACACTATAAAGCTAAACTGTCCTCTGAGGTTTAGAATTTTTTTAACATAGAAGTGATTTATAGAAAAAGTAAAGCCCAAATATTCTTGAGGAGCAGCAAAGTCTGGCTTTGGATGAGGTGATGTGCTATATTTGGGTCTTAGAAAAGTTGGTTTCTTAAAAAATAAATCAGTGAAGTGTTTCCAGTTTCTAATTAACACAAATGAAATTTACTATGTTACTTTTGCATCAACATCCTTCCATAATAGCATGTGGACCACTAAACAAAGACTGGGCAACACAGTCAGATGGCTGGGGTACTAGTAAATAATAATAATTAATAATAAATAGCTTGGTTCAATTGGGGAAAGCTCCAGTGTGAGACCTTAGAGAGCTGGTGCTGGTCAGTGCAAATGGTAGTGAGCGATATGAGTCAATAAATGGTCTTAACTCTCTATAAGGCAGGTTCCTATATTGTTATGAACAGTCCCTCTTCCTGGATAGCCATATTTGATGAACTCACTTATCCTGTCATCTTCAGTGTATTCTATATTTTAATGCACTTTCTAGCTGCATCATCTGTACAATGCATTAATAAGAGCTCTTTAACTTTCCTAATGGGTAAAACTGGGAGCTGCATTAGAAGACTGGTAAAGATTGACAAAGGAAAATCCTGCATATTAACATCAGAAATCATGACAGATGCATGACTGAGATAGTGCTGCCTTTAGGTAACCATCAGCATCCATTTCCTGTCCATGACATTATTTGGTGCCTCTTCATTGTAAGATTGCCCCAGTTGCATATGTATTGACAGAAATGTTGGAGCAGGCTCTACTCTCCCTCTACACTAGATTTGAGGAAGCTTTGGCCCTTTAGATATTTCTGAATGACAGTTCCCAACATACCTGGTCATGCTTGCTACGGTTGCTGAGATATGTACCAGTAGTTCAGCAACATCTGGAGGGTTTGAGGCTCCCTACACCTGCTCTACAGGATGAGGCCACATGGAGAAGAATAACTGAATAGGGCTGTGGTATGTGAGAGAAGAGGGAGTGAAAGGAAGACAAACATGCATGTGAGGGTATCTGTTGGTGCACATTCTCGCCCCAGAATCCCACACACAACTTTGAAAAGTTTGTTGCACTTGAACAAGCTGTGTCATCAGAGAAGGAACTTGCTTCCTGTTCCTTAGGGATTGGAAATGATGAGGAACCTAACGACACTTCATGTTGGTGATCATGAAGTTCATATACATAGACATACTGAATCAAGGCTGTCTTTGATCTACTCTGATTTAGCAAGCCAGGATTAGATGAAAGAAATATAGTTTTATAGGATGGGGAGATTGATCTGGATGTCATATTTTGGACTCCTCCAAGCCTTTAACTTTATATCTGTAAGATGGGATTCTGTAGAAAAAGAGGCTGCTAAAGTGGTCATACAAAGTTCTATAGCAAATAGAATTCAATTACCAACTATCACGGGAGAAAGCAGTTGGACCATAATCACATTCAAACACAAACAGTAATTGTATAAAGAAAACGTAACAGAAGAATATGCTTGGTCATTCCCATCCCTATTGATCAACATTTATAAAACATTGAAAAACACAATTTCAAAAATGGTTGTCAAAATTAAGAGAACACATATATTCACCCTGATACTTATTCTGGCATTGATCTTCCTGATAATTATGAAATGGAAAGAAAGCTGGATTTTTCTATACCTGTGCCAATGGAACATGATACAGCAAACTAGTTGGGAGCGGGAGGGTTCTAATTCTTGTGAGGCTGGGATGCATTGAAGATTTTGCTCATAATGATGGAAAGCAAGTAGAAGTATTGTAAAGGTTTTTTCAAGGGCGCGTACCACTTGTCAAAGGAATGTTGTGGATTGCTGTGGGTAGTAACTTTATTTATTTTCAATTTGTCCATAGGTTTTGTGAAAATCAACAAAATGCATAATTAGAAAGAGTTTAGAAAACCATCAGTCGAGGTTGAAGGAAGTCTCAGGCGGTGATAGCCAAAAAATTCGAAATGATGCTTAAAAGGATGTTATGCTGGAAAATATGTGTAAAAACTAATAAAAATTTAATCATCAAAAAAGAAAGAAAGTCAAAGTCTCTGATCATGGTCTCTCAATCCAGCAATTGATGTGTACAGTTAAGAGCACCCAAGCACACACACACACACACACACCACAAACAAAATATATTGGGCGAGCTGATTTCACCAAACACTGTGCTATGGTGAATGGAAATATGTTGTGCTTTCAGTTTTGCAGACTTGCTCATTAATAGTACTAATATTAATGCCAATGACTCACTTTCTGTTCAGGAGGGTGACATTCCAGAGTCCTGAGATTTTCCCTTTTGCAAATGTTCCTTTGCTAGTGAACCAGCAATCACTGTGTGTTTCTAATGGTGTTGAAAGTGGGAGAAATTCTACTCACCTCACATTTAAGGGTGAATCTACCTGATTTGCACTTTCCAAAACAAACACAAAATCTTTCAAATTCTGCACTCCTCTGAATTTTGCAATGCAATTGTCCAGACAAGTAAGTCAAGTAATATGTACAAACATGCTTATACTAATTAGTAAGGCTAAAAAGGCATATATTAGTACTTACTTTGCCAAACTTTTATTAGGAATTACAAGTATAGGCCATCAGAAAACATCCATACATATTTTTTAAAAAATATATACAAATAAACAGTCATGTAAAAATATGTAGTAGTGAGGATTTTCATTGGAGTTTCTTCCCACTAAAATAGTGCCATTCACCACTCTGAGAGCTACTATTGATAAAAACTCAGTCACTCTTGCAGTTACTTCCGAGTTAATGTCAGTCAGAATCTGATATTTTCATTGTGCCGTGATGTTAGACAACCCAAAAACGGGAGCATGCATTTGCGTAGCTGGTTGTACAATGGACAGTAGAAAAGAATATGTTCTACTGTGTCTGGCACATTCAAAAAACATCTGCAATGTCTAGTGTTTCTGGGGATGTTTAAATATCTGCCCTTGACAAAAGCTGAGGGGAAAACATTCAGTCAGGTTAACATAAAGGTTCAACTGGAATTATTAATTTTGAAATATAAGTGACCCTGTTATCTTTTGTATTTGAATCATAAAACTTGGGGGAGCAAATTTTATTTACAGCTGACTCGGTGTTTTGTTTTTTCAGTGTCCCTTAATCTGATTTGAATATTACAATAAATATATTGCTCACTTGAACTATACAAGAGCTACAAGTCAATACCAATAGATCTGATTTTGCTATGTAAACCATCTGGTTTGGAGTTGGAACCATCGGAATTTATAAGAGTTCTTAAGTGAGTCAGAGAGCAGACTCGAAGGTTGGCAATGGAATTGACAAGTCTTTTATAGTGCTAGCCCACACCCAGTATTCCATCGTAAGTATACCTAGTTCTGCACACATCGTCTCATACTTAATTGAACTTGGGAGCCCTAGGATATGTCTTAAGAAACTTGAGTATATCTTATCTGAATCACTATTATATGCTTGTATCCATACTGGGATCCCAAAAAGTAGCTGGGACTACACTATAGCTTGAATAGCAGCTGGTATAAATTGGTTACCTTTCTGAAAATAAAAGTGAGCTACACTTTGCCTGTTTTATAGCACCTGTGCGATGGTTTGACCAACCTGAGTTGCTCTGGAATAAAATTCTGATATCTCTGTGCATCTTTAGTTGCTGGATTTCTTGTCCTCTTATTTTCCATTTCTTTAGTTTCTGTGAATTAGAGAAGACCAGAATTTTTGTCTTCTCATAATTTATTGAGAGTTTATTGGTTTCACAATAGGAAACAAGGGAGAGTAAAAGACGTTTCAGACCTATAATCCAGTGATAATAAGACCGCATCATCCTCATACAGTAACAGTGGGACCTGGTTTTGATTGATTTGGGGGGCTTGTGATTCTGTGTTTTGAATGTGCTCTGGAAGATATGATAAAAATAAATTAAAAAGAAAAGGGGCAAGAAAAGCATATATTAGTGTAAATACAAAACGCATTATATGAGGGGGAGATGCTTTGTAAAAATATGTGCTGTGGGCAAAATTGCATTAAAAATATGCATATTAGAAAATATTTACCCTAAAATACTGATGAATTTTCATGATGATTTTATTTAAAAGCAAACTGATGTGGAAATGTAGAGAACAGAAGATTTGGAAAATGAGAAACTGAGAGAAACCAAAATTGACACTCACAGTAGGTTGCTTCCAGGCAACATGAGATGCCAGCATTTGCAGGTAGCTTGTCAAAAGGTTGATGAACCTCAAGCAATCCCCCTTTTCCTCTAAGTGCACAAATATGTTGATCTACCACACCTTGAGCATGAGTCAAAAACACCCACTAGGTCTTCTCAAAAGAACCGATGAGTGGGGAGGAAACACCTCCACATATCCTAACATCTTAAGGGTGTTCCAATAAGCACCATTGTGCATAGAGAGGGGTAAGCCCAAGTGCATGGCTATTCAGGATTGGGCCAAACTCTTTGCATAGAGAATGCTCTGCATGTACATCAGTTCAAATGTAGGGCCCTTTCTCATGGTGGCGCCAGCTTTCCCCATGGGCCCCCCTCACACTTTGAGTGCACAAGAGACACCTCTCATTTCTAATTGTGGCAATCCCTGGCCCGTCAAATGGTGATGGATCCACTGGCCGACCCAATTTTTCTATTGTGCAGATGAGTTTACCTGTTGCAGGTGTTATATTCAACACCCCACACTTCCTGCAGCTTGGCCAGTGACTTGAATAAGAACTCTCACTGAGATTCAGAAGATCTATTCCTGTGGCATCCCCCATCTCCCCTACACAATATTGTAACCAGTTGATGCAGAACAAAGGAGCAACCCTTTAGGGGCACAGACAATGCTCTGTCCAGGGTACTGATTTGTCCAGGGTACTGATTTGTCTTGCCCCAATATGTCTTTGCCTGGCCTGAATATGACTCTGTCACATGTGCTACTATGCCACTCCATTAAGCAGTACCACAATCATAGCACATTTCATTATGAGTGTAGAGCCCAGCCAGGGCAAAACAAAACTTTTCATTTCATTTTTAAGTTGTATACTGCCTTTCTGTATTTCTAAACCCAAGGTGGTTTACAAGCTGAAGAAACAACAAAAGATCACACACGGTATAACAATCTGACCCAATTATTTTTAAAAAAATCATAATGAAAAAAATATTTAAAGATATGTGTTTATTATTTTTTGTATTGGATTGGATTGTTACGTCTGTCAAATAACTTATATCAAATAAAGTAATATTCAATAATCCATTAGAATATAAAGTACACAATAAAAATAAATATCAGTACACAATAAGAATAAATATCAGCAATTAATAATCAAACAGAAATTCAATCTTAACAATTACAGTAAATAATTACTAAACTATAATCAATAGAAACAACAGCAAGGCACAATGCATAAAATAACACAATGCATACAAAACTGTGTAAAATGATCAACTTGAGAAACACAGACAAACAAGGTATACAATTATTTTAAAAAAAATAGGAGGGAAGTACTACTCTATGTTCAACTTTTGCAGGGATGGGGACCCCAATCCAATCCAGGATTATGGGTAGCATCTTAATCAATGTGTTGATGTTCCCATTTCTAATATTTCAGTTCCATTTGATAGCTTTCCTGTAAAGGCCTGTCTCTCTACTGTAATCTCTGTCTCTCAGGCTTCATTAGCACTGTGAAGCTGCAGTGGTTGTTAGTTCTTGGCAATGAGTTCTTATTCCAGTTACTGACATTTCTATTTAGTGAGAAAATAAATCTCTTCCAGTTGCATTTCCCTCCTTGGGGTGAATTTAATTAAACTGTTAAATGTCAAATACTAGTAAGCAGAAGGAAATCTATATTGACTGACAGGATCCGTTAGTTACAGTACACCGGTGAGTGTTTACTTGGTACAGATTTAGGCTTGGAAAGAATTTAGGCAGCAAGGATAAAGCAGTTTCTTGTGCTGAGTCCTAAATAAACTACCAAAAAAGCCCAGGAGGTGGGAATTACCATTAAATCAATCACTGGCAGAGGCTAGAGGAGGAGGAGGAGGAGAAGGAAGCTACATGAAGCAACACTGAGAAAATGGAAGATGGAATTCAGAATATCTGTAAGACAGCATGTTCTAATAGCATTAGCTGAAATTAGTGGTACATTATACATCCCACAACTAATCCCCATTGATGCCATTAAATCTAATAGGAAATGATTCTGCCCAGTTCAAGTGCCTAGTCTACCTTTAATAGCTGGGAATAATAAGCATCAGCTTACTGCCGCACCTTAGAATATGCCACTTCAGAACATGTTCATAAGGGATTGCAAGACTGCCTGTTCGATGGTTGACTTTACCGCCTTTGAACATAAGAAGAATACATTTTGGTGCAAGGGGAGATAATGCCTTGAGTGAGGCAGCCATTCCTCTCATCCTTCACATCAAGGAGCAAAATGTTTTGGACCAGCCTTGTCTGCTTCTTTTGTGCACTTCTAAACTACTGCCATGCACTGTAAGACTTGCAGCATGCTCAATTTAGCGTAAGGTGAGGGTTGAATGGCACCACGGATGAGGAAGCTATGACTCCAGCTCCCATCAGCCTCAGTCAGCAAGGCCAATGGCCAGGGATGATGGTAACTGTATCTCAACAATATCTGGAGAGCCACACACCCCATCCTTGCTGGGCAGTCACATTTGATGCTTGATATGGCATTTCTCAGATAGCTTCAAATCTGTCCTCTGTTCTAATAGATTCCAAGATGGTGAAGAACAATGCAGTATAATATAATGGAGTATAATTATAACAACAACATTCTTCATGCAACTACAAAATAATGAAATGGTGAGGAAACTGTTTACAAAACTGCAATGCAAACAGAGGCCATGAAACTAGTTTCAAATGCTTAAGCTAATAAAAAAAATAAAAATGTCTTGATCCCATGCTGAAAAGATTGTAGTGTCACTGCCAGTCAAACTTCCCTTGCAAAGGTATTCCAAAGACAGAGGTGTCCCAGCAGAGAAAAAGGCTATGAATTGACGCAGCCTTAATCCGTTTATTAGCACCGTTACTAAAAATGAAATGCCGAGCCTCTCGTCCTGGAAATACGAGTTTTTCTGGTCTAGGAGATGGCAAGGTGGTGAAGGGGGGGGGCAATTAGAAGTGGGGAAGTGCTGCAGTTGTGACAGCTGCTTGCAACATACTTCATCATGGAGACATCTGAAATGGAAATAGCTATGTTGGCACCACTTCTTAAAACGCTCTCATTGCTATAATTACAACAACTCTTTATTATTTATTTCATGCCTTTTCAAGGTGCACTTTATGCCAAAATAGCACTCAAAGTGCTCCTCCCCATGACCTGCTTATTGAGCGATCATCCTGTTTTGCTTGCACAATGCTTATGCAGAAGTTATAAGACACCCACACTTCACTGAACATTTGTTCTGTTTGTTTGTCGGGAGGTTATACTACAGTAAACATTCATCCAAATGTGCTTGTACAGAGGTTATATGTCTTCCTGTCAATCAGTCGTTTATCCTACACCTTTTAGTGCCTTTGCCCAACACTTTCCTGTGAAAAGTTTTTTGCTTTTCTAAAAAAGAAGTGAGTGTGTTGCATCCACTTTAATTGTGTAAACTATAATTTCTGGTATGCAACTGAATCCCACCAACAAAATGCTGACCGTCTGCAGGTAACCAAAGCATGTGAGAAAGAAATGTCTGTGTCTTTCCCAACTAAAGAAGATTGGCAATGTAAATTAATGGAATATACTGAAATGGCTAAATTAGCTGGAAGACTAAGAAATCAAGAGGACAGCATATATAAAAAAGAATGGGAAAGGTTATTGCATTTTTACAAAAGCATTGTAAAGAAGTTAACACAATAGCAGGGTTTTTAAAAACACGTAATATTAAGGACAATGTTTGAAATTATAAAAAAATTATAAAAAAAGAAATGTCTGTCTTATATGTGGAGGGGGAGATTAGATATCTGTGAACAGGTGTGTGAATCTGTGTGTATTCTGTGAGTGGGGTGGATCTGTGTTTACTTGTGAGAGGTATGTATTGAATGTATGTGCATCATTGTGTCCACCATTACTGCTGGGCATGCCACTAGAATCCAGCCCCAGAGCACCCACCCACCCTGGCATGTGGCCGGAGGAAGGAAAGCTTACCCACCCCTGCATTAAAATGTGACTTCTGGATTCTGCACCAGCTTGAGCTTCCAATACGTCTGTGTTGTGTAGAAGGTATAGAATGCATATATTTGTTGATTTATTTTAATAGACACAATTTCTTGCGATAACTCCTTGCAAGGCAGCTTACCAACCTGTGGAATGATCAAAATGTTACATGATCAATAGAACTGGAAGATTTTTGATGCCGTTTTCTTTTGCAGCAGTGAAAGAAAAATCCTATATCTAGATACAGAGATCTAGATCCGGAATGCAGCAAAGGGATAATCTTACATAGGAAGATGCCTTCTACTTAGTCAGGTCCATGAAGCTGTTCTGATTGGAAGCAGCTCTCCTTTCCAGGGTTTCAGACAGGAGCCTTTCCCAGCCCTACCTGTAGTTGCTGGGAGTTGAACCTAAGAGCTTTTGCATGGAAAGTATAAGCTGTATCACTGAGCTATGGCCCTTCATTTATGATATTCTGTTCCTTCAGTACAATACTCTTGTCTGTTTCAGCCACCTTCAGCTCATCCTTTAGCTCCTAACCACCTACAAATATTTGTTTCTGCCGCCGTTATATATTTCCTAACATATGCAGCCATCCCTACTTAGAAATGATCCCACATTGAAAACATCGAATCTCATTACTCTACATGGAAAGGCAATCTCATTCTCAGTTTCTCTCTCACCCATATGCAGAGAAAGAGAGGGAGTGAGAGCACTTAGAATTAACTAATGGTGGCTGAAAATAAACTGGCTTGCAAAACATTTGAACATGGAGGAGGTTTTGTGAAATAGGACAAAGCTGGACTAGATGACCCTCGAGATCCCTTCCAATTCTACAGTTCTGTGGGAAATAAAAAGGGCAAGGTCACTTGGAACTGAGCGTGCACACCACTTTTGAGAACAGTGGAGGATAAGCTACTGACCATGATGGTTAAGTTCTGCCTCCATTGTTGGAGGCAACTGCTGAGAATCATAAATGTGGAGAGCACTGCTGTGAGAAGGTGGGGGACACTGGAAAAACGGAGAGAAATTGCAGTGGGGAATTTGATCAAGGAAATCATGTGGAGGAGAAGTTTAACTCCCCTCCCCTCTTCTACATATGATCCCAATCAGGGCCAGCCCAGTCATTAGGTGAAGTGAGGCCACCACCTCAGGCAGCAAAAGTCCCTGAAGCAGCACACCTATGGGTGCCCTGTCAGCTTTGCTGGCTCCACTGCTAGCACCAGTGATGATTTTGGGTGAGATCTTTCAAAGTGCAAGAGATCTCGGATGTAACAAATGTTGGAAATGTAAAGAAAAAGAAGGCACTTTCTATCATATGTGGTGGGAGTGTAAGAAAGTTAGAAGCTTTGGGGAAATGATATATAATGAATTGAAAAAAAATGTTTAAATATACATTTGTTAAGAAACCAGAAGCGTTTTTACTTGGTATTACAGGGAATGAGATAAATAATAAAGAAAGGAAGTTATTTTTATATGCAGTGACCGCAGCAAGAATATTGATGGCCCAGAAATGGAAGCAAGAGGAGCTACCTACGTTAGAAGAATGGACAATGAAGATGATGGACTATGCAGAACTTGATAGATTGATGGGAAGGATCCAAAATCGACGAGATCAGAGATTCACAGAAGATTGGGAAAAGTTTATAGAATATATGCATAAATTAAGTGATAATCAAATAACGTTTGTAAGTTTTAATGAAGCTCTGTGAGAAGAAACGGTAGAATGTGAGCAAAAATAAGAACTAATTAATAAAAATAATGGAAGTAAGATCTTAGAAATGTGTAAGAAATTAAGAAGGGAAGGAGTATCAGTCAAGTTGAGGGAAGTCAAAAAGAGAATGGAGATAAAAAAAGATGTATGAATTGTATAAATTTTGTACTGGAAAAATTGAATAAAAATTATATATATATATATATATATATATATATATATATATATATATATAACAAAGTGCAAGAGATCTCACTCAAAATCAATGCCAGAGTAGGCAGGGTGAGCAGTGGTGGCAGGGCAGGGTGTCACTGCCCATTTTGCCTCAAGTGGCAAAACAGCACATACCACCCCTGATCCTGATTGAGATTGGAAAGCACTAAAGTAAGATGGTCAGAATATATATTTATTGGAAGGAGTCCTCTATTTGAAGACATATCTGGGCCAAGTCTCATTTAAAGATATAGTGCAAATCACTATGCCTAGACTATTGCCAGCGAATAACTCAAAAGCTTGTACTGGATGCTCGTACACTTACTGGGCCAGGGTCAAGTTTCTTACATTAATTTAAATGGCCCTTAACAGTTTGGGTCCAGGACCCCTCAAGGACTGCCTCATCCCTTACATCCCTGCTTAATCACTGAGGTCTTTGAGGGGGTCACTGTTAGTGGTCCCCAATGGAGTGGATGTGTGACTTATATCCATCAGGAGCTGTGTTCTGTTTCATGGTCCTAGTTTTATGGAGCTCCTTTCCAATTAAGGCCAGACAGGCCCACTCCCTGTGCTTATGCAACACTTCTTTATTCCTGTAGGCTTTCTACTGAATTCTGATTTTGTAGTTCGTTTGTGGTGCACTTTCAATCTCCTGTACACCTGTATGGTTAAGTAGTATACAAATCATAGAAAGAAAGAAAAGGGGAGAACTATTTCTGCACTTTGTGCAACACAACAGTGTGACTCTTAACAATGCATTTGTGTTTCTGTATACACAATGTATGGAACACACAGACACCATCTGCGTGTTTACATTGTGAGCCTCTTAGCACTTTCTTTTTCCCCCAGCTTGCTGTAGCTATTTAGAGGAATGTGTGTAAATCTGCATATGTTGCTGCGTGAGCTGCTAATTATATGCTCATTGCTCTTCACAGTCAATTTCTCTTACCTGCATTTGTTTTAACAAGCATTTGTTGTAACTGCTGTAATTGGGTTTTATTTACATTTGAGTTCCAGCTTCTCCCACCCCCTATTTCTGCATATCGATGAGTGTTATGTCTGGGGATCCAGCAGAGAAAGACTGCCGCAGGAGAGCTGGAGGTAAACACAACCACTTGCTATGTTTCCTGTAGCACTCTAAGGAAATAAGCAGGAAATACAACAAAGAGCCCACCTGGGGAATACGGGCTTTCGAAAATTTAAAGAAGCACACCGCAGCCTTCAGTGATACAGCATCAGAAAACCACATCATTAGTTTTCACACATGTATACCACCAGCACATAGCAGCATGGAATCCTGGTAAAACTGAATGCTGGGAATAAACTCTTCTTCCCAGGAGGACTACATCAGGGATGGAGAACTTGTGGTCCTCTAGATGTTGATGGACCCTGTCTTTCCTTTCCAGCATGGGCAATGATAATGGGTGATGGGACCTGAAGTAATGGGGTGGAGCAGCAGCATTTGCCTGACCTCTTGACAGCTGCTTCATGGGATGGTGGGGCAGCAGGGAAGTTGGCATGGCGCAAACACATTGGTGGAGTCAAGCCAGTGTTCCTGCCAGTGTGTTTGCACTCTGCCACCATTCTTGCTGCCTCACCCCTCCACCTCTTCCTCCCAGTAAGCAGCAGCAACTCAGCTGCCCAGAGACTGAGTTCCCCACCACTCTGTGGTCCAGCAACAGCTGGAAGGCTACTGGCTCCTTACTCCTTACTCCTTTTCTGAATGTGTGGATTTTCACCTCCTCCAGTTTAATGAAATGCTCTAGAGCCCTACTACAATTTAAATAAACATTCCCACTTGATAAAAACCGAATTGCATTGGAGAAATGCATTCTGATTCCCCCTCGGCATTATTAGAAAGCAACAGAGTTGGGTCAGCAGACTAAAACTGTAAGTTATATTTTAATGTGGTAAACCACTCAACTGAGACTTCTAAATTCTATATCTTTTTATTATTATTATATGCTTTATACTCAGCTGACTATAAAGGAAACAAACCCCCCTTGTTCTGAGCACCAATAAACAAGGTTGGTTAAGAAGAGGTTTTTACGCATTTATTTTTAGGCTCTTAAATCCATGATTGCAAACAGATGCACTTTCAATTTATTTTCTTTTCAGTGGAATAAAAAAAGCAACAGGATTGATAGCTGCTTTGAAATGAACCCTTGCAGATAGAGGCACAAGACAATGGAGGGTTTTGTTGTTGTTGTTGGAATCTAGTCTGTGCCAATCTTCTAATCTGTAAAACATTTAGTCCCGGTGTGTTTGGGAAGGAGGAGGGCAGAACAGCGTGTGTCAATATCAAACTGTTCTGCAAGAATGCCAGAACTGTATAGTTTTTGATATATGAAGCAATTTGGGCTTTTTCTTAGAAGGGAAGGGTGTGTGTGTGTGTGTGTGTGTGTGTGTGTGTGTGTGTGTGTGTAAAATCTCATTGACATTTCTGACCAAGGCAAACTCTTAGCTATTGCTTTTCTACAGCCCATCCTACTTTTTGCAGATGGCCTTATCAAGTGCAGAAAAAAAGGTTGAGGCCATTTTTCTTCATTTCCCCTTCTCTCAGACCTGTAACCAGCATAGAATCATAGAATCATAGAGTTGGAAGAGACCACAAGGGCCATCGAGTCCAACCCCCTGCCAAGCAGGAAACAATTTTAAAAGGCATTGTAAGTTAGCCCAAGATAGCCCAAGTGTCTGCGAAGTCATTTTTTTTACTTAATTTTAACCATATTTAATGTCAAGCCAGTGTTTAAAAGACTGGTCTCCCACCCTCCCATATCTTGGTAAATAAAAGTGCTAATGGTTTCTTACTTGGCTGTTTGTTTTTTAACAATCTCAGAGGAAGGGTCTGTATATACCCATGAATGTCTATGGCACTTTAGTAGGATAAGCTCTGTGCAGATACTGTTTCTGTAAGAGACATGCCCTTGCTACATGGAAAAAACATCTATCTGCATTTTATATCATTTTCAGTTACAAATGTCAACGCCACATTTATCAACTTCATTTTTTTTCCAATTGTGCTACCATTTTGGCCCGGTTTGAATCAGTGGCATGCAAGGGGGAAATAATTTAATTGCTCTATTCATTTTCATTGTTAAAACATTCATTCTTTCTTTTTCTAAGTGAATCAGAGCAAGTCCATTCATTTCCATATGTCCCATTCATTTCAGTAGCCATGGAGTGCCAAGTGTCAGTCAGTAGCCACAGAGTGCCAAGTGTCAGTAGGAAAAGAAAAGAAAAATGGAAAACTGAATGATGGGAAGTGGAATGCCCTACTTGGATGAAATGACTGGCCAGAACCCTAAACAGGAATAAGGATATACCGCAACATTTAGTTGCAGTTTCCAATTGTTTAAACCAAACAGAGCAGTGGCTGCTTAGGCAGACTGCTGCCCATCTTGCACAGCAGCTGAGTGTGGCAAGGCAGAAGAATTGAGTAGCAGACCAGACTCAGGTGCCAGACAGTCTTAAATAGCAGGAGAGATCTGCATTTACACACAAACAGCAATGGCAGTTTGGATTTGATCAGCTACGTTGAGTGTCCTAATGTCAGACCAAGCAGAGTTTGAAGGCTCAGTTGCATAGTGGAAATGAAATGGATCTCTGCCTACTTAGTCTCTTAGTTTGGAGAGTCCCTCAGATAAGTTGTTCTGAGCCTCCTGGAGAAAAAGAGTGATATTAATATAATAAATAAATATATTGCAAAACATCTATTGCCTATCTATCTATCATCTATCTATCTACAACAGGAGATGGCAGTTCTTGCAAGCATCCCTGCACACCCTCAAGCTGGGTGGTGCCTTTAGGCTGTGTTTGGTGTCTGGGCCTCCAGAGATAGAGAGAAATGCAAACCACAAAATGTGTGGCTGTTCAGAACTGACATTGTGGTCCTTTCTAAAAATAACTAGAGGTGACATGTTCTTCGAGTGTGGCCTGACACTTACTCTCCTCTGTAATCTCAGAGGGGGGAAAGCTTTCCAGCAGCCCAGTTTTAATTACGGCTTATTTAGGTTCATCCAGAGGGACTGTTCAGTTGTCGTGACAAATGCAAGGACAAGCAGTTACAATTATCTTATCGTGCAATCCGCAATCATGCACAGACTCTCTCCTTGTAAAAGTTGGATGCTCTAGTTTGTTTGTTTTTAACTGCACATTTGTGACCTTTGTGACAACCTAATTCTAACCTATTTCTCCTAAACCAGAGGTGTGGATATGAGATGTTGTTGGAACACAACACCCATCATTCCTGACCCATAGAACCCCAGAACCATTGACCTTGTTGTCTGGGGCTAATGGGAATTGATGTCCAGCAATATCTGGATGGCCACAGGTTTCTTATGCCTGTTCTAAACCATGCTTGTCATATTTCCTCTGAAGTAAAGAAGTTTGGTGACACCTAAGACAGGTGACTGGAGATGGAAGCAAGTGGTATTCATTCATGTTGCTTATGGGGAAATGGCTACATACCTCCTCCCAGAAAGCATATTGACTGGTGGCAAAGGACTCTAGTCTTCTTTCAAATCATAGTAAATTTGTCACGGTGGATCTTCTTGCAAAGAAGGGCAGCTGCTAGGTGCTCTTCGTCAATGGCAGATCTCATTGTGGGTAAGAGACCCACCAGGGTACTTTCTGTCAAGTAAGTCTTGAGTTGGGCTCTTTACATTTTCCAGCAAAAAATTGGGACGTGTGGCTTTTGGTGGTATTCTGATGTGTGAGTCAGTTGACTCACGAAGGAGCACAGGCACCAAAAGACACTTGAGTCAGCTGGCTGTCTCTCCTTCCATAGCCCGTACTTGGCACCTGCTTGCTCTCTTCCCTCCTCGCTCACTTCCTCTGCCCACACCATACCTCATGCTGCCATGACGGCAGAAGTGGCTGTGGCTTCTGCAGAGAAGGGCCAATAAGAGTGTCGCACACATCCACTGCCTCTGTTCTGGTTGGGAGATGCCTCCCCCATGCAGAAGGGTTCCACTTGAGGAGGGTTCCCCTGTTAAGCACAAGTGCCAGCTCCTTGCTCTCCCGTGCTCGGAAGCAGTGGCGCTGGAGGGGGGAAATGGGACATTCACGGATGAAATTGGAAGCTGGGGTTGCTTCTGTAATTCTGTGAATGTCCCGGCTAAATTTTTTTTTTTTTTAATGATATTTATTAAGTTTTACAAAATATAACAAACTTCGAAACAACAAATAACAAACAACAGAAATACAAACAATATCAGAAAACATAAAAAACAAAAACATACAAAAGATTCAACATAATAATAACAGAAACATTAAAAGAAAACTCTGGTTCATTCTAATAGTCTTCAAAACCTTATTTTCCTTACTTCCTCCCGCCTCCCTTCTTGTATTCCACTTTAAAAGTTTTTTCAGCAAGCTCATTCAAAATCGTTTTATCCTTTATCTTTCCCTTTATACTCTTCCTTATCCTAATCACTGGAACCCCATCATTTCATTTACGCTGCCCTTAGCACTCATAAATTTTACAATGATTTTGTAGATAAACTTTGAACTTCTTCCAGTCTTCTTCCACCAACTCTTCTCCTTGATCTCGGATTCTGCCAGTCATTTCTGCCAATTCCATATAGTCTATTACTTGTGTCTGCCATTCTTCCAAGGTGGGTAGATCTTGTGTCTTCCAGTGTTTTGCGATGAGTATTCTTGCTGCTGCAGTAGCATACATAAAAAAGGTTCTATCCTTCTTTAACACCAATTGGCCGACCATGCCCAGGAGAAAGGCCTCTGGTTTCTTTAGGAAAGTGTATTTAAATACCTTTTTCATTTCGTTATAAATCATCTCCCAGAAAGCCTTGATCCTTGGGCACGTCCACCAAAGGTGAAAAAATGTACCTTCAACCTCTTTACATTTCCAACATTTATTATCGGGCAGATGATAAATTTTTGCAAGCTTGACTGGGGTCATGTACCACCTATACATCATTTTCATAATATTCTCTCTTAAGGCATTACATGCCGTAAATTTCAAACCGGTGGTCCACAACCGTTCCCAGTCAGCGAACATAATGTTATGACCAATATCTTGTGCCCATTTTATCATAGCAGATTTGACCGTTTCATCCTCGGTATTCCATTTCAGCAGCAAGTTATACATTCTCGACAATACCTTAACCCTGGGTTCTAGTAATTCTGTTTCCAACTTCGATTTTTCCACCTGGAAGCCATTTTTCCTGTCCAAATTATAGGCCTCTCTTATTTGAAAGTAATGTAACCAGTCACGCACCTTATTTTTAAGTTTCTCATAACTCTGCAATTTCCATTTATCTCCCTCCTGCTCCAAAATTTCACAATATTTTGGCCATTTAGATTCCATATTAAGTTTTTTTAAGGCTTTAGCCTCCATTGGAGAGAGCCACCTTGGGGTTTTATTCTCCAAAAGATCTTTATATCTGACCCAGACATTAAACAGCGCTTTCCTGACAATATGGTTTTTGAACGACCTTTGTACTTTATCCTTACCATACCACAAATATGCATGCCATCCAAAAGCATTATCGTACCCTTCTAGATCAAGAATGTCTGTGTTCTCAAGAAGTAGCCATTCCTTCAGCCAGCAAAAAGCTGCCGCCTCATAATATAGTTTAAAGTCCGGCAGGGCAAACCCCCCTCTCTCCTTCACATCAGTAAGAATTTTGTATTTAATTCTGGGCTTTTTGCCCTGCCAGACAAATCTAGAAATTTCTTTTTGCCACTTCTTGAAACAATCCATCTTGTCAATTATCTGTAACGATTGGAACAGAAACAATAGTCTTGGCAATACATTCATTTTAATAACTGCTATTCTACCCAATAAGGATAATTTTAAATTTGTCCATATTTCAAGATCTTTTTTCACTTCAGACCAACATTTTTCATAGTTATCCTTAAATAAATTAACATTCTTTGAAGTCATGTTCACCCCTAGGTATTTTGTTTTTTTCACCACCGTTAAACCTGTTTCTCTCTGAAACCTATCCTTCTCCATTTGTGTTAAGTTCTTCTCTAAAACCATAGTTTTTGATTTGTTGAGTTTAAACCCTGCCACTTGACCAAACTCTTGTATTAATTCCAAAGCTCTTCTAGTACTAGGGATTGGCTCCTGTAATGTCAAAACTAGGTCATCTGCATAGGCTTTTAATTTATAATGTTTCACTCCGACCTGTATACCCTGAATCTGTTGGTCCCTTCTAATCATGTTCAGCAATATCTCCAGGACTGAAATAAAAAGTAGAGGGGAGATTGGGCAGCCTTGTCGTGTCCCTTTCTCTATCTTGACTTCTTCTGTAACCACATTATTCACAATTAACTTTGCCTTTTGTTCAGAATAAATCGCCCCTATACTGTTTCCAAACCTTTCTCCCACCCCCATCCCTTGCAAATTTTTCTTCATAAAAGAATGTCCCGGCTAAATAGGGACACTTGGTGGGTATGTGCCCGCAGAAAAAGAAAACCCTTTTCTATCCTTGTTCCAGAAAAACATTTGGTAATCCAGCACAGCCTTAAAATCATCCTTTCCCTAATAAGTTTCAACTGTGTGTCCTAAAACACTTGACATTCTTTTTTCTTCTTTTTTTACTCATAAAAAAGAGCAGCATGTCAAAGGCACAGTCTCTTGATGTTGCCTACCCCAAATGAAAGAGTATCTCAAAGTCATATTTTAAAAGGCTTTTTTAATTCTAAAAAAAGAATCAGCTGGCTTTGGTTTTGTTTCCTAAATATACTATATCTGAAGGTAATTAAGACTCTCAAAAGAGATAGTTGTTATGGCAAAGCTCAAAGGCAAATCCGCCCCCTGCCCCCCCAGGCTAGGCTTTATACAGGTCTGCCGAAGATCTATCAGGCCATCAGCTTATTTATTTTTAATTAAAGTTATATGTTTCTAAAGGTTTGTTCTCATAGGAAATCAGGACTGATTAAGTAGATGATAATGCAGTTCCCATAAAGGTTACCCGTGTGCAGCAATAAAAACCTTGTCTTTGAGAATAATGGGATTCTTTAGTTCAGTATTCTTTCATTGGATTATATGGAAGTGCATATGACCGAAAGAGGGCAGCTAGATGTTTTTTTGTCCCACTGTTAGAGGAGATGGGTATATTTTGGTATCTGTACCTGAGATTGCTTTCAAGATAGGCTCAAATCCTTTCTCAGGTATTACACATAGGGCATTCACAGTTGGAAGTAGGAGTGAAAGATAAAAGCTAAAAGAAAGTACTATGGAACCAAGATGGCCTTAAAAGATGATTAGACCATGGAGGAGAGGGCCATTGGTAGCTATTAGCCATGATGGCTCAGCTCTGCCTCCACAGTTGGAGGCAGCAATAATTCTGAATAGCAGTTTCTGGAAACCACAGGACGGGAGAGGGCTCTTGTGCTTGGATCTCCTTGCAGGTTTCCCACAGGCATCTGGTGGGAACAGGATGCTGGACTAGATGGGTCATTGGCCTGATCCCAGCAGGCTCTTCTTGGGTTCTTATGAGTGGAACTGGGCTTCTCACCCACTCCCAGTGTCGTACTAGCCCCAACATCTGATTGAGCACAGTTGTTTGCAATTCCCATGCAACCAAGGGTCCTATTCATGTGAAGTCCCTTTGGGCAAACATCTGCTTGTGCATTGGGGTTCCTTTGCAAACAATCTGTGAACCGCCCTGAGACCTGCGGGTATAGGGCGGTATACAAATTTAATGAACAACAACAATAACAATAGTGTCCATGGTCAATTTGCTCCCGTTTCAAGCCATACGTGCTCTCTACATGTGAGTAATGCATGAGCAGGGCTTCGGAGAATATTCAAGGGCATTATCTCAGGGCATACAGAGAGGAGGCAGGAGGACAGAATAATAAAAAAAGAATAAAGGATGCAAAACTTGTTGGAGAACGGAGTCAGACAAGAATGGGATGAAGATAACTCTGAAGAAGGCTGCTTTGAAGAGACATTCCCAATTGTCACCTTTCTTTCTTGGTAAAATTGCAGAAGGGGTTCACAGAATGAGACTGGATCTCTGCTTCAGCATCTTGCCAAACAAAGCTCTGATTTTAAATCTCTGTGTGCCATTTTCAGCTGATGCAACAGATGCATCAGTATGTGAGTCCCAAATGTAAAGTGAGAAGCAGCCTTTGAATGAATGAATCATTCAAGGGCAGCTGTAGCCCAGTGCAGTGCACTTAAAGCAGGGGAGTTGTAGAGTCGCCTGGGAGGCCATTTAGCTGTTCTTTACAGTCGTAGGTTTCAACTCCACTTACCTGGGAGTAAGCCCTACTAAATTCAATGGGATTTCTGAGTAGACATGGTTAGCTTTGCAGCCTTAAGCTATTTACACACTCCCATTTCCTGGGTCCAGTGCACTCCCATGCCACTGGTTTGGGAAGCGGTGAATACACAGTATTAGCCACAATTCATATCTATCAGGGGTGCCAACTTGAATAAAATATTGGGGGGGCAGGTAAGCCCCATTCTGCATAATTGATCACATGGCACAGTGCAGGCACACCATTTGAATGGCAATGACCATCAACTTTGGGGAGCCCAGCCCCCTCAAATATTTTATTAGAGGGACGAAAAACTCCTTGGCCCCTAGGAGTTAGCTTCTATCCCATCATTTCTTGTGAAATACTGTGTTTGTCCCCAACACAGCCTTGATCCTAATGGAGAAAAAGGATGACCTAGCTGTGTTTTAACCTGGTGATGTGTACACAGCCTGAGTCAATTACTTGCTTTACATGAGGACCATTCTAAGGTTATTCACCCTCATCCTCCCACCCCCAGTGTAGACTGCAAACAGCTCCATGGCCACAGACTTGCCATTGTTTCCTCATATATCCCACTTGCCTAAGTGTTGGAAACTGGAAGGATGGGGGGGAGGAGCAAGAAAGAGAATAGTGATACATAGAATCCAGTCACTGATTTCTAGCTCATCATAAGCAAACTCTTGGTAATCAAAGAAGCAGCATGTGACAGACAGACATGGACAGGCTGGTCTCCTAATAAAGGATTTCCATTAAATAACAAACGCATGATGTAAAATCAGTAGATATCTAACCAGAGATGCAGTGAAATATAACCGCAGATTTATTTAGGACACTTCTAGGCTGTCACCATTCTTGGGTGGAATGTTTATTTGGTTACATAAAGATATGTAACGAAGGCAACAGATGAGCCTTCCAGGGGAGAGCAGTCCACAAATGGGGAGCCACTGCAGAAAAGGCCCATTCTTATGTTGCCATTTTCTAGACCTTTTGTGGAGAAGGCTCGTGAAGAAGGGCATCAGATTATTATTGTGGGGTCTGGGTTAGAGAATATGGAGAGAGGCAGTCCTTGAGATATTGCAGTCCTGAGATATTTAAAGCTTTTATAGGTCAAAACCAGCACTTTGAATTGGGTCTGAAAACTCATTGTCAGCCAGTGCAGTCAGGCCAGGATTGGTGTTATATGCTCAAACCGTCTTGCCCCAGTGAACAACCTGACCACTGAATTCTGCCCCAACTGCAGTTTCCAAACAGTCTTGAGAGGCAGCCCCACACTGCAGTAATCTAACCTAGAGGATACCAGAGTATAGTTGACAGAAGCTAGGCTATCCCTGTCTAGATAGGGACAGAGCTGGGCCACCAGCCGAAGCTGATGGAAGCAGGATCCTGAACTAGGAGGATGTTTGGCTTGATCCAGCACAGCTGCGACTATATTCAAAGGGATTCCCACTCAGCCCTCTTTTAAAGAAAATATGGTTTATTTCTGGTTTGTTCAGTCTACTTTATTTCTATTTTTGCTAACCTGTGAACCCGTGATCCTTCAAAACCTAAGCAAACCCCATTGTCCTGAAGTAGTATGATTTTTATTTTGCATGCTACTCAACTGAGTGAAAAAATTAGCTTTTTTAAAACCTCAATCTTCAGTGTGGGCCCCTGGCCATTGCCCATCATGGCTGACCCTTGAAGCCAGCTCCCAAGACAACATCTACTTGGAAGCCTACAAATAGCAGGGGACAGGGTTTCTGCAACACAAGTGTGGGGCTGTTGTAAGTAATGACCACTTTGTTTCATTATCAGCTGTGGTAGCTGATGTTTTGTTTATTCAGCTGATAACAGCGAACAGCTGAAATGGCAGCTGGGCCTTGCAGGGACAAGAGGTCAGCCCTGAACGCCTTGCCAGCACAGTATGAAGCTGATGCAAAAGGTCTAAATACAGTATCTTTTGAAACATATAGTAAGATATATAACAAGAAGAACAGCCAATTGCGTATAGAATGCAATGGTAGATTTTTAACACAGAAAATACAGCCCCTCCTGTGTCGTGCTATAAGGCACAGAGAGTGTGCCATATATCTCTTCTGACCTTTTGGGGAAAGGATGGCTATGATAAGCTTGAAAAATGGTGGTATTTGAGTTCATAAGAATGTGCCTTCAAGCGGTCTCTTCTGGGTTTTGCTTTCCACAGAGGGCCAGAACTGTCCCTCTGTAACCCAGGCCATTCAAGCAGGCCTTTAAGTCAGGAGGGATGTATCACAGGCTGTGAATAATGAGAGTGTAACATTAGCATCTGCATTTTCTCAGTGACACTCTAATAGTAGGAAACTGTAACTCAGCATTACATCTCTTTACAGAGCACTGAGTTTCAGAAGCCTCTGTCTGGCCTATAAAAACGTTGCAGCAAAAGCTTTTAATTATGGAAGCGGACTAAGGTAGCCATAAAAGTGTTTATAACCTATGCAAAACCAATAGGCGGCTGCAGCTATTCTGTTAAGTGTAAGCATGGCATTTCCTGGCTATTCTTCCTCTGATAAATTTTTACAATGACAGTTTTTGAAGGAAGATCAATGGCTTTTTTCATTATGGGGCGGGGAGCATGGCTTCCACCATTTCTTTCATAAATCTTTTCCTTTGGGCAGATCCTCTCTAACTGCATGAAGCTTCATGAAAGCTATAATGCTTCACATCAGCTGATGAATTGGCCATATTACAGGCAAGTACAGAGATCAAGAATAAAACTGCAACAATATTATGCTGCTTTCATGAACTCCTAAAGCTAATTTGCTGCACTAAGTCATTTCCGAGTTCCTACTGTCCTTTCATTCATTCTATTTGTGACTAATGATATCTAACTTGGCCAGCAAATGCCACTTATGTGCTTCTGAGAAGGGTTAGACTGAAGCTTTGCCAAAACATGTTACCTAGGAGCTGTCTGTATAGCAACAGGCTGTAACACACAGGATAACCTACACTAATTTCCTAACACAGGAAGCTGGGAACATCGGTCCATCTAGCTTAACTGGCTTAGCCAATGGTAAAAGATTATGGAAGTTGTTGTTCAGCAACATCTGAAGAAGGCTACACCTTGCCTGTTCTTGTTCCATCTCTCATTCTATCCTGAAAGTTGAACATTGTCATGCCTAGTGCAAAAAGTATGATTGCTGTTTTTCTAGTCTTGTTCTGTCCTTATTCAGCAGAAAGCTTTCATTATACAGTGGTACCTCAGTTTATGAACTTCATCCGTTCCGGAAGTCCGTTCTTAAACGAAAATGGTTCTTAAACTGAGGCGTGCATTCCCTAATGAGGCCTCCCACTGCTGGTGCCCTTCCACTGTTTGGATTCTGTTCTTAGACCAAGGTAAAGTTCTCAAACTGGGACACAATTTCTGGTTTTGCGGAGTTCGTAAACCAAATTGCTCTTAAACCAGACTGTTCTTAAACCGAGGTACAACTGTAGTACAGTGGTGCCTCAGGTTACATATGCTTCAGGTTACATACGCTTCAGGTTACAGACTCCGCTAACCCAGAAATATTGCTTCAGGTTAAGAACTTTGCTTCAGGATGAGAACAGAAATCATGCTCCGGCAGCGCGGCAGCAGCAGGAGGCCCCATTAGCTAAAGTGGTGCTTCAGGTTAAGAACAGTTTCAGGTTAAGTACAGACCTCCAGAACTAATTAAGTACTTAACTTGAGGTACCACTGTAGCTCCATATTGTTTGTATCCTGTGCTGAATGAAACCCAGATTTCTTTTTCAGAGGTCTTCATACCAACCCTTTCATGCATTCAATGTTCATGTGAAGAGGGGGTGGAATTATACCCACTAGCCACACCCCAAATGCCAATATGCCCACTGACCTTGCTCCCTGGTGGCCAGGCACTTGGCACTAGTTAGAAAGGGACCTTCCATGCATCTGCCTAGCCACTGTGAGCCAAGGTGAGGGGGAGCCTGTGGGTGCAATTCTACACTCTGCTCATATATCCACTGAATGCATGATGTCTACAAATGTTAGAGACCACAACTCCCATCAACCCCAGCTGCCACCACCAATAGCCTGGCATCATTATTATAGTATTATTATGGTTGTGGTTTTGATTTCACTCTAAGGTCCCAGGGCAAGTCACAATAAATAAAAATGCAATACCTGGTGAGCATATTTCTGGCAACACTTTCCTCCACAGATGTTAAAAGGCAGGGTTTGAAGATGTCTGCCTAATATGAACTTTTAAAAACTGCAGGTGAGGAACTTTTATATATTTAGTAAAACACATCTTTCTAAAGCCATACAAGAAGGCAGTGTTGAAAAGCCTGACTAGGTGCAAATAAAAAATCCTTTATGAGCTGTAGAAACATTTGATTCTACAATTAGAATGGAGTCAACATTTTCCTCTAATGCATAATTTAAACCGGCGAATTTGCCCTTCCAGCTATATGTTTTATGCAACAAAATAAGCTGCCCCCTTGGAAAGGATAGGAAAGATGCATGTTCAGTCTCTCAGCTTTTTCCTGGTACAGCAAAAGATTTGGAATGACTGGACTAAGATGATTAGCTCTCCCTCTCTGTGCTTTGGTTAAACAGACAGGCAGTTTTTGATGTCAACGCTGTCACATTTGTGGGTGGCCCTGAGACTTTTATGCTGTGCAAAGAGCAGCAACAACAAAAATGGAGGCGATGCGTCAGCAGCTACACTGAACTGCTGATATATCAGATTACAACATTGTGCAGCAGCTTTGCAAAATGCACTTGCTGAGCTGGCAGTATTTACTGTGTGAGCAAAGCAGGTATGTTTGGGGAGGTCATTTATAATGTGAGTGTGGTGTGTTTGCTTCTTTTTTATTAAAATAATAATAACTAAAGGGAACGTACACCTCTGTCCTTTAGTGTATATGATTTTTGAAATTAACAACCGTGGCACCAATTTTGCTGCTGTCACATAAAATGTTACACATGACTGGTGGAGTGATGTAAAATGCAAAGCAAGTGCAGAATTCAGTGCAGAGAAAGGGTTTAGGTTACCATTTGTTCAGGTGCTTTCCAAACTAAGTTAATTATCTCTCTCTCTTTCAGGGAGGGGCAATGTAGGTTGAATATGAATTCACTGCCCCAGGTTTTTGAATGCTTCAACATATATGCCCTAATCATCAGCCAGCCAGCATTGGGAGGTGATATCATGCCATCTTCTGGGACTGATGGCCCAGGTCTGAGTCACAGTTTTGTTGTGTTAGGAAATAACTCCTTACTCCAATGATCCCTGAAGAAATTTCACAAAAGTCCTAGTCTTCCAAGCATAAAGGAACCCAAAGTCACATGCAGATATATGAAATCTTTGCTGTTTGAGTACGTGTGATAAGCAGACTTTCAGAGAGGAGATACTGTACATAGAAGACCTCAATGATACCTTTCTGCAAAGAATGAAAGGTCTAATAAATTCTGGACTTGCCTTGCTGACCATCATCTTCTAGCAAGTAAAAGCAGAGACTGAATGATTAACTGTCCTAGACCCAATATTCACCAATAGGGTGAAAGTAGTGGGGACCTTGGGTGGAAGTGACCAAATCATCATGAGATTCATAATACTGAGGAAAGGGAAAGCTGAGCATCAACATGCACAATGGGCTGTTGCTGATTTCAACAAGGTTAAAGAATTACTGAGTGGGGTCACACAGTTAGAAATATCCAAGTAGAAATGAGTTCAAGATGGGTGGGAATTTCTTATAAGCAAGAAATGAAGGCAAAATCACAAACACTTCCAAGGAGGTGAGTGGGAGGCATCTCATAAGAAGCCAGGGTGATTAAGGATATTTCTTTTGGAATCAGATTTTAAAGGGGCATGTATGGGAAATGACTGCTTAACTGGTCCAGAGGTGGGCAGCGGTTATGGCATGGCGGCCTCTCACATTCCCAGCTTGCTGCCATCCTGAAATTTGAAATTGCCCTAACAGGAGCAAGCTGAGGGGTGGAGCCTGGGGTAGAGAAGTCTTCACTCAGAGCCGTCAGCCAGAAATAAAGTCTGACTGCACCTGAGCATGGCACTGCAGCTGGTGGAATCCTTAGTCCAATTATGGATTTGGGGAAGTGGTGCATCACCCTAGCCCAAGCATAGGCAGACTCTGGCCCTCCAGATGTTTGGGACTACAATTCCCATCATCCCTGACCACTGGTCCTGTTAGGGATGATGGGAATTGTAGTCCCAAACATCTGGAGGGCCTATGCCTGCCATAGCCTCAAGCAAGCATAGGTGCCATCTCATGCTGAAGATTATGGGTGCCTGCAACGAAGGGCCTCAACTTTGCCCCTTGACTTTTGGGTGGGGCAGTCCCCAGAAATATATTATTGTGGGTGCCGAAGAACCCACAGCCCCCTGGAGTTGGCTCCAGTGCAAGCAGGTGTGACTTTAGAAGGGCCTAAGTCAGAGCACTGTGACTCAGCCTGCTGTCTCAGCCAGATGAGTTCATCAGGGACTTTGCCCAGAGAACTTTCCCCAGGACCCCTCAAAGCTAGAGCCAACCCCTGGCCATGCTCTCCCCAGTGCTGTCCTGACATGCCTGGGTTTGCTGAGAACAGTTTGTGTTGAAAGTAGAATGGCGGTCCAGACAGGCAAGAGATTCCTGTGAAGCAAGTAAGGAATATAGTTCATCTCAGGACAAAGTGTAAGTCATGGGTGAGTGAGTTGCAAGAGCTTACTGGGACCCAAGACGGAAAGAGGGTCTTGTTGATGCAATGATCCCAGGCGACTCACTGCTGTGCTTCTCAGATAGCAATGATGGAAGGGAAAGCTCCATTACAGCATGATAAGCTACATGAACATGTAGTGGTGTGGGAAGTAATAGGTCACGTGGGCCCGAGAGAGAGAAATACCCAGTTCTGCTAGAACTTCTAAATACAGCTCAACAGTATTGAGCACAGTAGAACAGATTGTCTAAGTGCAGTTTCCCCTTTGAACATAGTTTATAACCAGCACTTTGAAGTATGCCCAGAAATGGGCCAGCAGTCAGTGAAGCTGGTCACACCCATAAAGGTAAAGGTAAAGGTACCCCTGCCCGTACGGGCCAGTCTTGACAGACTCTGGGGTTGTGCGCCCATCTCACTTAAGAGGCCAGGGGCCAGCGCTGTCCGGAGACACTTCCGGGTCACGTGGCCAGCGTGACATCGCTGCTCTGGCCAGTGCCAGAGCCAGAGCCAGAGCCGCACACGGAAACGCCGTTTACCTTCCCGCTGGTAAGCGGTCCCTATTTATCTACTTGCACCCGGAGGTGCTTTCAAACTGCTAGGTTGGCAGGCGCTGGGACCGAGCAGCGGGAGCGCACCCCACTGCAGGGATTCGAACCGCCGACCTTTCGATCGGCAAGCCCTAGGCGCTGAGGCTTTAACCCACAGCGCCACCTGCGTCCCCGGTCACACCCATACTATACATTTAAAACATATTTAAAGCACATAGATTCACCCAAAGTATCCTGGAACTGTAGTTTAACCCTTACAGGGCTACAGTGCCCAGGATGTGTGTGGCTGCTGTTGCAATATCGCTGTCACATTCTCTCGTGGTCACATTTCCCAGCTCTGTGTTAAAACATTTTTGAGAGCAAGATAGTATAACACTAAGCTGAACTTTACAAAAGAAAAAGAAGAAGAAGAATCAAAAAAGAATGTGAATATGAAAAAGTAAAAAAAAAAAAAAGTTTCGTAAAAGAGACATAACAAGGAATCACATAATTAGGCCCATCTTTAGCAGCCTCATCATGCTTGCTTTCATTATTCATTTTGTCTGCAAACAAGCAATTATTCAGCAGATGTGCTTATATTGGACATTTTGTAAGCCGTGTATCCAGCCCAGATGCTTCAGGGCACTTTTAAGCGGAAGGTGGACCATTTGAGCGTGTATTTATCATTTTAGTTTTGCATGCAAAAGTCAGTCAGAAAAGCCATTGGTCACTTGACTCCCCAAGTACACTGTTAAGAAAAAGGCTTGGGGTTGTGGAAGCCCCTCCTCAAAATTCCTGTCAGAACCATTCAGATGTAATCCCTCAGTTCCTTCATTGCCTCTGATCTAAGTTTGCTGAGGGTGTTGGGAGTTACCAGAAGGCGACTATTACCAAAATTTATTTATTTATTTGTGCCACTTCCCACGACTACCATATAGGAGTACCAACCATTTTAATCATTTCACTGTCTTCTAAACCCTGGAGAGCAGCTGTGGGACTCCCCCCCCCCCCCCGCTTCACAGGTCATAGACCTGAGGGCATTGTATCATTTCATTTGGCCTTTTCTGAGCCCTCTCTCAGTCTCATTTGATATTTCTTTCCTGAGTGCGAAGCCCAGAACAATATGGAGTATAGCAGATGTGCTGTTAACAATCCCTTGAAAAGTGGTAATATAACCTCTTTGCACTGAAGGAAATTGCTCTATATATGCACCCGTGAATGGGATCAGACTTTCAGGGGGCAATGTCATGGAGCAGATAATTCATTTGGTTCGGGCAATAATTGCCCTTTTTCCCTTTGTGATTACTTTTTGGAGAAGCTGCTGCCTCGTGAAACTTTTACACCAGGCCCCACAAAGGTGGCATCTAATTTTTCTCTGAAGTCTACATTATGCCTGCCTTCAGGAACTAGTCCCCTGATTACCCCAGTAACTCCACTAGTGTATATTACATTTATCTTCATTCTTACAATTCACCCTTATGATATATTGCCAAGTGCAGCAGTCTAGGAGTGGATGGATGAAGAAATCTATAGACTCTTGGAGGTAAAAACATAGCCTCTGAGGCAATCCTAAATTATCTTAGCTTTTGCAGAGGAAGACATCAGCGAAGTAGCTAGTTTAAATTTTAGAGTGTCATAGGACTGGAAAAGGGGCTAATAATAAAACTCAACTGGGTGGGTACAGTGGTACCTCAGGTTAAGTACTTAATTCGTTCTGGAAGTCCATACTTAACCTGAAACTGTTCTTAACCTGAAGCACCACTTTCACTAATGGGGCCTCCTGCTGCTGCCGTGCTGCCGGAGCCTGATTTCTGTTTTCATCCTGAAGCAAAGTTCTTAACCTGAAGCACTATTTCTGGGTTAGCGGAGTCTGTAACCTGAAGCGTATGTAACCTGAAGCGTATGTAACCTGAGGTACCACTGTACTTTCTTTTTCCCCTCATGCAGCCTGGATTTTTAGATGAAATGATTTTGTAAAACAAACACAACCTTGGCAAAAATGTGTCAAAGGCAGGCAAGACAACAGACTGTTTTGACATTTTAAAATACAGTGGTACCTCGGGATGTGAACAGGATCTGTTCCGGAGCCCCATTCGCATCCTGAAGCGAACGCTACCCGCGTCCGCGGGTCGCGTTTTGCCACTTCCATTCATGCACATGACGTCATTTTGACTGTCTGCACATGCGCATGCTGCGAAACCCGGAAGTAATGTGCTCCGTTACTTCCGGGTCGCCACGGAGCGCAACACAAAAATACTTAACTTGAAGCACATTTATCCTGAGATATGACTGTAGCTATTAAATAATAGGCACCAGAGCAATTTTCTTTTTTTATATGAATGCTGTAAGATTGTTGCTCGATCTGGTCAAAGGCCTATCTAGTCCATCTTGTTCTCACAGTGGCCAGCTAGATGCTTCTGGGAAAACCATAAGCAGGACAAAAGAACAGCAGCTCTCTCTCCTCCTGAGATTCCCAGCTGTGGACCTCAGTTTTCTAGAAGGGTCTCCATTTGCACAAGGGGAAATGTAACACCGGAAAAGAAAAAGAGGACAAAAAGAGGACCTTGATTTGCAAAGAAGTTGCATATACTAAAACTGTATACATAATAGATACAAATTTAAAAAATAATGACTGCAGTTTAAATAGAAATACAATATATCTCAGCAGGAAAGACTGTGACAGGGTGAACTGAATGTTATTGCAGTGAGCTATATCCTGGAGGCTCAGCAAAGTCCAAAGGTCTTTAACATGGGGTGGGGGTAGCTTTTCTCATTATGGTTTGTGTTCATTTTAAACAAGCAAAGAGCATATGACCCAATATTTTAAAAAACTTTTGTTTATTTTCTTTAATGAGTCTCTTACTAGATCTTGCGGTCTAATTTCCTTAAAAGCTTGAGGACAATTGAAAATAATAGAAGAATATGGTAAAAAGATATTAATGTTTGATGTTTTATTATGTGTTGGAAGCCGCCCTGAGTAAATAATAATTTTTTAATTATTATTATTATTACAATATTTTTTAAAAAAATATATATGAAATGGCTATCAAATAAAAGCAGTAGAGAACAAATGTCAATATAAAAGTCATTACTGATTAAAACCAGAATTGATCTTATCCATATCAAAACAGAAGTAACGATTACAGCAGAACATCCCCTACCTTTCCTTGCAACAAGACAGATATCTGCATCTAGGGTTAGTGAGTTCAATTACCCTGTTGCCATGGATGAATTATTTCCTTGTAAGGTTTGAAATGAAAGTAAAATAGCATGATTGCTTACAATGGGTAGTATTCAACTACCTTTTACTCAGAGTAGACCCACTGAAATTAACTTATTCATTTCAGTGGGTCTACTCTACAGAATTATAGTAAAATTTAATAAAACATTCACAGTGGCATAAATGGTTTTAACATTCTGGCCTAATAAAAGGCTTTTGCCAAAAGGAAAAAAGGGAAAAAAGGAGGCATGTGGGTCAGTTTCTGGCATTAGGGTGTCAAATTTCAAAATTAGATTATGATGTAAAAATCCAAATGTTGAAATGTTTTGAATTGTTTCATCTCTATCTTGCCTTTAATGCATCATGCCCAGCAGGACAATTGTTCTTAGTGTTTCCCATTCTCTTATTGGGTACATTATGTTTGTGTACGTTAATTAATAAATGACTAAAACCACAATAGATATCTGTCTGCAAATAATGTGGCACTGCGGGAAGTTACGAGACCATCGTTTTATTCTTGGCTCTGTTTTTGGGATTAGAAAGTGATCTTAGGGGGATATCTCTGTCCTTGTATCTATAAAATGCATGCACTGATATTTACATTTATAAAGTACTTCCACATCCATTTGAGTGCCCAGAATAATTTCTATTCCAGTAACTTCTAAATCAACTAGTCTCTATTCCAGTCACATCATTACAAGCATGTTCTATCACCATACAATTATTTATCAAGGGCACACGTATCATTACTGCTTTCTATTTGATGCCTTTTTTTTTTCATTAGGAGCATGCCTGCAAAACACTTTGGTGAAGTTTAAACTCTTTCACCAGGCTTCCTCGACCTTGGCCCTCCAGATGTTTTTGTTTTTTGTTTTTTTTAAAATAATATTTATTACTTTTAAAGCTTACAAAAAAGAAAAGGAAGAAAGAAGACAAAAGAACAAAAAAGATCAAAAAAGAGAAAAAACAGTACAATACATAAACAATACAAAACACAACCTTAATACATTAAACTAACACAATAAACTAAACCAAATAAAACAAAAACAATTTAAAAACATTCATAATACCTTTTCCACATTCTATCTTTCATTCCCTTGTATCATTGACCTCCTCTCACCTCCCTCTTTGTATTCCACTTCAATTAATTGTTTCAGCAATTCCTTTCCATCTTTCTCTATTTTCTATCATATAAATGTCTTAACATATTTTTAATCTTATTTCCATTAAAATTAGTATACTTGTTTAAACTTAACTCCTTATAGCATTTCAGCTAAAGCCATAAAATTTCCTTCCAACATTTTTCTCTCATTAATTTTACAATATTTCTATATATAGACTTTAAATTTCCAATCTTCTTCCACCATCTCCTCTCCTCAGTCTCGGACTCTACCAGCCACTTCCGTCAACTCCATACAGTCCATCAACCTGGAGATCTTATATCCGAGGCTCTTAACTCTTTTCCACGTCCCTTCTGCCAGTCTTCTTCATATTCTTTGATGCTAAAGAGCAGATCTCGGGGAAACTCCAATCCAACAATACTTTTATTCCTTCTCGACAGGTCAGCCAGATTTCCATAATTAAAGCTAGGATCCATAAAGTATTTCTGGGCATGTTTCAAAATTCCTCCAAATCCAAAGGCCCCCAGAACTCCAATATCCTCCTGACCCAAGTCCATATTCCAAAAGTCAGTTAATCCCTGCATAGAGGGATCTTTCCAACTTTCCTTTTCTAGTCCAGGCCAGGCTCCAATCTTCAAAATCTTAGAATCATAGAATCATAGAGTTGGAAGAGACCACAAGGGCCATCGAGTCCAACCCCCTGCGAAGCAGGAAACACCATCAGAGCACTCCTGACATATGGTTGTCAAGCCTCTGCTTAAAGACCTCCAAAGAAGGAGACTCCACCACACTCCTTGGCAGCAAATTCCACTGTCGAACAGCTCTTACTGTCAGGAAGTTCTTCCTAATGTTTAGGTGGAATCTTCTTTCTTGTAGCTTGGAACCATTGCTCCGTGTCCGCTTCTCTGGAGCAGCAGAAAACAACCTTTCTCCCTCCTCTATGTGACATCCTTTTATATATTTGAACATGGCTATCATATCACCCCTTAACCTCCTCTTTTCCAGGCTAAACATGCCCACCTCCCTTAGCCGTTCCTCATAAGGCATTGTTTCCAGGCCTTTGACCATTTTGGTTGCCCTCCTCTGGACACGTTCCAGTTTGTCAGTGTCCTTCTTGAACTGTGGTGCCCAGAACTGGACACAGTACTCCAGGTGAGGTCTGACCAGAGCAGAATACAGTGGCACTATTACTTCCCTTGATCTAGATGCTATACTCCTATAATCTGACTTTTTCTAGTCTCAGTTATAAAGGGCCTCAACTTGTAGTCCTCAATTTGCCTCTGTAAGGCTAAGGCTCCCCCTTGTATTACTTTAGGTTCGACAACAGCAACTTTCTCCTTCTCCTTTTCAGCAATTTGTCCTGTTGAAATAGATTCCTGTGCCAAATCCTGAATAATTTCTGTACTGGTGCTCACTTTTGGTTCCAAAATGTCAATTTTAGTAGCCATAGCATCCATCTTTTTATGAAGTTGTTCCAACAAGTGGCTTATCTTAGAAAATGCAGTCCATAAGGCTTCTCCTGTCGACATTCTTGGATATCCAAGGTCAATCTCTAGTTCTCACAGTTCTTATCAAGCAGCTGGAGATTTCCCAGCTCCACTCTTGTAACAGTTTCAAAAGCTCCCTCTAAAGGGGAACAGTCTCCACTTGTATCAATCTTTTCCAACACAGATCAAAAAGTAAAGATAATTTCAATTTTCAGATACTTTTCCTCCCTTTTAAACGCAGAAGCGGACAATGGAAACAATATATTTCTCTTATTTAACTGACTGTCAACATCCATTCTCTTCGCTGTCAATGAACTCTCCTGAAACGTCAATCACTGGGAGCCCATTCCCAGGTTCAGAGCAGTGGTAATTTAATTTTAATCACTCTCTCCTGCAGGATACACAGTCCAAAATTTTCCCCCTCTTCTCCTGCTTCCAAGGGGGGTCTAATAATTTCAATTGATGGAAGTTTAATCCTTTACATAAGGCTTTCCGAGACCTTAACTTGTAAGCTCTTTGCTTCAGTCTATTTACAAAAGGGGAAGGTGGACTTCCTGTTTTGAACCTTCCCCGTTCGATGCCAAATTAAGATATTTAAAGATCCAATTTTCCGTTTTACTCATGGGTTGTTGTTTAAAATCCAATTGTCCACAAGAAAAAGTCAGCGCTCTCCGGCAACAGCAATGCGGCTTCACTCCGTGAAAGAAGCGGTCGATTCAAAGCACCGCACTGCTCACCCCACGTCGCTCCGGATCCCCAAAACAGGGTTTCCCCGTGAGTAGGGGAGGCGCAAAAGGTGCCAGCCAAATCCCAGGTTCACAAGCTTCTTCCGCCTGTGATTTCAATGGGTCTCCGCCTTCACCGTGGCGGTTCAGACCCAACTTTCCATGGAGCAAGTTCCTCCCGATTGGAGGACCTCCGCCATTGCCGGGGGCGCCAACCCGGAAGTCGGCCCTCCAGATGTTTTTGGCCTACAACTCCCATGATCCCTAGCTAGCAGGACCAGTGGTCAGTGATGATGGGAATCGTAGACTCAAAACATCTGGAGGGCCAAGGTTGAGGAAGCCTGCTCTCATGGTATAGCTTCATTGACAATAGACTCCAAATGTAGAACAGTCAAGCTTGTACAAATGTAGAACAGGGAGCTTGTAGTTCCAAAGCTGTTATTGCTACACACACACACACACATTATGAATTTGTTAGTTTTACCATCACTCCCTGCTCTGCTGCAGCATTTCATCACTAATTATTGATTCACGGTTTCTGTGAGTAGACGATTTATTCTGTTCTGTGTTTGAAGTAAAAAAGTTAAAGGGACGACTCTGGGGTGTGGCACTCATCTTGCTTTACTGGCCAAGGGAGCCGGCGTTTGTCCGCAAACAGCTTCCGGGTCATGTGGCCAGCATGACTAAGCCGCTTCTAGCGAACCAGAGCAGCACATGGAAACGCCGTTTACCTTCCCGCCAGAGCGGTACCTATTTATCTACTTGCACTTTGATGTGCTTTCGAACTGCTAGGTTGGCAGGAGCTGGGACCAAGCAACGGGGGCTCACCCCGTTGCGGGGATTCAAACCGCCGACCTTCTGCCCTAGGTTCAGTGGTTTAAACCACAGCGCCACCCACGTCCCATGATATTGGTTAGGCAGGTATTCTACTAAAAAATGGTAAAGTCAAACATATTACTGTAATTTTAGGGCTGTATAAAAACAACAATTAAGGGCGGAAAGGTAAGTTGACCTAGTAACTGGAGGAGAAACTATTTTGTCCCCCAGCTTTGGGGTTTTTTTCTGAACTATTTTGTTGTTTCGCTAGCATTTATACTTGGGGTCAGTTGCACAGAATTCTGATTAGACATGCAGAGGGTTGCACAGTTAATGTATTATTATTCTCCCCTCCCTAGAAAAGAATGGATTGCCTCTTAAACCTTTGGGTCTGCTTTTGAATAAACTGGGTGTGGGTGGGTGTTGCAAAACATTCTTATACAAAAAAGAAAAGAAATCCAAATGTTATAAAAGCACATTTTCCTAGGAATGCAGATTTAATGGTAGGGTTGTATGAAACAACATACTGCAACTTTATACAGGCAACTCTGTAGTTGAAATAGGTGTAGTTGAAATCTGGCGGTCTTAATAATTTTGTTTTCCTCATCTGTTTTGGAGAATCAAGGCAAATGTGTATTAATACCTTGTGTATTAATACCTGGATTCAGAGGTCCAGTCATAGAACTCGTTCCCTGTTTATTTCAGTGAAAAGATAGGCTTTGCTGTGCCTGTATTGTTCTCTTCCTTTGAAAGACTCCACATATCAGGCAAGGAAGTTTACTTTTCTGAACTCGAAATAAGCTGTATCCTCTGCACTTCTTCTATTCCACCCTGTGAGAATTCACTTCCTGCAATGAGGCGCTCTCTTTTTAACAACCATACAGTAAAATAACATGATTGCTTACAGCGGGTGCAAAATAATAGTCAAATATTTTGTACCACTGGGTTGCATGCTCATTAAATGTCTCTCCTGGGGACCACTTTATCAGCATATTGTCTCAGATATTTACCATTTAAAGTATACAGTGTGAATACAAAAGTGGCTCGTGAAGCAATTTGAAAATGTTGCTCATTGTCTCTAGGCTTATATGTAGTAGCATTCAGCCAGCATATTGTAATGTGAAGCTTATTTCGCTCCATTTCAGAAGAAGGTATTTCCTTATTTCTCATTATTTTGAAGTCTTATTCTGTCACAAGTTAACTAACACTCTGTCCTTTGAAAATAAGGTTTGGCCCTGGCCAGGAAGGATCATAATGCTGTTGAGGCTTTTTAAAAGGCAAATGATAAAAAACAAACAAATCTGTGCATATGTTTCTGTGTGACAGACTTGGTATTTTTCATAAACTGATGTTGATAAAGTACAGAGACTGGCAACTTTGGGGGATTATGGACGCGTTTGCAAACCAGAGAAATTGTAGTAACACACACACTCATACACCACAACCTATTCTATTGGCTACAACAGAATGCTTTTTAAAAGTCTATTTTTTGGGGGTGGGGACCCTGTAGGCATCAGGGAAGGCCTCTGTAGTGCATATGGGGCACCATATTGGAGACCCTTGATGAAATGCATAGAGTCAAAAGAAGAAACTGGGAATTACGATTGATTAAATCTCAAGAAATAACACTTTTGGTGCTGTTTTGAACAAATTGAATCCTTCCTTAGATTTTAACACTTGCTGGATCCAGGAATTAGAAGGGTCTTAGCATACATTGACTACTTACCCAAAACTCATAATAATATATTTTGAGACCAGAATATGTGATATAATTCAGTATTTCCAAAATTCAGCTGTTGTGTAAGATGTAGTATTTAGTTTATTCTTCAGAAGTATCATTTTGCCACAGTAGTGTCCATTACAGGGTAACTCCAGGGGAAGTAGAATTACACAGAGCTTTCTCCATACAACCAAGAACTCTACTTGTGTTCCCAGTCATGCAGAGAGTTCTATGCATCTACATCTGAACATGTGTCAGCTCCATGAAGACATTCTGCTTAGTATGCACAGGTTCCTTTTCTCCACCCAGGCATGTACACTCATACTGCAGTGTCTCATCATTTCCTTCATCCCCTACATTTTTGGTTGTGGGGGACCCACCAAGGTCTCCTCCCTTTTGACGTGTTCTCCTTAGGCTTTCCCTAGGTATTGCAGCATTCATGAGATCTGACATCTGGTTCTGATCTAAAAACGCCTACACAGCGAGAAGAGTTAAGGAGTCACAGTATCCTTTTCCTAGGAGTACAAATTCTGTTCAGTGATGAGTCACTGGGTTAATCTGATGTTTGAATTCATTCCTTTTGTTTGTTTTTGACAGCGTTGTCCATCAAAGGCCCCAACTGAAAAAGCAATTGTTGTCAATCATTTTAAATAAGGTTAATTAAAACTTTGTTTTGAAAATACCCAGAGTAAAAATGCTTTTTGCAGGCAAGCAGAAGGGGGGGGGTGGGGAGACATTATCTTCATATTCTTCACACATGATCATTTTCTACTTCAAGGTAATGTTTTTGTGGTCACATTGTGGTAAAAGATCCCTGTCACACAGAGGTCCCTGCCAGCCCACCATGTTCCTGGAAAGCTTTATTTATGGCTTTGCTGGGAGCAAACTGAGTTGGCAGCACTGTGTTCCACCAAGAGCTGTGAACGAATGGCTTCTTTAAATTCACCATTTCTCCAGGTGTAGGAGAAATTCTCCAGCAGTTTCTCAGGGTTGGTTCTCTCTCTCTCTCCCTCTCTCTCTCTCTCTCTCTCTCTCTCTGGAGGAGCGAGGTTGGCAGCAGCAGCAACTCTGCTGGCAGTCTGGCCAACGTTGTATATCCTCCAAAATGTCCAGGGTCTAGGTGGATTTGTAGTCTTTTTGGCAACGTGTATGTCAGGTGTCACTAGCCTCTTTAGGCATGTGAGCACTTTTGAGCAAGTGCTGTGGGTGCCACCTCCTCTGGTTATTTCCCTCTCTCTTCCTCCAGATCAGTTCTCCTCCAAGAAAGAAAGAGAGCAGGCACATATGCACACTTTGCTTTTCTATGAGACCTGGGTAAAAGAGACATAATTAATCTCAGCCATGAAAAACTGAAAGAGGAAGTGGGAAACAGCATCACATGTCCAACTTCCTCCTTCAGCTTCAGCTCTATATGTTTTTCAAGGGAGAAAAGGGTAACCAACCATACCACCTTAAGACCAAAGAGGCAGTGAGTAAGGGTGGGAGTGGTTTGCAGATTTGTGGGCACCTGGGGAAGACCTAAAGTGTACCACTGCACCTACAAGTGACATGTTGTCAACTCCAGTGTGTGTGGCCACCCTAACACTGAGAGGATTTATTACTACCCTAGTTGCAGGCAACTGTGCAGTTGTTTATTTCCTTAAAACAAGGAGACAATTTTACCTCAAAGTCCTGCTTTCAAATCTCAAAAGTGAGGTGGAAGGTTGTGGTTCCTCCATGAAAGGGAGAACACTGTGAGTGTTCAGAAGGCACCTAATACTACTTTATGGTGTCTTGATGTGATTCTTAGCACTGGGAACAGCTTCTGAGCCCTGGTGAGCTTGGTACAAATTAAGCATCTGCCTCTACTACCAGCCAGTTATCTAGGGATCCATTCAACCTAAGGATAGCTGACTAAGCTACCACCATTTGGAGCTGGAACTTGCTATCCCAGTCCATTAAAAAAGGTCAGTGTCTTCACTGCCAGATTCCTAGTAAAGTCATTTCTACCTGTCAGAACTGTATTCACTCACATTATAGTCTGATAACATTTGACACTCTCATTACCCAGTTAACAATGACTCCAAGCCGCAGGGAAGCGAAGCCTCAAGACCCTTAAAAATATTTTCCTTCTAGCTGTTGCCAAAACAGAAAGTATTTATTTTATTTCCCTGCCTGCCCCAATGAATTGCTCCTAAGGAACCATTGCCTGATTTAGATGAGAGGTTCATCTTATATTCTAAGAATTTGCAGTGAAATTCTTAGGTGATATTCTTCACTTTCCATCTGACTCCATTTGATGTTATGCTGCTTTGCTTCAGATGATATATGTGCATTAACTCAAGATGTGCAAAGGAGTTCAGGATCCTGCCAACTGGTCCTAGGTTGTATCCAGCTAAGACATACTCAGAAAAGACACATGAAAATCAATGTATTTAATATAATCAAGTACTTAGATTTCAGTGTATGACTTAGCTGAAACCCCGGGTTTCTTACTGATCATAACAAACGCATCATAATTTATGAACAGAGTTGTCTCTGTACAGATGTTATAATGAACATATGTACGGAGACATACAGAAATGGAGGAGGGGTGATCCTGACACCTATGCATATTCTGCCAGCAACCATATATTGTCTAGATAGGCTCTAGTGCCTTCAAGGAAATATTGCAAGTATTGCAGGGTTGGTTATGTCATAGCAAAATGATCATCATTATGAAAGTTTATTGGACAGTGAATTTTCATGTTGCATAGACATCAGTGAGGTGCAAGATCCATAGGACAGCAGACCCAGCCTCAAAGAAATGCATTGCCTGCTGCCACGGTGGCAGCAACAGCCGAGGCAGGTTGCTTGGAGGCTGGCTCTGCCACTTCTGTTGCATCTGCCCCCTGCCCATGCCGTCTCCACAGTGGCCTCTGATAAAACCAAGTGCCTGAACCAGATGGCATTCAATGCATTTTTCTGACAAATGAAGTGAGTCATAATATCACACGTTGCTGCACAGGTTGCCTATGACTGCAAATCCCTCCCCGCTCCATGGTATTTTTGGTTTAAACAGTACGGGATTCTTACATCAAACTCGAGCTGGCATTGGTAGCCTCATCAGTTTAACTCAGCTGGCCATTAGAAACATTCATTGGTGCCCGCTTTCAAAGTGAGCTGCAGAGCACATGAAGCCACAGAGATATGCTTTATTAAAGCTTTGCACCATGCTGTCAATCTCTCAGTATGACTGAAATCAAGATAAATGTTTAAAGGAGTCACAAATGAGATATAAAAAAAGAACTGGCCTGAACTTTGGGGAAGTGCTTCCAATGGAACCCAAACCAATCCTTTGAGGTTCAACAGTATACGACTAATCTTTTCTTCCCCTGCAATTATGTGCCTCTGCAGTGGCTGGTTCAAACCAGAGCTGGGAGTAGAGGAGCTACAGGAGAAGTCTATATCCCGACCCCATAAGACTGTTTCTCTCATATAAAGCACTCTAGGATTTTAATTAGGAACCTTAGGATCTACAGCAAGGAGCTAGCCTAGTGAGCTACCATTGACTATATATGATAAAGCTTCAGAGCCCACTTCGGGAATAGGGATGTGCAACATTAGTCCCTGTGACTGGCAGAAAGTACAGAGCCTTGGGATTGGCTAGTATAAGCATTATGCTCTGGCCTTCTGTATTTGCGGGGTCTAGGGAGCACTGCATTGCCTCACTCAGACTATGGACTTCAGAGATTCTGAACTGGAAAGTGTACCTTTGGGACTTGGGTGTACCCACAGCACTGACACCTTAGAGTGGGTGCCTGTAGGCTCTTCAAACATTATCAGACTCCAGCTCCCATCAGCCCCAGTCAGCATGGCCGATGAGCATGACTGCTGAGCATTATAATCCAGGGACACCGAAAGAGCCACAGATCTTCCTCTCCACCTCCTCAGGGAAAAGTCATCGCTCAGTGCTTTGCACTGCCTTTGCAGGCAGCAGGTCTCATCTTTAATTCCTCAGCATCTCCAGGTAGGGCTGGGGAGAAGTCCTGCCTGAAACCCTGGAGAGACACTGCCAGTCAGTGTGGAGAAGACTGAGATAGATATACCACTGGTCTGTCTCTGTGAGGCAGCTTCTATGCTCCTTCGCTCTGCATACAAACGGCGTTTCCATGCGCTCTGGTTTCTGTCCATTGCACCAGAAGTGGTTTAGTCATGCTGGCCACATGACCCGGAAAGCTTTCTGTGGACAAACGCTGGCTCCCTTGTCCTGAAAAGTGAGATGATACCACACCCCATAGTCGCCTTTAAATGGACTTAACCATCCAGGGGTCCTTTACCTTACCTACAATATAGTTTACATTTTTCAAAGGAATGGTAGTGCTTTCATTCTCCAAAACAGGAATCTGGTACAAACAAGTGCTGCCTGTCTGACATCACACAGACTGAGAGAAAAAAATAGGGTCAGTAACTTGGCAAGGATAGTTTTCTCTTGAAGGAGTATAGTTCCACACAATGAGAACACATTCCTTGATTCTCCGCCATATGAACTACTCATTAATGAGTCATGTCTTTAACTGGAGTTCTTATTGTGAATGTTTTGAGTTTCTGATTTGCCAGGGACTGTGGTTTTAAAATGCTCTCTAGTGAGCATTAGACGTAAAAGGTTGAGCAACCTTTGCCTAGTCAAGCTACTCATTAAATTCATTTTTTTTTAAAAAAAAAAGGCTCATATGAAAAATAAGGCAACTGTGTTTTTTTCACAGGTCTCCTACAGAAGCAGGAGCAAAACAGCTGAGGGAGAAGGTCCTTAGTCCAAGAATGGGAAACTGGTGGACCCTGCTTATGTTCTTGGACTTACCTGGAACATTAGCCATGTGGCTGCAGTTGGTGGGACTTGGCATAGCCAAGTGTTCCCCCCTCCCTGCCTTATTCCATGCTTCAAATAAGATGTATATCTAGTACATGGATATGTGGTAGTAAAGAAGCAGGTTGACAGACATTTGAACAGAATGATGCAGGTACTCCTGGTCATAAATGTGTACCACATTGTATTGTTTCCCCTCCATTATATTTTTTCTCTTGCTCAAACCTCCGGGTTTATCCTCCATTGCTTTCAACAGCATTCCCTCTATGAGAGGCCGAAAAACCTGCCTGCCTCCTCTTTCCCTCCCTGTGTGGGGTGAGCAAGAACAGGGCATGTTGTGTGAAAGGATTATAAAGCCATATAGCATCAGTTCATACAGCATGTTATAGAGTAGCATTAATGCAGTGTGTGATTTAAATTCAGAGGGCATGGGTGAGAGAGAACAAAGAGGAGGAAGAGAAAAGGTTAATAAGGGATACGTGCAAATAAAAGCGCCAAGAATTCGTTTCATTTATATTATGGGTGAGGACTGAAATGTGCAGTCGAAGGCTTCGTAAAAGAGGGGAGCCAGAGGTGGATATTTCAATAGAAATGGTGTTTCCAGCTGGCTGCCAAGAAAGACCCGTCTCAGGCATCCGGCGTGCCTAAAACCCAGCTGACTGTGTGACATTCAGCTTCTAATCTACACAAGAATGCCTGCAGGAGAATCACGAGATGCTTGCTATTTGGCAGGGTCACCTAGAGCTGCTAGCAAACTCACCATAAAGGACACAGAATTTAACTGGCAGTTCTCATGGCACCTGCTCTCCTTCTCCTTCTCCTTCTCCTTCTCTTGTATTAGTTGACCAGCCCTATTTTTAAAATGTAGCTTACAGCTTATCAAAACAAGCCTGCTTACTATCTTAGTACTATTACTCAAGGTTGGTGGGACAAATCACCACTACTGCATGTCATAGTTTGCGATCCAGTGTGGTGTTTAGTGGGCAGAGTGCTGGACATGGATTAGAGAAACCTGGGCTTTTTTCTTTACCAATCTAGCTGAGTCCCTGGGCTCAGATCCTTGCCCAGCCATGGAGTTCACTGTATGGCCTTGCACGAGCCACTTTACCTGCAAAATTGCACCTTGTGTGACATCTATATTGCTTTCAGACTCCTAAAATTTAATTTTTCCTCATGCTTTTTTCTAACAAAACATATTCTTCTTCCCTCACTTTGCTTAATCTTGCCATTCCTACTGATGATTTCTGTAACCTACTGATGATTCTAAGACTCTTACTGCTCTCATGTGCAATGTCTACTTTACGTTGTAAGGTTGCAGGGAGGATTGTATCTAGCCAGCATGGACTAGTGAGTGCCTAGGAGATCTGGGTTATAATGATCCCTGCTTGGCCATGGACTACCTTGGGCCAATCACATTCTCTCAGCCAAACCTACCTCACAGGGTTGCTGTGAGAATAAAACAGGACATCGTCCTGAGCTCCTTGTAGGCAAGGTGGGATGTAAATGAAATAAAAACTAAAGAAACTAAACAAAAACTAAAGTATATACTGCCTACCACTTGAATTTAGGGCATCCAATTGTGCAAATGGAAATCCTTGCACTAACAGGCCAGTGACTTCACACTGCTTTGGATGCAATCCTAAATACTGTACTTTAAATTATTAACTCTATGTATGCCACTTTGCCAGAGTTTACCAGAAGAAAAATGAGAAAGAGAGAAACTGACGAGGGCCTGCTCGCCATAAGAAATAAATCAGTCTCACACCAAAAATGTATTGAATAGGCCTAGCCAGCAACAACTGAGCTGAACTGAGCTGAACAGAACTGATCAGGCCTGCACATGCTCAAACTGCTGCGGCCTAGCATTTTATTATTTCACAGAACATTGTATCAACTCAACAGTAAAAGACAATACCATATAAGGAAAATCACTCCACTATCAGGGTATGCTGTATAAGCCAATCACAGGCCAGCATAAGGTGTCCACGCGCTGATCATGCTTAACACAGCCTGCCCTACCAAAAGGTCAGGCTGCAGTACATTTCCACCCATGCGCCCATTTTCCCTATAGGTAAACCCAACCATATTCCCACAAGAAACGAAACAATACAATACAATACAATACAATACAATACAATACAATACATGAAGTCAATCTACTTTCCAGCTTGTGACTTCTAGACACTTCAGAGATTGTGTTTCTGCATAAAATAATGAGTCCTATCTAGGGCAATATTCATTCCTTTCTCCACTGTATTAACAGATTTGAGAAATATTGCTGTTATCAGCAAAAGTTTTTTTAAAAAGTTTGCTGATGGGACAAGTACAGTGCATTTTAGTATACTGATAACCTTGATATTTGGCAAAAGAAGATTCTGGAAAGTCAATGAAATTATCTCTGAAACAGCATAAATAGAGAATAAAATAAAATAGAAAGGTTTCAAAGTCACGAAATTAGGAAAGAATTCATAACCTTGGGGAAACTGTTTTGAAAGAGGAAGGCCACGTGGCTTTCAGCTAAGATATCTAATGGCATGATTCAGAAAACAATCAAATCAGCCCATTTTTTAAATAATCTATACACAAAAGAAAAGGACTAATCTGATTCTCGGATCAGCAGCATGACTTAGAAGAAATGCTATGTTGTAAATCAGAAATGTGAACCAACTATCATGTCTTACCTTTTATAAATCAGGTATCTTCATAAAGCAATGTTAATCTTTACAGTGGTATGATGGCATCTACCACAAAAAACCACGGGCTTCAATCTCCAAACCACTTGTAACATTCAGAAACACATGGAAAATCTCAGGAAAATCTCTTTTAATTATCTTCCTCCATAATCCCAACAAAGGACAACGGAAATTTAGTTATCATGTGTATTTTCCATTATTTAATATGAATGTACACTTTTCTTGAATGAACTTGCTGCAAACAGCGGCTATAACAGATAAAAATGGACATTTGCCATAGATAGCAGTGAGTAAAATTACTGTTCCATCCATGTCCTAATCAACAAATACCTTTTGCCAGGTTGGATTACTACCTGCAATAAAGCAAACCACCTGTTGGTATAAGAGTGGGTTTTTGGGGACAAGATATGCTGATCTTTTACTTATATTTGGACTACTGCAGGCTGGGAAAACTCTGACTTGCAAGCCAATCTTGGCCCACAAGGCCATTTTCTCCCAACCATACCCACCTGTCAATCAGCTGGTATCACTGGGTAACATAGAAGCCAACTCCTAGGGGCCGAGGTCCCTTCAGCGCCCAAATAAAATATTTGAGGGCCCCCCGAAAAAGTTGATGGGCATTACTATTCATTCAAATGGGGTGTGTGCTGCGACTTGTGATCAATTAATCAGGGCAGGACTTACCTGCCCCCCCAACAATATTTTATTCAAGTTGGCACTCCTGCTAGATAATATCAGCTGATGAGTGTAGGGTGAGATACAATCCTTCTTCCCCAGTGTGTTACTTGTGGTAACTGTTGGGAAATCCCATTCCACCTTAAGTTGCAGACGTGTGAGATTGTTACATGTCACATGTCTGTTTACATTCCAGCACAGTTTGCTGGGAACTTCCATTGTGTATAGCTTTTGCTTTTGACTCTCTCTCTGAGGAGGAGATGGAAAGAGAGACGGCATGTTTCTTTTGTCCTGATTTAGGCTTAATAAATCCGTAGCTTGTTAGTATGTTTCCACAAGCCTCACACCTCGTACAACTCTCTAGATTCTGTTTCATGGAGACTTTGGCTACTTAGACCTCCTGATTTGTAATCCTCTCTTGATTCTCATGCGTACCAACATGCCATGACTGAAAGTTCTGCTGAAATGTATCAACATTTTTAAATGAATTAAAATGAATTTTACTAGGGGGTGATTGACCCACCTCTGATGTGTTCCTTGGACTGCTAGACCTTAATGTTCTCAACTATGCAACATGTTGTAAAGTAATAGCAGCACTCTATCTTGTATTCTTCACCCCGGTGGACTGTCAGGGACCGTGCTGAGGAGGGCTGCACTGAGGAAGAATGGGGGGAGCCACCCCTCCCCCTGATCCTGGTCCTGATCCTGAATCTTCCCAGGATCCTGATCCTGAATCTTCTCAGGACAGTATAGATTTGGAACAGTGGTTTGCAGAGGGGCATAGTTCAGAAGGCAGAAGCTGGGAAATCCTGGATGGAGAACAGCTAGGAGAAGAAACACTGGAAGAGAGAGGGTTATTCACGTTCTTTGGACAGCATTCCTCCAGCACCTTCCCCAAGGTCGAGAAGAGCTCAGTAAGTCTCAGAACAGAAAGTGCAGAGGGTACAAGGTCAGATTACAAGACATAGGAGTGATGTAGATTAACAGGGATGGAGGGGATGTGAGCCTTAATTGGAAGCACTGCCATTCTAGGTAGATGGATTCTTTTGTCTCTCACTGTGATTATTAATGAATCTAACTGGTAAGAAGTTCCTTTTGTTTGATCTCTTCTTATTTACTGCCACAGGGGAGGAAGCCAATTCCCCAAAGCCTGACATGGACATTGTTCAAGGGCAACACAACTATACTCTAGGAGTGTCTACCTGAGTTGAGGAATCTGTGGCTCTTTGAAACACTTGGAGAGGCACAGATTCGCCACCTTTCCCCAGGTGGTCCTTTCCAAACATTGCTTGTATATGTTACTCAATATTCTTCTGACTGGTCCCTGTGCCTTTGGATGTGCTGCCATTATCTCTTTGTACCTTCCCCAGATTTTGTCCTGTTCCAGAGCCAGTCAACTCTCACCCTTTGCCAAGAATGGCAAAAGCAGACTCTGGCCATGATACAATCTTGAGTAAACACTTCAAGATTAAGAATTACACTCATTGTGATTGTTCTTTTCTGGGGTAAAGGTCTTGTTTCGGGTCTTTCTGCCTCTTGGATTCATTTAATTGCTGCTTTTGTGGGTTTAAGTGGGTTGTAGATTTGCAACGCAGGTGCTGCACTACCCTTCTTCATTAAAAAAAAATGAATTCCACCTTTCATGTTTGACAAATGAAATATTAGATCTGTAGACATGGAAAATATTTTAAAAGGTCAGCAGTGATTATGGAGATAATTGTATGGCTCTGCCCCTGAAGAAGGCTTCATTAAACCACCATTTAGAAGAAGGAGACATGCCAATGATAATTTCATAAAGTGTTTTTAAATGCTTTTCATTAGTGCAGGAAACAAAAAAAAAATCTCCTTAGATGAAAATATAATATTAATATTTTGAGACATTTGCACAATTCTTACTCTTTAAGTAATGTGATAAGCTTTCTTCACATGTTATACATAGAGGATAAGCGTGTTCAGAGCAGGCTCAGGGCCACAAATTTAGCCTTATCCCCAAAGCTGCACTTGCTCCTACTGTTGCTGTCATCATATTCAATACCATGTCTGTTGCATAGAGGAGGCTCCCTGTGGGATTTAGAAAACTGGAATGTATGCAGTGCCCTAGGGATGGGAAGTTATTTGGGGGCAGATTACCTAAAGTACTGCTTTCAACTGTAACAGCCTGCCGATGCTTTAAGATCTATCTCTGAGGCCCTCCCTATATGCCCAACAGCCATCAATGCAATCAACTAGGTTGCTGGGGGGGGGGGAGAGGTCTTTTTCAGTGATGGTCCCAAGGTTGCACAACCTTCTTGAGAATTCATGGGTGGCCCCTTCCTTGCAGACGTTTAAGCAGGCATTAAAGATTCATCTGATTCAGGCTGCTTTTTCATAAACACTATTGTGGTCCTACAGGATTTTAAAATGGCTCTAAGGTTTTTAATACTTAGCTGGTCTTAAATGGTTTTAAGTTGGTTTTATATATTTATCATTTAAGTATTTTCTTTAAAAAAATTGTAATATGTTTTACTGGGTTTTGTTTTTAGATAGAATCTATCTTGTGAGAGTAGTGTTTTATCTCAGAAGGTGGCTTATAAATCTTTTAAATACATAAGTAACATAAAAATTACAGGACATCAAAGAATAGGGCTGGATATTTTTAATGGGATCTATTGCCATCTCCAAATGTCTGCACAGAGGTTCAGCATCTCTTTCTTCTGGTGAGATGTCTTTCTGTCTCAGTTTGTGACTTCTTGATTGCTTATATTTCTAATTTTTAAAAATATTATGAAAATTTCAGCTGGGATGAGCAGGGTTTGGATCCAGTGAATCTCCAGCTAAGAAGAGAGGTTCCTGGTGACAGCAAAGTCAGAGCATTTTTCAGCCGGAGCTCACAGGAGCTCAGCTCTGGCACCACTCAGATGGGTGCCATTGCCATTATAAGAAAACAAGGGAGAAGTTCATTTTATAGAAAAATAGCACTGAGCAAAGCTATGCTAGCTTAACTACCTCATTCTCTGCTCAGCAGGAAGAACACCAGCATACAGGATCTCCCATCTTTCTTCTTGTTCTTTGGCGATCACTCATAGCCAGGTAAGATTCTCTTCCATAAACACGGTTTTAACAATGAGTCCGTAAGTGACTGTGGAGGCCAATGCTGGATCCACACGTCCTTCCACTGTGGGGACATTGGTTTGGAGTTGGAATCATGCCTTCCTTTTAGGATGTTTCTCCCTTGCATCCTGCATTCGAGTGTTTTCAAAGCCCATGACACCTTTGGTAAAGGCTGTTCTCTAATTGGAGCACTCACAGGCAAGTGTTTCCCAATTGTTAGTGTTTATACTACATTTTTTAAAAAATGCTTATATCAGCTCAGTCAGAACCCAGTGGACCGACCCAAACCTAGTGGATCTCAAGGTGGTATAAGCCATGAAAAGGGGTGTTCCAGGTGGCTGGATTTTGAGTTCTTTCAGCTAAGTCACTGATCTGGCAAGCTGTTGATAGGTGAAGCCATGAAAAACATAATGCAACTCAAACACTCTTTTAAAGGCTTGTTTTCCCTTTGCCAGGCTTTGACCAAAAGTAGCCCTGCTCCAGTGTAAGCAGATTTGGTGTACTTATGCCACCAAACCTACACTAGGCTTGCTTTATACCAGCTTCCTGTGTATAGGTTGCTCTCCAAATTAGTTAGTTTTCCATACACCGGAGTTCACTTTCAGCTTCCTCCTAAATATATTTTTCTCAGAAATAAATCCCATTGATTTAGATCTCAAATGGAACTTCAGTGCATGCAAGGGTTCAGGGAAGGGACTCCAATCCAGTAGAAACTCCTTTGGCAGAAGGGGAGGGGCAAAATTTTTACCAATTCCCCATTCCTTCACAGTTCCCTCTCAACCTATTTTAGAAGTCCCCCCCCCAAAAAAAAAAACTCCCTGGAGCAGATTTTTATGGGGCACAGGAGAGTGCAAACGAAAGGAGAAAACTGCTTGTCTTAAAAAGACTATTTTTGCCCACGGTAGCAAAGAAATATATGTGGTGTGCAAACAATGTATTATGCCAAATTTGGAACATTAAATAGGAAGGTGGATGCGGTGATGTGATAAAGAAACTTTGCTTTTCTATTCACATCAATCCCAAGACAATTAAGGCAGGCAGGCAGAAAAAATAAAAATGACTTCGTCTTGTCATCTGAGGATCTTAATTGCCTTGGAAATTAGGCACACAAGCTTTTCAAAGAGGCCTTAAGCACTATTATTCTATTGAGGCTCAGAGAAACAGGATAAACTTTTCTAAGCAATTAAGCATCAGAGCAAAAATTGCTTTATATGTTTCTTTAAAAATCATGTCTTTGGTAGCATGAAGAGTGGCACCAGCCTCTCTTACATGAGCTACTTTTCTATAACATAATAACTATAGCAATGTTATCGATGAAGACATTGTGTTCTTTAAAAAGAAGAGAAAAGCATCTTTGGGGTTTTTAGCATGCACTCCTTGGTTCATAAGGCTTGTTAGTTATTTAAAACAATAGTCATTCAGTGAATAAAACAAAAGAGTTATCTAGATAAAAGGAATAACAACAGCCAATGGAGATACGAAGGTCACAGGCCTCATCCAGCAAGCTCTTCTTATGTTTCTGTCAGTTTTGGTTTCTCTCAGTTTCTCACTTTTACAGTCTTAAGTTCAGATCACCACATCAGCTTGTGTTTATAAAAAGGTCCTCAATGTCAGCATTTTAGTATGCATTTCTCATATTATGGACATTTTTGCATTTAATTTTGCCTAATATGATTTCTTTTGCAAGCAGTCTCCCCTAAAAAATAGGAGAGAAGGATAGATTTCTTTCCAATTGTCTCATCAGTCAATGAGTAGGGCGTTAAATCGCACTGCTGATGTAGAATTGAACCCTGCCCCCATCCACAACATCAGCTGATTGACAGGTGGCATAGTTTAAGTAAATAGCCTTGCAGGCACATTAGAGCTCCTGGCATATCAAGGGAGGTTCCCCACCCCTGACATACAAAAAAAGCCCTCCAAAGTACTGGAGGGGTAAATACATAGTAAAAAATATATTCATTTACACACCGCTTTGTATGTGAATTTGCTTTGCACAGTTTATCAGATAAATTCTGATGGCTAAGCTGAAACTTGAATAAAATGGAAGCACAGGTAGACCTTTGTTTTAACTTATATACAGTAAATTGAGATTCTGGCCTATTAAACATTAACAGTACATAGACAACAAGAAGACCCAGATAGATAGATAGATGATAGATAGAGATAGATAGATGATAGATGATAGATAGATAGATAGATAGATAGATAGATAGATAGATAGATGATAGATAGATAGATAATGCACTATATTGTACTCAAAATATACACTAGGGTATAATCAATACAGAAAGGAAAACAAGTACAACTTATTGAACTTTAAACCATCTTGACTTAAGATGAATGCTTAGAGGGTTTCTTCTGGAGAAACAGAAGGGGCAGACAATAATTTCTTTCACAGCTGTTCCAAATTAAGCAGCAAGCAAAGTTTAGTCATTAATGCAAATAGAGCAAACAGTATTGTTTATCTTAGTCTTACAGTCACCAAAAATGTGCCTTTTCAACACTAGTGACCAGACTTCTGGTAATTAGTTCTCTGGTAATTAGATAGATAGATAGATAGATAGATAGATAGATAGATAGATGATAGATAGATAGATAGATAGATAGATAGATAGATAGATAGACAGACGATAGACAGACAGACAGACAGACAGACAGACAGACAGACAGACAGACAGGCACAGGAAAAGTTTGCTGTCACAACTGGCCTCTTTTAGCACAGCTTTCCATTTAGTCCAAGAAATGGAGGCTGTGCAAGGTCATGATGTGTGGACTTTATAAAAGTGTTTGCCTCCACGGAGGAAAAATATACCGGATCCCTTTAATACTGATGATGTAAGTGCATGCAAATGAACCTTCAGAGTCATGTCAGTCCGATGACATTTCCAACTTACACATAGCCTTACTTCTCACTAATAGCATTTGAAGTGGTAAATATGTTTAGCGGCTGTACCACTTCAGACCGCAGCTGAGGGCTCACATGGCTCCATGCAAAATCATCAACACATGTGGAAAACAGCAGAGTCTGGAAGACATCTAGACTTCTCCCTGACATGCTTGTGTTTTCTATACAGAATTTCTCTGTGTGGAGCAACATTTAATCATACAAGCCCCACCTGCAGACTGAAATGGTACAGTCCATTTATCAGCTCATCTTCAGCTGGGGGGGGGGGGAGCCTTTTGCCTTTCTACAAGAAGCCCATGAAGTAATAATTACTGTAGATTTATTAGTTGCCTGGAAACTAAGTTTCCAAACAACTTACATTTAAAAACAGAAACATATGCCCTACAACATTCATTCAAAACACTTACATTCTCATATAGACACCTGCAATTCACACACAAACACATACAGAGAGCGTGTGTGTTAAATATGAATAGGTCATCTTTGCTATGTCTGGACCATAGACTTTAGGCTTTAATGCACTAAGGCACTGAGGTTATATGCAGATTCAATATTTCCATTCTGGTACTTGAATAACCTTGTTGACCAGCTTTGTGTACCTTTAAGATGGAGAGGCAATTATAATTAGAAGATTTGGCAACTGGGAAGTTAAGTGACACTTTTCACCTGTGTTGCTTCCCTAGAACTCTTAGACTTGCAAGCAAAATTTGTGACTATAGGTCCAGCAACATTTTCTGGAATGATTCAATATGCGAAGTGCAAAAATCAAGCTATCCCAGCTTGAGGAAGTCTGGCTTCAGCTCACACAGGAGCCCTGGAGTTTGGGTGATGACTCTGGGTGGTGAAGAGGCGAAGGGCAAAGCAGGACTGCCTCATAAAGGCATGCTTCTACCCCCAGCATCCCAAAAAGGAACACTGCACTATCCTGCTCATGTGCTCATTTCTGCCACATGGAAGGCCAAAACCGCCCACTGTGTAGCTCTGTCAGAGAACCCTTCTCCCAACCAGAGCCTCTTCTGTCAGAGCTCAGCAGAGGGAAAAGTGAGTTCAGGGGACAGATTGTGGAGAGGTGCCCCATTTTCTCATAAAATGGAACCCCCCACCCCTGTTTTTTAAATGTTTAGGGCAAGCACCCCTTTAAAGAGACTGGTCCAGCACTGTCAAGCTTTGCTTGACGATTCAATTCCCAATTTACTCAGCAGTGTTTCTTTAACTTCCCTCCGGTTTAATAGCAGATGTTTTCCTCCAATAAATTTGGCATGAAAAGGAGTTGCGAGTGCCTCAGCTTCCGCTGCTAAGGTATTTACAGCCTTCAAAAGTGGTAGCACTTGGGACAGCATGGAGAAGAACACAATGTTCCTCTCACTGCCTTCGCCCTATATTCTGATGGGAAAGAACCAGCCCATTTGTACTATGTGGTAGCGACAGCAGACAGGGTGGGCTAAATCTTCATAGATACAAAAAAAGTCTGGTTTTCCTGAAAATACTGGGGAGTTTCTTGTCATGATTGCCATTAAAACAATCACTTACATTGATTGTAATTAGTGTGTATTCTGATGAAATGAACCCAAAATGTTCCCTTGTGGATGTTCTGCAGTGTGTAGGGTTATGGATGTAGCACAGTGAGCTAATGCAAAATAAAAAGGGGCTAGTGGAAATTGGTAGTTGTTTTCTCAAGGCTTAAAATAATGATGATTATATAGATTCTATGAGAATAGTTCCCATTTAATCCAATTTGTCCTTCTCTTCAGGACCAACCCAATAAATGTTGCTACCTGACACAAAGTCTGTGTACACCCAGTCTGTGTACAAAAGCTGACAAGACTGGCTGTTTAATCTTACTTCAACATTTCCCCCACCTCACCAGAGGGTAGAAGGCTAGCTTAAGGGGCACAGGGAAGGCCAGGTGGCACACACAGCTCTGTCCAGTTCCCATTTGCCACCTGAAGCAGCTGCCTTACTCTGCCTTATGTTAGCACAGGCCAGAGCCGGCTTTGCCATTAAGCAAACTGAGGTGGCTGCCTCAGGTGGTAGAAGCCTACAAGGCAACAGCCCCATGGGTGTCTTGCTGTTGGCACAGAAGAGATGCCAGTATCAGCACCAATATTGGCACCAAATTAAGGTGAAAATGCTTACAAAATTGCGCGAGATCTTTTCAGCACACAAAATCCTCTGTGATTTTGGTGAGATCTCACCTGAAATTGGCACCAATTCCAGCACTGCTTCTTTGCCCGAAGCCGAGACAGCAGGGAAGGTGGAAAAGCAATGCTGGCAGCTACAGGTATGGTGGAGGGAACAGAAGTGGCAGGTCAGGTCAAGGTGGCACTTCCTATTTCACCTCAAGCGGAGAAACAGGACACGCCACCCCTTGCTACTCCTGTGTTGTGCTTTGCCCGTATTAGAGAACATGAAACCACAAGGCTCTTTCAGACAAACTAACCTTTAGCCAAATTCTGACTTTCGCTCTAGCTTACATTCCAGCAGCATGATACATTGTTTTGCTGTGTGTGTTTTTTTAAAAAAAGAAAAATCTCCAAGGCAGGAAGAGAAGGAAAGAAAATCTGACACCAGAAAATTCTATTCTCCAGAAAAAGAGATTTTAGTAAGGAGCCCAGAAGAACACCAGATTAACACATTTGTGGAAAGTCAGGCCTGGTGAGAGGGTCTTTACCGGAGATCCTAAAAAACACAATGTGCATTTTGTGGGTGTACAGACCCTTTCAAATCTAAGTGTTGCAAGAAGCGTTGTTCCTTGACACATGAGTTTAGAGACTGATGTGAAATCCAGATAGTTTTCTACTCCTGCAAACAGGTATGAGAAGGAGGAACTGCTGATTTTGTAGCCCTTACTTAGGCAACCTTACTAAGGTTTTCCACACTGTTAGAATTCCAGGAGGCCTTCCCTACAAGTATCCTAACATTACCTCTCATCTCTTTCAGGCTGCAAGCCTCAAGCTAGGATAGCTTGATTCTATGCCACTGGAGGCGGTTAGGATTTAGCAGTCATCCACATCAACAGGCCTCTGCCAACAGGGAGATTTCACCACCACAGAGGCTGCTGTTGCAGAAAGCATGATGAGGGGTGGCATTATCAACAGTGAAGTGCCACAAAATGGGGTGGGGTCAAAGCTAGGAGGGCCATGGATCTGCTGGATTCTAAGCCAGTCCAAGCCCTTCCACAGCAAGGAAGACACAAAAAGGACCCTACCCAGGAGACAGAAAGTTCTGGAAGGGGTGGAGCATCTGCTGCTCCATGCCTTCTGGTCCCTAGTTAGGATTCCTCGGTCCTCCTTCTTTCCCAAGTGGGTAAACTTTACACACTGCAGCTTGGATACTTAAAAGAAAAAATGTTTGCTTAAGGTACAGTAATTTAGAATTCTGAGGCAGAATCAAGAAGCAGCAATTGCCAGTGGCACGAGGATGAAATCAAACTGTCTAGTCAAGCAAGATACATCAAAATAATTTCTGGATGTTTTTGAAGAGGCGCTCTTTGCCATCGTATATATGTACTGCCTGAGGCAGTTGACTGGGACCTAAAATTGGAATCAAAAGCTTTGTGCCCCTCTCGACTGTCGAAAGTAAACATACACAATCCTCACCACCCAGCCCCATCCTTTGTAAAATGTGTGTAGATAAAAATGATAGAATGAGCACACATTGTAACTTTCCTCTAATATATCCAGTCTTAGTGGGATTTGCTAAAAGCAGCTCGGCTTTGTCTTTAAAATCTATACGATTTCTTTCCTTTTTTAAAAAACATGCACACACTTGAACTTTTATCTTTTTAAAATAACATTACTGTAGAAACATAAGGAAGAAAACAGCTGTGCTCAGGGGTGTTGTAAAGAAGTGGCACAGACAGCTGAGTCCTAGTCTTCTGTAGTTGAGCTGGATTCTCTTTGAATCATAGAAACGTAGAGTTGGAAGGGAGCACATGGGTTATGTAGTCCAAGCCCCTGCAATTCGGGAATCTTTTGCCCAACATATGACTTGAAGCCATGAACCTGAGATTAAGAGCCTCATATTCTACCAATTAAACTATCTCCTCCCCCGCCCCCACTTTTTAAAAACTTTGCTTAAGAGGACAGTTGAGTCACCCAGGATCTTAGTTTTGCAGAGGCATGTGTGCCTATAAATTAGCATGTGCGCATGCAAATTTGTACCATGGGGCTGCGCCCTGAGTCCTTTAAGTAGCTAGCAACACTTCAGACTGCCATTAAAAACAGCAAGTCTATTGATATGGGTTCCACCAGGGAGAAATGAGAAGTGTCAGGGATTAGACCTCATACCCCAGACCAGGCATAGGCAAACTCCGGCCCTCCAGATGTTTGGGACTACAATTCCCATCATCCATAGCTAACAGGACCAGTGGTCAGGGATGATGGGAATTGTAGTCCCAAACATCTGGAGGGCCAGAGTTTGCCTATGCCTGCCCCAGACACTAAGGTGGGAAAGTGAGGAACCTTTAGCAGCCTGGCATTTTAAGGCCTGTTCATATTTCTGTTGTGGCATATAATAGGGACAGAAAAGAGTAACCCATGTGAGTCTACCACATGCGAGAATCATGTGCATACTTCTTTTCCTATGCATACATCTGGTGTACATTATTGGGAAGCTGGTACCAAGTGAAATTATTTTTGTGTAATCATCATGCATGATCTCAACATCTGGGTTGCATGCACATAAATGTTTTCTTATTTATTCATTTTTAAACAAATGCTTTCTGTATAACCCATTTCAATATTTGAAATATAACTTATTCTCCGATAAAGAAAACAATGCCCGACCTGAAGAATTTGGAGCAAATGATTCAGCAGAGGAAACACAGCCCAGAATAACTAAGGAGATAGTACAAGAATACTTAGCTAGTTTAGATGTATTCAAGTCTCCAGGGCCAGATGAACTGCATCCAAAAGTATTAAAAGAACTGGCAGATGTGATCTCAGAACCACTGGCAGTCATCTTTGAGAATTCCTGGAGAACAGGCGAAATCCTGGCAGACTGGAGGAGGGCAAATGTTGTCCCTATTTTCAAAAAGGGGAAAAGAGAGGACCCAAATAATTACCACCCAGTCAGTCTGACATCAATACCAGGGAAGATTCTGGAGCAGATCATTAAGCAAACAGTCTGTGAGCACCTAGAAATAATGCTGTGATCACCAATAGTCAGCATGGATTTCTGAAAAATAAGTCATGTCAGACTAACCAGATCTCGTTTTTTGACAGAATTACAAGCCTGGTAGATGAAGGTAATGCAGTGGATGTAGCCTACCTTGATTTCAGCAAGGCATTTGACAAGGTGCCCCATGATATTCTTGTAAAGAAGCTGGTAAAATGCGGTTTTGACTATGCTACTATGCTCATCAATGGTTCCTCTTCATCCTGGAGAAGAGTGACTAGTGGGGTGCCACAGGGTTCTGTCTTGGGCCCGGTCTTATTCAACATCTTTGTCAACGACTTGGATGATGGACTCAAGGGCACCCTGATCAAATTTGCAGATGACACCAAACTGGGAGGGGTGGCTAACACCCCAGAGGACAGGATCACACTTCAAAACGACCTTGACAGATTAGAGAACTGGGCCAAAACAATCAAGATGAATTTTAAACAGGGAGAAATGTAAAGTATTGCACTTGGGCAAAAAAAATGAGAGGCACAAATACAAGATGGGTGACACCTGGCTTGAGAGCAGTACATGTGAAAAGGATCTAGGAGTCTTGGTTGACCACAAACTTGACATGAGCCAACAGTGTGACGCGGCAGCTAAAAAAGCCAATGCAATTCTGGGCTGCATCAATAGGACTATAGCATCTAGATCAAGGGAAGTAATAGTGCCACTGTATTCTGCTCTGGTCAGACCTCACCTGGAGTACTGTGTCCAGTTCTGGGCACCACAGTTTAAGAAGGACACTGACAAACTGGAACGTGTCCAGAGGAGGGCAACCAAAATGGTCAAAGGCCTGGAAATGATGCCTTATGAGGAACGGCTAAAGGAGTTGGGCATGTTTAGCCTGGAGAAGAGGAGGTTAAGGGGTGATATGATAGCCATGTTCAAATATATAAAAGGATGTCACATAGAGGAGGGAGAAAGGTTGTTTTCTGCTGCTCCAGAGAAGCGGACAGGGAGCAATGGATCCAAACTACAAGAAAGAAGATTCCACCTAAACATTAGGAAGAACTTCCTGACAGTAAGAGCTGTTCGACAGTGGAATTTGCTGCCAAGGAGTGTGGTGGAGTCTCCTTCCTTGGAGGTCTTTAAGCAGAGGCTTGACAACCATATGTCAGGAGTGCTCTGATGGTGTTTCCTGCTTGGCAGTGAGGCATCTAATCATAAGCTTGCATTTTTATTAAAGCTTATATGTTTAATCAGGGCTTGTATTTTAAGAATGACCTTAAAAATGTTCTGTTTCATGCCAGGCAGAAGACCAGTTGCCTAAAAACCTTGGCAAGATGTTTTACTCCTAGACAAGGGGCCCCCCTGATTTATAGCAGAAAACAATTCTCAAAGTCGTAAAAAGGGAATTACAGGCTGACAGCCAAGGTTACACTGACCCTACAAATTAAGGGTGGATAAATAGTAAAATGAGCCATATCTTCTTCCTAAGGTTAAGAAGGTCAAGAGCAGTGAAAAAGCATCTAGCTGGCAGAAAGAGAACATTTTCTGGGAAGTCTTTTCTAAAGCTGTTTCTTTCTTAAACTAAGATCCTTTTAAGATTTCTTTTCCTTTTAAAAGGTTGTTTATGTATTAAATATATTAGTTTAAATATAATTATGCAAAGGATTTAAGAAATGCTAGATTCTTATTTCATATAGTTGTAAGAGTTGTAACTATCCTGAAATTAAGTCAGCCACCAGCCAAGCCCCTTGCCAGACAGAAGACGCCAATCGAGCACTCCTGATATATGGTTGTCAGGCCTTTTGTTTAGAAACCTTCAAATGAAGGAGATCTCTCAATGTTGATGTGAACTCAATCCTTGACATATGCATAAGATAAAAATTCAAGATTAATTATCTGTTTTGGAAGGCAATAGGGCAAGGAGGGCAAGAGGTGAGCTGGTAATTAAGATTCCTTGTTGAGACACATGTAAGATATATTACTACTTATTTGTCATTTATAGATAGAAGAATATATAGCTTTTTGATTTCCATAAAAGGCAAGAGGAAATGGGTGTATCTTTTGTGATTGGTTCTAGCAAACAGCCAATAGGAATTTTAACCAGGCTGATTGGACAGAGGCAGCCACAGGAGGAGCAAGGGGGCTGGATTAAGGAAATATAAGTGCTGGCCAGAATGGCAAGAGGCCAGGCCAGAGCTTGGTAACCATATACCACTGTGCCTCATATTTATTTGTCTGACAAATAAATTACTATTTTAATTTCTCTATTGCTGCGTTGAATATTTCATTCCAGCTAAGCGTTAACCACAAGCAGGGTGCTACAGCAGGGGGTTGGGCTCGATGACCCTTGTGGTCTCTTCCAACTCTATGATTCTATGAAATGGCTCTTGGTGACTAAGCAGTCAGCAAATCAATGAATGAACAAATGTCAGCTATCACTATGATTAGCAAGTTTCAAAAATGCTATCAAATAAGCATATTTTGGTAGCAGTTCTGCCTTCATTTGTCCATGATAAAAATAGGGACTTGTGCAGAAATCCCCAAAACCAAATTATTCCCTTATACCCAGCTCTACCACTATTTTAAATCAGAACCAGTGAAGGTGGTGAATGTCCTGTGTGAGTGTCTGGAGGCGGCTGGAGGATGGGTGGCAGCTGACGGATTGAGGATGAATTCTGGCAACACAGAAGTACTGTTTTGGGGGGACAGGGGACGGGCAGGTGTGTGGGACTCCCTGGTCCTTAATGGGGTAACTGTGCCCCTTAAGGACCAGGTGTACAGCCTGGGAGTCATTTTGGACTCACTCTGTCCATGGAGGCACATGTCAATTCTGTATCCAGGGCAGCTGTCTACCAGCTCCATCTGGTACACAGGCTGAGACCCTACCTGCCCATGGACTGTCTTGCCACAGTGGTGCATGCTCTGGTTATCTCCTGCTTGGACTACTGCAACATGCTCTACATCAGTGTTTCCCAACCTTGGGCCTCCAGCTATTTTTGGACTACAACTCCCATCATCCCTAGCTAGCAAGACCAGTGGTCAGGGATGATGGGAATTGTAGTTCAAAAACAGCTGGAGGCCCAAGGTTGGGAAACACTGCTCTACATGGGGCTACCTTTGAAGGTGACCCAGAAACTGAAATTAATCCAGAATGCGGCAGCTAGACTGGTGACTGGGAGTAACCTTTAAAGCTCTAAACAGCCTTGGCCCAGTGTACCTGAAGGAGTATCTCCACCCCCATCATTCAGCTTGGACACAGGTCCAGCTCCGAGGGCCTTCTGGTGGTTCCCTCCCTATGAGAAGTGAGGTTATAGGGAACCAGGCAGAGGGCCTTCTCGGTAGTGACGCCCACCCTCTGGAACACCCTCCCATCAGATGTCAAGGAAATAAACAACTACCTGACTTTTAGAAGATATCTGAAGGCAGCCCTGTTCAGGGAAGTTTTTAATGTTTGATATTTTAGTATTCTAATGTTTTACCATTTTAATGTGCTGTAAGCTGCCTGTTATATACTGTGGGAAAACACAGCCAGATGGGTGGGGTATAAATAATAAAATTATTATTATTATTATTATTAAGAAGTCACCTTCTATAAAAATTCAAGAGAAAGCCATATGGCAAAAAACATCACATCTGGGTGCATTTCTTCCAGGCTGGATATTAAGCATGCTAATCACTACAACTGTCACCTCATATGCAGCCTAATTTACATGCTTGTAGAACATGCAACCCCACAATGCAAGGAACGTGTTTGTTTATTTATTTAAATGCATTTCTATCCCACTCTTCTTCCTAAAGCAGATCAGAGTGGCATACAATAAAAACATTATAAAACATTTTAAAAATTACAGAAAGCAATGTAACTCACAGCAGCCGAAATAACTAGGAAGGCATAAAAGCCTGATTAAACAGGAAATGCCTCCAAAAGAGAAGCATTGAAGGAGCCATACACATCTCCCAGGGGAGTTTCAGGGGTTCACCACAGAAAAGGCCTTCTCGCACCTTATGAAGGGACAGTAAAAAGGGCCCCTGAGGATAATCTCCATTCTTGGGCAGGATTATATGGAAGAAAGTGATTCTTCAAGTAGCCTGTTCCCAAGTCATTTAAGACTTACCGTATTTTTTGCTCTACAAGACTCACTTTTTCCCTCCTAAAAAATACGGGGAAATGTGTGTGCGTCTCATGGAGCGAATGTAGGCTGCACAGCTATCCCAGAAGCCAGAACAGCAAGAGGGATTGCTGCTTTCACTGCGCAGCGATCCCTCTTGCTGTTCTGGCTTATGAGATTCAGAATATATATATTTTTTGTTTTCCTTCTCCAAAAACTAGGTGTGTCTTGTGGTCTGATGCGTCTTATAGGGCGAAAAATACGGTAATAGGTAAAAATCAGCAATTTGAATTACACTCAGAAATGAATAGGCGGCCAAGAACAGGCAGTACAAAAGGGGGTTTAACCTGAGTCTTATATTTTTTTTTATTTCATAAAACATATACACCATTGCTTAAAAAAAATAAAACCCTGAAAGCTGTTTACAAAAATAATAAAACAATGCAATTCTTAGTGAATGCAAAACACTGGGCCAATGATACGCTGGGACAGACCCACAGGCGTCAAGGCAGCCATGAAGTCCTGAGCTGTCCCATAGTTAATGGCTTTAGTGTGACTGTTCAAATCCCTCAGAACCAGCACTCTGGGTGTCTGGGTATATTAACCCTATTGATTGGCAAGAGGAATCCTGTTTTAGCAGGAAACTGACAATGCAAATCCAGGGTGAAGATTTAAAGCTGGGTCTTCACAGTCTCCAAGAGTTTCCCACTTGGAGAGTCCATGGGCAAAAACCCCTCTTTCACTGTATACCTCAGCTACTTCCCCTCCCACTCCCCAAGCTGTGACCATGAGTTCCCTCCCACCTAGTCTGAACAGCAGCTGACGATATGGCAGTGCCTTGCCTTTATGCATTTCAGCTGTTGCTTCCTGTATGTGGGCCAAAACAAAGCAAATGGGAGGCAGCAGCTGAGCTTTATAAGATGAAAAAAGAATTTCCGCTGCTATTTTCTCATCCGGTGAAGAGACACTTGACATAGCTGGTACTTTCAAACTTAAATCGTGCATTCTCACAGCAGCCTTTCGAGGTAGGCCACTAATTTTCATATTTATTCCAGAATGGGAGCAAAGGCTGAGAAGTAAAAACTTGTCCTAGCAGAGTTCATGGATTGGAGCCCAAGATGCATTTTCCCAGTTTAAAGTCCATCTGGGGAAGTGTAGAGAAAAGAGAAATGCCATATTATGATTTCAAAGGACAAGCAGAAACACTACACTAGAATTCATATAAAGAGCTTGCAGGGCCCTACACAATGTACTATTTGAATAAGACAAAGTGGCTGCATAAGAGGTATTTAATTGTGTTCCATTTTCTAAGAAATCTGTTCTCTTCTTACAACCCATGAAATTCACCAGAAGAAAAATACTAACCTTTAATATTCACCCATGCTCCTAACCACCAACTTCTCCAAGCTTGTCAAGATGAAATAAAACAGGAACAAAAAAAATTATGTCCTGACCTTCTAAAACAATCCCTTGTTTTATATAAGTTAAAAGTCCCTCTTTTCACATTTGGATGGGTACTTAAGTTTGCCCTTGATTTTTACACAAAGCTCAACCATCTGTATGAAGGTCTAGATACATTTTCCAGGTTTAAAGTCCATCTGGGGACATGGAGAGGAAAGAGAAATACCACATTAATGCTTTGAAAAATCTCTTCTGAATAGCTGAGAGCTCCTGGAAAGAGGTAATTTTTAAAATTTAAAGCCTACCTGAGAATCGGCCAGGGAAAAAGAATCACCAGATGAGGGTTGTTTTTTTTTCAAAATCCCATCTGATTAGCTGATGGTTCCTGGAGACAGTTAAATTAACCACTTCCTCTACTGGGGAAGGGTTATAGCAACAATTGCCAGCTGTCAGACAGATAAGTTGGAAAGTCAGTATGTCAGTCTCAGAAGCAACATGCTGTGTAACCCTATGCATGTTCACAGATGCCCTGTTGTATTCAATGGGATTTGTCCAAGGTAAGTGTGCCTAGGGCTGCAAGCTGAGATTCCCATCACAATGCCCTTAGTAATAGCTAATTAGTGAGAACTACTTTTGCCCCTCCGTCTTGTGTATTTGGAAATGCAAGCAATAGTGTTCATATATTATTTTAGCCTCATCATGTTCTTATAAGGGTTGCTCTAATGTCTTGTTTTGGACAGTTTCAATATGAAAAATAGAAAGATGCCATCCATTAATTATAAAACATAATAGTCGCTCCCATGTTTTTGTTATTAGTGTTTGCAGTGCTCTTGCCATAACATTTGCAAATAAATTCTGGAATCGCAATATACAATACTATAGGGAAGCAATGGCTTAGTGGTAGATCACATGTTTTGAATGCAAAACATCCCAGGTTTAGTACTTGGCATTTGTAGGGCTAGGGAAAAATCTTGTCTGAAAAGCTAGAGAGCTGTTGCCAATGAGTGTAGGCTAGCCTTCGTCAACCTGATGCCCGTAAATGTGTACTCAGAATTCGTACACATAGAGATGTCATTGCGTTCTTGTAGCAATCCTGGGTCTGCATGTGGATAAATTGGCTGAGAAGCTGTGCTTACATTTGTAGGAAATATCCACAGTCCATATATGATGCCTATGAAAATAATGCCATTAGTCATCATATCTGCCTAACCTTTACTAAGTATGGTTGAACCCTTTACCCTCAAGAAATATCCACATTTACTCAAAAGTAGTCCCATTACGAGCCTTACGTGAGATGTATGAGAGAGTTTATGTTGGCTAATTTGCAGGTATCCAATATGCAATTGGGAGCTGGAAGTGAAATATTTTCGTCTTACTTGTTGCTAAGCTCTTTACCCTATTTATAAATCAGGAGCAACAAAATGGCTGATACCCAACTGCAACTATTTCTCCCTTGTGTATTTAAAACATCGCCCCAGAATTGATGGAGTTTTAGTGGTAATTTCACTTGATCAAACCCTGGTCCGCTGACATTCAACAATAGCTTAAGTTAACAGAAATTGAGATAGGGAAAAGACGTGCAGCTGAGCTGCGCCTATCATTGCTTGGCATTTTGCTCACACATCTCCTCCCGAGAAGAGGTCCATATCTTTGGGATACAGAGAAAGCACAAACACTTGTGAATGAACAGGTCTTTCACAGCAACACCACAAGACCCAGAACTCTTTTGTTGACAGAATAAATGACCCCCACAAGCAGGTGAGGTATTATGAATAAATTACTACCGAAACTCAAAGGCAACAAAGGGGATGAAATGCTACATCTTCGCCAGCATCAGGCATTGCACAGTTGCACAGCAGGCAGGAGACACTGAGTTCAACCCCATGCAGTAACAGGACTGCTAACTGGCCATCAGCAGCTTGTGTGGGCTGCTGACATTAGCCATCTTCAGGCATCATAAAACTCTTCAGGCTCATGCGGCTCTTGCCACCCTTGACCATGTGTATTCAAGCAAACACACCTTCAAGTCTCTTTGTGACTGGGAATCTTGACAGTATAGGGCTCTTGACTGCAGGAAGGCTTGTCGGCAGGTTCAAGTGAAAACACCCACAAGCCCCTATCAGACCTTGCCACTAATTGTGGCAAAGTTGGGGGTGGCGGATAAATGGCCTGCATGTGCTGGCCCACACATCCAACAAGGATTCAGTTTCACAAAGCCTGAAGAGGGCATAATGGCTGTGTGCAGGACCAGTGCACTGCTACGCACCTGTACTGTGTTGACCTTGCCACTCTGGGGCTCAATGCTAGTTCTCAAAATCTTTCAGTAAGGCAGAAATGGCTAGCTCATTTTATGGGGAGTCATAGGTTAGCCACTCCTGCAGTCAGGGCACAGATCCCTTTCCATTTCAGTCATTGCAGACTGACAATTGTCATTTACTCACTAAGGACTAATGAAATTGACTCCAGAAAAGAATCGATTAACTTTCCCCTCCTCAAACATAGGGAGAGACAGAGAGAATGGAAAAAGCTCATAATGGTGTAAGCCAACGTTTACGTATATGATAACTGTCTCATCATGTGTATGCAGTACATGTCAATAAAAGTTGGTTTATCAGTGCATAAACCTATGATTTGATTACTATCATTTGACTGTATGAATTGGCCCGTAGCCAGCTGAGACTATTATATTGACTACAGAAAATGCCAACAACTCAAAGGATGGTAGCAGAATTTGCCTTAAATGTTCATGTATTAAATCCCCTCTGTGAAACAAGCATTCATTCATACTCGATGTGAAAAAAGGAATACACACATCCCCAAATTGGTCTGTATATTTTCATATCCCAGTGTATTCCTAATGCCTCGGCTTCCTGTTGCTTTGTTTTGAAAGCCTTTTCCTTCTATTGCTTTCTGCTCCTCTAATGAAGGCAAATGAATAAACAAATGACATCTCAACCCCACTTCCTAACCTCCCACTGACAATCCCACTTCATTCTGATGTGGGATATAGCATTTAGCAGAGCTAGCCATCTGTGATGTGGCAGGATATGTGGTGTGCGCTCCAGGGTAGCACAAATGCTGTCTCACTGGAATATGGCTAAGAGAGACTGAATAAGCAGAATTTAAATAGTTCGAGATCTAAAAGAGACCCTATGCAAAATCCTTTTTTAAAAAAGTTGTTTTGTCCAAGAGCGATGAGGAGCATTATCCATTGAGAACTTGGGTGTAGCAGGGTGGCTAGTTCAATGAAAAGGCTGACCAAGTGTGCAGTAGCTGTGAAAAAGCAAGGTATCATTGGGGAATGGAGTAAAAATGAAACTGCCAGGATCATAATGCCTTTGTGCTAGTTTATGGTGCTACTGTGCACATTTCTGGTCATTGCATCTCAACAAGGATCCTGTGGAAGTGCAAAAGGTGTGGCCAAAGGCAACCAAAACAAATAAAAGGCAGCCAGAGTGACTTCCCCATGAGAAAATGTTTCAGTGTTTTGTACATTTTTCCACAAGGAGACACAACATTACATGCATTTTTATGCACACTCTCCCCTAATATATGTACAGTTGCACCTTGGGTTACGTACGCTTCAGGTTACAAACACTTCAGGTTACAGACTCCGCTAACCCAGAAATAGTACCTTGGGTTAAGAACTTTGCTTCAGGATGAGAACAGAAATTGTGTGGCGGCGGCGCAGCGGCGGCGGCGGGAGGCCCCATTAGCTAAAGTGGTGCTTCAGGTTAAGAACAATTTCAGCTTAAGACCGGACCTCCGGAAAGAATTAAGTTATTAACCCGAGGTACCACTGTACAGACAACTGGATCACAAAATTCAGAGAAGTGTGGATTTTGCAGGAGAGCTAAGTTTCAGTCTGCAAATTGTTTCAGAGAGTAGGTTCATGGGGAAAAATGCAAGTCCTCTCCACCCTCAGTTCACATGAAGGGCAATTATGCCATGATTCACAGGGAGCCTAGAGAATCAAATGAGATACAGGATGTGTGCATTTGTTTGCATTGATGTGCATCAATTAATGCTTTGTCGCAGTTAAACTCCTTGCGTGTGGCCTGAGAATCCTGCTTCAGTGCAAGGCACTGGAACAGATAGCCTTAGGGCTTCCAGCAATACAAATCTGTGCTTCCGTGATTCTGAAAATCCATTTCCCCCTCCCAGTTTTCTATGTTTAATGTGAATGTGATGTTAGCATTTCTTAAAAGCTTTCCATGCGTAGCACAGAGACCTATAGGGGAGTGTTTACCGATTTCTTAAATTGCATTGAGAATATTGACTAGGATTCAGTACAGTTGGTTGCCATGGCTGTTGCTTTCCTATTTACTAATATCTCACTGAGAGACAATGGTGGGTATTACAGAGGCATGGAATAAACAGTGCATTTATGTGTATATTGACAGAATCTCTCTTGGAAATAATATCTTTGTTTTGCTTTCTCCCTAAAATGGCTGATATTGCCAAGGTTTGAATGGAAGCAAACATTACCATTGTTCCTATTTGCTTCAACATCTCAATAGTTAATTCCATTTCCTTCAGGCTAAATATCAAATCTGATAGTATTATGTCTGTAATTGATCAGCAAACCAAATTTATTGATGGTACTTTACATGTTTTTTCCAAAATATTTCACCATTGTCTGTGAATACCTATCTATCCATTATTTCCATTCAACCTTTCTTTCAAGATGGCATGCATGCTTCCCCCCCCCCTTCTCATTTTATCCTCACAACAAGTTTGCAAGGTAGGTTAGGATGAGAGACAGTGACAGGCCCAGGATCACCCAGTGAGCTTCATGGCCAACTGCAGATTTGAATTGTGGTCTCCTAGGTCCTAGTGCAACATTCTAACCCAGAGATCACCAAACATGGTACAATGGGTATCGGTTTGCCCAATAGCACCAAGTGTGGCACCTACAAAAAGTCTTGGTAAATATCCCCTTAGAAATTCACAGTGGACAATTCACAGTGTTCACTTGCTCTTTGCATTGCTTCTGCCTCTTCTGCCCTGAACACACCTCCTTAAACATACTCACATTTCATTGGATTCCAGGATTCGGTTCTGAATAGAGGAGAGGTACAAGGAACTTCTGTTTGTGAAAAAGCATGGGGTGACATGGGGGACTTTTTTCTTAGCAATGGGGAGTGGATGAAGGTACCATTTTGTAGTATGAACTCTTTTTCAGCTCTCTTACGTTCATTTTATTTATCAAATTTATATACCACCCTATACCCGGAGGCCTGAGGGTGGTTCACAGAAAAGATCACAATATATAAAATCAAAATAAGAACAAGAACCCAAGAACACTCCCTCAAAGAGAGCCACATTTTAAAAGGGTATAGGATGTCAATCAGGTCAATTAAAGGCCTAGTTAAAAAGGAACATATTTGCCTGGTGCCTAAAGGTGTATAATGAAGGTGCCAGGCGAACTTCCCTGGGGAGAACATTCCATAGATAGGGAGCCACTGCAGAGAAGGCTCATTCTCGTGTTGCCACCTTCCAGACCTCTCGAGGAGGCATACGAAGAAGGGCCTCAGAAGATGATCTCAGGGTCCAGGTAGGTTCATACGGAAAGAGGCGGTCCTTGAGATATTGTGGTCCTGAGCCGTTTAAGGCTTTATAGGTCAAAACCAGCACTTTAATTTATATGTGATAGCCATTTTGTGACTGGCACCTACAGACCTTTCTTAAAACTCCAAATATGCCCACTGGACTCTGCTGCAACCACTACACCACACTATTCACTCTCTGTCTGAAAATGGAGTGGAGATGTTTCTCTGCCTTTGTGACGGCTGGGCATTTGGGTGTGCAATTGCTCTGCAGGCACAGACATATGCCTACTACACAGCTCTGGCCTGAAGGGAGATGACCAAGGAAGCTGGAGCACCAACCATCAGGCAGCACATAGGCAGAGACAGCGCCTCCAGGAGTGACTTGAGAAAGTGCTTCTCCTCACTTAGCTTTTCCAGTGGAGGAGGAAGTGCACGTCATTTGCATTCATACCATTTGTAGTATTAAACAGACATGGTGGCAGACAGATCAGTTTATTTATGATCTGTGTCACTGTTCCCTTAAAAGTCCTTTCTGTCTTGCTTCCATATTAATCTGCATGAAAGAAAATCATTTAAATGCTTGCTTAAAGTGCAATGTATTTTCTCTCAAAATGCTCATTTCTATATGTAGGTTGTTTTTTTTTGTTGTTTTTTTGTTTTTTTTGCAAAATATTGGCTGGTATGCAACTAAACAGTTCCACTAGCATTAGAAGTCTCCGCTGCACAATGGGACTTCCCTGCCCTCACCACAGCACCCCATAAATCTGCTGTAGGGGGTTGGTGAGACCCCTAGAACTGACTGTTTATCTATCATCTGTCTTCCACACAGCTCATGGGGACATAGGTACAATGAAAACAGGTTCAGCGCTGCTAAGAAGGAATCAGAAAATATCATATACCCACAACAATCCAAAATATACACCCATGGCAGAGACACATTCATCCTGCTAGGAGGGCTCTTCACAGTAAGACTGCCGTCAGTTGTTTCTCGCAAATACAGGTAGCGGTTACGAGCCGAATCTCAACATGAATGCTACTCCTCAGAATGGGGCGGCCAGCTAAAAGCTCTGCTCTGAGTTATGGTATCCTTGGAGCTTGCAGGAGAACCTCTTGTATAGACCTATAAGGGATAAGGTGGTCTCCCCAGAACCCTGGTGCTGGCCTTGTAAGTTAGGGCAAATCCCACAAGCAAAGTGTTATATTCTGGTGGTAGTTTGCCCCCACAAGCAACCTAGCTGCTGTGTTCTGCACCAGAAAGACACATGGGGATAGCACAGGGTGAGCAAGTTCCATTGTGCAGCTAAAACACTTCACTGTTTAGCTGGATACCCCCACTCATTTTAAAGAGCATTCGGATGCATTTTTGACCCGAGAACTACATCACAGCTATTAAAAGGAACACTATCCAGCCATGTCAGACAGGTGTGGTTGTTTTATCTCCTAGACGTGTGCCCAGGAACGAGGCATCCTTCAATTTAAAACCAAGTTTGCCAGACTTTTTAAGCAATCCATCTTTCCCAGCAGTTGCTGCTCCCTTCCTTTCTCATTTACCGACCAGAATGTGTGGCAGTTTACCACCCACATATGCAGGATCATATGGTCTGGCCGTTAGTCACAGACTTTAACAGAGTTCAGTGAACCAGAACTGTAGAGTCACTGCTCTGCACTGTGTGATTAAGTGAAAGACTCCACTTTGAACTTACAGCACACAAATAATTAAAGGAGGGAGAGAAAGGAAGTGAGAAAATGAGAACCACCCTAAACTTTAAGGCTGCAGCTCTGATGTTGCTGATTCCGAATGTCTGCTTTAGCCGAAAACAAATGCTGTGTTTAAAATTATCCTCAACCCTATTTTCCAAATATGACATTTCTAGGGCAATCTAGTCTTTTTTCCCTCAAGAAATGAGCAGAGATTTTTTGCTATAGGAATGTTGCAAGACAACAGCAGGATAACAAACAAGAAAGAACATTTCCGCCATCAATTTGTGACATGGTTAATCTCTACGATTTAATCCTATCAGCTTCAGAATAATGAGCCGTCCAATTTATTCCACAGCCGGCTTTAATGAAAATACAAAGTTCTATTGGCTGAAGTCCAAAACAATCACATTCTGGTCCTGTTGTAATCAATAGGATATATTGAGATCTTTTTCTGGGTATCCTCACTGAGTGAAGTGTTGTGGGTGGTGACAGGAAAGAGAGAGCCTTTTCTGTGATGGCTCTTCACCTTTGGAATGCCCTACCTGAGAAGGCTCACCTATAGATCTCATTACTATCATTAGGTGCCAGGTAAAAACATTAGTTTACCTAGGCTTTTAGGAACTGCTAGTGCAAGTAAGCATTTTCCACTGAAATCACTTTGATTTTACTGTCTACTTGAATGGCCTGCTACTTTTTTTTTTTAGTTTGTTTTAATTTTCTGTATTACTTTGTAATATTATTGTCCATTTTGTTTCTTACTACTCTGTTAGCTGCCCTTGGAACATGAATTTATGTTGAAGGTGTGGGATCTACAAGATGTAAATAAATAAATAACTGAATGCACAATAAAGCTGAACCAAGTTTTCGCAAATACTCAAAATCCGACAGAATTTCCATTTTTGTTTACTTTATTAACAAGCAAAATCTGAATTCACATTTTGAACGTCAGCTTTTAAAACTCTAAAATGTTTTATACTTGTTGGCATCGCATGGTTATATCTCAAAGATGACAGGCCTGGCCACTGCCATTATGCCTTCCTGGTTATACTATTCTAATAAGCTCTACATGGGCCTGCCTATGAAGTTTGTTATATCGGTTTAGATTGCAGCCAAGAGACTGTCAATTAGAGGAAAGCAAATAATGTGGGTTACTTCAGTAGTGTGTTTTCTTCATTGTTTTTTTTTTTTTCTGGACCCAACTGGCTTTTATCTTTAAGGTTCTAAATCCGGGATGAGGAACCTGTGGTACTCCAGATGTTGTGGAACTCCAACTCCCATCAGTCACAGCATTGCTAGCATGGGCAACAGTTAGGGATAAAGGAAGCGGTGGCCCAGCAATATCTAGAGACCCACTTGCTTTTCTATCCTTGCCCTAAGTAGTGTAACAGCACAATCCACACCCAGTATTGACCAGGGTGAGAGGGTTTGGATTTGGTGGATCTTGGGCTTTTTGCCAGAGCACGTGCCTCACCCTGGCACAGCTGGGAATCAACTGGTGTATCTTAAAATCCTGTAATTTATGCTGGCGTAAGTCCCCGCAAAGGGGCATTTAGGGAGCGTAGCAGAGGCAGGACAGGACAAGATGAGATTTACAAATATTTTAAACCTTGTACGTTTTAGTCATGTCACCTTTTCCTTGGATATTTATGATCTCAGAACAATGTGATCTTAGAACCAGTGAAGGCAGTGAAGGTCCTGTGTGAGTGTCTGGAGGCGGTTGGAGGATGGATGGCGGCTAACAGATTGAGGTTGAATCCTGACAAGACAGAAGTACTGTTCTTGGGGCACAGGAGGCGGGCAGGTGTGGAGGATTCCCTGGTCCTGAATGGGGTAACTGTGCCCCTGAAGGACCAGGAGCGCAGCCTGGGAGTCATTTTGGACTCACAGCTGTCAATGGAGGCACAGGTCAAATCTGTATCCAGGGCAGCTGTTTACCAGCTCCATCTGGTACATAGGCTGAGACCCTATCTGCCTGCAGACTGTCTCACCAGAGTGGTGCATGCTCTGGTTATCTCCCGCTTGGACTACTGCAATGCGCTCTACGTGGGGCTACCTTTGAAGGTGACCCGGAAACTACAACTAATCCAGAACGCGGCAGCTAGACTGGTGACTGGGAGCGGCCGCCGAGACCATATAACACCAGTCTTGAAAGACCTACAGTAGCTCCCAGTGCGTTTCCGAGCACAATTCAAAGTGTTGGTGCTGACCTTTAAAGCCCTAAACGGCCTCGGTCCAATATATCTGAAGGAGCGTCTCCTCCCCCATCATTCTGCCCGGACACTGAGGTCCAGCTCCGAAGGCCTTCTGGCGGTTCCCTCACTGCGAGAGGCCAAGTTACAGGGAACCAGGCAGAGGGCCTTCTCGGTAGTGGCGCCCGCCCTGTGGAACGCCCTCCCATCAGATGTCAAAGCGATAAACAACTACCTGACATTCAGAAGACATCTGAAGGGAAGTTTTTAATATGTGACATTTTAGTGTACTTTTCATCTTTGTTGGAAGCCGCCCAGAGTGGCTGGGGAAACCCAGCCAGATGGGCGGGGTACAAATAATAAATTATTATTATTATTATATGTGTCCTAGGACCTCTTTGGATTTACAGTGATGCTGCAGCCCAAGACTGCCCCATGTTGAACTGAGTTTGCATTCTAGGACAGTCTTCACCAGACTGGTGCATTCCAGCTGTGCTGGTTGGGAACTGCAGCCCACAACATCAGGAGGGTTTGCAAAACGGGCCATGCAAATCTCAGAGGCAATGTGGCCGTCACACAACACCAGCCTTTGGTAGCTGATGTTACAGAAAGGACTTGTAGGAGGTTCAGTTCTGGTGACCTAGCAGCTGATTCAAGTTTCAGCAGGGTTTAGGTCTGCTTGCTTTCCTCTGGATTTTGCTCATTCCCTTCAGATAACCATTCTGGAATAGGCTGAATCATGTCACTTCTATTCACTTTTTGCAGTTTTTCAGAGCTCAGTGTTAAGTGTAATTTAAACTGATGGGATTGTCTTGGTTAATCTGTCGGACAAAACACAGTCACTAACCCCCATTGCTTTTTTAAAAAGTGTCATCTTTTAAATACGTAATATACTACTGGTGAATTCCTGTCCTCAAATTACTGTGCTTAGCATAGATTATTTATTAAGCTTAAAGGTTTACCAGGTTCCTGCCTTATCTGAAGTCTGTTTTCAGAGGGAGTCTGTATAACTTAAGCCTCTGAATTACTCTGAAAAGCTGCTAGTCGTTTGGCTAGAATGTGCCAGTATTTTTACATGAGACAGAAATAACATTCCACATAAGAAAGCTGTTGCTCAACAGAAAGTACTCATGCCCTTATAAGGCTACTGGAAGTATTGCGTGAAGGTAAAGCTTCCCCCCCCCCCCTGAAGTTTCAGATTCCCAACCAGTGGAAAGACGATTGTGTTTCCAAGTGACGTAGTTATAGTCGTAGTTGGGAGTCCTGTCTAATGGAAATGGGGGAGTCAAGGCCCAGATTAGTAACATCAGCAATGCTTCCTTTTCCTGTAAATGTTTGGGAGGGAAAATGTGCACTTATTCACAGAAAGCAATAGAAATATGTACCACATGGGAATGAAACATTAATGGAGCATTCTCGGATACTTGGAAAGTTATTTCCTGATGCAATTCCTTACGTCAGCTAAGTTTTTGTTCACTCGAGCTTCTTTTCTTTAGAACCCTTAGAATCATGAAGGACTGGAAAGGAAGATGTTCATCAAACTTTGGGTGAATAATCAGAATAACGACTTCTCACCCGTGCCAAATCTATTCATAAATAAAGGACTTCTTGTGAGGAGGAAATAGGAGAGCTGGTTCGTAGGGTTTAAAATGCTTTTTGGGTTCCTTTCTACAGTGTGTAAACTAACTGATTCTTTAAAAGTGTACTTCCACTGATAAGCTAACAATTTCAAGGTATTATATTGCATTGGGATTCCCTGCTGATACCCTAAACATTCTCAAAATATAATCTTGCATGAGGATTTTATCTCCAATAAAGTCCTGTTTTAAGTATTTATAAAAGTATTACCATATCACAATATCATAAAATATCAAGGTGGTGCACAACAAATGTTAAGACCATATGAAGAGCCTTCTGGATCAGGCTAATGGTCCATCTATTCCAGCATCCTGTTCTCACTGTGGCCAACCAGATGTATGTGGGAAATCACTAAGCAGGACCTGAGCATAAGAGCACTCTCCCCTCTGGTGGCTTCCAGCAACTGGGATAAAAAAAAACACATTTTTTTTAAAAAAATGCAGATAATCATTAAGGTGAATGGCTAACTGAAAACAAAAATCAAGCAGCTGCAAAGGCCTGTCAATATAAAAAGTTCTTCAAGAGACACTTGAAAGTCAAAAGCGAGGATGTCTGTCAAATCTCTGCTAGAAGGCTGCTCCATACCATGGGACCAGTGACACTCAATGCCCGCCTTCTACAATGTATTGTGGTGCAGAAACCAAGGAATATTATTACCAAGCGGTGTTTTACTAAATTGATTGTTTGTGAAACAAATTTAATCATTAGCATTTCTAAGTGGTATGCATAAAAGCGAACCATAAAGAGAATAAAATAATGGAAAGTTATCATAAAACCAAACGCTACCTTAAAATGCCTGATGGAACAAGAAAGTTTCTGTGATACCCCTGAAGTTCAGCAAAGTGGGTGGCTGTCTAATCTCAGGAAAGAAGGAGTTCCACAAGTTTAGGACCAGAACACCGAATGCACAGTTTAAAGGAGTACTGCAAAAGAATGTGAGAAGAATCAGAGAGCATAGCGCATGGAGAAGTTTTTAGTGTGTGACATTTTAATGTATTTTTAATCTTTGTTGGAAGCTGCCCAGAGTGGCTGGGGAAACGCAGCCAGATGGGCGGGGTACAAATAATAAATTATAATAATAATAGTCTGAAATGGCCTTTGGTCTTAGCACATAGTAGGATCCCTAGTCTGAATGGTTAGAGGAGCTTTTCCCAAACTAGTGCCCTCTAGATGTTGCTAGTGGAGTACATCTCCCATAAACTGACTACTGGTCATACTGGCTGGGGCGGATGGGAGTTGGAGTCCAATGATGTCTGGAGGGCACCAGGTTGAGGAAGGCTGAGGTAGAGATTTGTGATAGAATACTTGTCACACAGGTCCAAATATATGATCAAGCTTCATGGTTATATTAATGAAGTGTGGGCAAATTTTTGCTGTAGCCTTTCATCTCGTGATAAGCTTCGGTGGAGGAGCATTTTCCCACCCCACTGATTTGAAGAAGCTTATGCTGTCACTCACTGTTTGTAACCTGTCATTTGGAGAGGACAGTCATTTTTCCCGCTGTGACGCTGCCACCAGCACTGAAATGATGATGGACAGTGAAAGCTCTCATTAATGTTTCAATCCCAAACGTTACATTTCTGCCTCTCCCTCTGTGGACCTTGGAAGTGAATGCTTGTCACACACAAAGTGCTGCTTGTAGCTTTTTGCAAAGTTTCAGCACACTGAATAGTATTGTGGCAATGTGCTTAATAAAGCATTTTCTGCAAATTACGTGGAGAATTGGAATGCACTTGAGGAGCAGCTTCAGCTCAGACACAGAACATCTACTTCCCAAGTTCAGTCCTTGGCTCATTAAAACAAGGATGAGGAACCTGTAGCCGTCCAGAATTTGTAGGCCTTCAACTCCTACAAGTATCTCAAGTGTCCCAAGTTAATCATTCCTAAGCTAGAAATTTCAGGTGCCAGGGCTAGGAAGGGCCTCCACACAAAACTTTGGGGAGTTGCTGATACTTAAGTCACATGGTACTAAAATACATTGGATTATTGCAATGTGCTTTACATGGGACTGCCCTTGAAGAAGGTTCAGAAATGTCAACTAGTCCAAAACACAGCTGGCCAAGTTTTCATTTATAATGCACATTGTCCCTGTTTAGAAACAGCTGCACTGCTTGGCAGTGAGGGTCCTGCCCCAATTCAAGGTGTTTACATTGGTGTTAAAAGCACTAAATGACATAGGCCTCAAATATCTGAAGGGCTTCCCTACAGAACCTTTCAGGTGTTAAGATTGGCAGAGAGTCCTATTAGTACTTCCACACCCCTTGGAAACATGGGGGATGGCAGTCTAGGAAAGGGCAGCTCCCAATGTGTAGAACTCCTTCCCCACCGAGATGCATCAGGCATCCTTATTCAGTTTCTGTTATTTCTCTGACACTTCAGATTTGTGGGACCACCTCTGTTGTTTGCTGGCTTGTTTTAAATTGTTTTATTGGGTTTTAAGGTTGTATGGTTGTAACCCACTGGGGGATTATATAGTGAAGAGTGGAGTAAGAAAGGCCTCTATATTACATATTAAAACTTACATTTCACCTTTATTCTGTGAAACTAATTATAGCATCTTTGGGATTCCCAGTGGTTTCCCATCCAGCCACACAGAAGCCCAGTGTAGTTTTAGCAAAGTTGCTGCACCATGAGTCTTCCAGCCTTGTTCTGGAGCTCCATTTGTTTGGCACAGGGTCAGAGACAGTAATTGTGCTCTACAGCACACCAGCAAATGATTTTTTCCCCCTGCAGGAATGTTGCCTTCAGGAGAAAGGCACCACTTACTGTACTTTACGACGCCTGAAACAAAAATATGATGTCATCTCCTGAAGTTTTAAAACATTGTAATAAACTAATTGTCAGTGTGCAATTTCATGCCCCAGATCTGCCGCCTGACACAGACTGCCTCACCCTGCCTAATGATAGGGCTGTTTTTCGGCTCTATTTTCATAGGGTATATTACATTCCCTAGCCTCCCTATTAGAGTGACCATGTGGCCTGCTTTACAGTGGGCAATCCTCAATCTGATAGGCTGTCCGGTCCCAAGTCCAGTAAAAAGTACCATAAGATAGAAGAACAGGAGCCTTGAAGTCATCTGGTCACAGTCTTCCCCACTATGATGTAATGTATTGTATTTATTTTTTAATTAAGATAATTATTTTCATATGCTCTCCAGGCCTCTGTATCTGGACCTCTCTTCCTAGGCCCCACTTTTCTTTGGCCCTGTTTTGCATTTCCAGGAGCGTTTTTGCCTGGCTGAAATATGCCCTTGAACTGGAAAGTGTCCTTGCTTGCCTGAGTGGAAGAGAAAGAGGGGTTTGTGACGGTATATAGAAACTAGCTTACTATACAAAGCTAAAATTAACATTCATTGCTCTGCTCATTTTTGCCTCTGGCCCTGCCCACCTTGGGCATGTGGTTACCCAGAAAAGTACCCAAAAGGGGGGAGGGGGAGATTCTTATATAAGCAAATTGTATGCGGATCTGTGCCCTCTTTTGTAATGATGCATTTCCTCTTTTTTTGGCGATGCAGAAGTGGGTAGCCTGCTGCCCACATTGTGACAACCTGGGCTCTGTTATTCTGTATAAGCATATGCTCAACTCTTGCACAGCTCCAAATCCTCTTAAGAAAGCCCAAACCTTGTTCAAATTCCTAAGTATCTACACCTATAATTCACAAATGATGGGTTGGAGCATTTCAGTAATCTATGGGAATTTTGTAAGTGCTTTTCTTTTCGGCAATAGGTATGGGGGCAATATATGGTACAAGGAAAAAAAGTGAGCATAATTAAATATTAGATATGTGGATAGTTTCAATTAGATGTTTTATATATGTATGAGCCATAGCTAATCTCAAAGGAAGGTAACAGTTCACATACTGTACATAGCAATTTGTCTCTTGGATTTCAGCAGAAAGAACAGCAACCTCTCAGCACTTATCTCTGAGATAGGAACAGGACTAATCACTTGTTCCCAAATAAAAATTAATTCCAGTAAGTGCATGCTCTCAGAGACATACCTCATAGTTCAAAGTTCTTGTATTAATTCACAAGACCCTTAGCAACTTGGCTCCAGGGTACTTCCAAGGGTTGTCTAATCCCTTATATTCCTGCCTGATCACTGAGCTCTTGGAGGAAGTGACTTGGATGCATGGTTTGTACCCACCAGGAGCTGTGTGTTTAGCATTATGGACCCAATTTTATGGATTTCCCTTCCAGTTATGGTCATACAGGCCCCCTCCCTAGTGAATTTCTGGTGCCTATTAAATACTTTGTTATTCCAGCAGCCATTTTCATTGTAGTTTGTTTTTATAGTTTTAACTATATATTTTTTGTTTTTTACTGAAACTTTGTAAATTGCTTAGAGACTATTTAGCAAAGCAGTATATAAATAGTTTAAATAAACAGTTTGTAAAATAAACTGGTACATTTTACAATGTTTAAAAATGTTGTATACGTTTTATTTTATAGTATCTCTTCCAAAATGTCCACTCTCCCCAGAATGTCTTTCTTTTTCATTTCTGATCCACTTTGAAACTGATCAAGCCACATTTTCAAGCACAATTTAGCAAGTAAATGTTACCAATGTTTCCCTCTATGATTGAAGCAGTCAGGATGAGACTTCCCATCACTGTTTTTTCCCTGCTCGCCTATGTTACGTTCTTACAAGACAGGAACAAGAGGCTGCTTATTGATGAACAAGTTAGCACTCAACTGGTTAGGAAACAAAAAGTAACCACAAGAACAAAAGGTCTTAGCTGCAACCCTTAATAACTGAAACTCTATCTTTTCTACAGATTTCTACAGCCTGAGTGCTCTAGATGCAACTGTCCAGAAAGGAGATGTTAAGCTCAAGGTACAACTTCTTCTATTAAGACAAACATTTAGTCAGGGAATGTGAGCTTTTAGTTTTCAAGAATTTTGCTTCATAAGGAGACAGGATTTTCTTTTTTCTGTGAGGTATTCTGTCAAGTTGAATATATAAAACTATAATGATTCCTACAAGAGATGGACTGGTAGAGGCAAATGTAACTATTAAAAAATGGTAGTTGATAGATCTGTTTGAAGGGTCAATGTCAGGGTCTTCTCCTGGCACTCCCCCCGCCAATTGCCCTTTGGTCATGAGGCTGTGAGAATGGTTGCCCTTTTCTCCCTTGTGTATAGTTACATAGATGTTAAGGTGGACCTGTGCTACAGGCCTCCATGAGACTGTACTATCCCAGAATGCAAATCAGAAAAGTGTATCCACATAAAAGCATATTTGTATGAGAAGAGTTACAACTCCAACAGAATGCTCGGCTAGCAACTTTTATTCTGGCATGTAAGCTTTCCTTGTGCAAGCAAATTTGTGGGTGGTGCTGGTAAACCACTTTGTTGAGAAACCCAAAGTGATATCACTGTGTGGAGGACTATACAATGCATCTTTCAACTTGTGAATAAAATGGAATTGGTCTGTGCTACTAACATTAAAAAATAAATAAATAGCTGGTTTCATTAGCATAACTCTCTTCTTATGGAGATCTTTAAGAAACAGTGATGCAACTGGAAAATATTTTGAGTCTCTTATTTTCCTCTAGTTAATCATTTAGGGCTCAATCATAAGCAGACTTATGACTGGGGACTTTGTTCTGAGTAAACGTGCCTCATTCTCAGTGGTATAGGAACTAAGAGTAGTATACCTCCAGGAATTAAGAGAAGTTGAATAGCACAGTTAGGTAACCCGTGGCCTTCCAAGATGTTGCAGAACTACATCTCCTACCATCACTATTAGACATCCTGGGTGTTAGGACTTCAGCAGCATTATGGAGGGCCAAACAAGATGCCTACCCTTCACTCACGATGGAGTAAACCCCAAAGCAATGCCACACTGCTCCTACATTTCCTATGGAGATAATCACCTCAGTGTCTTTTCAGTTGGCGTACACTTAAAAACAACGCCAACAATGCTTGAGAAAAATAAGAACAAAAATGCCACTGCCTCCCACAGTTGCTTTGAAGGTTTCCCGTTTGACATCTGAGGGTTTACTGCAGTGGTGCACCTGGCGATCAAGAGGTGTGACTCAGAACATGCGTCTACAAATGAGAAGTGGAAATCCCTACACCTGGTGAAACAGCAGGGCCACAGGCACATTCCTCATGAGCCCCACACAGACAGTGCAACAGGTGATGGAAAGGAGCGACATTCTCTTTGGACTTATAAACAACAGGACCCCATCTGACATGTGGGTAGTTCTAGGGTTGCCATACGTCCAGAATTTCCCAAACATATCCGGAATACAAGCAGTGTCTGGGCAGAAATCAGCTAAATGTATGGGAAAACTGGACGTATGGCAGCCCATGTTGGCAGTGCATTTTTCCTCAGAAATAGCTCAGAAACATCCAATTTCTTTGCGATTTTGCAGAAAAAGGCTGAACAAGTTTAGGCAAAATGAATAAAAGCTCAACAGTTTCACTGATGAGGTTTTAGGTAGTCCATGGAGAATGACTGGCATCGAATTCCCACTCAGTTCCATTTGCATGAGGCTCATCTGCAGGCTTCACTGAAACAAACAGAAGTTGTGCAGAAGCAGCCCTTGGTTTGCTTGAAGGCTATAAATAAAGCAGGTAGAATTTTGAGGAACCGGAGAGAACCTAATACAACAAGGCAAGCTGCTGCGGCAACCTTTGGGTTTTCCTTTCTCTGATCCTCCCACCAGCAGAGTCAGATTTATTGCACTGCTGTAAGTTAATTGCTTTGTTTTGAGCATTTGCTAAACCTACTCTGATTAAGGCTGATAAATAAAGATGACACTCGTCTCTCCTGAGGATTCGTGGCATATAAAATGTGTGTGTGTGTGTGTGTGTGTGTGTGTGTTAGTTAGCAATACTGGAGCAGAAAGGTCTCTGGAAAGATTGCAGGTTTCATATTTGCAGAATTCAGAAACAAGAAATTTGACAACTGCACAGACAGATTGCCTGCGGTTCGAGTTATCACTTCCTTTGACATTAGCAAGGCTAATTCAACTGAAAAAGGGGAAGCCCCTGAAGGCAAAAACATCATGGACACTGACTGTTAATCATTTAATTATATCTGTTTACAGTGCAATCCTCCAATTGCTCTGCGTGAAACACAGCTCCACACAAAAAGGTCTGAAACAACTGAAGCTTCAGAACTTCAATTCAAAATATGTCAGGAGAAAACAACACAGGATTCTACTTATCATTCTCCCTCCCCTTTTTGAACTGAAGATAAGCTCACATGGAGGTTTTAAATCTGATGTGCTATGCTTCAGATACTGTCACATGCACAAGATCCAGCATTTTCTTAAATGAATAATGATATCTGCATCCCACCAGAAGCATCTTAAAGGCGTGATATTTCAGATGCAAGCAGCCTGTCATTTCTGAGAACTAGTCCTCTTCTTTACATATTTCCTGGCCCTCCCTTGCTTTCCTCAAATGTCATATTTGCTTTTGCGTGCAGACCTGTGGGTAGAGCTCATGCCTACTTCTGTGCACAGCACCTATCTGCCAAATGCCCTTGATAAATATTATGCTGAAGAACCAAGGCATTAAATCATATTCCATGGTCTGGAAAAATGTTATTTACTGCATTTGTTTGTTGCTTTAAACAAAAATAAAAATTATAAACAAAATCAATTAAAAACCAACTCAAAATACAGTGGTACCTCGGGTTAGGAACGTAATTCGTTCCGGAGGTCCGTTCTTAACCTGAAACTGTTCTTAACCTGAGGTACCACTTTAGCTAACGTGGCCTCCCACTGCCACTGCACAATTTCTGTTCTCATCCTGAAGCAAAGTTCTTAACCTGAGGTACTATTGCTGGGTTAGCGGAGTCTGTAACCTGAAGTGTCTGTAACCTGAAGTGTCTGTAACCTGAGGTACCACAGTAAAAGAACGATGTACAAATTCCCCACCCTCAAAAAGTGTTCATCCAACAACACACTAAATTATTATTTATGCACACACACACACACACACACACACACACACATATACACACACACATACATACCCCACCCATCTGGTTGAGTTTCTCAGCCACTCTGGGTGGCTCCCAACAGAATATTAAAAACACGACAAAACATCAAACATTAAAAACTTCCCTAAACAGGACTGTCTTCAGATGTCTTCTAAAAGTTAGATAGTTGTTTATTTCCTTGACATCTGATGGGAGGGCGTTCCACAGGGCGGGTGCCACTACCAAGAAGGCCCTCTGCCTGGTTCCCTGTAACCTCACTTCTTGCAGGGAGGGACTCGCCAGAAGGTCCTGGAGCTGGACCTCAGTGTCCAGACTGAATGATAGGGGTGGAGACACTCCTTCAGAACAAACCCTGCCCCAACAAAAAATGAGCAGCACAGAAGAGACTAAAATAATGCATTGATGAAGTGATGGTGCCAGGCATGTTTCCCTGGGAAGAACATTCCACAAATAGGGAGATACCACTGAAAAAAAGCATGTTCTCATGTCACCACTCTCCACATCTTTCTGAGATGAGGTACAGGAAGAATTGCCTCTGATGAAGTGGCCACGGGTCCATCCTGGTTCATGCGCAGAGGGGCTGCCCTTGAGGTATTGTGGGCTTGAGCTGCATAAGACATTATGGGTTGAAACCTGAACCTTGAAATGTTGACTTTAGTTGTGTCAATAGATCTAATGACATTTTTAAAGTAAACAAAAAAGGTGAGGAAATTACCCCTTGTACAAGGGTTTTTAAAAATTAAAAGTACATCAGTAACTCCATGACAGTTCTACTCTAACTGTTGTGAAGTAAGTAGCGATGACCACCAACCTCCATACACAAATACACAAATACAAAATTCTGCAAACATTTCTCAGAATGAATTATGTATTAAAATCTATGTTGCTGATAAAATATGAATGATGCTCTATGGTTTTTAATTAGGCTTCATCTCATACCTACTGCTGTTAAAAGTAGAGATTGGGAATAGTAAAAATAATGCAAAGAATTGGAGGGATACAAATGAATCACCAGCAGCCACGGTTGGAACTAATACCCTTCCAGCCTGCTGAAAATTCAAAATATTAGTCATCCAAATCAAATAAGTGTGACCCATTACCAACACCCTTTTTAGTATTATTGAGCTGTCTGCAACAATCACTTGTCTTTTTACAACGTAAAAGCAATTTTCACTTGGTCTTCAGTTTAAGACTTGCAACTTCAGTTCAGTTCAGTACTAGGGTAATATATGCTGCCTTTTAATTTAAATCATGACACAGCAAAAATAAACAGATAAGAACAAACGATATGTGTTAATCAATGTTTATGAAAGGAGCGGTTGGCTGGTAAAACTCAGCGGTCATGTTTTTTAAAATGAATATAGTGCTTAAAGGGAAGAATATATCCCCAATAGTAGCATGAATATCAGTTTAAACAGACTATGGTTTCAGATCGTGATTTGCTGGCAGTAAACGAAGAATAGTTAAGCCAGTGGACAAACTTGGCATATGACACTAAACCGTGGTTTAATAAATCATAGTGCTATGCTTAAACCAGGCCTAACAGGTTTTGCAAAGTATGCTTCTTCATAACTCTCAACCACAGAAGCTAATGATCACATTATCATACTGGATCAAGCTTCTCAGGCAGAAACATCACAAATGTGTGGGCTACTGGAGCAAGAAAAATGAGTATATTCTGGTAAGCAGGCGATGAACTTCATTTTCTTTCCCTCAATTCCCTCAACACCACAGGTGAGGAACTAGAAAAGAGGAAACACATTTTAATAGAGGAAGCAAAACAGCACTGCCCAGCTTTCTTGTCTGTCCAGTTCCTCTTTAGTGAGTCAAATTTTAACCTCTGGTTTACTGTTGAAGAACCAGAAGTTCTCTGTACAAAATTCCTTTATTGTACCACAGCACCACAAAAAATCATAGTAATGAGAAGGTGCCATGCTAATCAAAGAATATACCAAAACGTGGCTTCTTCCCTAGAGGTGATACTAGCAGGACTGACCTTACTGTGTGACATGGTCACTTTGGGGTGCTAACTAGGACCAGGACCTTTTCAGTACTGGCCCCGACTTGGTGGAACACTTTGTCACAAGAGACTAGGGCCCTGCGGGATTTGACATCTTTCCGCAGGGCCTGAAAGACAGAGCTGTTCCGCCTGGCCTTTGGTTTGGACTCAGTCTGACCCTTATGTTTTCCTCCCCTTATGATTTTGATCTATGGGCTACTTTTAAAATGAGGCTGTATTTAAATTGCATTTTAACCTGTATTTTAAATTGCCCCCCCCTATTATGTTTTTACTGTAATTTTACTGGACACGGGTGGCGCTGTGGGTTAAACCACAGAGCCTAGGACTTGCCGATCAGAAGGTCGGCGGTTTGAATCCCCGCAACGGGGTGACCTCCCGTTGCTTGGTCCCTGTTCCTGCCAACCTAGCAGTTCAAAAGCACGTCAAAGTGCAAGTAGATAAATAGGTACCGCTCCGGCGGGAAGGTAAACAGCGTTTCCGTGCGCTGCTCTGGTTCGCCAGAAGCGGCTTAGTCATGCTGGCCACATGACCTGGAAGCTGTACGCCGGCTCCCTCGGCCAATAAAGCGAGATGAGCTCCGCAACCCCAGAATCGTCCACGACTGGACCTAATGGTCAGGGGTCCCTTTACCTTATGTGCTCTGGCCGGGGAGGGTGGGGTATAAATAAATATTATTATTATTATTATTATTATTATTATTATTATTATTATTATTAAAGAATGGCAAATTGTCAGTCACTGGCAGGAGACATCAGGCTGCAAGTGGGATAAATGGATTGGGGTAAGCTAATGGTATATGACACAAAATTCAGGAGAGTCAAGGTTGACGTATGACCTTACCTTCAGAGCCTCTTCTTCATGTTACAGAAGATGCTGTAAGGGAGGGCAAGAAAACTTGGTACTTGGCGCTATGGGTCAGTGTGTCTGGCTGTTAACCAGAAGGCTGGCAGTTTGAGCCCACCCAGGGCCAGCTTGTGAGCAAGACTCCTGCACTGCAGGGGGTTGAATTAGATGGCCCTTGGGGTTCCTTCCAACTCTATGATTCTGTTCTGTGACCTCAGATTAGTTTGCAGTCAGTAGCAGGGCAAAATGACCACCATTCCAGTTCTTTGCAGGGAAAGAAGCCATTTGGATTCTCCACCACAGAAGACTAGATCTTTGGAGCGCAGACAGTAGTGTACCACACGCTTGGCCTAGAAGTAAGCTTGGTGGCCTGGACTGATTCTAGTGTAGAAATCTCCCTGCCACAACAGGAGCAACTTCGGCTGGGCAGCCACTTGTATTCTCCGATCTAGCTCAACGTGAGTCAGCCGAGAGAAGTGTAACTTCATTTAAACCAAGGTCACAGGGAACAATGGATCATATTGCTTTTTCTCAGCTACCTTAAAAACACTGGAACCTTAGTCAGATCATTGGTCCATCCAGCTCAATATTGTCTACATTGACTGGTAGAGCCTCTCCAGGATATTAGACAGGGATCTCTTTCAGCCTACCAGGAGATGCTGGAGATTGAACCTGAGTCCTTCTGCATGCAAAGCAAATATACTATCACTGACATACAACCCTTCCCCCAATTGTACTTTAATTGAATGGAAATGTAGGCAAAGTCTTCTAAAGAAACCTTAATTACCAAGGTCCATGTCCAGGAGCTTAGTCATGGTGTCAATATGGCTGACGTGGTGCAATTTTCTTTTTGCAACTTAGCTTATTGTCACCAAATTCGTTCTTTTGCTCCATTTCCTTCTAGTGCCCAAGGACGTTGCTGTTCTTTGGATATGGGCCGTTGCTGGCACACTCTTTTTTTCTGCAGTTTGTCCTTTCATTCATCCTGAAAAAGCTATGTCACTGCTGTTCAGGGACATTAGTATACGGATATCAAAAGCAGTTCTTTCCATCATAACAGCTGCGTGAGGGACGGATGGATGGCACTGAGTCATTTGGCTGGCTAATTAAGGGCTTAACCTTAAAAGAGTTTTCTTAAGGATCTGACTCAGCTTTATATTTAGGACGGCCAAAAATCCACGTGATTTTAAAGTTCCAGGGAATTATTTTAGCCAACATTACCAAACTTTTAAGTGGGACTCAATAAATAAACTTCAACAAGTCTTAGCAGATGAAAAAGTTTCTCGTTTTTATATGGATGGGGATTCATTCAGTTCCTATAACTGAAAATGAATGGTAAAAAATTTAAATAAAGCGGGTCCCCAAACTGTCATGTCATATTGCCATGCAAACATTCTGATATTCAGGTTGTAAAATGTGGTATTTGAATTTTTAATAGTGGTGGGTTTGGGGGTTTCCCCCCAGTGGATGGTCAAAATTTGACCAAAACTCTAAGCTGAAAAATATATAGAATTACTCTGACTTTTGAGAGATTGACAGTCCACATCTACTCAGAAATAAGTTCACTGAGCTTGATTGGGCTTGCTCTCGTGTATAGGATTGTGCTTTTAAGCAGCAACAGGGAACTATTCTTCCTCTGAAACAAATCAGACTTACTCAAGTAATGTACTTTAGCTAGATTGTGCCCAACTGTCACACAGCTGCAAGCACTGTATCCTCACAGGATGTGAACAGCTAAGCTATGCTTGTTCTAAGGAAGTGCCTTACCTGCAGAATGCATTTTCACAGTCTGTACTGACAAACCTCCCAGTGTAATCTGTTAGCTGTGATAACGAAGAACTCATTTCATGGAAGACTTCGTTTCCACACCAGAACTAAAGAAAATGTTGGCCTTTGCTTGGAACATTACTTGATGCTGTTAAGACACAGTCTAAGTAATAATGTTGACTCTGGACTCTTTGTGACATGATTGGGTGAAGAGAGCTTTGGGGAAAATGCTACAACCAGTGAAATTCTGGCATGTGTAAAAAGCTGAAGAACAAATTTACAGCATCGTTCTGCCGCTTATAGAGTTGTAAAATCATTTTGCTGGGTGCCAGCTGCATAAATATGAACTGCTTAACCCTAAAAGGGAAGATTAATCCTTAATCAATATTAATATACTGGCTGCAGGCCTCAAATGCACCACACCTTCTGCTAGGTGTTTGCTTCAAATCCACTCCCAAACACAGGAACTCATTCAGAGAATTTCACATCCCAATAATGTGAAATCCCAACAATATCCCTGTTTGCTCCAACCGCTCTCCCTGTAACCAGAAACCCTGCACTATCATGGTTGTTGATTGTAGCCAGGTTTGTAACAGCAACATTGGCTAACAGCAAACCATTGATTGAATGTAATGGCTTTGGATCCCAGTAATGAAAATCTGTATTCATAAATGCTATTCATTCTTTTTCATGTGGTCATTCAATTTGCAAATGTTTTGAATCACTCTCGATTGTGAAAGGTGCTTTGTGATCTACATCCTATGAATCTGCATGGGTTGAATATGAGGCAGTGATTTACCTAAGACCACCCAGCAGTGGTCCTAATAATTTGGCAGTGCAATAAATTTATCCAAATATCCTAGGGTAAATAATATTCAGTGGCTTTGGTTTTCACACTTTCTACAAATTAAAGTTTCAACGTTGACTTGGCTTCCTGGCAAATCCTGAACCTCAGCCACTGAACCTTTGCAGAAGATTCATGCGTTTGTGTGGGATACTGGCCAATCACAAGTTGCATTACTACTGTCCTACATGAACTAAAAATGTGCTCTGGAACATTCCCAAAGGCCACATATTTCAAGTGGATAGAAACAGCAGTGGACAAGCTCCTTTTTTCAAGGAAGGTTCTCTAACTGATACATCTAAGAGCTTCATGGAAAACCACTAGGGCAGGTAGACCCATGGCTTTAAAACAGCTTTCCAGATATGCAACATGTTCAGCCATTTGCTTCAAATATAAAATCACTTTAATTAACAGTGCTATGGAAGCTTGATAGGATGATCTACAGCCTGCTGCACATAAGTATACATTTCCCCTCGCCCCAGACTATTTCTCCCCACAAGACCAGTAGGACTATTACACATTTTTAATATGTTATGGTACATTATCCTTCAATTTAATGTTTTGGAAATACATCCATTCATTTTATATTCCTTAGAGCTGCACAAATTTCAACTATGTCCTTTACATTGCATGTTACTATCCTCTTAAGCAATGTAATTCTGCTTTCTGCAGAAGCACTATAAAATGACTAGTTTGCATGCAACTTGGTGGGTTTTTTTTGAGGGAGGGAGTTCATTCATGTTGTAGACTACGCATTCACTGCCACAGAAAGTCTGAATACAAATGATTCCCATTAAATAATATCCAGTAATGTATTTAATATAGACAGAAATAATTATAATTTCAGATAAAACATAACTGTCGCAACCAATGATGCCAGTAGGACTTCTTACAAGTAACAGGTTTCATTCCAGTGTACTTTGTTTTTTTTTTTTTTAATGAAACTTTAAAAGCAGAACTGAAACCCTGCATCTGGTAACTTCAGAGAAACTAATTATGTGTAACTGGGCATTAAATTCTGAAAAATAACAAGAGCTGCATCTTAAGTTCACCCAAAAAAAGAGTGCAAAGGAGAGTTAGCAAGGGCTGAGCGGCATCGTAATATTAGTCAGAGTGAAAACTAGAAAGAATTTGAAACTGCCACTCTGCATCACTGAAACTGAAACATTTTGAAATCATTCAATATTTTATTTAAAAATAAATGCAAGGTCAAAATTTCATTTTACCATATTGAAGAATAGATAGATAGATAGATAGATAGATAGATAGATATAGATATAATATGAAATAAATGTTTATGCACCACTTAAAGAGTTTTCTGAGTAGTGAATGCAGTTACAGGTGATAGAAGCTTCTGTGACATTCCAAGGAAGACTTGACAAAATAAAGAGGCGGTGTGAGGCATCAGAATGCATTGCAACATCTTGGTTAGAGCCCTCTGCACCTGCTTCAGCAGATGGAATGGAATTATTAAAAGGAACGACACGGCAATGAAAACAAAAGTATTCCCTCAGGGGCAAAGATGTTTTGAAATTAAGTTGACACATTTTTATGTTATAAATTAAAAGGGAGGTGCTCCCAAGGAGCCTGTACTTTTATAGCCTCAATGTAAACTTACTGCTCTCCGTGGTGTGTTATTGTAATGGAAGGGAGCACACTTTGGCCTGCAGATACAGATGCACTCTAAGATAAAGCACCATCTAGCCAGTTAATTGCCCAAGCTATGCATGTGTGCGTATGTAGAAGAGGCAAGCAAAGGCTCTCCTTGCCTTGTTCCATCTCACTCATCACCAACTTTGTATTTGTGCACTTTTAAGTATATGTTACTATATGTGTGCAGGTGTGTGTGTTTTTATGTGCCTACATGAGTATTTATGTACAAGTGTGTGAGCAGCACTTGCATATTTGAGCCAAAGGAATGTCAGAATCCACATTCATCTGCAGTGCAGGTAAGATGTCTTGTAAGGGGATTTCTTTTTGGAGCAGTGTGTGTATGAAAGTGAAGTCTTCCTGCTCAACCAGACCTTAGTGCAAGCCCTTTGTTTCCAGCAATACCCTCCCGAGGTATATTGATGCCTGAAGCAGAGTCCAAAGGGTGGCTGTCTCTCCTTACCCAACTAGGGCGTTCACATTAATAAGACTTGCATCTCAGTTCACACACAATTCCTGCCTTCAATTCTGCCACCCTCATATTGCCATGTGAAGCAAGTTGTTTCACCCTGCTTGCATTATTGTGCAGCCGAACATGTGCCATTAGCTGCAGCATTAGATTATTCCTTTGATTTTGGCAGCTAAGTAAAGTTAGCCTGGGTCAGTGTCTAGTCTGAGAAATTTGAGCAAGATGCCCTCCCTGGCCACTAACCTTATGTCCCCCACCCCAAAAAGAGCTCACCAAGGGGCAGTATGTACAAATGGGAATGGGTGGTAGGATTGGGTGGGTAGGGGTACACTTTCATCTGCCCAGTATTCTGAATGCTACTGAAAAGAAAGGCCTCTGGACCCCAATGTTGGGGCAGGGCTCAGAGACACTGTAAATGTTCTCTTCTCAGGGCTTGGCCGCCGTCTTCTTCTTCTTCTTCTTCTTCTTCTTCAGAGCAATGCCAGCAGATGTGGAGTTTATTCCCTATTCCCTAGCAACTGTTTTTAGCATTGTAGCCCAGATCATGTTATGCTGCTCTTTTTTGTTGTTTAAAAACTATACATGCTAGTGAAATGTTTTTGTTTTAGGAAACTAAACATGTATTTGGACAACTCATAAAGCTACAATAACCCTCTTTATTTTAGTAAGTGTCCTGCTATTCAGGTTGAATTCCTTTCTATTAGTTACAAGTTGTGGCCTATATCTACAAAAAGCAGGGGAGAGTTCCAGTGGGTGGAAGTTTTGAGCTCTAACTACCATTAAAGCAGCTACTATTGTTAGTGAGATACAGTCAGATTATATCAACACTTCCAAGCACAGTAAAAGATTTACTATATATGTTCTCTTTTAAAAGACTAAGTTATACAAATATTCCGTATACTGAAGAACAAATGTAATTCAAAACATTTTGAGACAGCCAAGAGAGATCAAATTTTTCTTACAGAAACAGCAAGCTGAAGATTGGAAATAATTTCCCCTAGACAAGAAATGAGAGTTTCACCAAAGTGCTGAAAGCTATTCTCTCAGGAAATAACACATTTTGAAATAAACATTGAAGGATGAAGTTCTTCCTTTACATCTACACAGCAGATCTAAACGCTTTGCCTCCTATTCCCAGGCTATATGAAGCTTATGTTTAAACCAAGTAAGATTTAGTTTCTCTGAAGGGATGAAGATATTTTTAAAGCCCTCTTTTAGCTGATTTTTATTCACACTTGTCAGAATGAAATCCCATAAACTGTTTTGGGCAATGCATTCAAGAGAAACAGAAGCACAAAAAGGGATGAATGCTGAAGTCCCTAAAAATGTACTGGTAAGTGATTTACCTTTTCTTCATATGAATTTACCCAATATAATAGAAATACTTGATATTACTTGACTAGTTTATGGTGGACTCAAAATTGTTAGGGTACTTAACCCACACATTCAAAAATCTGCAATTGGCACATGCAAGAAAGGCCTAAAAATAAGTGATTTGCACGCTGCTTCCTTTTAAAAAGTTTTTTATTTATGATTTTCATTTATAATAAAATTTCAACAAAAATAATCCTCACATATCAAGCCTCAACTTCCCCTCTTTCTGTGGTTCCTTAAATTTACTCTCCCCCCCCCCCCCACTGCATATCCCCATTTGTATGCTGTTTCCTTGCTAAGGTGGAAGCACGAAGTGTATCTCTGAATTGTTAAGGCACTTCTGTACTAGTTAGAAAAATGCAGGTTTATACATATAGGTATCAAACGTTCGTATGTGAATTCATTTAAGTGTAAGCACCACAGCTGAATACAGTGAAACTTACTTCTCAGTGAATATGAATAGATTGCACTGACAAGAGTCTAGGGGGGTGGGGAGCAAGGCCAAATTTCACACACACACAAACCAGCCCTTGCTCTGCCATTCCAAAGCTGACTAAGCCGGGTGCCAGGCCTTGGGATGGAGGAACAAGGGTGTAGCAAGGTCTCAAGAGCTCCCCTACCTCCTTCCCAAAGCTGGGAAAGTGCAAACTAGGCTTTGAGAAGGAGCTGTGAGGACTCTAGGACCCTGTCAGAGCCCTAGTGCCTCCTCCCCAGAGCCCAGTGCTTCACTTACCTGGTTTTGGTCTAGGACACCATAACACATGGAAATGTGAAAATGGCACTCTTTGGCATCTAATGGTCAACATCTGTGGTATCAACTGGATCTCACAGTAAACAGATTACTTGTTATGGTGAATTCTTAACTCCAAGAAAGCAACATTAATATCACAGATTATGTTTTAAATGAAAACATTTTCCCCTTCCTTAATCACCCTTTTGGCACTTTGATCTAACTCTGGGTTGCTGCGAGTTAAACACATTGCTTCAAAGCGCCCTTTTTGAATTCACACACTATTAACTTTGGTGGGCGAGATCAAGTAAAAAGAGACACTGGGGGGAAAACCACGCATGCTGTTCTATGGGGAGCAGTGAAACTTGTGCAGTGCACACTTTTAAAGTTGCCCTGCTGAATTTAGTGGGGCTTACTTCCAAGTCGATGCGCAGGAGACCTCAGCCATTGATTGACAGGCAGGCCTAGGGTGATTTCTGCGGCACACAAGGTTGTGCATGTCTGTTTCCTCAGAAGTAGGCACTGCTGAGAGTTCGTGTGGGTTTTACTCCCTAGGGCATGTCGACAGGATGGCAACCTGATGTCGCCTGGAACAGATGGGAGGGAAGGAAATGTTGAAAACTGACGTGCAAGTTTTGCTCGGGAAGCAAGCCCACTTGACCTCAGCGGCACTCACCTCTGAGTAAAGGCTCCCGAGGTCGAGTTGCTTTGCTGCGTTTTTCGTGCCCCGCAATCCTAATGCGAAGCGAAGCCCTGCAGGCTGAGTGTGCCTGGGAAGAGCGTCAAGTCAACTCTGAGCAAATGTGTTTAGGATTCAACTGCCCGCGGAACCTGAACCAGTACGATGGCCGGGGTGGGGTAGGCCTGCTAACACGCTACTGAATCCGGAGTGGAAGGGCTTACTTCGGAGCAAAGAAACACGCAGAGGTCCTTACGTAACACTCCGTATCCAGACTCCCCCCGAGGCGGTGCCTATTCCTATTCCCATGAGCCTCCCTTGCCTCAAAAACCGGATACATTTCCTTGTCTCTATCATACCGCCCCCCGCCGGCCTCCTCGGTCCTCTTTCACCTGCTTTCCTCACTCCCACAGACCCGCGTATACTTTCCGGAGACGAAGTTCCTTTGGCTCCCTCGGCCCGATTCATGAATCACAGTCGGGAAAGGAGGAGGGAGGGGGGAAAACAGCCCCCCCCCCAGCGCCGGAAGTCCTTCTCCGTCCTCTTATTGGCCTATATCCTTATCAGTCAGGAACTGGAGGACCAACAAACTGCCCCCTCCTCCCCCGCCCCCAGAATTCTTAAAGTTGGGCGGGGTGTGTGGGGGGGAGCCTTACTAAGTTGTCAGCTTGGGCTTTTCTTTCCTCCTCCTGACTCCCCCCCCCCCATCGCAGTCGCGCGCTCACCTTTGATTGGGTAATGTCAAGGGAATTGAACCTTAGCACCGTTAGAGAGAGACAGAGGCGCCCCCCTCCTCCCTCACAGTACGCAGGCGCGGTGCCGCCGGCTGCACGAGCTCTTTGCCCACTCGCTCGCCTCTTCCCGAGGAGGGCTCGGCTGCGGGCGGGTCCTAGCGCCGCCCGGCCCGGCCCCTCGAGCGCCGCCCCCGCACGCCCCTCACCGGGGCAGAGCGATGAGCGAGGGCAGCGGGGCTGCTGCTGCTGAGGAGACGGCGGCGGCTGCGGCGGCGACGACGACGGGCCCGCCGGGACGGATTAGCCCCCCATGTTTCCCCGCGGAGCCCCAGCGACGGCACAGACTGTGGTGGGGAGCGGCGTCCCGTCCTCTTTGTTGGCTGTGCTGCTGCAGTCCTCGCCCCTGAGGCTCCGGGCGGGGGACGAGGCTTCGAGGAAGGGAGAGTGCCGTGTGGCGGCGGCGCCCGCCGCTGCTGTTGCTGCGAGGGACAGAAAGCGCCCGACCAGCAACCGGAACCAGGAAAACTGCTGGGATTTAATAGGGCGGGCTGCGCCGAGGGATGGCGTGTGCCTGAAGGAGGACGGGAGGCTCCGCGAAGAGAAGGAACAAAGTGAGGGGGCCAGAGAGACTCGTCAGGGGCTGATTTTGGGGGGTCCTCTTTCTTCACCCCGACCCCTCCGACATTCCCCGTGAGGGAGGACTTCGCTGCTGCTTGAAACTGACATTGGAGAGAGTTGGGATCTACAAAAACTAGCAACGTTTTCCTTTGGATTTTCCTCCCCCCCCCACCTCTTCCCCCCCTTAAAAACCACACTTTAAGAATACATATCTACAAATATCGCTCCAGGTTGCTAACTTGTAGGTATATTGAATGTAGCTGGCATAAGAGATTTTATTGTATTTATTTGTTTTAAATCCCCACCCCACCCAGACTTGGTGTTTGGGAACTTGCCACTTGAAAACAACCACCACCAGTGCCTTGGTTAGGTATTGGGTGTTGTGTGGCCCTTGCAAACCATGTGTGGACATTAATCATTTATCTATGAGAGCATGTAGGAGGGAGACAAAGCATGAACTTAAAAAACGGAGGAGAGTGTTTATCACTGTTCACCAGTGTCTTTAAATTTTGAAGGTATTAAGGAAGTTGATGGGTAAAATCGGTGGTGTGGGGTTGTTGTTTTTTTGGAAAGATTGTTAAAGCGGTATATTTCCATAAGTTGTGCAAAGGTACCGTCAGTGACTGTGTATGACGTGATCCATAAAAGATCATTTCCTTCTGACTAAAAGTTACCATGGGTGGGTGATGGGAGGGGGGCTTATAATCAAAAGTTAACCTGGTCTTTCACTATACTGTGTGTTTGCCCTTTGGTGATTAGCTGAAGGTGGGGTGTGGGTGTCAGTTTGGGTGAGGAAATTTCATGATATTATACATTACTCTTCTTTTTCTTACAACATTAAGATCCCAGATGGCCAATTCCCTCAACGGCCGGAACCCAGGTGGCCGAGGAGGAAACCCCCGCAAAGGGCGTATTCTGGGCTTCATTGATGCTATTCAGGATGCAGTTGGCCCCCCCAAGCAAGCAGCTGCTGATCGCAGGACTGTAGAAAAAACTTGGAAATTAATGGATAAAGTGGTGAGTCTGTCAGTTGAGTCCTTGTACCAGAAAATAGTCAAGACTATTTATATGTGTACATGTATGGTCAGATCAGTTTGTGTCCTTGTTTGGAAAGAGTGAGTGTTTTCACATTTATGGCAGATCCCCATTTAACCGTGGCTCATGTTTTCTCCTTAATACAGAAGAGGGAAAAATACATTTGTTTTAAATGTACCTTTTGATAAGCACAGTTCTTTAAATAGCAGAGATTTGTAGGGTTGTGAATAAGCAGCTTGTTTCCTGTGAACCAAATGTTCTTTGGTTCCCCACTGGAGCATGTTGTTACAATATCTTCTTGAAAATGAAACTTCAGTTAAGGTAATCAAGTTGTGAAGCACTCTTACGTTAATCATATGCATGCAGTTCAATTTGCAGTTTAGGGGAATAAAAAAACCCCTGCTTTCTCTCGTAGGAATGAGCAAAACTTAATGGCCTTGGCTTTCAATTTTAATGGTTCCTTAAAATGTATTATGTGATTTCTTGAATAGTTATTGGAGAGCTGTTTACCATGGAGGCATGGTGTACGACTCAAAAATTATCTGTTAACCTGTTTCTGAATCTGAATCACTTATTTTGTTAAATATTGTTGTAGAATAGTTAGCACGTTTAGTCATTGCAACTTCTACTAAGTTGTATGCAACATCCCTTTTCTCACTGCAGAAAAATATGGTTCATTACTAAGGCAACAGGACAGATATTTAATTAAGTGTGCAGCATTGGCTATGAGGATGATTGATGGCTTTCTTTTTAATCCTTCACAACTGAACAAGCAACATCAGTTGGCATTAAATTCGTAAAACAAAAGAATAGTCTTTACTCATGGCTTTATGGCTGGTATTTCACCTACAATGAATATATGAAGTTTTTATATAGGTAAAGAATATTATTGCATATAACTAGGTGGAATTCTTACAACTTTGAAGTGAACGTTTATTGAGAGAGCAATAGGACTTTCATTTGTCAAGCAATAAATGTCTCAATGAAGATGCTTAAATAGCCACAACTGATTCTTAGGCCTTTTACAATTATTATCAAGCCTTAACTTGGAATTCAAGACTAATGTATTGCGTAAAAGTCGCACATTTGATTCCTGGTGTTGAAGTCTAGAAATAAACTTCTTTGGAACTCAAGTTCTGATTGTATGTGTTGCCAGCCTAGAGATTTCAGAACAACTTTAAAGGTTACTACTACTGCTAAGACTGGCAGTAATTCAGGCTAAAGTGTGTGCCTGTAATACCTTATCTACCTACCTGATTAGGGCAAGTTACTTTAGTCTCAGTTTAGATATCCTATAGATTTTCCATAATTTATGCCATGCAAGTTGATCATCAACCCTCTTTTCTTTCTGGAGTTACACTTTTGTGCCTGCTTTATACAGTACAAAATCCATAACGTGAGAACTGAGAAAACTGCATTGCTTAGGCTGCAGTGCTATGGACATTACTTGAGACTAACATCTTATACCAGTTCATGTCTACCTTATAACAGTTCATACTATTTGTCAATTTAGTCCAGTCCTGTTTGCAGTAGCTCTCTAGGCTTTTTTCAGGTGGAGTCTTTCACTTCATTTGCTATATAATCCTTCTAACTAGAAATGTCAGGGATCATATCTGAAATATTCTGCATAACAAACATGAGCTCTACCATTGATCTGTGGCCATGCTTTCCAGAGTAGCTCCAGTTGGATTCAGTAGAACTTGAGTAAAAAATAGTTAGAGTTGGGCTGCTCAATCCATAACACAAAGCAGACATCTCTACAGACACTGTGGATCTTCGTTTTGTGACATACATTGAGGCCATGATAATATAGACATTCCTTATTGTGCTGTTTGAGTTCCATGGGTCAGGTTTTTTTTAATGTATTCAGTTTAAAGATGCAGATATCTTTTTGCTTTTAACATGTTTCTATTAAATTAAGATTTCATTTTTAACATTTCCTTTTTTTTACATTCATATTTCTTCCCCAAAGCCTTCCTGGAGGAAAATGAGGATTTTTTTTAGTTGCCCTTTGTGAACCTAGGTTCATTTATCCCTTGTGCATTGTTTCTATATCTAGCACTGTCACTTCCTCACAGCTTTATCTTGCCAATCTTGCTAACCATATTTATCTGATTTCAATGGGACTGATGTCCAAGTAAGGTTTTTTTTAGGTTTATAACTTTAAATAGCAAGCCGCCATGGCATGTTACCTCTATCCTATTTATGTAGCAAACTGGTAGTGCTAAACAAACGTATGATGGAAACAATCACAGTTGTCTGTGATATATGTACAGTTAGTGGTGAAGCAGACTGATTAATTTACTGAATTATACATCCGTATTTGGTTATAGTAACATCATACTTAAGGTGTTTCTCTGAAGCAGCAATTGTTGCCCCATCCTAAGCACTGATTTGCTGACACTTCAAAAGTAGTATGAATGACCAGTATTAACATAGTATCGGTTCATAGAATGGCTAAATACAATACTGTAGTTCATTACAGTGGCCCTATCCATACAGCTGTAAGTGAGCCCAGATTTAATTACAGTACTTGTGTCTGTGTGCTGTAGCTGTAATCTAGGAGAACAGGAAGTTGCCTTGTGGGTATAGACTTTAGCAGGTGTGTTCTGAATGGCAAAAAGATACTGTTATTCAGGTCTAAAATTAATGTATTGTTAAATTGTGTATGTAAGGTTTAATTTGGACATAACTTCTATAATGCCTTATAACTGGCATTCAGTACTATAACTCTTGGAATGTAAAATTATTAGCAGTATTCATCAGATGTAGGGATGTAACCTGAGATTTCTTCTCTAAGTGGTATTAGGTCTAAATCTCAGAAAGCTTTCTAATGTTGTTTTCTTGTTTCAGTTACTATGCAAACTGTGAAAGATCTCATTGTTTACATCATTACTGCTTGATTTTTAAAAGCCTTGCTACAATGGCTTGTATCCCTTTAATTTATGGAAGTTCATGAAATAAAAGTTTCCTCATCCCTCTGTCTTTTCCAGAGGATTCCCCTGCCAACAGTGACAAGGGAATTGTCACAAATTGACTTCTTTAAGTTAACTTATTTTAGGGCCCAAGCCAATGTTTTTGCCCACGAGAGTATAGGGTCTGTTTTACAGAAGGCTTTAGGAAGTCTAGATGCTATACCTTCCCCCACCCCCCTCTTCCATTGGTTAAGTGTCCTCAGTTGGATCTTAATGTATCCCATTTAAGCTTTTGTCAGTTAATCACATTTTATCTCGAGATTAAATTAAAGTATACCAGACAGGATGATGTCATGATGTTAGAATCCTGTTATTTGTATCTAGAGTTGAGTATTTGGTACTTGTAGTGGAGAGGATGCATTTGAACAAACACTATTCAGCCATCTTTTGTGTTAGCAGATGGCAAAGGGATGTTTTTTCATAGTTAAAATAAATACTAGATTGTAAAAGCATTTCCAAAATTAAATGCAGCTTATGATTTGATCCTGCAATGCAGTTCTTGCAACAGAATTCTGTGGAGGAAAATACCAGAGACTGCTCAATACGATGAGGTTGTTTTTGTGATTAGAGTCTAACTGGCCCAAGTACAATTGTAACACTCAGCCATATAAGAATAAGCCATGGTATCCCTTATTACACCCTCCCCCCCTTTGAAAGTTTGTTTTGAGTAAGATCATTAGCTTGGTTTGCACAATATGGTAAACAGAACTGTGGCTTCCTGGGGTCACATAAATGCATGGGCTCCCAAATAGGAATTCACAGCCGCTTTGGTCATCTCCAGGACTTTTTGTTGGCACATTGAGCTTAGTAAGTGTTTGGTTTAGTGGGTTTTCCAAACCCAGGCTTGTGTTTAAGCTTTCTCCTAGCTATAGCATGTGCTTAGTGGGGAAAGAGTTTAAGCATATTAACTTGCATCTTCTTTTTTTTATTCTTCATTAAATTTGTAGACTGCCCTTCCCCAGGAGATTCCAATGTAAAAATACAAAATGAAAACACGAAATATATAATAAAACAAACAACCCCCCCAAAAAAAAACACATTTAAAAGAGCATAGAATGTTAATCAGCCAAAGGCTCAGAGCAGGGAGGAATAAAGTGGCTGTGGCTGCAAGTTTCTCTCTAGGAATCCACATGTTTGTGTGGTCCTGGTAATGGTAAGCTGTAGTTTCACATAGCATGTGTTGCGAATGAAGCCTTTATGCCAAATTTGGGGAAATTTGGCTTATTCTACCAATGCTTAGTTAAGAAAAAGAATCATGTTTGCTCCAAATATAGTTAGATTAAGCTACTCCCCCCCCCTCCACCACCACTACCTTAGGTAACGGGCACATCAGATTTTACTGAACTGAAAGTGGAAGCTTTTAAACTCCTTCCCATGCATGTGGCACATGAGGGTAAGGCTTGCCATGGTTCATTTTCAGTCACATAGTGCCAAAGGCTTCTCTGGTTTGGAGCTGTATTTAAAAGCCTGTTCTTTATCGTCCAGATGATCTGATAGATAAGCACAAGTTTGTTGCATATTCTACAAAAAATCACTATACAAATTAAAATGATGGTTTATCTTTTAAATATCTAAATAGTCACTATGCAGTTTTTCTGTATATATTTCACTCCAAGCATTTCATAACAAAAATGACAGATTGTTGTCCATAGCTCCATATTAAAAAGTTTCATAATAAGAGATATGCAATAAAAGTCTGTTAAAACAAGCCATTAATAATTCCTTGCAGGAATGGTGTGATATCCTGTGTCCTAAGAGATGGTAGCACAATCCCTTGAGATGTTAATGCTGTTTTTTGGTGGTGATAGTGGTGGAGAGAAACATCCCTAGACAACTTTGGAGGCAGTGTTTGGAACTCTTGGAAGCTACACAAATTATTGTTCATTTCAGTACCTTATTATGTAAGCAGAAGGTAATAGGCATTTTGATTGTGCTGCCTGAATTTGATTGGATTCAGTAAGTTTGTGTCCAGTGCTACGTTCTACATGTCAGACAGTATAAATCTATATGGATGGCAAATGTAGAACTGTATAATGTGAAATAAACAAATTGCATACACTACATAGGAGAGGCTAATTACAGTTTGAAAAGCCACTTGGATGTTTTGCTTGTTTATTTAAAATATTTATATCTTGCATTTCTGCTTGACATCTGGCCTCCAGGCTGGATGACAATAAAAGAAAGCTAACACACAGTGTAAGAATAGGGGATGGCTACAGCTCAGTGGTAGAGCATCTGCTTTGCACACAGAATTCCTGGTTCTATCCCTGGCCTTTCCAGGTAGGGTTCAGAATACCACCTGACTGAAAGACTGAAGAGCTATCTAGATAGAACTAGATAAACCCAACATTTGAAACTCCCATTGTTCTACGCGTTTTGTGACCGGGAATTTCATAAATGCGAGCAGTTTCTGAGTTCAGGGTGCAGTACTGCGCCTAAGATTTCAGATTAAAATTGCCACTATTACTTGGAAGTAAATCCCAACCAAGTTCAGAGGGGCTTCGTCCCAAGTAAAACGTGCATGGATTGGGGACCTAAAAACTTTCTTTTCTTTTAAACCCAACATGTTTTGTTTAGGTTTAAGTTGTCATGTTTAATGTACTTTTAATGTATGATGTGCGTTTAATTTGAAATACAATAGCCAGTTATCTACCTCACACTCTCACAAATTTTGGAGTGGGATCATTGGAGGACCCTTAAATCTTAGGTTTGCGAACTGAACACTCAAGGTGTGTGTCTCTGCCATCAGTTGTAAAGGCCTTTAATATGTGTTCATTTTGGTGCCAAAAAGATATATTTATATGAAGGAAAGGGAGTGTAGGGAGAATCCAGGGCTTGTCTGCAGAGTGGAAGGAAAGGAGGACCTTTTTCTGCCTCCCCACTTCCAGCCTCTTAAGAATATTAGGGGGGCAGGCAGGGGAAGCATGGCTTTGTTTTTTGAAGTCTTCAGATGAGGACTAGACCATGTGAAAAATGAACATAAGATTTTAGCTGCAGTTCATTCATTTTCAGCTTTGTATTCTTGTTATAAAAAAGTGCAGAAATTCTGTTGTTGAGCCCATAACCTAGGTTTAAGGTGCCATTTAGCTCCTAGCTTTCATATCTCAGTTTCTAAACTGGATAGACCAATGATTTGACTAGGGTATGATGTAAAATATCCAATCCCACCGTGCTCAGATATTGTTGTTGCTGCTAATTCCAGTAGGAGATTATGTTTCCACTGTGGACACTACATAATATTTAAAGAAGAGTAGCTGGAGGAGTTGTGTGTTCAAATTTCACACTTAAAAGTTAGAAATGGAGCTCTGAGAGTGCATAATCTATGACTGGGTTGCTGCTCAGTATTTTGTTAGTAGATGAAGTAAGTGCTTCAGTCTTTACATTTTTTCCAGCAGTGACTTAGCATTTTCAGTTTGGGATGGAGTTAGCCCTTTGGAAGAATGGTTTAAGGTAGATTGCTTCAGAGGTCCTATTATTACTATTATTATTAGTATAAGGTGGCACATGCACTCCCCTCCAGCTCCATTTAACACTGTGAAGTAGGTTAGGCTGAGAGATACTGTGAGTGGCTCAAGGTTACCCAGTGGGCTTTGTGGCTCTGTGAGGATTTGCGCCTTGGTTTCCCACTCTAACCACTACACCACACTGGCCTGGAACAAAGATCTCATAGAAGCCTGGTCCAGACGCTCTCAATCCTCATAAAGTCTGAAGCAGGAGCGTGCAGCTTCAAATATTGTGGTTCTTCTCCCTCAAAAGCTCAATATTGTAATTTCACAGAACCAGATATTTGACCCTTGCTAACATTTTAACTGGCCAAATATTTATTTCCTGCATAATTTTGTTGCAGTCAGGAAAATATTTATCACTTGTTGCATGCATGTTGTTGTTTAATTACATATTACTTAAAACACTAGGTGCTTACTAGAAAAGAAAAATCCAACCAGTAAAAGTTAATAAACACTTACTACCAGAATAAATGTTTCCTCAGTTTGGAGCATGTTTTGTAATTGGTAACTAAGCTACAGTTGAATCGGTCAGTTTTTTTATTGCAGTAGCTGATGACTTCTTGCTTATTGTTAATGCATATATGTTAATGCATATATTTGTGGTATTGGATCATCCTCATAGGACAGGCATAGGTAATCTCTGGCCCTCCAGGTGTTTGGGACTACAATTCCCATCATCCCTGACCACTAGTCCTGTTAGCTAGGGATGATGGGAATTGTAGTCCCAAACATCTGGAGGCCCAGAGTTTCCCTATGCCTGTCATAGGATGTAGAATTAACAGTGGTGTTTTATATATATTCCCCCTTTCATCTTAAGTCTTGGTTCAGTCTTGATTTCAGTAGTTTTCTATTTATGCATTCCTGCTGTTGATAGCTTTTCACATGTTTATATCGCTAAAATCTTTATTGAAGTTTATGTCAGCAATGGATAGCATCCAGCATTGTTGCATCTTGAATGAAGAGCTGAACTTGTATGAGTACAACTCTCATTCCGCGAATGGTAGCTCCTTTCTTTCATAGTGTGACATCATCATCTGTTGCCTCATAAATATACTTAGTCACACCGGTAGTGAAAACAATGTTAAAAGACTGTTAAATTTCCCCCCTAAATTTTAATGTCTTTAACCTGGCATCAGTTATGTGTTCTGTAGTTCTTTTACTTCACTTGATATACAACTCATTGGTCTTGGACACTGCTTCCAATTGTTGCTTGGGATTTATATTTTTCAGTCTTATTTGAATGTTTCGTCTTGTCAACTCCATTCACTTTGACAACTTGAATCAGTTCAGAGGTAACAGGAAATCGTTTCCCAGTATAAGAATAAGCTGCAGTGGGCATTGGGTTCACATCCACTCCTCTACTTTTCTTTCATGTCCACCAGGAAATAGAAAGCATTTGTTCTTGATTTTGAACTAGCCATATTTCCATGTGACATCTGAACCAGGATCAAACCATGTTTCAGCCCCCCAAGTTTGGACATCATGTGGTATTCTTAGTTTTCAAATCGAGATTGGGTTTCCTTGCAGGAATGAAAGAAGAGGTGGGAGGAGGGAGTGTGAAAGCTGTTGTTTTCCTGTACGTTTGAAATTAGCTATTTTATGTTCTTCCATGCTACAAATGTCTGCAGCGCATTCCTGATCAAATGGTTCTTGTTTCATCAGCAAAGCTAGGATTGCTTGGGACACTATACAATGTTTTGGCTTAAATATATGCTTCCAGATGCTGTCTTTGATATACAGTAAAGTTTTATCCATTTAGATAATTTATCATTCACGTAAAATTTAATTGTTCTTTGGTTCTAGGTGAGACTGTGTCAGAACCCCAAACTTCAGCTGAAAAACAGCCCACCTTATATACTTGACATTTTACCAGATACCTATCAACACTTGCGACTTATATTGAGCAAGTATGACGACAACCAGAAACTTGCACAGCTCAGTGAAAATGAATATTTTAAAATCTATATTGACAGTCTCATGAAAAAATCAAAACGGGCTATAAGACTTTTTAAAGAGGGGAAAGAGAGGATGTATGAAGAGCAATCACAGGACAGGTAAGAAAACTTTGTTTGGCCCATTGGTCATGGTCAATTTTAGTATAACTTTATTTGTATATTTCAGCAGTATTTGGATACTTAATTATTTGAGGACATAATGTTTATTTTCTGAAAACAGTGACCTGACGGTCAACTAGTAACTCATTGCATTTTAAAAATTTCTATAGTATTCATAGCTTTTAAGTGAACTTCTGATGCAACTGTTTTCTTATGAAGTCTTACTTTTTATGTACAGTTCATATTGTATAGGAATATAGCCTCTTTAGAGTGCCAGAGTTGGAGGTTTGCTTTTATGACACATATAAACTAACAGCAGGGTTACCAATCTTTTTGGACCTATGGGCATATATGCAAACTGGAGAAACAGCTATGGGTTCAAACACACTCTGCAATCAAGCACACACTGCACCCTATTCTATTGGTTTCAATAGAATGCATATTCAAGTCTAATTTCAGTGCAGAGAGGGACCTTGAGGGTACCAGGGAAGGACTCTTGGGTGCATGTCTCCCTTTGGGAACCATGTTGGTGACCCTGCTTATGCATTTGGAAATTTGAAAGTGGAATGGAGTAGTTCCATTCAGTATTTATGTCAAATAGTTTTGGAGATGCTTTCTGGCCAATATGAGTTTGGTGCTGGATTTGTCAACACTTCCAAAATATTAACGTGACACTTGTTTTCCTGGTTTCATGAAGTAAGGTGTTGGTGACAATGATCATACTTAATAATAAGCCAATCATTTTGGCTTATCATGGTTTCTTGTGAACAAGCAGCATATTGACATAGCCCCAACATACAGCAGCATACATAGCCCCAACATTCTTTCTCTGTTGTAGAAAACCAGGAAGCCTTAGCTTCCCATTATATCTGAACCAGAAATTATTGTTTGTTGTACAATTGGCAAGCCAGTAACAACCAAGGCTTAGGGATAGCTATCATGGATAGTTAGCGAAAAAAACATGATTCCTGGTTTTGAAAGTAACAGGAAGCTAAGGTTTCTTAGTTTATCCCACTCCAGGGCAGAAGCAATTCTACAGTCTTCATGGTACACCAAAAAATCTGACTTAATCACTGTTGCAAACACACACAGTTAAAAGTACTTATTGGACATTTTTTTATTTCTGATTTTATTTGTTCTTCTTTCATGTCCTTTGTGGCCTGTAGAGATCCTGCCAAAGTTGTGTCATGGAGCTTAACATTTATTGAAAAGAGTAGGCATTAATACTAGGTATTTTAGTCTTGAATCCTAGTGGCAAGAAAAGCTACTTCATATATTGATTTGAGTGAAATTATTTTCTGAGCAAATTAAGTTTTGTATGTGCTTGAGAAAATAGCAGGAAAGAATATAATAATTAAGAATGTTGCTTTGTGAAGGAATCATGCAAGAGTGAAGGGGCGTTGATGTTAAGCATGGGTGGAAGATTCAAATGGAAATTAATGTCTCAAAGCTTTTTAAACTATGGAAAGGGTGTTCTTTTCTGACTTAAAACAAATGCACCCATAAAGAGTTTATGTGTAATGGAGCATTTGTGAACTTTTGAGTGTGTGTTAAAGAGCATAGTAAAATAGTAGTGCTTATGATACTCTTTCATTCTCAAAGTTCTGTTGTTGACTTTAATAGGCCAAGCTGCAAATAGCAAGTTAGTCATGCTACTTTGCATTTGACAGGGACATTCCTCCTCCTTCCCTTTCTTTATAAAATCCTTACACAGTTTGTAGATCTCATGTAATGTCAGATGCAGGGGAAAACGTCACTTCAAAACACAGGTTTAAGAGTGGGGAAGTTTTTCTATAATAACTGTGGCTAGCACCATGTGGTGTTGCATTTGAATGTATGCATCATTGAGTGATGCCAAGTAAAATTCAAATGGAAATAGATGATGTAGGTTGCTATCCGAAACATACTTAGTAGGGAATAAATCCCATTGAATCCAGACTTACTTCTCGCTAAACTTGCATTGGATTGTACTTCTTATAAATCTAGCTTTGGGAAACAACAAGAGGCAGGTAATAAGCATTCTCAGTGAACCTGGACATTTACAGATGTAGAAAAAACAACAACCCTAAGTTCTGCTGCCACCACAACCCAACCTAATGAAATCTTAAGGATGCTCAGTGTCTTGCTGGAGTGGGGGTGGAAAATCAAGAAAGAGGAGGAACGAAACGGAGTACAGGCAACTACCCATTTGTTTGGGGGTTGCATTCCGATGCACCGTGCGCATCAGTGGGATGCGCTTAAGCCCGCCCTATTCTATCCTGCTTCCTTTTCATGGCAAAAACAGTGTGCAGAAGAGTTCATATGCGTGCCAAACACATGCAATTGGAAAGTGGCCTGTATCTTGAAAGAGGAAGTGATTGCCCGGCATGAACACTGAAAGGGAACACTGTGTATATTTATTTGCAAGTCCCACTTCTGCCTCCATATTAGAGAGCAACTACAAAAACCAAGAAGCAGTGGAAACATAAGTGAGTAGTATACTGATCTGGGTCTTCACTTTCTTTGAGAGAGGGTAGATGAACACTGTCTTCTTCATGATGACGGACCTCTTCTTACTCAATGTTAGTGACTCAGTTCAGATGTAACAACATACCATGGATGAGCTGGCACATGCTCAGGCAAGCTTGCTCCCCCTTATTTGTGTTCAGTAGGAGGAGTTTTGACGTTTCCTAGCTTATTAATAAAATTGGTTGAATAAATTACCATTTGCCACTTGAAAACAGCAAGAAACTACAGTTTGTTACTGTTAGTGAAAGCTTTGATCTTTCTCCCTTGCATACAAAGGGGGAGGGGAAGGCACATTTACTTGAGGCTTGTGCTAGGTTCTTGCATCTGAACTGGACCACTGACATACATAACTAGAAGCATGAGGTCCTGCATTTATATTCATGTAACAAACTGTGGTTGGCTTGTTATGGCCAGTGTTTCTCAGTTTATTTCCTGTTGTCGCACAAATCATTTCCCTGTTAAAGCGAACAGGGTAATGTTTTTAAAACATTTTTTAAAATGTTTTTAAAATAGGTATGGCTAATCCTTTGTGAACTTTACAATGCATGGCAAAGGAGAGCTCAAACTGGTGAATAAATATCCCTAAGCTGTGTTTAGTTGTAACTTAATGTTGCTTATTTGAACAGTTTTTCAGAACAGAATGTCTTAATTAGAAATATGAAAGCCTGGTAGAATTTTTTTTAAGAGGAAGTACTTTGAAGTGGCACATTGCTGTCTTTTTCAGAAATATATTCTGGCAGTCTATGACAAAAACAAATCAAAACCTCCTTAAGTCCAGGCATACTGCAGTGATGAAGTTATTGCCTGAGTGTTTTATGTGCATTCTAATGTTAAAATGTACTTCTTAAAATTGCTAATTTAAGCATATTTAGTTGCTGTTAAAGAGTTTGATAAAAGCGAGAATAAGAAATGATTCTTATCTGAAAACATGGAGGCCAGCCAATTCAGCTGACAATCCCACAAAATCCCTGGTTGATCTGTGGAATGGGAAGATGACCTGGATTGGTTGCTAGGATCACTCCCAAGTGCCCCTGCTCATTGTATTGCACTCTGTTCCTTGGTTATTTAATGAAATGCTTAGGAAGAGGACTAAAACAGCAATGAAGGAACACACAGGTGATTATAGAACCTTTTAACCATTGCCTGGATGCCGTGATGGACTGTAGATGGCTAACAGGTGGAAGCTCAATCCAGACAAGAGAGAGGTATTGATGGCCAGTAGACAAGTTGATCTGGATTGGGAATACATACTGTTCTGGATGGAGTGGCATTCCCTGTAGAGGATCAGGTTTGCAGTTTGGCTGTGCCTCTGGATGCCCAGGTGAATGCTGTAGCCAGGAGTGCTTTTGTTCTGCTTTGGCTATTGTGCCCACTACAGCTACACCCTTTCTTGGAGAAGACAGATCTGGTCATAATGTTGCATGCCTTGGCCATTTCCAGATGTTACTATTGCAGTGTGTTCTGGATGTGCCTTTGAGAAGTGTTAAAAAACTGTGGCTGATGCAATGCGCAGTGGCTCGGATTCTTCCTAGTATATGTTTCTCAGATCATGTTGGGGGTGTTGTTGGTTTGCTTTTGTTTTTATTATGTATTTTGGTGTCATCATTTTGTCAAAATTTCATGAGTGTGTGTTAATCCAGGACAGGGGACTTGTGGCCCTCCAGTTTTGGGGATCTAGGCAGCATGATCAATCGTCACATCTGAAGGATCACATTTCTCCATCCTTGTCCCAGAGAAGCTGTTTGCATGCTGCCTTAACTTTAGAGTAGACACAGATTTTATTTGAAATATGAAAAGGAAGCAACATCCTGATGGTATTGATCTTTTACTTTTAATCCTATTAATTAATACTCTGTGAAGAATGAACAGTAATGGCTTTCAGAGCTTCATAATAAAATCAGTGCTGATCCGAGACATTTAGTGATAAAGTTTGTTGCTGACTCAGTTGGTATCCAGATGAGAGGTCGTCGCCTATACAGTAAATGTTTGCGTTATCCCTGTTGTTCATGTAGCCCAAACTATATTTTTCCTTTTTAAAAGCACCACATTGTTTGCAAGCAGTGATCCTTCTGATGCCAAATAGTGTGTAATCTGGTTATGTTACAACCTGCCTAATCACCAATCCCTTTTCTGCCAACTCCATCCGGCCTAGGGGGCGGGGCCTGCACTCACACCCACAGCATAAGAGGCCTGAGAGAGGCCTCCGGGACACGGCTGCGGCTGCTGCTGCTTGCGTGAGTGTTGGGAGGACCGCTCCCTCTCCTGCCAACTCCATCCGGCCTAGGGGGCGGGGCCTGCACTCACACCCACAGCATAAGAGGCCTGAGAGAGGCCTCCGGGACACGGCTGCTGCTGCTTGCGTGGGTGTTGGGAGGACCGCTCCCTCTCCTGCCAACTCCATCCGGCCTAGGGGGCGGGGCCTGCACTACCACTGTTGAATGGTTTCTTTAAATGTAAAGGTTCATCATTGTTCCACTCGATGTGTATGTCTTTAAGGGGCCAGAGCAAGGGCCAGAGCAAGATAACGAGACCCAGCTTTACAGCTGTGAAACATAGCAGGTGCTGCTGAGTTGTACTGATTAAGGTGTGTCAGCATTTGGTTGTAGTATATAAGGAGCAGCACCTAGCTCTCCCATTACCCTGGGGGTTGGGTTGGTGGTTGGGTCTGGTTTGTAGTTAATGTATTTAATGTATAAGGAGTTTTTGTTTTTTTGTAATTAAAACCTTGTTTAAGTTATTTTTGAGTCCCTTTCTTTTTAATGCATGGTCTCCCCAGCAAGCTCTCTGCAGCGCTAAAGGTAAAGGTAAAGGTACCCCTGCCCGTACGGGCCAGTCTTGACAGACTCTGGGGTTGTGCGCCCATCTCACTTAAGAGGCCAGGGGCCAGCGCTGTCCGGAGACACTTCCGGGTCACGTGGCCAGCGTGACATCGCTGCTCTGGCCAGAGCCGTTTACCTTCCCGCTGGTAAGCGGTCCCTATTTATCTACTTGCACCCGGAGGTGCTTTCGAACTGCTAGGTTGGCAGGCGCTGGGACCGAGCAGCGGGAGCGCACCCCGCCGCAGGGATTCGAACCGCCGACCTTTCGATCGGCAAGCCCTAGGCGCTGAGGCTTTAACCCACAGCGCCACCCTCTGCAGCGCTACCATACTGCAAATAGCCAACAACCACTACAGTTTAGAGGCCTGAGCAGCTACCGGCAGCAATGGACAAAATGGTTTTAAATGTTTTAATTGCTTTTAATTTGCAGCACTTTAAATGGTGGTTGTTGTTTTTTATAATATTATATTATTTCATTATTTTATTTTTGCTTGGGGTGGGATAAGCACTGAGTCAGCACTATTGTTCCTTGCTTTGTTTTGTTTTGTTCTGTTCTGTTTTATTATTATTATTATTATTATTATTATTCTGTTAAATTATTATATAGTTTGTATTTTGCCTTTTAAGGGGAAGGGTCATGGCTGCCTGGGAGTGGGCCTCAGCCAATAGATTGGGTGGGGCAGGTTCCACAGGGGGAGATGTATTGGGACACCCGATCTCAGTGATCACGGGCAGGAGGAGGAGTTATGCTAAGACCAGACCATGTCATTACCGAAGAGGCAGGTTTAGTCGTTGTTTGAGGACTATCCCTGCCTCCAGGTCTGGTCCTGACCGGAAGGATACAGTAATCAGCAAGGGAAACCCACATGACCTGAAAGTGTTGCTGTGCAATGCCAGGTCAATGATGAATAAAACCACTGCCATCCACGACCTGATTGTGGATGGAGGATTTGACCTGGCATGTGTGACAGAGACCTGGTTGGATGAAGCAGATGGGCCTGTCCTTGCCGCTGCTTGCCCACCAGGTTTCTCTTACGCACAGCAACCCAGGTCATGTGGGCGGGGAGGGGGGGTTGCAGTGATTTTTAGGAAGTCATTAGTCTGCACCAGGCGTCCTATTGGGAAGACCCAGTTTTCTGAGTGCATGTTCTGGAAGTTGGGCAATAGGGGCAGTACAGGATTCCTACTGGTGTACCGACCTCCCCGCTGCACCAAGGATTCCCTGCCCGAGCTGCTTCAGGTCGTGGCGGATATGCTCCTGGAGACACCTAGCTTGGTTGTCCTGGGGGATTTTAACATCCATGCCGACACGACCTTACAAGGGGCCGCTCGGGACTTTGTGGAAAGCATGGCCTCCATGGGGCTGTCCCTGAATAAGTCTGGCCCAACTCATAGCCACGGACATGCCTTAGACTTGGTGTTTACCTCTACGGATGTTGGTGATCTGACATTAACTAAAAGCGAAATAAAAGAAGTGCCATGGTCAGATCACTTCCTGGTGCAACTGGACTTCTCCGCAACCCTTCCCCTCCGCAGGGAGGTGGGACCGATTCGGATGGTCCGCCCCCGCCACTTAATGGATCCAATTGGCTTCCAGAGAGTGGTAGGGGATGCTTTATCCCAAGTTGATGGCCTTTCAGCTGATTCCCTGGTGGCACGCTGGAATGCGGAGTTAACCAGGGCTATTGACTGTCTGGCTCCGAAGCGCCCTCTCCGATTGCATGGAGCCCGGACAGCCCCATGGTTTTCCCCGGAGCTGAGGGTGATGAAACAATCGTTGAGACGGCTAGAGCGCCGGTGGCGGAAAACTCATTCTGAATCAGACCGGACACGGGTTAGAGCTCAATGTCGAGCCTACCAAGTGGCAATGGCGACAGCGAAGAGGGCCTTCTTCGCCGCCTCCATTGCATCTGCAGAAAACAGCAATAGGAGACTTTTTCAGGTGGTTCGCAGTTTATCGGAACCACCTGTACCACCGGGGCCTGGTAGGGACCCCAAGATCTCCTGCAATGCTTTTGCAAAGTTTTTTGCAGATAAAATCGCTCAGATTCAGAAGGAGGTAGACTCCACAGTGGGAGCAGGGACAGGGCGGGAGAGTGCTAGAGTTCTGTCTGGTCCTGTTATATGGGATCAATTCCAATCTGTTACCTCCGAGGATGTGGACAGGCTGCTTGGACGAGTGAAACCGACCACCTGTCTCCTTGATCCTTGCCCATCCTGGCTGATAAAAGCGAGCCGGGAAGGGCTGGGCGATGGGCTTTGCGGGGTGGTGAATGCTTCCCTCTGTGAGGGAGCCTTCCCAGACCCGCTGAAAGAGGCGGTCATTAAACTGCTTCTTAAAAAAACATCTTTAGACCCGGCCAATTTGGCCAACTATCGCCCAGTCTCAAATCTGCCATTCTTGGGCAAGGTGATTGAGCGGGTGGTTGCTGAACAACTCCAAGCACGCCTGGAGGAAACGGACCATTTGGATCCCTTCCAATCGGGATTCAGGCCTCATCATGGGACTGAAACTGCCTTGGTCGCGCTGGTTGATGATCTCCGGCGGGCTAGGGACAAAGGTGAGAGCTGTTTCCTAGTTCTGCTGGATCTCTCAGCGGCCTTTGACACCATCGACCATAACATCCTTCTGGACCGTCTAGAGGGGCTGGGAGCTGGGGGCACTGTCATACAGTGGTTCCGCTCCTTCCTCCTGGGCCGTGTCCAGAAAGTGGTGGTGGGGGGTGAGTGTTCAGACCCCTGGGCTCTCACTTGTGGGGTGCCTCAGGGTTCTGTCCTCTCCCCCATGCTTTTTAATATCTATATGAAGCCGCTGGGAGAGATCATCAGGGGGTTTGGACTGGGTGTTCATCAGTATGCAGATGACACCCAGCTCTACCTCTCCTTTAAATCAGAACCAGTGAAGGCGGTGAAGGTCCTGTGTGAGTGTCTGGAGGCGGTTGGAGGATGGATGGCGGCTAACAGATTGAGGTTGAATCCTGACAAGACAGAAGTACTGTTTCTGGGGGACAGGAGGCGGGCAGGTGTGGAGGATTCCCTGGTCCTGAATGGGGTAACTGTGCCCCTGAAGGACCAGGTGCGCAGCCTGGGAGTCATTTTGGACTCACAGCTGTCCATGGAGGCGCAGGTTAACTCTGTGTCCAGGGCAGCTGTCTACCAGCTCCACCTGGTACGCAGGCTAAGACCCTACCTCCCCGCGGACTGTCTCGCCAGAGTGGTGCATGCTCTGGTTATCTCACGCTTGGACTACTGCAACGCGCTCAACGTGGGGCTACCTTTGAAGGTGACCCGGAAACTGCAATTAATCCAGAATGCGGCAGCTAGACTGGTGACTGGGAGTGGCCGCCGGGACCACATAACACCGGTTCTGAGAGATCTGCACTGGCTCCCAGTACGTTTCCGAGCACGATTCAAAGTGTTGGTGCTGACCTTTAAAGCCCTAAACGGCCTCGGTCCTGTATACCTGAAGGAGCGTCTCCACCCCCATCGTTCAGCCCGGACACTGAGATCCAGCACCGAGGGCCTTCTGGCGGTTCCCTCATTGCGAGAAGTGAGGCTACAGGGAACCAGGCAGAGGGCCTTCTCGGTAGTGGCGCCCGCCCTGTGGAACGCCCTCCCATCAGATGTCAAAGAGATAAAGAATTACCTGACATTCAGAAGACATCTTAAGGCAGCCCTGTTCAGGGAAGTTTTTAATATGTAATGCTGTACTGTTTTTAACACTCATTGGGAGCCGCCCAGAGTGGCTGGGGAAACTCAGCCAGATGGGCGGGGTATAAATAATAAATTATTATTATTATTATTATTATTATTATTATTATTATTATTATTCTATGATAAGAGCAATAAATAATAATGTGCTTGTGGAGTTAAACCCTTTCCCCTCCAAGTTAGCTATTAAGATTACCAGTTAACTACTGTTTTTGCAGTGCAGAAGCAATGAGCTGGTGCCGTTTATGAATAAAATCACTAGGTCTAGTTCCTTCTCTCAGTGATTAGAACAGTAAATGCTTTAAGGTCTGCAGTGCAAATAATCACCAACAGTGCCTCCTCTAAAACCCCTTAAGCTAATCAAAATGTATCCAATCTTCAATTAAACTTAATAAATGAGTGTTGCTTTTATGTTTCAGAGCTGTTGATAACATTTGGATTGGGAGAACCTTAAAGATAGGCAGCATAAATTAAATACATTAAGTCAGTCTTACTGCTAAGAACTTAATGATTTTCTTTTTCCTGTCCCTGCTTACCCCACTCCACTTTCTGTACTGTATCTGTATGGAATGTATGCATTCCATTTATGGTTAGCATTGTAGAATTGTAGAGTTAGAAGAGACCCCAAGGGTCATCTAGTCCAACCCCCTGCATTGCAGGAATCTCAACTCCAAGCACACATGACAGATGGCCATCCAACTTCTGCTTAAAGGAGAGTCCATCACCATTCCACTGTCAAGCAGCTTGTGCTTAGATTTTTCTCCCTAATACTATATGCTGAGATACTAACAAGATAAGCATAAGCAAGGCAACCAACCCCCACTCCCATTAGATATAAACCTGCTGTTGCATCTGTATGGGGGATTTTTTTAGTTTCTCTTCTGTAGGGAAACTCAGCAAAACGGTCTATCCTATAGTTTTTTGTTTAGGTTTCTGTTGAACACAAAAGGCTAGAAATGTGCTGTGTGTGGTGTTCCACATGCACACTGTGAATTATATTCGTCAAGTTGTGAGGAGCTGCAGCTGGAAAGGAAAACTGGCAGTTATCCCATAGGTACACACAAGTGCTTCCATACAAGTGTAGGGCTCTTTGGATCCTGGTCCAATTTAAAACATTATTGAGGAATTTGCCGTATGTGTGTACAGTGGTACCTCGGGTTAAGTACTTAATTCATTCCGGAGGTCCGTTCTTAACCTGAAACTGTACTTACCCTGAAGCACCACTTTAGCTAATGGGGCCTCCTGCTGCCGCCGTGCCGCCGGAGCACAATTTCTGTTCTTATCCTGAAGCAAAGTTCTTAACCTGAAGCACTATTTCTGGCTTAGTGGAGTGTGTAACCTGAAGCGTATGTAACCTGAAGCGTATGTAACCCGAGGTACCACTGTATAGAATTGGCCTTCCATTGCATGTAGAGATCTGAACATTTTGTTCCCTTTGATAGCATAGCAGCACAATTACGTGCATGTCTCAGAAGAAACTCTCATTTAGTGCAGTAGGACTTATTCCCAGGTAAGTCCCTTGAATTCAGTGGGTTCTTTAAAGATAGATATATTTAAAATAACAATAAAATAATAAACCGAAAAACCTTGCCTAGAACAAATTAGTGGAATGTATTTGGGTCTTAGCAGTATAGACCTGTAGTGTGAAGATAAGTGTATCAAGCCTATACAGGTTTCTGAAATCTTAAGCTGGAAAAGTGGCGCTGTTGGAAGCAACTCCACTGCAGGTAAATGATAGGCAGGAATGGCTTAGCAAAATGCAAATTCAGCAGTAGCAGCGTTTTGAACAAATGAAGAGTGTGAGCATTCTGCAGGCCCACAGAATATTTTTTCATAGACATATAATTTGTGGTTGGACATGGGATTCCTACTGCAGTGGAATTTCTAATTACCTGCATACGTTTCTTGTAGCTTTTTCTCTAGTCGTTATTTCTTCCATCTTAAGCATCTGATGTAACTCATTTATACACGCTATTTGTGGGCTTTTGAATCTGAGGAAAGAGTGTATGGGAATATAATGCACTGCAGCTTTCAGAAGAAAAATGGTCATACTGACTTAAATTATTGGTAGCATATTGCAGCTTACACATCTTTCACTTGAGTTCTGGTATAGTTTGCCCTTTCAACTGTAGACACTATGCCTTGTGAGTTTGAAGACTCGTATCTGAACCATTTTCATAATAGTCAGGAAATCAAGATGTTGGGAACTGCTTAGTAAGCTGTGTTGGCTCTGACACTGTGAATACATAGATACTCTTGGTAAATGGGATACATAGATATTCCTCCCAAACAAACGTGCTGCTTGGGAAATTTTGTTTTTGACATGTTCGCTTTGGAATAGAAGAAGACGAAGTTTATATGAAGATTAGTGAAATGGAAATAAAGCAAGTGCCTTATTCACAGCTTTTATCATGATTTGAAAAAAGTGGAATATTTGTTGTGTATGAATATTTAAAGTTGGTAGGCATTCTCAAGTAGCACATCATTTAACAGTCAAGCGAAATACTTTTGCAGCATGTAGACCTGTGTCTGATTATTACCTTGTATGACTAATGCCCACAGTTAAACAAGTTGCAGTCTATTGATAATAGATTTCCTGTCTTATTTCCTGTGATTATTTGAGAAGAAGGTGAGTGGCTCAGAGGTAGTGGCTTGTACTGGCCAATTATAATTTGACATGGTAAGAGACCAAATGGGCCAGCAATGTTACCGTGCTGAATGCTTGCGCTGAGTTTGGATTATCTAGTTGTATTACTCATACCAATACCTTAATGAAAATGCCCATAGCCTCATGGGGAGATCAGGCCTTCTCTCCAGTCTTACATTGAGTAATATGGCTTATAAGAAATTAGTGTTGTGAGAAGTTGTGTGGGAGATTCTGTATCTGTAAAAAAAGGTTCCATAATGTGAGCAAGATGCTTGAGCAACAAAGTGGGGATTCAGTCTTGAGAAGGAGAGTGTAGGAGGGTTTTCCTTTCAGCTTTATGAAAAGAAAGAAAACTACTATTTTCCACTTTAATCAGTGCTACAAGCTCATTACTGAAGAGCAGTATTCAACAAGATGCTTATGATGAAAGGAAAACTTGCTCCATTATTTCCTTTCACTTTTGAAGTCTTCAGAATGATATTAAGAAAAGACAGAGCACTTCATATGTGTGAAGATGGGAAACATACAGGTGAAAATAGTACAGAATAGTGGGATTTTGGTCCTGAAATAGCTTTGTAAGACATATGTGCCTTTCATGATATATAGATCAAAATACTGAGTTGTAATAAGAACCCATTATTTCATTAGAAAGTTAAATGTAATCTGTAGTACTTATTTTATACAAACACACACACAAAATTTAGACAGGCACTATCTCCGATGGTATTTTGGTACCTCCTTAAAATAAAACTAGACTTTTGCAGTTAGATAATTCTGTTTCTATTCTTTTTGCTTCTGCCTCATTGCAGCTGTATTTTATTTTATTAGTATTAATTTGTATCCTGTCTTTCCACTCAAAGGAGCCCAAGGAAGGAAGCAAACACCAAAATGATAAAACAATGCAATTTAAAATAAAATAAAAACATATTTGAAAACATATAGAACATATAAAAACATTTAAATACAATTGCATACCCAGTGCATGATTCAGGATTGCTGACACATGACCCCATAAGGCTGACCCACTTACCAACCAAGCAGTCATATTCTGCGCTAGCTGCAGCCTCCAGACTTTCAGGCCAGCCCCACAAAAGAGTATATTACAGTAATCTAAGCAGGTCACCAGAGCATGGACAACTGAAGTCCCATCTATTCCAGTCCAGAATAGCTGTAGCTCTCAAACCTGCCTAAGCTAGAGGATAGTAACTCCGGGCCACAGAAGTTACTTGAGAATCCATTGACAGGTTAGGAGAGGGTGTGAAGAAAAACTGGCCTTTTTGTCCCTCCTGGGATTCCCCACTCTACCCTATGAATTCCAGACTGACTTGTGTATTGAACATGAACCCTTTTATTGAAGGCTTGAACACACAGGGACGTTTTGTTGCAGATACCTTATTTAAAGTATTTTAAAGGTATTTATTCATGTATGTTGGTGCTCTCCTCCTTCCTGCCCACAGTATATTATTTCAGGTTGTGGTTGTAGTAGGGTGAAATAAAATGATTTAATTGGTCAGTACAGAGCACAAACAACACCTGACTGAGGGGAGAAGGGAGGATAGATGTGAGTCCCATCCTGACCAGAGCTGGAGTCTGGGAAGAAGGTATTTAAAGAGAACCTGTTACAGTATATTTGTCAAGTTAAAGTCTGCTTCAAAGCTAAGCTGCAAACACCAGGACTAAAGGAAAGTGATTGCATGCTGAAAGCTATTGCCCCTAGATGTGTGTTCTCTGTAGGCTAGTGCGGGTTCCTTGAATTGCATCCACTATACAGTGGTGCCTTGGTTTAAGAACAGTCCTGTTTATGAATGATTCGGTTTACGAACTCCACAAAACCAGAAGTAGTGTCCCGGTTTGCACACTTTACCTCGGTCTAAGAATGGAATCCGAATAGTGGAAGGGCACCGGCAGGAGGCCTCATTAGGGAAACTGCGCCTTGGTTTAAGAACGGTTTCGGTTTAAGAATGGACTTCCAGAACAGATTAAGTTTGTAAACCGAAGGTGCCACTGTACTTTATTGGCATATTTAGGTAATGTGTTGCTAAAATGCATTACATAGGCATGAATATTAAAGATAGGTATCAAGAGCTTTGTTGAAGCTGAATAACTGCCCCCCTTTGATTTATGGACAAACAGGTTTAGGGGTGAGTGGCGGGGGAGGAAGCTGTCCTTTCTCCTGCTCTGAAGTCTCTTCCCCACCCTTTCCTGAGTACCAGCTTGGCTTGTGGTCTGATCAGAAACACTTGTTCTAGGGCAGGCATAGGCAAACTCGGCCCTCCAGATGTTTTGGGACTACAGCTCCCACCATCCCTAACTAACAGGACCAGTGGTCAGGGATGATGGGAGTTATAGTCCCAAAACACCTGGAGGGCCAAGTTTGCTTATGCCTGTTCTAGGGTCTGTGCATGCAGATACATTTTCATCTGTGTTTCATTGGAGTTTCTAGTGCTTTCTGGGTGGGGCATTACAAGGAAGGAAAAGAGCATCCTTTCAAATTATGACCACATCTGGAATACCACGTGGAGCTGTGTATATTTTTGGCAAATTGGAAACAATATAGTAGATGAGTTCTAAAAGACTATAAATGTTTCAAAGGCAAATCTTAAGAAGAGCTAAAGAAACTGAGTAAGTTTAGCCTAGAGTAGAATATTAAAGAGAAAATATTAAGAGGTTGTCAGGGGAAAGATAACAGATCATTTATCTTATCTGCTGAGGTTACAAACAAGATGCAGTGGTTTTCATCTACAAGTAGGAGATGATGGTTACACACTTTCGGGGGAAATTCTAGCTGTTAGAGCGGGTCAGGGCATGCCATGGTTGACATTTAGAAATAGTTGTTTGTGCTTACATAGGCTGAAGATCTAGTCACTGATATCACTTATTCACTACCTAGTTGTTTCTCACCCCTTTTCTATCTGAGTTTAACTAAGTTGTTTAATTATGTTGTTTATCTACTATATATTTTGGAAAGTAGTTTATCCTTTATGAACTTGGGTGCCTCTTGATGTATTGTCACATAGACGGTTCCCAAGATAGAGCTGTTTTTGTCTACATTTTGAAACCACTGGATACCATTTTGAATCAAAACGGTGGGACAAACCTTTACAAATGGCACCATTTTGATACAACAGTTCCCGAGCTAGAGGGGTAGATTTGGGTCTGTGTTTGGAAACCATTGGATACCCTTTTGAATCAAGATGATGAATCAAATCTTTCCAAAATTCATTGATTTGGGCACCTTTGAAGATACTGTTGCTCAGTTTGGTATGACAGTTACTGAATTGGAGGGTTGGGTTTTGGTTTACATTTGGATATTGTCAGACACAATTTTGAGCATTACCAGAATATGTGCATTAAATTTGCCTTTGGGGCTCAGGCAGCTCCAGAACCTTTCCTGGGTAGTAAGATATTTCATTAATACTGAGTTTCTGGTACAAGCATTGTTTAGGACGTGTCTTAGCACTTTTCCTTTTCTTAGTGGACCAAGATGACTTTTTTAAAAATACAACTTGATTAAAGAATAGAATTTACACAAGAACGAAAAGGAAGAACACTACAAAGTTAATAATACATACACTTCAAATATCAACGACATATCACAGACTACTTTGAATAAGAAAAGTGTGCTAGTTTGGAGAGAAATATATGTTCGAACGCACACAGGAGAGGCATCATTGGCCATCTGTCAGGGTCTCACTCTGATGCCAGACTTGTGCCTCCCTGTTCAGGGTTTGTGTCTCTGAGCTGCCTGTCACTTTAATTAATCACAATACGCCCAATGTAACATCACTCAAATCCTCATGGGACATTAAAATGTCAACCTTGCTTTTCCAGTTTCTGAATGGTTCCCAGATTTTGACTATGTGCTCCCTGGGGTCAGAATTTTTCTGTTTCCTTGCTATTGTTACTGCGTGTAAAGTACTATGTACATTGAAAAATACAAGTCTGTGAAGCTTCCCTGTGTGTTAATCACTGAAAACTGCAGGCTGTTGAAAAGCTGAGATCAAGGCCAACCTTGTAATTTGCTACTTGCCTAAGACAATTAGCAATTTTTATCAAAGCAAGAAGCTCTCTGGGCTCACTATCTGACCTGTGACATGCATGTGGACATTAGTAAATGGGCTAGTAAAGTATTTTTGCCTGCATTTCTTTTTGTACACCTGGAACATGTTTCATTTTTATTTGAAAGTAAACTGTGCCTCTGCAGGAAGGAATGTGAAATTTAATGTTATGCGTACATTAAATAAATCTATGCTAGAAAGAACTTTGTGAAAAGCAGTTTTGCCCTTAGAATAACTTAATGTGTGGTTTAAAATAAATTCCACTTCCTTTTGTAAAACCAGTTGATTTCCCTGGATATCATTCAATAAGTATCAACAAGTTGTTTTCCTTTGTCTTACTATGTCTTATAAATCTTCTCTTATATGGTGCTGATTGCCTACAGTGGCTACTTGAGGCATTGTTTTGTAACAATAGAGCTATCAATTTTTGCTGTTTCTTATGACATAACCTCAACAGTTTTATGAAACAACTGCATTGAATATGGCTATATTTCACCTTTTAAAGTACAGTGACTTCCCTTACTGAAGACTTTTGAATCTACATAAACAATTTATCAAATTTAATATACGTCTTTTGTTTTTATTTAAATCCTTAAAATGTACCCAAGAAGTGGCATTATTATTTAGCAAATGTTTTCTAAAGCACTGTTTAATTGTATGAATGTGGTCTTAAAAATAAGAAAACATGGGACACATGTTGCTTTTTGAATTTTTGAAATTTAGGTCTTCATTTTCCTTTCAAACAAGAGAATTCTTAGGTATATTTTGCTTAGTTTACCCCCTGTTTTATTTCATTGAAAGGCGAAATCTTACAAAGCTGTCCCTCATCTTCAGTCACATGCTTGCAGAAATCAAGGCAATCTTTCCTAATGGTCAGTTCCAGGGTGACAACTTTCGTATCACAAAAGCTGATGCTGCAGAATTCTGGAAGAAATTTTTCGGTGAGAAGTAAGTATAGTCAATTTTGCAAAAGTTTTTTTGTGTTGTATATGATTCCCAAGGATGTCCTGAAGTCTCTCCCCCCCCCCCATTTTTAGTATCCTTTTAACATTTATGTATAAGGACAAGTACATAAGAGACACTTGTCACGTAAGGTTTTGACCAGATGTGGCTAAAGTGCCTTGCAAACTATTCATAACAGACTTAATTGCCTGAAGTAGATGTTAACAGACCCCAGACAATACAAAGAAGGTGTGCTGGACAGTTACTTGAGGATGCAATGGGGGAGGAGAAGTGAGACACCCCCTCACCACCACACAGTAGGCATGTTAAGCTTGTACTCAGTGAAATTCACAACACGTCTTTTGCTGCTTGCATTGAAGCCTTTGTTTCTAGACCAATTTGCTATATAATTGTATATCTTGAAGCAGATTACAGTAAGGAGTCAGAGACTCAAAAAAACCACAATAAAACTCAATATTGATATTCAGGTAATTGATATAAAAGTTCAAAAGGAAAATCAAAAGATATAATAAGATATAAAAAGTTCAAAAGGAAAATTAGATTACGAAAACTAACAATATTGAAACTAACAATATGAAGCTGTACATTCTAGCGGTCAGCAATTGAGGAAGGCTTGGACAGAAAGGTCCATTTTCAGTAGCTGTATTCAAATGGTGGGAGTGGGTTTGTGATTATTGATAACAGGTTTTATAAGGTAATAAATTTGAGTATTCCACAGTTATCATGATAGGTGTTATCTAAGTATTACATTTCCTGATGCACAAAAATACTGTATTAAAATTCTCAGAAAATATAACACCCCTGAAAAACAACAGACCATACATAAGATAACATGTTGACATTGCACAAGTAAGAAAATGTGCCTTTATTGTACTAGGAAAAGTGATTATGACCTTATTTAGTGCTGAAGGTTGTGTTGAAATTCAGCATGATCTGGAAGACTGAAGCTAATTTCTGTGTAATACATATATTAATGAACCTGCTCACCTCTGCGAGTTTGATCCCATCTAAAATTTCATTCTGTGAAGTTTACCACAGAGTTCTTACACAGCCACTCCCTGTGAGCTATTTTTGCTTCAAGGTAGGAAATTCCTTTGGCAAGATTGCTTATGGCAGATCTGTGACTGTAACTATTTGAGTATAGGCTCTTCAAAACCTCACACCCTACAAACTATCTACCTACTTGTCTTTCAGCAAGTTGCATTATTGAAACATCTGGGTATATTAGGAAAGAATACATGTGGTAATAAATCAAAAGGAAAAAAAATCTACACTATATATTAGCTGGGAAATTTGCTGAGATGGCACTAAGACTTCAGAAAGCTTATTGCTAAAATTTAGCATTTAGCTACTGTCTGGATATGAATCATGATGGGCAGCATCTTCCTGGTTTGAGCTATTTTTAAATATTATTTAAAGGTGGGGATATTAACTTTGAAGCCAATAGCAATATTTTCCCCTGTAGTCCACATTTTCAATTAAATAATTGTTATCTATCTATTTAGCACTTTAGTTACTCTATTGTCAGAGAGACAGTTGAAGTGTGAACAAATAACAAGAATAGCAAATGGGACATGAAACAATTTTGCAATGTCAGCTGCTCTTGTACAGTGTTTCCTTCAGTCAGCCAGTTCACCCAGGATGCTCCATTGCTTTCTCCTTCCATCCAGTTTTCCATCCTCCCTCAATAGTCAGTCATCCTTCAGTGTTCACTGAGTCCTTGGTGCTGTGTTGGGTTCTCCCCTTCCCTACTTTCAGTTTCTTTTCCTTCTGCAAACCTCGGGGCTTCCCCAAATGTATTGCTGCCTCTCGTTTGTGGGTGATGCATTCTGGGATCTGAGCAATAGTACTCATTCCTATAAACTGGAAAGCACAGGAATGATAATGTCATCATACAAGTGGAAAATATTTTGAAAAGAATTATGTGAAGATACCAATTTTAAGAAGCCTCCAAAATCTGCACATTATTTAAAGGGCTGTGAACCAGTATTAAATGTTTTTTTCTGGGCAATCTATTTTTTACAAAAAGGAATTGGCCAGGTATATTTCCAGTATGTTCCAAAGTGTGGCTTGCCACCACCAAAGGCACATATCCATGCCTTTGTGTATCCTTTACCTAGACACAGAGCCATGTACAGTGCTGACACAAGTAATTTTGCCCCATGAAGTAGACCTTGAATGGTGCTCTCCCCTCCCCCCGGTGCCAACTTAAAATCTTGCTGCGCTGTTCAGACACCAATTCCTGCCATCATCTATCTTCTCTCCTCGCCCCTGGCCATGGTGTTGCCAGAAGAAGATTGCTGGTAGCCCTTTACCTGGAGTTGTAAGCGAACATGATGTGTTATCATGAACCTACATGGCTCTGATTTTACAGGATGTGATGTTACTTAGAAAATGGTAGCGTATTATGTAACACTTCAATACTGTTTTTGCATTATAGAACCATAGTGCCTTGGAAGGTGTTCCGTCAGTGTCTGCATGAAGTGCATCAGATTAGTTCTGGTTTGGAAGCAATGGCTTTGAAATCTACTATTGATTTAACCTGCAATGACTACATTTCAGTCTTTGAATTTGATATCTTCACCAGATTATTCCAGGTAAAATATTCAGCCTAATATTGAACATCCTCTTCCTATGTTGTCTACAACCAAGTATGTTTCTTTAAACCCTACAAAGCATTCACTAATTGTTGAAGTCAATATGCCATTTTGTTCAGTTAAAAACAAAAATCTTTGCCACATTTTGTTCAGAGAAAATGTCAAGAAAAAAGTCTGATTAAAACTGAATAAAAGCTGAGGCTTGGTTTAACGTAGAAACTTTATTTGTGTGAATTATCTTTGGCTTAACTTTTTAAATAAAAAACCCAGTTTGCTTATTATGCTTAGAGCTCCTCTATTACTTTTTTTTCCTCACCTTCACAATAAATATAATGTTGTAAGGAGAGAGTACAGATGAGAAAAGAAAAAAATTCTTCCCTTTATGAGGGCAGCTTAAAGACTCAGACAAACTAAACATCTGGGTATGGGAATATGAGATAGGATCTGTTTATATTCTTGAACTCTATATACCTCCAAATAACAATAGTTGGCAGGTTTAGTATATTACTATGCATCACTGCTGTGATAAATTGCATACTTAACACTAGGTAAGATTATAGAAATTGCTGCTGTATTCTTGGGCCCCTGATGTTGGGTACTACAGCTTTCTATTATGTTTTATTGCATTGTTTTATTGTATTGTGAATCATGTTAATATTATTTTTATTAAAGGCAGTATATAAAGAGAGAGAGAGAAATAGTTTTGATTGAAGATCAAAATTTTGATAGCTGCTTCATGAGGAGCAACAGTTTATATTTAGCTGACAGTAGGCTTTTCTTCACCTGCTATGAACCTAGGCATGTTTCCCCCAGTTAAATTGTATCAAAGTTAATCACGTACATTGAATGAATTATGTTAATAATTCTATAGACTTCAGAAGTATGTCTTGCATACATTGTGAGACACTTTGATATGGTGACTGTCTGGAATGTTGAGAATAGCTGAGCAAAATTTCACATCTAGCCATGAAGTTTACTGAGTGGCCTTGGCCCAGTCACTATGTGCTGGTTTAGACACAAATATCATGGCTTAATAAACCATGATTTATTAAGATGGATACAGTTCTCATGCTCCCCGTCCCCTCATGTGCTGGTTTCAGTGTTTTTTAAAAATCATGCTTGCTTTAAAGCACTTTCCCTTTATTTCCAAAATGATAAACTGTGATTTAAAGTAATCATGGCAGAAACCAGTAACACAGAGAGAAATGCAGGGAGCCCACAGGCATGAAGCTCATTGCCTGCTTTACCAAATTATGGAACAAAATCCTGACTTACAAAAGCATGTTTTAGTAAGCTTGTTACATTCAAGCTGGCCCTCTTTCTCAGCCTAATCTACCCCACATGGTCACAAGTGTAGTGGGGAAATAGCAGTGTATGCCACCACAATGATTGGAGGAAAGATGGGACAAAAATACAGTATTTTTTTCACTTTGTGTTTAGCCTTGGGGTTCAATATTAAGAAACTGGAACTTCCTAGCTGTAACGCATCCTGGATATATGGCATTTCTGACTTATGATGAAGTTAAAGCACGGTTACAAAAATACAGCACCAAACCAGGAAGGTAATACATTTTTGCTAATACTTCTTAGAAGAGGGTCATTTGACCTTTGTGTTCAGTAAAACCTTTTGCTCTTTGTGCTATTTTGACCAGTGTTCACTTGGTATATTTTATGAGATTCCCTGCTACACTGGAAAAACCTGCAATCCTGGTGTTGCTCACCTGACTGAATTTGCATTTTAAAATTATAAAATGCACTTATGTGAATATAGTAAAGTCTAATAAACATAGATCCCTTGTTTTAACTGCTGAGCCTTTTAAATGTGCTGCTTTCAGATTTTTTTACCTTTCTTTCAGAACTGGGGGGGATTATTACCCCTCTTTCTAATTTTAAATGAAAGTTTTCCTAACTTTTAACAGGACCCATGTTTTTCATGTAGAGGGTGGGCTATAGGCACCACATACTGTAGGTTTAGTGGAGAGATGGTTAACCTCTGGCCCTCCAGATGTTGCTGGACCACATCTCCCATCATATTTTTGAGCTTATGGAAATTGAGGGTGAAACAACATGGAGGGCAGTGGGTTAGATGGGCCTTTGGCTTGATCCAGGAGATCTTTTCATATGTTGTTAAGTGTGTTTTTGTAACATTGCCTTATAGCTACATTTTCAGATTAAGCTGCACTCGACTAGGACAGTGGGCCATTGGATATGTCACTGGCGATGGAAATATTTTACAGACAATACCTCATAATAAGCCTTTATTTCAAGCTCTGATTGATGGCAGCCGGGAGGGATTGTGAGTATAAATGTTTACTACTTTAAATACAGAATCTTGGTTCTTTGACAGATGGGATGCACCTTAGAGTGATATGTACAGTGGTACCTCGGGTTACATACGCTTCAGGTTACAGACTCCGCTAACCCAAAAATAGAACCTCGGGTTAAGAACTTTGCTTCAGGATGAGAACAGAAATCATGCTCTGGCGGCGCGGTGGCAGCAGGAGGCCCCATTAGCTAAAGTGGTGCTTCAGGTTAAGAACAGTTTCAGGTTAAGAACGGACCTCCAGAATGAATTAAGTACTTAACCCGAGGTACCACTGTATTTCAGTCTGACCAGTGTTTAGTTATTCAGTATAAAATTAGATCTTTATTGCAATGAGTGCTCATAATTTTCATGCAGGGAAAGGGAAACAAACACTCTTCTTTAGTGTCCCAAATGTAGGCAAACTAGAGACTATGTTGCTGACTTAACAGTAAAACAAGGAGATGAGAAGAGAAGAGGTGAGGGTGAACTTATATGCGACAATGAAATGAAAAATGGGCTACAATTATCAGCAGATAGTGCATATAGAAAAACAACATAAACATGGATATTGTAATGAATGGCAAGAGGAAATGGAAAAAGTTGTTGGAAGCAAATGCTTAGAGTGGGGTCAGAAAACCTTTGGAACCCTCATCTAAATTTACCATTCATAAATATCTTGGTGGTAGAATGCTTTCAAGTGTAACTATTGTGATTTGTGTTGTCTAATGACCTTGTGAACTTGTCCCAGTTTTATCAAATTCATTCGGAAAGCCATATGTTTGGGTTTTCTTAACTTGTAGCTATATACATGTTAGTGCACATTGTGTGATTAAATGTTAAAAAATTTAGAAGCAATGTAAAATTGTAAACTTTATTTCTTTGTAATCCAGCTATCTGTACCCAGATGGAAGAAGTTATAATCCTGATCTGACAGGACTGTGTGAACCCACCCCACATGATCACATAAAAGTTACACAGGTATGTTGTATATTATCACTTCATTTATAGCAAAAGCATTAATAAAAAACAATGCAACAGATTTAAATCCCAGATTTTAGTAAGATGTTCATTTACACCCATTAATGGGCACTCACTATTGAGGTGTGGCTGGGGAGTGGGGGCACTTTTGGTGGGAAATATATGAGATGGGTTTGCATAGGGGCTCTCTGAAAAAGTTTGGATTTACTTTATAATTAAGCTAAATATAATATTATCATTCAATAGTCTCAAAATAACATCCAGATAAAATCATCCTTAACCTCAAAAATATAATTAATTGCTTTACAATCTCTAACCTTCATTAAAAGCAATTAGTGTGTTTTACAATCTCTAACCTTCATTAAAAGCAATTAGTGTGTTTGTTGTGAACTGTAGTAGTGAGGGTGTTTAAAACCGTAATGATCTTGGTAGCCTGTGAATTTATTTTTATCAAGCAGCTTGACCTCTCTGGATGCCTCTCTGGTGATAATTACATCTTAGGGCTTGAGTGACCTTTGGTCGTATATGGTGAAAGGATAAAAAAATGAGGAAGTGTTGGCCAGAAATCCATATCTCTTCTTCTCTGCACCATCCATTGGTAGTTTTGTCATATTGATGAGGGTGGTCTATTCATTCTCTGTAGCTGTTGTGGATTGGCCAATACCCTGGCTGCATTTTGAATGATTCTGATGTATGTGTCATGTTGTTAGACTTGATGTTTTGATAGGCATTACAAAGTATTTTTTCATAGTAAAGATAAATCACTATCACTTAAAATGAAAAAACAATAACAAACACCCTCAAATACCCCCCAAGTTGCCTATACATGCTATGTGGAGTATGCTAACAATGCTGTAATTACTGCTTGCATTGTGACATTATTTTTTCTGACATTTAAGGAAGAATTGGCACCTAGAGTACAAATGTTATGAGCACTTAGGAGATAATTATCCTTCTAGCAGTGATGACATGCTGAAGATGATATTGGAAGATTATAATTTCCTTACACATCTTTGATTGGTATTTCACCTACTATAAAAATGAAAAGACAGGAAAATTAAGGAAGAAGAGCAGAACTTTGGCAAAGACAAGATTTTGTTAGAAAAGACTAAAATATAAGCTAGAGATACTTCATGCTGTCGTGCTGTTCTAGTTCCCAACAGAGGACACAACTTTCTAGCTGGAACATGAACTTCCACTTACCATGGCAAATTAGGAGGAATTAACAAAAAGATAATTCCTTTGCTGCTTTCAGGTATCATTTCCAGGTCTTCTGGAAAGAAGACCCCAACCCCATTTGTTTTCAAGTTATGCCCGTCTTGAAATAGTTTTCTCTCATAATGTCAACCAGTAACTGTAGCCAGTAACTGAGTTATTTTCTGTCACATGAATGTCTTCAAAAATAGGTGATCTCAAACACTGTTTTGCTTAAAAACCACAAACTGTGTTAGAAGCAAGCTTGTAAACATACCATCCCACAGAGCCACTTAACTGCAATAGTCTTGTTTTCAGGAACAATATGAATTGTACTGTGAAATGGGTTCCACATTCCAGCTTTGTAAAATTTGTGCAGAAAATGACAAAGATGTGAAGATTGAGCCTTGTGGGCATCTGATGTGCACATCTTGCCTTACAGCATGGCAGGTAGGTTGTCTTTCATGTATTCATTCACGATATGTATATATTTAGGTAGGTTTATTTTCCGACTTCTTGTGGTCCTCTTTTCACTGTTCATTTTGCTGGTTTTTCAGCAGTATCGGCTTCAGGAATATGCTTTGAAATATTGCTACTTTGCTTCCATTTTGTCAGGCCAGTCCTATAATAGGCAAAGTGAAAGGGTCGCCTCAAGTGGCAGATGCTGAGGTACAGAGTGGCAGCTGTTTCCCTTTGTTGGAGGACAGACCTGTGTATGCTACATGGACTGTCATAGCCACTTCAAACTACTGTGCTGCCTCAGGTGCTGTGGACAATGCAATCGTGTTACCAGCATTGAAATAAGCTTCAGTTGCCGGTCCAGTTATGTTCTTTATATGGAATGTGGTGGAGGACATTTGGCCCTGCACTTTGACACACTTTGTCATATATGAAAATAAATGCAGGGCTGTATTCAAAGCTAGATCAATAAGCTATTGAAAATTACAAGTAACAGCATTATTAGGTGTGAGCTTGTCAAGGAAGATGTTTAAAAATTATTGGATGGAGAAGATAAGTGGTAGTGTATGGGTGGACAAGAGAGAGACTTCTCAAATGGTCAGCACTCCTAAGAACTTGTGCGATAAATAACTCACCCAGCAATAAAACACCAAGCCGAGGAGGAAGCTAAGGTGAATCATCTCTCTTTCTCCTACCCCTCTTCCTTTGCTTACCAAATCTGGAGAACCCTTACTGTAGGGATGGGGAACCTCTGTCCTCCAGGCCAGTCATGGTCCACAAGGGGATCCAATTTTGGCCTGCAAGGCTATTTTTCCCAAATCATGCCCACACTATCCCATCAGTTGACATCACTGATGTACAGGATTTAATTCCGCGTGGCTTTTTGCTGTATACCCAGCAGAGAACATGATCATGGGTACAAGGCAACAGGATGTAACCTCTGCTCGTCAGCTGATGGACAGAGATTAAATCCTGCTCAAAATGGCTATTTGAAGCAACTCACTTCAAATTAACTTTTTCGGCTTCTTAAAATGAGAAAACTTAACCAGGAGTGAATGTTTATGTGAAAGTACAGTACGTTCTGCTTGTTTCTAGTAATGAAAAAAAAATTGCTGTGCTCAGTCGTGCTCAGAGGCTGTATGTTAGAATATTGTGCCAGGCTCTTGCTGGTAGATCTTGGGGTTCTCGGAAAAAGCAAAATTAATCTGACAAGCCTGAACTCTGCCTACTTGTACCTAAATTGTACCTAAGCATTTAAAATAGAAACCATTCAAAGAAAGTTAAACACACATAAATCTGGTGAAAGCTACCAGCGAGTCCAGTCCTATTACTTCTAGCAGACTCTCAGGAAGTAAATTCTCTCGGATTGCACCCAGTGTGATCTTTGTGTGTATAAATTTTAGGCTCTGTTTTTACATGCTTTTGTTTGTCTGGTGGAATCTAAAGAACTATTAAGGATGCTAAGAAGGCTGTAGAAATGGTGGCAATTGAATTAAAAATATCCCTTTTCCTCCTTTCACCAATGGGGATTGCACTCTCTGTTGGGTCTTTAGGTGTAGCAGCTGTAAAAACAAGTGCAGAGGCAAATTGCAGGTGTTAACTTTCCATTGGAGAGCTGTTCCTCCTTCTACGCCTCAGTGGGGATGAAGAATATGGCCCAAACCAAACACACAGATCGTGTATTTCCAGCTAAAGTGTAACCCTTAATAAGTGAATTCTAATGAGAAAGAGAGAATTGGGCTTTTCTTGCATTAGCAGCCACATTTCCTATTTAATCAAACTTCATTGCAAATTTAACTTCTGTATAATTAATGAGTTGATGAAAGGAACATACTGTAGCAATGTCAGTTGATACTTGCTAGTGGTTAGTGTTTAATTGCTGTCATAATGGCTCATTAGACATGCCTAAGGAGAAATTGCCAGTCCCCTTTTCCCATAGTGAAACATCTGCGTTATTAAATAAAATAAGCTACTCCATGTCTTCAGTTATTCTGGGTATTCTGTACTGAATGTCAACTTTCTCAGTACTTTTTAATGGAGAGAAAACTAGGATAAATAAACACTGAAATAAAAATTAAAATGTATAAGATAAGAAAAAGGAACTTATCTTGGTTTTTTTAAAAAATAGTTTCTTTCTCATACTCATGCACTGCCCTAATATTCCTGTATGCTTATAACATTGAATTGAATTTATATGTGTGCGTAGCTAATCACTCATTTGTGTAGAATCATTGCTTATTTTAAAGCCCAAAGTGGGTATCTACAAATGCATTGTCAAGGTTGCTAGTAACAGTCATCTCTTTTAATGTGACTACCTTCCTGCACAAAATGAGACCAAGTTCAGAGTTTGTTTATTTTTTTGCATTTTGCTTCAGAAGCATTCCCTATGCCTCTAAAGCTTTGACCAATTTCAGACACAAGACAGCACTCCTATTCTGATTTTGAGGATAAGGCAGAGTCAGAATTTGATAAGTTATCAAGGCCTGACAAAATGTGGAGACTCCTTTCCAGTAGGCAGTGTGAAAAGTCACTTGTATATTGTCTTATTTAAGCAAGTCTGACTGAATAGATATAATTTACATTCATAATGGTGCGAGGATGCATGTGATATAGAAATAAATAAACAAGAGAGAAAGAGAGAAGTTTCAAAAGCACTTGATAAAGCATAGAGCCTGTGGTTAAAAAGCAAAAAATCTTTCTTCTTTTCCCCTCAAATAGTACCTCTATACTGTAAAGTAAATAGTACCTCTATATTGTAAAGTGATATTCTTTGCTCTTTCTTTTGCTCTGTTCTTTAAAACACGTATTTTTTTCCTCTGGTTGTTTATGTTTGTGTTGCATTTACTTATAAATGTAAAAAAAACCATGCACAGTTAAAAACTTACTTCTTTAGGGAGAATAACAGATTGGGTAATTTATGTTTATTCCTCTTAACAATTTTGGTAACATAATACCAATGATGTTCATGCGCAAGGTAAACAAATATGACCTTTTGAAAGCTATTAGATAATATGTCCCTAATTGCTTAGAAATGTTTGTGGAAATTCATTGATATGAAAGCTTTTGACCTAAGTTTTGGAATTCTACCAAATGAAAGAGGTTCCCATTAGTGTAGTTATTCACAATACTGCAACATGTTAGTGAGAACTGCAAGTCCAGATGTATATCTGAACTTTCATGAAGAGGCAAGCCTGGAAGAAAAAATAAAACAGAACTATATTTGAATAACAGACATTCACTTGGGTTTTCTTTTGCAGTAATTTTAATTAACAATTAAAATTCTTTTCACTGATTTCCCTTTTCTTGAGGAATGTTCTATACATACAAATAAAAATAGTGCTCAGTAATTAAGGACTTTGCTTTTCACCCATATAGGAGTCTGATGGTCAGGGGTGTCCTTTCTGCCGCTGTGAAATCAAAGGAACTGAACCCATAATTGTGGACCCCTTTGATCCCCGAGATGAGAACACAAGGTGCTGCAGCATTATGGATAGTTTCGGTATACCCATGCTCGAATTGGATGATGACGACGACAGAGAAGAATCTTTAATGATGAATCGATTAGCTTCTGTGCGGAAGGTATATATATATATATTTCCAGATATATCATGTGCTTTAAAATATAGCTCTGGAGGCTGACATGGGAGTGTCGAGGCTGTTTTTAAGCACTTTGCAAAAGTGCTGCTTAAAATAGCTGACTGTTCTTCTTTAAGTGAATGCGCAGGCAGCAGCCAGGTGTGTGAAAAGAGGAGTCTCTGCTGCCATTACTACTTACTGATGAGCAGGGATTAAATTCTGCTGCCTTGGCTATTTGATCCTGTTCCCTTCAGACAGGATACACAGCCAATGTAGAATTAAACCCAGTGAGGTCAGTAGATGGGCAGAAGGGAGACGTTTGGGGGAAATGGCCTAGCAGGCCAAATTGGAACCCCTAGCAGGCCAAGATTAGCCAATGGGATGGAGTTTCCCCACCCATCTCCTAATTTAATAAAATGAATCTTGTTTACCTTCTAAAGCACAATTTGCACAATTGCGGACAGAAATACCTAATTTCATGCTCAGAACATTTAACAGAAATCATGATCTCCCTACCCACTTGCTGCAGTCTCAGAGCAATCTGGGAATTCCATGGTGCTGTGCATCATGCCGAGTCAGTATCCAGATTGCTTTGCATTGTGAAACATTTATACCATCTGGTTTGCTACTCTTTTGCCAGAACCAGAGCAATTGCCTTGAGCATATTTAGTAGCTGCTTTGTAATGTCTGAAGAGAAAGTAATGAGTTTCAGATATGTTTTTCTGTTTCATGCAAAAAAATGCAAATTTGTAATGTCTGAGGAATAAATCACAAAACCAAAGTGACAATCTTTCTCGCAGGAAAACTCTAATGGGAATAGCTGATACGTTAAACTTGTATCAACCCAACCAACATACCATGTGCAAATGCTCTCAAAGCACGAGTTGTCATACAATATTAAAGTCTAGCTACTGTAATTGGTCTGGATTCAGAATGCTAAAGCTGATGATTATTCAGTTATGCCTTTTTTCTATGCCTCCGTTCCATGTAGTCTAATTTGGGCTCAAGCCTGCAAATTCTTAAAAGTCTATTCATTGTG